>NW_026889794.1:0-1340000 GCF_033153115.1 Saccostrea echinata | reverse complement strand
AATAATAAAAATATATATCGTAGATATTTTTCAGCATGAAATAATGATTCTTCAAACACGATATGTTAGTTATTGAATTAAAAAACCTGTAACTCCTTCCCTACAAAAAGATAAGTCCTTTCACTTCGGAGTTCCGAATGACAATGAAAACTGAACGATAGGTGAACGCTGAACGCAAGGTGAACGCAAAGTGAACGGAACGAAGAGCGAACGCTGAACGCTTTGTGAACGGTGAACGGTGAACGCAAAACTGTGAACGGAGAGCGAACGGTGAACGCACGGTGAACGCACGCTGAACGAACGGTGAACGAACGGTGAGCGAACGGAAAAATGGGAAAGTAGAACGTTTCAGGGACTGTAACAGTGCGACATTTAACTCCGGACACGACATTTGTCCGGACTTTCGCCAACCACTTTTCCAAAGATATGTGGAAACCATTTATGTCATCTGATGGGATTTTTTAAAACTTAACACATGAACCAAAATTAACACCTGATTATCTTCTAGGTAAAAAGATATTACACCTGAAACCAAGAAATCCCATGGGATAATGGTGGGATTTTTACTCCTAACCAATATCCCACCATTATTCTGTGGGAGAAAAAGGTATTCTGTGGGATTTTTTCTCCCATAGAAGTTTGAAAATCCCATGAATGCTTTATAATGGAACAAAATCTCCCATATACTTGTATATAGAAGATAATCTCCCATCTCTTTATAAATGTGGGATTTATCCCATATTCATTACAAAATAGAAAAACATAGGTAATCAAAGATTACGAAGCTCACCTCGACGAAGGTTATCTATAAGTAAGGCAAATCTCACATCATATTTTTTCTAGTTAGTGTACATCCCAAGATCAATATCTATACAAGTTTGGTTTAGGTAGGGCTTATAATTACTTGGAAATAGACCTGCTCAAAAAACTTTAACCTGGTCACTCATCTGGAAAATCTAGGTCAGATTCAGCATCCGAAGCAAGTGTGTAGTGTTCATCCCTAGATGCATCATCCATGAAAGTTTGGTCCAGGTAGGGCGTATAGTTACTTGGGAATGGATCTGCTCCAAAAACTTTAACCTGGTCACTCATCTGGAAAATCTAGGTCAGATCCAGCATCCGAAGCAAGTGTGGTAGTGTCCATCCCTATATGCATCATCCATGCAAGTTTGGTTCAGGTAGGGCTTATAGTTACTTGGGAAAGGATCTGCTCCAAAAACTTTAACCTGGTCACTCATCTGGAAAATCTAGGTCAGATTCAGCATCCGAAGCAAGTGTGGTAGTGTCCATCCCTAGATGCATCATCCATGCAAGTTTGGTTCAGGTAGGGCGTATAGTTACTTGGGAATGGACCTGCTCCAAAAACTTTAACCTGGTCACTCATCTGGAAAATCTAGGTTAGATTCAGCATCTGAAGCAAGTGTGGTAGTGTCCATCCCTATATGCATCATCCATGCAAGTTTGGTCCAGGTAGGGCCTATAGTTACTTGGGAATGGACCTGCTCCAAAAACTTTAACCTGGTCACTCATCTGGAAAAATCTAGGTCAGATCCAGCATCCGAAGCAAGTGTGGTAGTGTCCATTCCTAGATGCATCATCCATACAAGTTTGGTTCAGGTAGGGCGTATAGTTACTTGGGAATGGATCTGCTCCAAAAACTTTAACCTGGTCACTCATCTGGAAAATCTAGGTCAGATTCAGCATCCGAAGCAAGTGTGGTAGTGTCCATCCCTAGATGCATCATCCATGCAAATTTGGTTCAGGTAGGGCCTATAGTTACTTGGGAATGGACCTGCTCCAAAAACTTTAACCTGGTCACTCATCTGGAAAATCTAGATTAGATTCAGCATCCGAAGCAAGTGTGGTAGTGTCCATCCCTAGATGCATCATCCATGCAAGTTTGGTTCAGGTAGGGCTTATAGTTACTTGGGAATGGATCTGCTCCAAAAACTTTAACCTGGTCACTCATCTGGAAAATCTAGGTCAGATTCAGCATCCAAAGCAAGTGTGTAGTGTTCATCCCTAGATGCATCATCCATGCAAGTTTGGTCCAGGTAGGGCTTATAGTTACTTGGGAATGGACCTGCTCCAAAAACTTTAACCTGGTCACTCATCTGGAAAATCTAGGTCAGATTCAGCATCCGAAGCAAGTGTGGTAGTGTCCATCCCTAGATGCATCATCCATGCAAGTTTGGTCCAGGTAGGGCTTATAGTTACTTGGGAATGGATCTGCTCCAAAAACTTTAACCTGGTCACTCATCTGGAAAATCTAGGTCAGATCCAGCATCCGAAGCAAGTGTGGTAGTGTCCATCCCTAGATGCATCATCCATACAAGTTTGGTTCAGGTGGGGCTTATAGTTACTTGGGAATGGATCTGCTCCAAAAACTTTAACCTGGTCACTCATCTGGAAAATCTAGGTCAGATTCAGCATCCGAAGCAAGTGTGTAGTGTTCATCCCTAGATGCATCATCCATGAAAGTTTGGTCCAGGTAGGGCTTATAGTTACTTGGGAATGGACCTGCTCCAAAAACTTTAACCTGGTCACTCATCTGGAAAATCTAGGTCAGATCCAGCATCCGAAGCAAGTGTGGTAGTGTCCATCCCTAGATGCATCATCCATGCAAGTTTGGTCCAGGTAAGGCTTATAGTTACTTGGGAATGGATCTGCTCCAAAAACTTTAACCTGGTCACTCATCTGGAAAATCTAGGTCAGATCCAGCATCCGAAGCAAGTGTGGCAGTGTCCATTCTAGATGCATCATCCATGCAAGTTTGGTCCAGGTAGGGCTTATAGTAACTTGGGAATGGGACTTGCTCCTAAAACTTTAACCGGGACGCCGACGCTAACGCCGACGCCGACGCCGACGCCAACGCCGGGGGTATAGCATAAGCTCATCTCGACTTCGTCGAGGTGAGCTAAAAATTCTCCCATGGGATAAAGAAACAACAGTTTTAAACCAAATAAAGAAACTATTGAACAGTTTAACTACTATTAATTATTTATTTTCATTTAAGTTATGTGTTTCCTAAACCATTTTTTTTTAAATTTCTTAAAATTAACCAATTTTGGGGTAGGCCTAATGTTTAATTTTTTCAATGATTAAAGATCAAAAAATCAAAAGTGGTTTTATCTCTATAACTTTCATTTTTTTTTTTTAAGTAAAAAGGCAATTTCCCTTGTACCTTCTTTTATTCCTTGTATGTAAATTTTGAATGGGAAAAATAAAAAATGCAATTAAGAAAGAACAAATCTTTTTTTGTTTATTTTCCTCCTGATCATTTAGGTTAATTTATTGCATAAGTGCCATTTGTCAAGCTTTACAACATGATCAGATCCATTCACGTTGCATTGTTAGATCTTTGCCTGTTTGCTGCACTAAACTGATAGGTTTCCAATTAAAAAATCACATGAAATTGGGTCGTATCAGTCACTCTGAGATTCTTAAGAGAGTTTTAAAACTTATTTAGATGCACAAACTGTAATAATTTACCTAATTTTTACTTTTAATTTTCTTTGTATGATCCTGATCATGCCTTGTTTTGTTCCAATGACAGCTGGAAATTATTTTACACATAACGAACCCGATCTGACAAATGAACAGAAAATAATGTTGAAAAGAATTCAACCATCCTCATTATGCACATTTACTGGTAGTTTGCATTAAAAATATTTAACAACCTTTTCACTAATTTCAAAACTTTCTACCTACACCTTAGAAACATATCAAGAATTTTTGACAGTTCATTGAACCCGTTCAAAAATAAACATGATGAAAGGGCATGGATCCAGAAATATTTGCGGTGGTACTCTACTCATTGTTTCATATCATCCAGTAGAAAACAAGTTTTCCTTAGTTCTGTTACTTCTTTAATAAAAGCACTCTGCTGATCTTTTACTTGTTATGTTTGTTTAAAGTCCCTTTCGAGAATGTTTCACTCATATTGAGGCGCCATCATTTGCCGGTGGAGGCTGCAAATTTTTAGACCCACACTCGGCACTTAGGGCCATTGAACAGTGAGGGACCCTTTTCGTGCCAGCACTTAATGCGACATGGAACCTAGGTTTATAGTCTCATACGAAGGATCGGTCTCCACGTCCTGCAGTAGGCGTGCGTAGTACTTCACTTTACTTGGTTCGGTTCACGAGTTTGTATTCCACAGAATAAATTTAGGAAAAGCATGGGGGCATATTACAGGTACACTGTACATAGATTGGATGTCCTATTACAAAAAATAAAAAGAAACTTGAACTTAAATTCATTTTCCGTTCGAACTAAGAAGTACTCTATTTTCAGTTACACTCAATTACACTATATAAACACAACAATGCATGAGGATTGAATAATTGACAATTATTGACTATCAATCAAAAGGTATTTGAAAATGTTTAAAAATATAAATTCTAAAATCTGGAATAATTGTCAGTAACAACTGAAGTTAATCTATACATGTCACATTAACACTTATATATATATATATATATATATATATATATATATATATATATATATATATATATATATATATATATATATATATATATATATATATATATATATATATATATGTGTGTGTGTGTACATATAATTTCTAAAACCATAAAATTGGTATATATATATATATATATATATATATATATATATATATATATATATATATATATATATATATATATATATATATATATATATATATATTATATATATATATATATGACTGCCGTCACGAGAAAAGGACCCTTAAGGTCAAAATTTCACAAAGTGACTTTTTTGTAAATTTTGATAGACGAACTCTTTCTGAGTTCAAATATATATTACTTTTAAAAATATCTCATTTTATCACTATTTTATGATCATTTTAGTAAGGCGCTTCAAATCAACATTGACATTATTCATTGAAGACGGTATGACGTCGCATGCAAACCTTAAAAACACATGTAAACTTTGTACAATGATTTCTTCTTCCAAGCAACTACATGTACATGTAGATTGTCAATATTCAACCTGAAGTTGTTTTAAGTTTGTTATTACATGTGTAGAATTCTAGAAGCGGATTTATTAATTTCGAAAAAAAAAAGGGGGGGGGTCTAGACAGGATCTAGAAGTGGATTATTTTCATTAGAAAATATAATACATGTACTGTGCAATTATTTCAGTTTAGACATGTTATATATATATATATATATATATATATATATATATATATATATATATATATATATATTGATATTCTAGCTCAATTAAAAAATTTATAAAGCACTTGTACATAAAAAAATTAAAAATTACACAGATATTGCGGAGAAAGGGGATATCCAACCCAAATAAAACCTCATGTATTCTATGTATCATCGACGAATTTTAATTTGAACAAATATTCACACACGCGTTATGTTGTGTAAAATTGTTTTAAATAAGTTTAATCCGTTATAGTAGAAAATCATATATTGAAAAAAATGTTTTCTTTTTCCAAGATCATTTTTCTTTTGTATATGCTGAAATATATATATGTGTGTATTTACAATGCTTAATAATATACAATTTCATTTCTGGGTCTGCCTTAGTTATGGAGTACAAATAGGTAAAAAAAAAAAGAGAGAGAGAGAAAAGCACATAATCAAGTCTTAGGATTAGCACTGTCTTATAAAAGTTTATCCCGTATGTGAAAAGTGATACTTTTTGTCAACTTTTTTTTTGGTCTTTTTACAAGTAAATCACAATTTATAAAAACGCAATTATAAATGATTCTGCCCATTAAGGTATGGTTTGCGACCCCCTCCAAATTTTATTTTTTTGAAATTGTACATATGTCGTACATCAATTTGTTTGGAAAGAATAGCTTCATCATTTAACATCATCTTAAAAGATATTGCCCGTTGAGTAAAAGACGCCAAATTTGAGGTATTTGACGCTTTACATGTTCAATTATTTTCAATGAAAAAAAATGATTAATTTTATATATTATCATATTAAAATAATTAAAATGGCATGAATTATTTTATTTTATGCTTAATTTATCTTATTTTTTTATTTCTGTTACTGAAAATGTAAAAATTTGGGTTAAAAAAGAGGTTTTTTCAACTTTCCATAATAAAGTGAAACCAGTGCCATGACAACAAACAAGTAAAAATCACCATTATCTATATCTACCGATTCCACAAAAATCCAAAAAATTGTTCAATGGATAATTTTCATTACAATGGACTAAAAAAATATATATGTCCCCAACACCGTTTCCATGGAAACAGAGGCTATATAATGGGTTTTGTACATGAAAATCAGACCTTTTTACAATTTTCAGAAAGTGTACTCATCAAACTAAATTTTATATGAAATTGTTTTTTTGGCAGAAAATTGACCACAATAACACTCCTTCTATGCTACTAAATAGTAAATAATCAGTTCATGTGGAAAGACTCTTGGTATACATGTCCTACATAATGCACCTTTACAATATTATTGATGAAAAAGTCAATGGAATTATGTTTCAACACCTTTTAGAAATACCTGTATCTATAAACATGCTTGAGGTGTATACATGTACATGTAATTGTTCATCATGGTTTCTTAGCATGCTCCTGTTGGAAAACAAGTTTAAGTAAAACTTTTTGACCTTATGTTGATTTAATCATTTCAAAAGATTTCAACTACATGTATTAATTTCTAGGCATCCTTAGCTAATGTCTTTACTCATCTATGACTGGTGAGGCTTTACATGCTATCACTTCAGTGAAATGTTGCAGGCATTTTATCCAGGTAGCTGCTATCTTAACAACAGTAACAAATATCTACATATCAAACATTTTAATAGTCTGTTCGTTTGTTTGCTTACCCTCCCTTCAAGATTATTTCACTCTTATTGAGACGCCATCACTTGCCAGTGGAGGGCTGCAAATTTAGACCTGTACTCGACACTTATGGCCTTTGATCAGTGAGGGATCTTTTCCGTGCCAGCAAATGCTTGATACGGGACTTCAGTTTATATGGTTTCACCTGAAGGACTGGTCTCCAAGTCCCGCAGTGGGATTTGAACCCGCAATGCAAGGATCAACTCCTTTCCCTGTGATTCTAGAGCAAAGCTCTAACCACTGCACCATGAGGGCGACTTTGATCAGTCCCAGATTCTGGATAAATGCAGCTGTATGTAAGAAGACAATAACATTGGATTTCAAGTTACAAATTCATATTTTAATGAGTTTACAGTGCAAGTACTTCCGATTTCAGTCAAATTGTAAAATTCTGCGAAGTTATTACACTGTCATGAATATTAGACAAGAACAGGAAAAATATAACAATGCCATAATGACACAGATACATATTCTGTCCATTATCTATGGATATTTTACTACAACAATTTACATTAAACTTTACAAACACTTTTTGAATGCTACATAGAAACTTGTTAAGCAGACATATGCCACCTCCAATTAATACATCTGATGCATAAATTTATTTTACTGAATGCAAGTTCAAAGATGGAGAAGCAATGTACTATAATCATCTCAGACTCTTATTTTTTCTAAATATAAAGAAAACAGCTTATAGATAGAATGTTGTTGTGGAATCATTGTTTCCATGGATAACATTTATTGGGTAACCAGTCTCCTCCAAATCCTGGGCCACTGGTATTAGCATATCTGGTTCCACACCTTTGCTCGATCTTTCAACTTTCTTGAACATTCATGAGCTGGAATACGATGGTCTTTACTATAATAGATGGCACTGATGTTCTAAGCAAGAACTGAAGTACTTTTTCTGATTTATTTCCAATTAATGATCCATAATCTGAAATTGTGTGTTCATTTTCATATAATAAAAGGAATGAAAAAAAAATGAAATGAATGAATTTCCAACATACTCACTTTATAACTAATAATGGTACAACTATTATCAAAAATAAATGTATACATTAATTTATATAGATTGAATTAGATGAATGCAATTATATAAGCTTGATGAGCAAATTTTCTAAAACACAACCTAAGCAATGCTAAGATTAAATAGTCATGCATAATCTGGATCTCTTTTTATTTAAAAAATGAGATACTAATAAAAATAGAACTTCATTCACAGAAAGTATTTCCAGGCCCTCATTAAAACCATTCAATCTAAATTAAAACTATCCACATGGTCTTAGGAACTGGGGGGGAGGCATCCCCCCCTAATTTTGCTGATACATGTATATAGAACACTATACACTATAGAAAACATCGCTAAATATATGCTTGTGCCACCTAAATAATAACGTCTGATGACCTTTCATTTTTGCTTGCCAAGGAATTTTAATATTATTGGTAGTGCCCCCCCCCCCCCCCAACTGAAAATGGGTTTTGTTGTGCCCCCCCCCCCCCCCCAGCTGAAATTGCTTCTTACGGGCCTGATCCAGACTATACTAATGTATGTATCACTTGGTGAGGAAAAAATAAATACTGTACTTTAGAAAAGCTCACCTGTATTATGTCATAATTCCAACCTGTGCCAGCTGTCTCTATAAGACCCCATCAAAGGTTACTTCAAACTTAAAAAAAAATAATGAAAATAATAAAATAAAAAAAATTATAATGAAAATACTTATATTTAAATGTACCAACTGACCATGTATCTATTTTGAGAGAACCAGAATTTACCATGTCAGAGTAGGACAATCAACTGAGCTTAGCAATCAGTAAATCATAATCAATACTGGAACATATATAGCCAGTGCATATAAGTAAAAATAGGAAAAGTATTGACTGCGTGTCAACATGTGTGCCAACATATTTTCATAATGCTAATGTGCGTTACTCAATTAGTTTGCACACACCGTTGCAGTTATGAGACTATATCTTTCAAAAAATAATGATTCAATGCTTAAAAATCCCCCTCTTTTGAACCTACTTTTAAATCCTCCTTGAGATTATTAAATTAAAGTTTATGATAAAATTCATATTAAAATCTATCTAGGGAGAAAATCCATATGCAACATATAGATTTAGAACATTTATTTGTTTACTGCATTCAAGATTGATACTTTTTAAATGGATTTGGGCTTCATATCTTTTTCAGTGAGAACTAATTTGCATTGAAAATTAATGTGTCAATCAATAATTCAAACAATTTCATAAAAAAATAACTGATGAAAATGCTTTCCTGATTGTATTAAAAAAAATAGAGAGAGAGAGATGGAGAGAAAGAAAGAGAGAGAAATTTTAAAAAGTTGGATGAAAACTTTTTCTGCAGTGCGGGAATTAAAGTCACATGCACCTTATCCGATATTCGCTGAACATGTCACAATATAAACAGATAAAAGCAGGGTTTACAGTCAGAGGAAACTCGGATTAACATGTACTCTGATCTGTTCATTCATTCCTGTTTATGTCCGTTTACATGGTTTAGGTCATTGACAAAGTTCTGTAATCCGTAGTTGTAATACGCGATTATGAACTACAAATACTTAAAATTAACATTTAAATAATTACCTGTCTGATGCAACTATATCAAGCTGTCAAATACTCCATGACTTCTCTTCCCTGTTCGGAGTGCATACTGCATACACCACTCAGAGTGTAACAGGATCCTGGATGTTTCTTTCTTTCGTTCGTGATGTCATTTTAATATGATCAAGTGACGCGGTGAAGTGCATGATTTACAATACATCTGATTCTTTGCTCCTGCTGACTTGAATAACCGTGCAACTTGCGCAGTTCCGTATTGAAAATAAACTAGTGCTCTTTTATTGCGTCATCAATCGTGCATCACGCTAAGCATTTGTCCGCTAAATTCTTCTGAGATTCCTTTACTTTAAATTGCTAGGCCTATACGATTTTCAACTGGAAATGTGCTTTGTTTGTGTTCATCATTTCGGATTACTTCTAACGCCTACCGAAACGGTAGTATTCACAGCCGAAATTCATTAGTGATTGAATGCTTATTATTGCTGGTTTAAATTTCGCCGGTTTCAAACGCTCAAGTGATTCATAAGAGTTATCTCCCTGTAATCGCAAACCTTACCTTAATTTTTTCTCTCTTTGTTCACCCCTCCTTTGCTCTCTTTAATTGTTAAAACATAGTTTCAAACATTTCCCACTTTCCAACGCTACTATCACTCGCACACACCAAATGGTAATTCGTTTCTTAAAAGAGTCGCTGATGTAATTTTAAAAAGAAAATATTAAGGAGATTGATGTCTGTAATAAATGGTTCCTAATGTCTAAATGATTTAGCAATGTGCGATCATATTGCCACCTGCCGTGAGAACATCAAACCATGTTTTAGCTAACAAAAGCCGAAAGGTTCATGTTTGTTTTTTAATCCTTTTTTGTCAAAGTCATTTATTAACAAAAAAACCTTCCTTACATATTCCACGGCCATCATAGTTGAAGAAGTAGTAAAAGAATTCATTATATCTCTTTATACCTGTTCTATACCACCCCTTTTCTGATTGGTTCCAGACAGTTACGTGACAGGGTCTCTTTCGTCGTTATGCTGTTCGTCATATTCAATCACATCGAAAACCTTGTGCATTTTTTCCGCAATGCGTTTTAACGTTTGTGAAAGGAAAAATTGCAAGAGCAGCAAAAGTGACAATAAAAGAATGGGTACATCTACCAAAGATTTAAGTTTCAAAACGCATTAATTACTGAGCATGTGTTGGTTCAAGAGTAGTTTCATCGGAAATTGTCCGTTGCTTTTAACTGAAAGTATCCGTTTCAACGAAAAGGGTCCGTTATGCCTATACACCGTGTCTACCAAACAGTGACCAGAATAGCGATCTTCTCTATAAGAAGCATGCTTGGAAAAAAAAAAAAGAAAGAAAGATATGGAAGACAATCGATTTTTTAAAACTAAATGTGAATTTGAAAATTGTGCCGAATTTTAAAGCTTTTGTTTATTTTTAATATCTTTTTTTTTTTTTTGGATAACAAACAATTCATTGCATGATCATGAGGGAAATAAGAACATTAATTCAGCATTAATGCAATAAAATTCATATCCCCCTCGGGCGAAGACCTCGGGGAATATGATTTTTCTTGGCTGAAAGCTTTTCTTCCTCTTGCCTCATATTTGCCAGAAGATCATGCAATTATAATGCATGTAAGGAAATTATGGTTTGTAATATATTGAGCTGGCAGTTTGAAAGACAGAGACATAAATCAAGAAATAGTGCACTTTTTTGTGCATAATAAATATACTCTTTATTTCAATGAGGGACTCTATAACTCTCCGGTTGTCCAGTCCAATTTCCTTATGCAGAACAGCGAGCTACAGATCTGCAGCTACAAAGATGTATATGAGATCTCTCTCTCTCTCTCTCTTGCTAAAGCCATCACTGGTGCTCTTATTTTTTCATTTTTCCCATAATGCAGATTTCTTGATTGTCTTTTTTGAGCTTGCGATTGACAGTAATTTGGTTGATCTTTTTGAAATTTTCCGTATCATTTTGAATGACTCCCATGACCACCTGTTATTAGTATATACTTTTTTATCTATTAAAAGATGTCATATTGTCATTTATCGGAAGTAAATTATTTTTTGACAGCCTAATCAAATGTTTCTTTTGTTTCATACATATTTTCAAGAAAAATGTTACTATCGATGTAATTGTTATTTCTTCAACATTGAGTTATGCACGGGGGGAGGGGGGGGGGGGAGATCAACTGTATTTAATTCCTAAGCAAAATACAAGTTTATTTCAAACTGACTTTCATCGGAACAAAAACAAAATAGAGAAGAAAGAAAATGTTATCAAAAAATCATATTTTTATGCATCTTCATAATTATTTCAAAAATTATTATTTTAAGCAAATACTTGGCATTTTGAAATTCATTAGCACTTACGTGCAATTGGTTTATTGCTTTCCGGGATCGTGAAATTCCACCGTTCTTTATTTTTTGAGTTTTCTTACAAGTAAAAACAATGAATACGACAATACTGTAGAAAAAGATACAAAAGCGCTTTTAAAATATTTTAATTTTAGTTTTTGTGCTACATGTATATACACATGTAATAGTTATATGTGCGATTTCGAAACCTACATTATTACTAGAGACATACGCACAACACCTTTCTTTAGCCATTAAGCCAAAGAATCAAAGCAGAGAGGGACCACCACCACCCCCCCCTTTATTTTTTTTCCCATGAGAATATTCTCTTCCTGTTAATTTTAAGTACGAAATTATTTATTCAAAGGCTGCCCCATAACATCTTCAATTGTTGTAACAGGTTTAAATCTTCCATATTTCAGTATCTTTATCTTCACAAAAAGCGGGGCTCTCTTTATTTTTTTGATTCGAACTTTGAACGGATGTCCTTTTAATTTGGAGACTTTATTTCTTGTCATTTATGACCCCCCTCTTTTTGAAAACGACGGCACACTTAATGGTCTTACTGTGCTTATCGATTTGATGAACTATGGAAAAAAATCAAAATATGTCTCACAGTTTTATAAGTTTTCTTTCTGAAATAAGAAAGAGCTTTTAAGCAACGCGTATATATACATCATACTATATATTAGTGCTATCTCTCTCTCTCTCTCTCTCTCTCTCTCTCTCTGAAAAAATATACAAACTACCTTTTAGTATTAAGAATAATGAATACATTAATGTATCAGTCAAATATAAGCATTTGCCAATTGCAACATAGATAGATATCGCTATTAATCGCTTTACCTGACAATGTGTTCAATGTAGCGTTGGGGTTATGTACATGTAACATAAAATACATGTATTTACACAGATACATGATGATGAATTAAAAAAAATGTTCTAAATAGTAAAAAAATGTTATTTATTAAAATTGTCTGCTTCAAAATTCGCTTAACTTGATATTTTGTTACACCTGAAAATTAAATTTTGTTTCTTTCTCTCTACACGTGTATACAAAACGCGGTCGACAAAAAAAAATCACTTCCGTGTTTACAATACCGCGACTTTGACGTCGTTTTCTGAACATTGTGACGTCAAAAGATAAGGGCCCTTTTCTCATGACGGCAGTCATATATATATATGACGCGCCAAGCAAAAACCTCCCTTGGCTCTATTATGACGTAACGTCAAAAGACGCGTCTAAAGTCAACAATGTAAAAGCGACGTAAAACACCTCCTGAAGAGAATTGAGTAATGTTCCCTAGCAGTACTAGGGGATGTTGTTTTATTCATATGCTAAGGAAGATTCTTGGGTGTGGGTTGATATAGTGCATTCTTTAAGAAGTTAGGCTGCTTGCCCCCCCCCCCCCCCCCCACCATCACCACCGAGTTCCGTACCTCAAGGGTTGTAACTAAAGACCATTTTTAAAAAATTGTTTGTTTGCCTCTCCCTATTCGAGTTAAAAAAAAATTGCGTCGGTAGGTAGTTTGTCAGAAAGAACTACGCACGGTAACTCCCGATTCCCGCCTACATTTTACAACCATTTAATTCAATATTGATGACAATTTGGCCATAAAATCTTTGTTTAATACAAAGAACAGTTCAATGGTAATTGATTAATTATTTTAATTCCAGTGCTAAATAGTAAAATATCCCTAATTCCAGCTCTTGAAATAAGGGGGGTAGACGATATTTTCCACTGAAATCGGGCTATAAAGCATCACCATATTCTGAAATAGTCATGGATATGAATAAATGTTTCTTAAATCTTTTTCTTATGTTTTATGCATACAAAATTAAGCATATTTATTAGTAAAATATAATGTTTCAGTTGTAAAGCACTTGGAAATTGCTGAAAAAATAAGCATTTTTGTCGTTTTTTGTATATAAACATATGTCCCCCCCCCCCTCCGTGAAACACAAAAAACTTTGGTATGAATTTGTGAAATGGCAGTCCATATTACCCGTAAAAAGGAATTATTGTTTCACGGGGGGGGGGGGGGAAAGATGTTTTAAAAATATTTTCCGTTTTCCTTTGATTTCTATAGTGAAAAACACGAGTTTTACCAAAATTTTAGAGTTATCTCTCGTTGTTTTCCCAAAGAAGTGATGTTTTATGAAAATCCATATAAATATCAATATAAATATTAAAAAATCATTCGAATATCTTAACTTTTGAAAATTGACTTGGAGGTAGGCGGGAGAACAATACTATCGTTCGCAGTTCTTTATAACATCAATGTGAAATTTTCAACATCTATTATCTGAAATTAAAATAGTTGTTGATGGGATGAGAAAATTCCGGAATGAATAAAAAAAAAAATGTCTTCAGTTGGAGGTCTTAAAAGATTTTAGTCGGGCCATTTTAATCTGGTTGGTCGAGAGAGGACAAACAAACAAGTTTTTAAAGATATTTTTTAATTTAATGTCCAGTAGTTTCATCGTGAGGAGCATGCAAGAGAAATTAAACAAGGAGTATTAAACTAAAGAAGGTGTTTTGTTTTAAGTAGTGATGCAGTGGGGGAAAAATACCGTAATTCCTCTTTTAAAAGTTTAGTAAAAAATGACGAGAGGTGGACACTTCTTCCAAAATTGCTTTCTAGCTGTTGATTTTATATGAATATTTTGAAGAAAGGCCTTTTGAGCTTCTTAAATGGTGTTACTGTTGCATGGTTTAACATCCTCTCATGTTATTGTGTTTAAAAAAGTAGAAGAAATTCGGACTCCTCCCCCTCTTCTTCTGTGTCACGTGTTTTGCTCAATCTCTTTGGAGAATTTCGAGCAAATTTTGTGAATTTACGGACGCATAAGTTACAGTTCCACTTTCTAAGATTTTTTTTGAATGAAAATAAAACAGATTAAAAATATTATTAAATATAATGTTTATCGACCTTTTACTCAAAAAATAATGAGGCACTTTGTCATTTTACTGCACTGTTATGTGTTCATAATCCGTTTGCAAAAGTTATATATATACACACCGATAATATACCGAATGTTAAACTGGCAAACATCGCTAAAATGTTGATTTAATACACATTGTTACGGTGAATTCACCTTAGAAAGAACAATTTTACAACATCTATTATTATTTTGTGCATGGTGTATCTACCAAACCAAGACAAAAATACGGCGAAGAGATGACCTTAAAGTTTTGGATTCCTGAAAACAGCATAATGCCGGCCTTTTATAAAATTGCTGAATTAGGATGCCGCATGTGGGAACGCAGTCTCCGGCCCTCATTCAGCCCTCTGAACTTAAAACATCAATGCAGGGTGAAAGTTTACATAAAACATTGTTGAGAATTGGTTATATACTTTCTTTTTAATGATTTTATTTTAACCTTCAATATTAAGGATTTATTTAAACCTTAGTAATTATTTTTCTCTGACAAAGATTTTACTACCAGTATTTAATGATTTAACATCTACCTTGGAAAATATACATTTCTCTCTTATAATGTTTAATGGAGATTTTTTTTTACATGACACGATTATTTTTGTTTTTTTTCCCCCAAAATTTTCCTATGGTATATATGATATATGAAAGTCATGAATATAATTTGTGAAGACACGTCCAGCAAGCCCCGGGTTGAATATGGTCGTGTCTTCAAGTACCTGTGATTTTGATCAAACGATAAACACCCTCTAGGCCCATGAACATAGTACTTGCTAGAGTATCTATAATTTTCACTACAAATAATACTTCTGTCATTTTTTTCATCGTAGGCATACTAAATTCATGTGTATTTCAGTTTAAATTTTCCATATAGCGCCACAGTTAAAAGAAAATCAGCGTCATAAGCACCGCCAGAGCAAATTATTAATGCCACATTAAGACCATCTTTGATCAGGAGCATAAATGTAGAAATTTAGAAATCTCAAAATCAAACTCTATGTACCGTTTTTCAGTTTCACTCTAAACCATTTATTTTCTCTAATTAGGGCCCATTGCTTTATTTTTATTTTTGGATGAGATAATTATTTTTGGTAAACTTATATGGGAAAAGGCGATATCCCACACAACTTTCTTAGCTGTGGCTTAGTACAAAACTTCCAGTATTGTTCACATTGTAATATCACATCCACTGAATATTTTCTCCTTTGTTACATGTACGTATGAAAACCTATTGCCATTAATCAATCGATGAGCTTTAATGAAAAAAACAAAGAGAATGAACAGTGATGGATCTAAAATAAATCAATAAACAATACAAATCTATGAATAGGGCATAAAACACGGACCATGGAAATACCAGAGGTTCATCGTAGGAGGAGTAAGCAACCCTTGTTGACCAGTCACACACGCCTTGAGTCCTATGTATTGATTAGCTATAAATAGGTAGACGGAACATTCCGTAGTTAAATTCGGTATAAAAACAAAGGCCTAACAATTTGTATGAAACATGTCAGCCAAAATACGACTGAATGATAGGCTATATTTGCTAACAATGTCATTATAAAGACCATAATATTTACGAAATGGTGACTAGTTAGGTCCATTTTTTAAAGCCATGTGTATGAAGGATCTGAGTGCATGGACTCTTTCATAGTTACGTAAATAATACAATATTTTACGTACTTTCACTTACATTATACGAATAATTTATACACATATAAACAAAAACAATAAAATGTTTTTCTTTGTTTAATATGGGGATTAATGACTACAACCATTGCAAAAAGAAAATTTACATAATCCACTTACGCGGGATAATGTTCAATTGATTTCATCTCATTTGCTGAAAGAATCCTTATTACTGTTGCTCATGTTCTCTAAATCATGTCATGAGGCTGTTACTCTGAAAGTAAACACACATAGAAGCAGAGACATTTTTTACCGTTCTTATGTTTTCTGACTTTATTAAAACATGGATATCAAGAAACAGCATTGAATAGATGATAAAGTATATTCAACATGGAGTAGCTACAAACCAAGTTGCGTAAAAGGTTTCACTTTTCAAATGAGTTGATTTTCACTTTCAGAATTTAACACTTTTTATTAATTGACACTTACGGATTGAAAAAAATGGGTTGCATATAAAATTGTTAGCTTTAAAATTCATTGCGTTTAATTCAAATTAGACTTAGGGCGGTGATTAAATATGACAAAGAATTTTTTTATATAAAGTGAATAACACAGATCGTTTTATGGTGAAGCCCAAAATTCATAAGGTTGAGCTTGTTAGAAAGAATTCGGTGATAAATTAAAAAATGTTCATATAATACGATAAAAAGAGAAAAATTAAACAAGTAGAAAATAATATGCATAATAGGTATCTAAAATAACACATCTCATATACTACAATAATTATACAGGATACATAATTATCAAAAAAAAAAAAAAAAAAAACATGCGTCAGACACCATCATGTCACAATGTTTTATATATTTCTCACATGAGCTTATGAAATGAAATACGAAAACTATAGTAAGAAGATTTTTAAAAGAACTTTAAAAGACATAGTTTTCCCCATGTTTTTCAGTTCAATCTAGAACTTTTTATGAAAACGTTCAGGAAAGAGAGCTAAAATGCCATTGCATTTGGCACATTTGAGTTTATATTCATGCCTTTAGTCTTTTAAAGTTGTTTGCTCTTCCTCTAAAAAAGAAATTAATATTTATTATTTACAATAAGATTATTGTATGCTTTAATAGTTTTATTTCTTTAATACATTTTCTATTCAATTGGAAATTTTTTTTCAGAACCATATGAGACAAATAATTATGAAATTTCAAAAAAGTAAATGTATTTCCATTCAAAATAATACTGCATATTGCAAGATGTAAAATACTTACTTAGATGAATGTCGTCGTCTATAGACAAGAAATATTGTGCATTTTTCATCTGTGTTTCGTAACCGTACAGAATATACTATCAAAAGCGAAGTTTGAAAAATTGGGAAGAAATAGACGTGCTGAAACGTATTATCTTGGATATTTATTAAAAATTCTCAAGTTACGTTAGTAATATACCTGCACAAGAATCACAGAGGTTGAGGCAACGGTAAGATAAAAGGACCATCTTAGCTGTTTAAGACCAAATTTAACAACCACTGTCAGGACGGATGCAAATCCAAGAAGACCTTTAAAAATGTATATGTTTGTTATTCTTAAAGTCAATAAAATCAAAGTTTATTTGTTTTTCCTTTTTTTGTGGAGTACTAGTTAATATTACAGATACGGGATTTATACAGAAAATAACTAAAAATAATTGTCAGATTATCAAATTCCTTTGTTTGAAAAATTTGAAGAGCACATATTTTGCTCTTTTGCTTTTATAACACTTTTAATGGCAATATCTCCTAAGGAACTAAAGTTTATCATATAACGCCACAAACAAAAATAAAAATGTTTTTGTTACGCATCTACCTATCAGTTGAAAAATCGTTTTAAAAAATTTGAATTAATTTTTAAAATATATTTATATTATGCTTCGAAAGCACAAATTCGCTTTATTCGAAATGCATGTACAATGTACTTCGAAATAATGAACAATGGAAACCCACTCGGCCCCCTTAAGTACAACTTACTATTAACTATGAATTCATAGACGCGTGCTCACCTGCAAGAGTGTACGGCAAAGAGTTCCATTTACAACAACTGTCTGTGCATGTTCGTTTATTTTCATTTCCTTTGCTGCTTCGGCAACAAATGATACACCTGATACAGCTCCAGAAAAAAGGAAAGATGGTCGGACACAAAGATGTTGCTATATTCAGCCCAATGGCTAAATTATCGAAAACTGTAAATATCAAAAGATATTAGGTAACGGTAGTGTATATAGAGCAACAATAATGTAGTGATCTAAAGGTACAGGTATGCCATTAATATGTGACAAATAACTACAAACAACAACGAACATTTGTTAAAGACATAATGGGAATATTTCATTGTTACAATCTCTTACTTTACTATCCTGAGATTTGAAACTAGACCGTCTCTTATAACTGCTTTTTGACGACTTGAAAATATCGGATAAGAATCTTTGCAATAGTTACATGTATCACAGTAAGAGAGTGTACATGAACAAAAAAGTGACTAATTTATATACGGGAAGGATTATACCTGAAAGTTGTAAGGGCATTGTGGCAACAAAAATTACACACTTCGAAAATTTTTTCCAAAGTGCGTTAAATTTTGGGACAAAATCAATGCACTTTGAATTTTTTTTTTCAAAGTGCGTTAAGAGTGTACATCAACATTTTTTACCATGGAAACACTTTGAAAAAAAATATGTATAAGACAAAAATTCAGCACTTATATTTTAGAAATAGACAGCATTATTTTGTTATATTTCTTTTGGAAAACTGAAGAATAGGACTACCCTCATCAAGAAGGAGAAGACAGATGTAAGGTCTCTCAGTCCAACTATTTATCTTTCCTACCCAAATATATGTATTTACATAACTGGTATGACATTGATAAACTTTCTCTTGGAAATTTGACTTAATGTACGATAGATGAAAAAATTGAGATAAGCTTTCCTCAGATGAAAAAAACGCACCCTAGTGGCTACCTTTAAGTTTTATTTTTCTTACCATCAAATGAATGAGTCAACCATTGCTTCATATATGTTCGAAATAGATAAATGTATGAATATGATAGATTGATAGATAGATACATTGTAGATTAGAGAGAAAGAATTTTCATGGTATGGAAAAATCATAATTGCTCCCTTTACCCAAGAAAATGCGATGCTTTAAGTCACTTATCGTCCAAACTTATTACAGATTGGATAAAATAAAAAGAAAGAAACGAATTTGTGCTATTATACAATAATTCCTCCATTATTTCTTTAAGACCCATTTCCTTTTTATAACATTAAAACCCTTCGGAACAAGGCAACCCCAAAAATCTTTTTTAAAAAACTATATATCAGATCCTGAAGTGACGTCAACATCGAAAAATTATGCAACCAGGTTCATACCTAAAATTTACAAGAATATTGACCAAGCCGTGCACATCTTTTTCAAAGAGCGTTAATATGGTTGATGTTACGCACTTTGAAAAGAAATATTCTTTTTTCAAAGTGCGTTACCTTGGTCTCAAATTAAACGCACTTTGACAACTTAATTTTTCAGAGTGCGTTGTAACAGGGCATCTAAAGCATTATGGAAGATAAGTGTTCCCCTTCATTGAAGCCTAATACAATTCATGTACATGAATTTGAAATAAAGATTTTGTTTGGATAAAAATTCCAAATGGTAATACTTGTGATTTATTTACTAATTTGCTGTCTAAGCTGTAACATGAAATCGCGTCAGTGGAATAGATGAATTAAATCTGTATTGATACGAAACAAATCACTTTTCGAACAGTTTCAAAAATTTAATAAAACGCTACAATGAAATGAAAACATATCATTTGAATACGAATTTACTTTTTAATCAGATTTTTCCCAGAATTTTTAAGAGCTAAATTTTATCCCAAAACTCTGGCCAAGAAAGATTTTAGTCAAAGTACATGTACTTTCCTTTAATACAATCTTATTTAGCTTAACAGATTTAAATACGTGTATTCCAAAAAAGAAGGTGATTTTTGATTATTAGCAATTTTTCTGTAATAATTATACAGTATATCATTTTACCAGTTTTATTTCCAGGACAGTCCAAACTGTAAAATAGACCATAAGTACAACTTCTTGTAGAATTTGTAGTAGAGTCTTCTACAGTTACCCAGTAAGGTGTTACAATTGCAACATCAAAGAGGACTATGACAATGAATGCCACTGTGGCGAAAAACCCAAAGACTACGTCTGACATTTTGGTAATTGAGAAAATCAATATGCAACACACATACATGTATTTGGATCGTCAAGTGTCTCTGTCTATTTTAGAACGAAGCCTTAAAATGTATGGAAAGCAAAGGAGACATGTTCAATCATTAAAATCGATAAAACCTTACTATGTTTAGTTCATTTTCGCAGTAAAAATACAATTACGTTCTCATGAACTACCATGGGAGAGTAAGAATATTTCCATCGTGATGTAATTGAAGTAAAAAAAAATGGTGAAACGTTTTTTTAAATGATCGTTGAATGACAAAAATATGTGGCAAGTCATCAGAAAATGATGTAAATATAAGATATGAATTTTATTTTTGAGAATTCATGAGTTACATGAACTACAACGTTTCAAGCCTGCATATTAATTTGTTAATATAATATGTTTTGTTAATTGTAATATGCCGGCGTGAAGCGTCGTAGTTCATGTCCTCATGAATTCTCAAAAATTAAATTCATCTCTTAAATGTCCACCAAATACAACCTGACATAATTAAAGCAGTCCAAAAGTAATCTTTGGGAGTGCTTTTTAATCTCTGACAGCTATAGGGGTCAGCAAGTGGATACAGACCAGACCAAAAACATTTTAAAGAAGTTGTTGCAGTTACATGTAAGTCGATTAATGTGCGGACCAAATTTATTTATCTATAAAAAAAAATCCCAACATTCGTTAGAGCATCTTGATGATAACAAGAGATGTTTGTGAAACACTTATGCCCACCCCCCCCCACCCCCACCCCCCCCCCCATTAATTGGAATTTTCCTAAGTCCAAGGGGCATAACTCTGTCCAAAATTGTTCAATCATACCCAAAACAGAACTTGACGTAGATATTCTAGAGATGAATCTGTATACCAAATTTAATTTCAGTATGTGCAACCTCTGCGAAGAAAATGAACAGAAACTGCAAATAATTGGAATTTTCCTAAGTCCAAGGGGCATAACTCTGTCTAAAATTGCTCGATCGTACCCGAAATAGAACTTGACCTAAATATTTTTTATAATAAATCTGTATACTAAATTTCATTTCAGTATGTCAACATCTGTGAAGAAAATGAACGGAAACTGTTGGTGGACCGACAGACAGACCGACCGACAGACAGACCTACTGACAGACCGACCGACAGACAGCAGCAGAGCAATATGCCCTCTCTTCTTCGAAGGGGGGCATAAATATATAAGGAGTAATATAATTCATACTCAAAATAAGTGCACGTTAACTATATCTGCATTGTAAAAACACTTTAAAAGAGTATATAAATTATAAATATTGTTTAAATTAAATCTGTATAAATTATTACAATAAGATTGGTGAAAGAACACAAAATATTGTAAAATTGGTGGAAGAGCTCACTTCTGAAGAAATCCTTCAAACAGATGGTTTTAAAAACCTGTCCCAAATGGCTTAATGTGTATGGATTGATAACGGAAATGGGTTTGCATGAGAAATAAAGGGGATGTAATATATGCTAATATCATAAAAGACGTTAATTTGAACTGTAATACAATGATATTCAAGGGAAATCTTTAAGCTGTTGTTAACACATTATCTGAGATCTATAAACGCTAATTAAGCTTGGGGACGTACGGCATTCATTTTTCTCTGCCTTACCATTTTAGTACTGCTTATTTCATGACGTTGAAACAAGGCACATACAGGTACTTAAAAAACATAGATTGTATTTGAGACTGAAATACACATAAATTTAGTATGCCTATAAGTTTTATATATTAATCATGTTTTAGATCAACACTATCAGGCCCCCAGACCATAAGCTGGGAACAGACTTAAGACTTAACTTTAAAGAATAAACTCGAGGACGACTGAATTTCGAAATTTTGAGATCTAAATTCTGTAAAATTTTCCATTTTTCATGTCCCTTTAAAATTGCGAAATATTGAATTAAGCCTGTTTGTTAATAGTTAACGGACTGCTACCCTATGTAAGAAGGCTTTGACACCTTTTTCTCTTTCCTGTTCACTGGTTTCCCTTTTCCTCTGTTGTGCATACTATATATCTGATAATGTTATAAACTGTTTATCTTCAAACGTTTTAACGCGCAAACTAAATCAGTCTTTGGTTTCATTCTTCATTTTATCGTTCATATTGCAATCTTCCTTTTAGGAAGGAAAAGCTTTCTTCGATATTTCATTGACAAGTTTTCATGTACTTTATTTTCCAAATCAATTCATATTTTGACTGAAATTTTCGAATGAAGTTAAGTATTCAATTTTCCTCAGTTCTTTCACGATTTATTTTTACCATAAAGTGTACGTCTGTGCCATGAACAAAAATATTAAATAAGAACTCTTTCTGAAAATTTATCGTTTTATTTATACATGTAGGAGTGGTTTAAATTATTCAGGGATTATTAGCCATTCTCGGTAAGCATTTTAATTCTTTTATAGAGAGTGTTGCACGCTAGGTCTTGGATTTTTATGAAACTTGACACTCATTCCTATATTGATGTATGAAAGTAAAATTCATAATAAAATGGTTGCTTAGATCAATGGTTACCAAGACAACCAACATACATTTTCATGGCGTAGAAAACACTAAAGAGCTAGGTTCACTTTATGCATAAAATGGCCCTGTGGATATACCAATTTATTGACTAACACTTTATGTTCCATTTTTAACATCAAGATCAAGGCATCAAGTGGTGCTTTCCTTTCCTATTAAAAATTTTCTCCTTAAAGCCAAGGTCTTGGTAAACAGGCTTCATGGAATTGCAGTGTTCTTGAATTTTAAGGAAAACAAGTATATTTGAGTACTTTCACAGAAGAGAAATAATATGAGCGCACCCTCTGATCTAAAAAATAAAACATGTTTTGTAAACCTCAGAAATAGTTCTATCATTTAATAGTTGCATATTTTCGAAAAATAGCTTTAAAAAATTAGATGTTTTTGTAGAATTTTTCATTATATAAGGAAAATGACGCATTTCATGACGTCATAATGCATTGGCTAGTCGGAAAATTACGTCATTTTTGATAGATACGCAGTCATCAAAGGTCAAAATGATATTTAATGCATTGTCAACTAAAACCAAGCAGTTTCAGTTTTTCTGAAATTCACAGGGCCAAAAAAAGGCCCTAAGTGAACCTTGTTCTTTTGATGAAAATTTGCCTTCTTGACCAATTGAAAGGCCTTTAATCGAACAAGGTGTTAACATGACATTTTATAATGCTAAAGATAATTTCTTGTATCTGAATAATTTTTCGTCGTAGAAAAACTATCCCATTTTTAAGTAGGATTTTTATTGGGAAAAACAGTAGGTTTGCGACCCTTTTGAAAAGTCTGGTATAAAATTTTGTTTTTCATGTTACCAGTTACAAACTGACGTTTTTTAAGAATTCTAGATAAGAGCAATAAGTATCTACAATCAGCTTCCATATAATTTTCTGATTTTTTGTATAATGGATTGAAACCAAATTTGGATATCTAGTATACAATAGCAAAAACAAAAAGAAAATCAATTTTGAGTACAAAAGGTCTAAGGTTAAGGTCATTTAGACGGAAATCTAAGGAAACTAAGTACAAAAAAGTTTTTCTGTGTCTTAACTTGTGCTTAAAACAACATATAAATAAAAACAACTACAATTCTGTTGGACAATAATTAGCATCATGTGAATTAGTGAATACGGTCAAAAGTTCACCGACACTATATATATAAATTTTTGCTATTTTAGTGAAGTATTTATACTTGGATATTGTGAAATGTATTGCATATAATTGTATACTTGTTTATTTACTGAAATTGGTAATACTTCTCACCTTAAGCTTGATACATAATAAGAAAATGGTAGGAAAAATAGGTTTCTTGAGGTCATTTGCATGTTGATTAAAAGGTAGCCAAGTTAAAATATCAAAAGCCAATACACTAACCATATATGATGACTTTTACGTAGACAATTATGCTTCATGCATGCAAAAAAACTCTTGTTGTTTTTATTAAACTAAGTCCATGTTCTAAAACGTAGATTTTCTATCCCTTCCCAACACTATACACTTTTCCAGTTGCAATCAAAATATGTTTTCTTTGTGACCTTTTTTTCAGAGATGTGTACAAACAATGCCTTTTATCTTTTCAATATTATTCTTAAAAATTTGAAAACATAAGGACATTAATGATAAATATTTCGATTTAAATATGCCTGGATTTACGTAATAGTTATTCAAAAATAAGCAGTCACGGTAGCTCATTCGGTAGAGCGCTCGCTCCGTGATCGGGAGGTCGTGACTTCGAATCTCGGCCGCGACTGACCTAAGTCGATAAAAAAATGGGTAACAACTGTTCCTCCGCCATGCGTTCGGCACTTTGAATTGAAAGTTGCGGGTCCTTCAGATGAGACCTTAAAAACCGAGGCCCCGTGTCACGGCAGACGTTGGCACGATAAAGATCCCTCACTGCTCAATGGCACTGAGTGCCGAGAAAAAAGGTCAAAATTTAAAACCCTTAACAGGTATATGGTGACGTCTCTCTATGAGTGAAAAATTCTGGAATGGGGCGTAAAACAACATACAATCAATCAATCTATCAATTTTTAGATGTAATCATCTTTTTTTATATTTGTAGATAAAATACCGAAAATGTTTTTAATGTTTATTAATGTTTATTAAGTTAGATATCGATTTCTTATTTCTGTTAGTAACATAAAATTTCATTAAATAACATTCCAAAAATTTACACAGGAAAAATACTCATTATTCATATTATCTTACAATAGTTTTTGGAGTAGTTTATAAGATAGAAATTTCCAACAGAATTTGAAAAAAAAAATATGATTACCAGTTGTGTGTCACAAAGTTTAAGTTGTTACAGAGAATGGTTATTATATTTATTGAAAATATCGTCCTTTAGAGGAAGTACCACATCCCAAATGCTTTCGGAGGTGGATGTGAGACTTCCAGCGGGTTATAGCTAGTATTGCCTTGGACAAAACCCAGATTCCAAAAAATCCACTCCACGTCTACATACTAGTACATGAATATACAAACATTGGGTGTCAAATTGTCAAATTAATAAACACTCCATATGCATTCTAAAGATATTCAAACTCACTTCGTTTGTTGCAATCAAAAAAGCATTTTATTCTAAAATTGAAGCCTCCACCGGCAAGTGATGGCATCTCAATATGAGTGAAAATTCTTGAAGAGAAGTTAAACAAAGAAATAAACAAACATTGGTTAACCAAAGTTAAACGATTTCCCTAATATTGATTCAATTTTTCAATAGTTACATAAATTAAAAGCTAAATCATCATAAAAGCAGACGTTCTTATCTTCTTTTAGGATGCTCAATTTCAAGCTCACTGTAACAAGAAAAAAAAAGAAAAATTAATAATAATTAGTATATTCATACAAATGTATCAAGCACGGCATTAAGATTCAAAATTCTTTTCTTTTTTTTCTTTTCTTTTCTTTTCTTTTCTTTATTTTTTTTTTTTTTTTTTTTTTTTTTTTTGCAAAAAATTAATACAGAAATAAACTACTTAACTAATTGTTCCCATATCATTTAAGTATGAAAAGAATAAAAAATGCAAGAAAATTACAATTAGAGGCCTTTCCACCTTCTTGGATGTTCCCATTTTATTTAGGTATGAAAAGTATAGAAAATGCAAGAAATCCAATGCCTTTGTTCTGCTAGGAATTAGCGTCGGACTCGGTTCTCCTCTTTGTAATAAATTAATAATTGTAATACAAAAAATAGTTTTGAAAGACATGATTGATGCATAATAAAAATGTAAATTTTCTGATAAGATACTTATCTGATTTGTTTTAAGTTTTCAATAGCTTAAGATAATTTAAGTTAATGGCCCAGAAAATATATTAGAACTGCAGTGGTAAGACTAGTTGTAAATATTGAAAAAAGGTGGGTTGGATCGACTGAATATCCTGAAATTACCAGGAAAGGTTAAAATGAGCATACGTGTGGATTGAATTAAATATCACTAGCATAAATTGAAATCCAAACATGTATTTTAGGATGAAAAGGTGTACGCGAAAGCCTGAACATCTATTGAATAAGGAAAATTGCTATTTCTCGAGACTGATTCATTCTAAATAAAATTGAAATAAATTCACATGTAAAATAAAGGAAGAATACCTGGTATTAAAATATCATATTATATCATAATTGAATGCTATTAACAATATCTGAATAAATAGCCGATTAAAAGTTTTTTTTTCGTTTTAATGTCCATCAGTGCCCAAAAGTTTAATTACTACAGAACTTGTTTTTTTAATATGTCGATAAAATTTTTAATTTCTATATACTTAAGAGAATACTCGTAAAGCTCTCCAAAAAGTTTCTCTGGGGCCTTGACTAAATTTCCCTGAAACTTTTTTTCGATCTGACGTGTGGTTTGAATTTTAGTGAAATATTCCACATAACTATTGGTGTGATTTTTTTTAAGGGGGCTATATCTAACTCCACATCATAAAGCTTGATTGCGACCTTTGGATCAAAACTCAAATGACAAGCTCAAAGTCATTTTAAAAGAAATCTTTACTTTCTCTGCTGAAAACTGAAATATAAACCGAATGCTGAATCTAGATAAATCTCTTAAATTTCATTTCTGACCCTTATTCCGGGGAAAGGTCAAAGGTGAAGGCCATTTGGGAAAATGGTCTATATCAGCAATTATTTTAGACAATGACCTTGTCCTTTGAACTAAGTCCAATTTTCAAGGTCAAGGGTCCTATTGCAGCCAGTCTTATATTTCTACGAGTCACCATTTAGTAGTTAGATTTTGATGATAGAAACTTAAGATTTAAAAGGTCAACAACTGTCAAATGAAATCGATGAATCCTTTTGCAATGAAAAGCTAGAAAATCACCTAAAGTGATAGGAGATAGCCGTGAAGACTTTGTCCTGCCATGGTTAATGGTAGTGATAACAGGTGTTATCATGCAAGGAGAAAGGACTTAAAAAGGCGTCTTTGAAACAGATCATCAAACATGCAATGATTTATAACATATCTTAAAAGACAAAAGAGATATTAAACAGCAGAATTTCTCTTATTCTGAATGATGTCAAACTTTAAAACCTTAGATTTCAAGTCAAAGTTGCAGATAATTCCACAGAAGATGTTTACTTCTCCATTACACCTGATCCCACCTCAGCTTCTCTACAAGCATTTTAATTTACCTGATCATTCTTTTTTTGTCAATGAAAGTTGGAATTCTTGAAAAGATTTACCACTATACTAATAGCCCATTATTGAGTACACCTCTCCGTAGACAACAAGAAGAGTTTTGGATTAGGAAACCAGGCACGACATTTCCATATGGTACAATGTCTGGATTCTTTTAATTCTACAGTGTAGTAATGTGAATGTGGTGTGACTTTTTAACAATACACAGAGACATAAGCATGGTCATTGGTCATAAAATAGACCTATTATACACGATGTCTCTTTTGATTCACTACTGCCTTATATAAATAAACTGTTAGGTCTTTATCACATTCGCACCAAACGTTACTCTGTCCCTTTGAGAGTTTTAAATTGTCTATTTGAAAAGGCCAAGAAAAGTCCGGAGTTTGGTTTCTTCGACACCAAAATACAAACTCAGATCTGTCATTATGGATATCGTAAATCACAGACTTTTGAAAGCATAACGTTTTAACGGAAGAAAATACTACCAACGTACTGGAAACCTGTATGTTCCTTAAATTTACTAAAACAAAAGAATTAACGCAGTAATTATTAGTAATATTCTTAATAAAAAATGACCAGTATTGCATTCCACCATCTTTCAAATTGAAGTCCACATCTTGTATATCTTACTACTTTATTTAATCATTGACTCTTGCTTCCAAACTCTTTAATTACAAAACAATGCTTAGATATCGAATATCTGAAACATAATCCTTCTTCTTGTTCATGTTCTTCTTAACCCTATACTTTAAATCCTGCTGGACAGGCCATTACTAGTAACTTAAATATATTTAATAACAATTACCTTAAATCACTTATTTCAAAAAAGACAAAATTTATTTAACACCATTCTTTCAACTGGCGTCAAAATTTGTTGGAATTCCCATGGGTACTAAATTGCACCCCGTTACTAGCAGATCTATTAGTATTCATATGAAGCAGAATTTATTCAAATCCTGCATGAAGAAAAGAAGTTTCTTGTTGTGGCATTCAATTCTACATTTAGATATTTCGACGATGTTTTGTCAATTAGCATTTTCATTCCTGTTGTAGAGCAAACACGGACCTCTAAAAACTTCAGAAGTGTGATCAGGTGACATGGAGGAGTAAGCATCCTCAGTCGACCGGTCACATCCTTGTCATGATCGGGTAAATGAAAAGCATTTATCACTATTACCATGTGGACTATCAACAAAATATCTATCTTTAACCCATATTATTACCTCTTTCATTGGCCTCTTTTGGCCTTTGAAGAACATTTCAAAAGATAAGTTATTTTTGTCTCATTTTTATTCATCTATTATTTCCATGTCTACCTGATCATTAAAACTATGAAAGTACTTTTTGTATTATACAAAGAACACTTGTTTAAATGTCCAGATGTTCAAAATTTTGGTAAAAATATTCTTGCTATTAAAACATTTATTCTGTTTGCCTCCAATATGCCCAGGAGCAGAGAAAAAAGAAATAAAGAAATGCATTTTCACTACAGATTTAATACAGCCCTACCCTAACGCCAGAACCCATAACCCAGGGTCATGAAATTTACAAATTTGGAAGAAGTATCCTCATTATCATAACTATGCAATTAGTTGAAGGTTTTCAAAGAACTCGCACATTTTCACTATATCATCAGTAGCGCACCCCCCCCCCCCCCGAGAAACACCAGAACCCCTGGAACCACAAGTTTTAAAAAATTTGTAAAAACGCCCTTGTTCATTGTATCCATACACATGTTTCTTTGCTTTATAACCAGGAGTAGAAAAAATATTTTGAAAGTTATTATGCATTTATTATATAATTAATAGAGCCCCCCCCCCCTCACCAGAGCCCCTGACTCTGAAGCATGAATTCCACAATTTTAGCAATTTTAGAACCACTGTGGGATGGGAGACCTGTCCTTCGGATTAAACAGTATAAACTGAGGTCCCGTGTCGCAGTAGGTGCTGGCACGAAAAAGTTTCCTCACTGCTCAATGGCCCTGAGTGCCGAGTATAGGTCACAATTTGCAGCTCTCCACCGGCAAGTGGTGGTGTCTCCATATGAGTGAAAAATTCTCCAGAGGGACGTTAAACAATAAGCAACCCAAAAAAAAAAATTTTAGAGGAGTCACTTGCTTATCATAACCATGCACTTCATTTATTGAAATAATTCCAAGGAGCAGAGAAGAAGATTTTCAAAGAATTAATGCATTTTCACTATATAATCAATAGAGCCCCGCCCTAACACCAGAACCCCAGAACCTGGGGCCATGAAATTCTCATTTTTGAAAAGGCACTCTTCCTCATCATAACTATGTACTTAGTAAGTTTATTTAAAACCCAGGAGCAGAGAAGATTATTTTCAAAGAATTAATGTATTTTCACTAAATAATCAAAAGAGCCTCCTAACACCAGATCCCCTGACCCTTGAGCCATGAAATTCACAATTTTGGAAGAGACACTCTTGCTCATCATAACAATGTACTTAGGTTAGATTGTTTCGTACCCAGAAGCAGAGAAGATTTTCAAAGAATTAATATATTTTAACTATATAAACAATAGAGCCTGCCCTAACACCAGAACTCCTGACCCAGAGGCCATGAAATTCACAATTCTGGAAGAGGCAGTCTTGTTAATTTGTAGTTAGTTAACCATGTAGTTAGCATATTTAATACCCAGGAGGGGCCATGGATTTCACAATTTTGGACGAGGGCTGAATGTTCATTACATTCATGCCAATAGTTTGACTTCTTGATGTTCATAGTAAAGAAAAATATTTTTACAGATTGCATTAATTTCGATGGTTTTAGCCCCATCCCTCAGGCCCCAGGGGCGCCGGGGGCAAGGGCCATGAATTTCACAAATATTGTTTTCGTTCACTCATAGATGCTTTATGCAAAAATTAGTTAAAATTGGTTCAGTGTTCCCAGAGAAGAAGCTGAAAATGTTCAAAAGTTTACGACCGACGGACGAAGAACGACGACAGACAAAAACGGATAGCAATAGGTCACCTGAATGACTCAGGTGACATAAAAAATCTCCAGAACAATTTCTAGATGTTTTCCAAGCAGAAGGTGGAAAGACATAATATATTTCAAAAAAGGAGGGATAAATGGTATGAAAAATATTTGTATCACGTATCACGAGAGATTTATTTATAGAATATTTTTTGTCAAAATAAATAAAAAAAAAGAAATGAATAATCATAATATTTTTATCTTTCACTCTTCATAAGTATTTCTATATATGCTTTATAAGTATTTTAATCAGTAAATACCAATAATAAGTTTGTTGGCAGAAAAAAACAACATATTATTAAATACACTGGATACGTACATAGTTTAATTTAAACGTAATAGTTTGAATGCCGTCTTCTGTAGACAAGGAATACTGTGCATTTTTCGTTCATTTTTCGAGAACAAACAAAGTAGGTGACTAAAAGCACTAGCTGAAAAAATTAATAACATTTATAAAAATGTCTGTAATTCCGGTATTTAATAAACATAAGTTTATTAATAAGAAATATTGTACATTTGTTGTTCTTTTTTTTTTCAAGAGTAAACAAAGAAGATGACTAAAAGCACTAGCTAAAAAAGTGAATATGTCTTTAAAATGAAATTTTGGTATTTAAAAGAAGATGGATATTTATTAATATTTTTACCTGCAACAGAATCACTGAAGATGATACAACTGTCAGAAAGAAAGACCATCCCAACTGGTTGTGATCAAATTTTGAAACCACAATCAAAGTTGACGCAAAGCCCAGGATACCTACAAAATATGAGTGTGTAATTTAAACGATCCGCATTCACAGAGATCAGGAACATGGGTCTGCTGCTTGGTTATCAACACTTTTCTTCTTATTATTATATATTTTTTTTTATCTTCTTTGCAAGAAATGAATAAAGAGACCCATCTTTAAATTACAATGTAATAATAATCAATCTCCATTCTCTTTTAATCGCCTTGTATTCCTAACAGACCCAAAGAGACCAAAAAAAAGGGAATAATTTTCCCAATATATCATGTACAATAGAAAACAAAGCAAACTTTTTTAGAAATGAAAAAAGGGAAGGGGATAAATAGAGATTAAAACTCGTACAAATAGTAATTCTTGACCTTGTTTATCGTAAAATAATGCGCTACTCCTAATGTTGAATACATATAATTGGTGCTGCTTTTAATATATTTAATCATTGAATTCTTATTTTTAGATGTGTCGGTCGTATAAAAGCACTTGTCCTGTGTTAGTTTAATTTGATTAATCTTTATTTTTAATTTAGCACCTTTCAGGACCGGTATAATGAATAGACGTAAGACGTGTGTGTTAATTATAGGGGTTGATTGTTGTATATTTCCAATGGATTTTATAAAGAAAAAAATACACTGAATGTAAATATTCATATTCTACAACAATTCCTATTATTTGGCGTTAACGTTTCTTTTATACATTAATATTTGTTACCATCATTGTAAACACTAAAAGCTTTTTTCTCCACTCTTAGCAAAGTATCTAAAACAGAAATAGTTTGTTTATGAACCTGCCCGTTTCTTTTGAGTCACAAAGTTTATATTTTTCATCCAAAATACTTTTATTTTTTAAACTTTCAAGTTTTTTAATTACAACGAATTTAACCAAATAACACTAGAGATGCACAGTTTTAACAATTTCACAACTGTTCATTGAAGGACATTACATTGATTGTGATTCAACATATAAAGTATGAAATGATTTACAAGTTCAAAGCTCGCATTTTCATAAATTAATTTGTTATCATCTCTGACATTATTCACCCAACTTCTTTTTATCTCTTCATCCCATATGAGTTCCTCAAGACAGTTTTCTAGTGATCCATAGAAAAAATCTACCATTATGCCTACATAAACATAATGTCGATTTACATAAATTCGACATTACTCAGCATGTGTTTAATTGAAAGAAAACCAAAAAAAAATCTGATAGAACGTTTTGAAATTCAATAGGAAAAACTTTAAATTATAGCTAAGGATGTTGAAACAAACCATCCACACCCCCTTTTTTCTATCCTCTTAAAACTGATTTTAAGGGTTTAATTTTTGTTGATTATAAGAAGAGGTAGGGATCATCGAACTAATATTTTTGTCTGTCGGCGAACTTAACAACAACCACTTTCGTCGCAAAGCCATGACTATATAATTTTTATTAAACAGAAAACAAAATTATAATAACAGTTGATGCTAAAATTATTGTTTATTTAATTCTTTAATTACAAGTACATTGTGCTTTTGAACGGTGATCTTAATCAAAACGATATGAGATAGTGACACAAAAGGAAAGAAACCAGAATGGAAATTATATATTGATGATAATGCAATAAATAGGCATACAATTAAAGCAAATATAAAATCAAACAAACTACGAAGGAATTGAAAGTATTTGGTTAAGATGCAGAGACAAATATGAATATTTTAGATTAAGCTACAATGTATATATTAAATGTTTGTGGGTAATCGACTTTCATGAAAGGACTTCTTATTCACAAATGGAAGTACTCAACTTTAAAAGCAATTAAACACATAATGGAACAGTTTGAAAATGCAAACCATTATTTTGTTTCAGTGCAATTTAAAAAAGAAATCTTTAAAAGCCTATCTTATATTTAAGTATCAGCAATCAAGAATTTGAGTCATCATATCTAATTGCTACTCTAAATGATGGTAGCAAACAAGAATTATTATATAATTTTTATGTTAATTTGCATACAGAAAATAATATACATGTATTTCAATGCAATTAAATTACAGAATTAGACATTTTGGAAATTGCAACACTTCCTTTGTTAATCAAATTACATTTACCAATCAACACAAAAGCTGTTGGTATTTAGATCAAGAGAGCCGATCATAAGCATGTAGATGCAGCGCATATGAAATATTGCATCACTGTATAACTGAGTTTGACTTCATAATGATAATGTCTTTCAAAAAACATACAAGACTACTATATTAAGTTACTCTCTACTCGACAAAATTGACACCATTAAAAAGGTTTAAATAACAAACAGTGATCCCTTTGCACAATACAATTCATTAACAGGGCAAAAAAAAAAACATGGACAAAAGCAAGGAACAACAAAAGGTGGAATCGGGAAGTGTTAATTAAGTATCTATAGTGGTATTGATCTCAGAAAACAGAGTAATTCGTAGTCCGCAAAGACAATGAACTAACATTTGGTAGGAAACATGACAATCAAACACGACCCAACAACAAGTTGTTTTAGCAAATTCGTTTTGTGCTCATTGTCATGCAAAGCGTACACTCGATAAAGGACCCTCACTGCTTTGTCTCTAAAAACCAATGGCCAAAATGTTTGGCACTTCACCAAAAGATTGTGATGCCTATACTTGAGTGAAGTGAAAGATTTAGGAATGAAATGAAAACACACAATCAATCTATCATTCTCACCTCCAGCAGCATAAAAGAACGTGTAGCAACTGCAGCAACCGTCAGCACATTTGTCGTCTGAGTCGTCTTTTTTGCAGCAGCAAAGCATGCATGACAGGAGAACCCAGAAAAAAGGAATAGCCGTCAGACACACAGACGTCGCAATATTAAGTCCTATAATGGTCCAGTCAAAAGCTACAAAACAAAGTCATATCTTTAGGTAAAACATCAATTTTAATTAAAGCATTAAAAAAGTTTCAATTTCACTGGAATATACATTATCTTGAAGATATTGTAGTCCGTTCAGGATTGTAGCAACTTCGTAGATTATCTGCTACGTAAGGAAAGCTAGTATTAATTTTAAATGCTAGGTACTAAGTTTTGTTTCTTTGTTTATTGTTTACTGTAGATTCCTTATTTTACGCGAGTACGTAATATCGCGAAATTGCCCAAGGTCGTCAAATCACAAGAACAATAATTCGCGAAGGGGTGATTTATCTAGAGATTTTACATACATTAAAGCACCATAAAAATAAAAGCGAGTAATTTAATTTCGCGAGTGGTGCTTCTCGCGAAATTACCCGATAATTTATTATTATGGCGTATATTTAGGAATCTACTGTAACGTCCCTCTCGAGAATTTTCCACTCATATGGAGACGCCACCACTTGCCGGTGGAGAGCTGCAAATTTTGACCTATACTCGGCACTTAGGGCCATTGAGCAGTGTGTGATCTTTTTCGTGCTACCACCTACTGCAACACGGGATCTCGGTTTATATGCTTTTATCCGGAGAGGCCGGTCTTCACATCCCACAGTGTTATTCGAACCCGCGACGTAAGGATCAACTCCTTACTCCGCGACTCTAGAGCGAAGGCTCTAATCACTGCACCACGCGGGCGACAGGTACTAAGTAAAAAACAGGAACTGGATCCATTTACATGTTCAAATTCACATCATGTTATACATCTGTATTTCCATAAACTTTTTCATTTAAGGAAATTGAACGTTTATTTAGGCTTCACCTTGCTTAACTTAGATTAACTGCCAATAATTTGAAAGCAGCCCTTTTCAACAATACCGTATAAAATACTAATAGCCCATCTCTGGGTACACTTTTCTGTAGACAACGCGAAGAATACTAGATTAGGAAACTAAGCACTTCATTTTCATATAGTAGCTATAACAAGTGTGTTGGGAATCTCTCAAGTCCACAGGGTAGCCATGTGAATGCGATGGGGGTGTTTTAACAATACACAGAGACGTAAAGTATTGAATGGTCTATTTGAAAAGGTCAAGGAAAGATCAAATTTTGATTCTGCGACACAAAAATACAGTTTGCATCTGAGATAATGGATATTAAAAATCAAAGGCTTTTTAAACCGTTACGCTTTATAGAAGAAAAGAATCAGCCCAAGTATCCTTTATGTTCGTTAAGTTTAAATTTGTCAACAAAGGAATACACAGAAAATCTTAGTATAATTTTTTTTTTATCACAAAAGGATCATGTCTTGTGTTTCTTCCAATTTCAAGTAGTACTTCACACCTTGTAGTTCGTACAAATATTCATCGACTATTGCTTCCAAACTTTTTTAATTACAAAAAACTCAAACATAATACTCCTGTGTGTGCATGTTCTTTTTCACCCTACATGTATAGTTCAGCGGAACTCGTGATTGTTTTAGTGATGTAAATATACTAAGTAGTTTAAAATGAGGACCTTAAATCACATAAAATTTAGGCAACCTGGATCTTTTAACTGGCGTCAAAATTTCATAAATATTATGAATTCCGTGGATGACGATGGGCCAGACGTTGAAAAGAGGAGCTGACACTTTATCAGAATGAATTAAAAGTATCAAATAGATGTTGAAATCTTGCATGAAATGGTTGAAGGGCAAGATGAAAACAATCTATCCTTCTGTCTTCAATAATTCAGAGACCGTTCACGGTAGCTCAGTCGGTAGAACGCTCGCTCCGTGTTCGGGAGGTCGTGAGTTCGAATCTCGGCCGCGACTGACCTTAGTCGATAAAAATGGGTAGCAACTGTTCCTTCGCCATGCACTCGGCACTTTGAAGTGAAAGTTGCAGGTCCTTCGGATGAGACCTTAAAAACCGAGACCCCGTGTCACGACAGGCGTTGGCACCATAAAGATCCCTCACTGCTCAATTGCCCTAAGTGCCGAGTAAAGGTCAAAATTTGAAGCCCTTCACCGGTATATGGTGACGTCTCTCTATGAGTGAAAAATTCTGGAATGGGACGTTAAATAACAAACAATCAATCAATCAATTCTGTGAGTGGTAATTCAACTTACACATATAGTTCCCTTTCTAAGGAGGATATTCTTCATTATGACAAGTTTTAAATATTTTTAATAATCCCAACAATCAAAATGAATATGAATTACCATACCTCTACTGGATTCCTAAACTACATAAAAATCCTTACAAACACAAGTTACATAGCGGGTTCAAGTAAATATTCTACCCGGCCTTTTTTTCACCAAAATATTAACAGCGGGGAAGGAGGAACTTTAGGAGGACCGTATAAAAACATTTTAAAAAGTGGTATTTATCAGAAGTGGAAAGTCAAAAACTTGGATTTTTCGAAAATTTGAAATAAAAAAATTATATCAGAACCTATCACAGCAAAACGTACAATTTTTCAATACTTTATTCAACTATTCCCCACGAAAAATTAAACTTCTGACTTTTTGACATCATAAACAGCTGCTTTTTCAATTAAAATGGAACTTGTTAATCTACATACTTTGTTGTTGGCTATTTGCAACATTATTTTGGTAAATAAACATTCCGATTGTGCACACACGTACTCAGAAGCTTTCTATATTAATATTTCTTCACTTAGGGAAGTTATGTAAGTTTAAGAGTTGTTGTAAAATGTGCTTTATAAATAAAAATTAATTGTATTGGTAACGATCCTCTAATAAAACTAATGTCCAAATAACTGTATCTCATTTCCATTCTCAATGACCGTGTAGTGTAGAGCAGCGCCGCGAGAATTCCATCGGCATCGAAAGCAAGTTTTTGGACTTGCCTAGATAGCAAAGCGGTCTAGCGCGCTGTTCCTTATCTATCTATCTATCTATCTATCTATTATTTGTCAACTGAGTACTACGAGTAAAGGATAACCCTATGTAATGTGAAAGGTAAAGATACCGAACATTGATCGATCTCAAAAATCCATAAGCAATACAATTATGTGCAAAGGGCAGAAAACACGGACTCAAGAGGTGGGATCAGGTGCCTAGAAGGAGTAAGCATCCACTGTTGACCGGTCACACCCACCGTGAGCGCTATGTATTGATCAAGTAGACGGAACTATCCATATTTAATTCAGTAAAAAAAAACAAAGTCCTAACAATTGGTTTGAAACAAGTCAACCAAAATAAGACCCAATGAGATGTTTTATTTAAATGATTTTCTTTAACATACATAATTGTTATATCGAGTAGTATGATGTTGCCTTTAATTTAACAATTGCTTTATAACTGGAAAGAGGTCATGTTGACATTTTTTTGTGAAATGGGATGAGACAGGAAATCAAATGGACTAAACCTTTGTAAAGAAAAAATAACTGTGCAGATAAATTAACTATCAAACTTTTTACAGAGTTCTTAATTAAAGTTGCAAGGAAAAAAGCTTTAGTACTTATGCATGTATTCTTCTCAGTTCCTTGTACACCTAGTCAATTTTGTAAATGATTTTTTAGTATTAACAGGATTAGTAATTATTCTTCCCTTAGAAAATTTAGGGCAAAGAAAATAGTTTAAACGACCTTGTACATAATTTGCTGAATGAACGTTTCCCGCTAAACCCCAAACGAAGTATGAGCTGTGTCCAAAATCAATCGATACATTCTATAATTAGAGATGGCGTCATTGCCGGTAGATGGAGGCAATGTGATTGTTATGAAACTTCTTTATAAACAATGATATTCTGGAAGACCACAATGCTTTATAGACAGAATAGGATAAGTCGCGCTTTCTTAATATAAGGTACTCCAATCTTCAGGTTCTGAAAATCAGCTTTTAAGTAATTGAACATGCTCACAAAAATGTCTCAGATTTCAAATAATAACGTGAACGTACCCATGGAATTTCTTCAAAGTTCATCCTTATAGTTAATCATATTATATAGGGAAACTTATCAAATCTCAAACATATTTTCAAGAAATGCAGATAAAAACACCAGCTTTGCATTTTCTAATTGAAAATTGATCAACAAATATAATTTAGGATAGAAAAATATAGGTATCCAGGCATTTGAAGAAAATTTTACCTTTTTTATGCTTATTCATTATTTTACTTCCTCTTTTTACTTCAATTGTGATATAATACTTAGTGTAAAAAGCTTGTGCTATCATTGCTAGACATCACATATCACATCTAATTTCATATCATGCTAATAAGCAGTTGTAACTAATGCTAGACTAAAGGAAATTCAATTTCTCTAAAAATGAATTCATTTTTTTCTTTTGTGGGGTACAAATATCAAATATTTACAAGGCTGTTTCTAAGACTTCAAAGAACCTTGAATCATATTATGATGCATAAAATGAAAATTGTTGCATGAAAAGATCTCAATTTCATGCTTCATTTTGAGACTTTTTAAATAAAATACTAAATTTAAGAGTTATCCTTCCTAGCTGAGGATTGGATATCCTTAATTCGATTTGACTTGAACATTTTTGTTACTTTCCGAAACACTAGTGAACGAATAACCATCACCCTTAATGTAGTGTACTTCTGAATGAAATTCTTACGCATGTAAAGAAAAATGTATATTTATTCACAATGTAACTGTGTAATCGTTTGCATCTCAAGGTAAATGCATCAAAATAATGCTCGTTAGTACTTAACATGTTATGAAAGATTTACATGAAGCTGTCAGTGTATAGTAAACAAAGTAGAGCAGGGCCCTACAAGGGGTGTCATACCATATTTATCTTTATAAGAAAAAAAAGACACATATGACAAGTTTCCATGTGTTGAATACCAAGAGTATGCAGGAAGACGTACGTGATGTAATATTTTTCACTTATACCCACAGATGAGCCAGGGTGGCTAAAACCCGAAAAATGTTATTAACACTATTACCTTTGATAATCCGATTAGACTTCAATGAGTAAAGTCCCATTAAATTACTAAATTATATCAAGAAAAATCAGTGCTTAATAGATACATATACTGTTTGAGCTTTCACATCGGATTTATCATTTTATCAATAATTGTAAATACTAGAGCCGAGCTCGTTGCAGAGCAACGAATAGGTCTTCCGTTGGAGCAGTGACCTTGAGTCAAGGTCATGCCATATTCTAAGATGATAAATAATCTTGTAAGGGACCTATCAACTGGCAATGTTCCGCCAGTAGAAAGACAATAAAATAATGTACACTTTCTATTTTGTGACCTTGAACTTGTGCAGATGACCTTGCGTCAAGCCATGACACACTCTCAGGGTTCGACATTCACGCTCGTCACCTCGTCATTTCCATCCCGGGATGATTTTTGACGACCTGATTTTCAGTCTGGCTCGCCCAAATGACGACCTGGGACGAGTTGGGAATATTCAATAATGATGTTTAATATTTTAAAATAAACTTTACAAGGCCTTGAAAACATTGTTTCCTGTAACCCGACTGACCCATTCAAATAGCAGCCTCGTGGATTTTTCTTTCTGCCAAATCTGTCTTTGATCAATCAGCTGATATAATTTTTAACAAAAGTATTAAATCAAGTTTTATTTGAGATATAAAATATGTCAACCTAGCCAACAATCACCATAAATATAAAGAGTAATGATCATTATTGTAACATCTAGCATTTCCCCCCACAACTTTCTGATGTTCGTTTTCTGCTGCTAGACAGCCATGTTGGGTGTCCACTGTAAACATCACACCTGGTTAATTCAGTCCAGGGATGTTTGACCCTCTTTTTTTAAAGGCCTTTATGGTAAGTGAAAATGAATGTTTTAAACTAGAAACTTTATTTTGTGTCAATATTGAGGTGAGATTATACATAAGCAAAAAAAAAAAAAAAAAAAAAAAAAAAAAAAAAAAAAAAACAGACCTACCAACGCTTGATTTATTGAGAATATTACAGGAAACAAACATAATTTTTTAAAGCCTAATTAGCATTCTGATTCTGCTTATCAATATTTGTTGCTTGTTTTCTTTGTTTGATAAAATACTGGAAGACAGCTTTTGACATTCCATAAATGTCTGATTTACATTTTATAATACAAAAGCACAACTTCTGTTATCTTAACAAATTTTAAACAATTGCACATTTTTGTTCCATTTGATATTTTGTTCGGTCGACCTGAAATTCATTCGGGCAACCTGAAATCAGTACCAAGGTTGCCCAAATGGCGAGACCGAATTTTGACGAGTGTCGAACCCTGCACTCTGGTTATGACGCAAACCTATCTGTGTTACCGACTTGACAAGTTCACACATGTTCTTTCAGACCACACATCCAGTAAAAGCATCTTGTTCTTAGTGACCTTGAACTTGAGTCAAGGCCATGACACAGTCTGTATGATACCAGCAATACCCTTCTGAGTGTTTCCGACTTGACAAGTTTACACATATTTTTTTCATTTCATTTCCATATAGTTGTAATTTATTACGTTTAACTCGCTGGCTTCAAATTTTATTGTAAATATGTTTTATGTCCTATTTCGATATTGAAAAACGTCAGCGTCTTTGAGTACGTGTACAATGTGCATTACGTAACCCTATCACATCATGTTTTATAACGCAGACCATACATGAGTATATAGTTATAAAAAGGTAAAAAAAAACAAAACATTTTATTCATTAAAAATCTCTGCATAATTATCTTTGCCGATTTCTTACAGAACTAGATCTAAGAGTGTTCCAAGGAACGCATGTGTCGCCTGCTTTTAGCTTCATTAAAGATGTAACTGAGTCTAAAAGTGATCAGCTATTTATTTGCTACGGCATGGCATATAGTTCATGCAAAAAAAAAATCCAGGGGTAGTAAGACTGCGATAGAATCTAACAATCAAATAAAAATACAAATCCTTAATCCCTCAAAGCTAAAATGGATATTAATGAAATTTGAATAAATTTATTATAAATAATTAATTTATTTATAAATTAATTAAGTACGTGATTTCAACAATCCTTCAAAAGAGACTTCAGTCTATCATATCCGCAATTGTCAGTCTACACCATCCATTTTGGAATACCGATCCCGTTGTATTTTCATAGTACTTAAATTTCAGTTTTTGTGGTTTCTTTATTTCATACAGTGTCAAAATGCATTGTCATGAGCTCATAAACATGTATAAATATTAATTATCAAACCCCTGCCTCTCTAATTTCAAAAGACTTAAGTTAAATTTAACCCTCCGCAGTATATTTTGCAAAATAGGTCCAAGGTCAAGTGGACTGTAACGCTGGTATTTTTCAAAATGTTTTATGACAAACAGTACACATTCTAAATAGCATAGACTTACCTCTTTTAAAAATATCAAAAAGAAGTTGTATATCGGCATTATTGATTATTTTGAAAAGTAGGTCAAAGGTCAAGTTCACGGATATCTCGGTCGGAAGCCATGGTAAAATACAAAAGCCATAGTGTCAAGGTATATGTGCAAATTATCAAATCCATACCTCTTACAGTTCTCGAGATATAAGGTGTGACAGACGGACAGACGGACGGACAGCAAGACAGACAGACAGACGCCAGGCAAATTGATCGCTAAGTGTTGCTTTGCTCTGCAGGCGACACAAAAATGTTTGTTTGATTGTCTGTTTGTTGTTTAACGTCCATTGAGCTGCCAGCATTTGCCAATGGAGGGCTGCAAATTTAGCCCTGTACTCGGCACTTACGGCCTTTGAGCAGTGAGGGATCTTTTTTCATGCCAGAACCTACTGCTACACAGGACCTCGTTTATACGGTCTAATCCGAAGGACCATACTCCACGTTCTGTAGTGGAATTATTTGTTTGTGTGTTGTTTAACGTCCTTCTCGAGATTTTTCACTCATATGGAAACGCCACCACTTGCCGGTGGAAGGCTGCAAATTCAGACCTATACTCGACACTCAAGGCCATTGAGCAGTGAGGGATCTTTTTCGTGCCAGCATCTACTGCTACAGGGGATCTCGGTTTATTCGGTCTCATGCAAAGGACCGGTCTCCACGTCCCGCAGAGGGAGTCGAATCCACGACGTAAAGATTAACTCCTTACTCCACGACTCTAGAGCAAACGCTCAAACCACTGCGCCACGCGGGCGACGTGGTGGTTTTCGAAACTGCGACTCCAAATCGTAGGGGTAGAAACATTTTGATAAAGGTACTATAATTATGAAAATCTTGTACTGACTCAAGCCTGTAGAAAGTAATTTCATTTTTTTCTGGGATGGGGCAGGAACAATCAAAATTTTTTGATATATAAGAAAAAAAATGAATAAAAAATTAAAATATAATTGGCGGGGGGGGGGGGGGGGCACGACCGTATAGCTGTAAGCAATATATAGTGACTAAGAAGGAATAACTTGTCATTTGTCAAAGTCTTTTACCTAAACTCTTCACTTTTAATTGTCAATAACAGATTCTTGTTAAAAAGTGAAAAGTATGCATTTATATGTAGTACAGGTATCCATCTCATGTGCATAATCTATTTAATCAATCATTTTATTCTAAAGGGAAAGTGAAACCTCAATCAAAACTTGTCACAAATACTGGACTTTTTGATTAATTATAATATACATGTAAGAACGGATCGTCAATTAGGACTGCAGGTTTCATAAATTCACAGCATGCATCTTCAGCCTTAATTAAAACGTTTTTTCGAAATATTACACTGTATCTATAAAGCACTGTGTCTTTAAAGCAGTGTCACCAGAAGTTTACAATTTTGTTTGACAGGTAAAGCGCCGTGCACGAATTTCATGTAACTATGTACAAATTAGAAATGAAGGGATCTAAAGAAAAGAGTTATTGTGATTGACATTGTAATTAAAACAGAGACAATTAAGAGTAGTTTGACTGTACTGGCCTTTCTGACATTTGAAGTAAAGTTTTGGAGTAACTCATCATTGAAATGAAGTTGTAAAAGTCTATTATCAATTATTTTCATTTTCATCATTAGATGTGTGCTAATATGTTTGTTATATTCAAGTCCATGTATATGTACTCCTTGTACATTTTTCTTTTGAACCGCGCTTGCAGGTGGAAATAAATTATAAAAAGTTAACATAGTTCTTAAATGCATGACATTTACGTTACACAGTTCTGGACATTAGAAATAAATAAGCTTATAGTGTTGCCGATATTTTATCGTATGCTAAAAAATATGTATAACATAAAACATGTATTTTAAAAAAATCAGCACAATATAGCCTTTCAGATACTTATACATACAAATCAAATTACATTTATAATATGAAATATTTTATTGAAAAATTACGATCTCTTCTCTGTAAACAGGTAGACATTGAAGGCGAAAAGGGGCTCGAATAGCCGCCAGTTTTTTTTTTCTTCTTCGGAGAGCTGTTACGGTACAATTATCTTGGACGACATATCGCGTACAAGAACAGTGTACAAAACAGCAGTGAAAATAAAAATAATGAACTCAAAGTTTAATTCTCTTCTCTCAATTATTTTTTGAAATATAATTACCAACCAATTTATAAGTTTTTTTTTTACCAGAGTGTATAAAAAAACTAGTTTACCGCGATTTTTCAAGCGGTACATGAAAGCTTTGACGCGTGACCAGGTACATGTAATTGCTTTCAAAGCATGCAAACTCAGACTATCAGGTAGCACAGGTTGCTGGCCTGTCAATCAAATCAACAGCTATTGTTTTATTTTTGTATGATTGACGGGCGGTATATTATCGATCTTAAGCTAGGTAGATTTCGTGGGCGTTAATGGAAAATTGGGTGTTTAATAAAAGCACACGTACTTGCCATATGCTGGAGTTACAAAACTTTAGTCGACAGAGTTTTTCACATAGCATGTTCAGAGCTGGTGTAATCATAAAGATAGCCATTTTACAATGAAAATATATGTCAGAGTGTTAAGCAATGCGTCTTATTGTTTTCAAAATATATCTCTTTTGAATTCTTTGTCTACAAACCTTGTGTGTCAAGTTAGAATTATCTGCAGAATTAACCACACGCAATGAATCTCCGAAATTAAACACACAATAACACATAACTGAGAAATAAATCGTTTATTAAATATACATGAATTGTACATGTATGAAGTTTTAAGATTAGGATTCATGAAATCGGGGGCCTTTATACGCCCTTAATAAAATGTTTTGGATTTAAATCAAATCAAATTAAGATAAGATTAAATGATTTAATTGAATGATCCGATATGATTTAAAAAATAATTTTCCGTAAATCATTGTGTTAGCAAAATGAATATAGAACGACAATGTTTTGTGTTTGAGCACTAATAGCTGCTTCCTCGGCCATATGCTATCGAGGGAAAGGTTACGTAATTGTAAACAAACACAAAACCCGGGATGTTTGTGAAATGCGGTTAAATGCAGTTAATGACTGATTTATTTTTTGCTAACTTTTTTAAAATTTAATATAGTGTATGTTTCAACATTAAACTACGAAAAGATGTTTTGTTTACGAACGCAGGTCGCTGGTTCATATGCAATGGATCTCTTGTGATTTCCGCCACAATAATTTAATAAGTATATCACCAACTTGACCAACATAGATAAGATGAGATAATTTGAAGATCCTATATGATTAAATAACACAATTATCCGTGCATCGTTGAGTTTGCGAAATAGATTTAGAAAGGCATTGCCTGTTTAGTGTATGGCCACTGATCACTGGATCTAGGTCATGCGTGATCGGTTACGTAATTAGAAACAAAAACAAATCCCGAGACGTATTGAAATTGTGTGACTCAATAATTTGGAATGAAGCCACAGAACACGTAAAAACTTATTACAGAGTAATATTAGTATTTATTTTGGATAGGTTTATCATTTATAGCAAGTTTATTACAGTTATGCGCATAAAGATTTCACCTTCACTTGTCTAATGAAACTAGTTACCTGTATATGGGTCAAGCTTCTAACTCTTTTATTAAACAAGACTCGAACAAAATAACAAGTTCATGAGATCAATAATATGTTAAGGAACAACTTCTACGCGACAGCTATCTCGAAATATTTACTGTTTTTGAGTTATAAAACGAAAACTTTCAAGGACCCTAGATCCCTAATTTTAGGGACCAGTCCCTTTTTGATAGTGCCAAATGTAAGACCTTAAAATTGTGCACAACTTTTATTCAACATGTCTTAACAAAATATTTTTAGTTTAAAAGATACATAGGAAAATACGTGTAAATTTTCGCGCTTTTAGGCGTTCTAAATTTTGACCCCTATCTAGCGCCATTTTGAACGCAAAAATCAAAAAACAAAAATAGATGTGCACAACTTCAATATTTCTATTATTCAAATTCAGTAGTATTTCTGCTCCAGCTTTTTTAGTCTCTGAGCCTTTGTCTGGAAACGAAACCCCCGAAATTTTCATTTAAAGGGAGATAACCCAAAAGCGGAAGTGGATTTTGGAAATGTTTGACAGCATTCTGATAGAGTTTTGTAACGTCTATAAACCCTGAAAATTTGAGCAAAATCCGTTGAGAAATGAGCGAGATATGAGGCCTCAAAGTTGGCGTCTAGAAAGGAGAAGAAAAAAAAAAGAATAATAATCTTAACCATCAGAATCAGTAGAAGGTCTTCCGTTGTGACGGAAGACCTTAATTATTGTTATTCGTTTTTTAATTTATTATTTTTATTAATAAAGCAAATAAGGTCTCACCATTCTCATTGTTTGGACAATTTACACTGTGAAACAAGCCATAATTGCATATTCTTGATGGCGCGGAAGAGTTTACTGAAGGCGTGGAAATATTGACTGAAGGGTTGGAACAGTTGACCGAAGGCGTGGAACAGTTAAACGAAGGCGTGGAAAAGCTTACTGGTGTTTCGTGCACAGTTAGCCAGTTTGGTGTGAAGGCTCCAACATTAAAGAGCACTATAACAATAAATGCTATGCAGGCAAAAAATCCAAATACCACATCTGACATGATTACCTGAAGATTTAGAAAAAGAAAAGATCTGTATTCAATTCAATTTGGAAAAAATGTGTTATCTACAAAAATTATATCATATCATAGTATTTGAACATAAACAAGATTTGCTTTTTATTGCGTTACAAGAAAACATGCAATTTATAACAATACGAAACAAAGTAAATCGCCAATTTCAGTTAGATTGTGTTGATCTTAAATTTTCTTGTCACAAATAAGTATAACATCATTTTTAAAGTGTTTTATATTCAGAAATATGGTTTTATTTTAAAGAATAAAGAAATATTAACATAAATATTCATTTGAAATATTTTGAATCATAAAAGTATCTAGAAACTCTCAGAAAACTCGTGTCACAAACGTACGGTATGAATAGAAAATTGTATCTTTGTTTGAAAAATATAATCTTTGTTTGACAAATATAACCTTCAACAATATATTTCATCATGCAATTTATATCACAGAAGAAAATATGAAAAATAGTGTAAATTTTATTGCCCTGAAACCCTGTAACCTTTTCTGCTTTGCTTTTTACATTAATAATTATTTTATGAAAGTATACTGAAACGCAAAAGAAACGCAACAAACGGTAATCTACAAATATTTGAATTTTTTATCTAATGGTTTTCAAAAATGAATACAGTAAGGTAAAACTTGATTTATAAAAGTCAGAGATTTGATAAAAATGTTAAATTATAATCTTTTAACTTTAGAAAGTAACACATGAATGTTAAAACACCCCCCACCCCACCCCGGTCATTCAATTACAGCGTGCAAGACTGCCATGTACAACAGTTGCAGCTTGATTTTTTATGATGCAGTAGGTTTATCAATCTCGAGATCTGAGCGAAAGAAATATTCTTTGCCATTTTAAATGCCTGTTTTTCAGATGATGAGGTCGAATTTTCTCTAGCCAAGCACAGTGTAGTAACCCTTGGACTTCCCGTCCAAGGGCCGTCATTCATGCTAATGATACGTAAGAGCCTGTTGAGGCGTGCATGTGTTGCATATTTGCATCTGCAACTTTCCGTCACCTTTATTTTGAGATTTTCCAGCTAGAGCAATGGAAATGCGTACTTAAGTCATTTTTAGGAAGCCTTGGCATCGCTTACGGAAAAGAAAGGAGAATTTATTTTTCGTAACATTGCTTCATTACTTATGATGAACAGATACAAATTCTTAAAACCCCGTATTATTGCCAAATATTTTGTTAAACATGCAATATTTGATTTCTGTTAAGCGGACTCAAACTTAACTTCCGGTTATGGTATGAAAATCATTCAACCGTTAAATTACCGATATTTACAAAGTTGAAGATGTCCTTACATTTTAGATACAAAATTATATCCTATATATAATATTTCCCCCTAAATTAGGATGTTGCGTTTCTTTTGCGTTTCAGTATATATTGTTTTATAAAGAAAAAATATTTTTGTCTTCAAAATGGAAAAAAAAATTCCAGCATAGTCTTTAAAATTCAAAATTCATTTTTAGTGTCCTACGTTATTATATCTGTCTACTTTTAATAGTTTAATATAGCAGCTATATGGAATGCAATTCACTCATTCGAAATTATCAATGATAGTTAAAAAAAAAATTAAAAAGGTATAAATAAAAAGTAATTTGATTTATCAATTTCAAAACGAAGTGATTTTATTTAAAGGTAAACTTTTCATCTGTGTTGTGAATTACGTTTTATTCCTCTATCACTTGCATATGGTGTTTAGCATGCTCTTGGCACGATCAATTTTTAAGACGAGGCAGGTTTTCAAAGATAAGTTACAATGTTAAAGGGTTTCAACGTCGTAAATTCTACGATCGTTAAAATGTCCTTGCTAGCAAATATAAGCTATCATTCTGTCTTTTTTTTTTTTGACTGACATATTACATACATATTGATGGGCTTTTGTTTTTATACTAAATTTTAGGTTCAGAATATTCGGTCTACCTGATTAAAGGGTCAGTGTTTTATGCCCTGTTCACGACTATGTATTGTTTGTAGGTTTTTGTAGATCGGTTACTATTCACTATCTTCACTTTTTTCATTACAATGATTTTTGTTACATTTATTTTGTATCATATTCTATCCAGAGCCGAATTTGTTTGTTAGCGATATATATTTAATAACATCTTTCATTTAAATATTTTTCCTCAAAAAGTGATATACAGTAAACTACCGAAAATGGGTTTCTTAATTACTAGAATTAGGTATGAAACATAATGTACGTTTTTCTTCATGGTCATTGGTACTACTTAAGGAAGCTCTAAACACTAATGAAAAATGCCTTTTGAACGTTGAGAAAAAATATAATTTACAGGTGCACATATTCAGCGTAATCTAGTTCATTTTCAACATAGGGTACCTGCCTTATTTCTGCAGAAAAAAATGTTCAAAGACAATGAGCTATTTGTGAACAGAAATCACTGTTGTCTACTTGCATCGGGAAAATGAATGGAAATAATGTATTTAATTATTTAGTCTTTGTCTAACTTATCATTAAGAAAACTTTAATTCATAACAAATTTTTGTCATTAACAGTAGACTCCAATTTATTCTATTTTTCTTATAAGGGCAGATCACTCTTACTCAATAAAACTACCCTACAAGTAGAACTCTTTAGTGTGCAGTGTTTGGAGCTTTCTTAACTGAATTTGGACGAAATGTACACACAAAAACGTTAATATACTGGAATAAATGTCCCAGTTAGCACATACATTGTATAAAGCAGAGCAAGTCTCTTAAAACCATATACTGAGAAAAGGCATAATTTAATCCTAGGTTTTATCAAAACTCTCTCACTTTTAAGGGGAGCCAGATGCAACATTTTAGGTCAAAATCAAGTAAAGGATGAGTGCCTAAAGATTTCGCAAACTTGAGAAACAAATTCCCTTAATAATCTATTACAGTTGTAGCATAATAAATTGAGGTGTATCGGGACATAATTTTCACATGATTTCAAATTGAATTCCACTAAAGATGTGTCATTTTTCTATATAATTCTGTTATAGCCGTAACATGCGGGGAAAAGTTAAATTAATTATGACGTCATAATAGATCTAGCACCAAAAAGACAAAACTAAACCCATTTACTAGATCTTGACCTTAAGCATTGAATCATAATTTTTTGAAGATGTAGTTTCATAACTGCAGCGGTGTGTGCAAACAAATTGAGTAACATGCGTTAGCTCGTTATGACTTCATCTTTCAGAAATTATAATTCAGTGCTTTCTGAAACATTGAAATTCCATACAGAAAGATCATACAAATTATTTTTCTCATATGACCTTCTTAATGCTAATTGTGACGTCATAAACTTGTGCATTTTCCCGTATTTTCTTAAAAACTTGCAGAAGACACCAATTTTCAATGAAATTTTCTCTCAGATAATACTGTCCACAGGCATCGCCCACAAAGATTTTGAGATATGTGATTTTTCGGAGTTTATGTTTTCTGCATTACAGATAAGCTCATCCCAATCACAAGATTAAATTAAATTATTTAATCTTTCAATGTCTGCATTTTTATACAGTCATATTTTACGTTTATATGCACGATTAAGATTGTAGTTTTGTGAAATTGATATATAGGTTGCTTTGTGACCACTTATAAAAGAGTCTATATATAGAACACCTGAATCGTTTGCTTCAATGTTTTGTGTTGTTAAAATGGGGTCAATAAATGTTCGCGTGGTATTCGTGACTTTCGTTGGTTCATGGATTCTATTTGTGAGGTTATTGTTGTTATGATGTCGTGTATATGGTGTGAAGGAGGGATGTTTAAAAAATCTGTGTTTATGTCACCAACAATTATTATTCGATTGGATAATTCGACTGCTTTATCTATGGACCAGGAAAAATTTCTCTAGAAAACATTATCAATGTGTGGTGGGCGGTATATACAGCACAGAAGATAGTTAGAGTTAGGGTTTTCTATTTCAATCCATATATACATTCAATATTTGTAGGTTCTAAATCTACCCGACGACGGGCAGAAATAGCATTTGATAGATAAATCATCACACCGCCCCCAAATGAATTCCTGTCATTGCGAATAATACAGTTAAATCCCTCGATTTGAAGATTATCATTTAATATACCATTGTCTAAATGACCTAATATACCTGTGTATTGTCTGCACTCAGGTGGGAAATATAATTTGATATGGAATATCAGAATCAAATTAACTGAGTGGAATGTGACAATAGTTATTCTTTAAATTGGGTTGGAAAGACCTTACCTCGATCCTGAAATGAAAAGTGCTGTAAGGGAAGTTTCGGTTACGGAGAAAAAGAGAAGTCTTCAAAATAGTGGAGAAAAATTCACAACACTTTTGAATATTCAAGATGAGAGGGAAAAAGCTGTGTTCAATTTCCTCGTTAAAGAATGTGGTGGGTGCATTAGTTCAAAAAAGTTGAAGGAAAAGTTCTCTCCTCTTTTTGATGATTTCGATAATTGGCTATCGAGAGAAAAGAAGCTATTGAATTTTTATAAGAAAAACGGACAGATTATATACATCTTACCTTTCTTGAGAGATGCTACTAGTGTGCCCAGCAGCCGACTGCGAATCTGATGATCCCGACGATTGTCCATATTTGCATATCTGTTACAGGTTTACGCGAGGGAAATGCAGAGAAAGGGATTGTAAGAAAGGCCACTCTCTGGAAGATCTTCACAACATATGGGTTTTGTCTGTGTATGAGATGGAAGATTGGCCAAACGAAAGACCGGATCTCTTTAAAGACGTCATTACTGTGCGAAGAAAGCCTCGTAAACATTCTATTGAAGATGAGGGAACCTCAACAGCTTATTTGCATGAACCAGCATCTAGTCCTCGGAAGAGAAAGAAAGAAAAATAGAAAAGTCTTACTTTCCCATTGGTAAAAGGAATGAAAGAGGAAAAACGAAAAGAGAAGAAGACGAAAATTTTTAAAATATTAAAAACGAATTACTTTAAACGATTTGTAAATAACCAGAGATCACGGGTCGTGCAGGACCTATTTCTTATTTGAAACAAAATAAAGCTTTGTTTACAAAAATGCACTAGAATAATATTGTTTAAACGATCATTTCTGAAACCATGCAGGGATACACAACTTCATTTAATTTAGCAAGACTGCTTTTCTTCCCATCAGACATTTTGCTTTAAACTAGGTTTTTGCATAACCATAACATGTATTATGTTGTACATAGAGTTGTATATTCAAATATTTACATTTGCAAATGTTTTCCCTTATATAACATTTATCTGAGAAAAACGTATGTATAATTGTTTAAATAACTATACGGGATCAATAGAGGTCATGGATGTGCGTTTGAATATTTATGAAAACTAGGTTAACGGCACTATTTTTACTAAGGCTATACACATTTATCGATCGCTTCCGCTCATTGCAGAAGTCTAAAAATAGATATAACCAACATCAAAAATTGTGTTTATAACCGGCCGCCATATATGATATGAAAGTTTGAAGTAGTCTTGCGTTTCTGCGGAGTTAAAAAAAATTAAAGTATTTAACATTCATATAGAATATCAATAAAGAGTGCCTAAATGTCTAACAAAAACGCATAATAATTACAGTGAAATATCAGTATCTCGAATTTCATGGGAATCGGACAAAACTTCGAGATATCCGAAGTTGTCTTTCAGTTTCGAATCAGTAACTTCCTTTTATGTTCGTATATATCTTTTCATGCATACAACTTTTATTACCAATCATGTAGTCTTTTTTGTTAAGACTCTTGAAAGATATTCGCAATAAATTTTAAGAAAAACAATGTTGTTGTTCTCTTTATCGTTTATAATCATAATATCATCATAAAACAATTTAATAAATGTGCCATATTGCATTTATCTGAAACACAGCGATTTTGTACTATCCAGGCCATGCTTACGTGCTTCATGCTAAAACAGGATGTATCATCAGCGTTATTATTGAAGAACCTTTTACGTAAGAAAACAAAGAGACGATTTTTTAAAAATATAATTTAATGAAATTCAGTACAAAGCGTTATCTAGCACTACAAAAAATAATCAGTATTTATACTGTGTACGTGTATTAACAGCATATTATATTACGGAGAACTACTATAAAACATAAATTTTACGAAATAAACAATAAAAACGACAAATGGCTATCACGATTATCTCTGTATCACTAAGATAAACCTGAAAGCAATCGTACAATCAATCACATTACGCACTACAACTTAATTCATAACTGTTTAATTTAAGTTTATTGTGAAAAGTCTTTGTGTTTTATGAATTCCCGATATTAATTATATAGAGAGTATAACTAAATGCATATCGGTAATACTGTAGTATTTATTTCTGAAAACTCAAGAACTCAATCATCAGCCAAATTCTTTTAGCTCGGTAAAAACAGCGAAATTTCTCATTTCGTTCAAAAATGATAAAGACACAGTACGACACAGTACCTATGAATCATATGAACAGTTTGATTTTAGTCTAACATCCAAGAGTCAACCTGACGAAAAACTTATCATTTTAAATGGTTCAGACTTAAAACAAATAAATTAAATAAACCTAGCCTATGCACACATAGAAAATCGTTTTGGAAGATCCTACTCTGCATAGGAGGTAGAGAAGTTAATCCAGGACCTAACTATAGTGAAACCAAAATCAACAATGATAAGAGCGACATACATTTTGAATGTTAAACAAAAGGGAATGCATTTTATTTATCTTTATGTCAGATCGTTATTGCCAAAAATATCTAAACTTCGACTTTTAGCATCTAAATCTAAACCAGCAGTGATAGGCGTCACAGAAATAGGTATTGGTTAGTGAGATAAACATAGATGGTTACTCCATTCTTAGGAGAGATCGTTGTAGAACTGGTAGACTATACATACTCAATAAGTATGCATTTTCTCGATTACCAGACCAAAACAATTTGGTAGCAATATTCATCAATGTATTCTTACCACACACAAAACCTATACAAGTTGGAATTTACTACAGACCTCCAAATCAATCTGATTTCTTGGAAGCTTTTGAAAGCAGTCTTCAATCCCTGAGAGCTGAATATGAAACATATACATGTATTTTTGGTGATTTAATATTACCTTTAAACCAGCACATCCTTTGTATAAGGCATATGTCCCGATCCTGAACATTTTTGACCTACAGCAAATTATAGATAAACCTACAAGAATTACGGGTGAAACAAGTACAACTATTGTTGACCATATTTTAAGAAAACTAGAAAAAAAGAAAACCTAATGCAATTCGACACAATATCTACTGGACTCAGCGACCATTCCATTATTTACTGTTCTCGGCGCATATCAAAAGGGCATTTTAAACATCATAATACCGTAAAATTGAGATCACTGAAGAACTACAGTTCAGAAATTCTACAAGAAAAATTAATACAAGAAGAGTGGAATCAATGTTTTACAAACTGTGTGAATGAATCCTGGAAAAGTTCCAAAGCATTTTTAATAAAGTTTTAGATGAAATAGCCCCTATAAAAGGAGTTCGACTAAACAACGCACCGATCCATGGATTACTCAACAAATTCTGGACCTCATCAGTGAAAGAGACCATGCTCTTTATCAACACAGGAAATCAGGACAGAAGAAGATCATAAACTTTTTTGCGAACTAAGAAATAAGACACAAAGAGAAATAAGAAAATAGATCTGAATTTTTCTCCAATAAAATTGCAGAAGACAAGGACAACCCCCAAAAAACTCTGGCAATACCTTAAGGATATAAGACTTAAAAATAAACAAAAACAAGATATTAAAAATTTGTTTAAATAAAGATGGCAAAGTGTGTCATGACCCAAAAACCGTTGGTAATTATTTTAATGAATTTTTCACAAATGTAGCTTCAACATTTGTTTACAAATTACCCAAGCCGCCCGCGTGGCGCAGTGCTTAGAGTCGCGAAGTAAGGACTTGATCCTTTGTATAAGGCATATGTCCCGATCCTGAACATTTTTGACCTACAGCAAATTATAGATAAACCTACAAGAATTACGAGTGAAACAAGTACAACTATTGACCATATTTTAAGAAAACTAGAAAAAAAGAAAACCTAATGCAATTCGACACAATATCTACTGGACTCAGCGACCATTCCACTGTGGGACGTGGAGACCGGTCCTTTGGATGAGACCGTATAAACCGAGGTCCCGTGTCGCAGTAGGTGCTGGAACGAAAAAGATCCCTCACTGCTCAATGGCCCTGAGTGCCGAGCATAGGACAAAATTTGCAGCTCTCCACCGGCAAGTGGTGGCGTCTCCATATGAGTGAAAAATTCTCGAGAGGGACGTTAAACAACATACAAACAAACAATTTACCCAAGTGTTTAGATATTTTTATTACTGAATCTGTAACCTTTTATCATTTTATCAGAAGAAAAAAGTTGAAAATTGTAATTTTATATTTAAAACTGTTAATGAGGATTTTATTTATAAAGAACTTTTAAAACTCAATCCCAACAAAAGTACAGGTCTGGATGTCATCCCAACTAGATTTGTTAAAGACGGAGCAAACTTTTTGAGAATACCTATGACATATATGATTAATCTTTCTATCTCTTCTGGTATTGTTCTTGATGATATGAAAATAGCTAGAATCAAACCTCTGTACAAAAAAGGTAGCTCACTTGATGTTGGAAATTATAGACCTGTCAGTATTTTTAATACTGTTTCTAAGACTTTAGAGAAGGCTGTTCATACACAATTTGTTAAATATTTAGATCAATATAAAATATTATATGAATTTCAGTCTGGTTTAAGACGATATTTTTCTACTGAGACTTGTTTAAAACATTTGTATGATTTTATAAAAGGAAATATTTCAAGGGGTCTGTTTATAGGTATGGTCATGTTGGACCTTCAAAAGGCTTTTGATACTATAGATCATGAAATTTTATGCAAAAAAACTTAATGCCATTGGATTAAGAAATACTGACCGGTTCATATCTTACTTATCAAATAGAAAACATTTTGTACAATTAGAAAATATTATGTCTGATTCAGGTCCAGTAAAATGTGGGGTACCGCAAGGCAGTATTTAAGGCCCTCTACAATTTTTAATCTATGTCAATGATATGGCTTCCAGTATTGATCCTGACTGCAAACTTATTTTATATGCTGATGATAGTGCAATCTTATTTTCTCATAAAAATGAAGATTTTATTTCAGAAAAAACTTAGTGCTGTTTTCTAACAATGTTCAAATTGCCTAGAAGATAAAAAGTTATCTTTACACCTCGGGAAGACTGAATGTATTTTATTTGGATCAAGAAAGAAGCTTACAAGTGTCCAAGACTTTCACATTGAGTGTAATGGACATACAATACGTTGTATGGAAAAAGTTAAATATTTAGTTTTTGTTGAGCAATGTTTGAGTGGAGAATTTATTATTGAGTCCATTGTACAAAAAGTTAACAACAGGTTGCGTTTTTTATACAGACAAGCTGGATATAAGAAGTAAAATGCTATTATGTTCTGCTTTTGTACAATGTCATTTAGATTATGTCTGCTGTACATGGTATGCAGGTTTGTCAAAGAGTTTGAAAAAGAAATTACAAATATGTCAAAACAAATTGGTAAGATATATATTGAATTTAACTCCTTTACATTCCATAAAGTGCTTAGTTTATTAATTTTTTTTAAATATAGAAGACCGGGTACGACAACTCGGATTAAACCATGTGTATAACATCTATCATGGTTGTGCGCCATCTTATCTAAGTGAAATTTTTACTTTTAAGATCAATGGTGACTTCACACAACACCAGAGCATCCTCTAATGAAGATTTTTATATACCTCATGTGAAAGCATATCAAGCAGACACTTACTAGTATTGCATTGTAAAGTAGTATGCATTTTTATAAAACCAAACAGCCAATCAATGAGTAATATGCTAATCAATGCGATTGATCAAGCAAAACTGACACGCTGTTATTGTTGCATACTACTTTACAATGCTGTACTCAATGTGATTGGTCAGTAATATTAGTGGTATTGCAGGGTTTTGTGTTTCATATGCAAAGTACTGAATACAGGGTTATTTTCGCCCCGTGTTATTTTCGCACTTTTACACTTGCAAACAATTTTGCCCCGTTTTAAATTCGCCCCGTCACAGTTTTGTTTAAGAAGTTAAACTGTTTTCTTTGAATTCGCCCCGTCTTAAATTCGCCCACTTGTGTCTAGCGCGAAAGGGGCGAAAATAAAACGGGGGCGAAATTTTCCCTGTATACAGTAGTATTGATTCTATTGAAATCAAACATCCAATCGATTGGTAATACGATAATAATCAGTTTGTGAAATTTTACTACAGTCGATCAATCATGTTATTGGAATTATAGTATGTTCTTTACACTGCAAGGTGTTCATACTTTAAAGGAAAGATTTTCAGTATTTAAGATAATTTGACTCCATTCAACCAAACCTAGACTCGGCTACACTTACATGATTTTGAGATTATTTTTTTTCTTTGAATTAAAGAAAGAATTTAAAGGACTTCATTGAAGTTAAAATTGTTCAGACAGCGAAAATGGAGTATTATGTGAATACACCAAAATCATACAAGTACTCTATAAACGCTCAAAATTGAAATTTTCTATATAAAAACCGAATATGAATATACTTTTCAATCGATGAAATTTGGCTTAAAAATATTTTAAAAAAAATACATAGTTCTGGTAGTCGAAAGAAAGAAAGATTTTACCCTAGGGACGTTGCTTTATTATTCGAATTCATTTTTTTCTCATTGCACTAACTTCTATGAGGTCAATAGGGTTATTTTTACTTCACTAAGAGAACAAAGTTCACCGAACCCAAAAGATTAATGATTAAGAAGAAAGATATGGCATCAAAACTACTTGATAGAATTTTGAGAAAAATATCTTCTGTGATCAACAGTTGTTGAGATGAACAAGATTTTAAAAAAAAATCTATTTAGATAGGCAAATTAATGAACATTAAGAAATACAAAAAAGAAACGATTGCCTTTATAGCCATTTTGTCTTTAATAGTTATACAGATCTTACTAGTCCGGGACGATCCAGACTGTATAATAGACCGTAAGTACAACTTCTTGTAGAATTCGCAGTAAAGTTTTCTACAGTTACCCAGTGAGGTGTTACAACAGTAACTCCAACATCAAAGAGGACTACGACAACGAATGCCACTGTGGCAAAAACCCCAAAGACTACGTCGGACTTTTGATATTTGGAGATATCAATATGCACCACACTGATTTAAATTGTCGAGTGTTCTTACCTGTAATAAATTATGGAAAGCAAAGAAAACACATATTCAAGAAATTGAAACGAACATTAAAGGACACTAAGAACCGAATCAAAATATTTATGATAACGTGTTGGAGTGTACACTAGTGCAATATGACCTCAAACGATGTTAACAACAACAACAAAAATAAATAAATAAAAGATCGTCTTGGCTATGTATGTGCTTATTCATAGCAAAATTCGAGGAACGCAAGCGAATCATTAATGGACAAGAAGGTGTCGTCAATTTTTTTTAGCCAAACTATATGAATCATTACCTTTAGTCGCTTATATTGTCATGTGCAGAATCCAAATCATCCATCTTTTTCATCGTCAATTCAAGTTTGATCAGCATAGGAAATATACGAAATAATGTCTACAAAATATTTAAATTATATTATTTATCATTTCAGACGATTTGTCGCTTCATTCATGGGAGTGATTGATTATTAAATATTGGCATTTAGAGTTTACCATAATCATAATGCTTTCAGAAATAAATGAATATGGAGGAAGAACGCGAGTCAAAATAGCGTTAGAATATATATTTGAGTTGCCAAACTTATGTATTAATTTTTTTCTCTCAATTTTTTCATGCTTAACGATTTCCAAAACGAGGCAAGCCATTTACAAACAAGTTAATGAAATAAGAATATCAACAGCCTCGTTTGAAGTCATCATTGCGCAAGTTCTATGGTCGACACAATGACCTTGTCAGAAAGTCAAATGCTGACTGACGTTTTTCATGCTAATTATTAGGCCATTAATTACACACTGAATTGTGGACGGATTTTTCCGAGCACACGGCGGGTGTGACCAGTCGACAGGGAATGCTTACTCCAATCCAATTCAATTCAAATTATTCTCTTATTGTATAAAACAACATAGCGAAAATACAACAACGATATCAAACAAAATGCATGATGCAAGAGTGTACAGTTTTCATTAACCTGGAAGGGTAACTCTCTTATTAATTATATTGATGAATTTACAAAGGTTATTGATGACAGATACCTTTTACATGAAAATAGTCGCCCGCCTGGCGCAGTGGTTAGAGCGTTCGCTCTAGAGTCGCGGAGTAAGGAGTTGATCCTTACGTCGCGGGTTCGAATCCCACTGTGGGACGTGGAGACCGGTCCTTTGGGTGAGACCGTATAAACCGAGGTCCCGTGTCGCAGTAGGTGTTGGCACGAAAAAGATCCCTCACTGCTCAATGGCCTTGAGTGCCGAGTATAGGTCAAAATTTGTAGCTCTCCATCGGCAAGTGATGGCGTCCTCATATGAGTGAAAAATTCTAGAGAGACGTTAAACAATAAAAAAAAAAAAACAAACAAACAAACATGAAAATAAATTTGAAAACTTAAATTTAAAAGCACTTGGTCGACTTACATATGTTGATGGTAAATACAATTTTCTACAATCATTAAAAGCAGGACGTGACATAATGGTATTCGTCTCCAGTATCATTATTACATAAAGTACAAAATCTTTGATTTGAAAGTATCGGTAATTTATGATTACTAGTTCTAAATCTTGCTAATGTAATTATAATATTCATTGACACATTCATGTTTAAATACATGTAGTTTCTAGTTGTAAAAATACTATTAGTGAACAAATTGTAAATTTTGCCTTTACTACATGTAGATGTATCGCAATCTGAATTCCAGTTTTGTTTAAATTGATCAATCAGCGTTTGCTTAATTACAATCAAAAACCATTTTTCATTGTGAACACTCTGCGTCATAGAGACATAATTAAATCCACATTCTTGTGAAATACTTCGTATACATTCAATCCATTTAAAGCTACAATTAACAGTGTTGTACATTGATGAGCTGTATAAAAAATTATATAAAATATGACACGATTTTGTCTCTTTACATTTCAACAGCTTTACCCAAAATTTTATCATTCTCATTTTAATATTTATACTCAATGGATATCTGCCATGGCACCTAATCCCACCATTGATGTTTTAAGAGGTCCCTGTATGCTTTGCTAGCGATTTGTATTGTTTCAATTGACTTTTGAGCTTGATAACTCTTCGTTTTCTCATATTTCATTGAAATATTTCCTTCTTAGTTTCAGATTTACTGATAGTAGAGAGTAACATTGCATAATGAACTGTTGGGATGTATAGCTGTTGTCCTGTTTAATAAGACATATTGTATTTATTCTTCCCACTGTAGATTGTTTTCTATTGTATATATGCTACCTTTGATCGTTTTACTGTCTGTTCCCTTGCAAAATTTCATTTTACCAAATGCCCAGATGTCGAGTTGACTGTATTTCAAATAAAGAGCTTGTTACTAGAACATCACGCATATGTCATGTGTTTATCTGTATATATCCTGTAAGCGACTTTGGATTCTCATACGTTATGTGGTTTGTAAAGAAGATATTCCTGGGGCAAAATCCAGATTCGAAAACTCACTAATGAAAATTTAAAAAGTACATATCAAATTGATACACAATGTATTCAAAAGACAATCGAACACAAATTCATTTTTTCAAACTAAGAATTTATTTCTTATTATATAAATACAATGCATGAGAGTAAATAACAGTCCATCATAATGATTCAAAAGATATTTGAAAATGTTATAATTGTTTAATGTCAGCTCGTAATAGTGTACGAGGGTTGTGCCAGATAACGTGAACTTTTTAAATACACTGTATTTTATAAACTGTTTGCCAAAAATTATTCATTATTTGCATAATATTTACATTCAGTGTAAATTTCCTAAAGATATACACGCTATATAAAAGCGATTTTAATGTGAAACAAAATGATTAAATGATTTGAGAAACATGATGTGTAATAAAAAAACAATTACTTTCCGCAAAGTTTTACTAAATAAGTCGTTGTAATTACATAACAATTAAGCAAGATATGCAATTAAGAATTCAGCCTTTTCATGAATATTGAATAAGGAAGTGCGTAAACAGTATATAGACACGCATGTCCGCGGGAAATCATAGACGACGAGGTACGTTGCATTTTGACTACGATTATAGATAAAAGGTTAATATTTGTCATTACAGAGTAAATGGTTAATACATGTACTGGTTGTTTTAAAGAAAAGTATCTTTAAGCATTAGATGTGTGTCATCAATGTCAAAAGTTATTTGTATACCAAGCGGCCTACCTCGTTTTCTTGACGCCATTTTTGTTTATCAATCTAAAAGTAGCGACGGTGTTACATGACGCATAAATTTAAATAGAAGCATAACTTTCCTAGTAGGAAAATAAATAATTATAATTTGAGATCTTTCTAACGCGTTCATTTTCAATTGTGTAATTTACAGTATTTTCGTAACTTTATTTGCTAAACAAAATAAATAAATTTCCAATTTCAGTGTTATAGCGTGTATATCTTTAATGAAATCCATTGGAAATCTACAACATTCAATACCTTAAACCACACAATAAACCTTGTCACTGCACGGTAAATACACAGTACGAACTATATGCATTTTCAATACTTTAGGAACACCAAAATGTATATTGGTTTGGCTAAATTTAATTAAAAATAATCACCCTATTAAATAATCAATTTATCGGCACGGCATGCTGTTATAGGACCGAGGACATCTAAAAGTAAGAATTCAATGCTAAATTGTTGGGAAATAATATTTCAGTCATTTTAACAAAATATTACAAGGCTGTAGTGCTTTATGTCTGAGGAGACAGCATTTAAAAGGTACATTGTATTAAATATCGGTGGTCGGCGCACTGCTTTTAAACATAGTATTTCCAGCGATACTTTCTTTATAACCGAGTTACACGAAAATATAATGTGACAAAATTTATGATCTGGATTACTAATGCAGGAAAATGCATCAATTCAACATCATAAATGACAAATACACGTCTAATGCACAAAATTGTCATTCAGTACTGAGATGAGCGGTGTGTAACTCCTGTTCATACAGGAAAAGAGATAGTAACGAATGAATGACACAAATCAAATGCAGTATTGAATTTACGATTGAAACAAATTTCTGAAGACGCACGATTCCTGAACAAATCAATAAATTTGTAAGATTTGCTTACCTCAGATAGAAATACTATTTAATTATATAACTATTTTTCTGAAATATTTAAGTGTTGATTATGGTGCAACCGAATGTTTATATTTATAATATTAGTGAAAGACAAAAAAAAAATTAAATTGTTCACGTTTTTCTCTGGGACAACAGTCATACGGGGTAGTGCAAACCTATAAATAGAGATTGTGTTATCAGAAAACTAACAAAAAGTAGTTATGGAAACATCGTTATCAGTAGTAGTACGAAAATTCCACAGCGATAACTTTACATTGATCATACCAGAATCAAACAATTATCATGGTTAATCTTTACTTTACACATATATACATGTGCATTGTTCATCAGTATATTTCAATTCTACAAATCAATCATGGATTCATTCATATCAACAAAAGCAAATTAGTGCCTGAAAACCAAATTTAAATTATAAATTTTTGTTTTGTTTTAGGATGCTCATAGTCCATCTGACTGTATCATGAAAGGGGTGGGACTGAGTGGTATTTAATTCAAACAATCTTTTGTGCAATAAAGATTTTAATCTCTCAAATTGTCCTCTTCATGTTTCTATAAGTGTTTTAGATGAATTGCATACAGTTAAATCTGAGAATGATTTTGTTGTCAGAAACGAAACTGCTCTGGAACACTGGATATTTACATAGTCTAATAACGCTCATATTTTGAATGCCGCCTTCTGTAGACAAGGAATATTGTGCATTTTTCGTTCATGTTTCGTGAGCAAACAAAGTAGGTGACTAAAAGTACTACCTAAAAAGTAAAGAATTCTCTAAAATATCATTGTAACTTTACTATTTTATGAATCTAGATGTCTATCATTATTTTGTTACCTGCAACAGAATCACAGAAGATGAAGCCGCTGTTAGAAAGAAAGACCATCCCAACTGGTCGTGATCAAATTTTGAAACAACAATTAACGTTGATGCAAAACCAAGGAAACCTACAAAACACGTGTTTATTCAATTAGGCACCTAAGGGGTCCGTGAATATAGTAGCTACTTGGTTACCTACATTATTATCGTGTAAGATATATTTGTAATGTGTTTTGCAATCAATTAAGGCGTCTCTGAAGCCTCGTTTTGGATTTCAAGATGGTAGTAAGTCATCCATTTTTTTTCATTTGCTTTATTGTATTCCAAAATATAGGTACTAAGCATTATTTACTGTGGAATCAATATTGTTCGTGGACAACCAATATTCGTGGATTTTATGGGTCACCCCTACCTATGAGTCATAAGGTTGTCAACATTATGGTTCATTGAACCTTTTTCTATACATGTTATCCTCGAAATTACGTCTATACGAAATATTTTTAGTTTTCATGAACATTGACCAACGAATTAAACTGATTTTACACTACTATGTATTGAAATATGCTTTAATTTAATGCACCCGTAAAAATGTTGAAATCAGAAAAAAGAAAACAATTCAAATTAGAAATTAGAAATTGGTAACTTTTGAAGTATCTTCTCTCGTATTTATCAAAGAGAAAATAAGCCAGTCCTTTTTTCTTGAATCACATATTTTCAATCTTCTCATCAGAAATAACATTTATTTTATTCTTAAACGTTCAATTTTGCTAAATAAAACTGGAATAAACAAAATAGTTGCACGGTTGTTCACTGAAGGACAATGCATGAAACACAATTTGATTCGATTTGCATAGAAGTGCTTTTCAAGTAGAAGCATTTCTATAGAGTACTTGTCCCGTCCGACCGATTTTGAGATCTAAGGTTCACAATATGTACACAATGTACGAGTACCCAACAATTCAACAATTTTGTAGATTGACCAGAACCAGAACTCCTGATCCTGGAGCCACGAATTTTACAAGAATTTCACAATGAGAAGAGGCACCCTTGCTCATCATAAACATGCAATTATTCTGTATGCTAATTTAATATCTAGATTTTTAAAGAATTTATGCATTTTCACTACATGACCTTTAGAGCCCTAGAACCCCTGACCCTGGGGTCATAAATTTTACAATTTGGTAGAGAGCTGAATGCTTAATACAATCATGCCAACAGTTTGACTGCTTTATGTCCATGAATAAAGAAGAAGAATTTTAAAGATAGCACTAAATTTGATGGTTTTAGTCCCACCCCTCAGGCCCCAGGGGGCAGGAACCATGGTATTCATATTTTATGTACCCCTCTACCCACTGATGTTATATGCCAAAACTGTTGAAATTGGTTTAGTGGTTCAGGAGAAGAAGCTGAAATTGTTCAAAAGTTTACGACCGACGAACGATGCGCGTCGACAGACAAACACACAAACACCTGGGTGACTCAGGTGACTAAAAAAATAACCAACCCTTTCTGTCTTCTACACCGAACAACAAAAGTCACAACGTGTACTGTAAAGGATGAATGCACTTACGGGCATGTTAAAATTTGCGACAAAATAAACTTTCAAAGCAAGCATTTTTCTTTTAATTGCAGAAACGGTCAACATCTAAGCTACAACTTTACGTAATTACATTAGATAAAAGTATGTATTTTCGAAGTACGAAGCTGTTTTCAAAGGTAGAGGTCATTACAATTTCTTGAATCTCCGTACGATAATGAGGACGCCCACTTTTTCGCTGACTTTATACATAGTCAGCTCATGTTTGTCTATTGTTCTCCGTTTAACGGCGATTGTATATTTGCATTAATAATGTTGTGTCAAAAACAGATCAATACACAAACATGCGCTCATGGTTTAAAAGAGAAAAAACTGCTTCCTCTTACATTTGCTCTCTCTGTTGTAACCAAGGGCTGTGACATGTTGAATATTATAATTTCCCACGTGATTTCTTACCTCAGGTAACTCTGTGAATACTAAATTCCGTCACGTGACTTGTAAAGCTAACTAGGACACTGTGCTCGAACACGTTGAATTGTCAGGCATCAATTCAAAATAGTCTTTCCTCACGTGGGCGTGCTGATATTGTTAATATCGTTTTGAAACCTTTGTTAATAGTGTACTTGTGCCATACAGAATAAAGGGAGAGATGGGAAAGAGTAATCTCGTATTTTTATACACGTTATTGTAATTTATCTAGTCTAATTTTAGAGCCATTCTTACAATGTTAGCCCCAGGCCCGTAGGAGGGGGCACAATCATACATTTTCAGTTGAGGGGCACTATCAACTACCAAAATTCCTTGACAAGCAAAAAAAAAAAAAAAAAAAAAAAAAAAAAAAAAGGTCATCAGACGTTCTTATTGAGGGGGCACAAGCACGTAGTAGCTATGTTTTCTATAGTATTCTATATATCGGCAAAATTATTGGGGGGGGGGGGCACGGCCCCCCCGTGCCCCCCGGTTCCTACGGCCATGAGCCCCACCTCTCATGCATACCTAATGTTTAATCAAGGGCAGGTAAGTGTAAATTCTCTTTATCTGGAAAACAGTAAGGACAAAAAACATAAAATTATTTTATTGTATCACGGTCTAAAATCATTTAATATTTAAATTTTGGTGCCAAATTGACAGAATTCTTTAGTAAAATATACGAAAGTGAAACAAGGTTAAGATATAAAAGCAACAGAAGCGACTAAAAAGACCCAAAACCCAGCGTTAAGTGCAGTTATCCTTTAATATATTCTGTGGGGGTCCTATTTTTATGCCTCAATCCGTTAAGAATCTCAACAAGTAGTGTAATTTACGTTTACGTGCATCTGCCATAATGAGACGTTCTACAAAGAAAATACGTTCAAATGACCACTTGTCGCTTTAACAATCCACGAAAACTAAACCTGCAATAGTTTAAATGTCTTTCATCAAGACAAAATGCTACAAAAGTTACTGAAGCTTTTGAAATCATAATTTAAAGAAGACCTACTCATTTATTAGCTGAAATCATGCCTTATTGAAGAAAAAAACAACTTAGAAATAGGCTGGAACTGTATAGAAAAAGAAGAAAAAAAAATTTCTCGTAAAGGAATGTTGAGGTTAGTTTTTAAGAATTAACAATATCATGCAATCGAGATTTTGTATTTTCTTGTATTTCAGCATTCTTCAATTTACTACTCGATTCTAGAGATCTTGATATTTTGATTAGTTCATCTGAATATACAAATTTTGATGTAGTGCTTCTGTGATAATGTTCTAACGTTGTATCACCATAGAACTCAAACATAAGAGGTCTTTCTTAACTCTATTAAGCTAATTCAGAGAATCTGTGCCCCCGCTTAAGGAAAAAAGAAGAGCATGCGCAGATCCGAACCCCCCCCCCCCCTTTCCACCAGATTTTTCAGAATTATTAAATGAATACATGTTTAATGAAGCAAATTAAAAATGTGAATATGGATATATAGATTTGATTGCTTATTCTTTAATATGTGTTCAGAATATTCTTTCTATATAAAATATTTATCACACTGTAATAATGATTTTATGAGAAGTTTGCACACTCCAGACGTCATAACTTCTTCATTTCATATGTTGAATACTATCATTTTGAAAATCGAAAAAAAACATTTCAACAAAAGAAAAAGAAACATGGGGTGTCTAATTCAGCCTTTACTAAACAGTTCTATTAGATGTAATTAGAACATAATGTCCGCCGACAACCTGTATTATATGTAATAACTGTGCTAACGCTTGCTTATAAAGCAAATTAAATCCAAACATTAGGCCACATATATATGTCTATATATTCACGTTCGATATTGTCAAAATTTTACATGGTGTCTAATTTAGCCTTTATTAAACAGTTCTAATAGATGTAATTAGAATATAAAGTCCACCGACAACCTGTATTACATGTAATAACAATTTCATTGCGAAAGCTCAAAATCATCTTGAGATATCGCCCGGAAACGAAAGTGTTACACACAGACAGAATGTATGAATTTACGACCTTGACCTTTTGGCCTCAAAATCGATAAGGTGTTCCTTAGGTCACAGGGAGTTGTTATCTTAAATTATTGCAAAAGCTCAAAGGCTTCTCGAGATATCGCGGAAACGAAAGTGTTAAAACAGACAGAATTTATGACCTTGACCTTTGACCTTTTGACCTCAAGATCACCTTAAGGCCATAGGGAGTTGTTATGTAAAATTTCGAGATATCGCGCGGGAATGAAAGTGTTCAGTGAAAGTGGGGGACAAAAACTTCACAATTGTCGATGGTATTAGTGCATGTACATGTATCATCCTTTCTCACCTCCAGCAAAATAAAAGAACGAGTAACAACTGCAGCAACCTTCTGCGCATGTTTCGTCAGAGTAGTCCCCTTTGCAGCACCAGAATTTGCATGAAATACACCAGAGAAATGGGATAATCGTCAGACTCACAGATGTCGCTATGTTTAGTGCAATAACTGTCCAGTCAAAAGCTACAAAATAAAGTTATGAAAATTTATCTAACGATTGTTCGGTTGTATTTTTCAAGCTCGTAACATATTTCGATATCACCAGAAGTTTACGTTCCACTAGAATATGGACTTGAAAGTTGAATCGCTTGCATTTGTATGCAAAAGAGAAAGTAGCTATTTAAATTTTAATTTTCATCACTTAATTAAAAGTAATAACTTAAAATGTACCTTTGCAATAATATTCTTTAAATTGAAGAGTAAGGTTCATTTTATTCATATAATAGCACTGTAGATAAATTTATTTAAAAACACCCCATGTCCCATTTTAAACATCAATACAAAATAAAGTGCTTTCATTTCCTATAACAAAGTTTCTTCTGAGAGTCCAGGTATTGGGAAATAGGCTTTGTTAAATTGCAGTCTTTTTGAATGTTGCAGAAAACAGGTGTATTTTAGTCCTTCAGCAAAGAATTATTATAAGCACACCCCTCGGTCTAAAAAAATAAAATATCTTTCATATCTTCACAAATAGTTCTATCATTACATAATCGCATATTTTGGATCAGAGGCTGTGCTGTCCCATGAAGTATTAAAAATACGTTTAAACTCGACCGTTTAGAAATGTTCAAAATCTGGGGAAAATAACCCATGTATCTCCAATAGATATGCAGTCCCAAAAGTCCAATTTAAAATTAATGCAATGTAAACTAAAACTAAGCAGTTTTAATTTTTCAGAAAATCACAGGGCTAAAAGGGGCTCAAAGCGAACCTTGATCTTTTAAGTGCAATTGAGGTTTGGCTTTGAGCTAATTCTTTCTAACATCATATTTGATATTTGATTGTTTGTCTAGGACATGTATTGTGACCTGTCCTCTGAAAGTTTGTAGGAAGTTGAATCCACCGAATGCAAATTTTTATTATCTTCATTAGAGTATGTCATAAAAAACTTATAAATCTAAAGGTTTATCATTGTTGTTAAAACAATAAATTTAGATGTTAGGTATTTACTTCCAGTGTATTACTCATAAAGCTTACAAAGCCTTACCTTTTTCATTGTTTGGACAATCTACGCTGTGAAACAGACCATAATGGCATATTTTTGAAGGGATGGAAGAATTTACTGGTGTTTCATGTACAGTTAGCCAGCTGGGTGTGAAAACTCCAACATTAAAGACCACTATAACAATAAATGCAATGCAGGCAAAAAATCCAAATACCACATCTGACATGGTGACCTGGAAGTTGAATGAAATAATACTGAACATAGGCAAATTACAGTTCTTATATCTATACCAAAATACCACGTCTATACTATCAAGGAATCAAAAGTTACAATTTTTTTAATAACAGACGGTCAAATTGCATGTAGATGACATTTAAACAAATTCCATTCTAAAAGTAGGCTCGAAAATGTCAAATATATAGGATGCCTCAATTTTTATTTTTATTTATTTATTTTTTTTTTTCACAGAATAGGGTTAATACATGTCTTAGTATTTTTTTTTTCTAACGAAGATCATCGTTTATTGACATTAGTGCGATTTTATTCTTTATTCTTTTTTTTTTTTTTTTGTATGTCTCAGAAGAAATGAGTTAAAAATAATTTCACAGGTGTTTTGTACTACCTTAATTACTGGTATTGCCAAATAAGTTGAAGCCCAACGAGAACGTCAGTACCTCATTACCTAGTGATACTGACATTTAGGAAATGACCAAGGCAAACCAGTATTAAAATATTCAAGTTGGAATTCTTAAGATTGATCACTGTTCCGTATCTTCACCTTATTCGTCCCATTCTGTGAATAACCACTATTTCAATATCTCTTTGTCAGTGACATCAACCTTTATAAGGTGTTTAAATTCAAGATGTTGATACATTTGTGAAATATCAGCAACAACATACGCAAGCTTGATTTATTTTTAGTCAAGACTTCAGAGTTATAGCCTAGATAATATTTCTTTATCTCATAGCCTAACTACTTTGCTTTCCGAGGTCTGACCTTGAGTTTACATCATATGCACTCCTAGGTATTGGACAAGATAATGCTAAAAATTGAATTTATTCAAATCAATGATTTAAGAGTTATCTCATACATTGACCTTGCGAAAGACACAGAGACACATGAAAAGAAAGACGAACATCTTGATAGACACATTGTTGTGCCCCAACCAAAATGTGCCATCTTCCGACAAAAGGGACTTATGTTTAATATTAAATTGATACAAGTGCTTGCATATGTAGCTCTGTATGGTTATCAAGACCATTTTGATATTTAAACAAAATATAATATGTATTTTTAAAAGTAACAGCACATTTTACGAAGCACTTTTTTCAAAATCTGTGGATAGATTTAAAGATTATTGTAAGCAATAAATGAACTAACCTTAGGATGGTTGTCATAAGATTAAGCAAAGCTTGATATACAGATAAACGTAATATCTTCTTTCGCAGAATTAATTGTGAAAGTATGATCGTAGGGTGTTTTCTCTCATTGATAAATACGCCATGATATTATTTATAACGTTCGATTATTTTTTAAAAGAATATTTATGTGCATTTTCGATCACAAGTATAGAATTCGGATAGGGCCACGTTATAGAATCCGGATGGGGCAATGTAGTTCACTATCGCATCATCGAGCATCGACTGAAGGGTCGATAGCGCGATAATGCGGTGGCGCGATGACGACGAAGCGATGGTGCGATGACGATGAATCGATGGTGCGATGACGATAATGCGATGGCGCAACAATGGTGCGATAGTACGATGGTGAACATCGCTTCATCGTCATCGTACCATCGCGCCATCATAGCAGCACGACAATGCAATGACGATGGTGCGATAGTAAATCGCTTCATCTCATCGCGGCATCGTCATCGCGCCAACGTGTCATCATCATCAACGCCATCGCTTCATCGTGCCATCACATTATCGACATCGCTTCATCGTGATCGCATTATGGTTTCATTGCACTTTCGACCCAAATCTTGATGCAAATTATCCCACGTTTGCAACTATCATTGATGCCCTGGCATTCCCAACAAACTAGACGGTGATTCCTTAATTAACGTCTTCAAAGAGTCATAGCGTCCCATCCATCGTGTCCTACACAGCCCATTTAGTTTAAATTCGTTTTTCTTTTATTGATTGAGGAGTTCTTCGGTGTACATATACCTTTACACGATTAGTTTTGATGACCTTTAAAGACCTTCACAGTAACCTTGTTCTGAATACATAATATAACATCGCACTACATTTCGGTTTAGGTCATGTGCCGTTCATTTCTGAATCTTTCAACTTCATTCTTTAAACATGAGACCCCGCCCAGTTTATACCATAACTGGCACGGAGAAAACTTTGGAATTCCAATCAGGACCACCAGCCCCCCCCCCCCTTCGGTGCATTTTTTTTTAATTTACCGCATGTGGAAGTAAAAACAAAAATAACAACATGAAGAGGTATAAACCCGACATGCCTATCTGGGAAAAAAATAATTTAAAAAAAAATAACGAAAACAATAAGATTCCATAAAAACAACAATTCTTTACCGGTCCATTGCTTATAAATATTCTTTGCTTACTGTCATACAATACATCGTAGACTGCATGTCATTGCTTACTGCACTACTCACCGCAGCAGTGCATTGTCGTTGCTTACACTACATGTAACTTTCCAGTTGTGGACTGCCACCACCAACTTTGGATTGCCACCTTTCACTATTTAGTGTAACTACTCCATCACGATGTCATATTGCATTTTTTCCTTAATATATCGGGTAAAAGTATTGAAATACACAAAAGTAGAATACAACATTTTTTTTTGTTATAATAACCACTCGATAATTTTAAAAATTACAAAATGACGATTACTACCCCTGTCCGCACCTGTGTAAGCCGCGGCACCAGACAACCTTAAACAAACATGCGCGGAGAAAGACACTGTATCTATATACACTGTTTTAACCGTAACATTCTCCGTACATTACATATAAACCTGATTTTATGACGAAAATGAAATATTAAACTAACACCATTGAAAGTGATAAATGAGTTTATTTTTTTTATCAAAGATTAAAATATTGACTCAAAAACTCCATGGAACCTGATTCTGAAAACACGACCAATATAAAAAAAAATCAGTAAAATTTCAACGTAGATGCATGAAAATGAAGTTTAATGATTAAAAAGAATGATTCCACGAAGAAACCGATTTAAAAAAAGGATGATGGTAGTGGTGATGATGACACATATAAAGTCAAGTATACGAAGCTTATACATCAAACGAAACACGATTCTCTGGAATGTTAGTTGATGTCCTGAAACTTCGCAAAAAAGAGTCTTTAGGGTCATGTTAATTAAACAGCTTTTTCAGCTTCATTCCAAATCTCTCTACCAAGTTTGGTCTCCTACAACGGAACTTAATTTCCTGCTCCTCCATTTCCGTTTCGAGATCATTTTCGCCTTTTGCCAAGAATTCTACGTGTAAGTCTGTGGCTTTAAGCTGACGTTGAAATCGTTTTATCTGTAATAAGAAAAAATGACTGGTTTTATGAATAACTGTAGAGAATTTTTGTGAGGTCAAAGGATCAACGACAAACACAAATTAGATTTAAGATAGACCGCCTCCGATTAAATAGGGTAGTGAAGTGCCCCAGATATAATACTTACATTGAATATCGTATCTTCCCCGTCCTCTAAAATTCTAAGATACTTTTTAGCTTTCTTTTCATTTCCTGAAGAAAAAAGATCCGATTAGTATCGATGAAATAGCTGAATTCTGAAGAGGTTTGGAATATAGAAATACGCCTAACAGAGATAAATAAAAACCTATCAGACTCTATCAAATCAAAACAAAATGTTTTACTGTAGATTCCTTTATACTTTATATCGCGAAATGGCCCTTAGACGTTAAATCGCGATAACAATAATTCGCGAGTGGACGGTTGATCTAGCGAATTTTACACGCATTTCAGCACCATTAAAATAAAAGCGAGCAATTTTATTTCGCGAGTGTTGCTTCTCGCGAAATTATGCGGTAATTAATTCCTTGCGTATATTTGGGACCAACATAATAAATGAAACTTACCACCGTTGACCAGATCCTGCAAATGTTGGGACCACATTCTATTATGATTTGCGATGTCTTTGTCTGTAATCATGTTTTTCTTCAATGTTTCCATGAATAAATACGAGAATATCATAAATCTCTTCTGTTGCACTGGTAACAAAAAAAAGATAGATTTGCATGTTTTACATGTATGTACATTGTTAACGGTTTTGTAATCTTATTAATACTTTTTACAAATCGAAAAATCTTTGGTATTACAGACAAACATTTCATTGTCTTACCAGCAATGTCTTTCTTGTTGGAATACAAATATTCATGTTTGTCCAAAGTTTCTTTTCCAAAGAGAAAGATGACGATTTGTAGAATGTTTCGTCTCTAGAAAATAAATTAAAAGGAAATATAGAATGAACATTCCTGATCATCTTTTATAAATTTCTAAGCCACTGCATGTTGTAAAATAGTTCTTCGATGTGCTTTATTAATTTCCTTATAAAAAGAAATAACCAGGAGTTCCTGTTGAAGCTTACCACTGGAGTCATTGTTCGGGTTTTGGTTTTTGACAAGTACTCTAACAGACTTGACTTTAGACACTGATCAATCGATTTGTTTCCGAATCTCTCCATCGTTTCAAGATTATAGCTGTTGTACCGTCTCAGATTATCCCAGATGTTTTCTTGACAACAGAAATGGTTCGTAACTTTTGTGACGTTGGTCTGTTATGATGTGTTCTTATTATGACGTCATCGTATTGACTCCCTCTAACCCGATGTTACCAATAATTTTTTTTTACTTCATCAAGACTTATTTTATATTTTTTTGTTTAGAACAAGTATTCAATATAGATTGTGTAAATTCTCTTAAAAAGATTTGGCCTGTTAGGCACTTCATCCTAACCACAGTTGGAATGATGGAAAAAGTTGAATTCACATATGAAGATTCTTGCATATTACACATGCGCGGATCTAGAGGGGGGTCAAGGGGTCCGAACCCCCTTGGAATTTGCAGAGTTATTAAATGTATATAATAAACCAACTAAAAGTGACCTTGGACCCCCCTCCCTAGAAAACGCGGACCCGTGTTATGTTGGTATGATGTCATAGACATGAAGCTTTAGAAGCGAGCGACTACACCCCCTCCCCCCTCAACGAAGTAGGTTTTTCACATTTGGGAAAGACGTTTATGTTCTTTTTTTTCTGCTTGTCAAGAAATTTCTGGGGTTGGATTTTTTGACTGGGGTGGACCCCCCTCGAAAAAAAACTTCCTGGATCCGCGCCTGTCACTTGCGGATTTAGAGGGGGGCCCGCACCCCCCCCCCCCCCTTTGTGTCCAAATAATAAATCAATCTTTTTGGTGTGGCCTTGGGCCCCTACCCCGACGCCAAACTGGTCCCCCCCCCTTTCAAGATTCCTGGATCTGCATATTAAAACAGTGTTTCACACCTTCAACATGTGGACAATTAAATCACTCCTTTGTCCACTGACGGTTATACCTGTAGAAATGCTGCATTTCATTTTTGGAATTTTGCATAGCATTTCCGATATTTTTTTTATTTCATTTCAGACATTTTGTGTGTTTTTTTTCCCGACATTTATTGTTTCATTTCCGGAATTTTTATAGGGTTAGTTCAATAACACTTACATGTGCCTCAGGAAAAAAAATATCTTATTTTCGCTTTATTAATAGCTATGCAAAACTCATGATTTAGATTTCAATTAATTGTTCATAATCTATTCTTAAATATTTTTTTTTATAATTGAAATCTTCAATCCTGCATTGATTACCGAAAAGTAATACCTAGAAAATTTTGGAGGTAAAAACTTTAAAATGTCCGAAATGAAAATTATAAATTGTCAGAAATGAAAAAAAAATGAAATTTAAAGAAAAATACAAAAATGAAATGCAGCCACAGTGAAACTTGTATAACCTGGATGCTGTATACTCTGAAATCTTGCAAATACAAAAATGTGAATACATTCACATTTTTTGCTTCTTATAATCTTTTTTTAAAATAAGCAATGAATGAATTTCATTTTTCAAGTGTGGATCTTTTGCAAATATCTTACACGAAAAAAAAAATTATTTACTAAAAAGAAGTCAAGATACTATATTTCAAACAATTTTCATCAATATACATGATATTTATACGCAATTCTTCCATTAAAGTTAGATATTTCAGTGTTCTTTTAAAAAAAAATAAAAAAAAAATAGACTCAATCTGATACTGGGGAAATAGTAGCAGGTATCGAGATTCACTTTTATCAAGTGCATTACACAAAATACAAAATACATGTATTAGTTATGTCTGCATTTTTACACACATACCTCACTACAGATAGGGCATTCGTTGGTACTTTCAATATGGTTTTCGTCATACATCTCTCTATTGTTAAACTGAGATCTATGGAAACGATATTCATTGAAAGAATCCCCAACAAGACTTCTGTATATATCTTTCACCTGTAGTTACAGAAACAAATATTTAAGCTTTTGGCAATAAAAATATACACTTCAAAAGATAACTGCACTACCTGTGAATGCTTCCATATAAATTTGACTATCAAGGCTTTACTACTCTTGGAGAGATTTAAGGATATTTTCTTAATATGTATTGCAATTGCCCATTATGGCTCCAACCTACCCACAAGGTCACTGGTTTGAATCTACACTACCTGATGTTGCCTCAATATTATGACTAATAACAACTATTCCTTGGAAAAAGCTCTTTAAAGATATTTCCTTATTTTTCCTATGTAACTAGATGAAATCCCGCGCAAGCGCGGGGAATTGAATTTATACCACTACCGACAGAAAATATATTGTAGTTCTCTATTGACAGCCTACCGGCTTATAGCAGGAAAAAATACTTTGTTCAGCATGCAGGAATAAATACTTTGTTCAAAATCCCGCATGAAGTAGATTTACCTGTCCAATCCCCCCCCCCAACAACCCCCCTTTTTTTGTTTTATTTATTTATTTATTTATTTTTAAACTTGAAAAATAGCAATTTCATTAACTGACGTTTATTGTGAAACCTGTTATACTGTGTTATGGATATTGTACTTCAGATGCTCTTATTTCATTTCCGTCAAGGATAAAAGCAACGAATATGAACATTTTACTAATGAATTGATGGGGGGGGGGGGGGGGGTAAAAATTCACAGGTACTTGGATCTTGGTTTATAAATATGTTTGTACCTTATTGATATGTAAAAATGTACTTTACTTTTTTACCTGTCAATAAGGTACATACATATTTATAAACCAAGTACCTGTGTAAAAATTAGCTTTTATCGCCCTATGAATAGGCTGAGTATTTGATACAAAAGACTAAGCTGCAATAATGTAGCCCTCTCCAATTTTTTTTTTTATTTGATCTGATATTTTCTGGCCTCTCTCTCTCTCTCTGCCCCTCCCCCCCCCCCTCAAAAAAGGAGCGGGCTACATTATTGCAGCTATAAAAGATTGTATTTAGAAATTAACTGTGCATTGATTAAAGCGCAAAATTTTACATCTTTAATTGTATTTGAACAATACCTTATTCATTAATTTTCTCTTTTCATGTAAGCAAGTACAAATTGTACTTCGGATTCGTTGTCACGATGCGCTCAGTAGGAATATATACAAATTTTATCGATAAATTTATTAGGAAAACCTACTACATACATGTAAATGTAATAGTCTTTCGATATATAATTATATTCACAACTTATAGTGTTATCAGTGATTTACCGTTATTTCAATTATGACCATTTACACGAAAAAGCTTTTCTTATGGTCATGTAGCTATAATCTCCTCCTTTTTTTTCTTAATATCGGGCTCGATGGTATATGATGTTCTAGAAGCTTCCGTCAATATAAAGATCGGTGAATGACGAAAATATTTTGCACATTTCCCTTTTTAATCGGTTATCACAACTTATTTCTTTTATATCATTTAAATCGAGTTCTAATTGAATAATTCAGTGATGACGTTTTATGTAATAAATAAACGATTGCTTGTTGTCAGTTTCATTAAAAATTGCCAGTAACTTAGATCCGCCAACCGGAAACGCCACCGTACTCACGTTTTAGCTATTTCATGGCTGTTTATAGAAAATGAAAGTAGACTTTTAATTTAATGTTCGATACTAACTATGCGAGTGAAATCTAAATATAGTTTACGGACATCAGCTTGTATCTAGTGTATTGTTAGAGGAGTAAGTAAGAACTCTGGTGCACCCGTTTCGGAGTTTATTTGCAAAATTTATTAATTTATAAGTATAGATACTTTGATTGCCAATTTTGGCCCCACCCTGCCCCTGGGGTCATGATTTTAATAAAATCAAATCTACACTACCTGAGGATGTTTTTATTTAAATAAAAAAAATAACTGGTCATGCCTATGCAGTTCTTAAGAAGATTTGATGACCCTAATTTGTATGAATTGCCAGTAATCTTTAATTAAGGTCTTCCGCTCCAGGCGGAAGATCTTCTACTGATTCTGATGGTTAAGATTATTCTTATTATTAAGGTCTTCCGTTTCCAACGGAAGACCTTCTACTGATTCTGATGGTTAAGATTATTCTTATTATTATTTTTTTTTCCTAGACGCCAACTTTGAAGCTTCATATCTTCCTCATTTCTGAACGGATTTTGTTCAAATTTTCAGAGCTTTTAGACTTTGCAAAACACTCTCAGAATACTGTAATACAATTCGGAAATTACCTTCTGTTCACGAGTTATTCCCCTTTGATTGAAATTTTTATGCCTCTGGTTTCCAGACAAAGGCTCTGAGACTGTAATAATTGGAGCACAAAACCCTTTGAAATTGAAAAGAAGAAGCATTGAAGTTGTGCACATCGGTTTTTGTTTTTTGATTTTTGCATTAAAAATGGCGCTAGAGAGGGGTCAAAAGTTAGAACGCGGAAAAGAGCAAAAATTTTGACATATTTTCCTTTATATCTTTAAAACTAAAAATATTTTGTTAAAACATGTAGAATAAAAGTTGTGCATAATAGCAAGAGCTTTCATTTGATATCATTTAAAAGGGGCTGGCCCCTAAAATTAGGGATCTAGAGCCCTTGAAAGTTTTCGCTTTATAACTCAAAAACGGTAAATATTTCGATATGGCTTTCGGAATTAAAGTTGTTCTTTAACACCTTATTGATCTCATACAAATGTTGTTTTGTTCGAGTATTGCGTAATATGTCGTAATATGTAGGTAAAAAGCAGGTCCCGTAAACAGGTAAGCGTTTTCATTCGGCAAGTAAATCGGAACTCTTCATGTGTATAACTTTAACAAACTTGCAATAAATTATATACCCTACTGTATTTAATGCTAATTTTCTTCTAAATGAGGTTTTAAACGTGTTCTGTGGTTCACTCATAAATTATTCTTTACAACTTTCTTTTCTTTTTTAATTTAGATTTAAAGGGAACACGTCTTCAAATAAAGGAAGGAATTAAATGTATCTATATAACTATATAAGTAATATTAAACTTTAAGCATCGAATAATTAATGATCATTAACAGTACGCATTTCTCCATGTTCACCTAAATGTTTTTAGTTATGTAACACAACCCGCGATCCCACGTTGCCGAGGTCACCATCGACCAGCCACCTGCGGTCATAAACCATGTATCTGTGAAGACTGTGATCACGTTTTAAATCCATCGTGTAGAAACAACAACTAATGAAACATTGTGTTTTTTAAATTTATATTGAATCTTTAAGATAACTTAATCTCATCTTTGATTTAATCTTAATTTCAAACACTAGTGCATAAAATCATTTCGAATTTTAATCGCTTTTACCGGCCTGTTCACTGTCGACACAGCAATACGATTTTAAAAAACAACAACAAAACAAAACAAAAAAAAAAACAATTTATTTCTCTGTCCCGTGTAATTGCATCTTTGATTTAGTCTTAATTTCAAACACTAGTGCATAAAATCATTTCGAATTTTAATCGCTTTTACCGGCCTGTTCACTGTCGACACAGAAATACGATTTAAAAAAACAAACAAACAATTTATTTCTCTGTCCCATGTAATTGTATTCTATTTCAATTGTAATTGAAAAGGTGCTAAGGCAAATAATTGCAATTAGTGATGGAAGTATCAAGTATTAATACTTGTGTAAAGTATAATTTTTACTATCAGTCTCTTAATTGTTTCTTCATTTAATTTTTCATTAAATATTTAACTACATGTATATACATCAAATAATACTTTTAAACATACAATAATTCACGCCTTCTTACAGCACAGTTTACATTCTGCTCTGTCGCTTTGTAACCCAGTCTTCGTGCACACGTGGCCGCAGAGAGCCGGGGTCATATCGGTATTAAAATACATTGTGTACTCATAGCGATTAATGGAAAATTGGGTTTGAAATCATTTCGAATCTTACATATTATTTTATTTTACTCTATCTCACTCTTATTTTTATCAATCCTTACCGCCCGTGCATTTATTCATTTCAAGTTTTACGCATTTTAATTGCCGACTTAACCATTAAGTTTGCAACAATTTATTTTTCTGTCTCGTGTTTTAAACTGCATATACACATGCATGATAATTGTAAGTGGAGGTGACTTTTTCAATTCTCGGCATCCTCACATGTGATTTCGGAACCTTAATTGACATTGTGAGGATGAATTCTCGGGAAAATCGAAAAGTTTTACGGATACATACATACATACATACATACATACATGCAAGTGTTTAAAATACAGAGAAATACAAAATCCCCGGTCTCTGTTTTACATTATCTTTGCAACAAAATATTGGTTAATCTGAAATCAATTTTATTGATCTATAGCTTATTTTGAAGTAAATTATCGGTCCACTGAGTTGATAATGAGTTGTTTTTATAACGAGTACATTTAGCGTATTCCGAATCACTTTTTACATTTTGACGGTAAACGATTTTATTAACAAGTTTATAAATGGTTGGTTGGTATTAAAGGAAAGCCAATTCAATGAAAAATCAAATCTACATTACACGGCGAGTCTATCTACGATACAGCGGCCTTGACAGGGGTTATATTTACATCACCTTTTTAGTGTATTGCAGGTCACTTCCGGGTATTTCGAATCACCAGGCAAATGGCTAAAAACAGTCAGATAACAACATTATAATTAATGAATTAGTTGGTATTGTTTACCAAAAGTATCAAAAAATAAAAAGAATTATTTTCTTGTTGAATGTTGTTGGTTTTTTTTTATTAAGTTATTAAAGCCCCCCCCCCCCCCTTCTGTAGACAACACTATAAAACAGCGTTCTCAGAGGCGGATCATGCAGAAAAGCAAATACCAACAGAATATTTACTTTCTGAAATTACCTGATTGTAAATTGTTGTCCTGTAAATATAATCATGATAATTATGTAATTTTTTTTTTACCTATGTGATTTTTTTAATGCAAATAATTAACATTGAACTGTCATAATTCTACGAGTAGGCTACCAAATAATGATATAATGATGATGAAAAAAATTGTGAAAAGGAATTAAACCAACTCATGTTTAGATTTCATGATTATCAAGAATGACGTATATCACTGCATACGTGTACTCGTACATATCAACATTGATCAACAATGATCAAGTGTATACCGGGACCCGGGATAGTCTTATTATAGCTCTTGCTTTGTCAAATCATTACTTTCATACCCCTTGCATTTAAGAAAAACAATGTTATAAAAAAAAATAATAATCTGACATATAACAAGTATACATGTAGCGTGTGCAATTTATTTGGCTAGGGGCATGTACACACGTGGTTCGAAACTATAGGGGGCTACAAATGCGGCCATAACTAGTATATTTTTGAGGTGTTATAAAAAAACAAATAATACTCACAAAAGCTTATAAAATTGCCGTTCTATCGATACCTTATATGCCATGTTTCATCCACCAACAACGCCACGACATCGATGAGAAATACCATGCAACGTTTCTACACGGGCATTTTCTTCGAAAAGGGTAGGAAGTTAATGAATTAAAATAATTAATTCTTTTAGTTAACGCATTATGTTTACCTCTTTATTTGTTGTATGCAATAAGTATAGACCTTACTAATAATGACTGTTTGGTTGTCACACCTGTGCATGTGTCGTGCGAGGTACAGCGGTAAGGTAAATTACCGAGAGTCGCGATATGCGGGGTGATTCGGAATACCCTAAATGATCTAACATGGGCCCACATAATACGACTAAATTCGTTTCATGAATGAACTGGTTCTTAACAAATATATGTACAGTATACACTATCTTTTCTTTAGATCTGTTTGTTTATTATTTTCAACCACAATCTGCAGTTACACGAAATCCATGCACAACGGCGCTACACCTGTCAATCAAAATCACTCGATATTGTGAACTCAGTCTGGTGTTACGGCAGCATTTCCGAAGTGATTCAAAATATTCTATCGGCTAATTCTAATTTTTCGCGTTGAATATTAATATTTTGGAACAAAGTTGGAATTAAGGCTGGAGCTGCATGCTGTGAATTTATCACACCTGCAGTCTGCAGTCTATGTATATGAAGCATCTGCTGAGTAATGAATCAGAGAGCATAATATGCAGAACAAGTTTGATTGAGATTTTTACTTTTCCTTTAAGATAAAATGATTAATAACATAATTTATGCATCTAATAGATACATATCAATGTACATGTGTAGCTTTTTAAAAACAAGAATCTGTAATTGAAAATGTGAAAGTGAAGAGTTTAGGTAATAGTTCTTAACCAAAATTTAATGACAGTTCATTCCTTCCTAGTCTCTATATAACTTTTAATTACGGCCGTGCCCTCTCCCCTTCAATTGATGTCTTATACATGCTTTTAAATTCTGTTTACGTATCAAGAAATTTCCACAGGTACTTGTGGACAGGATCCCCCCCCCCCCCCAAATTCAACCCCGATGTTTGTTGGACATTTTTTTCCACAAATTATATTTATTTCACTTATTCATCATGTGTACCATAGGAAAAAATCGAGTACAAGTACCTGTGGAAATTTCTATTTGCCCCCCTCCCTCCAAAAAAAACTGAAATTGCTTTCTACGGGCTTGACAAAAGGTACTTGTGGACAGACCCCCCCCCCCCCCCCCGATATTCAACCCCGGGGCTTGTTGGACATTTTTTCCACAAATTATATTTATTGCACTTACTCATCATGTGTACCATATGAAAAAATCGTGAAAACCCCATTTGATAATCGTTCCACACAAAAAATGCCTCACTGTGTATAGTTAAAACATTAATTTTTCATATTTCTTGATGAAATTAACATTAAAAAAAGCAACACAAAATTAATACCGGATTACATATCACTTGAATTTATCATAAAGCAGAAAATCTGTTCTGCGGGCTTCAAGGCCAGCTCAGGAACCTAAAGATGTCCTCATTTTCCAAGTCCAGTACAGAACGTAAACTAAATGAAATAAATCACACGATCACTGGGATGAACTCAAAGAAAGAAGACTCTTGAGGAAAAGATATTTTGATTCGACTTATAGACTGAAATAAACCGATATTCTCTTTTTGCCACTCTTTCCTGGTGCCCTGGGACTCTGAATGTAGGATCAGTATTTTTTTCACAGGTCCGTTGTACGGATTGTACCGGGGGGGGGGGGGGCAGACCTTCTGAAAATAGTCTTTTGCTGTAGTTTTAATATGTAAATTTTGATTTAGTTGCTGCTTGCACACTCCCCACTCTTTGTTTCTCTACGGTCATACATAGGCGAATCCCAGCAAAAATGTAATGACCCCCCCCCCCCTCCAACACACACTTTCTTTTAAATATGTATTGCGATAGGACTTAAAATAGGAAAACATTTTCTGCATATCTCTACATCGAAAAATATAAAACAAATATTTTTTTTATATTTTCTTTTTAAAACAACATAGATAATTATGCATAGCTAATTAAATACTGAATTAAATATTTATCTTTGCAGACAATATGCTCTGGGTTATAGAACATGATGTGAAAGCGTATCGTAATGCACCTTGTAATCCTTTGGATTTTCAGATTTAAGGCCAATACGAAAACCCAAAGACGCCGACATTTTTTTTATGCTACTGTAATCGAAGATCCGGGGGGCAAACAGTTTTTGTCCTGTCCACCTGTCTATTTGTCTGTTAGACTGTGTTAGCCTCTTTGTCCGCAAAAAACTATGCCCATAAAATTTGATTGGTTGGAACTACTGCTTTCATATTTCTTATGTGTATTCCTAGTAACAAGGACTTCCTTCAGGTACCAACATATTTGACCTCTTGACCTTGAACTTGGAGTTTGATCCTCTTTCGCAAAATTTTACCAAACTATAACCTTGGCCAAAACTTTTGAACAGTTGGTGCTATGGCTTCTGTACTTCACATCTGTATCCCTTGTGATAAGTCTCCTCCTTGGGTATAAATATGTTTGACCATTTCACCTTGATCTTGGAGTTTGACCAACTTTTAAACAACTTTAGCCTTGACAATAACTTTTGAATGACTAGTACTAGGGCTTTTATATTACATAGGTAATTTTCTTGTGACAAGGCCTGTCATTGTATACCTTTAATTTTGACCATTTTACCTTGACCTTTGAGTATGTCCTACTTTTGAAAAACTTTAACCTTGGTTTTAACTTTTGAACAGTTGGTGCTAAGGCTTTTTTAAAACCATATGTGTATTCCTTGTAACAATTAAGACCTTCCCTCAAGTACAAACAATTATGATCCCTTGACCTTGGAGTTTGACCTTTTAAAGAAATTAACCTTGGCAATAACTTTTAAACTGTTGCTGCTATACTAGTATATATTTCACAGTATATTCTTTGTTCAAGACCTTTATTTGGGTAATAACATTTTTTTATCTTTTGATCTTGACCATGGAGTTTGACTTGCATTTGAGAAACTTTAACTTTTGCCATAAGATGCCATATGGGGGCATCAGTGTTTCAAAAATCACACGTTGTTCAGTATCCAAATCGGGCATAAAACATTTACAATGATCCTTTAAAGCAGTGAGTTGAACCTAATAAATTACGACTATAGAAATTATGATAATTTATTTCGATGTATGGTCTAAAAAACGTTTATTATACCTCTGTGAAAACTAGCTTACAAGTGAAAAATCACTAGTAAAATAGAATTTGATTGGCCGAGAAAGTCACGTGTCCATCATGTTTGCCCTGCAACAAAACGTCGTGTTTCACGATTGTGACGTCACAATTAAACGAGTGAGGAGTTAGATTGTTTATAGCGACGCTGCTAACTTCGTTCGCGCGGTAACAACAACTAAAAATTCACCCCAAAAAATCACCTTAATTAATGGAATTGCATACAGATAGTAGATTAAACGTTCTTTGTTAAAAGGTTTGCACTTTTCAAAATTCGTTTATGGAAGTACAGCTAACATACCTCATGAGACGTCACAGTCTAGACGTTCCAAATGTCTCGTGCTGTTTGAAGAGGCGGATCTTAAAATTAAGTGAACAATGCACTCGCCCAACGGTCGCACCGTCAACATATTATCGTTGATTGATTGTGTCGATTTAAATGTGTAAAAATGTAATGGTGTTTGAATGTTACTGGTGTGATCACACAAACTTGTCACGTAGGATTTTTTTTTTAATGAAACGAGGCTATTGGTGTACCTGTAACTTACATCTCTTTCATATCGTTCTCAACAAATGCATGTTTGCTTTATTCATTGGATCTCCTTTGTAATTCCTGCATTTTGGTTAATTCGGTATTATAAACAATTTATTGCATAATAGAGACATAAAGATTTCTTCGCAAATGAAAAATCATATTTCCCTCTGGCGTTGCCTTCGGGGAGTATGATTTTTCATGGGCGAAGAAATCTTCATGTTGCCCTCGCGGAATATGATTTTTTATGGGCAAAGAAATCTTCATGTCTCCCTCACTATCATGCAATAAATGCAAACTGTGAACTTGTCAAGTCCGAAACACACAAAAGGGTATCGCTGATATCATACAGAGTGTATCATTGCCTTGATCAGGCCCATAGGAAGCAAATTCAGTTTGTTTTTTTTTTTTGGGGGGGGGGGGGGACAGGGCACAGCCATACATTTTCAGTTGACAGTTGAGGGGGCACTACTACCATAAATTTCCTGACAAGCAAAAAAAAAAAAGGTCACCAACTACCAAAAATTCCTTGACAAGCAAAAAAAAAAAAAAAAAAAAAAAAAAGGAAGGTTATCAGACGTTTTTATTGAGGTGGCACAAGCTATAGTATCTATGTCTACTATTGTAATCTATATATCGGCAAAATTATTGGGGGGCACGCCCCCCTCGGTTCCTACGGCCATGTTGATTAAATTTAGGGTCACTAAGGAAAGAATGTTTTGACTGGATGAATGGTCTGAAAGAACATGTGTTAACTTGTCGAGTCGGTTACACATAGATGGGGTTTTCTTATAACCAGAGTGTGTCATGGTTTGATGCAAGGTCATTTGAACGAGTTCAAGGTCATCAACGGAGAAATAACATTCCTTAACTGTCTTTCTACTGGTGAGACATTGCAAGTTGATACCCCTTACAAGATTGCTTATAACCTTAGGATGTGGCATGACCTTGACTCAAGGTCACTTCTTCCTGTTCGCAGCTCCAACGGAAGACCTACTCGTTGCTTTGCAACGAGCTCTGCTCTAGTTCTTTTTTTTTCCTAGACGCCAACTTTGAGACCTCATATCTTGCTCATTTCTCAATGGATTTTGCTCAAATTTCCAGGGTTTAAAGACGTTACAAAATTCTATCAGAATGCTGTCAAACATTTCAAAAACCCACTTCCGCTTTTGGGTTATCTCCCTTTAAATGAAAATTTAGTAGGCTTCATTTCCAGACAAAGGCTCAGAGACTACTGAAGCTGGAGTAGAAATTCTACCGAATTTAAATAATAGAAGCACTGAAGTTGTGCACATCGGTTTTTGTTTTTCAATTTCTGTATTCAAAATGGCGCTAGAGAGGGGTCAAAAATTAGAACGCCAAAAAGAGCGAAAATTTACGCATATTTTACTTTTTATCTTCTAAACTAAAAATATTTTGATAAAACATGTAGAATAAAAGTTGTGCACAATTTTAAGGCCTTTCATTTGAGACCACTAAAAAGGGTCTGGCCCCTAAGATTAGGGATCTGGGGCCCTTTAAAGTTTTTGCTTTATAACTCAAAAACGGTAAATATTTCGAAATAGCTGCCGTAATTAAAGTTGTTATTTAACATCTTATTGATCTCAAGAAAATGTTATTTTGTTTGAGTCTTGTGTTCTAAATGAGCTAGAAGCATAACTCATATACAGGTAAGTGTTTTCATTCAGCAAATAAGCAAGAGCTCTTCATGCGTGTAATTAAAATAAACTTACTATAAATAATAAACCTTGCTATATTAGATGCTAATATTCTTTAGAATCAGGTTTTTGAAGTATTTTGTGCTTTATTTCCAAATTATTTACTGACAACTTTCCCTTTTATTTCGTTTGTTTTCAAATTTGGATAAACCACTCTACTAAACAGGGAAAAAAAGATAACCTTTTCTTCTTATCATATAAAAACAAACAATAAAGTTAGAAAATAAAGCAAAACTTTAAACATAGACTATTCACAGCTATTAAGTACACGCCTTTTACATTCACCTCGTGTGTTTACAATTATGTAACCCCTCCCTCGATAGCGCGTGGCAAAGGAGGTCACCGAGGATCAATCGGCGTGTGAACCAGCGACCTAAGGTCATACACAAAACAAACCATAGAATGGCCATTCCAAATACATTTTAACTAAGTGATGAGTGGATAAATATGTTGAATCTTTCAGATTATTTCATATCTTTGATTAAGTCGCTAGTACATTTCAATTTATATTTTATTCGCTCAATTACAAGAAAGTTGCATATTTATTCTTATAAACATTGCATTGTTGAGATAATTGCGCGTTGTGGAAAATTACTTTAAAATCATTTCGAATCTTTCAGATGATTCCGTCTTACTGTTTAATTAGTTTAATTATCACTCGCTCGTTTTAATCAGCTAGTCTTAACTGCCTTTCACTTATTCACTTCAAATTCAATGCATTTTGAATGCCGAAAAGACCACTTTCTTTGCGTATTAAAGAAACAGTTTATTTATCTCTCTTATGTTATTATTTAACGAGTTGCTATTTCTTTCATGAACATTAAACAGGATGTATATAATTAAAAACGATAATTGTATGTAGAGGTCAATTTTTAATTGTCAGGAAAATCGAAAATAAAATTAAGTACTTTTGAGTCTGTATTATTTTCTTCCTAACTTACAATATTATTGCATACAAAATACTAGGTCGGACGCAAGTAACTTAACCGCCTCAATATTTCACTTGTATTTGAAAATTCTATCGAGCGTCGAATGAATTTTACCCGTTAAAAAGTGTACCAAAAAAAAAAAAAAAAAACCCCTTCCTATGCAGTTTTCTTTGGGAATCAATTGGCTTAGATAGTCTACTCCGACATGTGTTGACAAAACTCACGCAATGAGAAGCCATACATTTCAAACTTGTGACCTCTTGGTCAGTGCATGTGAAGATTACGCATGGCAATTAGTGTCTGGAAAACGAAGTATGTTTTATAAGTGATTTGACAGGTTAAGATTTGTTCTCATTCCAAATTAAATACAAACACAAACCCTTTATTTTCTTTGTTATTTTATATCAGTTATATCAGATAGATTGTTTTAAAAACGTGTTGTTTAGGAAGATTAATCTTATGCATTTGTTTTATTTCATCTAATAAATTGAATTTAGCCATGACACAAATTATTGGTACATGCATGTAAGTACGCGTAAATGCGATTTAATTTGTTTATGCGGAAGAGCGCCCAAAATAAATACACTTCGAACTCTGGAATTTCCCTATTTTACTGTTTAAATCATAGGTCCACTCAGCTGACGAATTGTTTTAATAACGGTAATAAATTATATTCAAGTCCTGGCTAGCGATCGTTACGGTTGGTGACATTGCAATTAAACAGGTCGATACTAAGGTACTAAGATACTAATGGGTGTATATATTTTCACCTAATATGTTTTCATTGAGTGTTTTCATAAGAAGTAAATTGCTGGAGGATATCATGTTCTCCCTGATCACATCGATAGCGTGTAGAAACAGAGGTATATGAACACACGCTTTTGTGTACAAAGCAAACGTGTAAACCAAAAGGATGGGGAAAAAACGACGAAATAAAAACATTTCTCTATTAACTGAAATTATTGTCTTTATACAGATAAAAATAAATGATTATCCGCCTGAGAACATGTGAAAATTATACCCAAATACAATGTAACGAAGGATTTTGGGTTTAATCCCGAGTACACAATTATAGCAATGATGTGTACATGTACATGCAGAATACCTCTTTTTTTATCCTTCGTCCATGCATGTGTTCCTCCTTAACGGAAAAAATTATCAATAAATTATATCATACCGAACGAGGTTGAAAAATGCCGAACTTTATTTCTTAAAATTAACAGCAATTATCCGACTTTTCTCATATCACTGTAAAAATGCCGTAAAAACTAAAACCGTCTGGTTTGACTTTGTCAACGCGTTTTAGATCGGGTTTGAGATTTTTATTAAATGTCTGGAGTATTTCGCTTATTCTGCAAGTCCGTATAATGAAAGAAAACACTGACAGATTAAGAGGAGGTTCAGGGGCCTGACCCCACTGGCGGATTTAAGTGGGGCTTGGGGGCGCACGCCCCCCCCCCCCTAAAATATTCAAAATATGACATGACTAATATTAATAATGCCATACTTTGGTTTTATAATTAATGGTCAATTAAAAAATGGTAATTTTATTTTATGACCAAGTATCGGTTTTCTTAAAAATCAAGTCTGAAAACCTTGCATTCCCTAGGCTATGAATATTATCTCATAATTATTCAGAGCGGAAAACGTCTCCCGATTTCGTTTGAAGGGTAGACAGCACTTGTCAATTTCCTATGATGATGCAAAGAAAAATACTGCAATATTTAAAGGCTGGTCGAAGGTAAATGACATTCGGCAAACCTCGGCTGATTCCATCACCTTCATCCAGATGAGGTACGAATCGGCCGAGGTGTGCCGAGTGAGGTAAATAAATGAATTTAAAATCAGAAGGTCTACGTTACAAACCTATCCACTGATTGATGTATTTATTTATCAAATGGTATAACTATGCAGTAATTTACTTACATAGATACAAGACTTTTTTTAACGTCAGGATATAGGTTAGGATGGTCACAGACGAGTGTAACTTCGACCACCTGGTTAATTTCGACTGTTCATAAATACCTTAAAATAATTTGTTTATAACCCATTATAGTGTACACACATCTATTTTATGCAGAAAGAAAATGCATTTTTCATATACAAATCAATGTTGATAATAATAGGCGAAATTTATTTCTTTACTGGAAAATTACATCCAAGAAGAAACTTTATTGCCCGAAAAATTACGGACGAGTATTTTTAAACCATTGCGGGGAATTATCAGTTTATCACCTCTAAAAATATCTTGTGTATACAGAAAGACACAGTGGATATTCCTGGCGTGAAATTTATCAACTATGTTTAAATTTGCAACTTAAATTCATACCTTTTAAATTTATAGTATTTAGTTTTTGCAAATAAAATGCAAATCAGCTGAACAGAAATCGGCCGAAGTTACCCTTTGCATGAATACGGCGTCAGCAGGTAACTCAGTTCGACCAATGAAAATGACGCAATGCTATTTGTTACCAGAAAAAAATCATGACCACCATCCGTATAAAAAATTAAAAAGTATTAGGATAAGTATTATGTACAAAAATACTCCGTAGAAACTAGTTCTATAACCGTGAAAAAAAATCATCTGTTTTGTTTACATGCGGTTTAGATGCCTGCGCATATATATATTTGTAGCATGCCTTGACAAATCGGTAAATTAGTCTCTAGGCACCTGGTGCACTTAATGTCTTCAAATTAGGTACATTTTGAAAATTGCTTTTTTTTTTCTTTTTGTCAGCATTTTTTCACAATCTTTTATGTTTTACAACAGAATAATTTAAATTAATATATATGTATTTTTTTAAATTAGAGATGACGCGAATAATTTCATTTATATTTGCACATCGATCGAAAATACCCCGTGTGCAGTTGAAGTTACCCAACACACATATCTTGTAAATCGAACACATTTATTTTATATCATGACGAATAATACATATAACACAATGTAATCTGAACAATAAAAGGTATTCCGAAGGAAAAATAATCCAGTAAATGTTGAGCGTAATACATGTAATAGGGACTGACATACTTGAACAAAAGATTTAATAAATCAATTTATAATGTGGCTTTGGGCCCCTACCCTGACACAAAACTGGTCGGGCCCCCTTTTCAAGATTCCTGTTTCCGCCACTGAAAAAGAATGTGTTGTTCTCTTGGATATCGATATCTGATTTATGTTTTATTTAAACACCTAGTCTAATATATCATGGGCGCCAATAATAGGACGATTATTTGTTTTTTAAAATAAAGTGGTTCTTACAGATGTTAAAAAAACCTTATAAACGGCTAAATAATTATTTAATTCATCTACAACAAATGTTAGTTTAGTTCTTTGCTTTCATAATCTAACTTTTTATAAATTAACACGAAAGTCGTGCGATCGTATACAAATACTCAGAAGCAATCTTTCATATTTAATGAACGTATAGGTGAATAAATTTCCTCTCATCACTATACGTAAACCCCCATCCTCGAAATAAATAGAATGTTTTCCTTCGCAGTCGGTTGGTTTTACCAGGTACATGTCAGTACAAGTGAGGATGGAGCTTTATAGAAGCAGGTGATGAATTCCGAGAGAAAGGCACTGCCTATTTTATGTACATGTACATTCTTAGGGACCTGGTTTTCTGAACCGATTTCACTGTTATTCAAAGACCTAGCTAGAAATTCTCTCTCTCTCTCTCTTTGAAATGCAGGCCCGTCGATTGTAAAAAAAAAGACAAAATAATTTCAATTTTTAATAAGTATCTCATCTCCCAAGCCAAAGACCCAAGTAAGCTTTTGCTGTTCATAATTCTTCATCTTTGTTTGCTATCTTGGTGTATATAAGCATTATCGTCGTTGTTGTTCTAAAGCTACTCGTAAATTTTTCTCATTTTTATCTTATCAAGAACCACTGAACCATAACAACGAAAATTAACACAGAATATTTTTGGTAAAGTTTTGTTCAAATGAAGGGTCACATCCTCTTTTAACGGATACATGTAGAAAAAATTAGATGGGGTCCAGGCGCAGATCAAGGAATTTTTTTCCACGGGGGGGGGGGGGGGGGGGGGGAGGGGATCCCAATAAAAAAAAAAATATTTCAACCCAGAAATTTCTTGACGAGCCAAAAAAAAAAAGAAACTCTTTTCCCAAACGTGAAAACCCCATTCGTGTGTGTGTTTGTGTGTGTGTATGGGGGAGGGGGGGGGGCGTTGACTTTTAAAGCTTCATACCTAAGACTTTTCATACCATTTTAACACAGATCCGCGTTTTCGAGGAAGGGTCCGTGTTTTCTAAGGGGGGGGGGGGGGGGGGCATGGTCACTTTTACTTGTTAGCTCACCTGAGCTGAAAGCTCAAGTGAGCTTTTCTGATCACCCGTTGTCCGTCGTCCGTCCGTCTTTCTGTCCGTCCGTCCGTCTGTAAACTTTTCACATTTTCAACTTCTTCTCAAGAACCACTGGGCCAATTTTAACCAAACTTGGTACAAAGTATTCTTGGGGGAAGGGGAGTTTAAAGTTTTAAAACAAAGGACCAAGTCCCCTTTGAAGGGGAGATAATCAAGAAAAGACAAAAATAGGGTGGGGTCATTAAAAAATCTTCTTCTCAAGAACCACTGGGCCAGAAAAGCTGAAACTTACGTGGAAGCATCCTGGGATAGTGAAAATTCTAAATTGTTAAAGTCAAGACCCCCGGGGGTAGGGCGAGGCCACAATAGGGAATCCAAGTTTTACATTGAAATATATAGGAAAAATCTTTAAAAATCTTCTTCTCAAGAACCACTGAGCCAGAAAAGCTGAAACTTATGTGGAAGCATCCTGGGGTAATGTAGATTCTAAATTGTTCAAATCATGACCCCTGGGGGTAGGGCGAGGTCACAATAGGGAATACAAGTTTTACATTGAAATATATAGGAAAAATCTTTAAAAATCTTCTTCTCAAGAACCACTGAGCCAGAAAAGCTGAAACTTATGTGGAAGCATCCTGGGGTAGTGTAGATTCTAAATTGTTCAAATCATGACCCCGGGGATAGGGCGAGGCCACAACAGGGAATACAGGTTTTACATTGAAATATATAGGAAAAATCTTTAAAAATCTTCTCAAGAACCACTGGACCAGAAAAACTGAAACTTATGTGAAAGCATCCTGGGGTAGTGTAGATTCTACATTGTTCAAATCATGACCCCCGGGGGTAGGGCGAGGCCACGATAGGGAATACAAGTTTTACATTGAAATATATAGGAAAAATCTTTTAAAATCTTCTTCTCAAGAACCACTGAGCCAGAAAAGCTGAAACTAATTTGGAAGCATCCTGGGGTAGTGCAGATTCTAAATTGTTCAAATCATGACCCCCGAGGGTAGGGCGTGGCCACAATAGGAAATACAAGTTTTACATTGAAATATATAGGAAAAATCTTTAAAAATCTTCTTCTCAAGAACCACTGAGCCAGAAAAGCTGAAACTTTTTTTGGAAGCATCCTGGGGTAGTGTAGATTCTAAATTGTTCAAATCATGACCCCCGGGGGTAGGGCGAGGCCACAATAGGAAATACAAGTTTTACATTGAAATATATAGGGAAAATCTTTAAAAATCTTCTTCTCAAGAACCACTGGGCCAGAAAAGCTGAAACTTATGTGAAAGCATCCTGGGGTAGTGTAGATTCTAAATTGTTCAAATCATGACCCCCGGGGTAGGGTGAGGCCACAATAGGAAATACAAGTTTTACATTGAAATATATAGGGAAAATCTTTAAAAATCTTCTTCTCAAGAACCACTGAGCCAGAAAAGCTGAAACTTATGTGGAAGCATTCTCAAGTAGTGTAGACTCTAAATTGTTCAAATCATGACCCCCGGGGATAGGGCGGGGCCACAATAGGGGGAATCTCAAGTTTTACATTGAAATATATAGGAAAAATCTTTAAAAATCTTCTCAAGAACCACTGGACCAGAAAAACTGAAACTTATGTGGAAGCATCCTGGGGTAGTGTTGATTCTAAATTGTTCAAATCATGGCCCCTGGGGGTAGGGTGGGGCCACAGTAGGTATTACAGCGGGGGAAGTCTGGTAATGAACAGCATAGCCAAAGTTACTCAGGTGAGCGATGTGGCCCATGGGCCTCTTGTTTAGTATATACATTTAACTGCCCCCAACCCCCTCTAGATCCGCGCATGGGGTCATTTGAAAATAGTATTCTCAAGAATCCCTGGACTAGAATGAGAAAATTACCAACATAGCATACATTCATTTTTTTTTTTTTTCAAATATTGATTCCAGGGAGAAGGTTTGGGCCGGAAAGAGTGTTCATAATTTAAAAAAGGAATTTATATATTCCCCCAAACGAAGTGTGTGGGTTTGGGGTGGGGGTGTTTTGAGTCTTTTGGAATCACACTGTCCGTCTGCCTAGCTGTCCGTCTGTACGTGATAGTTCGCCAAGGATATTATAACTTTGTTATGAAGAAACTGGAAGGTCATACTTGGTACAAAGATTACTAATGATCCGAAGGTGTGTCATGGTTTTGATCCAACATCATTCCAGCAGGTTCAAGGTCATTGGAAAAAATTAGCAAGTATCATACTTGATACAGAAATTGCTTATGACAAAATTAAAGGGTTTGACACGACTTTCATCCAAGGTCATTCCTGTAAGTTAAATGGTCACTGACAGAAAACTGTAAGATTACTGTATGTGTTATAACTTTTGAAGCTCATACTTGGAACAAAGATTGCTTATGATCCACCGGTTTGAGATAACATAGTACTAGACTGGCAGAAGAAGTGGCAAAATTCGTGCCTGGATTATAAATTTATAAGGGGTTGGAGGAACACAGGAAACTTTTTCTCAGATTGCTTGAGATGGGTTTTCCTGACCTTGAACAAAGGTTTTTTCGGCAAGTTCAAGGTCACTGGCAGATAAATATTATTTTTTTCCAAATGCTATAACTTTGTTATATAAAATCACTGGAAGCTTTTACTTGATACAGAGATTGCTTATGATCCAAGAATGTGTTTTGACCTTGATCCAAGGTCTTTCTGGCAAGTTCAAGGTCACTGACAGAAGAGTGCAATATTCTTTTTCAGGTATATCTTTGTCATTGGGTATCACTGGAAGCTCATAATTTGTTCAAAGGTTGTTTTTGTCCTTAACATAGGTCATTTAGGCAAGTTCAAGGTCACTGATATAATAAGTGTAAAATTCAATAAGGTCTAGTCGCCCAAGTGGCGCAGTGGTAAGAGTGTCTGCTCTTGAGTCGTGGATTATGGAGTTAATCCTTACGTCGCAGGTTCGAATCCCACTGTGGGACGCAGAGACTGATCCTTCGGATGAGACCGTACAAACTGAGGTCCCGTCTGGCAGTAGGTGCTGACACGAAAAAGATCCCTCACTGCTAAATGGCCATGTGTGCCGAGTATAGGTCAAAATTTGCAGATCTCCATCGGCAAATGGTGGCGTCTCCATATGATTGAAAAATTCTCGAAAGGGACATTAAACAACATACAAACAAATAAACAAAAAAGGTCTATACTTTTGTAATAGAAAAAATTGCATGCATTTGCATTTCACTGAAAAGATGATAAATATATCATCCAGAGTGTGTAATGGCCTTGACTTAAATTCGAGGTCACTTAGAATATGATGTTTTGGATGAATAGTCTGAAAGAATACGTGACTGTGATTTTTTTTAATGTCGGTGACATAAAGATGGTGTTTGCTCTTAACAAGCTGCAGAATGTGTCATGGCTTGACGCAAAGTTATTTGGACAAGTTCAAGTTCACTGACAGGGGAATTTAACATTCCTTTACTGTCTTTCTACTGTTGAAACATTGAAAGTTGATGCCCCTTACAGGATTGTTTATAACCTTTAAATGTTGCATGACCTTGACTTAAGGTCGCTCTGTCCTGTCCGGAGCTCCGACGGAAGACCTATTCGTTGCATTGCAACGAGCTGGCTCTAGTTAAAAGGTATTATTGGTGTATGAAATAGGTATAAATCGATTAGCGTACAGGTGTCTTTCGTCCCAGAACCAGCAGGGAGGGATCTCTGTATGAAAAGGTCACGCATGCACATCCTTGATTATTATCACAAGTACACTCAGTGGGTGGTGGAGGAGAAGAGTTTGATTTGTTGTTAACTCTCCTGTATTATATATCACATGTTGTTTTTATTTATTTTAATTTAGGCCTATATGTCATTATTTTAAACTTTCAAAAGAAATTGCTATATAGAGGAATGACCTACTTAAAAAAAAATCCAACAATTAAACACAACTGTAATATGCACCCCCCCTTTTTTTTACGTTATCTATACATGTATTCTTTGTAGAGTGTTTTTTATTCGGGAGTACTCGTATACTACTAGTTTAAGATTGTGTGCCTGTCAATTTATCTACATGTATAATATATGTTATACATATTCTTGAGAGTCCAGCGGAATTTTAAAAGAATCTTTTTTAAAAAGATTACTAACACTTTACTCCTCCTTTTGTATTTATAGTATGTTTCAAGCATCCAAGCCACATTGACCTGTTCTCTAATGAATATTAATGAAATGTGCGCAATGAGGATGCGTTGCGTATTATGTCGATGTATTCTCATTCGCGCAGTTTTCGTTTTTACGTTTGTGTAATTTTCTCACTATAGCGTATAAATATTTTGTTGATTGTGCAGTTTTTCTATATTTTGTGTAAATTTCAATAACTTCGTGTATATTTTCTTCACTTTGTGTAAGTTTTTTACTTACTCGTGTAATTTTTGTTTAACATGTTTAAGGTCGTGCAGAAAATAATTTTGAAGCAATCGGCGTGCCATAGGTTACCTCATATCCAAGATATTCGGCTTTTAATTTACACCAATTTTCACTAGAAAAAAAATGCACATGTTATGAAACTGCATGGTGTATAGTTCTTCATGTCCATAGCAAATACTGTCACCAGACTAAGCGTCACTAGCAAACAGTGCACAAACCTGTGCTTGTAAGACCAAATAGCCTAGGTCTACACACGTGCGATGAGCTTCTCAGACCTTTCTGGCGAGCTCGGAAAAACACATTGTTTTGCCGAGAAGTTACGACTGCAGGTAATTACACACAAAATTAATCTTTTTTGTGTTTTTAAATTGATCGAGTTAATCGATAACCTAGCATCGCTTTAGATAACTCGAGACCCTCCAGTGCCGAGACCATCTATTTTGCTCCAATACAGGGTCGGATCCAGCAGTTTTTGAAAGGGGGGGGGGGGTTCTAGGTCACACCGCTGGCACTGAAATTCAAGCCCGTAGCAACGGTTTTCAAAGTGGGCAACCTCCAAAAAGAGTTAAAAATTAAATAAATAAAATAAAAATATCAAACTGTGCACCACACTGTAAAATCTTATTTGGGGGGGGGGGGGATTCGTCTAACTTTTCGGTACATTTTGATTTCTTTTAAATGTTTGATTTTTCCGCATTTTGAACCTTCCCGCAACAAAAAGTGCGGGTAGCTTCCAATGCAAATCAAAATTTATATATTAATATTATAACAAAAGATTAATTTTTTAAAGAAAAAGTGAGCCTCCTGCCCCACATACTACGGGGACATTTTGAACCTTTCTCTTCATTGATTAAAATATCTTCATAATTTTAGGAGATAAATATTCTCTTATGCATACTCCCTTTCGTGACTTTTTATTCATACTTCTTAAAGTTAGTTACTTTAGAAGATGTTCCAAAAATGGCATAGCCGTATTCGCCGGAATCTTCAGATGATATCAAAGTGAAATTTTTCATGTTACGTGTGGGTGGTCGAGTCCCGGGGCCGGGGTTATGAAAATACACGGAGGAAAGCAATAAGCAAAATTCTATCTAGAGAGCAAAAAGGGCAGAGATTGAAGTACTTATTTTATTGAAAATACTAGACGTAAAAATATCTATATTAATGAAAAAACATTCTCTCTCTCTTCCTCATTCTGCAAAAATAAAGGGGGTTCCAACACCCGGACCTCCCCTCCCTGGATCCGCCAATGGAGTTAAAATTCAACCTTTACGAAAACTGTACGCTTAAGACTCTTTTAATTCTGTTGTTAATTTTAAAGGCTAGATTACAATTGTGATAGATACCTAGATCAACAATTCATATTCGTATCATTTCAAGGTCATGATTTTTTTTTTATCATTACAGCCTAATTAAGTAGACTTAAATAACGATGAAAATTACAAGATACATGTTAAAAATAATTTAATTTAATTACACCATTGTAAAATCACAAAATCTAGAAATGTTCTTTGAATTTCGTTTAGAAACACATGCATATGGTCCACGTATTGCAGTCCTTTTTAAAGGACAGCAACTTTTTTTTTTTTTTTTTTTTTTTTTAATACAAATTGTTCCAAAGGAACCGCCTGCAGACACCATACTGACTTTTTAGCACGCTCTTCTAAGATCAAATGCCGCATATACGGTGTATTTTTTTTTTTTAATTTTTAATTATTATAAAAATAAAGAACATAAACACAAAGAAAAAAGTAGAAATTTGTTCCTCTAAAAAAGTATGGACACAATTTTTATTTTTTCTATAAAATGGCCACGTTTCAATTAACATTGTAGTTATTTAGCAGTTAAGACGTTTAAATGCATCATTTTTTGCTTAAGTAATATAATTCTATATCAAAAACATCATAAACAAGTTTTGAAAAGTAAAATATTAATTTTCATTTGGTGGTGCGTTAGCAATTTTGTCTAGTGTATTTATTCTTTAAGTATTTTTTCTGTGAATTCAACCATATTCTGTTGTTTCTCTCTGTCTCTCTCATACATATTGTACAAATCCATTAGATTTCCTCTGTATACAAGTAATTAAAATGTCATTCATTGTATGAATCGACATGCTAATTTAACATGTATGTTTATTTCAAATACATGTATCATTTTTTAAGCAGCTTAAAACCGTGTTTTGTGACTATCTAATAAGGGTCTGTTATCTTAATCATAATTAATAAGGAAACGGATTAGTATAAGTTTTTAAAACTTGTTTCCGAAACCTTTTTGATTTTCTGTACTACTTGCCTGTATTTTCTGCTTGTCGTTCTCAATAAAAATATTGTTTAAACTAACCGCAACATTTCTCTGTACATTACATACATACCTGATTTTATGACGAAAATGAAATAAACAACACCATTGAAAGTGATAAATGAGTTTATTATTTTTTTTATCAGTGCTTAAAAGAATCCCTCAAAAACTCCATGGTAAAATTTTTTTGTTCAAATTACGACCAAATTTTTTTTAAAAATCGGTCAAATTTCGCAAAAAAAAAAAAAAAAAAAAAAAAGACGTCTTTAGGATCATATTAATTAAACAGCTTTTTCAGCTTCATTCCAGATCTCTCTACCAAGTTTGGTCTCCTCCATTTCCGTCTCGAGATCATTTTCGCTTTTTGCCAAGAATTCTTCATGTAAGTCTGTGGCTCTTAGCTGACGTTGAAATCTTTTTATCTGTAATAAGAAAATTGACTGGTTGTATAAATAACTGTAGAAATTTTTTGTGAGATTAAAGGATCAACGACAGACATAAATTAAATTTAAGATATACACCGCCTCAGATAGAATTGGGAAGTGAAGTGCCTTAGATATTACACTTACGTTGAATATCGTATCTTCCCCGTCCTCCAGAATTCTAAGGTACTTTTTAGCTTCTTTTTCATTTCCTGAAGAAAAAAAAAGATCGGATTAGTATCGATGAAATAGCTGAATTCTGAAGAAGTTTGGAAGATATAAATACGCCTAAAGGGAGATAAATAAAAACCTACCAGACTCTATCAAATCAAAAAACAAAAACAAAAAAACAAAAAAAGGAATATTTTGTTTTAATGACCAATATAATAAATGAAACTTACCACCGATGACCAGATCCTGCAGATGTTGGGACCACATTCTGTTATGTGTTTTTATGCCTTTGTCTGTAATCATGTTTTTCTTCAATGCTTCCATGAATAAGTACGAGAATATTACAAATCTCTTCTGTTGCACTGGTAATAAAAAAAAAAGATAGATGTGCATGTTTTATGTACATTGTAAACGGTATTGTAATCTTATTAGTACTTTTTGCAAATCGAAAAATCTTTGGTATATATAAAAATTTCATTGTCTTACCAGCAATGTTTTTTCTTGTCGGAATACAAAAATTCGTGTTTGTCCGAAGTTTCTTTTCCAAAGAGAAAGATGACGATTTGTAGAATGTTTCGTCTCTAGAAAATAAATTAAAAGGAAATATAGAATGAACATTCCTGATTACCTTTTATAAATTTCTAAGCCACTGCATGTTGTAAAATAGTTCTTCGATGTGCTTTATTAATTTCCTTATAAAAAGAAATAACCAAAAGTTCCTGTTGAAGCTTACCACTGGAGTCATTGTTCGGGTCTTCGTTTTTGACAAATACTCTAACAGACTTGACTTTAGACACTGATCAATTGTTTTGTTTCCGAATCTCTCCATCGTTTCAAGATTATAGCTGTTGTACAGTCTCAGATTATCCCATATGTTCTCGACAACAGAACTGCTTTGTGACGTTAGTCTGTTATGATGTGTTTTTATTATGACGTCATAGTGACTCCCTCTAACCCGATGTTACTTAGCGCGTTATGAAAATTTGTTTGCACACACCGTTGCAGTTATGAGACTATATCTTTCAAAAAATAATGATTCAATACTTATATTTACATTTTTTAACCCCTTGCCTTGACTGCAAATGTGATTTATATTTCAAAATCCCTGTATTATCCTTCGGGTAAGTTATAATTAATGGAAGAGCCGTTGCAACAGGTTCTGTTCAATGTGAGCGTGAATATTGATTTTCGTTTATGACGTTACACTACCACGGCGTTCAACGTTTGTGACGTCAAAATAAAACGCATACTTTAACCTTTTGACCCCATGTCCGTGTTATGGTGTTTTAAATGTCGTAGCTTTCCTCACACTTTATAAGCAAAATACATTTGGAATGTAAATATTGGTCAATAAAAAAATCTTCACTTCATCGAGACTTATTTATACATGTATTTTTTGTTTAGAACAAGTATTCTATATAGATTATGTAAATTCTCTTAAAAAGATTTGACCGGTTAGGCACACCATCCTAACCACAGGTGGGATGATGGACATATGAAGATTCTTGCATATTATACATGCGCGGATCTAGAGATGGGTCGGGGGGTCCGGACCCCACTCCCCATCCCCGGAATTTGCAGAGTTATTAAATGTGTATGTTAAACCAACTAAAAGTGACCTTGGAACCCCCCTCCTAGAAAACGCGGACCCGTGTTAAACTGGTATGAAAAGTCATAGACTTGAACCTTTAGAAGCGAGTGACTATCCCACCCCCCACCCCACTTCCCAACGAAATTGGGTTTTTTTCACATTTGTGAAAGGAGTTTAGGGGTTTTTTCTGGGTTGGATTTTTTTTTTTGACTGGGGTGGAACAACACCCCCCCCCCCCCCCGGGAAAAAAATTACTGGATCCGCGCCTGATTATATGACTTTAGTTATAGTCTTACTTAAAAGGATTATAGTTTCTACAATTTTTATTGCCTGCCTAGCATTGTGGCCCTACAGTAGCCCCGGGAATCATGCTTTAAACAAATCTGATTCTACATAATATATGTATAATTATGCTAATAGATCTATTTATAATGACGTGACTTCAGTGTCCCTACTTTTCTTGTTAAGGACATGGATTGGAAGCCCAATTTTGGAGATCCATCAATGACAGTCACCTGGACCAAAAAGGACATGGAGGGGGTTCACAACAGACTCAATACCAGGGATACTACAAGTGGATCTGTTCCCTTTTATCTTCTTGTCCTTGTTTTCTGTGCTCAGAATCAATGGACCTTGACTTACAAGTACCCAGGTCCGGAACCCCCCCCCCCTCCTGGAATTAATTATATATTTGCAGAGTTATTATAAAAGTATATACTGAAGGAAAGAAAAAAAAGACTTTTGGATCCCCCAGTAGAAAGGCGTGGACCCCACGATAACCGCCATGAAATAGGTGTTTTTCCAGTTTGGGAAATGGATTTTACGTGGGTTTTTTTTTTGGGGGGGGGGATTATTTTTGACCGGGATGGACCCCCCACCACGAAAAATAATCCTGGATCTGCGCCTGCAGGGTAAAATCGTGGCCAAAGGCAACATACGAGGGCTGTTAAAAAAATTACGCTGTCAAATATAGTAAATGAAATTTAAAATTAAAATGAAATTTGTAAAACTATAATTTTAATTATTTTCTCATAAAATTAATGCTGTTTTTGTATTGCTGATGGTTATACACATATATGAATGTGTGTGTGGGGGGGGGGGGGGTTTACACGTCGGCACTATAAATAGCTTAAATTTTTAAATAAATCAATCACTATAAATCAATACTTTTTTTTTTTTAAAAAATACAGGCACTATAGGGCCAAAAAAGGAGGGCGAGAAATAGTTAGAGACAAAAGGTAAGCTGGAAAAAAATTAAAGAGCATATATTTTCAGGATAAAATCGGGATCGACATTCCGAAATTTATTTCCAAGATGTCAGACTCAGATCTTCGAAGTTGATTTTTTTTTTAAACCCTGATTATTTGTGAGAATTTAAGGATGACAGATATAAGGAGGAGATTGATTACTGGAATAGTTATTATATAGCGAAAAGTATATTCACGAAAAAATGGCTGTTAGACTCCGTATGACGTTACTGTTGATGGTAATGACTTTGACTATGGGAATTGTAATTTTCTACTTTGTATTTAACAACAGTTCTTCCAAATCTCAAGATCTACCTCATTCTTTTATACGATCTGCAGGACGAGAAAATGTCAATTTACAGAGCCTGGTTTCTAAACCCACTCCGCAAGATTCTAAATGTACCTATCATACGTGTGTCAACGTGTTTCATTGTGGATACAATGACAAAACGAGAATAAGTGTGTACGTTTATCCCCTCGTTCAGTACTTTGATGAAAACGGGGATCAGGTTTCCCCAATACTCTCCCGGGAGTTTTATGAAATCTTAGAGGCAATCTCCGAAAGTCCCTATCACACTGATAACCCAGAAACAGCATGTCTCTATGTTCCCACTCTCGATACACTAAACCAGAATAATATCAGGACAAAGGAACTGGGCAACCTTTATACACTGTTAAACTGGTATGTGTAACTGTTATGAATCCTCAATTTTCCTCAGTTATTTGTTGAATTAAACCAGTCTTTCGGCTGAATTTTGATTTTAGAAAAGAAGGAAAGCATACCTGAGCAAAAAAACCAAGTCTCAATACGGCTTTTATTTGGTCCCTGGTTGGAAAAGATATATATATTCAATCAGCATATACCGACAATGTTTATAGAATTGTAATAAATTGATAATGTGGTATTTATTTTAAATGCTTTAGGTGGAATGATGGAGCAAATCACCTGATTTTCAACATGTTGCCAGGTGAACTGCCAAGCTATCAAACAATACTGGAGGCCGACACAGGCAAGGCTATGATAGCTGGAGGAGGGTTTTCTACATGGAGCTATAGAAGAGGGTTTGATGTTTCCATCCCAGTCATTAACCCATTCTTACCAGATTTAAACTTAAAACCCAAATCAAATTTGTGAGTAAATAAAAAGTTCAACTAAAATGTATTCTAATAAAGGAACGTCATAACTGATTTAACAAAAAGTATAATTTTAACTTCTGAATCTGGTCAAGGGCCAAGATAGAAATGTGGCAGAATTGCTCCAATTGATAAAGAAAACATTTTGAATATAGGCTTCATGTATGTTAATAGGAGAAACGATTTAATAACTGTGTATGATTTTTTAAACATGAAAGACTTCATTCACTAGTTGTGCTTTTGATATTAATGTATTTATCAACTGTTTATTCATGGAAGGCCTATTGAAGATTAGAATCAAGATGTTGAAATTTCATTATCCATGTATTTTGTTAGAATCAAATACTATTTAATGATGAAAACACATTTAAGGTAAAGATCTAGTAAATGAGTTTAGACATGTCGTTTTGAAGCTAGATATTATGACGTCATAATTGATTTAGACTGAATTTTTCCCGTACTTTATGGCTGTAATAGAATTTTGTATAAAATGAAGCATTTCGATGGAATTCAATTTGAAATCGTGTCAAAAGTAACCCCGATACCTATATTCAATTTGATATCATTTTAAAGTAGAGGCCAGTAAGATACTGAAAACTGTTTTCTGAGAGACTGTGGGCAGTACTGATACATTTCTTTCTTCTGAGATGGAAAAAACTCCAAAATTTATACCTGACTTTCTTCATTTTTCATTGAAAATAATAGTTTAAAACATATTTTTTTGTTGAGTTTACCTAAATATTATGTCCTGATACACCTTATTTTACCAAGCTATATTTGTAAAGGATCATTAAAAGAACTTGCTTCTCAAATTTGAAAAATCTGTAGGCACCTTTCATTTTCTAGATCTTGACCTTAAGTTGGATTTAGATTTTTATTTTAAAACATTTTGCATTCATACTAATCCACTAAACATAAACACTAGTTCATATGCTTCAGGGAATCAAGAAAATGGCTGCTTATCTCTGCCCAGGTAGGGCTTCACAGTGAGTACAAAGAGGTCATGTCAGAGGTGGCAGCATCAGAAAAGAGGTTCCTCATCATGGACAGATGTGGAGATGACAAGAAGTGGGACTTTACCCGGCGGTGCCAGGGATCAGTGGAGTATAAATATCCCGATATACTCCAGGTAAATAGAGAGTGAATAATATGATGGGAAGGATTACTTTAGATAGAAGTAATATTTAGATCAATGGCCAATTCATCCTTATAAAGTCAAATTTGAAAAGTCTAATGCAATTATTTTTAAATTTTTTTTCTTTCATTTCCATGTGTAATTATTATGATAGAATGATCTTGATGTGTGTACCAGGTATTAATGTCTATGAGATATAGAATATAACTTTAATATAAGAATTGTGATCCTTTAGAATATTTATATTCGTATATAAACTTATTTACCTTTATTATAGGAGAGCAAGTTTTGCATGGTGTTGCGGAGTGCTAGACTTGGTCACACGGCCTTAAGTGATGCATTGATGACAGGCTGTATTCCTGTTATTGTGGCTGATGGATATGTTTTACCATTTTCAGAAGTTCTTGACTGGAAAAGGTTAAAATTATCTGCATTAAAATTTGATGATCTCAAATGGAAATGCATATATTGAATCAAGTAAAGTGTGGCTTAAAGAGGATTTATTAGTTATCCTTTTAAATATTTGATTGCTGTATCTGACATACAAGTAGATCTGCACAATTTAATGCAGTCTTCACAAATCTAGTGAAGATTGTTTTAACAATAAACATTTGAAAATTGGTAAATGGAGAGGAAAATTTCCATAAGATGCAGGTATAAGCATTTTATTTTAACCTGTTGAAGATAAACAGATAAAGCAAATATACCCATGTTAGAATATTAAAATACTGTAAAGGACAAAAGTTAATTTTAGTTATTACATGTACATTGTATTTGCAATTAACCAATAGGACAGTCAATTTTCATGTACTAATTACATTGTAGGGCAGCAGTGGTGATCAGAGAGGATGATTTGAAGGATGTTGTGGAAGTGTTAAAATCCTACAGCATGGAGAGAATATATCAGATGAGAAGGCAGGCTAAGTTCTTCTGGGACAACTACTTCCACTCGGTCAAAGCCATCACCATGACAACACTACAGATCATTAATGACAGGGTGTTTCCATATGTAGCTAAAAGATATGAAGAGTGGAATGAGATTTCAAACCCTGTAAGTACCTGTATTCTGTTTATATAGCAATTTGGAAACACTCCATGTGTAAATGACGAAGATTAGTTATATAAGTAAATACATCTTATTTTGAAGATGAACAAGAGGCCCACGGGCCTTATAGGTCACCTGAGTATTGTGTAACAACTTTCCAACAATTGAATTTGGTTCGTATTTTAAACCAGAGGCCATGTAATTCACAATTTTGAAAGAGGCACTATTGCTCATCATAACTATACGGTTAGCATGCTTACTTTGATTACTTAATACCCAGAGGCAGAGCAGAGGAACAAAAACAAGAGAAGTAGGAAGATCAGGATCAACAAAATAATTAGTCTAGTATTCACTATCAACTCAGAAATTGAGTTCTAATCTGTCCCCCACTTAACACTAATCACCATGCAGCCTATTAACAAACTATTAGTGCTTCTGTACTATTTATAAACCCATATTAAGACCTCTAGCATTGACCTCTCTTATGGTCTTTGAAGAACTTTTAATAAGATAAGTTATTTTTGTCTCATTTTTATTTATCTATTACTTACAGGTCTACCTGATTATTAAAACTAAGAAAGTACCTTTTTAATTATACGATAAACATTCTTGCATAATTATCTTATTCTATTAACCTTTCAAATACATTATTTACAGTGATTAATTATCAAAGGTGAATGGAAAAGGGGAATAACTTCTCTCAGTAGAATACAAATTAATAGAGCCCTGCCCAGGACCAGAATGCTTAGACAAATGGTTCAGATGTTTAAAAATCTGGTAGAAATACGCTTACTCATATCATTTAAACTTTTACTCAGTTAAAAATCTGGCAGAAATACGCTTACTCATATCATTTAAACTTTTACTCAGTTTGCTTCCGATATGCCAAGAAGCAGAGAAGAATTTCACAGGTACAATGCATTTTCACTACAGATTCAACAAAGCCTTACCCTAACACCAGAACCCAAGACCAAGGGTCAAGAAATTTACAAATTTGGAAGAGTTACCCTCATCATCATTACTATGGACTTCAAAGAATTAACACTTTTCCACTATATTATCAAAAGCCCCCCCCCCCCCCATTATGCCAGAACCCCTGACCCAAGGACCACAAGATTTAAAAATTCTGTTCGAAGCTCCCATTTTTATCATAGCTAAGCAATTTATTTATCAGGTCAACACTAAGGAGCTGACAGGATTAATTAATGATTAATTAATAGAATTAATGCTTTTTCACTATATAATCAATAGAGCCCCCCCCCCTCAAGAACCCCCAAAACTGAGGCGATATATTTAAAAATTTTGGAAGAGGCATCCTTGTCTATCATAATCATGCACTTAGTTTGTTAAAATAATCTCCAGTAGCAGAGAAGAAGAGGCCCACCTCCTCATCATAACTATGTACTTAGTTTATCACCTTAATGCCCAGGAGCAGAGGAGAAGATTTTCAAAGAATTAATGCATTTTCACTATATAGTCGATAGAGCCCCGCCCTAACACCAGAACCTCTGACCCTGGGGCCTTGAATTTCACAATTTTGGAAGAGGCACTCTTGCTCATCATAACTATGTACTTAGTAACTTTATTTCATACCCAGGAGCAGAGAAGAAGATTTTCAAAGAAATAACACACTTTCACTATATGATCTATATAGCCCCACCCTGGGGCCAGAACCCCTGACCCTTGGGCCATGAATTTCACAATTTTGGTAGAGGGCTCAATGCTTATTACAATGATGCCAACAGTTTGACTGCTTGATGTCCAGGAGTAAAGAAGAAGATTTTTAAAGATTGCATTATTTTTGGTGGTTTTAGCACCACCCCTCAGGCCCTAGGGGGGCAGGGACCATGAAATTCACAATTTTTGTTCCCCTTCACCCATAAATGCTGTATACCAAATTTGGATGTAATTGGTTCAGTGGTTCCAGAGAAGAAGCTAAAAATGTTCAAAAGTTTACGACCGACGAACGACGTACGACGACGGACGAAAACGGATAGCAATAGGTCACCTGAGTTTACTCAGGTGACCTAAAAAATGTTCCTGTGGTAAAGAATAGTCAGGAATCTTTTGGGGAATAACATGAGGCGTTCTTTTAAGATGCCAAAACAAACTCAGCAAATGATGGCATTAAAACCATAAGAAAACTGTTTTAGGAAACAGATTCTATCACCAAAAACCTTATTTATGCTTTTTTGCAAGGGTCCAGAAGAATTAAGTTCCATAAAAAGTGTGCACATTCCAGTGAATGTTTTTATGTTGCTTGTAGAAGGCTGTTTGGAATCCCATGTTCTTGCCTCTGATCCCACCCAGCTCCCAGGGATTTACAGCTGTTGTATTGACCTACAATCGTCCAGAGTCCCTGTTCCAGGTGATCAAGCAGCTGTCCTTAGTCCAGAGTATGTCCAAAATTGTGGTCATCTGGAATAATCAGGCCAAAGCTCCACCACCAAGTAAGTCTATCAGTTAATATTTTAGTAAGGGGGGATTGACAAATTGATTTTACAGTCCAAAAAATTTTATGAAAGGAAATTATAAGGCTTAACATCAGGTATCATTGCAAGCCACAGGTTTTTTGTCCATTCTATTTCCACAAATCTGTAGGTTTGTGGAAATAGAATGGACACAATACCCTCGGCTTGTGACAAAGAGTATTAGGTCAAGATTAAGGTCCCACAGGGAGGCCACAGGACAAATATAAGTCAACTTCATTACACATTTGTGATTTGGTTTGTGATTTGTTTTACAAATATACTTTACTTTTTCTGTGTTTCTTGTATGTTGATATTTTTTAATGTTGTGTACATGCATTGTAGTGTCAGCCTGGCCTTTGGTTTCTAAACCTCTGAAAATTATACAGACACAAAAGAATAAACTCAGCAACAGGTTGGTAAATTTATCACTCCAATGTTAACTAAAATTGGTATACAGGCATAACTGCTTATTACAAACAGGATTACAATGATTACCTAATTATAATTAATGAAGTCATATTTCATTAACAAGTGATATGTGATAAAAAAAAGTAGATATAAAAGTTTAAACAGGTGACTCTCGATGGCTCGAACTCCGATCTCTCGAAGTTCTCGATCTCTCGAAGTAAACCTCCGGTCCCGTTTTTTTCCTCTATATAACTAAGCAAATTTACTTCCGATCTCTCGAACTTCCAATCTCTGGAAGTTCTCTATCTCTCAAACCAAGACCTGGGTCCCGTTACACATATTTCATTGTTTTTTTACTCTCTATCTCTCGAAGTTTTGATTGCGCGTGTGTACACACCAATCAAGCGTAAAATTAATGCAGCTTGGACTTACTTGGATAATCGTGAACGCCTGGGGCTGGCATGGAGGTGCTAATTGGGTGTTTACATAGTGACATTATACCTGTGAGCATCTGAGTGTTGATAAAAATAATTAATTGATTATAAAGGAATTGCTTCACAACTTATTTTGACTTGACAGCGAGACGAAAATTTTTAGAAAATAATTTAAGAGGCGTGTCAATAATTTTCCATAGATTATAAAGTTTTATTTGTGTGTACGTAATCCCAGTATGACAAACATTGCGCAAATAATCCTATCTCCAGAATTAAATACCGATTTAATACGCGAAATCTGGTGAAGGACCCGATCAAGCCCGGGGGTAGCCACACCGACGATTGCTATTCAGATTTCGTGTAATCATGAAATGAAATCAAATAGATATTGAAACTTAAAGAGATCATTTTATTTATTCAAAATACGTTCATTTTTGTTGAAATCAAGTGAATTACTTGTAAAATACGAATGAAAACGTGCAATGACATTATCAACATAATACTTCCGGTATTTATAATAGTAGAACAATGATGATCGAAACTGAAAATTCCGGATTTTATTCACTTTCTATCTCTCGAACCCCTCGATCTTTCAAACTTTTCTTGCGGTCCCTTGAACTTCGAGAGATCGAGAGTCACCTGTATGTAAATATGAAAAAAAGAAGTGTACAGAATTTAGTACATTCAAAATAAAGCACAAACACAGGTCATAGACTATTTGAATCATGAGTCCCTTTAAAAGATTTTTTTAAAAATAAATGTTAAACATATATGTGTACAGTACATGTATATTATTAGCTCACCTGAGCCGAAGGCTCAAGTGAGCTTTTCTGATCAAAATTTGTCCGTTGTCTGTCGATGTTGTCGTCTTCGTTGTTCTCGTAAACTTTTCACATTTTCATCTTCTTCTCCAGAACTACTGGGCCAATTTCAATCAAACTTGGCACAAAGTATCCTTGGGTGAAGGGGATTCAAGTTTGTTCAAATGAAGGGCCACACCTTTCAAGGGGAGATAATAAAGAATTAGTGAAAAAATAATAGCATCTTTAAAAATCTTCTTCTCAAGAACCACTGGGCCAGGAAAGATGAAACTCATGTGGAAGTATCCTCAGGTAGTGTAGATTCAAATTTGTTCAAATCATGACCCCCGGGGGTAGGGCAGGGCCACAATGGAGGATCAAATTTTTACATAGAAATATATAGGAAAAATCTTTAAAAATCTTCTTCTCAAGAACAGCAAAACCATGATGAGTCATATTTATATGGAAGCATCCTCAGGTAGTGTAGATTCAAGTTTGTTCAAATCATAACCCCAGGGGGTAGGGCAGGGCCACAATGGAGGATCAAAGTTTTACATATAAATATATAGGAAAAATCTTTAAAAATCTTCTTCTCAAGAACAGCAAAACCATGATGAGTCATATTTATATGGAAGCATCCTCAGGTAGTGTAGATTCAAGTTTGTTCAAATCATGACCCCCAGGGGTAGGATTGGGCCACAATGGAGGATCAAAGTTTTACATAGAAATATATAGGAAAAATCTTTAAAAATCTTCTTCTCAAGAACAGCAAAGCCATGATGAGTCATATTTATATGGAAGCATCCTCAGGTAGTGTAGATTCAAGTTTGTTCAAATCATGACCCCAGGGGGTAGGGCAGGGCCACAATGGAGGATCAAAGTTTTACATAGAAATATATAGGAAAAATCTTTAAAAATCTTCTTCTCAAGAACAGCAAAGCCATGATGAGTCATATTCATATGGAAGCATCCTCAGGTAGTGTAGATTCAAGTTTGTTCAAATCATAACCCCAGGGGGTAGGGCAGGGCCACAATGGAGGATCAAAGTTTTACATAGAAATATATAGGAAAAATCTTTAAAAATCTTCTTCTCAAGAACAGCAAAGCCATGATGAGTCACATTTATATGGAAGCATCCTCAGGTAGTGTAGATTCAAGTTTGTTCAAATCATGACCCCCAGGGGGAAGGGTGGGGCCACAATGGAGGATCAAAGTTTCACATAGAAATATATAGGAAAAATGTTTAAAAATCTTCTTCTCAAGAACAGCAATGCCCTGATTGATCATATTTATGTGGAAGCATCCTCAGGTAGTGTAGATTCTATTTTGTTCAAATCATGACCCCCCGGGGTAGGGTGGGCCACAATGGAGGATCAAAGTCTATATAGAAATATATAGGAAAATATCTTCTTCTGAAGAACTGCAAAGCCATGATTAGTCATTTTGATATGGAAGCATCCTCAGGTTTTGTTAAAATGATGACCATGGGGATAGGGTCTGGCCACAATGGGGGATCAAAAATTTTACATAGGAAAACATATAGAAAAATATCTTCTTCTCAAGAACTGAAAATCATGTTTAGTCATTTTGATATGGAAGCATCCTCAGGTAGTGTAAATTCAATTTTGTACAAATGATGACCCCGGGGGTAGGGTGGGGCACAATGGGGAATCGAAAGTTTTACATAAGAACATATAGAAAAAAATATTTCTTCTCAAGAACAGAAAAGTTATGTGTAGTCCTATTGATATGAAAGCATCCTCATGTAGTGTAGATTCAAGTTTGTTCAAATGATGACCCATGGGATAGGGAGGAGCCACAATGGGGGATAAAATTTTTACAAAGGAATATATGGGAAATTTTTTTTTAAAATTTTCTCAAGAACAAAGCCATTTATTACATTGACATGGAAGCATCATCAGGAAGTTTAAAATTCAAGCCCCCCCCCCCTCCCCCCAGTAATCTTTTCAATACTGAACTGATTTGTGCTTTTGCCTAGCCAATGTGCTCAGGTGAGCGATGTGGCCCATGGGCCTCTTGTTGAGTTATATTTTGGCAGTTCATGTGCAAGTTAAGAAATGCACCAAAAATCCATAAATATATTCTGCTAAAACAACAAGTCTACAAGCAAGTTTGGTGTCGCAGAAAAGCTTTATCTCATGTTATGAAAAAGACAGAGATCGGGGATAAACATATGGGCCCCATGTTGACTTTGAATTTTTCTATTTTTGTAATTAGTTCAGATAAAGAGTTTAGTTTTTTTCAAATTATACCTGCAAATAATTTTGCAGTAAAATGGACAGATTAAGCCAGAAAACAACCAGGTCTGCTAGTCTGACTAGAGTTTTTAAATTATTATTGCATTTTTATGCCCCGCCATGAATATGGCCGGGGCATATAGTGTTTGTCATGTCCGTCTTCCGTCCTTCCGTCACACTTTGCATTTAGCTCTGTTCAAAGCTCAGTTTCAAAGAAACTATCCAAGATATTTTTATCAAACTTCATATGCTGATAGATATTGATGAGAGCTATGCAACTGCATCAACATTTTTGACCTTGACCTTTCCTTTGACCTTGACCTCACTTTTCTTAAATTAGTGTTTAGCTCAGTTTTAAAGATACCATTCAAGATAGTGTAATCAAACTTCATATGTTGATGCATACTGATGTAAGCTATTCAACTGCATCAACATTTTTTGACCTTGACCTTTCTTTTGACCTTGACCTCACTTCTTAAATTAGTGTTTAGCTCAGTTTTAAAGATACCATTCAAGATAGAGTAATCAAACTTCATATGCAGATACATACTGATGTAAGCTATTCAACTGCATCAACATTTTTTGACCTTGACCTTTCCTTTGACGTTGACCTCACTTCTTAAATTAGTGTTTAGCTCAGTTTTAAAGATACCATTCAAGATAAAGTAATCAAACTTCATATGCAGATACATACTGATGTAAGCTATTCAACTGCATCAACATTTTTTGACCTTGACCTTTCCTTTGACGTTGACCTCACATTTCTTAAATTAGTGTTTAGCTCAGTTTTAAAGAAACCATTCATAATATTTTTATCAAACTTCATATGCTAATACATACTGATGTAACCTTTTAAACTGCATCAACATTTTTTGACCTTGACCTTTCCTTTGACCTTGACCTCACTTTTCTTAAATTAGTGTCAAACTTCATATGCTGATACATACTGAATTGTAAGCTATTCAACTGCATCAATATTTTTTCACCTTGACCTTTCCTTTGACCTTGACCTCACTTTTCTCAATTTGTGTTAAAATGTTGCATTACTAACATACCCTCGGCGGGGCATTCATGTCCTATGGACATATTTCTAGTTCAAATAAACCTGAAAATAGCTTTTGATAAACATAAGTACTTCTGCATGCCCAAGTTTTGTGCTTATTGATTGACATTAAAACATTCTAACATACATACATATATATGTACATTTGTAACTTGCATGTTTTGAGTTTTGCTGAATTGTCTGTTTTCAATAAATGAAAAATCTTCTATATGCCATGGGCAGTATATACATATAGGAAATATGAATGATATGGTAGTAACTTTTGATATGGTGCTTTATGTTAAGGCATTCTTGTTAAACAGGCCCACCATATAGGCATCATGGGCATTAAGCTTTCGGCTTCATTTTGTCTTTCCATCACAGCATAGATAACATACAGAATGTTAATAAATTTATTGCAACTGTTGCATTTATTGCCAGCTTTAAATTATTATAGGTTTTCAAATGAATGTAAAAGTAAAGTTTTTTGGTTATAAATGCATTTTCGCTATGAAAAAAAGATAATATAGACTGAGTCTGGTTACAAGTAAATTATTTTTTAAAGTATCGTGTCTTTAAGTAAATGCTGCAACTTTTAGTGTTTTACTTTTAATATGTAACAGGTTTTTTCCCTACCATGAGATTCAGACAGAGTGTATACTGGCCATTGATGATGATATAAACATGCTGACACCTGATGAAGTGGAATTTGGTTATCAGGTAATGAGGTTCATATATTTACTTTTCTTAATTTTACAAAAGTTGATTTTTATCCTTTGATGTAAATTCTGAATTTTGCTGATACAACGTTTACTCCTTTTCTTCTATACTGGTATCAAAAACAGACACAAGTTTGTAAGTTGATATGCAGGAAGAAACTTATGTTAGTAACTCATATAAATCATTAGTCAAATATAAGCAGAAAAATTAATTTTATTTTCTTATGTAGGTTTGGCGTGAGTTTCCAGACAGGTTGGTAGGATTTCCATCTCGAGTTCATCTCTATGGAAATGAATCCAACAAGTATAAATACGAGTCCGAATGGAAGAATAATATCTCTATGGTGCTAACTGGAGCCGCATTTCACCACAAGGTTTGTTCGTGATATGAACACGTTTTGATAATCTTCAAGATATTTGATATTTACAGGTAAAACTTTGACATGAAGTAGATCCTTGGGTCACTTATCTGTATACAATATACCTAGTACTCGGTCAAATCACATGATTTAGAGGAATTTCCAGGGGTATATTTGACATTGGCATTAATCTTAGTATTGCTTTAAAACAGATATTATTGTAACACATGCTTTCAAGAAGACTCGATCGTCATATTATTCAATTAAGCCATTGAACATGTTCATGTATTTACATGGAACTCAAGCGGTAACACTTTACAATTAACAATGATTTGTAATTTACAATTTTTTAATGAAATAATACTGATATTTTCCAGTATTACAGTTATTTGTACACATACAACATGCCTGGTAAGATCAAACAGTGGGTAGATGATAATATGAACTGTGAGGATATTGCCATGAATTTCCTCATCTCCAATGTCACAGGAAAGGGACCCATCAAGGTGGCCCCGCGTAAGAAGTTCAAATGCCCTGAGTGTATTAACAGTGAAATGCTGTCCTCTGACACTTTACACATGGTGGAGAGATCTGAGTGTGTCAATAACTTTGTTAAAGCGTATCAATCGATGCCCCTAAAGGGGGTGGAGTTTAGGGTTGATCCCGTGCTATATAAAGACGATGTGCCCAATGTCGTTAAAATGTACACAGGGGTTGGGAGCTTGTGATTTTGTACAGTATTATATTTGTACAATCTATTTACATGTGTTTGTATTTCTTTTATGTGTACAATGAATTTCTTTTTTTGTCTTTTGTGAATGATTTGTAAAAAGACTGGCAAAGCCAGGTTGTTTTTTTATAAATATAGCATACATATAAATTGTGGTGCGAAAATGTCATCAAATGATGTCTTTGTTACATGTACTGTTGAATTTTTTCTAAGTGTTTTAGATATATGCATATTGTTTTATGTTGTTTTATTGAGCATGATTGTTTACTTATACAAAAAGTTTTGATTTTTATTTGTTTTTATGTTCAAAAATATGATTTTGGGAAAAAGTTCTTTGTAATCAATGAGCAATTTCAAAGGAATGAAAAGTGATGTTTGTCTTTTTGAAAGAATTTATACTGAAAAATATTAACGAATTGTTTTCTTGAGACATGGTATATGCATTACATGAAGGGACAATTATAAATACAGTCAAACCTCAATGGGACCAAGCAAACTTCAAGATATCTGATTATATGAGATATCCAGGGTAAAGTACTTTAAAAAATAAGAGGTTGGGACTTTCAAATCACTTCGACATATCCATGGTATTTGAGATATCAGTGTTCAAGATACTGAAGTTCAACTGTATCATTTTAATTACTTTTTTTAATTGAAAAAAAAGGATTTGTTTTAAACCTCTCATGTCTCTTATTAAGTAAAACTTCTTTTACTTATTAGTCAGTAAAGATAATAAACTTTTAGCAGCCTGTTGACAACACTAGATCAAATCATGATATACACATGTATGTAAATAATACAAAGTAATGTTTATATGGTGCTTACATTAAAATTATACTTTATTTATAAATATGGTGTGGATTATTCATATAAATTGTATAAATTATAAACATTATAATTTAGATCTGAAGATCATGAAATCATGCCAAATGCCTTATTTATAGACAGACTTACATGAATCAGTTTGCATTTTGAAACACATGCTGAATAAAGTAAACTAATGGTAGGCATTTTTATATTTAGTTGAACAGTGGTTGTGTGTTGAAAGGTTTTTTTTTCTATTAACTTAAATGATTTACTTTCATTTAGGAAATGTCCACTATAATTCTTCTTGGTCTTGTTTCATCAAGTTTGATTACTTATATGGTACATAATTATACTGCTGTACTTACAAATCAGGAATTGTTGCTTTAGCATTTATTGTTTATTTTACACATAAACTTCTATTTTGAAATACATTTTCATTGAATTCTTGAGTTGTTAATTATTAATTTTTAAAAACAGAGAGTTTAAGGACATTGGCAAGGTTCCTGGTTATCGTATAGAATTTTTCAAGAACTCTTGAGTAGTTTTAATTGTAATAAACAGGCTATATTGTGGATTGTTTAACCTACCAATCCAACCTTCTTTTTTAGATTTTGTCAAATCAGTGTTTTTACAATTCTCAATGCATTTCCTATGTAAAATGTTAATAAAAGGGACCTACTTAATTTTTCACCGTAATATTTTCCCAAAACCCACTTATTTCATACAGTTTTTGTATTATATACATTATTGTATCTTCATTTCCTATGACTTCTAGATATTTTGGCTGAAAATATATATAGAATCAAGACATGGATATACCGGCACTGATCATTATTTTTGAGTCGCTTCCCTTAACAGCTAAAAACTGATTGATTGTTTTTATCATGTAATTGACTGAATTGATTGAAACACATTGTCATGAAAATATTGGCATGGTTTTATTTTTATTTTTTATTTGTAGTTACTAAATGCTGCTTCCTTCAGATGATCTAAGAACTGTTCTCAGTCGGCCTACCTTTCAGCACATATATGTCACATCTTTGCCCTTCCCAGCATACTGAGCATAACTATGGTATCTGTTGGCTCTTTGTCCCTGAATACAATGTACAACAAAGCCATTACTACTTTTCTTTCTTGCTGTATGGATGATTCTACCCATTGAAGGAAGTACATGTGCTTTTGTTTACCTCTGTTACATACGCTTTGATTTAAACAATATTTATTCAGAATACTGAATAGATTGGGCAACCGGCAATGCCTATAAATACCCTCTTTATACAAGAATCAAAGTTACAAAATACAATGGACTGAGTGAATATATATATTACAATAATGGTAGACACACACACAGACACAAACTCACACAGACACGTGCAGATCCAGATCAATTAAGCATAACACATAATTGTATTGATAACATATAGTAAAAAGAATATATATCAAAATAAAATGTATTTAAAAACTTTTTTTGACCTGATATATTCTTGTACATAATTTGCTATGTTGATGTTCGTGCGATACGCAAAACGCTGAACACCCATGTAAAAGAATCTTTAGCTCATACTGTACACCTAGCTCTCTTAGTTTTCTCTTAGTTCATTTCTTTGTATGCTATAACATACGCTTTATTGGTTTCCACACTTAGAGAATTCTACACGAGAGATCACTCTCAATCACTATTTTATAAGTGAAAAAACCCATGTATTAAAGCTTTTTTCTCTTGAAAACCCTGACTTGCCAATGTCCTTATTTGATAATACTAGTTCCTTGTAGTAATGAGAAAAATTTTATGAAGCATATATACTTATATATGTGTTCTTCTTATCCAATATGGGTTCCCAGAGGAACATCAAAAGGTTTCATTGAAAGAAATGAAGGAGCAAAGGGCAGAAATTGAAACAAACATAGTCTCAATTCATGACCTACAGTTCAACATAATAGAAAATAGTAGCAGATACAAAACCTAACATTATTAAGCAAGAGGCCTAAGGACCTTAACCGACACCTGAGTATAGTGCAACATTGTAAAGGATTCACAGAAGTATAAAATAAAACAACAAGATGTGTTTGTGAAACACTGATGCCCTGGTATGGCAACTTTTTGCAAAGGTTAAACTTTCTCAAATGTAAATCAAATATTTTGGTACCCAAAGTAAGGTCTTGTCTCAAGGAATAAACCTGTGAAATATGAAAGCCCTGGCAGCAACCATTGAATAGATATGGAAAAAGTTAGTTTTTTCATAAGTATGTCAAACATCAAGGTCAAAATGAATGGTGCCCAAGGAAAGGCCTTCTCCCAAGCAATACACAGGTGAAATATGAAAGCCGAAGCACCTATCATTCAAAAGTTATGACCAAGGTTTAAGTTTTCCAAAAGTAGGCCAAACTCCAAGGTCGAAGGGTCAAAGTTGTTGGTATCCAAAGGAAGGTCTTGTCTCAAGGATTACATGTGCGAAGGATGAAAGCCCTAGCACCAATAGTTCAAAAGTTATGGCCAAGGTTAAAGTTTTCAAAAGTAGGTCAAACTCCAAGGTCAAAGAGTCAAAGTTGGTGTAATCCAAAGGAAGTTCTTGTCACAAGGATTACACATGTGAAGTATGAAAGCTCTAGCACCTACCATTCAAAAGTTATGGCCAAAGTTCAAGTTTTTCAAAAGTAGGTTAAACTCCTAGATCAAGGTCAAAAGGTCAAAGCTGTTGGTATCCAAAGGAAGGTCTTGTCACAAGGATTAAACATATTAAATATGAAAGCCCTAGCACTAATTCCTCAAAAGTTATGGCCAAGGTTAAAGTTTGGTAAAATTTTGCAAAACTGGGTCAAACTCCAAGGTCAAGGTCAAATATGGTGGTATCCAAAGATAGGTCTTGTCACAAGGAATACACATGTGAAATATGAAAGCCAAAGCTCCAACCAGTCAAAAGTAATGGGCAAGGTTAAAGTTTTTGCGGACAAACAGACAGAGAGACGGACAGACAGGGCAAAAACTATATACCCCCAAATCTTTAATACGGGGACATAAAAAAGAAACTGATATATGTTCAAAGCTATGTTGCCCAAAAGCAAGAGAAATCAGTTGATCAAGAATCAACAAAATAATTAGACTATTACTCAGTAACAAATGTTAAAATGGATCTATTTACTTGTCTATACCTGTCCCCATTTGTCATTATCACCATTCTGACTAAACAAAACAAAAGTGCTTTGTTTAGCACTATTAGAATACCAATTGCATTCATTCTCACCTTGGCCTCTCTTGTTCTCTCAATTTTGGAAGAGGCACATTTGCTAATGATAACTATGCATTTAGTTTGATTGTTTGCTTAATACTCAGGAGCAGAGAAAAAGATTTTCAAAGTACTATACAGATTTGCTGTATAATCATTAGAACCCCACCCTAACTCCAGAACTCCTGACCCTAGGGCCACAAATTTCACAAGTTTGGAAGAGGCACCCTTGCTCATCATAACCATGCACCTAGTTAATATTTAAATATACAGGGGAAGAGAGAGAAGATTTTTAAAGAACTTATTCATTTCCACTGTATGATCATTAGAGCCCCATCCTAACTCCAACACCCCTGACCCTGAGGCTATGAATTTCACTTTGAAAGAGGTACCCTTGCTCATCATAATCAGACACCTAGTTTATCTTCTAAATATACAGGAGGAGAGGAGATTTTAAAGAATATATGCATTTTCACTACATGATCAGTAGAGCCCTGCGCTAATGCCGGAACCCATGACCCTGGTGCCTCAAATTTCACAATAACCATGCCTAGTTAATATTCTAGATATACAGAGGAAGAGAAGAAGATTTTTAAAGAATTTATGCATTTTCACTATTTGATCATTAGAGCCCCACCCTAACTCCAGAACCCCGACACTGGGGCCAAAAATTCCATAATTTTGAAAGAGGCACCCCTTGCTTATGATAACCATGCACCTACTTTATCTGCTAAATATACAGGGGAGAGAAGATTTTTAAAGAATTCATGCATTTTTGCTACATGATCAGTAGAGCCCCCTGTCCTAGCTATTTCCAGAACCCCTGACCCTGGGGCCTCAAATTAGACAATTTTGGAAGAAAGAGGCACCCTTGCTCATCATAACCAAGCACCTAGTTTATTTTCTAGATACAAGAGGCCTAAGGGCCTTAATGGTCACCTGAGTATAATAGAACAATTTAGAGAATCCATAGAGTATAAAATGAACTGAAAGGTGAAGCTTTGTTGCCCAAAAGCAAGAAAAATAGGGTGATCAGGATCAACAAAATAATTAGTTTAGTGTTCATTAACAGTTCATAAATTAGGTTCTTATCTGTTCCCCATTTATCACTATCACAGTATATTAACAAACTATCAGTGCTTCTGTACTATTTTAATTCCTTGTTGAAATCTCTTACATTGGACTTTTTTGGTCTTTGATGAACATTGAATAAGACAAGTTATTTTTGTCTCATTCTTATTTATCTATTACTTACAAGTCTACCTGATCATTAAAACTATGAAAGTACTTTTTGTATTATACAATAAAAAATCTTGCAAAATTCTCTTATTCTATTAACCTTTCAAGTACATTATTTACAGTGACTAATTATCAAAAGTAAATGGCAAAGGGGAATAACTCCCCTCAGTAGAATACAAATTAATAGAGCCCTGGCCAGGACCAGAACACTTGACAAAATGGTCCAGATGTTCAAAAATATTTATTAAAACTTTTACTCTTTTTGCCTCTGATATGCCCAGGTGCAGAGAAGATTTTCAAAGAAATAATGCATTTTTTACTACAGATTCACTACATTATCAATAGAGCCCCAGTCCCCCTGGGGTCATGCAATTCACTACTCTGGAAGAAGCAATCATGCTCATCATAACTATACACTTAGCTTCTTTGCTTTTTAACCAGAAGCAGAAAAGAATATTTTCAGAGAAATTTTGTTTTTTCACTATATAATCAATAAAGCCCCCCCCCCCCCTTTTCACCAGAACCCTTGACCCTGTGGCCATGAAATTCAAAATTTTGGAAGAGGCATACTTGCGTATCAAAACAATGTACTAATAGTTTGTTTAAATAATACCCAGGGGCAGAGAAGAAGATTTTTAAAGAAATAATTCACCTTCACTATAGGATATATATGGCCCCACCCTAGCACCAGAACCCCTGTACCTGGGGCCATGAATTTCATAATTTTGGAATAAGCATCCTTGCTTATCATAACAATGTACTTAATTTGTTTAAATAATACCCAGGAGCAGAGAAGAAGATTTTTAAAACATTAATGCATATTCACTATATAATAAATAGAGCCCCACCCTAACACCAGAACCCCTGATCCAGGGTCCATGAAATTCACAATTTTGGAAGAGGCATCCTTGCTTATCATAACTATGTATTTAAAAGCATTAATACATTTTCACTATATGATTTATATAGCCCAGCCCTAGCACCAGAACTCTTGATCCTGGGGCCATGAATTTCACAATTTTGGTAGAGTCACTCTTGCTTATCATAACTATGTATTTAATTTGTTTAAATAATACCCAGGAGTAGAGAAGATTTTCAAAGAAATAATGCACTTTCACTATAATGACCTATATAGCCCCGCCCTAGCACCAGAACCCCTGACCCTGGGGCCATGAATTTCACAATTTTGGTAGAGTCACTCTTGCTTATCATAACTATGTATTTAATTTGTTTAAATAATACCCAGGAGTAGAGAAGAAGATTTTCAAAGAAATAATGCACTTTCACTTTATGATTTATATGGCCCCGCCCTAACACCAGAACCCCTGATCCTGGGGCTATGAATTTCACAATTTTGGTAAAGTCACTCTGGCTTATCATAACTATGTATTCAATTTGTTTAAATGATACCCAGGAGTAGAGAAGAAGATTTTCGAAGAAATAATGCACTTTCACTATATGACCTATATAGCCCTGCCCTAGCACCAGAACCCCTGACCCTGGGGCCATGAATTTCACAATTTTGGTAGAGTCACTCTTGCTTATCATAACTATGTATTTAATTTGTTTAAATAATACCCAGGAGTAGAGAAGAAGATTTTCAAAGAAATAATGCACTTTCACTATGTGATCTACATAGCCCCGCCCTAGCACCAGAACCCCTGACCCTGGGGCCATGAATTTCACAATTTTGGTAGAGGGCTCAATGCTTATTACAATCATGTCAACAGTTTGACTGCTTGATGTCCAGGAGTAAAGAAGAAGATTTTTAAAGATTGCATTAATTTTGGTGGTTTTAGCCCCACCCCTCAGGTCCCAGGGGGGCAGGAACCATGAAATTCACAATTTTTGTCCCCCTTCACCCATAGATGCTTTATGCCAAAATTGGCTGAAATTGGTTGAGCGGTTTCAGAGAAGAAGCTAAAAAATGTTTAAATGTTAACGCACGACGGACGTCGCACGACGGACGACGACGGACAAAAACGGATAGCAATAGGTCACCTGAGTGACTCAGGTGACCTAATAAAGGGGAGAAAGAAGATTTTTAAAGTATTTCTGCATTTTCACTACATGACCATTAGAGCCTCACCCTAACTTCAGATCCCCTGACCCTGAGGTCATGGATTTCACAACTTTGGAAGAGGCTTGCTTGCTCATCATCACCAAGCACCTAGTTTATCTTCTAAATATACTGGGGGAAGAAGATTTTTAAAGAATTATGCATTTTCACTATATGATCATTAAAGCCCCATCCTAACTCCAGAATCCCTGACCTTGGAGCCATGAATTTCACAACTTTGGAAGAGGCTCCCTTGCTCATCATAACCAGGCACCTACTTTATCTTCTAAATATACTGGGGGAGGAAGAGATTTTTAAAGAATAAATGCACTATATGATCATTAGAGCACCGCCCTAACTCCAGAACCCCTGACCCTGGAGCCATGAATTTCACAACTTTGGAAGAGGCTCCCTTGCTCATCATAACCAGGCACCTACCGTTAGTTTATCTTCTAAATATACTGGGGGGGGGGGGGGGGGGAGAAGATTTTTAAAGAATAAATGCACTATATGATCATTAGAGCCCCATCCTAACTCCAGAATCCTGACCCTGGGGCCACAAATTTCACAATTTTGGAAGAGGCACCCTTTCTTATCATAATCATGAACACTGTTTATCTTCTAAACATAGAGAGGGAGAGAAGAAGATTTTTAAAGATTATATGCATTTTCACTACATGATCAGTAGAGCCACGCCCTAACACTAGAACCCCTGACCCTGGGGCCACAAATTTCACAATTCTGGTAGAGGGCTCAATGCTTATTCAAATCATTCCAACAGTTTGACTGCTTTTTGTCCAGGAGTGAAGAAGATTTTTAAAGATGGCACTAATTTTGATTGTTTTTTTTGCTCCACCCCTCATGCCCCAGGGGGGCAGGGACCATGAAATGCATAATTTTTGAACCCCTTACCAACTGATGTTATATGCCAAAATTAGTTGAAATTGGTTAAGCAGTTCAAGAGAAGACGCTGAAAATGTTTAAAAGTTCAAGACCAACGCACGACGGCAGACTAAAGGTCACCGGAGTGACTCAGGTGACCTAACAAATAGTACGATAGATAACTGACAGCTAGTTTAAAAGGGTCCTGCATAGGGATATAGAGTATGGTGGGGGATTTGGATCTGAGTGTGATACCACAACAATGAAAAATAAAATGCTTGAAATGCATAAATAATGCCAAGGTTGAAAAATATCTGATTTAAGAATATCACAATAGTATTTCCCAATTGATGAACAGACAGAAAAACAGTTAAACACAATAAATGATGATTACCATAGGACACCTACAAATAAATTCTTGCAGTTTTAATTACAAGAACATTTTTATTTGCACATACTTATATATCAAGTTAACAAATGTTCAAGTCCCTGATGCGACCCTTAAACATGGGTAGACAATTAGAGAATAAAAACAAAAGAGGTTGCTCTTCATTTGAACAAACTTGAACCCCTTCATCAAAGGATGCTTTGAGGCACTTTTTGGTTGAAATTGGTCTAGTGGTTTAAAGAAGTCACAAATGTAAAAAGTTAACAGACAGACAGATAGATGACAAATAAACTTAGGTAAGAAAACCTCACTTGAGCCTCTGGCTCAGATGAGCTGAAAAAATTTTGTGATAGTCAGACAGGGGCCAAATACCAGTAACTCTGTTGGCATGGTAATGCTCTAGCTCCAGGAGCCTGAGTTTAAATCATGATCTGCTTTGATGCATTTTCTCCCTTCCTTCCATAAATATGTCACATTATTCTAAAATAACACAAAAATCTAAGACTTTACTTGTACAAATATGAGAGTACTAGTATATAGATTGGCAGTATGTTCATGTAATTTAATTTCGTTTGTATTATAGCCTCTGATTGGTTAATATCCAAAAAGGAACACAAATTATTTCTATAATGTTAACATTTACTCCAACCATCACTGTATAATCCTCAGTGCAAAGTTTTTTTTTTTTAATTTTTTGTAAATATTACTGTTTGGTTGAGTTCAGTCAAACTAAATCTAAAGTGTTCTTCAGGTAGTAATAATTTCTAAAAGGAGAATTCATTTATCATAACTTTAACATCCACAAATAACTGCTAACAATACACTTTAATTTCTTTACAATGAATACAATTGTAACTTTATCAGCATTTAATGTGAAAAAATCAAGTAACATTGAAAACAATGAAGATTTATATAAATCGATTGATAATAATTAGGGATGTCAAAATATTTATTTTCCTTAGTCGATTATTCGTTTGCATTATTCGAACGATAGTCGAATGTTCGGAACATTTTCTGAAAATAAAATTTTATTTCAAACTTCACTGATACATGACGTATTTATAACTCAAAACCCTTTTACTTATATCTATTTAAAAAGTAACATCAAAATTAATGCAACGTAACGCATGATTATATGAAATAAATTAGGAAACCCAATTCTCTAAAATGTACGATTTCCCCGTCAATCGAATTCATAATACCGTCATTACATGTAGTCATTTTTCATTTTAGTGAGTATTGCCGATATTTTTAAAATTTAAAATTTATTAGATTGCTCTGGCTATGAAAATGTCCTTAACAGATTAAATTGTAAGCTGTTTTAATAACTATCGAAGATTCAAAACATGACACAGCTATGGTTTGTTCATTTCTTTTGAGCAATCTTATAACAACAAAAGATAATTGGTAAATGGTATAAGGTCAAGTCCAATTAATAATTTTATAAACAAAGCCCAGTATATTGGTGGGTAATTTATTACAAAAACGACAAAGGCAGTTACTGACAATTAATTCTCGCAGTATAGTGAAGCACTTATAATTACTGTACTTTCTATACAGACATGGAAAATCAACCGTTTTCGTTGAGGAGAATTATCTTATCGACTGTCTCTGAGGAAAGACGGTTTCTCAATTTTGTGACGAGAATTTCATCACTCATTTATTGCATTTATTTAATTTTAATAATATTCGAATGTCGTTTCATTATTCGATCGTCGGTCCATTCGACTGATAGTCGAATAGTCGACTATTCGTTGACATCCCTAATAATAATAATAAAATAAACAAGCATATTATTTGAATTTAAATCATCTTATTTTAGCTGCTTTGAAATTATATGAAGACATCTTATTTGAGCTGCCTCTTGAATAATTTTTTTACCTAAATGAAAGAATTGCATGCCAATACAATATAAAATACGAAGTTACACACATTTTTTTTTGGTCAAATTACAACATTTATAGAGAGTTTAATCATTATTCAGTGTTTAAAAAAAAACCAAGAGTATGCAGTTTGTACGAAAGCTGACAACATTTGTGCAGGGAAGGGCTCATTTATATAAATGACATTTGTATGAGCATTAATTCCCTTTATAGAGTATATGTCACAAAGCAACCTTTACATAAAATTTAGGTTTATTATATTTATACATGTGTATTTATTATTGGACTTATCTGTTAGGGAAAAAAAACCTAAATACCCAAACTATTTAACTAGAATATCTCACTTTTGTTTTTTAATAAATCTATTTCCTTGATTTTAAGAAAGAAAAAAATTTCCATTTCAAAGCCATCTTTTCACTCCAGCTCACACAACAGAGGTAGAAGTAGGTTCATGTATTACTAAAAATACTTGTCATTGTAGCAGGTAGTTTGAAAAAAGTTTAAGGCTAGCACTTTTAAAAACATACATGTATAAAACACTAATCTACAAATATTCACATTTTTTAAATCCTGTAACAGGTCAGTGCTTCAAATTCATACCCAACTGAAACCAGTTATTAATTTTTTTGCAATATTAATATTTCTGAATGTAATTTCAAATCATGACCACAGATTAAATCTTTGCCTTTTCCCAAATACATGTATATACAAATTTCCCTCAAACTTAATGTTCATTACTACAAATGTCCTAATATACCATTATAATGATTACAGGCATTTTTTTTTAATTATATCAAATTCAAAAATAAAAAGTGTACCTGAAAAAGAAAAATATTAAAGAAAATATTGAATATTAAACAATATAACAAAAACAAGCTTAAATAAAGACACATAACAAAAAAATCATTTAAATAGTTACATGTACAATCATGTACATATGTAATTAGAATTCATACTGATGCAAATTAAAACTGTACATGACTATTTAAATAACAATAGGCTCATGGGCCACACATGTTTACTATTATACCAGTGAATCTCAATGCTTTCTGAAAAATGACTACATATACACATAGAAAAATTTGCCTTTTTGTGTTTCCAAGCTACCGGTACATAGAAATTCACCAGCTAAAAGCTCGATCACCATTCTGTAGCACAAAATTTCTCACAAACTGTTAATTGGTACATGTATATTATATGCAATCAATTTTTTTTCGATGTTGAATAAAATACATACACAAATGGATAAAAAAAATTCAGATATTCACATTTGCCATTTAGTCTTCAAGAACTAAGCCCAATAAATTCTTATGATAGTTTCAAAATAAGATTAAATAATGGCAATAGGCTTTACTACAAGTAGTACTGAAAAACCTCCAGATGAAAAAGGAGCCATTCTTACAACAGATTTGAATTTTACCTGTAGGGAGCTTATAAAATTAATGATACTTGGAAATAATTTAATTTTGGTTGTAACATGTCATTTGATTGGATAAAAAATTTAGTTTATACCATATAACCTGGGTTGCCTGTGTCACGACTTAACGTCAAAACGTATCAATTTGCATGACATTAAAATCTATTCAATTTGAAGGCACTTTTGAAGTAAAAATTGTCTTATTTTCTAGACCTAATGATGGAAAATTAAATTATAGAGAATAAATATAACAGCTTCCCAAGTTATACTGGTATAACCTGGGTTGGAAAAGTTGATGTTTTTTTATAAACCGCTTCATGGTTTATAAAGTGTAAACTGTCCCAACCCAGGTTAAACAGTATTACTTGGGTAGCTATTAAATTTATTCCTTAAATAAACAAATTGCTAGTCAGTCAAACAATAAGATTCTTCATAGTTCAGATATAAGATTTACTACTGAGAGACTATTAGACACTACTGAATACCGAGTATATATTGATTTAGCACTTAATTTCTTCAAAACTCATAGCTATAAATTAATTTTATAACTTACATGTAGATATTCTCTGCTATTTAATTCTCAGTAATTAAACTTTCGTAGGAAATCTTGCGATGATACCGAGTATATATTGATTTAGCACTTAATTTCTTCAAAACTCATAGCTATAAATTAATTTTATAACTTACATGTAGATATTCTCTGCTATTTAATTCTCAGTAATTAAACTTTCGTAGGAAATCTTGCGATGATTAAAAGTATTACAGAGCATGAACGAGAAAAAAATTGATCAAAATTTGCCTACTCTTTTGCTTTATAAAATTATGTGCGTACATCAATAAAAAATTAATATACAGTATACATGTATGTACATGTGCCATTTTTTCCTATTTCTGACAAAGAAAGACTAAGATTTTAAAGATATTGTCACTATACATGTATGTACAGTTTATGTTCATGTTTCTACATTTTTGTATAGAAAGAAAACATATACACAATACATAATTTTTCTCATCATACAGCCTGTGATTAAAATGCATGTAGCATACACAGTATACACTGTACATACAAATGTGCCCAAATACTCAATCACAATATCTTGTACTATAAAATATGTGCCTACAGAACTTAAAATTGGCAATTTGGCATAGTACTAAATGAACAAGTATTTTCATCATCTTTGAATTTATTTACCCCTCAGTCATTTATATCCCGATAAAAAAAATAACATTTGTACAGAATTGTAATAAAATTCATCAAAAATTACAAAACCTTACAACATAAAGAAAACAATTTTAACAATACATGTAACTGGTTCACAGCAATAACTGGTAGCACTTTGCATAATTTAGCAATGCATCATATTCAACAACAAAGAATATACTTTAACACCAGGGTTCTAAATATACATGCATGTCACATAAGAAAAATTAAAATGTCTACTGTAGAAATTAATTACATGGATTTTCATAATCCTAAAAATGTTCTTCAAAATTCTAATGTAATTGAAATCTGGCTAACACTCTGGTGTTTTGGACATGCATCATTATAGAACGTAATTTCTTATAACATTTTTAATTGTACGTCTACATACAGGACATTTTCGTTTCTTTCTCTTTAAACGTTTGGCACAGGGATAACAACAAACTTGATGCCCTGTGCCCCCATGTATAATGCTGCCTGTTTTAGGTCTCTTCAAACAAATTATACATGGATCCTCTGGTCCTTTCTTTACTGGAGATTCTTTACTCCTATAATTCAGTGAAATCCTCCTGGATCCGAGCTGGATCAGTTCCGCTTGAGATGATGCAGTGTCTTGGCTAGAAAGACAAATTCCAGAATCTATTGAGTCCGATTTCAATGTCTCTCTTTCTGCAACTCTCCCAATATCTGAAGTATCTGTTTCACTGTCTTCCTTCAATTTTTTATTCGAGTCCATTTCTTCACTGGAGGGTGAATATTTTCTTTTCTCTCCAAGCCAGCCTGGACGTATCTTCCAGCAGAATATACAGTGACGTTGGACTGGGGTGTTTTTTGTACCACATGCACACGTCCACTGGTCCTGACAAAAGGCAAACAAAAGTCAATGCAAATCTCTCCCATCAAGGATTAAATTACTACACTGAAATAAGTACCTAAAACATTGAAAACCGATTCCCAATCATTCAGTTAACTCTGTGAGTTAATGATCTATAGATCCATGTGACTGTCAACTACTGTTGATTAAGAAAATTACACAAACTTTTTTGCTATAGTGCATGTTAATTTAAGCAATTATGGCCAATACATACTCCTTCATTCCAGTCTGTACATGTGTCACTCTCATCTGCCCAAAATTCAACATCACTGTCTGAACAGACCACAATCACATCCTGTGTAAAGTACAGGTAGAAGTAAACATCATAGAGTACTTGTAAACGTTCTCTGAGACAACACACACACTTCAAACTAAAACAGTGAAATCTCATTAATCCAGACACTAGTAATCCAGACCCTTCACCTTCCAGATAAATTTGTGGTGAACAATTTATATTTTCTATATACATAATGTATTAAGTATGTTTCTGTAATCCGGATGCTTCATTAATCTGACAATTTGCTTGGGAACACAAGCATCCGTATAACAAGGTTTGAATGTACTCAAGAAAGACCTATGCACTGTACATAATAATTTACTTTATGCACACCATATAAGTCTCACCTGTCCTGATACTACAGAGGAAGATTCAGATATAATGTCCGATGGCTCAGAGTCCTCCAACTCGTATTCAATTGAGAAAGTGTCAGAGGCCTCTTGATGGTCTTCCTCCAGGAACCACAGATCATCTGAAGATTGTTCAATTTGGCTGGAGGAGCCATCCTGCTAAATGGGACAGAAAAATGTCATTACTGTCTCTTCTATTTATCTCCATTGAAAACCCAATTTCCTTTGTTTGAATATGAGAATTACAGAATCACAATTTAACAGCCTCTTTGTACATACAGTTAGATGAAACTCATTCTTAAATAAATCTTAAAGGGTTTTTATCACATATCTAAATTTCTTAAAAATGAAACACTATTATATTCTTGAAACATATAATTATCGTTTAATTATGAAATAATGATGTGATCGGTCGTCTATGCCCGACCGATCACAAATTTTTTCTGTCCTATAAAATATTTTAAGGAAAGATACCTTTAAATAAGTATTAGAGGCCTGTGCAACAAAGCGGTGCTTGCGAACATTTTTGCAAGAGGAATAAGGAATTTAGGCGAGCACCAACAAGCAATGGCGTTGTTGAACACACCTCTCATTACTAGTGTGTTTTGTGTGTACCATCTGAAAACTTCTCAACATAACTAATACTACGTAGTGTGTTCTGTTTACCATCTGTAAACTTGTCAACATAACTAATACTACGCAGTGTGTTCTGTGTGTACCATCTGTAAACTTGTCAACATAACTAATACTACGTAGTGTGTTCTGTGTGTACCATCTGTAAACTTGTCAATATAACTAATACTACGCAGTGTGTTCTGTGTGTACCATCTGAAAACTTCTCAACATAACTAATACTACGCAGTGTGTTCTGTGTGTACCATCTGTAAACTTGTCAATATAACTAATACTATGCAGTGTGTTCTGTGTGTACCATCTGAAAACTTCTCAACATAACTAATACTATGCAGTGTGTTCTGTGTGTACCATCTGAAAACTTCTCAACATAACTAATACTACGCAGTGTGTTCTGTGTGTACCATCTGTAAACTTGTCAACATAACTAATACTACATAGTGTGTTCTGTGTGTACCATCTGTAAACTTGTCAATATAACTAATACTACTTAGTGTGTTCTGTGTGTACCATCTGTAAACTTGTCAATATAACTAATACTATGCAGTGTGTTCTGTGTGTACCATCTGTAAACTTCTCAACATAACTACCTGATTACTAGTGTGGTCAGTGTCTGAGTCCGTCTCCACCTTCACCTTGATGTACAATGGATCAGAACATTCAGAAGATCCCGAAGAACCTGGCTGATTTTGACCTGAAAAAGTAAATATATTCAGTCAAATTACAGGTATCCAGGGTTCGACACTAACTTTTTTTAGGCTTTAATCCAGCCAGACTAGTGCTTTTTTCCATTTACTAGACTGCAGGTGCTTTTATAAGTCCGTCAAAAGAAAGGAAACAGTAATGTTTTGTAACGATTAATTTAAAAATAAACATTACAATGTTTTTTTTTATCCTTTTTTTAAATATACAAAACATCTACATAAAGTGTTTTATTCTACAAATTCGTTCAAATTTTGCGATCAGCAAGGACCATTGTAATTCATCTTAATATCCAAAACATCTGACATCTTTCTTTTAAGTGCCATATTACATCATGATTGCTATTACGTTTTACTTCATATCACTGTCATAAAATTAAGCAATGAATTGACTCAGAATTGCCTAATTACCCACCAAGACGCTAGTATAGAAAGCTAAAAACACATTCGAGAATTTGGACACCGGTAATTTATTCATATTGTTTTACAGAAATTTTTATTGGTCCGTTCAGATTAATTAGCTACATATTTTATTAGTTAGAATGAAAATGTTTTAGTCTATGCTTTCATATACAGGTAAACTTCGTTATCTCGACATCGACGGGACCATCGGAAAATGTCGAGATATCCGGGGTGTCGAGATATCAGAGTTGAGACTTGATGTCCAAGATTTCACTGCATAGCAAAACAGACAAGCTTATTATACGTACATGACTTCAATATAGACTGTAGCTCAACATATTTCAGAATTCCCTCTATTTTTGTTAAAAACCTAAGAAGTTATTTTTAAAATCTTGTTTATAAAACGTGTTCTTTATCAAAATCTTTCTACATTCACAAAGTTTCAGCACGAAGTTACAGCATTCGAGTGCAACTTGCCTTTTTGTCAGAACAGGATACGAAATGCACTCTATAAACTTCGAACCCTATAAACTCTATATCCGATAACGGAAAAAAAAATTAAATGCAGATTTTTTTTTTTATTTCATTCAGGAAGAATGTGCTTTAAAATTAATTTTCTAAAGAGATCTGTGTATCTAAACTAACGTAGTGATGTTACAGATGCATGAATTACGGCTGATTCGGTCAAACGTGTCGTTAATTGGATTGTTTCCTGTTGAATATATTTTAACTACAAAATATCCTTAAAACATCTTTTGAATTATTCAGTGTGTTTGTTATTTATTGCAATTTAGTTACCTTTTTCAAATTTAAAAGTTATGTTAGGTTTCCATATAAATAACCGTCATTACATTTACGCAGAATCATGTAGATTTAGCAGTTAAGCTTCTCAAAGACGCCGATATAGCTTGGGATTCATCTACAAACACAGTCTATAGAATTAATTAAGCAGCGTGCAGTCAAAACATGGGTGTGAAAGATGTGAAATTTTGATGACGTCGAGATACCCAGAGTCGTCCGTGCGTGACGAGCGACCCTATCTGACAAACAGGTAGGTTCAGTAGAGCAGAAAATTGCCGATGTCGACATATACCAGGTAAATTTTGCTCTTGGGACTGTGAATATACGTCGAGATAACCGGGGTTGTCAACATTACCGAGGTCGACAAATCAGAGTCTTTGCAAATCATTTATATAGTAAATACTGCCGGGACCGCAGAAGGACGTCGACATATCCCAGGTTGTCGACATATCTGAAGTTTACCTGTAAATATGAACAATCATGACTTTGCTGTTCTTGAAAAGAAGTTTTTTGAAGATTTTTCCATTCCTTTGTATAACTTTGATTCCTCATTGTGGCCCCACCCTACCCCTGGAGGTCATGATTTGAACAAACGTGAATCTACACTACCTGAGGATGCTTCCATATAAGTACGAACAATCATAGCTTTGCTGTTCTTGAGAAGAATATTTTTAAAATTTTTTCCAACGTATTCCTTTATAAAACTTTGACCGCTCATTGTGGCCCCACCCTACCCCTAGGGGTCATGATTTGAACAAACTTGAATCTACACTACCTGAGGATCCTTCCATATAAATATGAACAATCATGGCTTTGTTGTTCTTGAGAAAAAGATTTTTAAAAAAATTTCCTATGTATTCCTTTGTAAAACTTTGATTGCCCAACGTGGTCCCACCCTATCTCTGGGGGTCATGATTTGAACAAACTTGAATCTACACTACCTGAAGATTCTTCCATATAAATATGAACAATCATAGCTTCGCTGTTCTTGAGAAGAAGATTTTTTAAAGATTTTTCCTTTATATTCCTAAACTTTGATCACCCATTGTGGACCCACCCTACCCCCTTGGGGTCATGATTTGAACAAACTTGAATCTACACTACCTGAGGATGCTTCCATATAAGTTTCATATTTTCAAGCAGAGTGTTTCTTAAGAAGATTTTTAAATGATGCCATTAATTTTTCATGAATTCATAATTATCTCCCCTTGGAAGAAGGAGTGGCCCTTCATTTGAACAAACTTGAATCCCCTTTACCCAAGGATACCGGTACTTTGTGGCAAGTTTGGTTGAAATTGGCCCATTGATTCTTGAGAAGAAGATGAAAATGCGAAAAGTTTACGACGATGACAACAATGACTACAATGACAACAGACAACGGACAAATTTCGATCAGAAAACGTCACTTGAGCCTTCGGCTCAGGTGATCTAATAAAATCAAAAAATATTTTCACTCGTAAAATAAACACTTACTACCACTCTGTCCTGCTCCAGAGCTATTCTTTCTGCCCTGCTTTCGTTTCGGTCTTGGTCTCCTTTTTGACCTCCGCCTTTGTCTCCTGCTCTCCTGTCCCTCCCTAGAGGCCCCCTGTGGTGATGTAGATGTTGAATGTAAAGATGCCCCTCCTGAAGTGGAAGGACCAATACTGCTAGTAATGATGGAGGTGGGCCCACTCTGACCAACACATACTGCAGGGCTACTTCTCTAAAATGTATATTGAAAACTGCATTTGTCAACCCTCAAAATGTCAGAGTTTTGATCTTTGATGATCCCATTATTTCTTGTTTTCTACCCCAAAGACATCTGACACTTTTCACCTCTAATCTTCTATTTATTTTATTATTATATTTATTACTGTACTTTTTGTACATTAATGAGAGACATTAGGATGTATATTTTGTATGTCAGAGAGGTACAAGAACCAGATATCCAGACTTACCTCCCCTGTAACTGGTGTGCTTTGTGTCGAGAGGGCAGCACCAGTTTCCTGATGGTTTCTAGGGAGAGGTCTGGTAACCAGTACCTGTCTTCTCTTCAGACAGGTGTCTGGGAGCTGGTAGCAGTTCTTATGAATCAGATTCCTGTTCAACAGAACAGAAACTTGCATTTCTTATCTCCTTTGTAGAATGACTTGATATGAATGTAACACATTCATTAATTTAGCTGTAATTGTCCTCAATATGAAGAATATTCATTATCAAATTCAAATGTTTTTTTTTTTTTTTTAAAAAACCTGCAAGCTTTGTATACTGATTAACAGTGACTGAACAATTCAGAACATATAATACTAAGTTACTTACAGAACATCAGCTATGGTAAATTTCTGAACACCAAACACCTCACTGAGTTCATCCTGGCTGCAGTTGACTTCACTTGGGTCATAGGGGTTATATAACCGCCTCTTTCCTATATATTCCTTCAAGCAACGGATGATCTGTTTAAAAAATAAAAATTATTGTGAATCCTCATATATGAATATCACCAAAAAAAATTGAAGTCATTCTCATCAAGTAAATATTATACCTCTTTCTTTGTGAAAAAATTGCTTTCAGCTCCACCATTTTTTAGAATCTTTAGAAATTCCTTCTTTGGTCGGAACTTTGGAACAGAAAGAAATATTGGATATAAGTATCAATACACAACACACAGCTAGAAAACTGACCAGTCAGAAAGGGCCCTGTGATTAGTCTTGAAACTGTAAATTAAGAATGGAGGGTAAAATCATAGTAATTAACTTGACATGAAAAGCTTTGAAAAGATAACCAAAACTAAAGAAATATATGAAACAACTATTATATGGATACAACCAAACATATGTTCTTTAAATTTCCTGATATTAATATCTCTTTGCCAGTTCTTTCTAAGACTAACAGAATTTGAGATCCCTGGGGGTTATTAATTACATTCATTGGAGTAGCTCTTAATAATATACAATTAATGGCTGTTTTTCATCAATACAATGATTTAACCACCAGAGGAGTGTAATATTCAGTCTATTGGCACTCAAAATGACAAATGAACTTCATTTAAAAATACCGGTATGTTTTATTGCCCACAACAAATACCAAGTTTTATTATTTTTGGATTATTAAGGAAGAAGTTATAAGGAAATAGGAAATCTTTGGACAAGTAGAATAATTTCTACAGATGTATATAATAGCCTTAACTTCAGTCTGATTAAAATCAAACCTTTACTAGCTTCTTTTTATTTCGATTGCTGTGCTTCATGTGACAATCAAAATAAAAAGGAGCTAGCGAGGGTTTGATTTTAAATCAGACTGCCATTACTTCTAATGGGGATCTAGATTTAATTAGTTGATTTTAATTTAAAGGAAATCCATACATGGTGTAGATATTTCTGCTTTAAGCCAACCACACCAACCACATTGCTTGCATTTTACTTTCATGTCTTCCATGTTTTATCACTTTTGCTTGATACAATAAAATAAATTCTTCACATTTTTCAAAGAATAGTTATACATAAGTTCTGTATATCTCTATTTTGGGATTTTAAGAATGTGGCTACTATTTTCCCTTACCAGGGGTACCCCTACGGTTATCTCCTCTGCTACCACAATGTGGGAGGGACCTGCTACTCGACTGCTAACCTGGGGTTGCTGTCCTGACACCCTGTCAGAATTTGATGCCCTTGACAAACCTGGGGAAGTCTGCTCCTGATTTACGTCAGCTGATGTCTGTTTTTCTTCCTTCTCATCATTAGTCAATTTGTCTTCTGAATTTTGTCCTCCTGCATTCCCTTCCTACATGAGGATGATTCATAACTTATTTTTTGGGGGAAAATGTAATACAAAATATACATCTGTTCAACTCTTTAATTGTCACCATCAAAAATACTCCATGTATATACAAATTGTGAAAATACATAATATTATTTGTAAACAATCTAGGTGCTAACATTTTTTTTAAATATTACTTTTTTTTATTTACCTAACAATCTATCTTTTAATGTATAAAATTTTCTCTGTTTTATCCCAACTTTAGTTTTAAATATGATTTGAACGTTGCTGCACTTTTTTAATGTAGGCATTTTCAAGAAAACTGTTAGCAAGTTTGACTTTTATAGCAAGTAATTAACTTTTAGAATTTTTCATCATACAAATTTTTAAAATCACATCCCCATGAAGAGTATACATTCTGTTTAGTTTATTTTATATCCTGCATATTCACAAAATTCATGTATTACATACTGGTATCTTGAGTGAATTTCAATGATATTTTTGTCTTTCTGAAAGCTTAGTTAATATGGTTAAACTGTCTGCAAGTTATATTCTTTAAATTAAAAATTGTTGATCATAATATTCTCTTGATATCTTTTATCACATTTTCTCTTCATTACATTTATAAATAATATCTAATTTTTTTTCAATAAACATGATAAAAAAGCTTAAAAGAGTGCAAATCAGACATCCTTGCCAAAACCTCTTGAAATTGGGCAAGTTTTAGAGATAGCCAAGTAATGCTTATAATTTTTCATCTAAAACCCTGGAAATATGAGCATACAAAATATTTTCTCACTTCATAGTAAATATGCCTATATATGCTAAATTTTTTCTAAAACTTAAAAAAAAAATCCATTCAACTGGGAGTAAATAAAATGCTTTTTCAAAAATTTACAACAATTTTTTTTTTTATGTCATGATCGCCTGAAAATAATTTTTCTCGCCTCATCTACAAGAAAATTTGAAAGAACTATTTCCCTCCAAAAGTTATATCCTTAATGACTTAAACTTTTAGCTCACTAAATGGTTTTAAAAAGGATTTTAAATTTTACCTCACTAGCATTAACCACGGCTATAAATGAAAAATCCATGGTTACAGAAATGTGCGCAAAACTTTCAAATTCACACATTTTATACTGTAACGACTCTGCAATGCAGACAAGTTTGAACAAGAATTGGAGACTCTCACAATTTCGTCATTGTCAAAAATGACAAAATTCAGATAAAACACATTTCCTGTTCTTAGTTAATCAGCCATGCATTCAATACATACCTGACCTCGATCCATCCCATCCTTAACAAGGGATACAAATTTCTGAGGCTCTGCCATACTTAAAGAAAGAATTTTAAAAATCAAATAATATATCCTTAGAATACCTAGCTAAAGCTATAAAATATTTTGCCCTAATTAGTTTTTCTTAATTAAGACATAACATTTTTATCGAAATGCCTCAGATTCATTCTGCTGAATTGTTACAATTACAAAACAGTAAATTAATGAAGTCCTATGCAAGTTAAAAAAATAACTAAATAAGGGAATTTATAGTGAAATTATAATTGATAGAGTGACTGGACATATTTTGATCATATGCATCCATTCATCACTTTTAAGACATACAATTGCTAGCAGCTAGTGCATTTGATAGAAATTTCAGGCCTTTAATCTTGATTGACATACATAAATCTGCAGGTCTCGAAATTAAATATATGCAACAACTTCATTTTGTTCATCATTAAATTCAATATTTCACTGACAAACATGCACATCTTAATTCTGCTCACCATAGAGGTTTCAGGAAAATCACCAACTTAATTCCTGGAGGCATTTTGCCTGGCTTACAGAAAATCCAGTGAGTTCAAGAGAAGATCGACCATTTACCGTACTTTCTGAAGTTGATGCTTCAGCAAATCTTCAAACCATGTCATTTGTTTTCTATTAAGCATCATCTACATGCATTCATTTTTTATCCAATACACATGTATCAGCTTAAAAGAATTTCCAGGAGAGATTTCTGTAAAATGACACACTGTATTGCATCATGGCTATTTTTGTACAAAATGCACCAATGAGTGGCCAACTTGTGCTGTACGTGTCCTAACTGTCCTTCGTGACACTACTACATGTATCACGAAGTTATAGAAGTAAGGACAGTGTGAAGTTTGTTACAATGAGCATTAACATTGATATTATTGTTTTACCTATTATATAAAAGTAAATTTATTTAATGATAAAAACACAGTAATTAATGTACCTTGCATATTCTGATCAAGATTTTTGTCCAATTTTCTGACAAAAATGTTTTAAATTATTTTTTTATTTCCTATACCCTATTAGAAAATGAAATTGACAAGTTTTGATCTCTTCGAAGCAAAATTGGAGATTGGCGAAATTTTGAATATTTCTTCTTGATATCTCCTATTTTGATAAAATTGAAATCATGCAGTATCAGCTTAAAATTTTTACAATGTAGGCCTAATGAACTCAAAAATTATTGGGGGTGGGGATTAAACATGATACAAATTGATAATCCTCCATACATAAAATTCGATTCATTTCATATGAAACCTCGGTTTTATTTTTAAACATAATTCACAACTGATTTGTAAGCTGAAAATGTCATACTTCAAGGGACCGATGGAGTTAAGGATAGAGAAAGATGAAATATTGGGAAAAACTTTACTCTAGTTGACCATTCTTACCTCGGCTTCCAATATGAACATTTAAATCTCGCACAATATCACACTGCATTTAAAAATCATTTTTAATGACCAATGGTACATCAAAATTCCAAACTTGTTCGGACATGCACGTGGGTCTTTTTCTGCAGAACTTCCTGGGATATGCACAATGGTTCAAATATCATTCAAATCAATAAAATCTTACACACAAACAGGAAGTCAGGTAATATAAAACGTGGATAATTGCCATACCAGCCCTGAACGCCAGAACAAGTCTGGACTTGTTCCCACTGTAAAGTTCAAGGTCGAATAAACAAATACACGTGTTTCACATCCCCGTTCTATATATACATTTTCAATTAACAGATTGACAGAGATTAGTCAACAGTTTTTATAAAATAAATAAATTTAAAAAAAAAACTTTACCCTCATTGTTAGATGTAATCATATGAAATCAAATCGGAGTAATAAATACCTCATCTGACATCCGTCATGATCATTCATCATTTGATGGCGGGAAACACCGTACAATAAATACCAAACCCGATTAAAAAAAAAGAAGACGGGCGCGTGACCTGTCCTTTGACTTTTTGATTAATGATTCTCATTACATACAGCTAGGGATTCACCACATTTGAACCGATTTCGATGAGAAGGGGGAAGCATCATATATCTTTAAAAATACAAATAATATATATATTACATCGTTGCGCTTCAAAATTATCGTATGTCATATTTTGACACTCTTCAGGAGAAACAAAATTTTTTTTTTATTTATTTAAGTATTTTTTGGAGGACATATCAATTCCGCTTGCATATTAAATAGATGATTTCAGTGTACAGTCAGCAAAGATGCTACCGCATCAAATCTAGGGAACATGTATATCACTACATGTACGTGTATATAGCGAACATATGATTATATTTGTCTCAAGAATTATGATAAAAATTAAATCTCCTTACGAATAAGGACGACTTCTTTTATTGCAATTTTCACATTTAAATTTAATTATAAACTAATTTAATTTATAAATTAATTATACCAAGTATTTGCCCTTAAATTGTTTTACAACGTTTTGGGGGGATGTTTTGATCTTTTGAAATAAACATTGTGCCGATTTTAATTTGTTTTCTGTTTTGCATCCTTACCTTCCTCGTAACCATAACTGAGTCATACAACGACACTTGTAATAACTTGTAAAATGAAGTGTTTACAAACAAAATTTTAACAAAATTCAATATTATAGATCCACAAAAGTAAAAAAAATCACTGAAATGTTTTGTATTCTGCCATCTGTAAAATTAAGAAATCGAAAAACATCAAAGCAGTAATCTCTTCCGAAGATTTTTTTAAATCAAAAATCTAAATAGTTAAGTACACATGTACTTGTATCAGGTAAGGTAGGAGCTGCTGCAATGTAATGTATGTATGATATATTATAACAATTTACATTGTTTTATGCTTGCTTTCGTTCGGATAAATTTCAATTAAGAGGACCGCTCTCAGGTTCTAAATCTTGTTTAACACTTGAAAGATTACAAGTCAACATCAGTGGAAGATTTAAGGCGTAACCCCCCCCCCCTTTTTAATAATTGGCCAAAAATCAACAGTTACTAGTATGAAACATAATTAACCGATAATTAAAGCAGTATTAAACTTTTTGGTTTGATATGCATACATGTAAATATTTTTGTATTATTTGCACCTTCTAACTTAATTATAATCTGGAGTCCATCCCTTGATTATTACATACCGGTACATGTATGTACGAGGGTAGTCCATAAAAAGTTCGTGGACGATGGCTGTTTTTTTTTTCAAAATGAATGGTTCTAGATATACTTATTGTATAAAATATTTGTTATGAAAATCTAAGTCAGAATAATTTGATTCTAATTGTTTTAATACGCGATATTTTTTGTAAATCGCGGTCTTTAAAGGTCGCCGAAAGTGTCCAGGATTAAAATGCCATAAATAAAGTGTTCTGATTAAAATGATTATTTTCTTCATAAAACAAGTTAACGCTTAATAAAAATCATATATGTCGACAATAAGGCGACTATCTTCATTTTTTTTTTTATGTTTTTAGTATCGCGTAGTATACAGACAGTGAAAATATTAAAAACTGGAAGAAATATGTTTCAAATATTGACAGAAAAGGCGACGTCGGCCATCCGAACGGAGCAGCGTCAAATCATAAAATTACGCTTTAATATGGTTGAAACGACGTCAGCGACAAAATATTTATTCAAACAACTTCAAATTATTGGAATATGTTTAATTCATTGATCTGAAATTGGTATATACGATTTTTCAACGGTATGTACAATTTCGGAGACAACACAAGTAGCGCAACGTCGGATTGTGCAGTCTGTGTATACGATGACGCTCGTAAACTATGGTGTGTTGTTTTGAATTTTAAAAATTAAATCAAAAATGATCTATACATAAAAATTATCGCACACACTTGGCAGTGTGGCACAATAAAGAAAAAATGTAGCGTGTTTCCATGAACATGTGATAAAAATTCAAAATCCATATTTTTGACGTTATCATGAAAGTATAGCTTCACGTCAGACTGGGTCTTGCGGTTTACATATACAAAGTATTTATACCTATAACGTTCGAAAAATAGTGTGCATTGTTTTGATTTTTATATATTTTGACTAAATCATGGTCTATATTAAAATATCGTACAATATGTTTGCCAGTGCGGACTTTATTAAGAAAATTATAGCATTTGCCCACGAACTTTATGGACAGCCCTCGTATATTTGAGGGGAAAATATATATATAAAAAAAATCCGTTAAATAATATTTATTCAGAAATTGATCACATGTAATTACAATTTAGGCATTATGAGTCGATGGATATCCTCGGCTATTTCTAAAGCTCTCATGGTTCTGGCTTTCATTTCCTGGTCTATCCTACCACTGACTATCTCGTCCATAAACTTGTGGAAATCTTGCAGGAATAAATCTATGCAAAAAAAAAAAAAAAAAAAAAAAAAAAAAAATGAATAAATTGATTTTAAAAATAGTTGCTAAGGCAATAAAATGTAATCAAACTTGTCCGTATATATACATCCAATTCTTTTATATACAATCGCACCTGGTTTGGCCCCTGATGTTTTTGTAGGACTTATGTTGAGTTCGCTCCCATCCTGAAGTTGAAACACAATGGATTTTTCCCTTGCGTAACAATCTTTCGATCGGTTTAGAGTGATGGTGACCGTTCTATAAAATGATACCATTTAGACTAAAATGATGCAGACAAAAGTTGGATAATCATAAAACATTTTATTATAAGCTTAAGTCAAAATCTTTATATTATACTTAAATGATGTGAAAGTCAAGTAGATAAAAATCAAAAAATGTTTCAATATTGATGCACAAAAGTGTTGTTATTTGCAAAAATGGCCAGAAGAGCTTATGTATTGGTAAAGTGTCCGTCTCCGTCCGTCCGTCTGACTGTCTGTCTGTCTGTAAACAATTTTTAAAAACGCTATTCCTCCTACAGTTTTGGTCCAATTTCAACCATACTAAGATACATAATTCTGTTTATCAGTTGTTGATTTCGACAAACGATGTTGCCATGGTTACTAAAACATAAACCTTTTCGAAATTCTTTTAAAACTCTACTCCTCTTACAGTTTTGGTCCAATTTCAATGAGACATGGAACACAAGTAGACTATACTAAGATACTTTTAAAATTCTTTTTATCAGTTTTTGATTTCGACAAACGTTGTACCATGCATATGGTTACTAAAATAATCTTTGAAATTCTTTCCAATTTCAACAACACTTGGTATACAAGTAGACTATACTATGATGCATAATTCTCTGTATCTATGTATCGGTTTTTGATCTCGACAAACGGTGTTGCCATGGTTACTAAAAATAGAGATTTCTTCAAATTCTTTCAGAATGCTACTTCTCCTACAGTTTTGGCCCAATTTCAATAAGACGTGGTTCATGCACTGAGTTGCCACCGTTACTTAAAAAAGGAGAAGATTTATTCGATGTTTTTTTTTAGAAGAACTTCTCCTCCTACAGTTTTGGTCTGATAAGCTATTTTACACAAATAGACTATACTAAGACACATCTTTCTTTATTATAAGTGCAAACCAGTAGAGCTACAGACTCGTCAGAGACGTTTTTTTTTTTAAATTTCGAAATCTAGTTTTGACTTTTTGTTCGGTTTATTATAGTCTGTCCCACGGTGCTACTTTTATTAAACACAAATGGCATACATATGTACTTCGACAATCCGTCGTTTTCTAGTGGCTGATAGCACTAAACCCCTTTTTCTTGTGATTGTGAGGTAAAAGATCTTCTAAAAATTAATCTCCGATATTTTATTTGAGATAATTGGTCACAAATCTGACAATTGACCCTTTCCATTTTACCGAGAAGTCATTTTTGTTTACAAAACTTTATCAAAAAAAAAAAAAAAAAAAAAAAAAAAAAAAAAAAAAGACACCGCAGAATCTGCCAAATCTGTTTCATGTTTGGATGTTTTACTGACTATAGACGATAACGGCCAACTAATAACTAAACTGTATGACAAACGAAATGACTTCAGCATTTCTATCGTCAACTTTTATTATTTTATGTAGTAATATTCCATTATCAGCTGCATATGCTGTTTATTCGATACTCAAGAGCATGCTTTGAGTACGATCAATTTTTAAACCGAGCCTGGCTACTGACAAATAAGTGGATATTCCAGTGATTTCAACAACCTCATTTAAAGTCAGCATTTCGTAAATCTACGGTCGTTATAATGACCTTGTCATCAATACAACCCATCCTTTAGTCTTATTTTGACTGATATATTTTATACTATACACGTACTTGGTTAGGCCTTTGTTTTAATACTAAGTTTGACTATTTGACTACGGATTTCTCCACCTACCTGATCAAAACATAGGTTCACGGCGGGTGTGACCGGTCGACGAGAGATTCTTACTTCTCCCAGGCACTTGAACCCACCTCTGGAATTTCGGGGATCCGTGTTTTTTGCCATATTCACAGATTTACATTGTTTGTAAAATTTTTGAGATCGATCACTAGCTGTTCGTTATCTTCACCTATTTCACTGACATTATTGGGTTTCGGGTACTGAATATGACCACATTTTCGAGACACTCGATCTATTTTCGCGAGATTTGTGTTTGGTAATACTGTAGTAATAATCGAGATAAAATTTTCACACACGTTATTGCTAAATATTTACATTTGCAAATGTTTTCCCTTATATAACACTATTGAAAGCAACGCGTATCTATATCCGTATAAACACAGGTTCCTCGCGTCATAAACGTTCGACGTAATTTCTCAGTGACGTCATAAAGGGTCAACGCGCAAACAATGGATCAAATACGTGCCGTTGAGTTTGAAAAATAAAACATTTCACGCGTGAAAGATTATAATCAGGAAAATATAAAATATGAATAAGTCATAAATGTAAATATAAGTAATAATGTATCATTTTTAAACATCTATCGGATATAAATACGGGTTGGTACGAGATCAAATTTACCATAAAGCCCTTCGGGCTTTATGGAATTTGATCTCGTGACCAACCCGTATTTATATCCTGATAGATGTTTAAAAATGATACCTTATTTCTTAAATATCACTGTAGGAAAGCCGATGACCGTAATATAGTTTACGGTCATCAAAACATGTCGGCTGAGATGATCGGTTGAAAATTTTCGACGGCGATTATAAACATTATTCAATAAAACTGAATAATTTAAGGTATTGGTTAAACGAACATCGATGTTATCTCCACACCAGTAGATGTTGTTTACCCAAACAAAAGAAAATGAAATGATAAAAGGCCTTCGAAATTTTGCAGTATGATGACCGTAACAAACACATTCCAGCGAGAAGATGATGACCGTAAAACAGTTATATAGATGACCGTAATCTTTGTACAAAATTCATGTTAGATGTTTTATATCTTATTTAACATCAATTCTACATGTTCTGTAAGTATTATTTAGAGAACGAGATGGGTTCTGTATCGTAGATACAAATTTTGGGGTGGACGAGTGCGTAGCACGAGTCTCCACCCCCAAATTTGTATCTACGATACAGAACCTGTCGAGTTCTCTAAATGATTTGTGACACGATCAATCAAAGAAAAATAGCTCCGCCCACTTTATAACTGTGCAGCATCCAAACTTCCGTCAGAGTTCTGTAGATGAGGCCTCGATGGGGAGTATACATCCGCAGTATATATATTTCCACGGAAAACGTAAGATTCGGTCAGATCAGTTTTGATAATTAAATGGGGTAGTTGAATCGAGTGATAGTCAGTCTTAATGGATAAGGTGGAGGATTTAACAGTAGTTGTTGTGGTTTGTTGTACATGGAGATTGATCATAATATATTTCAGGGATCTTAAAATCCCGGTTTAACTAGATTTACAAAAACAGGATATACAGAAAACTCTTCGATGAACTTTGATGCCACAGATTTTTATTTTCTAATTGAATTGCGACATTAAAAACGTAGTGAAAGAGACGTGCGGTTGTCGTCAGCGATAAGGATTTAAGATGAAATTTTTAATTGAACGAGTTTGCACGAGGAGAGTGGTATTTTCCATTATTGTGAATTTTCCTTTGGATCGAAATTACGTGTAGATTCTGTGTGGAATACGTTTTTAAAAGTGATTGAGAATTTTTGACATTTTTCATTCCCAGGGAAATATTTCTCCAAAATTTATGATAGAAAAACTTCAGCGTTTACAAACTTGTACGTGCTTTTTAATAAATTGAATCAGATTTATTTTTAGACCGTGCTGTATTTTAGATACAGAATAGTTGGCTAATAGAATACGGTATACAGTGCTAATACAGAACGGAAAGTAGCTCCACCCACCATACACCCGTTCTGTATTGCTAATACAGAAGAGTAAACTTCAAAGAAAAACACCGCTGTCGTGTCACAACACCCCTGTAAACAACTCTGATGTGATCGGCAACACTTGAAGAAAATATCGTAAAGAATAAGTTAAAGCAGTTTTGTATGTGCTGGAGTATAACCAACTGTAAATAATGCTAGAAAAGATTTAATTCGGGCAAATATCACCCAGATTAAATTTGTAAAATAATTTCTGTGCAAATGTTACGGATCAAATCGACAATGCTCCAAACACCGAATTTTCATGCTTTGAGATAGTTTAGATTATTATCACCTATCAACATTGAAGGTCATTCTTAGAGGTATGAACTAAACATTTTAAAATTAAAACTGTATACATTAGCATCAAAACAACTTTTAATTGGAAACTTTGACAACTGCGAGGCGATCGTCAACGACATGTATCGTTTATTAAGCGATCGTATAACTGGGAAATAGCGTGAAAAAAAAGCACAAATCAGAGTAAATTCTGTTTAGGAAGTGTTATTTCGATGTATAATATATTATTAAATTCAAACAAGGCAGTCGGTCATTGTGATATATCGTTTTTAACCATTAAAATTGACCTACATAAATATCAGAAATTAAACTTAACTATGTTAATCAAGGAGATACTACGGAAAACGAACTGGAGGGCTCGCAAAGTTTTACCTCAAAGTTATAGCAGTTATAATATCTCGTATAATATATTTCAACAGAACAGAATTTATTTGCAGGCACACAGTATCGTTTAAAAAAAAGGGGGGGGGGTTAAAATGTAAAATTACCTTAGAAAGTTTGACAAGCAAAATAAGAAAGGAAAATTGTCCAAATTCGAAAAATCCTTTATTGAATGTGTGTGTGTTGGAGGGGGGGGGGGGGGTTGGTTTCTTCTTTCACAATCAAATTTTATTCACAAAGTACCAGAGTATCACTATTTAACTATACTGCAAAAAAAGGGGGGAGGGCAACCAACCTTTCAATAAACATTTCAACTGTTACAGTAAAAAGTTATGTTTAAAAAAGTGGAAGGAAGCAGCCTCACTAACCCACATACACATACACATACACTATACCTATCATTTCCCCTAAATTTTCCATATCCCGTAAATAAAAAATATAAATACTACAATAATAACAATTTTCAGTAAAATGATAACACTTGTAATTTTAGTTTAATTGATAGATATCCCAACTCCTGTAATTGTTATTTTTATAGTATAGTGTATTAATTTTTTTTTATTTACTGAAAATTTCGGTAAAATTTATAGGTATGCCAACTCTTGTGATTGAACAGCCATTCCCTAGACAATAAAACCTGTTTTTCTATAATCCTAAAATTCGGTCCTTCCAATACTTTTTGTTAGTATCTGATTCATTTTAATCGAGTGCCAATAGACAATTATTAGCAAGAGGTCTGGATTTTTGATTTTGCTTAAAATGTAGACATAATTATCCAAGCAGAAGATTAGAAAATCTGTCACCCCCCCCCCCCCTTCTTAAAAAAATGTTCGGTGTCCTGTTCTGTTTCGACAGACTTTCAGCCCATGTAAATCGGTAAACTCTTACTATATTTCATTAAACTGTTAAGGGTATTTAATGAATTTCAAATTGCACGATCGCATGTTTATCATATTTTCTTAGTTGTATGATCGCACACAGAATCGTTGCCGATCGTAAAAAACGTTTGACACGTGTACACTTTAAATCTTTATTTTGACGCTTTCTGTTTGATATTACGGTCATCATAAATTTATGGTCATCCCTCTTCACGGAATAAACTTCGATTACGGTCATCTTAATATTTTGTTACGGTCATCATTCTCAAAAACTTTGAGGTCGTACTTCAGCTTTATTTCCTTAAGTTCAAGTAAGCTATAATAACCAATAGCAAGTTTTCATTAGCGTACATTCAATTTTCAGCGGAATTTACACAGATATGCTATCAAATGTTTGATATCTTGAATGAAAAATTCTTACCGGTCAGCTCGGCCGACATGTTTTGATGACCGTAAACTATATTACGGTCATCGGCTTTCCTACAGTGAAATATACTATAGTAATTTTTGCTAATTCAAGTATCCGCGAGAATACAAAATACATGTATTGCGCAAGAATGAGATTTTCGCTATATGGCGGTCTCACACAATAAAGTGAAAATTATGTTCTAGCGAATAAAAAGTGTTTTACAGGAAACTAAAAAATAAAATTGTACGCCCATTATGTCAGTCGAAGTAAGGCTATCTGAAAATCTGTGGTAAAATGTTATCAAAAAGTACATATATATAACCTTTTATCTGGGGTTTCTAAATGAGCCACCGCCTCAAAGCTGGACTCTGTGTTACTGAAGGAGCCACCCACAGCTTTTAGGTCACCACATAGATGACAGACAGTTTCTACCAGCCCAATGTTACATACAAACGGTGGCCCTGAATTCTCGTGATCCTCAATCCATCCATTGTATCCTCCTTATAAAATAATTCAGAATACCGAAAACGTGACTGCATATTATTGAAAAGAAATTGAGAAAATAGTATATAGTGAAGATAGTCCATTTTCTTGTTATTTGCAAGTTCTGTTAAATATAATTGATTTTTCAAATAAATTCCTTTGGAAATAAAAAGTGTGGTGGACATCTCTTGATAAGAATGCACAGATAATTATCGTTTATCAATAATCAACTTTATAATTTTAAAGTGTAGTGAATAAAAATAAATAAATTTTTGTATTGAAAAAAATCTTTCAAATCTTTACAGCACATGTTGTAGAAATATACATATACCAACCTTTCACTGAAATGTCACAGTGTTTCCATGGAATAGAACTGTTATCAAGCTGTTCTTTGTAGTTAAATAACAAACCAATATTTTCCTCGTGAAGAATAACACCTACATTAATATAAATATCTAAGTGTCAAAAAGTTCCAGAAAACAGGTATACCGTATAGCGGGTATGTTTAGCGGGGTGCTAACTTTGGCTTATTTTAGCGGTTTTGTAGTAAGCTGCTAAAATTTTAATCGCCAAATTTGCACTCTTCATTATCACTACTTAATACAAAAAAAATCACTTAAATAACTTTGATTAGTCTGTTGTACAAGCAATATAACTTTCATCTGGTATTGTATTTACTCAAACTTTTGTGTAAATCGGTATTCAAATGTATCTTAAACGTACTGAACATTATCTAAAAGATGAATTTCCTCTCTTTTGCAATGTCACGGAATTCTGTGTCCGCCAAAAAAAGTTCCGCCAGAATTATTGGCATACCTTTGAGCAAGCAAAACGCCAAATTTTACACCCGCTATACGGTATACCATGTATACTGTTGATAAGATGGCACCAACTTGCCTTTCTTTTCAGCTAGATTGAAAAACTCCTTAGCAACACGAGAGGACAGAGCTAATGGATATTCACAGAGGACATGCTTTCCGTTCTCTATTCCTCTCCTGTGATAATCAAATAATTTTTCAAATAAGTAGCTATAGTGGAGATTATTACAAATTAACATAGCTAAATTTTAAAATAATCACTGAACATGTTTGCATAGGAACGATAAAGTTTTAAAAGTTTATATACATCTAAATATAAACAAAAAATATACAATAATTTTCTTTACATGACTAATTAGAAGAAATACATTACATGTATCAAGGAAAAACTGCTGGTAATATTGAACCATGCAAGAAGGCACCAGCGACTAATATTGTCATCAGAATGTCTTACAGTCAAATGCAATATGCGATTAAGCCGCAAAGGAGGCAATTTCAGTTGCTTAGAATATAAATAGAAATTTCTTGACGAAAAAAGGTCGTCAGATGTATGTTATAAAAGGGGGAGGCAATCGTTAATCATCTTTATTTTTTATTGCATACTAGCAAGATTATATGACACCCCCTTCCTTTTGCAGGTTACATTGGGGTTATATGTTACAGTCTCTAGATCAACAGATAATTTGAATTAACCTGACTAGTCGCTCATGTGATCCATTTTCTGTACAGATTAATATTGCATCAATGTCTTTTCTGTCAAAAACCTCACTTTCCGCCAGCTGTTGAACACCCTCGATCTCTAAACTGCGCCTGCATGTAAGAAATGTAAGTGCCTCAGACATTTTCTTTTAAAAAGAATGAAATTACACTTATATAAATGCATAATCATATTTTCCTATCGAACAATGATAAGAGAGAGAGAGAGGTGGCGAAACAGAGCAAAAATAATGCGGGTGCTTTTCTGACTGCAGGTAGTCTGGAGGCCGCATTTAGACTCCCAATGGGTATAAGCAGGGCTCCCGTGGAGGTCCACAGGAGCACTGCAGATATTGATAAGTTAACTGAACTTGAAGCCTTCTAGATTGAGTTTCAGAATGTGTAGAGTGAAGGTAATACATCAAGTAGAACAATTTATTTCAACTGTGATATATTTTCCAAATTTCTCACGTTATGATGCAATGTAAAGTTAGTTTAACTAATATTTCTCTCAAAATCTATCCGTATTTTTGATATTTTTAAAATATATGTAAGTGAGGTTAAAGGGGATGCTATGGCGAAATTTCAACATGCGCATACACCAGAATAAAATACAAGTCGCCCCTGAGACAACAATTCACCAAATTCGAACAAGAAGTCAATGCTCACTAGTAATACCCCCGCTCTGATGTGAATATACGCTCTCATGAATCCCAACATATGGCATGCCTGAACAAAGAGTATGCTAAAATTTCAAGCATGTGCCTTGAGTAGTTGCTGAGAAAACTGCGATAGAAATGTGGCACGGACAGACACATGGATAACAGGCACATAGCATCAGGGGGCCATGGGGGGGGGGGTTGGCCCCCCATTTTTTTCCAAACATAACTTTTTTACTATTTTACCCCTCCCCTCACTTTTTATTTTGCAGTATACACTTCTCTGTAGTCAAATATGGGTAATTTAGTAGTGTGTAATTAAAATTTGGCACTGGAAGAAGTTGAAACTTATAGCCCCCTCCCCCCCCCCCCTAACGAAATAAGAGTTTCCAGTTTGGACACCCCCACCCTTATTTTTCTTGTAAAGTTTTTTTTCAGGTACGTCGAAATTTTTTCTTTGCCCCCCCCCCTCCCCCACTTTCAAAAACGATGCAACGTCCCTGGGTAAACAGGAAATTGACATCGGATTCGTAAAAAAATGAATCCCACCATAATAGCATGCCTAAACAAAGAGTGTGCTAAAGTTTCAAACATCTGCGATGAGTAGTTGCTGAAAAACTTTGACGAAAATTTGGTACGGATAGACGCACGTACGGATAACGAGGAAGGTGACATCGGATTTGTACAAAAGTGAATCCTACCATACGGCGTGCCTAGACAAAGAGTGTCCTAAAATTTTAAGCATCTGTGATGAGTAGTTGCTGAGAACACTGCGACGAAAATTTGTTACGGACAGACACATAGACAGACACACAAGGGTAAAACAGTATACCATCCTCTCCTTCGGAGCGGGGTTATGATAAGAACTCCCCCCCCCCACCCCATTTTCACATCTCCTTATCGTTCAATCTGAAAGTTTAAAAAGATATTCTAGACATCGTATTTATTATTTGTTTGCGTTCATATATCCTAGTTCCTAATCTTCTCTTATATGTTTATGTATCTAGTTTGCTATTATAGATTACAGAGTACAGTAGAAATATTTATCTGTTAAAATGGGGAATGCTATGGTACAAGGGACTTACGATATTTAAAGTCATGTATGGCGTATTTTTGATAAGTTCAGACTAACTAAAATTAAAAAGATCTTTCTATTTGTTTTATTACTCTGTATAAAGATAGGACTTTCCTATAAATTATACAATTTAAATCAATCGCGTTACATAGATATTAGAAATTTAAAACAATAACCGATTTATTTACCGACTCCGCATTTAGATTTTAGACACAGATTAAAAGTTAATTTCACTATAGAAACGTGAAGTTATTCAAGTTCAAAATCGGTGAAGAATTTTAATTTGAACGTAAATAACAAATATCGTGTTCATTTACACTCAGTCTCGTATTTTTATTATTTTTTTTTTTTAACTCAGATACGCCATATATAGCTTTGAAAGAAGAATTAAGATGGTTTTATATCTTGAATTAAAATTAATGTCTTGCAAATTTATTTAAAAGGAAAATAGGACAGGCTTTCTGGGATATAATTTTTATGTATCAACTACGACAGCGCAAAGAGGCCTTTCTTTGTCTTTCATGTCAAGGAAAACAACACTGCTTTTTAGACTGTGAAACATACCACATACATGGTAATTGTGATACATGGATGACCCTAGCTGCAATAATGTAGCCCTCTCCGATTTTTTTTTTTATCTGATATTTTTCTCCTAAAAAAAAAAAAAGGAGAGGGCTACATTATTGCAGCTAGGATGACCCTCTTTTATTAAGAGACACTCAGGTTATATACAATATATACAATAAATAATTAATGCCTACACAATTATATATAATATATATATATATATATATATATATATATATATATATATATATATATATATATATATATATATATATATATATATATATATATCTCAAGAGGTGCGTCTTTCAATTTTGCAACTTTAGCAATTAGTTTTTATTTTATTTTATTTTTTTTTTTTTTTTTTGTTAAATCAAGAGATAATTTAAGTTTCCAGATACAAAAAAATAATAATAATAATAATAATAATTTAATTAATAATAATATATTTTTCCATGACAACCAAAAATTTTCCCTAAAAAAGCAAACTTATGGTCCACGTATTACAATCCTTTTTAATTTAGGTATGCAAGCATTTATGGTAGCTATGTTATTGGAGAGATGAATAGAAAACCTTGAGACAAATCCTTTCAAACACCATTGTATCTTATCGTATGACGTGCTATTCGTTAAATCTCCCACGCGAATACGTCCCGCTAAACCAAGACCGATGACAGCGACTCCATAAATTTTACTGCTCATATCTCTAAACGAGAAAAAAAACTTTTTAGATGTCAAAAAAAAAATATCTTTAGTCATTTGACAAACCTGTATAAAATCTTCACAGCTTACTTGCAAAAATGTGTCGCAATACACTAGTGTTTCGTAACCTAACACGGAAGGAAAATATGCATGTGTATTTAAAACTGTTGCATGTTTGATATAATTAACACTATATAATGATTTTTCTTTAATCTCATTGTCACTTACCCTGTTACTGTGGTTACTTCGTTATGTCCACAAAAACATGCACTTGAAAAAAAGAAATTAACAATTCAAGATCACGTCTCACGTACTTTGATTTAATGTAAAAACATTCACATGGTTTACTGCGTTGGGAATAAATTAAACTTTCTAAAATCGGAAGAAAGTGTGCCCTTTTAAATAAGAAAAAATAAAGGAAGTATATGTTTTCTGTGACGATTACATATTCAGCAAGACTACGGATGGCTACAAATTTATATTGCACCTTTATAAGTAATTTATCTAATTTTCTATTTACTGATAATCGTTTAATGACCTAATTTTATAGTTGCCATTTGCAGTGTAAATATACATTACTTAATGTTTGTTTGTTAATGTATGCTTATGTGTACACAACAAAAGAGGTCGAGATTAGAAATCCCAGTACTTAATGCAGAAAACTCTGGCAAAAAATGGAAAACTTTGAACAAAAGATAGTATTATTTTACTTTAAAATATTTATCATTTAGTTTCTTTTTCAATTTATTATTTTTATTCCATGTATGTATATGCGAGACCGACAACGCATAAGTCGAAGCATATTACAGGCCCTAATTCCCAGCCCAAGGCTAAAAAATCCGGATCAGCGAAACTTGTCCAAAGTCTGCAGGTAGTATTACGGCTACACACCTTGACCTTTTTATTGCTGGTATAGATCCCCAGTAAAGCCTATTGTAGGACTTATAACACCAGCCTTGCAGCAACACTGCAACCAACAATTTTTTGACACCAGAGCAATCGAGCGGGCACCAAGAGGGTGATTAGATTGAAGGTTAGGACCAGCAACCTCCTTGATTTCAGCTAAAACTTCAGCACGTTCAGGTGTTGCAATTTTTCTTTTATGGTTAGTATTTACCAGGTATCTCCATTTCAGTATAAACTAGTAAAATGTTTAGATAACTAAATCTGAATTCAGCTAGAGGTATTACAAACATGCAAGTCTAGACAGATGCTTTTTTTGAATGACATATATGTACGTCTATATTTGCTTTGGCTCACCTTTATGCAGTAGTATCTTTTGTTCAAATATATATCCTGGTACACACAGTCCACTTAGAAACATTAGTTATGTCAAGGTTTTAAGATGGTAAGACTTAAACATCATACATTTCAGATTCAAAAAAACAATACAACTCATCAATACTTTTGGTAGTTGTGCAGGAGCTATGGCTTCTTTATAATATTTCCTTTTTGATTATTTTATGTACATTTTATCTTCAACAATCCTCTATATTAAACCAGGTCACACTGTTACAATATTATGACAATGTAAGTATAAACACTTTTTGTATCCTTTCAATGTTTTCAGCTGCACCTATATACTTATTGCAAAACTAGTTTTAAAAAATTGGCTAGTAGGACTTCACTAGTCTAGTGAAATGCTGCAGTTTCAAATAGTTGATTTAATTTATTTTGCACTAGATCTGGTCAGCCCTTATTATCAAAGTTTAAATTTCAATCTTATTGCATTTATTAGGTCACCTGAGTCACTCAGGTGACTATTGCTATCTGTTTTTGTCCGTCGTCTTTCGTCGGTCGTAAACTTTTGAACATTTTCATCTTCTTCTCTGGAACCACTGAACCAATTTCAACAAATTTTGGCATAAAACATCTATGAGTAAAGGGGAAAATAAATTGTAAAATTCATGGTCCCTGCTCCAATGGGGCCTTAGGGGTGGGGCTAAAACCATCAAAATTAATGCAATCTTTCAAATTCTTATTTTTTTTTTACTTATAAACATAAGGAGGTCAAACTATTGGCATGATTGTAATAAGCATTGAGCCCTCTACCAAAATTATGAAATTCATAGCCCCAGAGTCTGCGGTTCTGGTGCTAGGGTGGGACTCTGTTGAATATATAGTGAAAACGCATTTTTCATTTTAAAAAATCGTCTCCTCTCTCTTGGGTATTAAGCTAACAAACTAAATGCATAGTTATCATGATCAAGGGCGCCTCTTTCAAAATTGTGAATTTCATGGCCCCTGGGTCAGGGGTTCTGGTTTTCAGGCGGGGCTCTTATGATTTTAGTGAAAATGCATTAATTCTTCGAAAATCTTCTCCTCTCCTCTGGGGGTATTAAGCCGATGAACTAAGTGCATAGTTATGATGAGCAAGGGTGTTTCCAAAATTGTGAGATTCTTGACCCCTGGGTCAGGGTTTTGGGCAGGGTTCTGTTAATTATATACCGAAAATATTTGGTTTTAATGAGCAAAGCATGCTCAAAGTCGGATTCTTGCCTTTAAGGCAGTATGAAAGATTGACATAAAGATTATTTATGTAGCAAAATAGCCAATTGCACAGAGTAGTGTGTACTGTGGCCCCCTGATTGTCAGTTGATGAGTTATTGTCAAGTAAAGTGATGGAGACAACAAATTAGTTGGTGAAAAAGTTGTTTTAGACTTGATCAAAAGTCCATTAAACATTAAAAAAAATAGGTGCAGAGCAAACACGGACCTCCAAAACATCATATTCCATACTCCATATCAGCAAGGTACATGTATGTAGATTTGAAAATAAAATATGAATGTCCATAATATAATATTTATTCAGAATTTAATTGATTACAATTTAGGCATTATGATCCGATGGATATCCTCTGCTATCTCTAAAGCTCGTACTGTCCTAGCTTTCATTTCCTGGTCTATCTTACCACTAACTATCTCGTCCATAAACTTGTGGAAATCTTGCATGAATAAACCTGTGCAAAAAATGTGATAAAAAAATAATTACAAAGACAATAAAATGTAAAGTAAAATAAAGTCTCCCTTTACTAGCTATCAAAAACCATCAACATTTACGTAGTTTGGATCCCCTTTTTCCGATTAAAAAAAGGGGGGGGTTCTTTTGCAAAAAATATTTGGATTAATGTTAGAATAAATGTGTATAGTAAATGTGATTTTAAAAAAAATAACACATTCAATTCTTTTATTGGGTATGGTACCTGGCTTTGCCCCTGGTGTTTTTGTAGGTCTTAGGTTAAGTTCGCTCCCATCCTGAAGTTGAAACACAATGGATTTTTCTCTCCCGTCACAATCCTTCGATCGGTTTAGCGTGATGGTGACTGTTCTGTAATATAATGACATCATTTAGACTAGAATTGATGCAGAATTTCAAATAATGGATAATTAATTCATAAAAAATACCGTAAAGGCCTTCAGTTCGCTAGCTGTCATTCGACTGACATACTGCATGGGTCTTGGGTACTAAAATAATCAATATCAACAAATTTTCGCAACACCCTATTTTCGCGAGTTAGGTGTTGGGTAATTATAATCAAGAAAAAACTTTTCACACACTTACTTTTTTGCGGAATATACTAGTAATCTCTGATAATACAAAATAGGCAAAAATGAAATTTTCGCGATATGAAGGTCTCGCGCAATAGCGCAAAAATAAAGTTCTCGCGAATGAAAAGTGATTGACAGGAAAATAAAAGAATAAAAAAAAAATACGCCCAGTATGTCAGTCGAAGCATATAAGGCGATCTAAAAACCTGTGATAAAAAGTTATAGTTATCTTTGAGTACATCACCTTTTATCTGGGGTTTCTAAATGAGCCACCGCCTCAAAGCTGGACCCTGTGTTACTAAAGGAGCCACCCACAGCTTTTACGTCACCACATAGATGACAGGCAGTTTCTACCAGCCCAATGTTACATACAAACGGTGGCCCTGAATTCTCGTGATCCTCAATCCATCCATTATACCTTCCTTAAACAAATTATAAATATCAAAATATTTTACAGTGTATTAATGAAAAGAAATTGAGAAAGAAAAACTGAAAAAGTTCATTTTCTTATTTTTACAAGTTCCTATCAAAACATTGCTTTAAAAATTAGAAAAATCATGGGGAATTTTTTCTGATTATAGTATGCACTTTAATTCATTCTTTACCAGTTATCATCTTTATCATCATAAAGTGAAGTGAATAAGATAAGTAATTTGTTGTATTCGAAAATGAAATCTATTTAGCACACGTTGTATGAATTTAAATGTACCAACCTTTCAGTAAAATGTCACAGTGTTTCCATGGAATAGAACTGTTATCAAGCTGTTCTTTGTAGTTGTTTAACAAACCAATATTTTCCTCGTGAAGAATAACACCTACATTTACGTAAATATTTAGACGTTAAAAAAGGTTACCGAATACAGTTATATTGAGTGACTTTAATTCGTAGTAAATTGCAGCAACTTGCCTTTCTTTTCAGCTAATTCGAAAAAATCCTTAGCAACGCTGGAGGACAAAGCTAATGGAAACTCACAAAGGACATGTTTCCCTTTCTCTATACCGCTCCTATCATAATCAAATACAAAGTAAACTTGCCTATAAGCATCAACATTTTCAGAATTAACAAGAAGTCTGTGAGCCAATGCTCACTAGTAATACCCCCGCTCTGATACACTCTGATGTGAATATACACAACTTCAGTTATGGACAGACACAGGGATGAACAGGAAGTTGACACCAATTTCGTACAAAAAAGAATCGCATCATATGGCATTCCTCAACAGAGTGTGAAAAAATTTCATGCATCTGCAATAAGTAGTTACTGAGAAAACTGAGACGAAAATTTGTTATGTATGGTACGGACAGACGCACGGATAAACAGGAAGTTGATCATGGATTCGTACAAAAATAAATCTCACCATATGGCATGCCTAAGCAGTGTGCTAAAATTTCAAGCATCTATGATGAGTAGTTGCTGAGAACACTGCGACGAAAAAATTGTTACGGACAGACAGACACACGCACATACAGACAGACACACAAGGGTAAAACAGTATACCCTCCTTTCCTTCGGAGCGGGGATATAATAAAAAGGGTACTGGAGATCGATTATTATAAACACAGAAAAAATGTACATGCTTGTATAGGCATAATAGTGTCGCTTTTATGTACGTGTATATGGACATAACAAATATATATATATATATATATATATATATATATATATATATATATATATATATATATATGTATATTCGCTTTTATGTATATGGACATAACAAAATTTTATACTCTATACTTGTCAGATAAATTTTTTTTCATAAGAATTGTTCCTAGAAAAAAAAAAATCAGTTATAATTAATACTGAACGAGCCACTGCTTATTGTCATCAGAATGTCAAAATTGACGTGGTAACTCAGACCTGTAGGAAACAATTTCAGCTTGGAAAGGAGGAGACAATAGAATTTCCTTGACAAAACGGGGGGGGGGGGGGGGGGGGGCAGACGCTATTACTGAGGTTGCACAGCCGTAGATTATCTTTATTTTCTATTTTATATTTTGGCAAATATAATATGGAACCCCCTCCCCCGGACCCGTTCCTATGGGCCCGTATATCTTACAGTTAAATTTCCAAACCAACAGATCATTAAATTAACCTGACTAGTCGCTCATGTAATCCATTTTCTGTACAGATCAATATAGCATCAATGTCTTTTCCGTCAAAAACCTCGCTTTCCACCAACTGTTGAGCACCCTCGATCTCTAAACTGCGTCTGTATGCCGAAAAAAAGGTAATAATTAACCTCATACATTTTCTTCTAAAAAGAATGAAATTACAATTATTCAAATGCATATAAAAATGCTTTTGATCGAACTAAGAATATGAGAGAGAGAGAGAGAGAGAGAGAAACCTTGAGACAAATCCTTTCAAACACCACTGTATCTTGTTGTATGACGTACTGTTTGTTAAATCTCTCACGCGAACACGTCCCGCCGTGCCTAAACCGATGACTGCGATTCCATAAACTTTACTACTCATATCTCTAGATGAAAAAAAAAATTAAATGTCAAACAAATATCTACATCATTTTACAAGACTGTATAAAATCTACACAAATAGTTTACTATTGACATAAAGGTGTTGCCATACACTTTTGTTTCATAACATTGAAATACGGAAGCAAAATATGCACGTGTTTTTTTTTTAACAATAATGAAAAAACAGTTGCATGTTTTTCTTTGTTTCAGATATATAAAACTAATGATTTTTTTCTAATCTCTGTGACACTCACCCTGAAACCGTGATGAATTATTAGTATCTCCACAAAAAAACCCGTGCAAGAAACTCAAGGCCACGTATCACGTGCTTCGCTGTATGTTATGAAATGAGCATTCGCAAGGGTTACTGCGTTGGGGATACGACTCTTTACGATAGAACAAAACTGTACAATTTTCTATTTTTTAAAAATATCAATTAAACTAAAGGAAACGTATGTTCTTTATCGCAAGTGTACGGATCTATGGTCAGCGGTAAGGATCAGTATTTGATAGATAGAAAATGTGATCGGAGACAGCTTCTGTGATCGGTCCCATGACTACAATGTCATTTTCTTTGCATTACGAAAAACAAAATGCCTTTATGACGACATGATTTACATCCTACTTACAATTTACGATTTTTATATGTGCAGCATTTATTTATTTAGCTTTTGTTCCCTGAAATATTTTTTTTGTTTAATTTTCCTTAAAAATAATAAATTTGATACCTATTGTGAAATGTGCGTGATTCCAGTGACCCATCTTTTCCTTTGGAACTACAGTTTTGACACTTTCTAAGATTTTTGAAATTACTTTTAGAAAAGGAATCATTCTTGGTAATATAGCAGTAATTTTCCCGGCTGTCGTTTTTCTATGTGTGGCGGTCAGACGGATTCGATCGCCGGTGGCCATACAGCTCAGTTGGTAGAGCACCTGACTGGAGATTCAGGGGGCACGGATTCGATCGCCGGTGGCCAGATAGCTCAGTTGGTAGAGCACCTGACTGGAGATTCAGGGGGCCCGGGTTCGAATCCCGGTCTGGTCCGCTGCATTTTTCTCCTCTCCCGTTACATATGTAAACAACTTGATGTATCATTTTCACGACCAATCATGGTCCTGACGGCAAAATACGAGTACTGTAAGAGAGTTTACATGTAGGTATATATATAGGTACAAAAGTTTACTCGTACATACATGAAAAAGTTTATATGTAGTAATAAACATAGTGATGGGGGACATCTATCCTTCCGGGAATACCCATCTCTAATCCGAAACTCCTCCTATACCACTGAATAACATTTAACGAGACTTTCACAGAATCTTTGTTACATAGCATGCATAGTGCTATTCGTTGATCGAACACATATTTGGGGGGTTTTCCATAGCAAAACATGCACTTTGCCATTATATTCTTATGGGAGCGGGGGAGTGTCATTTTATGAGCTCAATGCTCACGGTACCTCTAGTTTTTATACTCCCCCGCTTGAAAGCGGGGGGTGTATAGCGATAGGGTTACTCGTCATTACCGTCCGACCGTAAAGCTTTGGGTACCCATTTCTTATCCGCAACTCCTCTCATTCCACTGAATAAAATTTAATGAGACTTTCACAGAATCTTTGTTACATACATGCCATTGTACACCAATTTTTCTTTTGATCGACATATATATCGGGTTTCGAATGGCAAAACATAGACACTGTCATTCTCTTTATAATATTGGGGGTACTCACCTCCAACCCGCAACTATTTCTATACCACTGAATAAAAATTAATGATACTTTCACAGGATCTTCATTGCATGGTGTTGTCTTTTATTTATTTTCAATCTAAAGTTAAAAATGATTACATGAAATCATTTTCAACTTTAGATTGAAATTAACAAAAGAGAGTGTTATTGTATTGTTAAACCTCCTTTTTACTTTTTGATTGGACACACATTTCGGGTTTGCGATATAGCAAAACATGGACGCTGCCATTCTTTTTATATAATCGGGAGTATCCATCTCTTATCTGCAACTCTTCCTACCACTGAATAAAATTTGATACTTTCGCAGAATCTTTATTTCACGGAGTCATTGTACACATTCTAACTTTAGTTTTTTGATTGGACACATATTTCAGGTTTTCCATAGCAAAACATGGACACTGCTATTCTTTCTATAATGTCAGGGGTACCCATCTCTTATCTGCAACTCCTCCTATACCACTGAATAAAATTTAATGAGACTTTCACAGAATCTTTTTTATATAGTGCCACTGTGCTCCTGCTACTTTATGTTTTGATTGGACAGATATTTGGGTTTCCAATAGGAAAAATGGACTTTGTCATTATACATATATGGAAGCGGGGGTATCATTTTGTGAGTTCAGTGCTCACAGTACCTCTAGTTTTTTTTACTTTTTAAATTTTTTTTTGTAAACTAACACACGTTTTTTGAAAAGGGAGGGTGAGAGGAAGGGTTGTGGACCACCATAAAATACATGCCATTCTGAATTATAGTACAAATAATTAAATGTTAACGTAGGACCCCTTCCCCTCCTTGCACCTGCATTATTTGCATGCGTTCATGGATCAAATAATAGATCACTGAATATGGATAAAATCACATGATTTTATAAGAAAATACTCAATTAAAAGTCTTCCTGTGTACAGTACATATTCAAGTGCATAATTTGACAATGCAAATATTGTAGCATCACATTAATTAAATGGCAATTAAAACTTTCTCATTCTTTGTTAGACCAAATAAGTTTTGGAGGATTTTGTGATCTGTCAAACTAACTGATCAAACTGTTGTATTCTGCCGACTTTAGACAGATGGACAACAGTTTGTTTTCAAAAGCTTAACTGTTTGACTCATAGGTACTTGACATTTAAAAAATAATCTTTATGATAAAAAAAAATCTTTACTATATTTAAAGTATAGCATTCTAAGAAAATGTTTAAAATGTCAAGTACCTGTGGTTTAAATGTTAAGAAATTTAAGCTCCTCCCTTGAAATATAAAAGTTTATTTTAATGCATGTACAAGAAAACATTAATGTGCATAAAATCATTGCATGGCAAGACAAAAACAAAACAAAATAATAATAACTTCAACTAATTCATTTAATAACATCAAACAAACAAAAGTAACACATGCAAGGTCCTTGTACTTTCAGTTGTAAAAGAGATACGAAATGAAGAGGTTCACTTATCAGGTCTCTGACAATAACAAGGGGTCATTGTATTCACTAATCTTTTTCTTTAGTTGAAGGTTGACTATCATGAAATTGAGGCTGTCCTTGACACAGATTCAGGTGTAGCTGTATAGTTCACAAGACTGCTGTGGTATAATGGCTCTCCAAACAAAGTCTGGGAATTTGCAGATAAAATCTGAAAACATATTGAAGTTGACCATGAATTGTTTTCATTATATTCACTTATTACTAATTACATAAAATAAGAATGATTTCATTTATCTAGATGTAGATATTGTCAGTAAGCATTGTCTGTTAGCAATGAAAAGTCAAACTTGGATCAGAATACTCCCATATGGTTATCAATAAGAATGGTACCAAGCAAGAAAAGTTTATCAGAATTCTAGTTTGAACATACCTTAACCACAACATAATCTCCTAAAGCTATGTTCTTCAAACAGCTCCCTCCGTCAGAACTAGGAATGGGGTTGTTGGGAATTATAACTTTTATACTGCCATCATTTCTTCCCCACATATCACTGCTAGATCTCTTGCTAGTCTGCAAGATATGCATTCAGGTAATAAAAAACTTGCCAGACCTAGACCTAATTTTTTTTTTCATTCCTCTAAAATAAAGTGATCATTGAACATAAACTGACATTGAAAATTTATAGGGTAGTTTCAATTAATTCTACATTTAGTTGTGTCATACAGCTTGAACAATTTCTCTGTGTTCCAGATGCTTTGCATTCTGAAGTATTTTGTTTTCGTACTAACATCAATGCAACTTGCATCAAGGGTCATTAATTTATTATCAACATTGTCGGAAATACCAATATAAAATTGTTATGCATGATTACAGGATAGATAGATTGTACTTGTAAATCCAACCTAAAGAAAACACTCTAGCAAACAAGGACAAGCTAAATGGCTAATTCCTGGACAACATTAAAGATTCCAAAGCATTGTAGTCTTGATTACGTATTTCATATTTTTACCCCCTCTATGAGAACAAGCTGTTCCTGGCCTATCTGAGATTGGTTCAATCCTAGCATTCCTTTCCTGGCACAGTCTATCACTTCCTGTGTCCTCTGTAGTTTCACAGACTGTGGAACTGTGTCTTTTAAATGATGGTGGGCATGAGTTTTCTGTAATGAAAAATGATTTTCCAATTCTAACAATACTTGTGAAAGGACAATAGACAATAGTTTATTCTCATAAACTGTAACGACAGTATAGAGAGGATAGTTGGTCAGAAGTTATAAATACATGTATAGATTTCCTAGAAGAGATTTTTGTCAATAGAACAAGGGATAAACTCCATAATTACACACTTTAAAAGTAAATAGGTCTGTATTGAATTTAATACTATCAATTAATTCTTTCTATTGCCATTAGGAACATTCACCTGGAACTAGAATATGTCTTTAACAACAAGAGTTCAGATCAAAAGCAAAGTGTCATACCTGCCTCATGCTGTATGGGAACTGATACACATACTGGTACCCGACTTCCTCAATGAGGGACAAAGTGTCTTGGTGATCCTCCTCTGTTTCTCCACAGAACCCCACAATAAAATCGCTAGTTAATGACACATCTATTAAAAAAAAACACATTGATACAAGTAGTTAAAAAATATTTGCCCCCTCTCTTTTCCCACCTCTATCTTGCAAGCATGAAGATATACCCAAAGCTCACCCAAAACACAAAATTAAAATCTTTAACAGCAATATCTCCATGAATACCTCTGTAACAAGAGACCCAGGGGCCACATCGCTCACCTGAGCACTCTGGGTAGGAAAAAGAAGAAATCAGTTCAGTCTTGAAAAGTTTTGATATAAAAGTGGTTCGAGATGGGGGGGGGGGGGGGTTTTGATTTGAACTAACTTGAATCTATACTTCATCATAGGGATGCTTTTGAATTAATATGACAAATAATGGCTTTGCTGTTCTTAAGAAGATAATTTTTATTGATATATCATTTGTATTCCATTGTATAACTATGATCCCCTGTTATGGCCCCTCTATTCTCCTAGGGGGTCATGATTTGAACAAAATTTGAATCTACATTACCCGAGAATGCTTCCATTTAAATATAACTAATTATGGCTTTGCTGTTCTTGAGAAGAAGACTTTTACAGATTTTTTCTATGTATTCCTATGTAAAACTTTGATCTCCCATTGTGGCCCCATCCTACCCCTGGGGGTCATGATTTGAACAAACTTGAATCTACACTACCTGAGGATCCTTCCATATAAATATGACCAATCATGGCTTTGCTGTTCTTGAGAAGAAGATTTTTAAAGATTTTTCCTATATATTTTTAGGTAAAACTTTGATCGCCCATTGTGGCCCCACCCTACCCCCAGGGGTCATGGTTTGAACAAATTTAAATCTACACTACCTGAGGATGCTTCCATATAAGTTTCATGTTTTCAAGCATAGTGGTTCTTGAGAAGAAGATTTTTAAATGATGCCATTAATTTTTCATGAATTCATAATTATCTCCCCTTGGAAGAAGGCGTGGACCTTCATTTGAAGAAACTTGAATCCCCTTTACCCAAAGATACTTTGTGGCAAGTTTGGTTGAAATTGGCCCAATGGTTCTTGAGAAGAAGATGAAAATGTGAAAAGTTTACGACAACGCCAACAACGACAATAACGACAGACAACGGACAAATTTTGTTCAGAAAAGCTCACTTGAGCCTTTGGCTCAGGTGAGCTAATAATATCCAAAACTGGTAAACACTGTTTTGTTTGAAACTTTGACTTACCTGGTATTATTTCTCTGATGTGGTGAACTAAGTCTAAATAAGCTTCCCTTGTGTGTCTAAAAATCAATTTCAGAATAGTCATCAAAATTATACATCTTGATCTTGCAGTATCCATATCATAACTGAGGCTTAGCAATGTTTATACAAGATTAAAACAGTTTATTGTACTCTTTCCTCATTGTGTGAAATATTTTTTATATACTAATCATTCTAAAATTAAGTAGTTTTTACCCTACCCTCTTCTCATTGCGTGAAGTATTGCTGTACTTCCACTCTGGGCTGGTAAATGGATCTTGTTGCAGATATTGGTTCGATCTCGGATCAAATACAGCACCTACAAAAGTTATTTCCCCTTAGTAAACCCTGGAATTTATCTGTCAACTTGACTAGAACTGTCCCAGTGGAACTTATATCCCTCTAACAATCATTTAGCTTAAATTGGGGCATATCTGAACACTGCATGTATGCATACACTCTCTTAATCTGGAATATTTCTCATTGTCCCTTGTCTTAGGAAAAGAATGCTTGAATTTTTTTTCTAGAATATCAAATACAAAAAAAAAGGAATAATTGAAATATCCCCTCCAACTTTGTTTTGAGGGGGATAATAAAAGCTATACTGCAGGTTACCACATAACAATGCATACCTCATCTGGAAAATCTTTTGGGTGTGGAGAAGTGAAGCGGATCCTCATACCTGGGTCAATCTGAGACACCTGGTCCAGGAGATGACTGAACCTCCTCCCTCCAGGTTTTAGTTTGTAAATTGTCTTAAAACCTTTACTTAACACCTCAGACTGAGGCTCAGTGCAAGGTAGTCCCCCGTAATGCACTTCCTCTGTTTTGTCACAATAACTATTCACATTTTGTCCCAGTAATGTAATTTCTTTGATACCCTGTAATGTATCAGTTAAGGAAACATTAAATTTCAACAGATAAAAAATAATGCATTCCTCAAAACTTTTTGCTTCTGAGAAAAATTGAAAAGTAATACAATTGTTGAAAGCAGTATCTTGCACGACAGAGACAAGTACTCTGACATAAAGAACATAAGAACATTGAATGAAGATCATATAAGCATAGGGAAAAAAAAAAATTAAAAATATAGAATCAACAATCGCAGCCTATAGATTTTACAGAATAGATTTGCTATCAAGCACAGATGATTTTCTTTAAAGCCTTGGCCTTCATGTCATACCACTTCTCTGATGCAATATCAGATGCAAAATGTACGACTTGTGACAGAAATAAGAAAAGTAAGGCTTAACCTTACTTCACATATAGACATGAAGAAGTTAGATACCTGATCTGACAGCATCCTGACCTCTTCCAGTATGGAGGATATAGGTCGACTTCTCTCCCTCCCTCTAGTGAAGGGTACAATACAGTAGGAACACATGTTGTTACACCCTCGAGTTATAGATCTGAAGGTAGAAAGAGTGGAAAATTAATTCTGATGTCTCTGTTATAAGCACTACTACTGTAAATCATGAAATTAAAATGCAAAAAAGTGCACTGATACATTTACATGTACGACACTTTTGTATTAGTCTTATACTGTTAGTGTATGAAGGTACGAAGTTGTTCTAAACAATCTTACATCTAAAAAAAAAAAATCATCACAGTGTACATATATTCTCTTTAAATTAAATGAGTTTATATCAATATTTAATGCCCATTCCCATAATTTGCATAATATAAAGGACAATACCTGGTATGCTTATTATGTCAACTAAGACTTACACAAATGCAGTTTTGGAATCTTCATTTATTCTAACAGGCATCACATCAGCATATGTCTCCTCTAGTGACAACATGACATTCACTGTAAAACAGTATTATATGTAGAATTTATTCCAAGCACCTTTCAAAATATGAATCAATTTAGAATTTAACTCTTTCAATCAAAGATTTACAAAACTTGATTTACTGATTAATAACTATTTTTGGTATGAAAATCTGTCTCTTCTAACATAAATATGTTCTGACAAAAGTTCTAGACAAGATTGACAATATACTTTCTTCAAATGTTGACAAAAGTATATACAATTTTGCCAAAAAGACTTCCGTGTAAAGTCTATCCAATACTAAAATGACTATCTCCATGCACAAATTGCATTATCTACAAATACATGTAAACAGAGAATCAGGGCTGTAACTTATTGTAACACTGACCAGCTGATTGTCTGGACTCTGGTGTCATTGCTAACAGTCGTGGCAGATCTCTGTAGGCATCAGGACCACAAACCAAGTCCACCATTTTCTCCTTGTCCAAAATCTTGTGTTTCAGTCTCTCAGCCATGCAACCTGTTAAAAAATAGGAAAAAATAGTGCTGCGGGGAAAAAAAGGTAGTTTATGACTCTGCATGGTACCCCCTTCTCTCTTGTCCTCTTTAAAAATGTTTTTCTTTTCCACATATCATAGATATTTTTGTACATCATTAAAATTACAAATTTCCAAATAGTTACCTTTAGAAGGTCATGGTAACATAAAAGAATAACTTCTCAAAAACTCTTAGGGGTGGAATCAGCCACTTGTGGTAATCAATTGTGAATGCTCTGCAATTCAATTTTCAAATAAAGTAAAAAGTAACCTAGAATCCCAATGCGCAATGGGTTCTTTTTCCCAGCCTTTCTCTTGAATCCTTTATATCTCTCTACCATATTCCAGATCTTCTGTTCAGCATTGTCTCTTATGGAACATGTCATCAGCAAAACTATATCAGCCTGAAAAAAGGATATATTGTATTTGCTAACTCAAGATTTTCCATTTCTTTCTTCTTGGTATTTTGTACAAAGCATAATTTGTCCTTATAAATGAGGTCTTCATGCTGAATGACAGATCATTTGCCAATATTTACATTTCCAAGTATGTTTCCTTAAGATTCTTTACAAATTAGAAGATTGTTCATTTTCTCATGAACTACCATGAGATGAGCAAGAGTATCTCCATTGTGACGTCATGATACCGTACTTGACGTCAAAACTATAGTGCAAACTGTTTTGCTTCAAAAATGACAGTTGAATGGCGTAACCTTTGGAAACTCATCAGAAAAATAATGTAAATATAAGATATGAATTTAATTTTTGAAGATTCATGAGGTACATGAACTACAACGCTTCACGCCGGCATATTTATCATGAAGCGCTAACGCGCTTCATGAAATATGCCGGCGCGAAGCGTCGTAGTTCATGTCCTCATGAATCTTCAAAAATTAAATTCATTTCTTAATTATAAAGCATTTTTTAAAAATGTCTCTCAACATTTTGAACTGGAAGAATGGGATTCCAATTCCAGATGTACATACTTAACTGCCATAACTTAAATGGGAAATCGGCAACATGTGTTCATAAAATAATTTACAGATTGCCTTATTAGACTTTTGTTCTTCATTGGACTTAAGAAGTTGATAGCAACTATTAGCTGCTTATGCTTGTGCATTATTTTTAGCTACAAGTGATGTATATGCTACCTCTTTCACAGATTCAGATTTGGAATATCCCTTATCTTTCAAAATACTCCAGGCTATTTCTGTATCATTGAAATTCATCTGGCATCCATATGTATCAAAGTATACTGAAATAGAAATGAAACATATCATTTACTGCTGTAAACTAATGTATCAAGCAAAGTATACTTCTTAGAGATTAAAATGTGAAAAGATCGAGAATATCTTTTTACAAAGTGGAGAGAAAATTGAGGGCCCCAAAATATCAATGTGTGCTAGCAAAACTTGTAAAGTTGGGGGCCCACATGGCCCCTGAGGTTTTAAATGTTATTTGCAACCCTGAGAGCCATCTGACCTGTACTGTAGACAGGTGGTGCTAATTGATTTACTTGGTTGTGTGGCCACCCTGATCAAGCGTACTTGACCATGACATTCAATCACTGTACTAAGTGAAAAGGAAGTAAGAAAAGGCACCAGTTTTGAACCCAGGCCCCCCAAACTTTGGACAGGTGCTTTATAACAGCAAACAAACCAGCCTGCTAGCCATAATCATCAATAATACAACTAGTATAAAATTTAGATATATTCTTTATCTGTCATTGAAATCTGGTTTTTAAGAAATCACTATGTTGAAAAATCATAATTAAACCTGCACAACAGGGATGGGGTAATCGTAATCGAGTAATCGTAATCGATTGTAATGATTACTTTTTTCAAGTAATCGACAGTAATCTGTAATCGAAGAGATTTTCGATTACTTGTAATTGTAATTTAATCGATTACAGCTAAAATTTTCAATGTAATTATAATTACTTTTGATTATTTTATACATAAATGGATGTTATTTTGGAGAATTATTTCCTTTCAGTATGTCACACATAAATATCAAATATAAACCACCTAGTGTAATGTTTGGATTTCCTAACTTTTATTATCATAAGTTTAATAATGTTCTCAATAAAATTTGCATTATAGACATACTGGTCTAGTATTAAATAATTCAGAAGTGTATTTCAACCATTTATTAATAAAAAAATACAGATTTTTTGTATGCATTTTACATTTGACCCACTGTCCTCTCGCTGCATGTCCTTTTTCATATTTCAAATATTGAAAAACTTTGTCTTGTAATAGAAAATTATAAATAGCAAAAACAGATTTAAGTGCTGTATTAAATATAAATAATTTGGTAAATAAACTACATTGTACTCGAAAAAAAGAAGAAGATGGGAATACTTATTCACATCTGAAAATGTTTAAACAACTTCAAACTTGTGTTTCAGTAACTTTAAAATTTGCAAAATCATTCTCATGTTTTCATTCAAAATTGTATCAGTGAGAGGTTTTAAGTGTCTGGAAGAGAGGGAGTAAGTGTCACTGTGTTTGCTTATCTTAATTGGCTAATTAATTGACTGAGACATCCCTGACTTGCAGATAATGAGGTGTAAACTGTGAACTACCTAGTGTTTAACTTTTATAATTCATAGTTCCATTGAAGACAAACAATATTATTAAAACAATTAATAGCTCTCAAAACACTTACTTCAATGCAGAATGAAATTGTGCTATTAGTTTAATTACTTAAAGACACATTTATTTTACATGTTTATTACTAAGAGTTCTAATTTACTTATTTTTTTAAAGAAGACACGTAAAAGAATGCTTAATGTGTACTGTCAACATACAGGCAGCCCAAATACTTCTAATGAAGTTATTCACAATAAAATAATATAAATAATTTTTGCAACAAGTCAAATCTGAATATGGAGGTTCAGATCCAAGGTTGAAAGGAATAATTATTTTCTTGGCATATTTTATTGTTGGAATCATGTCTCCACTTTCCATGGTAGAGAATCCCTCATTTGGGCATTTAGTGAGAATGTTAGCCAGAATAAAACTTTAAAAGAATCTGCACTGAAACTGCAGGAACACATTCAAACTTCAGTGGATATCATCAACATTACCATTTAAATATTGCTTTGATATTTGAAGGGATAAAAACTTGGAAGTAATCGATTATTAATCGATTACATTCCAAAGTAATCGATTACAATCAATTACAGGACAAAAATGAGTGTAATCGATTAATAATCGATTACACAAAATTCCTCTAAGTAATCGATTATTAATCGATTACATTTTTCAGTAATCATGCACATCCCTGCTGCACAAACCTTATCAGGTCCAGCACAATACCCTGATAAAGGTATATAGCTTGATAAAGCTATATAGCTTTATCAAGGTATTACAAATACCTTGATCAAGGTATTTTATGTCATGAAAATACAAAAAATAATCTTAAAAAAATTAAATTTAAAAGTCGAATTATGAGTTGTGGTCAGTGTGTTCACTAGTGCATGAAAAGTACTCAGGTATCAAAAAGACAGCATAAAAGAACGTCTCCTCGCAGGACATACTTTTATTCTGATTTCTTTGTGTTTGAGTACTTTACATGCATGAGTGAAATTACTGACAACAACTCAGAACTCGACTTTCAGTATTTATTTTTTTAGGATTTGTTTTTGTATTTTCATAACATAAACAGGGTTCTCATTAACGCAAGAATCTGCGTCCTAGAAGCAGCAAAATTACTTGGGATGCAAGGTTCTTAAAAATGATGCGTCCGCGGACTCGTGATCGGACGCGTCCTCGTTAGCGAGAAAATGCGGGTGATTTCGAAAACGGGGAATTTAGATGTTAGGATTTGTCAAAGAAATATTTAATCGAAACCTTCCTGTAACTATCATAAAGTTTATCCAAGAAACAACTTTTCTTATACTTACTTCTCTTTTTTTAAAACAGGGATTGATCATAAGATATTTCATGTTTATTAGTCCATAGTCATAATAGTGTCGCATGCCAAACTCCGACAGCTGTAAACACACTGCAGCTTTTTTTTAAAAACACTTTTGAATCTTGAGTGTTATCTACATGTATAGAAACCATAATTACTGCTTGTATACACAATGCGGCTTGATTATCTCGTGAATTTCACCCAGTGCAGACGACCGACAGGATTAGTTACGCCTCATTGCACATGACACCTGTGATTGTATACAGTCAACTTCTGGGTACTTGATTTTTTAGCTTTATAAATTTATGGCAATTGATTACGTGTGTATTTTAGAATATAGCTTGAATGCGTTACCAGTTTATATACTTGAATATGTTAATACTGCGTAAACAAACTGATAAAATGATAAAGATTTTTATTGATGTTTGGATGGAAGGATACTGCAATAATTTAGTTGGGACTCAACATAATTTTTCTGGGACGCATCAAATTTAGCTGGGACGCAACCTTCTCAGAAACCTTGAGTCCTGGGACTCAAGTTAGCAAAATCCTAGTGAGAACCCTGATAAAATACCTTGATCAAGGTATTCGCAGGTACGTTAAGGCTTCCCAGAGAATATTACAGTGTACTCTATGCCTTCACTTCTCTGAACTACAAATATATGACGTCATAATTGAAAATGACGTCAAGTCACTGCAAACTTGAGCTGTTATGATGGGGAGAGTGTCATAAACTTTACACCTTATTTCAATCTGCATATAAAGTGTCAAGAAAGCAGTGTAAAATAAACGTGTTTTAATCTTTTTTAAAAATCTTATATTTATCCGAATAGTTTAGATAACTTTGCTTTATTACTCTTGTTTAAAAGTCAGCGTGTTCCAAATATATATGAATATATACGTTTGACATTTACCCTTTTTTATACCCTTGGATAGAGGTAGAATTTATAATATGTGTATAAAAGAGCCTGGCGCAGGTGATTAATGAGGATTTATTTGAGATCTTTTGCGGAAATCTGTAAGAGGAGTTTCCTCTCTAACTGAATCTTGCTTGGGAAAAATGTGTGATGGCTTTGTTTTAATACAGATGACGATATTGAGTGGAAAATACCCTCAAATTTGTCGGTCAGTTGAATTTATTGTGAAATATTTTGTACCAGGGTAATAGTATAACTTTTCCCAAGCACATTTCGGGTTCACAAGGATGCTACGAGTTTACTTATGTGACAAAAAGTTAATAATAATTGAGTTAATCACCTGCGCCGAAGCGATTTATGTGAAACACTTCAAAAAAGTAGAAATGACCGTCACGTGATCAACGAGGTCATGTGATATCGTAACAAATACGTTTATATATAGCCTAGAGAACTCTCTATATAAATTGGCCGTACTTAAGTACATAACTTACAAATAAAAATAAAAATCGACCTTGCAATGCAGTCTTATTTTTTGAACGCATTTAAAGCTTCGAGAAGCCTTAACATTGCTGCGTTCGTAATACCTTGATAAAGCTATATAGCTTTATCAAGCTATATACCTTTATCAGGGTATTGTGCTGGACCTGCTTATACCGATATTTCTTACACACAGGGACCAGATCACTGCTGCATTGTAGTGCAATCATACCTTTTCTACCATGGCCAGAATAAACGTCCTCTTCTAAATACGGTACAGATTCTGTGTCCCCATACAAGTAATTTTCCTTTCCTTTACCGGAGTTCGCAACAAAGTGCTGAAAAGTGGGTCCTTGATTAAGTTTTTCACTAAAACTTGGTCTTTGGGAATCATGCGAATTGTATCTGCACACTACCCTTGCATACTGCAACTGATGGACTTGGCATGTTGTTTTAAGTGCGTTAAAATTGCAAAACAGAGCTTTGCAGTGTTTAAATTGCTTTGAACATGACATGATGATCCAGACTTTGTTGACATTCAGAGAGATGAAAAATCAGTGTGAAAATAAAGCTTTAATTGGGAAATTTGTATCTCGAACCCGACTTCTTTCAATTATTTAATTTGGTGTATTCTTTAAAAATTATAGAAATAAAATCAAATATTAGACTTTGAGATCTAAATTGTTCATTATTCAGTCAATTTCATAAAGTCAATCTAATGAATGGGACTGTTGGTAAACATTTATTCAAAACGCTATTTTTTTGTTATTCTAAACACTAAAATGACGAAGATCAAGATGTCTGCGCCCATCTGATGCAACAACGTGAAACTGATCAACACAGTATGACATCAAATGATTAAAATACTGAGTTTTAGAAAACACATACATCATATTGCAGCGAACACCATGGCTCGGATTGTTGATATTTGCTCAAATGGTTTGTTGTTTTTTTAAAAAGTATGCTATAGACTCTAGAATAGTTGTTTATTTAATTATTTTTTACAAACAATAGCGCCCAAGTCTGGGATCTTTCCAGTAATTTTTAATTCATCTTATGGCGTCATACTTTTATGGACATTGATACGTTTTAATCAACAGAGCTAGGGCAGTTGGTGTCCATGGCAACAGGAAGTCTTAAGTCTGGTAAAGTGATAGCTGTACCTACTGACACAATTTATGGAATAGCCGCTCTTGTACAGAACAGTGAAGCAGTGGACCGAATGTACAACATTAAAAACCGGGACTACAGTAAACCATTGGCTATCAGTGTAGCTGAAATAAATGACATCTATAGGTATGTTGGTTTGATTGCAGAGAGAGCATCAGAATTGATAATGTAACAGGGGTGTCACTATGGAAGTATATAACACAACACTCCTGTCAGGGTTCATCAGATTTATTGCACAGTGGAGTGATTATATATATATATTGTGTTGTATTGTGTAAGCCCTGTAAATATCATAAAAACAACAATAAATATAATGTAAATAATTATCACACACAATGTTCATTATTTCACATGAAGATAATTATTAGATTATCATCATTTATAATATTTACACTGTCATCAAAGGGAGATAACTCTTGAATATATAAATCTTTACATATTAATTACTCCCATAATATCATAAAAAAATATTTTCCAGATTAAAAACATATAAATCTAAATCTCACCATTCTATGGGAATAGGCTTTCCCACAAATTGTTAATATAGAAGTATCTACATGAATGGTGATCTGTAATTTAATACAATTTATTTAAAAATATTATCCCTTTAAAAATATATCAATTGCTCACTTTGAACAATATCATCAAATATATCTTTGATCATCATAAAAACATATAATCTGATTAACATCAAATTACTTCTGTTAAATACTTAATATTGATCTTGTAATCAATAATAAATATACATCATAAAATAACTTTCTCTCAAATTTATTCATTCACTTTAGTAAGTGCAAATGGAAATGGCTTTTGCATACTATAGGATGAACATTTAAAATATGAAATAATATTAGTAACTTACCAGAAATGGAAATCTGTCCAAAGTCAAGAATGTCTTTTTTTTAATATATATATAGTCTGGTCAGATCAACCATTGAACAAAGAATGGTCTTAATAAAGCGGGAAAACTCCAACCCAGTCAATAAAACCAATAGAATCAGACCTTTCAAATCAATAACCAATAAAAACCAAAATAACAATAACCACTTCCAAAACACCTGACCAATGCCCTTAGGTAATATATAAGTATGTACAGGTAATGGAGAACTAAGGGGTGGATCTAGGTTTTGAATAACAAATTTAAATAAAAGTTAAAACATATATTCTGGCAAGTTCTGTTACTTTATTTTTGTACAAATCCAACACTATTACAATAACATGTTTGTCAATTTGGCATAAAATATATGGTGGTTCTAGATAGCTGGTTAAGCAGTGTTTCGTTGAAACTCATGGTAGAATTAGCTAGACATGCAGGGCTGACTGCTAGTGAAAGTTGTCAGCCCTGCCAAAACTCTACTAGCCCAAGAAAATTATTTCTTTTATAAATTTGTTTTTAGCGATAATATGAATGGGGCGCGATCACCATTACTTCCATCCCGAATATATAGGAAGTCGAATTCTACCCCTTTGCCTATTACACTTAGCTACCAATACTATTAGTTGATTTGAGAGATATTTGTCAAATATATAAATGTTAATTTATGTCAAATTTTAACACATCCAGCCGGACGTTGGTACGTGCTGCGAAATTTATGCGTCTCGGGCGGTCGGGCGCAGGGTTATTTCAAATACTTTGGTTAAGCTAGTCAAAATTCTTTTGAAAAATTAATTACCCCAAGCAAATACCAATACAGTTGATACAATTTAATACCTGAGTACATGGCCGTAGGAACCGGGGGGGGGGGGGGGGGCACGGGGGGGCCGTGCCCCCCCAATAATTTTGCCGATATATAGATTACAATAGAAAACATAGCTACTATATGTGTGTGCCCCCTCAATAAAAACGTCTGATGACCTTTTTTTTTTTTTTTTGCTTGTCAAGAAATTTTCGGTAATTGATAGTGCCCCCTCAGCTGAAAATGTATGGCTGTGCCCCTCCGAATTGAAATTGCTTCCTACAGGCCTGGAGTATTTAATCTATCCATTCTGTTTTAACCATGTTCACCATGCTCAGAATAATATAAAGTGAATATAAAATATATAATGGGAAAAAAAGATGGCAGTACTTTCAATAAATTGAGGAAGGAGGCATTTTTTCAAAGATTGAATGATCAGAATTTGCTGCTTCAAATTTCATAATAGCAAATCCAAAAAAAAAAAAAAATCTATTGGAAATAATTTTAATCAGCCTCTTCAAATGAATAATGTCACCTCTTTGCTATAATATTATTGAAATACCTTAGATGTGTCTTTAAAAAAAATAAAATCAGTTTGTCATAATCAAAAATTACATTTATCTTTTTCATTTGCCAATTTTTTTCTTATTGCAGACATATTTGGAATGCCATCTTTCTACAGTAATTAATATCTACAGGATGATCAGGAGATTGAAAAAATGTTAAAACTAGATTATATTTTTAGATGGGGTAAGGTGACAGTGAGCAGTGATTTACTATCTGAGTTACTACCTGGACCAGTGACTGTGGTGTTTGAGAGGACCAAGGATTTAAATCCAGAACTAAATCCAGGGACTTTGCTTGTTGGAATCCGAATTCCAGATCATAAATTTGTGCGGGAGATTTCAAGGTCATGTCAAGGCCCTATTGCCTTAACGAGTGCAAACTTCAGCTCAACTCAAAGTACATTGAATATTCAGGTAATATAAAATGTACATTAAAATCCATAATTTGAAGTACAGATTTATATTTCGAGTCTACAGTAACCTAGTTATTCAGATCATTACATTAAACATATTTCAATAAATTTATTGTATAGGAGTTTAAGAACCTGTGGCCCCAGCTAGACATTGTATTTGATGGGGGAGAACTTGGCGATACATTCCATTCCAGGGCAGGATCCACAGTGGTGGATCTCTCTGTTCAGGGCACGTACAAAATCATCAGGGAGGGAAGGTAAGCCTAAGATTACCTGGCACTTATTTTTACACAGAAAAATTGTTCTATATCTGATTAAATACTCTTAACAAGTGGTTAAATGAAGAATGAGATACATAATTCATTTTCTTACTGATGGTATTTGAATTATCTAGGACATTTTTTTGTCTGCATGTACAATGTGATTCTTATTAATTTTTTTTTCTTAGTGCAATAAAACCTACTTTGGCAGCACTCCATGCTCATCATCTACAAGACAGAGAGAAAAGATAGCAAGACCAGGACAGCTCATAATATTATATTCATATATACATATCTTATACAAGGTTAAAGATCTAGCTTGAACATAGCTACAATGTGATACCTATTCTTTTTAAATTAGTATTTTATGTTTTAATTTAATGAATGCGAAAGGAACAAGAAAAAAAGTGAATGGGAGCTATTTTTTATGAAAGAAATATGGATAGAAATATTAGAGAAATGTTAAAATTTAGTATACAGAAAGTTCTAGCTTGAACATAGCAACAATGAGATACCTATTCTTTTTAAATTGCTATTTTATGTTTTAATTGAATAAAAAACAAAAGAGGATATAAATAATAAACATTTATAAAGTTGAAACTAGTTTAGAAATACAGTGCACATGCATCCTTATATTTATTGAATGGATTTACAGGTGTGAAACAGGGGTAATAGCACACCTACATGTATTTGAAAGCATATGCTTATTGTTATTAATATATATGTGTATTAGCTACAACTCAGATACATAGTCCCAATATATACATGTATCAGAAAAAAGATTGTGTGTTTATGGGTTGACTTCATGCTTTGGGTTTGGGGCTGTCTCTGAAGATTCTGATGATAATGAAACTAAAAATGAGGAAATATTAGAAATGTTTTTAATTTCCCTCAATTACTGTATTGCAGGCAACTGTGTATAAATGTGATATCACTGGGAGTTTAAGATCAAATATGATTCATGTTAATGTAGATTCTTTTGAACACTGAATACTAGGAAGGAAAAAAAAACTTGCTGGGTTTATAAATTAATGTGATGTAATTTGTTTATGTTCATGTACAGATTACAAAAAGAACTTTTAATGTGGTTTAGTTTTAAATTTATCTCATTTTCTAGATACATATAAAAGAACTGACTCAGAATCATAGTTATTTTGTCAAAATCTCCTTTTCAAAACACTTTTTGTACTTTGCAAATCATTTCTGAATTTATTCTCTTGTACTTTGATGATATAAACATTTCTGTGGAAGTTGTAGAATATTATATGATATTTTAAATGAATTTTTTTTTAATGTTTATTATGTTCTATTCATTATTAATAATATTCTCTATTGCACAACTGTGCATTTTTGTTTTTATATGATATTATACAAAGCAAATTTATTATAAAGAATTTAAACATTGAAGTACTTTTTTTTCTCTTTATTATGTCTGTATACATGTATATTGATTTTTAAATAGATTTTTATCATCTCATTCTAATTATATACATTTAGGATGCATATTTCCTGAATGATGCACCAACTGTGCGAAATTATATTTAAGAATGGGGTACTGAGACACTGAATATATACATGTAGTAACATTCAGCCATGCTCATAAATAGCAATTTTATAAATTCAGTAATTTATTCATATTAAGCGGTTACTGATTTTGTAATCAGTAGCTGAATGTCCAGTTGATTACTTGATTATCCATTTAATCTATTCCAGATAATTATAGGCGCAAGTAAAATTGTGCTTTTGTTCTCTCCTATAGGCTTCATCCTTATAAAAACTACAATTCTCTCCGAGACCAGTGGTGAGTATGGTGGGGGTAAATAAAAAAAAGTATCTTGTAAGCCAGTTCTTACCCAGTAATGAGCTCTGTTGTTATACATGTAGGCCTTTATTATTGAATTACCATGTGACAGAATTTGACTGAAGAAAGTGTCGTGTGGATACATACTTGTAATGATAAGATTTGAAATTACTCAAAATTACAGAAAAGTGTACAAAATCACAAGGGTTTGATGTTAAAGTGTATGGCAGCATTTCCTTAAATTTGTCAGTCTCTTTTAACTGTTAGCTCATTCCAATAAAATCATGTCAATACGCAAGAGTATGTTCTTCGTACAAACCATTTCTAAAACAAGCCAGGCTATTGACAAATAAGTTGATAATAAAAGGGTATCTACAATCTCGTTTAAAGTCAACATTTCGCAAATTCTGTACAATCTGTCGTTAGGTCGAATGTTGACTTGAATCTTTAATACAAATTGTTAGGGCATCATTTTCGGATGAGACCTTAAAATCCGAGGCCATGTGTCACGGTAGGCGTTGGCACAATAAAGATCCCTCACTGTTCCATGGACCTGAGTGCCGAGTAAAGGTCTAAATTTGAAGCCCTTTACTGATATATTGTGACGTATCTATCTGAGTGAAAAATTCTCGAATAGAACCTAAAACAACATAGTTTACAATCAATCAATCATATTGAATTAATAGACTATGCATTTCTCCGTTTACCCGAACATGATAAAAAGCACACAGCGGGTGTGACAGTCGACAGGGGATGCTTACTCCTCCATGGCACATGCTCCCACCTTTGATGTTTTCGGTGGTCTGTGTTTTGTTTTGCTCCCAATTTGTATTGGCTCTTTAGACTTTTGAGCATGGTTACTGTTTGTTAACTTTATGTTTCAGGACATAGATTTTCAAAGGTGAGAAATCGACGTATAAAAAAAATTACAATGTAATTTCGAACGAGATGGGAACTATGTTGATTGTTAAGTATTGAAATTAGAATATGTGACTTATGTTTTTCAGAGAAATGTTTGTTGACGTGAATACGAAAAAGTGATATATCACAGTGCGTCATTAATAAACATGCAACTTGAACATATTTGTGCATGTAGGTATAATTGTGCAGGGTAAAACTAAGATGTGATCGCATGAGTTCGGACATTTTAATTAATGTCACGTGCCCCTAATTTAAGTGAGCAAAGTGAACGGCGTTGAATTAATCTGGGACGAAGAAGGGGTATAAGGATTATGCAAACACCCCCTTCACGAACGAAGTAATTTTCAGTATTTTATATGAAAAATCAATGATAAATTGAAAAGCATAAAATGATATAGTCGTATTAAGATTTTAAAAATATATTTTATGAAGTGTAACGCTGACATTTTTAAAATCAAATATGAACATTTTATAATCAAAGAATGCATTGTTAAATATTCAACAAACTTTATAATAAAAAAAATTACTTTACAGACATGGATATAAAATCCCAATTCAGCTTTAGATTACATGATTTTTCTCGATTTAGTTAGTTTTATCGAAAATAAGCATCACTACTAAGATGTGTCTGTAAATATCTGTCTTCGCCTTCAGGAGTAGCCCACTGCATGAGAAACAGAGAAGATTTCATCTTAGCTGCAATAATGTAGCCCTCTCCGTTCTTTTTTTTTTTGGGGGGGGGGCTGAAAACATCAGATAAAAAAATGGGAGAGGACTACGTTATTGCAGCTAGTATTTTCTTCGGGCACAAAGACTTAACAGGGCAGAATGTGATTTGAATTACAATGTTATGATTTTGGGTTACACAAGTTTACAGAAAAACTGAGCACATAAGCTCCGACACAGCCAGGGGAAAAGCTTTCGAGACAAAAAATCCATACAGAAGAGGTAGTTTGAAATGCAGAACACCACTTCCTAAGTTTTAAAAACCGTTATTATTATCAATCAATCAATAAAAAAATATCAACGCTTGGTCACCTAGTTTGGTACATTATCCCCCCAAACCATGATTATTATTCATGAGCATCTATAAGTGAATTTGCGATGATACATACTGTATAAGCAGAATTTTTCGCGAGGATTCAATTCTGGCATTATTAGGGTTCTGAGATCGCTAAAATTTAATATCGCTAACAATTTATTCCATATCGTTTGTTACAGCTATCTCTCTTGATATTAAAGAAATCGCTAAGATTACTTCTCGCTAAAAATATATATCAATATTTTGGGATAAATCGCTAAATTTGCGTCTCGCTAAAATTTCTACTTATACGGTATATAGCGTGCTTCATATGGGTGCATTTAAGGAATAACTGTCTAATTTTTTGGATTCATGATGAGATCAATCGAGTGGCTTGCGTGAAAATTTGCATAAACGCCGAAGGCCAATCGATTGATCATCGTCAAGAATCCAAAAAATCTGACATATATATATATATATATATATATATATATATATATATATATATATATATATATATATATATATATATATATATATATATATATATATATATATATTCAAATTAGTCAAGAAAAGATTGATTTTCGGAGGAGTTTACGAGGGAGAAAATTGTAGTGGTAATGAGTATTTTTAAAATGCAGCGGTAATGTTCAATTCAACTCATTTATTTGACAACACCATCATACTCTGGCATATAGTCATCAACACAGCAAGCAATAACATACGTAAAATCAATATAAATAAAAATATTCCAGTAAGCATATCAGTTATGTTGAAGTTTTTCTTTTCTAATACCAAAACGCTTTTTCAGAAAGTTACATACTCTTTTAGCAATTTTAATACTTGGAGGGTTGATAATGTCAAGAATAGGGTTTTCCTTCATGTAACATTGAGTATTAAATATATCACAATATTGTAATCTATACTGACCATAACTAGGACAATAAAGTACAAAATGTTTTTCATTTTCAATAAAAAGTTTAAAAGAACGACATACACGTTTTTTTCTCTAGGAACAGGTGGCCTTGAGTAACTTTCCATTTCAATATGTAGTATATGAGCACTAATTCTTAGTTTTGTTAGGATTGTTCTAAGACTTTCAGATTTCTTCAATGGAATTGTAGGTAGTTCTGTGATTTATATTCATTTAAATTTATTATATTACTTTAAAAAGTAATTTTCCAGAATCTGATTTAGAAATGTTCTTGTACTGTTCACAGATTTTGTTCCTATAGTGCTCCTCTAATTTATGTCTTAAAGTTTTGTGCGATATGTCCAATGAAGATAAAGGCAATTTCTGTAGAGTAAAAAGTTTTCTTTGCCAAGATATTCTAGACCCCAGTGTTTTATCTGCCTTAAATGCAGACACCATGCACTAATAGTGGGAATTGTCCCAACTCCTATAGAACAGCAATATTAGATGATTTTCTATGAACACCAATAATGTCTTTAAATATTTGGAGTTAAGTTGTATTTTTTTCAAATTGGAAATGATCTGAGGATAATAAATCTCATTTGTAGTCTGCAATCCAAATTTCAGAACCGTACGTTAAGATTGGAGTAATCATAGATCTATAAAGTTTTAATATTGTCTCGACAGAAAAATTTATATTAGCTGGAAAATTAGTTTTTTATAGCATAATAGGCCTTTCTAGCTCTTTCTGACAGCTGTTCTGCTGAGAATTTCATTTTTCCATCAGATTTAAATACAAGTCCCAGATATTTATACTGATTTGTTATTTCTTTGAGAAAAAATCATAACATTTGTTTTTTCCATGTTCACACATAATTTCCATTCATGAAAATATTTACTTAAAATATATATACATTTCTGTAAACCAATAGGTGTCTCCGATACAAAAATAAGATCATCAGCAAATAACGTGGTTAATAGGGAATGAATCTAAATGAGCTGGATCTGTGGCTGTATTATTGAAATATTTTACAAAATCATCAATAAAAATATTGAAAAGTGTTGGACTCAGGTTATCACCTTGTTTCACTCCACTATTCGCTAAAACTTCACTCATTTGATTGTCTTTTAACAGGAGTAATAAGTATTTGTATACATATTGTATAAAAGTTTCAAAAAATAGCCACCAATGCCTTTTTATTAATTAAAGGTGCAGATCTCCAAACAGTGTCAAAGGCTTTGGAAAAGTCTACAAAGCAGGCAAATAGTTTCTTTTTCTTTTTAAATGCATATTTGCTAATACGTCTTCTTAAAACATAGATATAGATACTGTCCGTAGTTCAATGTTTTTTTTTCTAAACCCCGAATGTAAAATGTAATATTTACATTTCCAATGTCTTTGTCCGAGATAAAATTACAAATTGTAAAAACACTTTATATCTACACAAATCTACTGATTCATCGATAGGCGCAGTTAAAAATTCACGTGCGGGGCGGGACAAATAGAGACAGAAGCGGGGCTATTAGCACGGGAATTTGCAGAATCAGGAGCATGTATATATATATATATATATATATATATATATATATATATATATATATATATATATATATATATATATATATATATATAATCTCTACTGTAAGAAAAAATGTCCAAATAGTTCAAAACGTCGTCGTATCAACCGTAAAAGTATCGTTCCTTTGAGTAGATGAAGATCTGTCTTCCTCGTATTTTTTGGCCCGTCTAGAAAAAAAGAAAGAAAAAACGTTAACAAAATTCACTTAACAATATGTGACAGTTATGCCATTTAAAAAAAATGGATTTCTGTGGATGATTGAAGATTTACTTTGGTGGAGGAAAATCTTTGCCATCTTGGATGGTTTCCGGTAGATTGGTGCCTAGTGTTTCCGGTAAAATAAGAGAGAGCAGCCCAGCTAGTATGGAAGCTCCTCCAAACACAACTAGCGGAAGAGCTTGTCCGAAATGGCCATCAATTATCAAACTCTAAATACAGATAAACTTCATACAATTAGAGGAAATGAGATTTCACTATCCAAGAACCGCGGTTTGTGTATCATGCATCTATCCATAACGATTTGAATCTTGGCCAGAAAATTGAATTTTGGGGGGATAAACATCGTCTTTCATACAACAGATGTACGTATATATATATATATATATATATATATATATATATATATATATATATATATATATATATATATATACTCTACATGCAAGAAAAAAAGCATAGTAAAATTTTAGTGACACATTGAATATAAAGGTTACTCAGTAGAATGATGTATTGATAATAAAGAAAGGTTGTAAACAATAGGTCTTAAATCTAAATGTCATAATTACTCAAGAATTTTACAATGATAGAAGTTCAAGGTCATTAAAGATCAATATCTGGTATGCCCTATGATAAACCAAAAACGTCATCCCAACGGACGTAAATGACTGTAGCAAACTGTGTCAGAATACCCACTCTAAATGTAGAGCTTTGTTCAGCTGTTGCAGAGTATGGGGATACGATTGTGTTTGGCGGATATGACTATTCATTTTGTCCAGTGCATACTCAATGGGGTTAAAATCTGGCGATTTAGATGGCCAAGGCAGAACAGGATGCTGTGCAAGAATGCACTTGTCAAACGAGCCGTATGCGACTGTATTGTCAGATTGAAATACAAGTGCGAGTCCAGGATGCTGCATTATTGGAAAGACATGTGCAGTTAGGACATCGTTAGTGTACCTTTTCCTCCATGTCCTTTGAATATGAACCAAATCAGTCCTACTTGTATATAGTACCGTTTTCCACTTCATTACGCCATGTACGCCACCACCACCAAATCTATTAACCTCCCAGGAGCATTCATTACGAAGCTTATGCACTCTGACTCTTACATCTGGTTTTGCAATAAACATTTTGGATGTTTTGCAATAAACATTTTAGACTAGTAGCTAAACCAAACTGTTCAGCGGTGTTCCTTTGGCCATACTCTGTTCGTGTGAGACATTTGAAGTCGAATTTGCAGTGTTGTGGGGTCAGATAAATAATTCCTTTGGCGATAATTCCAGCATCCCGTAATCAATTGCAAACGGTCTTGTTAGATATTCTATGCTGTTCAGGGATAGCTAATGCTATAAACGACCTCATTGTGAAACTTTGATGAAAATTATGCAATCATTGAAGACATCCTGTGCTGCTGCTGTCACGCGTGGTCTGCCATATTTTTGGCCATCATTTGTTGTATCATGCTGTTGGTATCTGTTTCATAGGTAAGATTTGGTGCTTTGTGCAACATTAAAACCTCTTTCAATTTTAGACTGTGGTACACCTGCTCCCAGTCGAGCAATTTCTTTTTTGCGATTTGCAACATTCAGATGCGGCATGCATTTTTAATTAAATATCGTCAATTTTCCGCAACCCCCCCCCCCCCCCCCCCGAATCAAAATATCAAAAACCCTAGCTTTTGATAGCCCGTCTGTACCTGAAGGATGTGGATTAGAAACCAACAAATGAAAAGTGAAATGAGACCAAATTTTAGTGTGAGTTTTGTAGAATGGCTGTCAAGAATGGATAAGTTAACACCAGCATTAAAAATAGTATTAAATGATCAGGAATTCTGATGTCCTCTGATTGGTCTAGACGCTCTTTCCTGAAGCGTACCTCAGACTGAGTTCACCTTAAAATTATTCGGGTTTTCCCTCTTGACCAACCATAGAATTGCTTACAATTTTTCAACCAATCAAATTAATTGCGCATTTTAAAGCAGGTGCTGCTATCAATCTAGATATGGCAGACGTACGGAAGCGTATTAGGGCCGCAGCAGTATCTTTTATTAATTTGTTTTAACAAATTACTAATTTGTTATAACAGATTACTAATTTGTTATAACAGATTACTAATTTGTTATAACAAATTATCAATTTGTTAAAACAAATTACTAATTTGATAAAACAAATTACTAATTTGTTAAAACAAATTACTAATTTGTTATAACAGATTACTAATTTGTTATAACAAATTACTAATTTGTTATAACAAATTATCAATTTGTTAAAACAAATTACTAATTTGTTAAAACAAATTACTAATTTGTTAAAACAAATTACTAATTTGTTATAACAAATTACTAATTTGTTATAACAAATTATCAATTTGTTATAACAAATTACTAATTTGTTAAAACAAATTACTAAATTGTTATAACAAATTATCAATTTGTTATAACAAATTATTAATTTGTTATAACAGATTACTAATTTGTTATAACAAATTACTAATTTGTTATAACAAATTATTAATTTGTTATAACAGATTACTAATTTGTTATAACAGATTACTAATTTGTTATAACAAATTATCAATTTGTTAAAACAGATTACTAATTTGTTATAACAGATTACTAATTTGTTATAACAGATTACTAATTTGTTATAACAGATTACTAATTTGTTATAACAGATTACTAATTTGATATAACAAATTATCAATTTGATATAACAAATTAATAATTTGTTATAACAAATTGGTAATTTGTTATAACAAATTAATAATTTTGATAAAGTGAAAGTGTATACAGATCTATGGAAGCCAGATGAGATCAGAAATCTTTTTATAAGTTGGATTTGTGAAAATAGTAAATGTGCAAGCTCTGCAGCTACAGCTTTTGACCAATATGTTAATCTGGATTTACATCTTTTAGCATTTAGAGTTTTCACTGTCAAACATTATTGTTATAAAGATACAATGCATTAAATTCTTTGGTTACTTATTCTTAGGAGCTCTATTTGAATTTTGTCCTCCTCCCCCACCAGGGCTCCGTCCTTGACTCCCATTTACCAGGTCATTGCATCCCCGTTCGTATGCTAGGAAAAAATATCTTATCAAAGACATGTTATTTGGAGAGGGAATTTTTCCCACCCTGAATCAACATGTTCATTATAATATTTTTTTTTCAATATGTCTTTTATTTTATTTCATTTTACCCCCCCCCCCCTCCCTCTCTCTCTCGATTCATTCTATACATGTACCAAATGATTTATGCCTACTGTTCAATCCAGTTTATGTATCATGAATAAAATATATTTTAAACTAAACCGCCGTTCCTAATGCAAAAACCTGAATCTGCTCCTCTGGTTATCCTCCTTGGCCCCAATTTATGCTGGGGGCAATAAAGGCAACATTGATAAAAAATGAATTTGTAGATAAATTATCATAGAAAAATTGATAAACACTCTGTAATAACCTTTTCTGAAAACGAAAATAAACAATATTCTTGAGTGGGTAGTACTTCGTAAAATTTGAATTAAGATACCTTGTGAAATTTTTTCATGTATGTATGTATTTTTATAATCAAAATACGTGCCTTTTGGAAAAGCCCTCAAAGTCCCACTAAAGCCTTCATAACTTATTATTGGCTGAAAACTTTGACAGTTGTTTCTTCAAATTCATTTGTAATTTGTATCCTGGTTGTCTCATATAGGACTACTCATATATTTTACAAGAAATCGTTAAGCAATATAATTTGTTATAACAATACACACAAAATATTACACATGTGTAAAGAAGGAAAAAATAGGTCTTCTCCCATTTTGACCCCTGTGTTGACATTGAAAAAAGTGTTGATTTGAATGGACGACGTTGAAATCATATTTAATTGTCCGGAACTTCGAATTTTTCTCGAAGGATCCAACATTCTGTATTTCTTCTACATAATCCCTGGATCCAGAGGAGCAGATTCAGGTTTTTGCATTAGGAACGGCGGTTTAGTTTAAAATATATTTTATTCATGATACATAAACTGGATTGAACAGTAGGCATAAATCATTTGGTACATGTATAGAATGAATCGAGAGAGAGAGGGAGGGGGGGGGTAAAATGAAATAAAATAAAAGACATATTGAAAAAAAAAATATTATAATGAACATGTTGATTCAGGGTGGGAAAAATTCCCTCTCCAAATAACATGTCTTTGATAAGATATTTTTTCCTAGCATACGAACGGGGATGCAATGACCTGGTAAATGGGAGTCAAGGACGGAGCCCTGGTGGGGGAGGAGGACAAAATTCAAATAGAGCTCCTAAGAATAAGTAACCAAAGAATTTAATGCATTGTATCTTTATAACAATAATGTTTGACAGTGAAAACTCTAAATGCTAAAAGATGTAAATCCAGATTAACATATTGGTCAAAAGCTGTAGCTGCAGAGCTTGTACATTTATTATTTTCACAAATCCAACTTATAAAAAGATTTCTGATCTCATCTGGCTTCCATAGATCTGTATGCACTTTCACTTTATCAAAATTATTAATTTGTTATAACAAATTACCAATTTGTTATAACAAATTAATAATTTGTTATAACAAATTAATAATTTGTTATAACAAATTATTAATTTGTTATAACAAATTATTAATTTGTTATAACAAATTATTAATTTGTTATAACAAATTATTAATTTGTTATATCAAATTGATAATTTGTTATATCAAATTAGTAATCTGTTATAACAAATTAGTAATCTGTTATAACAAATTAGTAATCTGTTTTAACAAATTAGTAATCTGTTATAACAAATTAGTAATTTGTTTTAACAAATTAGTAATTTGTTTTAACAAATTAGTAATTTGTGATAACAAATTAGTAATTTGTGATAACAAATTAGTAATCTGTTATAACAAATTAGTAATCTGTTTTAACAAATTAGTAATCTGTTATAACAAATTAGTAATTTGTTTTAACAAATTAGTAATTTGTTTTAACAAATTGATAATTTGTTATAACAAATTAGTAATTTGTTATAACAAATTAGTAATCTGTTATAACAAATTAGTAATCTGTTATAACAAATTAGTAATCTGTTATAACAAATTAGTAATTTGTTAAAACAAATTAATAAAAGATACTGCTGCGGCCCTAATACGCTTCCGTACAGACGTCAGTACCGAAGAGACTAAACTCCTTTATTAGTAAATGGTTGAGAATTTGTTGTTTGCCTATAATGTTTTTCAGCTTTTAAACAGTCGTTATGCTGTTGAAATATTATTATAATGTGTTGTTATACTACGCATTATATTATGAGTGTTTATGTTTGTTGGAGACAAAAACTAAAATTTCAAAAATGTTGTAAAATTCCTCATCATTTAATAAAACGGGTTTTAACTTTTGAATTCGATCTACTCGTGACTATACGGACCTGGTCAGGTATTGGTTAATCTCGGCCTTCGGCCTCCCTCAACAATTGTACGTGACCAGGGGCCCGTTTCATCAAAGGTCGTACGCCCAGTCGTAGCGCTACGCCGGCGTAAAGTCGGGACTAGCACAAAGATTTGCGTTTCATTAAATAGCGTATCTTTACACCGGACTCAAGTTAGGCCAAACTTTACGTCTACTCATGGGTAGGCGTAAGTTCGGGCGTAAACATAAAATAAAGCGACTCTACTGATTTGAAAATGATTTAGCCATTCATTTAGAAGGTTTATGGTTCTAAGAAGTCTTTTTAATACATACGGTGCATAATTTAATTTCACAAACTATGAAGATTTGGGGGAGCGGAAACGGGGTGGGGCTGGAGGTTACACCAACTCGGGGAGATAGCTGACATGCAGTATTCACATAACTTATTTAGATAAATTTCTTCATTAAAGATTGCCTTATTAGGAATTCATTTTTACACCATCTCGTAAGTTTTGACAATCCTGCATTTATACACATTTGATTGTTGTATTTTAAGTATGAGGTATTGTAAATCGACTAAACGATATACATTTTATGTCATTCACTGAAAAGAAACCTATTAAAATGTCTATTAAAAAAAATTTTCCAAACATATTTATTTTTTCGAAAAAAAATGTTATTTTTCCACAAAAGCACAGTTACATGTATCTTCTTTAGCTTCGGTAAATATCTATATTTAAAAAACTAAATTTTTAACTCATCGTAAAACCAAGTAGGCTTTTTAAAAAAAATTATCATGCTCGAAAACTCCATTTCTTATTTACTCCACGTCCACATGCGTGGAGGAAGATGGGGGTCAGGGAAGAGGTCCACTTCCCTTCGCCGCAATTTGCGGAGTTATTTATGTACGAATCTAGAGTAAAGTAAGTAAAAAATGAAAATGACCTTGGACTCCTGTAAAGGAGTTAACTTAGTAGGTTGTTAGGAAGAACCATATTAACGAAGTTTAAGAATTGAAGGGAAGGACCCCCCCCCCCCCCCCCCCCCTTGAAATAAGATTTTCAGGTTTCGGAAAGAATATAACGATTTTTAGCTTGTCATCATCGTTTACTGATGACCCTGCCCCCCTCTACCCCTTTGAAAAAAAATCACGTCCAGGAAAAGTTGTTAACGTTCAAAAGACGAAAAAGATTCCAGTTGATTTCGTAAACACTTGTATACTTGAAAGTTAATATATCCTGATATTAAATACAAAAAATTAAAGACGGTTTTACCTTAGGGACTAGGGGCAACAAAGTCACTCGAAAGCTTCTGAGAATCATCGGTCAGGGAAACTTGACTAGGTAATGACTGTAATTTTACAATTATTACGTCCATGCATGACAATATATATTAATGTTTAAACAATGAATGATAAATCTATGAAAATTTAAAAATGAATATCGATGATAAAAAGAATCCACATTTTAAAAATAAATGCTACAATTTTAAGGAACAAGCGGAATGTTGTACAAGGGCATGTCATAGAAGAAATGGAAAAAAAAAATTATCTCTTTTTTTTCATGATGACGCGTCGTGCGATATTTCATCCCTTGGAGGCTAACATAATCAATGTTGCCCTCAACCCCAGTCAATATTTGTATTAATATCATTTTACCGATTCGCAATAATCTAGAAGTACATCATATGCCCAGTTCCTGTATACAAGTACATAAAATTGAAACGTATTCTCTCTATACTCTCTCTCTCTCTCTCTCTGAATTAAAATCAAGAGGGGATACTAGTAATGTAAAATTCCAAAATAAATATTTTCTTTCCATTCATTTACAACATCATTTATTTCTTTTCTCATACTTTTGATTTTGGAGTTTAATCAGCTGGTATGTTGTTAGTAGTTAATATTTTATAATAAATAGATTTAAGGATACATACCGCAAATTTTCATATCTCACACACAGAAGAGTTTCACTGGTATTTTTTCAATATTTCTTTCAATGAAAATGTAATAAAAAAAATTTGATTGTGTAAAATGTGCAAATACACTCTTGAAAATGTTCCTAGAAACTTTGCAGCAAGAAAACTTCATACATATTTAAAACTTTTCAAAAAATATATTGAATTGTAAAGTTGCAGTTCTGCACTTTTCACCTTATGTGGCTTGGTCAAACATTAAGCAGTATTACTAAACAAATATCACTTCTGAGGTAAGAGAGACACCTAATTTAGCAAAGATATCTGAATTTTGACAGAAAAAAGTTTGCTTGTGTTATTTATCCTTAAGATGCATGTTTCCTACAAGGTCCGTAAAAATTCATGTAAATTTTATTTAAGTCAATGTATATTTGTGTGTTGTTCTACATACATTGTACACAATCCGTATGTTTTAAGCTTTTTGCGCATGTGCAATGCAGCGTTGTCAAGGACTTGGTCGAGAGACTAAGCGTATCGTTTACGACTAGACTTACGCCACTTCCTGAAACGCAAATTACGCCCGACTAAATTATGGCGTAAACCCCGGAAGTACACCTTAGTTAAGTCTTAAATTTACGACTTTTGATGAAACGGGCCCCAGGTCCGCACAGTCAAGAGTAGACCTCATCAAAAGTCAATAATTGTATAATTTAGATTACTCGAAACAATCGTATCCATCTAATAAAAATTGTATGACAAATCTATTTTATATTACTCGGAATATTATTGCTAATATGCGTTTCTTTTTTTGAACAGTATATTAACAACTTATTGTCACATTCCTTTATCAAAATGTATCCCATATAAAAATGAGACATAATTGTTAAATTTTCCAATTGAAATAGGAAGTTTTCAAAATATTAACTCTGTGTATATTTCTTTCATCTTTCTTGGACTTGATCTGTTAAACAGCAAAGATTACAATCTTCACTTTCATTTATGTCTCATCTGTAATCGATTATAAGACTTACGAGATCTGCTACATAGGGGGACACCATCCCTCCAATACGCGCACAGGACGAGCTGGCGCCCATGGCGACGTTACGGACTACGGTGGGATAGAGTTCCGCTGACCAGATGTAAATGACGGCATACGCTGCAGCGGCCCCGATCTTACCGATCATTGCCAGAATCACTGTCGTATACATCTGATGACCTGAAATCGGTTAAATATCAAGCAATCTCAGATGAAATACATGTAGGCATAAGGACGTATTAGAATGAAATATGAGGATAACCAAGCTCAAAAGTCCATCGAAACAATGCAAAGGACAAGGTATGGTAATGACCGAATCTGGCCCCTTATTTAATGTAAAAATCAGAACACAGTTAAAATTGTGATAGTTTGTAGTTAAGAACTTAAGATGATGCTTGATTTAAAACAAGCACTAATTTTGATTCAAAGCTAACACGTAGGGTACAAGGTGGTGCAAAAGTACGACATTTTCCCGAATTTCCTCAATTTCTGTGGAATTTTGTCAAATTTGTGATACTTTTCACTTCGGGAAACATAGAGCACAAGCTTGCCTATCTGAGATTTTTATACAAAAGATGCATCTGATATACATGTACATGTAAGTGTATGAAATATATAAATTTGGTAGATACATGTAGGCAAACTTGTGCTCTATTTTTTCTGAAACAAAATTTGCATAAAAATGAGAAAATTTGGAAATTGACATATTTTCTGACCTTCCTGTGACCTCTTTGTATCCCATAAGTTAGAAACAATACTCATTTTGTAGCAGGGGTGACAACAGGTTTTTATTGATAAACTGTTGCATCATTCTAAAAACACCCCAAACCAGGGGCCAAAAAGGGGTCTTAGCGTATCTTGTCCTTTGGACCAGAGCAAACACGGATTTCTGAAACATCAGAGGTGGGATCAGGTGCCAAGGAGGAGCAGCATACCATGTCGACCAGTCACACCCGTCGTGTGCTCCTTGTTATGACCGGGCAAACATAAAAATCATATATATATATATATATATATATATATATATATATATATATATATATATATATATATATATATATATATATGCAAACTTGGTCTTCAAACAATCTGTTGGAGCTCCCATGGGTACTAATTGTAGCTCGTTAATAGCAGACATGTTTTGTATTCTTATGAAGCAGAATTTATTCAAAAACTTCTAAAGGAAAGAAAAAGTCTCTTGCCGTGGCCTTCCATTCGACATTTAGATATATCGACAACGTTTTATCAATTAATAATATTTATTTTCATTCCCTCGTTGATCCGATATAGCCCACTTAAGTCGAAGAAAAAGATACAAAAGCGTCTGACACATCTTGTTTCATATTTGGATGTATTACTAGAGAAAGACATTGATGGTAAACTAACAACTAAACATTCTGATAAACGTGATGACTTCAACTTTTCTATAATCGTCATCTTCCCTTATTTATGTATCAATATACGAGTATCATCTGCATATGGGTTTAATGTCTCCAAGAAATGTCTAAAACGAAACAGGGTACTGAAAAATAAGTTGAAGATACAAAGATATCAACAATCTCGTTTAAAGCAAACATTTCGTACATTCTATGGTCAACACAATGACATTGCATGTTTGCAAATACAATAACGTTAGATCGAATGTTGACTGACGTCTTTCATACAATTTGTTAGGCCATTATTTTCACATTGAATTGTCTACTTCCCCTCTTCCTCTATCATGACACTGGTGTGACAGGTTGACAGGGGATGCTCACTCCTCCAAGGTCTTGTACCATCTCCGTTTTCAGATATCTGTGTTGCTCTGCTCACAATTTGTATTGTTTAATTGGACTTTGGAGCATGATTATTGTTCCATATCTTCACATTTTATGTGAAGTAATTTGTATACTAGTATAGTGTAATATAACAGGTACTTATGCGAGGCGACCTTGTACCCATTTAAGACCTTACCTTCCTATGTTCAAATTTGAACAAATTTAAGAAGTTTTTTAAAGTATACTTAACAACACACTAGCACAGGTATGTGGAAATAATCAGTTTGCAATAAAATGTAATATATCAATAACTACAAAAGATTATGAGGGTAAACTTACTTTTCCTAATGTACAAAATTGTAAAAACGGTTGAAATACAAGCGAGTCCTCCAAGCACCATACCCGCGCAATGCAGTTTCTTTCTTCCAATACGATCCAATAACACTAAACAAAGAGTAAAGGCCGAGAATTCTACCAGAGCTGCCAGGAAAAAATTCAAATAGAAGTCGCCAGCCAGGTTCCCGGAATTTAGGGACAGTCCGTAGTACACCATACTTGCAACACACCTAAAGACAATTAAGAATTAGGAGTTAGTGCAATGGGACAAGAAATGTGCACGCCAATTTAAATTTGATTTGAAGTTTATTTTCTTACTGAAAGTCGAAAAGCATTGACGATGAGATTTTTCAAATAGTAATATAATTACCAATTCAAGAAAATTATTATAGTTCGGACAAACAAAACCCTCGATGTAAACAAGTGCCATAACTGGCCTGTCGCTGTTTCGTCGCATTCTAAGGAATCCAGCTGCTTCTCTGTAACTTGTACTTTATTTCCTTTGGCTAATTTGCGAATAATGACTTTGGCCTCCTCGTATTTTCCACGGTTAATCAACCATCGCGGGGATTCTGGCAGTAACCTTGGATGGAATGTCAAAAAAAAAAATGTTTTTTCATGCGTGCACAGGCATACTGGAGTGGTTCTCTATTATAGTAAAAATTCCACCATGGATGGAATATTCCCTCTTTCAGTAATATTTACAACATTGTTACTAGCGATTCATCAAAATGTAATAATTGGTATCCTTACCAAAACAGAAAATTATAAAAGTCTGTTACGAAGTATATTAAATGCTATATACATGTATGTAGTCCTCCCAGTAAAATTCAAACCGATCATCGTCCTTGAGATGATCTACTATGGGATAAGGTTATATGGCAACAGCACTTCACTGACATTTTAAAACATGCATTTTACAAGGAGTTAATCGCGGAATGTGAAATTAACTGTTAGCATGCATGGAACAGATGATTCAGTTTAAGACATGCACCTAGCCAAGCTATGTATTAGTTTACATGTAAGACACAGTTACCAACACATCGTAATTCGAAAATTAAATATGTAGTATATGACTTATTTCAACAGAATTCACGCCCACTCACCACCAATAACTCAACAGGAGTGCAGAGGGAACTGACACTGCTATCTGATTGTACTTCCAGTCCCTAATAAGATAGCCTATAAGACATAGAATAACCAGTCCTATAGCAAAGAAATAATCCATGACAACCCCAGCCCATAGCCGCTTTGAAGGACCAACGATCTCAATGCCTGTATTGCAGAAAGACAATTTGAAAATGGTCAGTAACTAGTGGTATTGTCATCCACTACGATTGAAATTGCTACCAAATTATTTTTTCTCAGAAGCAAAACATAAATTTGTCTTGGTATATTGAATAAACGTATTTCTTAAATCATATTCTAATAAATAAAATAATTTAAAAAAAAACTCACCTAAAACAAAGGACGACATAAAAGCCCCTGCGAGGAAAAATCCAACAATGAATCGTAAAACACAGAACAGATAGAAGTCTGCCGCCCACGACACGGCTAGACTGGACGCCAGCAGTACAAGAATGGATAAAATCAATGTCTTCTTTCTTCCAATCCTAGTAAATGTTAAAAAATTTTAAAAAATCACTTCTTGAGAGGATCTTTTTTTTTTTTTTTAAATAAAAAGCTAAAACACGTTTAGCGTTTATATCAGCACTCTAAGAAAGTATTTATGTTACGTGGTGAGCTCATTTTATTTAAAAAAAACGGAAGTGAGCATATAACGTACTTGTCCGCAAGTGCCCCTAGACACAGAGAACCGAAAAACACACCAGCATAGAAAATCATTTTGGCGTTGGATGCCCAGAGTTGCTTGTCACAAATCAAATCTTGCTGGTAACAAAAGTAGCATTCAATTACAACGATAAACTGAGAAGAAAATCCTCATTGTGAGTCAAAATATAAAAGGTAATCTAGAAACTATAAATATTAGTACTATTTATACAAAAAGCCAGTAAAATACCAAACAAAAGGATATACAAATAATAATTATCCACACGTTTTTCATTCGATATATTGTAGTGATATACCCTGTAAAAGAAGTAAGTTGATACAAAAAGATTTGTATCAGCACGGTTTTAATGCTACTAAAATTATTCACTTCAAGAAAGCGATTATAAAGACGATTCATTAACCTATTTTCACGGGTGAATTATCAAATAAAACGTGAAAAAAGATCAACAAATTCCTAATGTATGAGTTATCGTTTATAGAAATGACATATAGACTGCTTCAATTCTGGCATTGTTTTCTATACATACAAAAGGGTTTCTTGTATTGTTGTGTACACAAAAGGGTTCATCAAAACATGGAGATTGTCTTCACTCTACCTGGGGTAACAAGGTCAAAATGAATGTGAAACGGACTATATTCAAGATTTTTTTTAACTCTCTTTGACAATTGTTACGGAGAAGAAAATATGTCATATTTTTGTGTGTGCTTTGTTTTGCTTCTTCTATAATTGTATATATTTCTACAATTAAATGCAGTATTCTTTATATCGTATTCTTTATAATACTAAGCACGAAGAAGAACGAACAAGTACAAAAGTTTAATCTGGATAAAATTAAGAAGGGGGGGGTAGATTTCGCTTTCGAATTTTATTCAAAATTTCGCTAATAGAGTATTGTAGAATGTTGGTAACTGCGTGAAAATTTATTTTACCATATTTGCTGCATTATTGAAACACAAATCACCGCTGACAGTGAAGGAGTACTTTGGAAACGCTAGAAATTGACATACTTAAAAAATTAGTTTTCTCGCACCTGCTGTAAACAACTTCCGGTAATAAGTTATTGTTCTTTACTTCAACAGGTCGGGTACACTACCTTATGGAAGGCACTTTTCAACACTTGACGATGTTTTCGTCAAACCCATTCTCCAATCAATTGAATGAGTCGCAAAGCATGACGGTCTATTTATATAATAGTGTTGTACTTTGCATGCACTATGCCTAAATAGTAGTCAGGGTTTGACACATGGTGCACGAGCCGGAGGCGAGTACACTATGTGTCAAACCCTGACTACTATTTAGGCAAAGTGCATGCAAAGTACAACACTATTGTTATTATTATGCTGACTGTTGTATAAAAACGACAATATTTTCTCCCTTTCCAGTGTTTCATCACCTCTTACATTCATGTTAGTACACCCCTATTATGACGTCACGTTGTGCTACATGTACGTCATAATCTTTTGTCTTTAATATTTTGAATGTTCCATGTACAGATAGTTGAGAAATTTAGTTGTGTGAAGGGTAAAAAATTGCAAGATACTATTTTATAAAAATTATTTTTTTTATTTTTTTTTCTTTTAGTGTAAAATCTTTAAAACTAAGTTTATATATATTATAATACAGTGTTATAGATAACGGCGTCTGTAGCGTAATCGGTAGCGCGTCAGACTGATAATCTTGGGATCGTGAGTTCGATCCCCGGCGTGGGCGCTGTCGGATTTTCTTCAGAAAAATAGTATGCTTACGCTATATAAATCCTTAGACCACTATGCGAAAACAGTTGGGTATTGACTATGTAGAGACAAACTGACAGGAAGCAAAATAATACGTGTTTACGATTCAATAGCGACATGTGGTTTTCGTCGGTTTATAGCATAATATTTACTTGGTCACCGGAAAAACCGCGTTAGCGATTCATGATAAATATGTCGGCGTGAAGCGTTGTAGTTCATGTACCTCATGAATCTTCAAAAATGAAATTCATTTCTTAATTTTTACATTATTTTCTGATGAGTTACCACAGATTATGCCATTCAACTGTCATTTATAAAGCAAAACAGTTTGCACTACAGTTTTGACGTCAAGTACGGTATTATGACGTAACAATGGAGATATTCATGCCCATCCATGGTAGTTCATGAGAAAATGAACAGCCTTCTAATTTGCAAAGAATCTTAAGGAAAAATATTTGGAAATGTAAATATTAGAAACTAATTCCAGTGATCTATTGTATTGCAAAGTGAGCATTATATGGATGGCATAAGTTATATAAAATAAGTAAAGTAAAATATGTACCTCGGACGGAAACGTGCTGTCATAAACTGTTTTGTCGTAAACCCAAGAACTGCAACTCTGTTCGATGCCGGTAGTCACATTGTCTATAACAGGGATGGATAAAATCTTGCATTTCTTGTTCACCACATCATTGTCTGCATTGAGCTCTGTAGGTATGTATGCTTTTATCAAATCGTCATGTGCTGGACCCTGGCTAAGGTAAGTGTCGTTTGGATAATTCGGCAACTTGCATCTGTAAAGGTTTGAGAAGTGTTCGATCAATATAGTGATAAAGTTGCAACATCATCATCTGGCCATGTTAAACATCATGTTAAATTAATTAAGGAAATTTTACCGCCGTTTTTCTTCTATACACTTTAAACAGTTAAAATGTTAAAATGCTTCATCTGTAATGGTCGATACATCTGCTATAATTTGAAAACGTAGATGCCCGAAGATATGAAACATGTTTCAAGATCATAGATCAATAAATGAAACAAAATATTCTCGTTCAACATCACATTCGTGGGGAAAAAATTATGGCATAATTTAAGTCAGATTTTACAATCACCTTAGTTGTAAATATTTATGTACCACGACTATTTTTCCTTTCCCTTGTAATCTGCATTTTTGTCCCCCGCTTTCACTGAAAGTGGGGGGTATTAATTTGGGCCTGTCTGCCATCCGTCTGTCCGGGGTAACAACAATATACTCGTGCGTGTATAATAGTTTAATCACGGAAAGTATGTATATATATATATATATATATATATATATATATATATATATATATATATATATATATATATATATATATATATATATATATATATATATATATATATATATATAGATTTAATGTAAGGGGTGTTCTGGGAACCAGGGCTCTTTTTGTATATAAAAAAAGTCATTTTTCGACCCCCATTTGACCCCCAGGTTGAAAATGAAAACTCCAAACCTTATTGCTCATCTACAGGACACCACCACACATCTTTCAAAAGATGAATAGGCTACTGCGTAAAATGTACGAGGAGATCAGGGAACCAGGTGTTTGTATAAAAAACGTCATTTTTTGGCCCGCGTTTTGCCCTTAGGGTAATATTTAAAATTTTAAAAGATGATTAGTCTACTGCGTAAAAGGAGATCAGTCAACCAGACGTTTGAATAAAAACGTCATTTTTTGGCCCGCGTTTTGCCCTTAGGGTAATATTTAAAATTCCAAAACTTTATTGCACATCTAAAGGACACCACATATCATATTCCAAAAGATTAATTGGTTACTGCTTAAAATAAAAAAAGGAGTTTGAGGAAGAAAAAAGTGTGACAGGCGGACGGACGGACCAGGCTTACAACAAAATACCCGAAAATTCTTTAGAAAGTGCAGGTATAATTATTCATTTCAAATTATTTGGCCTTTCAAAAAAAAAAAAAAAAAAAAAAAAAAAAAAATTTATTTGCTTCAAGTGTAATGAAGAGATATTTACTTTCAAATGTCGAACATGCGAAGACAGTGCAAAAATTCAATCCACACGTGTGCATTATATTAAGGGGTTAAGGCTATTTTGTAAGAAAACAGCATTAACATTGTTGGTTACTAGATTTGCAATCTTGTCAATTTTTAACTGCAATTCCAATCCCTTTTTGCGTCTAATATAGATCTAAGTGTTGTTATCTTTTGATGTCGTGTGTAAATGACATATCCAGAAGAAAGAAAAGCAAAATGTCTTGCTCCAGGCGAGACTGTAAGAGAAATGGTCCTTTGCTTTGCTCTAATCAATTTTAAGTTCAATGCACATCCTTTTGTCAATTGCACATTTCATCCATTAGTCTCATTAGTCTAGCTGTTCATTGTGCATGATTCAACAGAGAGAACCCTCACGGTAGCTCAGTCCGCAGAGCGCTCGCTCCGTGCTCGGTAGGTCGTGAGTTCAAATCTTGGCAGCGACTGACCTAAGTCGATAAAAAATGGGTTGCAACTGTTACTTCGCCATGCGCTCGGCACTTTGAAGTGAAAGTTGCGGGTCCTTCGGATGAGACCTTAAAAACCGAGGCCAGTGTCACGACAGACGTTGGAACGATAAAGATTCCTCACTGCTCAATGGCCCTGAGTGCCGAGTAAAGGTCAAAATTTGAAGCCCTTCACCGGTAATGGTGACTTGTCTATATGGGTGAAAAATTCTCGAATGGGACGTAAAACAACATACAATCAATCAATCAACAGAGAGAGGCTTGGGTGAAATAATAATATATTATTAACACGCAGTGACACACAATTACAATACCGACAAAGGTCCAGATTATATTGTTTATTCCTGGGACAGAGACCAAACTAAATCAGAAATTTTGAATTCTGTAAATTCTGAAAAAGAAAACTTGAAGAAATCATATTGAAGACCTTACTGCGTATCGGACTTTTCTTGTAGTTTAGGGTGTTTTCATTACAAAGATGAAACCGTCAGTTTAATTCAATTTAAATAAATTCGTTGGGATGAAGCTGGTTGATTATTCATTTTTGACAGTGTTACATTGTCCTCCTTAGCCAAATACATATTTACAATAATAATATTATAGACGTGTGTGTCTGGAAAGATTACATCACTGAACCAGTAACAATCAATTACATATGACTTGTTTTTAAGTAATAATTCATAAGGTTCAGGGTTGGAACATTCAAAATCCTCGGAGATGGAACACAAGGATCTTTTGTTTCATAAAACAAACTTTCAAATTTTAAAGATTATATGGTACATCTCGATGACAGTGAACCATTCAGTCTGCTTTCAGCTATACTGCAGTTTACATTTTAAAATTTAGAGATACTTGATTAGACGTAAGTATAAAGTTACAAGGTAAAAATCTCGTAGGTGTTCCAAAGAAAACGAAAAATTTGCCCGGCACTTTTAATCGTGGATATATTACTTCAAAAGGCAGAGTGCAAAATCATCTAAATTATGTAAATATATGTTTGTATAGTCGACATTAAATACACCATTATGATCAGAGCATGTATTCTGAATGATATATGTAAAAATAATAAAACAAGCTAATTCAGAGAATATGTGTTCCTTGCTTAAAGAAAAAAAAAAGCAGAGCATGCACAGATCTAGGGGGTGGGGGGTCGTACACTCCCCCTTGATTTGCAGAGTTATTAAATGTATATACTGAAGCAAATAAAAAATGCCAATATGAATATAGAGATTAGATTGCTTATTCTTTAAAATGTGTACAGAAGATTATTTTTATATGAAATATTTATCACACTGTAATATTGATTTAATGAGAAGGTTTGTACACGCCAGACGTCATAACTTCTTCATTTCATATGTTGAATACTATCACTTCTTAAATAAAAAAAATGGGGATCGTCCGGGATTTGAGCCCGGGGCCTCACGCATCCAAAGCGAGACCAACAAGGCGCTTGACATTGATACAAATTAAATGCAAACAACAAGTTACATATACATGTGTATATGCAAGTTTCGATATTGTCAAAATTTTACACATCTATAACGAGGTAAATTATTGACAAACAAGTTGATGAAACAAGAATATCAGCAGTCTCGTTTAAAGTCATCATTTCGTAAGTTCTATGGTCGATACAATGACCTTGTCAGCAAATACAATTTATCATTGAGTCAAATGCTGACGCTGACTGATGTTTTTCATACTTATTGTTAGGCCATTATTTACACACAGATTTGTCGACGGATTTTTCCGTTATTTCCCGATCATGACAAGGAGCACACAACGGGTGTGACCGGTCGACAGGGGATGCTCACTCCTCCATGGCACCTGATCCCACTTCTGATGTTTTGGATGTCTGTGTTTGCTCTGCTCCTATTTTGTAATGTTTAATGGACTTTTGAGCTTGAATATTGTTCGTTATCTCCATATATTACACAACACATGGTGTCTAATTTAGCCTTTACTAAACATTTTTAATTGATATAAGTAGAATATAAAGTCCGCCGACAACCTGTATTATATGTAATAACACTCCACATGCCCCTGTGCTGAAAATAGTGCCACGCGACTTTTGATTCAGACAAGGAGTAACTCTAAAAATTGAGCATGCTCGATGCCAACAAATTGACTTTTGAAAACAAAAATGACCAAAATAGAAAAAAACGGGCGGTACACTTTGAGAGGGGTGGGCGGGGCCATAGGGAGTTATGGTATAAACTTTCATTGCAAAAGCTCAAAAACTTCTTCAGATATCGCCCGGAAACGAAAGTTTCACACAAAGAAAGAATGTATGAATCTACGACCTTGACCTCTGACGTTTTGACCTCAAATCAATAGGGGTCTTCGTTAGGCCGCAGGGAGTTGTTATGTAAAATTTCCTTGCAAAAGCTCGAAAGGCTTCTCGAGATATCGCGCGATATCGAAAGTGTTACAGACAGACAGAAATACAGACGTACTTTCGTCCGTATGTCACACTTTCTTCTTTAGCTAAGTTCTCGTAAATTTTAAGCAGAATTCAATTAATCTTTTGGAATATGATAGGTGGTGTCCTATAGATGTGAAATAAGGTTTCGGAATTTTTATTTTCACCCTGTGGGTCAAATGGGAGTCGAAAATGACTTTTTTTTTTTTATTACAAAAAGACCCTGGTTCCCAGAACCCCTCGTTCATTTTATGCAGTAGCCTAATCATCTTTTGGAAGATGATTGGTAGTGTCCTGTAAATGTGCAATAAAGTTTCGGAATTTTCATTTTCACCCTAGGGGTCAAATTGGGAGGGGGGGGGGGGGCAAACAATTACGTTTAGTTTACAAAAAGACCGTGGTTCCCATAACTCCTCTTAAATTTTACACAGTAACCCAATCATCTTCTGGAAGATGATTGATGGTGTCCTGTGGATGTGCAAAAAGGTTTTAAATTGTCATTTTCACCCTAGGGGTCTCAAATGGGGTGGGGGGGGGCGAACAATGACGTTTAAAGTCTTAATGTCAAAGATTTCGTGAGATATGGACTGGGTTTCTTTTTTCTTAATTTGACCTTGAATGGGGAAAGAGTCAAGGTAAAAAAGAATTTGATGCAAGAAATAGTATGTCAATGTCTTCTATCCATGTTCCAAATTTGATATCGTAATGTCAAAGGGTTCTTAGGTTATGCCCTGAATTATATTTTCATTTAGGAGATTGACCGTGCCTTTATAAATGAGTCAAGGTAAAAAAAAAATGTTGGCATGCACCCTTTCTCCATACCACCTCTCCATGTTCCAAGATTGAAGTTTTAATGTCAAAGGGTTCTTAAGTTATGGTTTGGAATTTTTTTTTCTCAATTTGACCTTGAATGAAGAAAGGAGTCAAAGTCAAAATTTCGATGCAGTGCATCTTTTGTAAATGTCTTCTTTCTATGTTACAAGTTTGAAATCCTATTGTCAAAGGGTTCTAAGGTTATAGCCTGGACTATATTTTGATGTAAAGATTGACCAAGACCTTATCAAAAAGCTAAGGTCAAAAACGTTTGGTGGCCTTAAACCCTCCTCCATAAAGGGTTGTCAAGTTACGGCTTGGACAAAATTTGATTGAAGACGAAAACTGACCAAATCAGTATGTAGACTAGTATAGTCTACTTGTCGCATTAAATCTATAGGAGGAGTAGATTTTGAAAGAACAAAGGACAAGATAGGCTAAGACCCCTTTTGGCCTCTGATTTGTGGTGTCTCCAGGAGCGATGCAATACTTTATCAGTATTAACCTGTTGTCATCCCTCTTACAAAATGAGTATTGATTTTACGTTAAGGGGTACACTAAGGTCACAGGTAGTTCGCAAAATATACCAATTTCCAAATTTTCTCATTTTTATGCAAATTTTCATCAATTTTATAGCACATCTCGTTTCAGAATACACAGAGCACAAGCTTGCCTATCTACCAAATTTATATATTTCATGCACTAGTAACAGAGGCTTCTTGTGTATAAAAATCTCTGTACACGTGTTTCCCAAAGTGAAAAGTAATCTCAAATTTGACAAAAGTCCATCAGAATTGTGGAAATTTGAAAAAAATGTCCAACTTTGGCACCCTCTTGTGGCCTCCCTATACTCTTTGAATCAAAATTATTGCTGGTTTTAAAACAAGCAACATTTAAAGTTCTTACTGCAAACTATCACAATTTTGACTAAGGTTTGATTTTTTTTTAATCGAATAAGGGCCAAATTCGGCTGTTTCCATACCTTGTCCTTAGGTTAGACTACTTTATATAATGAAACTTTCACATAAGTTTCATCTTTTCTTGCTCAGTGGTTTTTGAGAAGAAAATTTTTTTCTTATAAAGCATGCTTATATTGAACAAGCTTATAATGAATTGACGCTTACAGCGGAGCAATTTTCATTCCTAATGACTTTAATTACACTTATAACGAAGCAAAATCGTCCGTCCCAGGCACTTAGTTATAAGTGTGTTTTACTGTACATTCCCTTGTTGACAAAACTTCCCCTATTGTGGCCCCAACTTATCCCTGAAGGTCATGATTTAGACAAAATTGAATGTAAAATAAGTAACGAAGTTTCACGTAATTTTAATCTTTTCTGGCGTAGTGGTTCTTGAGAAGACTTTTGAAATACCATTAAAGTTTCACTCATTCTTATCTCCCCTTAAAAGAAAGTTTGACCCTTCATTTGAACAATTGTTTTACACAAAAAGAATATTTCACATGAGAAATGAAACTCTGTGTTTCTAAATATTTCAACACACCTCTAGTGTGTTTCTCGTTATTTTTGTTATGAATAAATTTTCTACAAAAGCCTGGTTCCCAGAACTCCTCTTACATTTTACGCATGCAGTAGTCTAATCATCTTCTAGAAGATTATTGGTGGTGTCCTATTAATGTGCAATAAGGCTTCGGAATTTTCATTTTCACCTTGGGGGTCAAATGGGGATTGAAAATGACGTTTTTTCTACCAAGAAAACCCTGGTTCCCAGAACTTCCCTAACATTTTACGCAGTAGTCCAATCATCTTTTGGAAGATGATTGGTGGTGTCCTGTGCATTTGCAATAAGGTTTCAGAATTTTCATTTTCATTCTGGGTGTCAATGGGGGTCGAGAAATGACGTTTTAAAATACAAAAAGCCCTGGTTCCCAGAACTCCCCTAACATTTTACACAGTAGTCTATTCATCTTTTGGAAGATGATTGGTGGTGTCCTGTAGATGTGCAATAAGGTTTCGGAATTTTCATTTTCACCCTTGGGGTAAAAAAATTACGTTTTTTAATACAAAAAAGCCCTGGTTCTCAGAACTTCCCTTACATTTTACGCAGTAGCCTTATCATCTTTTGGAAGATGATTGGTGGTGTAATGTGGATGTGCAATACAGTTTCGGAATTTTCATTTTCACCTTTGGGGTCAAATTGGGGTCGTAAAATGAAGGTTTGTTTTTAATACAAAAAAGCCATGGTTCCCAGAACTCCTCTTACATTTTACGCAGTAGCCAAATCATCTTTTGAAAGATGATTGGTGGTGTCCTGTGGATGTGCAACAAGGTTTCGGATTTTGATTTTCACCTTAGGGGTCAAATGCGGGTTGATAAACGACGTTTTTTCCTACAAAAAAACCCTGGTTCTCAGAATTCCTCTTACATTTTAAGCAGTAGCCAAATTATATTTTATAAGATGTTTGCTATTGTCCTGTAAATGTGATATAAGGCGTCGGAATTTTCATTTTCACCCTATGGGGCAAATGGGGGTCGAAAATGATGTTTTTCTACAACCCCCCCCCCCCCCCCCGATTCCGAGAACTCCTCTTACATTTTAAGCAATATTCAAATCAAATTTTTGGGAAGATGAATGGTGGTGTTCCTAGAGATGTGTAATGCGGTTTTGGAAAGTTTCGGAATTTTCAATTTAACCCTAGAGGTTAAATGGGGTTGAAAAATGATGTTTGTTTTACCATGAATACCCTGGTTCCCTGAACTCCTGTTACATTTTACGCAATAGCCAAATTATCTTTTGAAAGATGATTGCTTGTGTCCTGTAGATGTGCAGTAAGGTTTCGGAATTTTCATTTTTACCCAAGGGGTCAAATGGGGGTCGAAAAACGATGTTTTTTCTACCAATAAAAAATCTGGTTGCCAGAACCCCTCTTTCATTTTAAGCTGTAGCAAAATCATCTTTTGGAAGTTGATTGCTGGTATCCTGTAGATGTGCAATAAGTTTCAGAATTTTCATTGGTGAAGTTCCAAAATCTGGTGCTCAGTGTGTTGTGTCATGCAACAAGAATATATTTGCTTTTAGGGTTGGAATCTGAACCATTTTAAAACTCTTTGAATTTTTTTTTTAAATGAGATGGATTATATAACCCCACCAAACAATATCTGCCCAACAGAACACTTGAAATATTATTAAACAAAAGTCTCTGAAGAGACTGTAGCTCTACTATATCAATATATTGATTCTGTGTGATTACAATATGTATATATAGATACGTATATGTAGAAATATGAAAATATTGGAAACTTTTCAGACCTATATATAACCAATTCATAATATCTCATGTATATCATATCATGACACAAATTAACGTATCGATATAGAAGATTTTGAATCATCCCATCCCTACCCTACTGGTGTGTACTAATAATAGAGATGTAATTAGTGATAAGTGTTTTGAAAGAATATTTTTATAATTCTATTTTAAGCAACCATGGCAACACATTTTTTAAAAATAAAAAACCGATATATAAGATTATCTTATCTTAATGAAGTCTTCTTGAACACCAATAAAACCAGACCAAAACTGGCCTTTTTATCAACCATGGGATTACCCTTTGTCAAAATCAAAAACTGTTGTAAAGAATTGTCTACCTTAGTATATTCTACTTCTACACCAAATAGGCCGTTTCAAAAAAAAAAAATCAAAATGATCGACCGCTGTCTTTCTTCACCTTGTCATTTTAATTTATCATAACAATACTGTTCATTGAAATAAAAAACCGATAAAAAAATTATGTATCTAATGTATGTATGTATCTTATGATGTACTTGTGTACCAAGTCTTATTGAAATCGGACCAAAACTGTTGGATGAGTAGTATTTTGATTAAATTTCATAGAAATTTCTACTTAGTAACCATGCCAACATTGTTCGTCGAAATCAAAAACAATAAACACTTAATTATGTAAGTTATTATAGACTAACTGTGAGTTTTATTGAAACTGAACCAGAACTGAAGGAGGAATAGCGATTGAATGAATCTCACAAAATTATCTTTTTTTAGTAACCATGGCAACACTGTTCATTGAAATCAAAGAACGATATAGAGAATTATGTACCTTAGTATAGTTTACTTGTGTTCCAAGTTTTAATGAAATCGGATCAAAACTGTAAAAGGAGTAGAGTTTGAGAGAATAAATTTAATTCTACACTATGTAATGAACTTTCACATAACGTTCAACTTTAAATGCCCAGTGGTCCTTGAGAAGATTTTTGAAGATTTGTTCCCTAAAAATGTATATTCCAATGTAAAACTTTGATCCCCTATTGTGACCCCACCCTACAACTGAAGGTCATGATTTGGACAAACTTGGATCTACACTATGTAATAAAATTTCACAAGTTAAAACTTTTCTGGCCAAGTTGTTCTTGAGAAGATTTCTGAAATGTGCCATTAAATTTTCACCTATTCTTATCTTCCCTTGCTCCCCCCTTGAATGAGTTCTTGACCCTTAATTTGAACAAACTTATCAAATTTAACTCCCCTTTGTCCAAGGATACTTCGAGGCAGTTTAAAATTGCCCACCGGTTCTTGAGAAGATCAAATTGTAAAAAAAAAAATTGTTTTCGATAAGAAATGTTTTCCATGACGAATAAAAATATTTTTTATTTCTAAATATCTCATCACACTTGTGTTTCTTGTTATTTTAACTATGACGATGATGAATCAATCCTGAATGGTTCAATTTTGTACAGGCATATGTATGATACCAATCAGACCCGACCTGACAACTAAGCAGTCCCAGAAAGCAGTCCCCGGGACTGCTTTGGGACTGCTCTGGGACCGCTGTGGGACTGCTCTGGGACTGCTTTGGGACTGCTCTGGGACTGCTCTAGAAAGCAGACCCAGCAGTCCCAGCAGTCCCTGGGACTGCTTTCTGGGACTGCTTTGTTCACTCATGCATGAAAAAGGTTCTGAGTGACATGATAGCTCCGCCCCTTGTGTATTCTGAATTTGCAGGCTCCCTGTTGTTGTTTTGTTTACTTTCAGCAGAGAGGTGTTTAAGATAAAGAATTAAAAAAAAAACCAAGGATTTTTTTTACAACATTTTAATACTTAGAGATAGATATACATGTAATTACTAAATGTCTTCAGGGGCTGTAAATTTACACAATTGTAGTCTGAATTAATTTTAAAAAATGAAAGTAGTTAAAAGGGAAGTCAGGAGATGACTTTTATCCTTTAAATTAAACTTTAATACAGGTGTTTGAAAAAAAATATATCTAGGCCTATTTAATTAATTAATGCTAATCAAAACTTTAATACAGGTGTTTGAAAAAAAAATATCGAGGCCTATTTAATTAATTAATGCTGTCAAGTTACGGAATGTACTCAAAGTTTGCATTAGCACTATTTAAAAACAAACAAAAAAAAAAAAAAAAAAAACAAACAAACTTGTCATTACAATAAGACATTCAGAGGGACGTACTGTACTGGATTTTTTTTTTTAAATTGAAAAAGCTATAACCATATGCATGCTAAAAAAAGAGCATTCCATGCTATTTTACCGCCCTCAAATAAAACCTACTAATTTATTAAATGACCATGAAATAAAATTATTCTACCATTCTTCAGTCATTTAAAACATTATATTTGTGAACAATTATTGGGGGATTTATTTATGAATTTGTTTTTGATTTATAAACAATTAATTAAAAGAGTAAATTTATAAACATTTTAAAATATTGGGAATTGTGACTTATTTCTTATTTTTGTTTGTGTTTTCCTGGCCGATTAATAAAAAGCAATAAAAATGTATAAAATGGTGTCAACACCTGAAGTTTCAATCGCCTTCGGGCATGATTAGCAGAAAGTCAATGCATGTTATTTGGGTATCAGTGTTACACATCACTGAACATGCTGGTCAACAATGACACTAATTTCAATCTATGTACTGCAAAAAATCTTCGTTTCAATAAATGTGTATAAATTTATTTCGGGATTAATTAATTTTGAACATAATCTGAAGGTTCCATTCGCGTGATTTACAGATGTACGCTCAAACGTTTATATAATAAAAGTATTATTGTTTTCTGTTACATAGATAATTTAACGATAATTAAATTGGCAAGTCAGTGAAAATAATCATGACTGAAATATAATACTCAAAGAATTTTTCAAATGCTCCAGTATACTTAAGAAAACTGCATTCAGAGTATAATATGGAAATCGGCCTTGCTCTATAATTATAAGGCCTATTTAAAGCTAGTTTTGATAGAAAATAAATAACTCAAGCTTAATTATCTATAAAAAAAAATTAAAAAATAAATAAATATCGAAACCAATATCAATCACAGTAATTTAGAAATTGATTTATTTTGGTGAAATATTAATATACCACAAAACTGTGTTTAAATATTCATGTTATTGATAGGTGTGAACGTCTTCTTTGTTCAATATTTATTATTTGTTTCTATACGCGTAGTGTGATTTTCTTAACAGTTAAAAATGACTGTCGCATGAGAATTGATACTGCTCAGAAAGAAATGGATCATCAATTTCAACTGCCTTTTATAGTTACATTGTTTATTGGTAATCTCATTTCTGAGTAAGCTCCGCCCATTAAATTAATTAAACCCGTCCACTGGGACTGCTGGGACTGCTTTCTGGGACCGCTGGGACTGCTGGGACTGCTTTCTGGGACCGCTGGGACTGCTGGGACTGCTCTGGGACCGCTGTGGGACTGCCCTGGGACTGCTTTAGCAGTCCCAGAAAGCAGTCCCCGGGACTGCTCTGGGACTGCTTTGTGTCAGGTTGGGTCTGGTTGGTACTGTATACATTTCTGGGAGAGATATTATTCTATCTGCAGTATGAGTTAATTAGTGTAAAAGTCAATCAATTAAAAAACAACAACTTATAATTCCATTTCAATTTTTGGCCAAAGTAGATGTCAGAGAGAGAGAGAGAGAGAGAGAGAGAGAGAGATTACCCCAGGTATATAACCTTATGCAAAACATAATAAACTTGTGATCGCAAATGCTCGGAGGGAGACACATTATTAAAAAGCATTTTTTTCTTTATTCTTTTCAGAACATCTCAAAGCTGAATACTTAGAATCTATATCATGTCAATGCAATGTGACTTTTGTCCATGTCAATAAAACTTCACATTTTTGAAAAAAGTATGATTAAATATCTTAATCAAGGTGTTTTAAAAAGCAAAATCAAGATATACTGGTATATCTAATCCAGCTACAGAGCTTAATCAATTTTAAGAGATTAGTACACTACCTGTTTAACCCCTAACTATTCTAAAAATATTTATATCACCATTCCTGATTCAAGAGAGAGCTAGGCATATGACCAAAAAGTCTATAATCTGAATTAATAAACATACATGTTGTAAAGTCAGTAAATGAAGATGACAAGTGGGAAATGGGGTTAATATTCACAAACTGTAGAAGTTTTCAACATTTAAGACCATGCAGACATAACTCCTTCCCCTTTTCCCCCTTTCCAGCCCCCGGGTCGTTCATGTATACATACCAATACCTTGTTTTGACATAAACAAATTGTGAATATACAAAAATGTTCATGTACACAAAGTTTTATGGCAGGTCTCTCAATGATTTTCATTTCTAATTCTAGGAGGGTGTGCTGACCCTAAGGGGTCATGAATGAAATGTCAGATTATCATTGACACACTTTTGATGCAGGTCATATTGTGATCATTTCTAGTTTCAGGGGTATGGAGGGGATGACCTTGCGGGTCGTGACCCCATATACTATTTAATGTGTCATAATACAAAATGGCTTCATGGCTTTTAATTTAATGAAAGCTATTTGATTGTTTCCGGTTCCAGAGAGTATGAATGACGTTATGGACTTGCTTCAATGTATAACTTGCATGTGGCATCCAATGATATTTGACCCTTTTCAAACTAAAGGCCCTTTACCAATTGCACTTCAGCTTATTTTACCCCGTTCTATACAGGTCAAAACTTTTAATATAATATAATCATAATGTAGTTACCGCCTGTTGTAGGTACCGTTAGCTTCATATAATCCATTTAAAACACATTAAGAATCATGAGATTTCCTACTAGTGATAATGATGCACGTATACCATGTGCAATCAAATTATGATAACGGTAAAAGTAGTGCTCATAGTGTGACGTAATTCCAACGTCATATGCAGAATTTTCCAAAAATGTGTAATGTGTAAAATTTATATCGTAATTACATGCAACATTTTTTTCATAACATTGGGTTATCTATTCCAAAAATGACAGGAAAACAGATGGGTTTTTGACATAGTTGATCGGGTATGGGTTTGGAAAGTTTCAACCCAAATACTGAAAAAAAATTGCACAATTCGATTATTTTCAAATGTTGTCACTTTGGCATCTAATTTTTTTTAAAAACGTTATGCATTAAAATAATAATATTTGTTATTTGACAATAAATTCAACAAGCAATTATGGACCAAAAATTACACCCCTCCTTTTTTTTTTTTTTTTTAAATCTTCTTTCAAGAATTCTGAGGGACTCCAAACTTCACATGGACTGAAGAAGATTCCTCACCGTCTACAAATACCCTCTGTTGACAACTGCTGATGTTACCACTGATGCCATAATGGTAAAGCTTTAGAAGAAGTCTTATGAGGCACTGCCTTGCTAAAATCTAGTATCAGGAAGCCTACCTGCTGGTTTTGATCTAGGTTGCGAGAGATTTCTTCTACTGTTATAATAAGTATTAAAAATTAAAAGTATATTATATATAACATATTGAGTTAAAATTACATAGTTTGTTTCAAACGATTATATAACTAATCGAAAGAATTATCAAAAATATGTTTGAAGAAGATTTGACGAAATCAAGTGCCTTGCAAAGCATGCAAAAAGTGTAATTTACAATTCTGGGAAAACAAATTTTTATCAATCGGATCGTTTTTCATCGTCCATGACAACGTCACCTGACTTTTACTGATAGCTTAAAAAGTCATGTGGAAAGATGGAATCGGAGCATACAGAGGTAATAATGCATCTGCAAATGAGATTGTACAGAATATTTTTTATTTAAAGTATGAGAAATTTACTAATTGGGGCCAAGAGTTTAAACTTAATTCGTAGCCACAATATTTTAGTACATAACGTGTATCTCAATTAAATAATAGATTAAGATCAAAACTGTCTTCGTTCAATTTTGCGTGTTTTACTACAGTCAAATTGTCAAATTGTCTATCATTATGCTATTAATAACAAGAAATGCAGTTTTATTTCAAATTATAGCTCTTTATAAAACCCTTATAAATTGAAAAGGCCTCAAAAATCAATGAAGCGGAATGACAGTTTGATCTGTATTCATCAAGATACACTGACATACCAAAAATCAGCTCAATATCTACAAGCGTACAGGAAAAACGTGCGAAAAACCAAGTGGGACAGACTGACAGACACACAGAGGGACAGACAGACGGACAGCTAGAGGGACAGGCAGACAGATGTACGGACAGACGCAGAAGAAACCTATAATCCCCTCTGGTTTCACTGATAGGGACTAAAAAAACTAAAACATTTTATAAAGTGATGTTTACTTTTCTACCATTATATGTGAAAACCTGAGGTGTTTAGTTAAAGCTCTTAGTGTATTAATATAGCGTAATAAGCATAATAACTGCAGTATAAGCTCATAATTTATATGCTGTATACAGCAATATGTAATTAATGTCTATTATAAAATGTCATCTGCACGAAATCTTAGCGAGAACAGACCAAATTACGTTTATAAACACGGGTTCCCCGCGTCTTAAACGTTCGATGTAATTTATCAGTGACGTCATAAAGGTCCGACGCGCAATCAATGAATCAAATAGTGCCGTTGAGTTTGAAAAATAAAACAATTCAGGCGTTAAAGATCATAATAAGGAAAATATAATATATGAATAAGTCATAAATGTAAATATAAGTAATAATGTATCATTTTTAAACATCTATCGGGATATAAATACGGTTTGGTACGAGATCAAATTTAATGTAAAGCCCTTCCGGCTTTATGGAATTTGATCTCGTGACCAACCCGTATTTATATCCCGATAGATGTTTAAAAATGATACATTATTTCTTAAATACATATATATAATTAAAAAATATTTTTCATACCATGTCCTACACCAGCCATCGTACTAATTAACTTAAAAATTGTCATATGAAAGGAATAACTACTCAGATATATGTGAAAAAAGTTAGAAGTTATGTTTAAATATAAATAATATACCTGAAGAGAAAGCGAAATAATGAAAACAAATACCAGAAACATTTTACCTATGTTTTGGAGTTCCCAGAATAAACACAGAATTGACCATATGAAAAGCGGCAATAATTGAAGTGAGGCACACAAGGAAATAGACATATTTCTGGTAGGAACCAAATTCCCCGAGGACCCCGAGAAGTTCGTCAAAGTGCATCTTTATTCTGTCTCATACGACCGTGCAGTAATGCAGCTTGTGTCATGCAATAATTTTTATACCAGTCAATGCAACCTTAATCATTAGTAGCCGCACACAAGACATATATTTTCTTGAAGGTTAATTTTTTCTTAAAAGTGCATTACTGAGCATGTTGAATAATATATATTTGTCTTGCGTTTAGAAATGCACCATTTGATATGATTGAATAAATAACACAGATTCGCAAAGATAAGGTGAAATATTTTGCCACCCAACAACTCTGAAAGAGAGTTCCCGCACGAGTAATACGGCAGATATGAAAAAAATAAAGCAAGCGACATACAAATAATAAACTGTTATCGAAACTTATAAAGAAATCATAGCATAAAAAAAATAATTGAAAGATTATCAGAACTAAATCTTGAATGCAATCTCAAGTATGAAAGATATGAACGAGAGATAGCTTGTGATACATCTACAAGTAAAGTATTAATAATATAGTAATCAGTGAGAGACAATCGTTTATACCGCTGAATGGTTATGCTAACAAAACGCGCATCTGAAAAGGCAATGTTGTCCCAACTTCACAGAATTAAACGATTACACAAAATTTTTTTTATTTGCTGCTGCAAGACAATGCTGAAGCAAATGTATAAACAAAGTTCTCTGCATTCAGACTATGCCCCCCCCCCCCCAAAAGGGACGGGGGTCTTTTTTCAACGGCATCCTTTTGCTAGAAGAAAAAGTGGCATCACCCTTAAAATCTGCATTACCTACGGGAAGAAAAATGACCCCTGTAGAATAATGACCCCTCGTAGACTTGACTTCATTAAAATATTTTTTCTCATTTATTTGTTTTGAGGGAATGTGTTATAAGTCAAGAGGCCAGGGTCAGTATGCTCGCCTTAGGAAAATTGGAATAAAATATGAAAATAACGAACAGTAATCAATCTCAAATGTCCATTAAAATAATACAAATTTGGAGCAGAGCAAACACGGACCTCTAAAACATCAGAGGTTGAATCAGGTGCCTTGAAGGAGTGGGGATCCCCTGTCGACCGTCACATCGCCGCGTGCTCATTGTCACGATCGGGCAAAAGAAATATTCCGTAGATAATTCAGTGTTTAAATAAAGGCCTAAAAATTTGTTTGATAAAAGTCAGTCAGCATTCGTCTTAATGATAGATTGTATTTGCTGAAAAGGTCATTGTTTCGATAATAGTAAGTAATTTGCGAGTTCCATTTTTATTAATAAAGCAGCTGTCTATGATGTCTAAAATCCTGGACTTTAATTTATCGTGGGGAATGGTTGTATAAAGTGTTGAAATATCGTACGTTTAGATGTTATTGGTTTTGGTAAAAAAAAATGTTTTTTAAATTTTCTAAAAGTTATTTGGAGTTTTTAAGTATCCACAACTGATTTACACCACTTCTCGAATATATTGTTGTACAGTGCCCCTGAAGTTTCTCCTTCACTGCTGTTAATATTTTAGTGAGGGGTAAAGAAAGAGGCTGGTAGAACATTTACTGGAACCAGCTCTGTATCTTTGTTTGTAAGGATTTTTATGAAATTTAGGAATCCAGTATAGATATGGCAATTCAAATTCATTTGCACTGTTGGCAGTATATTAAAAATATTTTAAACTGACGTATGATTTTGAAGAATTTCCTCCTTGGAAAAGGAGGTATGGGTTTATAAGTTGGATTGCGGAATTAAATCTAGATTACTCCAAAATACAATTAAAACTAGTGATAATTATAACGGGAACCGTTACAGATGTTCCCAAAACGACTCCCCAATCCGTTATGATGTCCCATTCCCTACAAGCTTCATTACATTAGGCAATACTTTTTTCAATATAGATGGACACTTTATTTTAAGGGTATTTTGTTGGAAGACTAGTCCGATATAGCCATATGGGTATTAGCCAATCAAATTTCATCGCTTGTGCTTGCACTTGTTTTCTACATTCTTCACATAAATTTTCTTGTAGTGTCTCACAGTATATACATTTGTGTCAAATATCAGAGAATTTCATTGAAAAATAATAGAGATATAACCATTTAAGCATTAACCAATCAGAATTCAGCACGTGCGCATGCATAATGTAGGAGCCCATTGTGCGTATCTATATTATAAATTTCATCCTGTTTTGATGAAGACCAAGGGAGTTGTTGCCATTTAAAGTTTCAGTCAATCAGATTGCAGCACACCTGCATGCACGTGTTTTCAAGAAATTGCCTATATAATATGTTGGAGAACCTTATACATGTAATATATGCTTATATTTTACATTTCGAAATCTTTTGTCAAAAATCAAGGAAGTTATTGAGATTTGTATATCAGTCAATCAGAGCGAAGCACACTTGCACACGTTGAACACGTTCGAGGATTAGGTTCATATGTTTGATATCTAGGCATTGTAGAGGTTTTTTGATGTTTTTTTTTTGTAATTTAAAAGGTTGGAAGCACTAGTCGACGTATATTTGAAAGAGATACGAGGTGTGGACCATCGTCGCAAACCACGATTTTGGGTCCACAAGATAGAGAGGATCGATGTGAATCACCCGTGGGTTACCGACGATGGGCGTGGACTTGAAGTATGGTGGAATACAAGGCTGCACCTTTAAAAAGCCTTCTTTTTTTTTTAAAAAAAAAAAATGGGTTTTTGAGAATTCACGTTTGATTTAAACCACTTCTATAATATACTGTAGAACAGAACGTCTGAAGCTTCTTCTTTACAGCAGACATTTTTGTGAGTGACTAAAGATAGAACTTAGAGCACTTGCTGGTCCCGGTGTGTCTTTATGAGGGTTTTTAAGAAGTGTAGGAATCCAGTATAGGTAGGGTAGATCTAACTCTCATTCGTTAACTGGAATGTTGAAAGTATTTAAGACTGAAATGTGATTTTAAAGAATATCAATTTTAGAAAGTGAACTGTTAATTTAAAGAGGATTTTCAGATGTAGAAATAAAAGTTCTTCTAAAAACACAATTCTAGCAATAAGACTTGCAAACAAAGACAATATTTTTAAAATCTTTGTCTGCTGAAACCATAACATTTTGTTCATGTAGTTTTTCTAATTCCTTTCTCATATCATAAGTTTTTGAAGTGTAAAGTTGGCAATTTGATATAACAAAATTTCATTTTGATCACGATATAATCAACAAATGCATAATCAATCGGCAAAATATTTTATTATTATAAATTTATGTTTTAGACATGGGAATTAAATCTCAATTTAATGTAAGATTACAAAATTTTTATGCTGATTTTTTGTCGTTTCTTTTTAGAAAAAATTACGACATAATCATAATTACTAACATCATATGGTTAATCATTAAGCATTTTTCTTATTCTGTAAAGTATCACAATTTTTTTTTCTCAATAGACGAACTGAAATATGGAAATTTAGGGGGAAAATCTATTATTTTTTGGCTAGCACGGCTTTAAGGCTAGAATTTACCAGGACATATTTAAAAAACAGTCTTTTTTCAGGAGTAACCCCCCCCCCCCACCAAATAAAATTATTTCAACTAACATAATGTACAAATAAAAGAACTGTGTATAATATGCACATTTTAGTATTTGTATCTCATAGGGTCCGCCATTTAAATAATGTAGCACAAAGATTAGATCAATATTTCAAGCATTTTTCGAATATAATCAAATTTTTGTTAACATTTTTTGACAGCGCATTTATCCTATCAACTCCGTATTAACTGCTGAAGAGGATACACATCTATAGTGTTTACAGAACGGAGAACAAAAAAAAAGAACAATAAAAAATTAAACCAAAGCCCACCTCTGCATTTTTATTCATTTACGGTAAAACATAGCTTGTCATAGAAAATCCAGTAGAAAACTTTGATCAAGAGTAAGGCACTATTCCGGGATTTCTATCTGTTATGGATTAAAATAAGGGATGGAGTAATTGATAAAAGTAATTGTAATTGGGTGTAATTAATAACATTTTGCAAAGTAATTGGAAGTAATTTGTATTTGACTATTTTTTCAATTACTTGTTATTGAATATAATTAATTATAATGAAAAGAATACCCTGTAATTTCAATTACTTTTCAATTACATTTCAGTTACTTTACATAATACATAATATGTGTATTTAAGAGGCTAATATTTTCAACACAGTCACATTTTACAGTTTTTTTTAATTCATTCAAAGAAGCCCTTCTGTTTTTTAAAATCTTACACTCTTTTATTTCTCAATAAATAAATTTGATATATTGGCTTGTTTATAAAAATATTAGTTTGTTTTATAATTATAATGCACATAAAGAATTGATACTAGTTTAACCGTATCAAAAATTTTGTTCTACTTCTCATTGGTATAGACATGAAACATTTCAATATTTTGTTGCTTGATTATCCAAAAAAAAAAAAAAAAAAAAAAAAAAAAAAAAAAAAAAATTAATTTAATGTGTCATTAAGAGATGCCTTGTTGCCCTTCAAAACCCAGCTGTAAATTGCTATCAAAGCAACCCTCCAAAATTTTCTATAATTTTATACCATGCTATGTTTAAATTAAAGATATGACCATTAGAGGTGATTTATTAAATATACTATTAAAAATGCTCTCCTATTTATATACTTCAGAAAAGAAATAAATATTGATCAGTATTTTAACATTTAAACAGATCTTTATATGCACATGCATTTGGTACATGAAATAGTCATTATATAAAACAAGTATTATTTGTCAACATTTGCATTTTAAGGTGTTTAGCTTGCCTATCTGTAGCTAAAACAATTTGAGAGTATTTTATGGTTGATTCATTAACTCTTGAAAACTCGCTTTTAATCAAATTTCATGAAGGCTATCAATTAATTGATAAATGTACATGTAGGATTAGGTCTTATGTTGATGAAACACAAAAAACATGACAGACACCTGACATTATTTATTTTAAACATTCCCCCTACCTTAAATTTACATGTACATGTATTTGTTCTTCAAGATTTTTGAAAGTGAAACAAAAGTAATTGAAATGTATTTCATTACATTCTTCAAAGTACTTCAAAGTAATTAATTACATTTGTAAAAATCAATGTAATTGTGATTGGAAGTATTTTCAATGTATTTGAAAGTATTTAATTACATTTCAAAGTAATTGACCCCAACCCTGATTAAAATATAAAATAACACCAATTTGTCCAAAGAAAAATATGTAACTAGAAAATGTTATAAGTCGCAAGTGTTTTTTGTGGGAAGGGTGGTTGTCTATTGCCACCAAAGTTTTGAAATCCCAACCGACGTTAGAAAACCTTATTGTGTTGGTACATGGAAAGGGGTTGAAGTATATACTTAGATATAATGTAGATTCCTATATATGCAAAAGTAATTAATTATCGCATAATTTCGGGGAAGCGCCACTCGCCAATTAAACATTGCTCCCTTTATTTTTTTGTTGCTGAAATACGTGTAAAAAAATCAAGATCAGCAGCCTAATGGCGAATTCAAAATCTCGCGAGTTATTGTCTTGCAGAGTCATTTCGCGATATTAAGTACAAGTTAAATTCCTTTATATATAGACACTATAAAAAATTCTTAATTATTAGAATAATAGAAAATTTTGATCCTTTCAATACGGGTATATGTCCTTCATGTATGATCTTATTATATGATTGAAACAAAACGTTTTGAGTGAAACATTTGATTTCAATTTAGTCTTAAAACATATGAAAGAAATATTCAGAATACCATCATTGATAAATGTTCCCTTTCTTGCATTGTTTTCTAATCTAGAAATATGTAATAACAGATTTGCATTAATCCATTCTCATTCTTAAAAACGCTTCCTTTTTCTTTTATTAATTACAAACAAACAATGATATACATAACATATATGCTAGTCACAGTAAATACAATAGATACTAGTAATTAATGTGATTACTTTGATTAAAAATTGCATAAAGTGATGAAAAAAAATACATGTATGTTGGAGTTCATTTTAAATTGTTATGAAAAATATAACTTTTACTTATGTCCTCATACTTATAACAAGATTAACATAAATATTTGACGTTTACAGCATATACAATGTTTCTACGTTAGGATGTTGGGTCACTATTCCGCACCTTTATAACGTCATACTATCTCCATGCTAACTCACTGAGACCATAACTGTTTTGTGAACCTGTTGGCAAAACATTGAAATTTTCTAAACTTTAATAAACTTTTTTGAACACTTTATGAATTAATACTTTATCATTTGAACAGTTTTCAAAGTATTGATATGTATTCAATGCCAGTTCAACAAAATTATACAAAGAATCTCTGGTACAAGTCTACAATACATCTTGTTTTTTAAAAAATCAAATGTAATGATTATTGATCTATTCTTAGTGTTAATAATATAACTTTCATAAAAACCTATGACAATATGATTCATACTAATCTTGAGCCCGACAATTAAACTTGACTTGAGCCATTTAAAAGTTAAGTATTTTTTATAAAAGGTGTACTTTATTTACAGTATCTCCACAGTTGTCACAAAATGTTTGTACATTTACATTCCCAGCGCTCTCACTCACGTTATTGTTTAATAAACACTCTACAGGACCATATGACCATAATGGACCATATAACAATTTGTAAGTTAAACTTGACATTTAAAATTGAAAGAATATACCCTGAGATTGTTTTATGTATTGAATAAAGAGGGATGAACCGCAGTCTAGGGTGAAAATATATCATTATGAAAAAGTATATTTATATTTCAAAGTCTAAAGTGAGAAAGATCAATTTCTAAGCAATTTTAAAATTTCGTCGTATCCACTATAAAAGACTCGTTCCTGTAGGTATATGAAGATCCGTTTTCCTCGTATTTTTTGGCCTGCCTGGAAAAAAAAAGAAAGGCAATGTAAACAAAATTCACTCAACAATATGCGACAGTAACGTCATTTTTTAAATACTGTAAAATCACTTATTTCATGGGGACAAATATGTCTTGGTTTTAGAAAAAAATATTGATTGCTGAGGATTTAATTTCGTTGGTGAAGAAGTGTTGAGTTTTTTTATATGGTTGAAAATTTAAATTTCATGGGAGAACAGGACTTCGTAGATTTCTATCTTCATACCATGACCCCCCTCCCTCAGAAAATTAGTGATTTCACATGATTTGATTTCTGTAATATGGATGGTAAAATACATACTTTGGTGGAGGAAAATCTTTGCCATCTTGGATGATTTCCGGTAGATTGGCGCCTAGTGTTTCCGGTAAAATAAGAAAGAGCAGCCCAGCTAGTATGGAAGCTCCTCCAAATACAACTAGCGGAAGAGCTTGTCCGAAATGGCCATCAACTATCAAACTCTAAATACAGATAAACTCATACACATAGAGGAAATGACATTTCATTGTCCAAGAACCGCAGTTTGTGTATCATTAATCTATAAGAATCTTGACCAGAAAATTAAATTTTGGGCGAAAAACATTGCCTTTTATATATACAACAGATGTATATATATATATATATATATATATATATATATATATATATATATATATATATATATATATATATATATATATATATATACGACTAATTGTCGAATTCCTTTATCACAATGTACTCGTATCCTACGTAAGGATGGGACATAATTGTTAAATTTTTCCAACTGAAATAGGAAATTTTGATAATATTAACTCTGTGGATATCTTTCCGTTATCTCTTTGGACTTGATTTGTTAAATAGCAAAGGTTATAGTCTTCACTTTCATTAATGTCTCATCTGTAATCGATAATAAGACTTACGAGATCTGCTACATAGGGGGACACCATCCCTCCAAGCTATGTCAGATATAAATAGGCGTATTAGAATGAAATATAGAAACAACGAACAGTAACCAAGCTTAAAAGTCCATATAAACAGTACACATTTGGAGCAGAGCAAACACGGCCCTCTAAAAACATGAGAATTAACTGGGATCAGGTGCCATAGAGGAGTAAGCATTCCTTGACGAACGGTCACACCCGTCGTGTGCTCTTTGTTACGATCGGAAAAACAAATAAAAAATAATCATTTTATCGTTGATTCGATATAGGCCACTAAACTCGAAATAAAAGACACAATGGGGTCTGACTCATCTTGTTTCATATTTGGGTGTTTTACTAAGGAAAGACTTTGATGGCAAACTAGCAACTAAACATTATGATAAACGTGATAACTTCAACTTTTCTATTTCATCAACTTCCCTTATTTATGTAGCAGTATTTCAATATCACCTGCATATGAGGTTAATGAGTTCAAGAAATTTCTAAAACGAAATAGGCTACTAAGAGATAAGTTGATGATATAAGGACATCAACAGTCTCGTCATTTAAACATTTGATAAGTTCTATGGTCGATACAATGATATTGCATGTTGCCAAATACAATATCATTAGGTCGAAAGTTGACTGACATCTTTTATACAAATTGTTAGGCCATTATTTTCACAGTGAATTGTCTACGTTGTTCCCCGTTTACCCTATCACGACACGGATGTGACCAGATCACAGAGGATGCTCACTCGTCTATGGCGCTTATCCCATCTCTGTTTCAAGAGGTCTGTGTTTGCTTTGCTCACAATTTGTATTGCTTATTGGACTTTTGAGCATGATTACTTCGTTAAACCAGAGACATATAACAGAGGGACCGCTGACTCATTTTCGCGCCAAATTATCTTCCTGTTTTAGCAGCGCCCCACCGGGAGGCATAGCAAGACTTCCTGTCATAACAGCTGCTGTGTTGTCTTCAACGCCTTTGGGGTAAATATTGCGAATATATTCTATATTTTATTATATATAGCCCGTACGTCAATTACTTCTCATATAAGGTGATGTCTTAGATGTATTTTTCCAGCTCTAACGAAACTTAAAAGAAAAACGTAGAACTTTAGATCATCAGATTATGACACGCATTGATGCAAATCATGCACTCATGGTCACTTCTATACAATAATTTGAATTAAAATTTTGTCTTGTATAAAAGTTGTACCCTTATATGATCATGATCATTGTAGACTCAGGCCCCTTAGAACCGGTGAGGAAGGGGGAAATAATTTTGCCAGTATACAGGCACGTAGTTAATTAAGTATCATTTTTTTAAAGGGGGGTATGTATATTTGACAACTTATCTCAAAATCTTGGGCAAGCAAAAAAAAAAAAAAAAAAAAAAAAAAAAAAGAGTAAAATTGTCAGAACTCGAAAATTCTATTTCATGGAGGGGGGTAGCTTTCATTGTATATTTTCAACAGTAAAAGGTTGTGTAAAAGGGTATGTTTGGAAAAGGGGAAAGCCCCCCCCCCCCCCCAATACTACATGTTACATCAGAGAGTGCATACGAAACCTAAGCATTTATGATTAGAAACTACATTTACTTTAATGTGTCCCTTAAAAAAATATTAATTTAAAGTCAGACAAACTTGTTTTTTGCTCAACCAAAATTTCTAGTATGGTTGTGTCCCAAAAACTGAAATTCCTTCCCACCTATGGGGCCTGAGAGTTTCTCAACGTAAGACCTTATCATAGTCATGGGATGTATTATTTTACCATAAATGTTGAATGGTTTTATGTTTTATGTATTCTGTCATGTGACTTTTTTGTATATCATAGTGAATAATCAGCATGTTGATTTTTACATCATGTAAAAATGTACTCATTATTCATTTTTATAAAAATTGGTACTTCATGTAATCTCCAGGTATGAAGTCACTTTCCTCAGCAACAGATACAGCTTGACAACAGTGGAAATGCAGAAGTCTTATTCTAATGTGGGAATTTATTTCCAACACCATAAATCTATTAAGTGAGTGGCAATTTTCTTTCTATTATGTCACAGTGATTAAAAAAAAGTATCAACCTGCTACATGTAACTGTTAACATCTAAATTTCGCATCAGGATCAATAACTGCTGCCTTGATTTAAAATAATTATGCTCTTTGCGAGGGGATGCTCTGCCTTGTGGTGCCCTTGTTTTAGGGGGAGAATGTTTTTTTTTTTAAACTGCTTTTGTAGTGTTTTTTTTTTTAAATATACATATTTATAATGGACAATTGCCCTAACCCAGGTTTTACAAGTATATCTCATGGAGCTATTAAATTCTTTTATTCACTGATTTTGCATTTTCATATTTTCAGATATGGTACCTCTACTGATTGATTCTAAAAGATTCTGAAGTTTTCCTGTTGTCTTCCCAAAAGACCTTGACCTGCTTTATAAGGGTGTTTTGAGTGAGATCATAAATAAATAAGGCGATGATTTGTAGTTTAGTAAGCTGCAAAGCTTAAAATTGTACCATGCTGCTGCATCACACATGGCCAAACTCGAACACCACTGAAACAACATTGGCTTGTATCGCACTACTGTTGCTGCAACTGAATAAATGATATGCTTAACTATTAATGGTAAAATCTGAGGTATCTCTCACTCCAGGCCATTTGTAAAGGTTTTTATATGACGAACATTTTTCCACTCCTTGGACAGTAAATTCTGAGTAAAGAAAAGCATATATGTGATGTACATTTCAAATTTCAATGTGATGCGTATATACTGGAATTTACTACAAGGCCTAATAAATGTGTGACAATAAAACAAAGTCAACCAATACATATGTTTGTCTATTTTTGAACACCTACTTTTTCAGGTATATATAATTATATATACATGTATATACACAATGTTATGTACATACAAGTACATGTTTGTCACTTAGATTTGAATAAAAGACAAAGTACCTCTACATATTCACAAAAAGTCTTTTATCATCCTCTGTATGATTTTTTTCACATTCAGATTTTAAATTGTATAAAGCTTTGTTACATGTAAATATACTTTGTAGTAAATACAGGTTTTTGGTATGGGCAAAACATTCTTTAATTGTGTCAGCTTGTAGGGCTGATATACATGTAAATAAAGTATTCATTAAGTTTTATTTTGGCTTAATAAATATTAAGAATGCCTGAATTGATTGCCATCAATGAATATACTGTAAATTTCTATTTATTTCATTTTTAATTTGAATGTAGATCTAACAGAAGGTCAGTCTTCCTGCATACATGTATAAGTACCACATAATAACAAGTCTAAGGTGTGCAATGAATAGAGGGCTCCTAAAACCATTAGTATTAATTACTTAATTAAGTTGCATACACCGAATGCACTATGATGAGGTTTTCTTGATCAGCATCACTTTAATTGATTTTTGTTTTGTAAAATAGCACTTTTAACAATATTTAAAAAATGCAGTAAATGATACAATGTATGAGTTGCTCGATTAGATTAGCCTACAAGTCACATTCTATGCTTGGTTTCAGGATGATGTATTTTGTGTTTTTAGATATGTTATAATAAAAAAAATAATAACATATTTTATATAGAACAATATGATATTTTTAAAAAGGGCTAATTTCAGCAATTTTTTTTATTTTAATGAATGCATAACGGCATATTTATATAAAATTTTTTAAAAAAATCAATCAAACAAACAAAAAACAGGAAATATACACCAACCTGAAACCTAGAACCTACGTAGGTAACCACTAAATAAAATAATGGATGCCAGTGCAAAACCAACACGGCCAACAAATGACCTCGTCAAAAAAGGTCTTATCCTACACTATAAAATACATTTTACAGTGTATTTCTTAGTGTAGAGGTGGTAAAGTGTGATGGACAAGCTCTCGTGAACAAATGCAACTCGAGTCGGGGTTAGAAGATTGATTCCATCTATTTACTGCTGATAAATTTGTTCTCAATTCCTTGTCGTCATGAAAACGAAAGTAACTCATCCCCCTACGATTAATGTCACGAGTAAATTTTGCTTAAAATTGGAGTTGTAGCGATGTTTACTACCCATTCTATGATGAAACGCCATACTGTTTATAGTTTCTATGCCTCCCGGTGAGGGCGCTGCGAAAATCAGAACATCATTTTCCATTCGGAATTTAAGTACCCAAGTTAAAGTGAAAAGTCTAGAGATGCCCCGAATGAGTCAGCGGTCCCTCTATTATATGTCTCTGGTTAAACTTTACATTTCATATGAAGTAATTTGTATATAGTGCAATAAAGCAAGTACTCTTGCGAGGCGGGATTAATTATACCCATTTAAAACCTTACCTTCCTATCTTCAAATTTGTTCTTTTAAATTTGAACAAATTTATGACCATTTTAAAGTATACTTTACAATACACTAGCACTGCAATGTGAAGGTAATCAGTTTGCAATAAAATTCTAATATATCCGTAACTTCAAAAGATGAAGATGGTAAACTTACTTTTCCCAATGTATAAAACTGTAAAAATGGTTGAAATACAAGCAAGCCCTCCAAGCACCATACACGCGCAATGCAGTTTCTTTCTTCCAATACGATCCAATAACACTAAACAAAGAGTATAAGCTGGGAATTCTACCAGACCTGTTAGGAAAAAGTTCAAATAAAAGTCGCCAGCCAGGTTCCCGGAATTTAGGGACAGTCCGTAGTATACCATACTTACAACACACCTGAGGAAAAGAATTAAGAGTCAGTGATATGGGACATGCAATGTGTACATCAATTGCAATTCGCGTACTTATCAGTCCTGCTTAAATTTCATTTGAAGTTCATTTTCTTACTGAAAGTCGATAAGAAATGAAAATGAGATTTTTCAAATAGTTTGATAATTACCAATCCAAGAAATTATTATAGTTCGGACAAACAGCACCCTCGAGGTAAACAAGTGCCATAGCTGGCCTGTCACTGTTTCGTCGCATTCTAGCGAATCCAGCTGTTTATCTGTAACTTCTACTTTACTTCGTTTGGCTATTTTGCGAATAATGACTTTGGCCTCCTCGTATTTTCCACGGTTAATCAACCATCGAGGAGATTCTGGCAATAACCTTGGATAGAATGTCAAGAAAAGAAGAAAAAAAAAACAATGAAGTTTTTTCATACATGTACAGGTATACGATGGATGATTTTCTATCATACCCTAGAAGGAATACTGTATACTAGGAATTTTTCGCCCCTTTCGCCCTCGTTGTAAAAGGGTGAATTTAAATCGGGGTAAATTCAAAGTAAACAACAAATCTTGTATACACAACTATGTTTGGGCGAATTTAAAACACAGCAAAAGTGTTTCCAAGGGAAAGGAAAAAAATTACAAGGGGCGAAATAATACCATATACAGTATCACATCTTCACAGAATTTTACATGATAACTATATATAGCTAGCGATTCATCAATAATGTAATGTAATAATTAGTATCCTTATTAAAAAATATAAAAGAATCTACGAGGTATATTAAATGCTATATAGCCCTCCCACTTAACTTCAAACCGATCATTGTTTGAATTCAAAAGGAAGGTTTACTATATGTAATAAATACTATATAGTAACATTCCCCAATGGGGAAAATTTAATTTTATATGAAGTAATTCTTTCTGGGGATGATCTAGTATAGGACAATGTTATTATATGGCAACGATACTTTACTGATATTTCAAATCATGTATTTACAAGGAATTAATCGTGAAGTCTGAAATTAGCTGGTAGCATGCATGCAATGATTTCGGATGATACATTTACGGCATGCATCTAGTCAGGCTATGTACTAGTTTACATGTACGATACAGTTACCAATACAACTTCGAAAATTAAATATTAAGTATATGACTTATTTCGACAAAACACACGCCCACTCATTTCAGATGATACATTTACGGCATGCATCTAGTCAGGCTATGTACTAGTTTACATGTACGATACAGTTACCAATACAACTTCGAAAATTAAATATTAAGTATATGACTTATTTCGACAAAACACACGCCCACTCACCACCAATAACTCAACAGAAGTGCGGAGGGAACAGACACTGCTATCTCATTGTACTTCCAGTCCCTAATAAGATAGCCAATAAGACATAGAATAACCACTTCTATGGCGAAGAAGTATTCGATGACAACCCCAGCCCACAGCCGCTTTGAGGGACCAACGATCTCAACGCCTGTATTGCAGAAAAACAAACTGAAATTGATGAGAGAGGATAAAGAATGGTATTGTCATCTACTATGACTGAAATTGCCATCAAATTATCTTTTCTTAATAGCAAAACATACCTTTGTCTTGGTATATTGAATAAACTTTTTTTGAAATCATATTCTAATGAATAAGATAATTTAAAAAAACTCACCTAAAACAAAGGCTGACATGAAAGTCCCTGCGCAGGAAAATCCAACAATGAATCGTAAAACACAAAAGAGGTAGAGGTTAGCCGCCCACGACACGGCTAGACTGGACGCCAGCAGTACTAGTTTGGATAAAATCAGTGTCTTCTTTCTTCCAATCCTCGTAAATATTAGAAAAGTGAATACAATTTAAAAAAAATCACTCCTTGGGGATCATTAAAAAAGAAAAAAAGAAGCTAAACACGTTTAGCGTTTATATCTGCATACTAAGTAGGTTTTTATATTACGTGGTGAGCTCATTTTATTTTTTACATTAAAAAAACAGAAGTAAACATATAACGTACTTGTCTGCAAGTGCACCTAGACCCAGAGCTCCGAAAAACACACCAGCAAAGAAAACCATTTTGGCATTGGATGCCCATAGTTGCTTGTCACAAATCAAATCTTGCTGTATAAAAAGTATCATTCAATTACAACGATAAACTGTGAAGAAAATCATTAGTGTAAGTCAGAATAGAAAATGTAATCCTTTAGCTAAAAATATTGGTAATATATCTAGAAAAAGTCAATAAAATTAACCAAACAAATGTAGCAATATACCCTTATCACCTGCATATGGGGTGTATATCTCTCAGTTGATTCGATTCGCAAGAGCATACTCTACGCATGAACAATTTTTAAAACGAGGCAAGTTATTGACAAAAACAAGTTGATGAAACAAGAATATCAACAGTTTCGTTTAAAGTCATCATTTCGTAAGTTCTATGGTCGATACAATGACCTTGTCAGCAAATACACTCTCTCATAAAGTCATATGCTGACTGACATTTTTCATACTAATTGTAGGGCCAATATTTACACACTGAATTGTCGACGGACTTTTTCCCGTTATTTACCGATCATGACAAGGAGCACACGGCGGGTGTGACCGGTCGGCAGGGGATGCTCACTCCTCCTTGGCACCCGATCCCACCTTTGTTTTTGGAGGTCCGTGTTTGCTCTGCTCCCGATTTGTATTGTTTCAATGGACTTTGAGCTTGAATACTGTTCGTTATCTCCATATTTTATCCACACGTTTTTTACATTCGATAAATTGCAGTAATATGTCCTATAAAAGAAGCAAGTTTATACAAGAAGTTTCGTACCAGTATAGTCTTTATGCTACCACTCATTATTCACTTCAAGAAAGCGATTATAAAAACGATTCACTAACTTATTTCATAGATGAAACATTAAATAAAAATGTACATCTACTATACAAATAAACTGTATATTCAATACATGTAAATTAATACATTCTAGTGTTTATAATGAATTAATCTTATGCCCGTATTACTTTAAGAGAATTAGAAATACATGTAAACTGTGTGTAGTAAGTTGCAATAATTTAGCAATTACCCCATGTAGGTCATATTTGAGTCAAGCAAACAGAACTTTATTAAGTCACCACAACTTTAAGCAATATTGTTAAAAGCCACCTATTCTATAAGTAGACAACTGTAATTGATAGATCTGATGTATAAAACATACAGAACTAGAAGTATATGTACACGCATTTCACCCCATATAAGCTCTATATAAAGTACGTTTTATCAAAGTATACCACTTTAAAGAAAGTAATTATGAAAATTTTCATATCATTATACTCGAGTTAATACAGAAAATGGTTGGAATGTACATGAAAGTGAATATCTGCAAATGAGTTATTGTTTACATCAACATGCCTTGGAAATACAATGCTATAATTCTAAGCTACCTTGAAGTTAAACAACTGTTAAGCAAAGCTATACTGTAAGTAAAGCAGTTGTAAAATAAATCTATTGTACAGTTAAGCTATTGTAATGTAAATTTAAGAGTAGAGAAATGCAATCTTACGACAAGAACAACACTATAAGTGATTTTAGTTATAAAAACCTAACTTCTGTTTAAAGTAAGTTTTTTAAGGTAAAGAACCCAACATAAGTGTTCTTTACATATAATAAGTCACTATTCAATCTCTATAGGCATCTTTTAGTGAGCCAGTTATATTAAATAGCGTTTTGTATACTACTTGTAATTAAAAACTAATTTCAGTTATCTATTATATTGGATATTGAGCATTATATGCTTGGTATAAGTTAAGTAAAATTAGTAAAGTTAAATTCGTACCTCAGACGCAAATGTGCTATCATAAACTGTTTTGTCGTAAACCCACGAACAGCAACTTTGTTCGATGCCTGTAGTCACATTGTCTATTACAGGGATGGAGAAAAATCTTGCATTTTTTGTTCACTACATCGTTGTCAGCGTTGAACTCTGTAGGTATGTAGGCCTTTATCAAATCGTCATATGCTGGGCCTGGGCTAAGGTAGGTATCGTTCGGATAATTTGGTAACTTGCATCTGTTAGAGCGTGAGAAGGGCTTAATTAATGTACTGTTAATTCAAACATCATCATCACCATCAAGTCATGTACCTAGAAGTCATTTAAATAAATAAATGAAATTTTAATTTTAATTTTTAATTTTACCACCTTTTTGTGCACTTTTAAATGCTTTGCTTGATCAATAATTGTCGATACATCTACTTTAATTTGAAAACAGATGCCGAAGAATTGATCACAGATCAATAAATAAGAATATGATTCTATTCTCATTCTACATCACATTTGTGCAAAAAAAAAAGAAGAAATTATGACATAATTTCCGTCAGATTTCACCTTGGTTGTAAATATTTGTATGTAAAACGACTATTTTTCATTCTTTTGTGATCTGTATTTTTCAAGATTCATTCTGAATGCATGTTTTGATAATAATGATGTATTGAATGTGGACTACATATACATATATTTCCATAATTTAAAAGTTTCTGCGCGCTTCCTTCAGAAGAAAAATATGCATGATTTAAAGAGCGAAGCAAATATTGTATTTTCTTTCGAATACTTACGAGATTTCATCTTATAGCTTTATCCCATTCCTAATTAAGTATCTCTAAGTTTTAAAAGGTAAAGTCCTGTATAGCTAAACGTAAACTTAAGTAAATATTTGTCTGAAGGGTTCAATGCCATCTTGATTTACGCCACAATCTTCTGATCTTGGAAATTTAATTCCAAAACCATAGTGCTCCATCTCCCAGTATTTTGTATCTTCAAACCCTGAGCCTTATGAATCCTTACTTTAAGAACATTCTATCCTATATACTTTTACTGGTTCAATGGTTCATATATATGTACATACATGTTTAATTATAAATATATATAAATATGTATTTAGCTAAAGGACATTTTACTACTGTCAAGAATGAATTATTGGCCAGATTTGACCCATTTTTCTCATTTTTTACTGAAACTGACGATTTCAGCTTTGTAAAGAAAATATCTTAAATGAAAAGCCGGTGTGCAGTCAAGTCTAACAGTTTATTCCTTCTCCTGTTTCAAAATGTCCGTGTTTGCTATCACTAAATCATTGATATAGAATAATTATAAGTTAAATCTATTTTCTTTTCCAAATAAAGTTATTTTAATGAAAGAAAGAGGTCGTGATCTTAATTTATCGAAACTGTATATCTATGCCAAATGTATATGTCAAAAGTATTATATTTACAAATTCCAATGTTATCCTATCGGAAATGAAAGAGTTGCAATAAGTTAAGATACAGATATTAGAACTCTTCAATTTTATTGATATCATTGTGTTCTGATAATTTTTCTTCACATAGTCATCATTATTTTATTTTAATTTTAGTTCATTCCCATTTATCAGTTTTTGATAAATATAACACGCATCATATCTTCTGTAGAATAATACATCATGAGCAAGCAGTACAATGGATAAAATTTGCAATTGGCAATAGGATATGCATTGAACTTAGAATTTATTAGGGCAAAACAATGAGCACTCCTCTCACAGTCTTACCTGGAGCAAGACATGTTTGTTTACTTTCTTCCGTACATGCATGTGGCATTTACATTAAAGACTTTTAATCGTTGCAACATTTAGATCTATATCCAATTTTAAAGGGGATTAGAACTGCATATAAAAATCAAAAGTCTAATATGATGTCCACCGATTACAAATTCAGATATATATCATCGCAAAGTGGCTATCGGTGTCTCTCTTTAATTAAAACATTACTATGACATCATCTTTTGTTCTTTTGATACTTTCTATTTCTTGAAAAGCCCAAGACAGTCCAATAAGTTACATGTAACTGTCCAATAAGTAGAAAAATCTGTCCATTATTAAAAATAATGGCCAGTATTTAATAACTTATTGGACGGCTACAGGTAAGTTCAAAGACACAAATAAATATTTTTAAGCAATGAATCCAACATGTTACACAATGTAATGAAATATATATTCCAAGTCAAGGAAACAAAAACTGAAACTTTGAAATTGTTTCATTATATGATGAAATGTATATTCCAACTCAAAATGAATGTCAAAACTTAAATTTGAAGGAATGAAATATGGGGATAACGAACAGTATTCAAGCTCAAAGTCCATTAAAACAATACTATATCTTCGAATTCTATTAGAATGTTACTTGCAACAACAGCACACGTGGGAATATCACTTCTCCTTTTAAATTCCTTTCCGGCAAGAATCATTCGCTCCTTCTTCTTTCTCACTAGTACAATAATTTTGCTCACTTTCTGCAGGAGCACATCCATCGTTTTTTTTTTATTATAGGAATGCAAAGTTTATGTTTTGTGTTTGGTCAATAGTCTTCGGCTTATCTCCCGATTCGTTTCTAACTTCAGCGACAAAAAAGCTAATAATCTTGTTGATTTCTTTATCACTCAACACCTTGACATTCTTAATCATGAAAACATCAACGTTGGGTACTGAACACTCTATCTGCCAGTTAAAGAACACAGTCACTGCCCATTTACATTTCTGCTCCGTTTTCTTCGATAAGCCTCTTCTAAATCATCTAAATATTGTTGATTTAATTACGGAAATCTTTCCTTTTGTTTTTCTGCATTCTTGAATAGCCTTGACTAAAAGTTGAGAAATATATGAGAGAAAAAAAAAAACCGTCCACTTTGAGTTCAAAGTTCATTATCTTGACAATCCTAAGCTCAAAATCCAAAATATCACTTGAGAATGACATCTATATTATTACATTAGATTGTTCAACATATCTTAATTTGTTTTGCATCAGATATATGCTTTCTCCCTCGGAAAAAGACATGCTTTCAGCATTCACAATCACAAGAAATTGGTGTTCGAATCTTATGCCTTGTGGTTAAATATTCTTTATTCAGTCATTTAAAAATTGTACTTACCTGTAACTGTCCACTAAGTTAACAAATAAAAACAATGTAATTTTTTTTTCTTTATTGTAAACAACCTTTACCTGAGACATTCCAATAAGTAGACGATATTTACTCAGTACAATGGAAAAGAAAGAGTTCTAAGAGAATACATTATGAACATAATAGACTAAATGTTTAAAGTAGGTTATAGGCCTCAAACTGCCTAACGGCCCTCCAACAGTTCTTTCTTCTCACAGAATGGACAGATTTCGGCCTATAACCTCTACAGATCTACGGACTGAAAAGTTTAGGTACAATCAACACAGGTTGAATTTTTTGCTCCCGTGTGGCATGATTAATATTTAAAGTGAATATCCCCTTGTTCACAACTTAAGCAAAGATTTTCTTTTTTGAAAAGTTTTCAATTAAAAGAAATAAATCATCATCCGTTATTTCAATGCGTATTTTCTAAACAATACATCTCAGAGAGACGTTTGATAAAAAGTGATTGTGGTTGAAGAACAAATACCGTGTTTCAAATGAATCATTTTATATCAAAAATTTTATATTTCATCTATTTCTCCGAGATATACAGGGAGGAAAACTTCAAAAAATATGAAAATTAGTAAAAAAAAAAAAAAAAAAAAAAAAAAAAAAAAAAAAAAAAAAAAAAAAAAAAAACAACCCACATTTAATCAATAATTCTCTTCATCAAATATTGATCAAATTAACATGTTAAATGAACACTTTTTAATTTCTTAAGAGAAAGCGAAAAATGTTAACAATACCAGAAATGTTTCACCTGTGTTTTTGGAATTCCCAGAAGAAACACAGAATTGACCATATGAAAAGCGGCAGTAATGGAAGGGAAGCACACAAGGAAATAGACATATTTCTGGTAGGGACCAAATTCCCCGAGGACACCGAGAAGTTCGTCAAAGTGCATCTTTATTCTTACACACGCGACCATGCAGTGATTAGCATTGAGCCAAGAGCGTATATAGGTACATTTAAATTTGTATGTCAGTTCGAACGAGACGAGAGCTTTGTTGACAGTATAGAAATATACATGTAGCATGTGTGATTAAAAATTATATTTTACAGAGAAATTTTAGTTGATGTGAAGAAGAAAAAAATTAACATACTGTAGTTTGTCTTAAAAATATTTTTTTTTTAATTTAGGTTGTATTAAATTAAAATAAACTGAGCTCGCATTGTAATCTGAACTTATTTAAATATCAATTTTGAGATCCTTAAATCGAGGGGGGGGGGGTTTAGGGGTTTTTGCGAACGAAAGACTGTATAGAAGAAAAGTTTTCAGATTTTTTTTCAGTGTAAAAAGCTAACTTTAAAAATTGTAGAAAAGTATATAAAAAGTTTAATCTCAAAATTAAACAAAAAATTATCTAAAGATTATAGCACGATAATGTAAGTTGATATGTTTTTTTTTACCACCGTGACGATAATCAATGAGTGTATATTCAATAAACTTTTATCATAACCTAAAACCCCTAAAGAAACTTGAAAAAAACTTAATTTGATGTAAAAGATTACATTTTCCCAAATTATTTAGTTTTTTGTGTGAAAAATCAGCGAAGTATATACATCAAAACAAGCATTCAAATTTGTTTCTTTGCACACCTTTCTTTGTCTTTATGAGTTGTACACTGGGACATATTGAAATCGAAAATAAAATCTGATACCGTTACAGAAAAATGTGCATTCATTATTGCTCATGCATGAAATAAAAACTAACCGGGCTGAGAAACCCTTTGCCATTTTAGACGATTTTCCTCAGTTTTCGTGTATGAAAGATTACAGACATAATTATGATGGTCAACGCTAATCGATAGGTAACAATGTAAAAATTTTTGTAAAAATTACAAAGAAACTTCAAAGTTCGTACATAAAATTGAAATTAAACTACTGCTACCTTAAGATTATTATCATTCTAATGTTTACTTGTCAATGTCCGGTCAATTTAAATTGCGCAGATAATAGAAGTTTATTACCCCCAAAATTGTGTACATTTAAAAAGTAATATTGTTCCTATGGTACTGGTGAATTAGTACAAGTAAATTAAAATAAATTTATGAGGGATACGTGTTAAGCTTAATATCTTAGATAAAATGAGGTAAGATTTTCTTTACAGGACATAACTAATTTACGAATTAACAGGTCACCAGAATTCCGAGGCAGCGCGTTCATTAATTATTCATAGGCATCATAATGACGAAGTATCAGCATAAAATGTCAAAGTATCAGTATATAATGACAAAGAATCAGCATATAATGTTAAAGTATCAGCATATAATGAATATTCTCCACATAAGGCAGCTGAGGTGTTCCATAGTAGTCTACATTTTTATTGGCTCTACTGTTTAGAGACCACGAAGCTTATGTGAAAGTTTTCGTCAGCCGTCCTTTTGTCATTATGCGGCTACTATTCCTATTTATGATTCAGTAAAACTTGATTCACATACAGACTACACTAAGAAACATATATTATATAAATGGTGCCTGTTTTGGAGGGTATAACATAATAGGGGTGGACTTGGCGCGCTGGCGCCCAGAAGCGGTGCTTATATTGCCCCTTTTGAGACCGGAACCTATCAGGGGCGCCCTCGAGCCCTAGTGCCCCGGGCTCCCCTAAGTGGCACAAGTCCTAGTTTGGGCACACTGCTTAATATAATGAGTTATTGATTTTGCGTCGGGTTCGATAAACGCAGTTTTCTAGTAGTTATGAATATTTATGAGATGCCTTTAACGATTAAAAGGAATCCGATGCAATTTCCGGAATGGAAAAACGATTGATAGCATCATCTCAATATTTTCTTTTAATGTTTTCCACACTGATTTAACCTTATTTATCTTGCACATTAAAGAAATAATGTAAATAAAAAATTCTAATAATATATTCATAAATAAATAAATAAAAAAAAAAAATAACAAGGACACTAAAGAAAAGAAAAAAATGTGAATGATAATAAGTAAAAAAAAAAAAAGAAAAAAAAATGAAAATAAGATTGTAAATGATGGGAAGATAGATATCAATTTTCTAAACAAAACAACTCTAGATCAATTGTAACTAAATTTAATAAATAATTCAGAAATTAACAGTATTAAAATAAAACAACCAGGAAGCAAATATGAAACATATTTCAGAAAATCACCTGATCTAATATAATGTTAAGTCCAGCATCCATTTTCCTGTGTCTTAATAATACAGAAACACCTAGATACATTCTACTGAGTACAACATATACCTTAGGCTTTTGAAACGCTCTTCCAAGTACAATATAAAATAAGGAACACACCTGCACCCTAGGTTTTTAAAAAGGTCTTCTGAGAACTACATAACAGTGACCCTCCTGTACCCTAGGCTATTGATACGGTCTACCGAGAACTAAACGACACTTAAGAGATCAGTACCCTAGGCTATTGATACGGTCTACCGAGTACTACACGACACTTAAGAGATCAGTACCCTAGGCTATTGATACGGTCTACCGAGTACTACACGACACTTAAGAGATCAGTACCCTAGGCTATTGATACGGTCTACCGAGTACTACACGACACTTGAGAGATCAGTACCCTAGGCTATTGATAAGGTCTACCGAGTACTACATGACAGGTAAGACCCCAGTACCCTAGGCTATTGATAAGGTCTACTGAGTACTACATGACAGGTAAGAGACCAGTACTCTAGGCTATTGATACGGTCTACTGAGTACTACACGACAGGTACGAGTCCGGTACCCTAGGCTATTGATACATTCCGTACATTATTATATTCGTATGAGGAAAAAACTTGCATAAAAAATAATGAATTGTTTATTATTTGTATATAAAACAAAAATTTAAACGTTGATTAAACTATTAAAAAGAATATATAAAGTTATTTATTCTTTTTAAATTTATTGCGGATACCGGATCTCGTTGAGCTGACCAAGATATACTTTTTATTGTTATCAATACCTCATAAATATTCATAACTACGCTAGGCTCGTGATATATAGACACAACCCAATTATTTTGTATTGGCTCAATGGCTGCTAACTTGACTTAGGCATTGCCAAAACGAAAAGGAAAACATTGACCTATCAGTGTGTTGCTAATAATGTAAGTCTTAATTTCTTAAATGCAAAATTATTCGCATTATTGTTTGTAAAATACCCATTCGAAGATTGTAATCTGGTTTATAAAATATTTTACGTGAAATGTCACACAGCAAAAAGAGCGAAAAAGGGCGGGGCACGAATTTCAGGCTTGTACTGCTGTACAGTCGTTTTACCAGTAAAGAATATTTGCCAGTATCGAATAATTTTAATTAAATTATTCTTGAAAAACATAGTGACGGGTTTAAAAATTTCTTACTAGGTAAATACAATAAAAATATGAATATTCTACCCCTGTCTTTGTAACATCTGCATGATTATTTTCCACAATACATTCATATAGGGTATTCCGAATCACCTTTTACATTTTGACTGTAAACAATTTTATTAACAAATTTATAAATGGTTGATTGGTATTAAAGAAAGGCCAATTCTGTGAAAAATCAGATCTACATTACACGGTGAGTCTATCTTCGATACAGCGGCCTTGACAAGGGTTATATTTACATCACTTTTTTAGTGTTTTGCGGGTCACTTCCGGGTATTTCGAATCACCAGGTAAATGGCTAAAAACAGTCAAATAACAACACTATAATTAATGAATTAGTTGGTATTGTTTACCAAAATTATAAAAAAAATAAAGACTTATTTTCTTGTTAATTGTTCTTGTTTATTTATTAAGTTTTTAAAGTCCCCTCCCTCCCCCCTCTGTAGACGCACTATAAAACAGTGTTCTCAGAGGCGGATCATGCAGAAAAGCAAATACCAACAAAATAATACTTTCAGAAATTCCTGACTGTAAATTGTTGTCCTGTAAATATAATCATGATAGTCATATCAATTTTTTACCCATGTGAATTTTTTAATGCAAAACAATTAACATTGAACGTGTAAATTAATACTGTCATAATTCTACGAGTAGGCTACCAAAAATGATATAATGATGATAAAAAATTTATGAAAAGGAATTAAACCAACTCATGTTTAAATATCATGATTATCAAGTATGACATATATCACTGCATAACTTGCTTGTACTCGTACATATATGTGTCCGTATATGTATGATGAAAGGATCAACAGTGATCAACACTGATCAAGTGTATACCGGGACCCGGGATAGTCTTATTAGCTCTTGCTTTGTCAAATCATTACTTTCATACCCCTTGTATTTAAGAAAAACAATCTGACACATAACAAGTGTGTAGTATGTGCAATTTATTCGGCTGCGGTCATGTACACACGTTGTTCGAAATACCCCAAACTGTAGGGGGCTACAAATGCGGCCATACCTACATGTAGTATATTTCTGAGGTATTATAAAAAACAATTAATACTCGAAGAAGCTTATAGAATTGCCGTTCTATCGATACCTAACATGCCATGTTTCATTCACGAACAATGCCACGACATCGATGAGAAATAACAACGTTTCTACATGTGCATTTTCTTCGAAAAGGATAGCAAGTTAATGAATTAAAATATTATATTTTTACTTAACGCATTATGTTTACCTCTTTATTTTTTGTATGCAATAATTATAGACCTTGCCGATAATGACTTGTTGTCACGTGTGCATGTGTCGTGCGAGGTACAGCGGTAAGGTAAATTACCGAGAGTCGCGATATGCGGGGTGATTCGGAATACCCTAAATGAATGTATATTACAATTTGAAACAATGACCCAGATTTGAACACTCGCAAGTGCAAGTCATAGAAAACGAAAGTGTGTGAACAAATGCGTCTAAATCAAACTTTTCAGTGTGTTGTTTGTTATCAATATTTAGGATAATTGTAACAAGTTAGAATATTAAAATAAACAATAATTGACTTTTAAATGAAATCATAACATCCTAACTAACCACCTGTTGTTTTCCTAGTTTCGAATCATGAATTTTTTAAGTTCGAAAAATGTCGTTTTACGGGATGCAAGAACATGAAAAGTTGACATGTGAAAATACTATCAAAACAAATTACAAGGAAAGATATTCCATGAAAATTATGTCTCAGAGATGGTTGATTTAATTTGTTAATAATGCATATCACGAAAAGTTTATTATAAAATGCAAAATTTTTTATTCTGCTTAGTTTTAAGAAAAAAATCATTTAAATCAACAAGTAATGTTTATATACTTTTTGTAGAATTTTCTTGAAGGCATATTTCAACAATAATTAATTGCGATCCGCCGATTTTATTTATTGGGTCAGCAATAGTAGAGGGCGCTCGATTCGATACTGAAAAATCAATTCAAAACTAGGAAAATAGAGGGGTGTTGTAATTGACATCTCTGTGCCTGTACCATTCATATTTTGGGAATTTTGGTACCACTTATTTGAAAAACATAGAAATACAAATTAAACTACAACCAAGAACATTTGGAACTGCAACCATGTAGGTTGCAGGGTTGGGGTCAATTACTTTGAAATGTAATTAAATACTTTCAGATACATTGAAAATTTTATCAAATACTTGCAGTTACAATTACATTGATTTTCAAAAATGTAATTAATTACTTTGAAGAATGTAATTAAATACATTTCATTTACTTTTGTTTCACTTTCAAAAATCTTGAAGAACAAATGTATGTAAATTTAAGGTAGGGGGGATATTAAAAATAAATAATGTCAGGTGCCTGTCATGTTTGTGTGTTTCATCAACATAAGACCTAGTCCTACAAGTACATAAATTTTATCAATATTATTTGACTGCCTTTATGAAATTTTGTTCAAAGCAAGTTTTCAAAAGTTTATGAATCAACCATAAAATAATCTCAAATTATTTCAGCTACAGGCAGGCAAGCTAAACACCTTAAATTACAAATGCTGACAAATAATACTTGTTTTATGTATTAACTATTTCAGGTTCAAAATGCATACATGTATATAAAGATCTGTTTAAATGTTAAAATAGTGACTCAATATTTATTTCTTTTCTGAAGTATATAAATAGGAGAGCATTCTTAATAGTACATGTATCTAATATATCACCTTTAACGGCCATATCTTTGAATTTAAACAAAGCATGGAATAAAATTATATAAAATTTTGGAGGGTTGTTTTGATAGCAATTTACAACTGGAAGTTGAAGGGCAACAAGGCAGGTCTTAATGACACATTAATAATTTATTTTCTATCCTTTTTTAACAATCAAGCACCAAAAATTTGAAATGTTTCATGCCTATGCTAAGAGAGGTAGAACTTTTTGATAAACATTAAACTAGTATTAATCTTTATGTGCATTATAATTATAAAACAAACTAATATTTTTATAAACAAGCCAATATATCAAATTCATTTATTGAGATATAAAAGAGTTTAAGATTTTGATAAACAGAAGGGCTTCTTTGAATGAATTCAAATAACTGTAAAATGTGACTGTGATGGAAATATTTTCCTATCGAATACACTTATGTTTTATGTAAAGTAATTGAAATGTAATTGAAATTACAGGGTATTTTTTTTATTGTAATTAATTATATTCAATTACAAGTAATTGAAAAAATGGTCAATTACAAATTACATGTACTTCCAATTACTTTGAAAAATGTAATTAATTACACCCAATTACAATTACTTTTATAAATTTCCCCATCCCTGGTAGGTTGCATGCAAGACTTAACAACAAACTGATTCGTTACCCGTAAAATGACTATGCAGCTGGTTAAAGAGCATTTATAAAAAAAGATTACATCTTCTGAGTAAACTCCTACCCCAGGAGTTTGCAATTTAATCTAACTAGCTAACGCAAAGCTCATGGCTTGGTCAATCATTGGTATTGATAAAATTGCGAACTCCTGTGCTCCTACCCCTAGAAAAAGCTAACATTTTTATCAAAAATCGGAATATAGAATATTTTTACTAACGACATTGTATAATCGTTTACTTACAAACTTAAATTCAAAAAATCATTAATGCCTTTTTAAAAAAAAAGTTGAATGATCTGTTGGTTGAACAAGTTGATTAATTCTGACATCACTGTAAAATTGTGTTGAATGTATATGACTTCCATGTAAAATTATGATACACTGGACAAAATGAATCTGTTCATTGATAGATACATTTTGCACAAATAATGTTACTGGGGATGTTACTGGCATCCTCACAACATCAGGGTTCTGAGTCCACTTGTGGCCGTGGGATCCCTGACAAACTTCATTCAGTTTTTTTTTTCAAGCAAGCTTCTCTCATTGAGAAGCACCAATCAAATTGGGGCTTTCATGAGTTCACATAAAAAGTAAACAGAAAGTATGCAGTTGACCTCAACATACGTGTTACAGGCAGTTTGTCACCAAAAGGCTTAACAAGAGATAAGAATTAAAAAAAATCTGGATTTGTGTTTTCCCCTAAGTCGAGGCTGCAGTCAGCCCATGAAATTGCCAAATATCATCCCTGGATGAAAACTAAATTTGGACAGTTTAAAAATCCTTTAACTAATATCACTTAGCCAATATAAGGAAGCATTCTTAAACCTGTAATATTCAAGTTCATTCTAACCATGTCACTTTTGGCCATGTTAAGGGGTCCAGAATTTTACAAACTTTTTCAAGAGCCACATGCAGGGCTACAGTTTGCAGGCTTCCTCATACAAAGTAGATTCAAACTTGTTTTAATGTGGCTGCTGGGGCAGGGATGGGAACACAGATTGATATTAAAGTTCTACAATTTTGCTTCTCAAGAACTACAAGGCTATCAAAACAGTTTATATGTACAGGCATCCTAATTTTTATGTAGATTGTTCTGAGTATAAGACCACAAAGAGGGTCCAAAGATTTTGGTAGATCTATATAGGAAAGATATATTCAAAAATATTATCCTACGAACTACAGGGCTACAAATTGTCTAGTATGTATGCAGATTGCTTTATATTGTTTGCATTTAATTTTCTTTTTTTAATAATAAAACAAACATACATCACAAATGTTTAGTTATGAACTAAAATGTAAAATCTTCCTTAATGTCACACCAAAAGAGTGTGTGTGTGTCGGGGGGGGGGGGGGGTTGAGAGGTAGGGCTTGATAGCTAGCATTTATATACCTGTACAAAATTGGCAATTGGCAGGCAGATTCGATCGCTAGTGACCAGATAGCTCAGTAGGTAGACCATCTAACTAGTAGTTCAGGGAGCCCATGTTCGAATTCTGGTCTAATCCGTCACATTTTTCTCCTTCCTGTTATATTTGGTGCCATGATATGCACTGGAAGTGTCATTTGAAAGACCTGCCAGTAGAACCTGGGTTGGTGTCTCTGGGGCGAAGACTTTTGTCCTTTAAGGAGGGAGGAATGTGGCGGTCAGGCAGGTTTGATCGCCAGTGTCCAGATAGCTCAGTTGGTAGAACACCTGACTAGTCATTCAGGAGGTCTGGGTTTGAATCCTGGTCTGGTCCATCACATTTTTCTCCTTCACAGGTTGCACATGTTTATAAGCTCAAGACACTTCCTTTCAAACTATATTGATTAAACTAACCTCAAAAACTGAAATTTAAATGCATTCTTTTAGCAATCAGAACATCTGATCAGTTTGCCTTTTCCATCAGCCAACATAAAACTTTATCTTGACTTGTTGGAAAGGACCAAGTGTCAGATGTTCTCAACTTGTCAAAAAAGGCTGTTTTCCCTAGTAAGTTGTCTAAAAATATATAATCAGAATTGGTTTTGTTTATTGTTTAACGTCCCTCCCAAGTTTTTCAATCATATGGAGACGCCACCACTTGCCGATGGAGAGCTGCAAATTTTGACCTATACTCGGCACTCAGGGCCATTGAGCAGTGAGGGATCTTTTTCGTGCCCGCACTTACTGCGACACGGGACCTCGGTTTATTCTGTCTCACCCGAAGGACCGGTCTCAAAGTCCCACAGTGGGATTCGAACCCGCGACGTAAGGATCAGCTCCTTACTCCGCGACTCTAGAGCGAACGCTCTAACCATTGTGCCACGCGGGCGACAATCAGGATTGGTGGAAAGACTTATGATCATGAATCCCGGGGACTGTTTCAATTAAACTCTTATGAAAAAATAATTATTTTGAAAAAAATTTTTCTCAGCTTAACAAAAAAGGCCCATGATGTTCTTGGCTTGACTTGATGTTTTTATTTATTGACTGTAACTTTTAACTATGATAAATACAGTGTATTATTTACTGGAGTCTTACTATCCAGGTTTTTTTCCCTTTGCTTGAAGTTTTAGGTTTAAGCTAGTATGACTAGAAACATCTTTTATTTACGTCCCTGGTATAATATTTTAAAGAAAATGGCCACCCTTTGAATTTATTTATGTTCTTTAATGATGCTATTCCAGAACAACACATGCATTCCTAGGAACACTCTAGTTTTATAGTGCTACAATGCAATCAATAATATATAACATCTGCTTAGAATTTTATTTTATAATAAATACGCAGTTCCCACAATTTACTTTTTCAATAGCAGGATAATTCTGTGTCCACATCCCAATCATATTTACTGATGATCATTACAGCATTATTACAATATTCGTACTAAGTTGGTAGTTACAAATATGTGGGATGTCGATAGAGTCAGATATAGTATTTGTTTAAGATGTCTATAAGATATTTTAATTTATTACATTCTCAACAGTGAAATACTGTGATTTATTTATTGAATAAAAGTGATATTCTCTCACAGTGTGAAAGGATACCAAAATGATATTCTCTCACAGTGTGAAAGGATATTAAAGTAAGTAAAAAAATAATTTCTGGCCTGTCATAAGATATAGTAAATAACCATCTTGATAGAGCTAAAACTGCAAATTTCTTCCCAAATATGTTGCTAAAATCTATGCTACGTAATGTTTTCAATTTCACAACTGGTAAGCTGTGACGTCTCAACCGCTCAATATGACCTCAAGCCTATGACACTGTGTCAAGAAAAGACAGAGGCAAAGGGAAAATAAAAAAAATGTAATAAACAGAAAATTCAATGTTTTGTAGATGAATATGGAATTTATTTCACTCGTGAGACAGGATTTTTTGATATTTTCACGAGTGCGAAGCAATCGTGAAAATATCAAAAAATCCTGTCCCACGAGTGAAATAAATTCCATATTCATCTACAAAACATTGAATATCCTCTATTTATTTAGGATTCATATGATTCATGTTTTTAACTTGAAAATTGTTATAAAAGGCCTGTAACTGCTTATTATAATGATTACAATCAATAATGACAAGAGAACTTCTGCAAAATTCATTTTTTTAGTAAGCATGATCAAAAGGTGGTGAAATATCAAAATTTAAATTTAAAGAAAATGTATTTTTTCCACCATATGCTTGAGATCATAAAACCAAAGTTCAGCATTTTTTCCTAGAAATCAGCAGTTTATGTTTTTAGTAATATTCTCCTGAAGGTTTAAATTTAAAAGTCTGAGGTAATTTACACACCTACTACATATTGAACATTAATTAAGTTAGAAATGGATGTCTCACAGCTAAAACAATTCTGTACAACACTTGTAAAATATGATCATTTTGAACTAAAAGTGTATCAATTACTTATTATTTCTATGACAATTTATGCATGTTTCATGAAACTAATTACTCATAGCAACACTTTTAATTATCTAAGTGTAAAAACCATGTAGAGTAAAGAAATAATTTTCAAATCAGGTATAATGCAGAAAAAATCAAAAACTTAAGGACAGATGATAAAAACAAACTTTTATCAAAAGTCTTGAAAATAACAACTTAAGTCATGTTTATATAAGTAAAATGAATAAGTTTAACCACATATATTTTAATTTTTCATTCAAAGTTTCACAATAATGGGATTTAAAGTGACAAAAAGTTGTATAGATTAAAAAGGATGGAAAGGTAGGATTTTGAACATCAAAGAAAGTTTACAATTTCTTGATATTTTGGAAATTTATTATTCTCATCATTTACAACCAAAATAGGTCCAAAAATATATACCAATTCAGGTTCATTTATACGTTGTTTAAAATGACTTACTAGTTTTTATGAAGTCACATTTTCGTCATATTTTCTTTACAGATACTGAAATGTTCTATCCTATAACAGTGAAAAAGGGGGTACTGAGAGAAGACATAGGTAACCTTTGGGAGAATATTGATATTCTAGGAAAGAATAAAGAATGGAAAAAACTTCTAGAGTTTGTGGATGGTGATGAAGAATTGGCTAATTCTACTAGGCCTGTGGAGGAAAACGTACAGACCACACTTAATACACCACTTCATCATGCTGCACTTGGATCTGCTCCCAAAGATGTTTTCAAAAAGTTGCTTCAAATTGGATCTGCTAAATGCCTTAAGAATTCTGCCGGGGAGACAGCTTATGATATCGGTGTTAAGTCACAGCTCCCACAAGATGTACTGGAACTCATTAAAATCCCACAAGAAATAAAACAGAAACAAAACACTATAAAGAAATTTGAAGAGGGATTACATAAAGCCATTATGGGGAGAGTTGACAATTTGATAAATGACAATAAACAGGTTCTTCCTCAAGTGGCACTTTTGTTTGAGAAGGGTAGCTTCTTCTACTCTGTTCCAGGGATGTATGGTGGATTCAAGGTTGAGAGAAATGGAGAAAATACCATCCAAGCCTCTAGCTGGATTAGAGTATATGGAGGGAGTGGACAAACGCATGAAATTGACAGTGACGGAAATGTGAAACTGATAGCAGAGGGATTCTGTACATAAGATCTGAATATGCCAGAGGATATAACACTCATTTCTCAACACTTTTACTCACCTGAGCTAGAGGCTCAAATGAGCTCTTCTGATCAAAGTTTGCTTGTGTGTCTGAAACAACCCACTATAAGCTTTTCTTATTTTCATTTTTATACTATTTTCAATATATATATAGGAATCACCTTGTCCATCTGTCTGTTTGTGCAAACGTGTACGGTCCATATCTTTCTTACAGAGGAACATTAGATTTTAATACTTCACACAAAGATTGCTTATGACCTGAGGGTGTGTCGTGATCTTGACCTATAGTCACTGTAGAAAAAATGGATAAGTAATGCATCCATTCTTTCCAATAGAGAAATACTTGAAAAATTGTTATCTATTTTTTCAATGTAATAAAAACAATGTTATTATTACTACTGATGTTTCATTAGGCTGCGCCTTAGTTTCATTCATTAAAAAAATATGAGAAGCCATTACCGATAAATTTTCACTCTAAATGTTTAAATAAATTGTGAACACCTCTTCCAGATCCATCAAATACTAGTATTAGTGACTTGGCACCTTCTCTGAAAAACCCAGCGGGGGTATTTGTCCATTTTTGACAGTTCTAGTTTTTTTTTTCAGAACTGCCTTTCAGACTATTTCAGCCAAACTTGCTAAATCAAGTATGTTCAAAGCTTTCTAATGTACTGTAAATTCAAGTTTTCATATCCTACTCCTTGGCTTTTGATGGGAACATGACAGGAGGCTTGATAAGGCAATTTTTACAAGGAATTATGAAGTTTGATGGGTGGAACAAGTATATTTCATAAGCATAACATTATGACAAGTGAAATCAATGCATGTGTGCAATCTTTAATATCCATGAATAAGGCTTCCAACTCTGTTTGTGTTGTTAGAAGAGGTCTCATTGCAAAGGACTTTGAACAATTGTATTGTTTTACCCCTTACTTACGGTCAAATTATGAAAAAATATCATGTTCCAATTAAATTTTGAAATTAAATAGAGATTTATATAAATTTTCATAAAATTTGAATTATTTATTAAAAGAAAGAGAGATAACTCTATATTTTTGGTAATACTTAAAAATTTCACCTCATAAGACCCCCCCCCCCCCTTTTGAAACAAAAATTCCTTTTCACAGGTGTAATGAATTATTATTTATTTAGCAAATTCATACTTGAACTTTCTTGGTTTTGTGGAAGGGAGAGGGGGTGGTATGTTTACAGACCAAAATACACCGAAATTTCTCATTTTATGGCTAATTTCAAATGATGTTCAACTATAAACTTTCACAAAATAAATCAAATATAGTTAATTTAACATAAAGTCTATCAAACTGAAAGAATAAGATGTCGTTTATCCACATGCATGAGTACTTCAAAATCGGGTTACGTTTCAAAGTCTTATTTCAATTATTTTACACCCTTTGTTAAAAAGAGTTTTATTTAAAAGCAATTTATAAATCAACACTGGTATTGCATGTATATAACTAAGTATAGTATTTTAAATTGAGTTTGCTTTTAAACCTCAAAACTGCAGATGTAGACTTTTTAATGAACACTACATTTCATTGAAATAAATAAATAGCAAATATGCCAAATATCTTGAATTATGATGTGTAAAAAGTAAGTAGGAATCAGGGGATTAGCATTCATACTTCTTCATTTATCAGGGAGGGGTTAATGTGACACACAGGTGAGTGGTGTGGACCATGGCCTCTTGATTTTCACATGCTGTTAACAGTTCCCCGTTAGCTTGCTATACCTTCTACAGGCATTTTTTAAAATTGTAATTGATGTAATTTATTTTATTTAGATGTATATTCGTGATATTAACATTTTAAATCTTTATTCTTATGTGATATTATTCAAATGTATATTTTTAGCTCTCCTAGAACAAAACTTACTAATAAATAAGTACATCCTAGCCCCCAAGACTAACCCTAACCCTTAGCCCTAGCCCTAGCGCTAAGTGTAAACCACGCACTTTAACAAATTCATTATGTGAATTGACTGTTTTTAATGAGATCAGATTATTAAAAAACTTCAGATCATGGATTACTACTATAATTGTTGCAGGTGGGCGTTAGCGAGATTAAGAAGTTGGATTTGCCGACATTTATGAATATCTTCCTAAAAATAAATAATTATATCTATGTTTAGGTTGTTGACATATCAAATAACATAATCATACGCACCCAAATGTCAAATAGATAAGGGGAAAACAGAACAATTTTGGTTGTCCTGATAATTGTGGATAATTGACATGCATGCACTGGAGAAATACACGTAATTTTTTTCATTGTGCTGGGAAACTTTGGGATTTTCGGATTAATAGTTTATACAAGTGTAAACATGGCATCCAGACACATGCACACGTGTGACAACCAAATAGTCATTAACGGCATGGTCTATACGAGGGTTGATCCAAAAGTTTGTGGAATTTATATTTTATTATGCCCCGCCATGAATATGGCCGGGGCATATAGTGTTTGTCATGTCCGTCTTCCGTCCTTCTGTCCTTCCGTCCTTCAGTCTGTCCTTTTGTCACACTTTGCGTTTAGCTCTGTTCAAAGCTCAGTTCAAAGAAACTATCCAAGATATTTTTATCAAACTTCATATGCTGATATATACTGATTTAAGCTATTCAACTGCATCAACAATTTTTGACCTTGACCTTTCTTTTGACCTTGACCTCACTTTTCTTAAATTAGTGTTTAGCTCAGTTTTAAAGATACCATTCAAAAAAAATAGTGTAATCAAACTTTATATGCTGATACATACTGATGAGAGCTATTCAACTGCATCAACATTTTTTGACCTTGACCTTTCCTTTGACCTTGACCTCACTTTTCTTTAATTAGTGTCAAACTTCATATGCTGATACATACTGATGAGAGCCATTTAACTGTATCAATATTTATTGACTTTGACCTTTCCTTTGACCTTGACCTCACTTTTCTTAAATTATTGTTTAGCTCAGTTTTAAAGAAACCATTCATAATATTTTTATCAAACTTCATATGCTAACACATACTGATGTGATCTTTTCAACTGCATCAACATTTTTTGACCTTGACCTTTCCTTTGACCTTGACCTCACTTTTCTTAAATTAGTGTCAAACTTCATATGCTGATACATACTGATGTAAGCTATTCAACTGCATCAATATTTTTTCACCTTGACCTTTCCTTTGACCTTGACCTCACTTTTCTCAATTTGTATTAAAATGTTGCATTACTAACATACCCTCGGCGGGGCATTCATGTCCTATGGACATATTTCTAGTTTATTTATTAATAGAAGTGATTAAAAATTACAGGTGAAAACATAATTATACACTTGTTGAGTTTTCTTAATAAGAGAATATTTTAAAAATTCATGATAGTAACACTTTTGCAGTTGTCATAGAAACGGACGTTTGAAAATGCGGGGGACACATTTACTTGTTCATCAACATTTCAATTCTTTTATACTCAATGTGAAAAAAAAGCTAAGTGAATATGAAACGAAAATGATGTCATCATTACGATTGATTGAACTCTTCTAAACCTTTGTGTGAGAGTTTTCTGGACTTTACTTGATATTTAGTTTTTCGATTGATAATTTGTTGTTCATCAAAGATATCGTTAGACAACGTCGAAATTTGGTCAGTTACTAAGTTTTGTGACAATCTCGGGAAATACTCTGACTCAGACGCATATACTAAGGATACAGGCAGAACTAAAGTGCAGTAAGCAACTGGCTTTCAGGTGGCGTAAGAAATTTAAGGAAAATAGAACTTTCGTGGAGGATAAAAGGTCTGGCCGCCTATTGGGCAGTCGTTCTTTTCTCCAAGACAAATTGAGAGTGTTTATAGACGTGGACCGTCAATGCACTGTGCTTGACATTGCTATTGAAATCGGAACATCATATGGAACAATAGACATTTTGAGAAATGATCGTAATATGAAGAAATTGGGTGCGAGATGAGTACCAAGGCTTTTCTCAAGACAGAAATGGAGAAAAGAATGCACTGTTCCGCAGAATTCTAAGTCGATTTAAACGTGCGGGTGAGATGCTCCTAGAACGTGACGTGACATACTCAAATTGACGTTACGTCAAAGTCTCCCCCTGATTTTAAAGCTGTCCATTTTAAGAAAGCTCGTGTGGCCTTAATGGTAATTGGAATATGGTGAAAATTTACAGTATTATTGCATAATGGCTCTATTTTATAGATATGTTGTTTGTTTGATTTAATCACGTCATAATAAAATTTTCGAAAGAAATTCAACGAACTTTTGGATCGACCCTCGTACTTATTACATACAAAAAATAAAGCTGTAAACATAATGCGGTTATAAAATAATTAATAATTTAATTTATAAACTTGCTAACCTTTTCAAAGAAAAAGTCCGTATAGAAACTTTGCATGTATTTCTCATCGATGTCGTGGCGTTGTTTGTTTAGTTTGTGGATGAAACATGGCATATTAGGTATTGATAGAACGTTAATTTTATAAGCTTTCATGAGCATTGATTGTTTTTGATAACACCTCAGATATATATTAGTTCTGGTCGCATTTGTAGCCCCCTACAGTTTGGGGTATTTCGAACCACGTGTGCTCATGACCGCAGCCGAATAAATTGCACACGCTACACACTTGTTATATGTCAGATATTTGTATAACATTGCTTTTCTTTAATGCAAGGGATATGAAAGTAATGATTTGACAAAGCATGAGATAACAAAACCACCCGGGTATACACTTGATCAGTGTTGATTCTTTTATCATACAAATACGGACATGCATATGTACACATATATGTACAAGTATGCGTATGTGCAAGTTATGCAGTGATATATGTCATACTTGATAATCGTGAAATATAGATATGAGTTGGTTTAATTCCTTTTCTTACAATATTTTTTTTATTATCATCATCATTATTGTAATTTTTTTTGGTAGCCTACTAGTAGAATTATGACTAGGTATTACATTTTCAATGTTTAGTGTTTTGTATTGAAAAAAAAACACGTGGGTAAAAGAAATGACATAATTATATTTACAGGACAACAATTACAGTAAAGTAATTTCTGGAACCATTATTTTGTTGGTAATTGCTTTTCTGCATGATCCGCCTATGAGAACGCTGTTTTATAGTGCGACTACAGAGGGGGGCTTTAACTACTTAAAAATAAACAAGAACAAGGAACAGGAAAATAATTCTTTTTATTTTTGGAGCCTTTTGGTAAACAATACTAACTAATTTATTAATTATAATGTTGTTATCTCTCCTTTTTTTTTAACCCATTTACCTGTTGATTCGAAATACCCGGAAGTGACCCGCGATACACTAAAAAGGTGATGTAAACGAATATACTCCCCGTAAAGGTCGCTGCATCAAAGATAGACTCGCCCTATAAAGTAGATCTGATTTTTCATAGAATTGGCTTTCCTTTAATATCAAACAACCAATTATAAACTTGTTAATAAAATCGTTTGCAGTCAAAATGTAAAATGTGATTCGAAATACCCTAATTGACTGTATGATGACTGGGACAAATCTAGATAAACTAGTGCTAATTGTAACGGGAATCGTTACAGATGTTCCCCAAACGGCCCCCAATCCATTGTGATGCCCCATTCCCTACAAGCTTCATTGGATTAGGCAATACTTTTGTAGTATAGATGGACACTTTATTTTTTAAGGGCATATTATTGGAAAACTACTCCGATGTAGCCATATGGGTATTAGCCAATCAAATTTTAGCGCATGTGCTTGAACACGTTTTCTAGATTTTTCACATAAATTTTCACATAGTATCTCATAATATATACATTTGTATTAAATATCGAAGAATTTCTTTGAAAAATAAAAGATAATATAACGATAAGTATTAGCCAATCAGAATTCAGCACACGCGCATGCATGATGTTGCATTCAAATTTGATAGTATCGTAACAAGGATCTTTATCATTTGAAATTTTACTGTGTTGCAGACTTTACGTGAACCACTAATATTGGCGATCAAATTCTCGGCAACTGAATCACTATTCATTATAATTACAAAAGCATATACACACAATTTTTGAATCACTTATTCGTTACACAAATGGTATGGTCGTGTATATTAATTAAAAGAATTAATGGATATTTAAAACAATTAAAATGTATCCATAAAATAATGTACATACAATATACTACATGTATAAGACAAACCAACTGTAAACATCCCCCTCCCACACACACACAACTTAAAAAATAAGTACGATTAAAAAAAACTTATATAATATACTTGTATCACTATCTTCAAGTTGTACGTATATATTAAACCCTATATTTTTGTGTATATAGCTTTATGTTTACACATGCTCTGAAGAGCAGAGGGAAATTCTGGTCGATACAATCGATCTACAGTAAATTTGACGTGATTTTTTTGTCAGTTGATCGAATTACAAAATTTAAAAAAGGAAACTTATATAATAGTAAAATACTTTTAGGGGGTGCTTTTAAATTCTTCAACAATACTTTTACATCAATGAAACGATTACGGTACGATGTTTGACTAACAGTGCCAACATGATTCTAGAGACGTGGTTCTGAAGTATAAAGACATATTTATTATAAATTTTTAAATTTTGAAATAATATTTAAAAATGCAACTAGCAATTGTTTGTCTATCTTCCTTCATGCTTAAAGTCCAATAATTGATTAGGCAAGGTGAAGCAAGACTAATTGGTGATAATTAAGTACTCTGCCTTAAAAATTGAATGACGGTAGATTTGTTTGATTAAGATTCAGTCAGAGAGAATTTATGTTCTGATTTTCTGATCATCACAGATCTTACTGTGTCTCAAAGTTTTTACTGTGTCGCACGAATAAAATTTGAATCGTTACTGTGTCGGGGCCTACACAGTAAAACAACTCTTGGAGAACCCTGGCATGATACAGGAGCCCAATGTGCCTATCTATATTAAAAATTTCACCCTGTTTTGTTGAAAACCAAGGGAGTTGTAGCCATTTAAAGTTTCAGCCAATCAGATTGCAGCACACCTGTATTCGCGTATTTTCAAGAAAGTTCCTATACAACATGTTGTAGAACCTTAATATATATACTTATATTTTAAATTTCAAAGTATTTTGTCAAAAAACAAGGAAGTTATTGAGATTTTTGTATCAGCCAATCAGAGCAAAGCGCACGAGCATGCGCGTGGGTTTATGCTAATTTGACCACGTCGTCTTGTCTAGACTACTAATGTATCTGTATATTCTGACTTTCAAAGCAATTTATCAAGAAATATAAAAGTAATGGCTATATTAAGTATATCAGTCATTTCACTCATCGTACGCGCGCGCACGTGCATGCATGTGCGCGCAAAATGACCTTCGTTCCGCGCATCTGCACGACATGCCTATTAACCCTAAAAAGGTTTCATCTCAATCGGATGAGTAGATTCCGAGAACACTCGCGGACAAAAAGTACCGGAGAAGGAATTTTGAAAAAAGAAAGTAAAAACTAGTACTAATTGTAAGGGAACCGTTACATATGTTACCAAACGCTCCCCCATTCCACTTTGGGCCCCATTCCATTCAAGCTTCATTAAATTAGGCAATTCTTTTGTTTAATAAATCTTCACTTTATTTTCAAAAGTATTTCAAAAAAGATTTCAGCACATGTACTTGTCAATGTTTTCTAGATATTTATCATGTCTTTCTCGTAAAGAGACTCACATTAAATATCTATGAGAGAAATCTCGAAGAGTTTAATTGAAAACTATGAGAGATACAGTAATATAATTATTAGCCAAGCAGAATCCAGCACATGTTCATGCATGTTTTTACATTCAATTTTGATCATAGCATAATCTTGGAACCCATTATACCTATCAATATTCTAAATTTCATCCTGTATTGTTGATAACGAAGGAAGTTACGGCCATTTAAAGTTTCAGCCAATTAGATTGTAGCACACCTGCATGAGCGTGTTTTCACGAAATTTTATATATATCATATTGTAGAACCTCCTAATGTATAACTATGTTTAAAATTTCAAAGAATTATATTGAATAGTGAGAGAGATAATCTATTAGCCAATTAGATTTCGGCACAAATGCATGCATGTCATTGCATTCAATTTTGATAAAGCCATTATGTACGAACTCCTTATACCTCTTTGTATTCTAAACTTCACCCTCTTTTGTTGAAAGCTAAGGAAGATATAGCCATTTAAAGTTTCAACCAATCAAATTGCAGCACACATGCTTGCACGTGTTTTCAAGAATTTCTCTATACAACATATTGTAGAACCTTATTATATATACCTATATCTTAAATTTTAAAGTATTTTGTCAAAAAACAAAGAAGATATTGAAATTTTTGTTTCAGCCAATCAGAGCAAAGCGCACGTGGAAGCGATTGCGTTCATGCTAAATTGACCATGTCATTTTGTTTACATACTAATATGTCTTTATATTATGAGTTTCAAAGTATTTCATCAAAAAATATTAAAGTTACAGCTATATTAAGTATATCAGTCATTTCACTCATTGCATGCATGTGCGCACAAAATGACCTTCGACGAGCACATCTACTCAACATGCCTATTAACCCTAAAAAGGTTTTAACTCAATTGGCTGAGCAGTTTCCGAGAACACTCGCAGACAAAAAAGTACCAGAGAAGAAATAAGAAAAAAAAAAGAATAACTAGAAACTCATTGCGAGCAATGAGAGGTCTTCCGTCCGATTTTGAAAATTAAAACGTAAATTCAAGCTAAAAAAGTGATAAAAAAAATCAGACACTCTGGAGATTTAACCCTGGTCGTCAGCGTGAAAATCTAACACCCTAACCATTACGGCATTTGGACCCCCGCTTCAAAGTGAAAATGACGAATATCTAGAGTTTAGATTTGTCAATTCGAAAACAAATTATATATTTAGTATTTTGAAAAGAGGCTCTCTTAACCTACAAATATTACAGAAAAATATTGAAGTTGAAAAAATCGATATTTTATACATGTATTCGCTTCTGGTAGCGACTGGAAGTATCGACGACGCATGAATATGTCCTTGTTCCAATCTAGAAAGCATGTTAAATCATCTCTAACAAGTCTCCAGTTCATATCTTTAGCCATTCTTGAGAACACTCACGGACAAAATTTCTTTTTAAAATCAGAAAATTGTCCATAACTTGCCATTGGAACCGAATTTACCAAAAAACGGAATTTTTATATAAAATTCATATAAAGACCTTTTATCTCTAAAAATTTCATAGAAATCCATTGAATAGTATTCGAGAAATCGCTTGCACAAAATTTTGTATAAAAAAAGATTAATAATTAGACGAGCTTGTTGCAAAGCAACAAATAAGTCTTCTGTCTAAATTTCAAGGAGGTGAGATCGAGATCAAGAGACATCTACGGTCATATGAGCAAGAATGAACCATTTACCATTACTTCCGGTGTGACCGGAAATGACGTCATTTTGACGACTTTTTATGATCTCCTCAGCTGCTACTTGTCATTTTGAACAATTTTGCTACTATGATGCTTTACAAATTCTCAATACTTTCTGAGATATCAGGAGAACACTTTTGGCCCACCTAGCTCCCTAATTTTAGGGACCAGTCCCTTATTGTTGATATCCTTTGAAAGATCGTAACATTCTACACAACTTTTGTTCTATATGTTTTAACAAAATATTTACAGGAAAAAAGATATTGTAGAAAAGGTGTTAAAAATTTTAAAATTCTCGATAGGACTTTTTTTCGGGCCATAGCGAGTGTCGGCACTTCCGGGAAAAGAGAAATGCGTCTGTCACATCTACACATGTTGCTCTATCATCACCGAAAAATGCCACTTTTCTGTCTAGAAGCGCTTTTGAAAAAACAAAATGTCCCTCCGAAATTCACTCAATCGCAGAAAGCTCGGAACCGGAAGTGACGTCATCAAAACAAAAAATATAAATCTAGATTTTTTGATACTCTATCAGACATGAAAGTTTCATGGAAATCTATCGAGCCATTTACGAGAACTTGCGTGCACAAAATCGGTAAGAAAAAAAAAATAACTAGAGCAAAGCTCGTTGCTAAGCAACGAGTGGGTCTTCCTTCTTAGTAATTGCCTTGTAAATTGATGAAATAAATGATTTAATTTTAGTTTAATTTCCCTCTAAATGTCAAATGTTTCTGTTTACATTGTCTAACATTCTTTTCTCCACTGACCTTTGAAACTTAGACCCAAATATCGACCTCCTTTCTGGAACTCTGAATCTGAAGTGGTCATGAGCTTACATAGTCCAACAGTAGTTTCTGCAACAGTACTCTGTAAATTGTACACACAACACTAATACTTCCTCATATTTCAACCTTTGGACTTCTGATTTTTAATTCCTAGACTTCTTTCTAAATTAATCTAGCATCTTTGAAGCAATTATGTTAGTAAAATGATGAATGGCATACTACGGCATCATCAGTGCTTTGATACATCAGTGTCATAAAAATTGCTTTGAAAATATTTACTAGATTAAGATAGTAAGTAATCCAAATGTGTTACTGATCGATGATTTTCAATGTTTGACAATCAACAAGTGGAGAATACTCTTATAAGGAATCCACAGGGATGATTTCTAGTTTTACCAGAGGGGGAAAATCAATATCAGTAAAGATTACTCAAAGTACTGAATGTACTGGGAAGCGCTAAGAAATGTTTGAAATTCATCAGAATTATTTTGAATTTAAATTTAAATTGCCTGTTGTATTGGAAGAAGTATTATGTTGACAGTGCAACCACACTGGGGCCAGCACAGTTCTTCGATACATATTCACTTAATTTAAAATAAAACTTATATCCGCCTTTTCAAAACAGACGGGGAAACATTTGAAGGTTCGAGATTCTCCGTTCCTTTCAAAAAAAAAAAAAAAAAAAAAACAAAACAAAACAAAACAAAAAAAAAACAAAAACAAAAACAAAAACAAAAAACAATATATAAAAATTAAATAACAGATATTTAGTCCAAACAGTAATGTATTTCTCAAACCTAATAAAAAAAAGAAAGAAACGAAAAAAAAAAAGAACATGTAAAAATATTTTCGTTCTCCATTACCTTATAGGAGTCTATAAGAGGTAGGTTTGCGTACAAATCGAAATTCATTGGAGATGGGTGGGGGAGGGGGGGTCGACGAGTTTTACAACCAAATTTAGACTATAAATGTAGCTATACATTTGCTTGAAAATGTATATTTTTAAATAATTTTGAACACTTGAAATTGTCGCTGATATTCCTCTCATTAATGTGCAACACTGATAGTTAAAATGTTCTGGTGATAATTTTTAATAATTCATTCTGTGTTCACGAGTGTTTCAAATTGAAGATGGCTGTTTGTGATTGTGAATTAATTTTAGAAAGTGCTCCAAAAAAAATAAAAATGTTATTTTTAATTGCGATGATAAAATATTTCCTTATTGATAACATATTTTATTAAAGTTATGAATTAAAGATCTAAAAACTATCGAATACTAGTATTCTCACTTCATTGTTTTTTAGTATATCTCTTTTTAAGGTCTTTCGTCACAACGGAAGACCTTCTACTGATTCTGATGGTTAAGATTATTATTCTTTTTTTTTCTTCTCCTTTCTAGACGCCAACTTTGAGACCTCATATCTCGCTCATTTCTCAACGGATTTTGCTCAAATTTTCAGCATTTATAGACGTTACAAAACTCTATCAGAATGCTATCATACATTTAAAAAGTCCCCTTCCGCTTTGGAATTATTTCCCTTTAAATGAAAATTTTGGAGGGGTTCGTTTCCAGACAAAGGATTAGAGACTAAAAAAGCTGGAGCAGAAATACTACTGAATTTGAATAATGGAAGCACTGAAGTTGTGCATATCTATTTTTGTTTTTTGATTTCTGCTTTCAAAATGGCGCTAGATAGGGGTCAAAAATTAGAACGCCTAAAAGCGCGAAAATTTACAGCTAAAAATAAAGCTAAAAATATTTTGTTAAGACATGTTGAATAAAAGTTGTGCACAATTTTAAGGTCTTTCATTTGGCACCACCAAAAAGGGCCTGGTCCCTTAAATTAGGGATCTAGTTTCTTTGAAAGTTTTCGTTTTATAACTCAAAAACGGTAAATATTTCGATATAGCTGTCGCTTAAAAGTTGTTCTTTAACATATTATTGATCTCATGAACTTGTTATTTTCTTCGAGTCTTGTTTAATAAATGAGCTAGAGGCTTGACCCATATACAGGTAACTAGTTTCTTTAGACTAGTGAAGGTGAAATCTTTATGCGCATAACTGAAATAAACTTGCTATAAATGATAAACCTATCCAAAATAAATACTAATATTACTATGAAATAAGTTTTTACGTGTTCTGTGGCTTCATTCCAAATTATTGAGTCACACATTTTCAATACGTCTCGGGATTTGTTTTTGTTTATTATGACGTAACTGTCCATCCCCCGATCACGCGTGACCTAGATCCAGTGATCAGTGGCCATACACTAAACAGGCATTGTCGTTCTAAATCTATTTTGCAAACTCAACGATGCACGGATTATTGTGTTTTTTAATAATATCGGATCTTTCAAATTATCTCATCTTATCTATGTTGGTCAAGTTGGTGATATACTTATTAAATTATTGTGGTGGAAATCACAAGAGATTCATTGCGTGTGAACCAGCGACCTGCGTTCGTAAACAAAACATCTTTTCGTCGTTTAATGTTGAAACATACACTATATTAAATTCTTAAAAAGTTAGCAAAAAATGAATCAGTCTTTTACTGCATTTAACCGCATTTCACATGCATCCCGGGTTTTGTGTTTGTTTACTATTATGTAACCTTTAATTAAATCATTTAATCTTATCTTAATTTGATTTAATTTAAATCCAAAACATTTTATTAAGGGCGTATAAAATGAATCCTAATCTTATAACTGCATACATGTACATGTATTTAATAAACGATTTATTTCTCAATTATGTGTTATTGTGTGTTTAATTTCGGAGATTCATTGCGTGTGGTTAATTCTGCAGATACTTCTAACTTGACACATAAGGTTTGTAGACGAAGAATTCAAAAGAGATATATTTTGAAAACAACAAGACGCATTGTTTAACACTCTTACATATATTTTCATTAGAAAATGGCTATCTTTATGATTACACCAGTTCTGAACATGCTATGTGAAAAACTAGCTAAAGATCGATAATATACCGCCCGTCAATCATACAAAAATAAAACAATAACTGCTGATTTGATTGACATCAACCTGTGCTATCTGATAGTCTGAGTTTGCGTGCTTTGAAAGCGATTACATGTACCTGGTCACGTGTCAAAGCTTTCATGTACCGCTTTGCGAATTATTTACATCATTTTTTTTTTACCCATATTACACGTATAGAATACAACACAAGTAAAGACAGTTCATGAATGCTTTCCAGTCTGTTACTAATTGACACTGAGATGCGAAAATCAACTTCATTGATAGCTCTCTGCATGGTGCAAGGTTGATAATAGGAAGACTTGTTTTTAGTTACATTGTCTGAAATAAGGTTCTAGAAGAAGAAATATTAGTTAATATGGATATAAATTATATAGAACGTACATATGTAGGTACATTGTAAATCAATTTTATGCGAAATTTTCTGCTAAATAACTTAATTCCAGTTTGAGTTTTAAATACTTATTAAAATCCCATCTGAGTTTTAAAAATATGTACATGTACTTATTCAATCACTGCATTTCATGTACATGACATATAATAAACCGTTTTTAAAGTATCTGCGCCATAGATGCAGCAATCGTTAGCTACCTGGTACACAAGTGGTATGTGCCGACACGATTTTAAATGAACTACAATGTATAGAGATAAGAACCGCACGTAACGCAGTATTACACTAAAATAGCCGAAAGAGCGTCGGGGATTTCCAGTTGCATATTTTTAGAAAACCCAGTGGAGTTATCTAACTTGTTTAGTGGCGCTGGATCGCGAACGGAAGTAGATTTAAGATGACAGAAAGCGCTTTGCGCTGCGCTTAGCGCTTAAAAAGGCGAAGTCGCAAAACTAAAGTATCAGTGAGACAGTGTTACTTGTGGATATATTAACATAACCTCTTTCTTCGAATTTTAAATACAGTTGAACTTCATTATCTGGAATACTGATATCTCAATTAAAGGGATATGTCAAACTGAGTTGGTTGTCCCAATCACTTATCATGTTTTTTACCCTTCCTGTTTATCTTGAATCAACAGATATCTTGAAGTTTAATCTTGGTTCCGTTGAGGTCGAGATAACGAGGTTTGACTGTACATTTTGGGTTCATTTATTAAAATGTTTTACAAGGAAAGAAAAACACACACATACTTAAATTTTGCAACATGTTTAAATAATTTTTACATGCATATTACAAATATACTCAAGTAAATTTGTTATCAAAATTCACTTAAAATATCTGAATCCATTGAAGTTTATTGCAATAGACACAGTACAGTATAACATGAAGGAAAAAGTGAATATCTGACACAGCAAGAAAATTCAAAGAATTATTGTCTCATCCTTTCGGAGACTTAGTGGTTCACATACAACTATTTATGTCATATTTTACCTGTCTTGTCCATGTGTCCTGTCTTGTCTGTCTAATGTACTAAAAAAATATGAATTTTAATAAAAGTTCTGACCAAGACTGAAGTTTCTGAAAACTGCATCAAACTTCAAGATCAAGGTCATGAAGTCAAATTTCATAATACAATCCAAAAGGTAACAAATAAAGCACATATGAAAAAAAAATATAAAATCCCTGACTCTTCTGGAGCAAAAATTATAGCCAAAATTAAAATGTTTCTTAAGTAGGTAAAAACTCTTGTTCAAGAGCATGAAGTTAACATTAATTTTACATTATTTCTTTATTAGCTCCTCTTGATAAAAGGGCTTGGTCCTTAAATTGAACACACTTAAAACCCTTTTACCTATGGATGCTTTGTGGCAAGTTTGATTGAATTTGGCACAGTGGTTCCTGAGAAGTTCAACCAGAGGCCTATCAGCAATGTCATCTGTGTCCTTTCGCCCCTACCATTCTTTATCAGTTTTTTTTAAACCCTCTTTAATTTCAAAAAAAAAAAAAAAAAAAAAATGACACCACATTGTGGACCAATATATATTACCCTAAAAGAGCTATGATTCTATCAAAGTTGAATGCACACAACATTGAGATGCTCCAATATAAATATGATGAGCATGGCCCTGTTGTTCTGGAGAGATTTTCTTTCCTTTCTGCATCATGTAAAATTTGGATCTCTGATTTTGGCCCAACCTACACCCCAGGACTCATAGAATAAACAAGATGCCAGTGGACCATATCACTCACCTGAGCACTGTGGCTAGGAAAAAAGCAGAGATCAGTTCAGTGTTGAAAAGTTTAAATACAAAAGTGGTCCCATCCTATATCCCTAAGGAGGGGTTGGGCATGAATGAAACAAAATTGAATCTACACTGAGGATGTGTCCATATTTCTGTGACTAATCGTGGATTTCGAAGAATTTTAAAGATTATTTTCCAATAAGTTTGAAACAGATTTATTAAGATTGTTCATATGTATTCCTATGTAAAACTTCGATTTTCAATTGTGGCCTCACCCTACCCCCACTGGTCCTGATTTAAACAAATTTGAATCTACACTATCTGAAGATGCTTCCATATAGATATAACTAATCATTGCTTTGTTGTTCTTGAAAACAATTTTTTTTAATGATTTTTCCTATGGATTCCTATATAAAACTTTGATAGTCCATTGTGGCGTCACCCCATCCCCTGATTTTGAACAAAATTGAATCTACACTATCCAAGGATGCTTTAATACAGGTATGACCAATTAAGATTTTGCTGTTCTTGAGAAGCAGATTTTTAAAGATTTTTAATATGCATTCCAATGTAAAACTTTCATAGTCCATTGTGGCCCCTACGCTACCCCATCGGTCCTAATTTTAAGAAATTTGAATCTGCACTATCTGGGTATGTTTTCACAAAAGTTGCATCTTTCCTGGCCCAGAGGTTTTTGATAAGAAGATTTTTAAAAGATGCTAGTAATTATTTACTAATTTGTAATTTATTTCCCCTTGAAAGAAGGCGTGACCCTTCATTTGTAGAAACTTGAATCCCCTTTACCAAAGATACTTTGTGGAAGGTTTGGTTGAAATTGGTCCAGTGGTTCTTGAGAAGTAGACGAAAATGTGAAAAATATACAGACAGACGGACTCCGGACAAAATGTGATCAGAAAATTAAAGCTCTATTGAGCCTTCGACTCAGTTGAGCTAAAACATTTAAAAGATTTCATCTTCTATAATCTCGTAAAACTTTGATCCCCTATTGTAGCCTCAACCTATTCCCAAAGACTATGATCTGAGCAAACTTAAATCTAAACTTCATGAGGATGCTTTCATATCAAAATAAATATAATATTGACTCATTTATTTCTTAGACGAAGAATCCTTAAGATAATTCCTACAAACCAGGTATTGAATGGGCTTTTGAGCCTGAATACTCTTCGTTAAATCCATATACAGTAAAACATGGCATTGCTTATAACGATTTGTCAGGGATGGACGATTTAGCTTCGATATAAGCATAATTGATTATATCTGTTAGGTTTACAATATATTTCAAAGTCACATGGAATGAAAATCACTTCACTATAAGCGTCAATTCATTATAAGCATGTTAGCTACAAGCCTTTCTTACAATGAAAATTTTATGTTCTATTGTGGCCCTGTTCTACCCCATGAGGTCATGAGGTCTATACTAACTTAGTATGCATTTATTCATTGATTTGCTATTTGTGAGAAAAAGATATTTAAAGATTTCCTATATATTGCCATGAAAAACTTGATCCGCTGCCGTGGCCCAACCCTAACCCTGGGGGTAATGATTTAAACAAACTTGAATGTACACTATGTAGTAAAGCTTTCACATGTGTAAGTTTTATCATTTCTGGCCAGTGGTTCTTAAGAACATTTCAAGTTTTCAATAATTCTTAATTATCTCCCCTTGAAAGAGTTGCCCTCCATTAGAACAAATTTGAATCCCCTTCACTCAACAATGTACTGTGCCAAGTTTCATTTAAAATGGCCCAGGTTCTGAGAAGAAAATGAAATTGTGAAATTGTGATTTTTAAAGTTTAAGACAATGACAACAATGGGTAAATTTTGTTCAGTTATTGGCTCAGGTTAGCTAAAAATTGAAAAGTTTACAAAGGACATAAGGCAGACGAACACTGGGCACCCTTTTGATCGGAAAAGTTCAAGTGAGCATTTAGCTCAGGTGAGCTGAACAGTATACAACAGTTCTAATACTTTAGTAGAATTTAGTGCTTTGTTGTCTTTGAAATGTGACCGTTCACGGTAGCTCAGTCGGTAGAGCGCTCGCTCCGTGATTGGGAGGTCGTGAGTTCGAATATCGGCCGCGACTGACCTAAGTCGATAAAAAATGGGTAGCAACTGTTCCTTCGCCATGCGCTCGGCACTTTGAACTGAAAGTTGCGTGTCCTTCGGATGAGTCCTTAAAAACCGAGGCCCCGTGTCATGGTAGGCGTTGGCACGATAAAGATCCCTCACTGCTCAATGGCCCTGAGTGCCGGGTAAAGGTCAAAATTTGAAGCCCTTCACCGGTATATGGTGACGTCTCTATATGAGTGAAAAAATTCTCGAATGGGACGTAAAACAACATACAATCAATCAATCTTTGAAATGTGATTGAACATCTCTTCAATCTTTTACTTGAAGGCTGCACATTATATATGTACAATTCTGTGTCCTGGAATAATTTGAAACAATCAAGCAGGTTTCCCCTTCTAGTACAGCAGTTGAACTTCAGTATCTTGAACATCGATATCTCGAATACCATGGATATGTCGAAGTGATTTTTGGGGCCCAACCCCTTATTCTTTAAGAATTTTACCCTGGATATCTCGAATCCTCGGATATCTTAAAGTTTATTCTCGTTCTCATTTAATTCAAAATAATGAGGTTTGACTGTAGTTGTATATGCCAAAATAGCTCTCCCTAAATTAAACTGTAAAATTACATATATTACATGTTCTTAATGAATTAATTTAAGGCCTAATGTGTCCATAATCCTAGATGGACCTTTATCCTTGTGTGACTGTTTAAATTTTACTATGCTGCTTATTCTGCATGTTCTGATTCCTCTCCCAACAAATGTTCTCCTGGCATATCATGGCCATGCTTGGTATCAAATTTCACATTCAGTTCTCAGATGACAGTCACGCCTATCTAAAACGAATTTGAAATTTCTCGTTTAAGTTAAAATGAAAGAAATTGATATTGTGCAACATATAAATAATAAACCGACATTTTGAGTACAAAGATCTGTCACATTTTCTGTGCATTATTTGGTAAAGTACTGTTTTTTACATGCAGTCATTTGAGGAAGTAATAAAAATAAAACAAAAGGATGAATGTAAGTTTTTTTTTCATGATTTCACATAAAGAAATGCACATACAATGTAACTTGCCGTGCATGTATAGAATTTATTAATGATGGCAATTGTTAATAGACTAATTGGTTAGAAAGATGGTAACCTGTTCTGATTTTCATATATATTTTTCAAATATGACTGTCAAAACAAGTCCCATTTATTTAGTCATTATAATCCAATTGTAAATCAAAAGTTTACAAATTAACCCCCGTCATAAAGAATTTGACCTACATTTTCTGTTTCAATTGATGAGTTTAAAACAACAACTAATTTTCTACTAAGCAATGGTATTTAATTTAGTTTATTGCCTGGCATGGTAGCTTAATTAGTGGCAGGGCGTTCAATTCGTAATCTGGAAGTACCGGGTTTGATTCTCGTTCACTCCATCAAACCTAAGACGTAAACATAGATAGTGATTGTTCCTTTACCAACCATCTAGTATTAGAAGTAAAAGTTAAAGGTTTTTCAGACGAGAAGAACTGAGGCCCCATATCACAGTAGATGTTGGCACGATAAAGAACCCTCACTGCTCAATGGCCTGAGTGCCAAGTTAGGTCTAAATGTGAAGCCCTTCATGGTATGTGATGATGTTTTTACATCAATGAAAAATTCTCGATGGGATGTAAAACAGCAAACAATCAATTTCTTTCATTATTCTTATCTAGATTGTAACACAAGTTCTGAATGGTTAGCAAGCCAGATGTAAATTTCTGTACACCTGGCTCCAGCTCGGGTAAATAATGTGACACCATAATGTATTTTTTTTCCAGCACAAAAAGCAAATAACAAGATGTCACAATCATGACAATGCTGCATAACCCAAAGTAAATCGTATCGATAATTTGAAACACCATTGATAATTTAGACTTGGATGTACAAAGAATTTATTTGTTACATAGGAAATAATTTGTTATTCAGGTCCAATCAAGGTTGTACAGAGTGTACGGCCTTCGGGTGTAGGGTATAAAACCAGGGGTGAAATCCACGTACACCCTTGATTGAACCTAGATAATATTAGCTATCCAGGTCCAATCGAGGGTGTATGGGGATTTACCCCGGGTTTTATTCCAGACACCCGAAGGCCGAAGGGTGTATGGAATTACAACCCGGGGTAAATCCCCGTACACCCCTGATTGGACCTGGATACTTCGGCCTCAGAGGGTCTAGAATAAAACCCGGGTAAATCCCCGTACACCCTTGATTGGACCTGGATAGCGAATTTATTTCCTATGTACCCAAATCAATTCTTTGTAAACAAGTCCAGTCAACTGTGTTTCAAGCTATCGATAAGATTTACTACGTCCTACAATGCATCCTGACGTCATGTTATTTGCTTTTTATTATAAGGAAACTATGCATTGTGACGTCAAGATTTTTACCCCCGGCTCAAGTCGGGTGTACGGAAATTTACACCCGACTTTGTAACCAATCAAAGCTTGTGTTACAAGCTACATAGGAAATAACTAATATTACCATGATTACAGCTAGCTCTTAATTTATCAGTAAAAGTAATGAATTCTGATTATTATCATTGTTTACAAATTGTTTTATACATGTAAGAAAATGAACTGATAAAAGTTATAACCAAATTTCTAACAAATCCTGTCTGTTTGATTAACCTGTTACTTGGTGAGAAAATTTTCTGACTAACCTGAGTTTCAAAAATTTAACCAACTGCCATCCCTAAAATTTATTTCAAACCTTCATATAAAACATTTCCAATTTTTTGCTGTTTATATACACTGATCATGAAATATACCTGAGAAATTTAATTAAGCTGCATGACTTTCTACATGTGTTATAGAATATCAAATTCTGACATATAAATGTAGCAATATTTAAAGTTATTTCTAGTGTATTGTTGAACCTTTGCCTTTTTGTTTCAAGAATAAAGTGGCATAGTTGTTAAGAGTATTTTCTCATTTTGTTCTAGAGTTGTGAAATAAGGAACTGATCCATACTGCGCAAGGTTCGACACTTATATTAGTCCGGCCGTTAGCTTCAGGCTTATACATTTTCATTCTGACTAATGGACATAACCCTTTATACTTCCAGTTCATGGGTTCGAATCCACTGAGTGACAAAGATACAGATCCTATGGATAAAACCATATGAAAGGAGGTCTCATGTTCTAGTAGGCGCTGGCATAGGTGCTAGGAAAAGTGAAACCGCGAGTGAAAATTTCTCAGAAGATTTAAAGAAAACAAACAACTAAAAATAAATCTGGATAACTATTAATTAACTTAATTCAATGTAGGTCCCCTGCTTGGCACAGTGGTAAGAGTATCTGCTCTAGAGACGGGGAGTAATGAGTTGATCCTTACGTCGCGGGTTCGAATGCCACTGGGACGTGGAGACAGGTCCTTTGGATGAGATCGTATACAAGCTGGTATAACTGACTTCACACCGAATTTCAAACTATTAAATCATTGCCAAATAGTTACGACCTCATTGATTATAGCTATATTTAGAGTATACACTGTCGTGACTGTGAAATTTACACAGCCCATGAAAACTATCCATTAACAAACTTACAAGTTTTTTGGGGTTTTTTTTCATTTAGGTCTGCCATGTATACCAAACATACAGTTGTATTGTGCTCAAAATAAATTTCATAACCACACTCCACAAAGAAAACAAAGTTTGATATTCTATGTAACATACACTAATTTTTTCTTAATCTTATCCCTTGATCACTGCAGCTGGACTGTACCATCTGCTTTTTACAATTAAAATGAATTATTTCAAATTCTTTGTGAAATAAAATCCAATAAAGTATTTATAAGCATTACAAGCCTTTGTATTAAAAGTTTGATAATGTCATCAAAGTGTTTACAGTTCGAGTCTGTACTATAAAATAGATATATAACATCAGCTGATCAGTGTATATATCATGTGCGTGCTAGCATTTATCAATTTGTGTATATTCCAAATAATTTAATTATGTAAAAAAATCTTACCTTAATTCTTTTGAATCGTTCATGCTTCACAGGAATGACATAGACACTAACACATCACTGATAACTGTTTTCTTACTCGTTACACAAATACTCTGCCATCGGAATTTCCTCGCAATCGCACACGAAATCTTTAGTTTAAAACTCAGAATAAATCCTTCTTTACACTACTGCTCCATATACGTAATCAGAAATGTTAATCTGCACATAAGCTTAGCTGCGGATCGAATAATGCATGTCTACATGCATTTCTGGTTCATTGACATGTGCCGCCATGCTGGTCCCCTACCCACAATGCCGTTGAATGTTTACATCCAGTGCGATCGAACCAAAACATTTGCGATATTGTAACTTATTAATAAGATAGGTGTTTAAAGTGACAAATATATAGGCTTCACATTTCAGTACCAGCATGATAGAAAGCCGTTATATAGTAATAATTGTATACATTTAGGTCATGACAAGGCATGTACGCGTTGATCTATTTTTAGCTTGTTGACAACTTGTTCTTATATTTTATTACATGAAATTCATTTCGTAAAATAGCTTTAAATAAAGCATGATTTTCTTTTCTTTTTATGTCAAATAAAAAGATTTAGTATGCTATATAGTATAAAATAAAAATTTTGTAGCGAAAGTCAACACTTTTAGCTATTTGAAAAAAGACATTTATGACGTACTGACCCCTAAATATAGAGACCAGCTCCTTTTTCTTGATTTCATCTGAAAGCCCTTGTTATTTCATACAACTTTTCTTCTATATGTTTTAACAAAATAGTTTAGTTCAAAAGTAATTAAACAAAAAGCAACAAAATTTCATGAAAAAAAATTCTGAAAATTTGCTATCAAATAGCATACAAACTTGAAAAGTTTAGCCAATAAATTTAACATTTGACACAACTACAATATGTTAGCTACCCTTTCTTAAAATTTTCATACAACTGTCTTACGTAGTTCCCGAGATCTCAGCCGGACAAAAGACCCTCAAAATATCAATTAAAGGGCAATAACTCATAAATAAAGGCGTAAATCAACAAATTAAAAAAAAAACCGTTTTAGGCCTTTACATAATGTTTCTTTCCTGAAAGATTCATGATAAAAATCAGGCAAAAAATCTCCGAGAAATCAGCTGACAAAAATTTGCGGGGAAAAAAAAAAAGAAACAGTAGAATAACAGAAGGGTCTTCCGAAGCGGAAGCTCGGAAGACACTAATAATAACAAAAAATAGTGGAAAAGAAACCTAAGAAAAACAAGAGGGTATTCAGCTGAAGACGGAAGACCTTAAAAATAAGAAGAAACAATAGAATCACTATAAGGTCTTCCGTGAAGACGAAAGACCTTAACTAGATGCGTCGTTAACTGGAATGTTAAAATATTATATTTACATTCAGGGTAATTTCTTTATGAAATCCATTAGAAATCTACAACGTTCAAATCTCTATAACACACGCGAAACCCTGTCACCGCGCGGTAGAATACATAGTAGGAACTATATGCATTTTCAGTATCTAAGAACACCAAAATGTATATTGTTTTGACTCAATCTAATAATTAAAAAAAACAAAAACAAAACAACTACCCTGTTAAATTAACGTAAACTACAGCAACTGTGCGTTTAAAATTAATTTGTCATTTTTTCTCGCAATGTTCATTTGTGTTATTTGACTTTCCAACGTCACAGACGGCTATTACGTCCATCAAGCACATCAGTTCTGAAAGGCGCTAAATGCATAATAATGATTAACGAAATAAACAATTATGAAGAGAGAAAATTAGAGAATGTAAATATAAGCATTGAATTCATATTTTTGGATGTCGTCGGTCCTATAACACACCTGGCCGTGCCGACAAATTATCATACCGCGCTAACTCGCGGTATTCAATTTGTCGGCACGGCCAGGTGTGTTATAGGACCGACGACATCCAAAAATAAGAATTCAATTCTTAAAAAGACTGAAATATGATTTTAAAGAATATCATCTTTAGAAAGTGAACTGTGAGTTTAAGAAGGATTTTCAGATGTAGAATTAAAACCAAGTTCTTCTAAAATACAATTTTGATGATGATACTTACAAACAAAGAGGATATTTTTACAAGCCTTGTCTGCTGGAACCATAGCATATTGTTCATGTAGTTGTTCTCTAATTCTTTTATCACCTCCGATTAAACTTATGTTTTATGAAGTGTAAATCTGGCAATTTGATATAATAAAATTTCAATTTGATCACCATATAATCAACAAATGCATAATCAATCGACAAACTTGTTTTATCATAAACTTACTTTTTTGATATGGGAATTAAATCTAAATTCAATGTAAGATTACATGATTTTTATATGCTGAATTTTTGTAGTTTCTTTTCAGAAAAAATCACGGAATAATCATAATTACTAACATTATATGTTTAATCTTTTAGCATCTTTCTTATTCTGTAAAGTATTACAATTTTTTTCAATAAAAACGAACTGATTGAAATATAGAGAAAAAATCTATAATTTTTGGCTAGCAAGGCTTTAAGCCTAGAATTAACCAGGACATATTAAAAAACAGTCTTATTTCAGGAGTGCCCCCCCCCCCCCAAAAAAAAAAAAAAAATTAAAAATTCAACTTACATAATGTACAAATAAAAGAACTGCGGATAGTATGCACATTTCAGTGTTCGTATCTCATAAGGTTCCACCGTTTAAATAATGTAGCATAAAGTTTAGATCAATATTAAAAGCATTTTCGAATATTATTCTATTTTTGTTAACATTCTTTGACAGTGCATTTACCGTATCAACTCTGTATTAACTGTTGAAGAGCATGCACATCTGTAGTGTTTACAGAAAGGAGAGCTACGAAAACCAATAAAAAACCTAAAACGAAAGTCCAACCGTGTTTTTTTTCATTTACTGTAAAACACAGTTTGTCATAGAAAACCCAGTAGAAAACTTTGACCAATCCGCCTTGTACTGGAGTAAAGCACCATTCAAGGATTTTTATCTGTTATGGATTATAATATGAAATTACTCTTCGTCCAAAGAAAAATATGGACATGTAACTTGAAAATGCTATATGTCACAAGTGTTTTAAATGGGAGGGGTGTTGGTCTTTTACCATCAAAGTTTTGAAATCCCAACCGACGTTAGAAAACGTATTTCGATGGAACAGGGAATGAGGCAGAAGTACGTGCTTACATATATAGATATACTGTAGATTCCAATATATACGGGAGGAATTAATTATCGCTTAATTTAGCGGGAAGCACTTATCGCAAATTGAAAATTGCTCACCCTTATTTTGTTGTTGCTGAAATACGTGTATAAGATCGAGACCTACAGTCCAATGGCGAATTCAAACTCTCGCGATTTGACGTCTTGGAGAGTCATTTCGCAATATTAGGTAAAATTTAAATACCTATACATATAAAGTATTAAAAAATTCATATTTTTTAGAATAATCGAAAATTTTGATTCTTTTAAATACAGGTATATGTCCTTCGTGTATATTCTTATTATATGACTGAAACAAAACTTTATGTGTGAAACATTCAATTTCAATTTAGTCTTAAAACATTTGAAAGAAATATTTAAAATACCATCATTGATAAATGTTCCTTTTCTTGAATTGTTTTCTTACCTAGAATAATGTGTTCACTGATTTGCATTAATCCAATCTCATTCATAAAAACGCTCTTTTTTTATTAATTGCAAACAATGATATACATATGAGTTACAATGAATACAATAGATAATGTGATTATTTTTATTAAAGATTACATAATGAAATGTATGAAGATAACGAACAGTATTTAAGCTCAAAGGTCCGTTAAGCAATACAAATTTTGGAGCAGAGCAAACACGGACCTGTAAAAAACATCAAGGTGGGATCAGGTGCCATGGAGGAGTGAGCATTCCCTGCCGACCGGTCTCACCCGCCGTGTGCTCCTTGTCGTGATCGGGAAATAACGGAAAAATCCATCGATAAAGCGATTAAAAAATACTGCATGTTGAAATTCATTTTAACTTTATAGACAAAATATAAATTTTACTTATGAACTAATATTTATAACAAAATTAACATAAATATTTGAAGTTTACAGTATATACAGTGTTTCTACGTTAGCATGGTGGGCCACTATTCCGAACCTTTGAACGTCATGCTAACTCACTGAGACCATAACTGTTTTGTGGACCTGTTGGCAAAATATTGAAATTTAGAAACTTTCTTAAACTTTTTTGAACACTTTATGAATTTGTACTTTATCATTTGAACATTTTTCAAAGTACTGATATGTATTTAATGCCGATTCAACAAAATTATACAAAGAATCTCTGGTACCAGACGAATTTGCAAGTCTACACTATATCTTGTGTTAAAAAAATTAAATGCAAGAAATATTAATTTATTCATACCGTTAATAATCAAGCTAATCTTGAGCCCGACATTAAATCTGACATAAGCCATTTAAAAGTTTTTTTTTTTTTTTTTAATCAAAGGTGTACTATATTTACTATATATCCTAGCAAAACTGCTATAGTAAACTATAGTTTACTATTGTTAATTTACGTTTCAAAGTTATCACTTTAGTAAATCAAAGTTTTCAAACTTATCACCATAGTAAATCAAAGATTTCATAGTGATCACCGTAGTAAATCAAAGTGTTAATAGTGATCGCTATAGTTTTTTTACAATGTTTTCCTAGTGATCACTATAAATTTTACAAAGTTTTCAAAGTTATCACTGTAGTATATCAAGGTGTTAAAGTTATCACTATAGTAACTACAGTTGACTATAGTTTTCATAGTGTCAAAGTTATCACCATAGTTAACTATAGTTTACTATAGTATTTTTATGTAAAGGTATCTAGACAGTTGTCACATTTTTTTTTTACATTTGGATTCCAATTGTTCTTACTCAAGTTATTGTTTCATAAACACTCTGTACAGTTTCAATGAACCATAACGATTTGTAAGTTAAACTTGACATTTAAAATTGAAAGAATTTACCGTGAGATTGTTTCATGTATTGAATAAAGAAGTATGAACCGCAGTCTAGGGTGAAAATATATCATTATGAAAAAGGTATATTTATATTTTAATGTCTAATGTATGAAAGATCGATTTCCGAGCAATTTAAAATTTCGAAGTATCCACTATAAAAGACTCGTTCCTGTAGGTATATGAAGATCCGTTTTCCTCGTATTTTTTGGTCTGCCTGGAAAAAAAGAAAGGCAATGTAAACAAAATTCACTCGACAATATGCGACAGTAACGTCATTTTTTTAAGTATTGCAAAATCACTTATTTATAGGAGTCAATATTTTTCTTGGTTTGAGAAAAAATATTTGTTGGTAGGGATTTAATTTAGTTGATGAAGAAGTGTTGAGATTTTAAAAATATTTTTGAAAGTTTACATTTTATTGGAGGACAGGAACTGTAGGTTTCTTCATACCACCCCCTTCCCCGTAAATAAGTGATTTCACATGATTTGATTTCTGTAATATGAATAAATGAATATATACTTTGGTGGAGGAAAATCTTTGCCATCTTGGATGGTTTCCGGTAGATTGGCGCCTAGTGTTTCCGGTAAAATAAGAGAGAGCAGCCCAGCTAGTATGGAAGCTCCTCCAAACACAACTAGCGGAAGAGCTTGTCCGAAATGGCCATCAACTATCAAACTCTAAATACAGATAAACTCGTACAATTAGAGGAAATGACATTTCAATGTCTAAGAACCGCAGTTCCATATATACAATAGATGTATATAAATATTTACGACTAATTGTCACATTCCTTTATCAAAACGTACTCGTATCTTACATAAGGATGGGATATAATTGTTAAAATTTTCCAACTGAAATAGGAAATTTTGATAATATTAACTATGTGTATATCTTTCCGTTATCTTTTTGGACTTGATTTGTTAATTACAAAGGTTATAGTCTTCACTTTCATTTATGTCTCATCTTTAATCGATATAGTAAGACTTACGAGATCTGCTACATAGGGGGACACCATCCCTCCAATACGCGCACAGGACGAGCTGGCGCCCATGGCGACGTTACGGACTACGGTGGGATAGAGTTCCGCTGACCAGACATAAATGACGGCAAAGGCTGCAGCGGCCCCGATCTTACCGATCATCGCCAGAATCACTGTAGTATACATCTGATGACCTGAAATTGGATAAATATCAAGCAATCTCAGATGTAAATAGGCGTATTAGAATGAAATATAGAAACAACGAACAGTAACCAAGCTTAAAAGTCCATATAAACAGTACATATTTGGAGCAAAGCAAACACAGCCCTCTAAAAACATGAGAATTAACTGGGAGCAAGTGCCATAGAGGAGTAAGCATTCCTTGACGACCGGTCACACCCGTCGTGTGCTCTTTGCTATGATCGGGAAAACAAAAAAAATAATCATATACATAATTTACTTTGCAAAATTGGTCTTCAAACAATCTATTGGAATTCCCTTGGGTACTAACTGTGCCCTGTTATTAGCAGATCTGTTTTGTTTATGAAACGTAATTTATTCAAAAACTTCTATATGGAGAGAAAAAGTCATTGCCGTTGTTTTCAATTCGACATTTAGATATATCGACGACGTTTTATCAATTAAGGATATTTATTTTCATACTTACGTTGATTCGATATAGGCCACTAAACTCGAAATAAAAGACACAATGGGGTCTGACACATCTTGTTTCATATTTGGGTGTTTTACTAAGGAAAGACTTTGATGGTAAACTAGCAACTAAACATTATGATAAACGTGATAACTTCAACTTTTATATTTCATCAACTTCCCTTATTTATGTAGCAGTATTTCAATATCACCTGCATATGGGGTTAATGAGTCCAAGAAATTTCTAAAACGAAATAGGCTACTAAGAAATAAGTTGATGATTTAAGGACATCAGCAATCTCGTCATTTAAACATCTGATAAATTCTATGGTCGATACAGTGATATTGCATGTTAGCAAATACAATATCATTAGGTCGAAAGTTGACTGACATCTTTTATACAAATTGTTAGGCCATTATTTTCACAGTGAATTGTCTACGTTGTTCCCCGTTTACTCTATCACGACACAGATGTGCCCAGTTCACAGAGGGTGCTCACTCCTCCATGGTGCTTATCCAATCTCTGTTTCAAGAGGTCCGTGTTTGCTTTGCTCACAATTTGTATTGTTTATTGGACTTTTGAGCATGATTACTTCGTTAAACTTTACAATTCATATGAAGTAATTTGTATATAGTGCAATAAAGCAAGTACTCTTGCGAGGCGGGATTAATTATACCCATTTAAAACCTTACCTTCCTATCTTCAGATTTGTTCTTTTAAATTTGAACAAATTTATGACCATTTTAAAGTATACTTTACAATACACTAGCACTGCAATGTGAAGGTAATCAGTTTGCAATAAAATTCTAATATATCCGTAACTTCAAAAGATTAAGATGGTAAACTTACTTTTCCCAATGTATAAAACTGTAAAAATGGTTGAAATACAAGCAAGCCCTCCAAGCACCATACACGCGCAATGCAGTTTCTTTCTTCCAATACGATCCAATAACACTAAACAAAGAGTATAAGCTGGGAATTCTACCAGACCTGTCAGGAAAAAATTCAAATAAAAGTCGCCAGCCAGGTTCCCGGAATTTAGGGACAGTCCGTAGTATACCATACTTACAACACACCTGAGGAAAAGAATTAAGAGTCAGTGATATGGGACATGCAATGTGTACATCAATTGCAATTCGCGTACTTATCAGTCCTGCTTAAATTTCATTTGAAGTTCATTTTCTTACTGAAAGTCGATAAGAAATGAAAATGAGATTTTTCAAATAGTTAGATAATTACCAATTCAAGAAAATTATTATAGTTCGGACAAACAGCACTCTCGACGTAAACAAGTGCCATAGCTGGCCTGTCGCTGTTTCGTCGCATTCCAGCGAATCCAGCTGCTTATCTGTAACTTCTACCTTATTTCGGTTGGCTATTTTGCGAATAATGACTTTGGCCTCCTCGTATTTTCTACGGTTTATCAACCATCGAGGAGATTCTGGCAATAACCTAGAAGGAATACTGCATACAGGGAATTTTTCGCCCCTTTCGCCCTCGTTGCAATAGGGTGAATTTAAAACGGGGTAAATTCAAAGTAAACAACAAATCTTATATACACAACTTGTGTTTGGGTGAATTTAAAACACAGCAAAAGTGTTTTCAAGGAAAGGGAAAAAATTACAAGGGGCGAAATAATACCATATACAGTATCACATCTTCACAGAATTTTACATGATAACTAGCGATTCATCAATAATGTTATGTAATAATTAGTATTCTTATTAAAAATATAAAAGAATCTGTTACGAGGTATATTAAATGCTACATAGCCCTCCCACTAAACTTCAAACCGATCATTGTTTGAATTCAAAAGGAAGGTTTACTATATGTAATAAATACTATATAGTAACATTCCCCAATGGGGAAAATTTAACTTTATATGAAGTAATTCTTTCTGGGGATGATCTAGTATAGGACAAGGTTATTATATGGCAACGATACTTTACTGATATTTCAAATCATGTATTTACAAGGAATTAATCGTGGAGTCTGAAATTAACTGGTAGTATTCATGCTAGTCAGGCTATGTACTAGTTTACATGTACGATACAGTTACCAATACAACTTCGAAAATTAAATATTAAGTATATGACTTATTTCGACAAAACACACGCCCACTCACCACCAATAACTCAACAGAAGTGCGGAGGGAACAGACACTGCTATCTCATTGTACTTCCAGTCCCTAATAAGATAGCCAATAAGACATAGAATAACCAGTCCTATGGCGAAGAAGTATTCGATGACAACCCCAGCCCACAGCCGCTTTGAGGGACCAACGATCTCAACGCCTGTATTGCAGAAAAACAAATTGAAATTGATGAGAGAGGATAAAGAATGGTATTGTCATCTACTAATGAATGAAATTGCCATCAAAATTTCTTTTCTTAATGGTAAAACATACCTTTGTCTTGGTATATTGAATAAACTTATTTTTGAAAGCATATTCTAATGAGTAAGATAATTAAAAAAAAAAACTCACCTAAAACAAAGGCTGACATGAAAGTCCCCGCGCAGGAAAATCCAACGATGAATCGTAAAACACAAAAGAGATAGAAGTTAGCCGCCCACGACACGGCTAGACTGGACGCCAGCAGCACTAGTATGGATAAAATCAGTGTCTTCTTTCTTCCAATCCTCGTAAATATTAGGAAAGTGAATACAATTTTTTAAAAAAATCACTCCTTGGGGGATCATTAAAAAAGAAAGAAGAAGCTAAACACGTTTAGCGTTTATATCTGCATACTAAGTAGGTTTTTATATTACGTGGTGAGCTCATTTTATTTTTTACATTAAAAAAAACAGAAGTAAACATATAACGTACTTGTCTGCAAGTGCGCCTAGACCCAGAGCTCCGAAAAACACACCAGCAAAGAAAACCATTTTGGCGTTAGATGCCCATAGTTGCTTGTCACAAATTAAATTTTGCTGTATAAAAAGTATCATTCAATTACAACGATAAACTGTGAAGAAAATCATCAGTGTAAGTCAGAATAGAAAATGTAATCTTTAAACTAAAAATATTAGTAATATATCTAGAAAAAGTCAGTAAAATTAACCAAACAAATGCAGCAATATACCCTTATCACCTGCATATGGGATGTAAATCTCTCAGTTGATTCGATTCGCAAGAGCATGCCCTACGCATGAACAATTTTTAAAACGAGGCAAGTTATTGACAAAAACAAGTTGATGAAACAAGAATATCAACAGTCTCGTTTAAAGTCATCATTTCGTAAGTTCTATGGTCGATACAATGACCTTGTCAGCAAATACACTCTTATAAAGTCATACATGTATGCTGACTGACATTTTTCATACTAATTGTAAGGCCATTATTTACACACTGAATTGTCGACGGACTTTTTCCCGTTATTTACCGATCATGACAAGGAGCATACGGCGGGTGTGACCGGTCGGCAGGGGATGCTCACTCCTCCTTGGCACCCGATCCCACCCTTGTTTTTGGAGGTCCGTGTTTGCTCTGCTCCCGATTTGTATTGTTTCAATGGACTTTGAGCTTGAATACTGTTCGTTATCTCCATATTTCATCCACACGTTTTTCATTCGATAAATTGCAGTAATATGTCCATTAAAAGAAGCAAGTTTATACAAGAAGTTTCGTACCAGTATAGTTTTTATGCTACTACACATTATTCACTTCAAGAAAGCGATTATAAAATCGATTCATTAACTTATTTCATAGATGAAACATTAAATAAAAATGTACATCTACTATACAAATAAACTGTATATTCAATACATGTAAATTAATACATTCTAGCGTTTATAATGAAGTAATCATATGCCCGTATTACTTTAAGAGAATTAGAAATACATGTATCCTGTGTCTAGTAAGTTGCAATAATTTAGCAATTACCCCAAGTAGGTCATATTTGAGTCAAGCAAACAGAACTTTATTAAGTCACCACAACTTTAAGCAATATTATTAAAAGCCACCTATTCTGTAAGTAGACAACTGTAATTGATAGATCTACCGTATAAAACATACAGAACTAGAAGTATATGTACATGCATGTCACCCCATATAAACTCTATATAAAGTACGTTTTATAAAAGTATACCACTTAAAGAAAGTAATTATGAAAATTACACCTTCCTTTTCATATCATTATACTCGAGTTAACGTATAAAATGGTTGAAATGTACATGAAAGTGAATATTTGCAAATGAGTTATTGTGTTCATCAACATGCCTGGAAATACAATGCTGTTATTCTAAGCTACTGTGAAGTTAAACAACTGTTAAGCAAAGCTATACTGTAAGTATAGCAGTTGTAAAATAAATCTATTTTACAGTTAAGCTATTGTAAAGTAAATCTAGAGTAAAGAAATGCAATCTTACGACAAGAACAACACTATAAGTGATTTTAGTTATAAAAACTTAACTTCTATTTAAAGTAAGTTTTTAAGGTAAAGAACCCAAAATAAGTGTTCTTTACATATAGTAAGTCACTATTCAATCTCTATAGGCATCTTTTAGTGAGCCAGTTATATTAAATAGCGTTTTGTATACTACTTGTATTTGAAAACTAATTTCAGTTATCTATTATATTGCAGATTGAGCATTATATGCTTAGTATAAGTTATATAAAATTAGTAAAGTTAAATTCGTACCTCAGACGCAAACGTGCTATCATAAACTGTTTTATCGTAAACCCACGAACTGCAACTTTGTTCGATGCCTGTAGTCACATTGTCTAAAACAGGGATGGAGAAAATCTTGCATTTTTTGTTCACCACATCGTTGTCAGCGTTGAGCTCTGTAGGTATGTAGGCCTTGATCAAATCGTCGTGTGCTGGGCCTTGGCTGAGGTAGGTATCGTTCGGATAATTTGGTAATTTGCATCTGTGAGAGTGCGAGAAGGGCTTAATTAATGTACTGTTAATTCACACATCACCATCACCATCAAGTTATGTACCTAGAAGGCATTTAAAAAAATAGGTGAAATTTTAATTTTTAATTTTACCACCCTTTAGTGCACTTTTAAATGCTTTGTTTGATCAGTAATTGTCGATGCGTCTACTTTAATTTGAAAATAGTTGCCTAAGATTTGATCACAGATCAATAAGAATATGATTCTATTCTCATTCTACATCACATTTGTGCAAAAAAAAAAAAAAAAAAAAAAAAAAAAAAAAAAAAAAAAAAAATTATGACATAATTTCAGTCAGATTTCACCTTGGTTGTAAATATTTGTATGTAAAACGACTATTTTTCATTCTTTTGTGATCTGTACTTTTCAAGATTCATTCTAAATGCATGTTTTGATAATAATGATGTATTGAATGTGGACTACACATACATATATTTACATAATTTAAAAGTTTCTGCTCGCTTCCTTTGAAAGAAAAATATGCACGATTTAAAGAGCCAAACAAATACTGTATTTTCTTTCGAATACTTACGAGATTTCGTCTTGTAACTTTATCCCATTCCTAATTAAGTATCTCCAAGTTTTAAAAGGTAAAGTGCTGTATAGCTAAACGTAAACTTAAGTAAATATTTGTCTGAAGGGTTCAATATCATCTTGATTTACGCCACAATCTTCTGATCTTGGAAATTTAATTTCAAAACCATAGTGCTCCATCTCCCAGTATTTTGTATTTTCAAACCTTGAGCATTATGAACTATTATTTTCGAACAGGCTATCCTATATACTTTTACTGGTTCACTTTTGTCATGTATACGAATATACATGTATATTTATAAATATATATTAAATATGTATTTAGCTAGAGGACAGTTTACTATTGTCAAGAATGAATTATTGGCCAGATTTGACCCATTTTTCTCATTTTATACTGAAATTGACGATTTTAGCTTTTGCAAAGAAAATATCCTAAATGAAAAGCCGGTGTGCAGTCAAGTCTAACAGTTTATTCCTTCTCCTGTTTCAAAATGTCCGTGTTTGCCATCACTAAATCATTTGGTATAGAATTATGATAAGTTACATGTAAATCTATTTTCTTTTCAAAATAAAGTTATTTTAATGAAAGAAAGGGGTCGTGATCTTAATTTATCGAAACTGTATATCTATACCAAATGTACATGTCAAAATTATTATTTTTACAAATTCCAATGCTATCCTATCGGAATTTAAAGAGTTGCAATAGGTTAAGATTCAGATATTAGAACTCTACATTTTATGGATATCAGTGCGTTCTGATAATCTTAACATAGTCATCATTATTTTTTAAATTTTAGTTCATTCCCATTTATCAGTTTTGATAAATAAATCACGCATCATTTCTTCTGTAGAATAATACACCATGAGCAAGTAGTGCAATGGATAAAATTTGCAATTGGCAATAGGATATGCATTGAACTTAGAATTTATTAGAGCAAAACAATGAGCACTCCTCTTACAGTCTTGCCTGGAGCAAGACATGTTTGTTTTCTTTCTTCTGTACATGCATGTGGCATTTACATTAAAAACATTTAATCGTTGCAACATTTCTAAAAGGGATTAGAACTGCATATAAAAAATCAAGAGTCTAATATGATGCCCACCAATTACAAATTCAGATATATATCATCACAAAGTGGCTACCGATGTCTCTATTAAAAGATTTACCGTCTGAAAAGTTTACGTACAATAAACAAAGGTTGAATTTTTGCTCCCGTGTGACATGATTAATATTTAAAGTGAATAGCCCCTTGTTCACAAGTTAAGCATATGATTTTCTTTTTTGAAAAGTTTTCAATTAAAAAAATCATCATCCATTATTTCAATGCGAATTTTCTAAACTATACATCTCAGAGAGACGTTTGATAAAAAAAGTGATTGTGGTTGAAGAGCAAATACCGTGTTTCAAATGAATGATTTTATATCAAGAATTTTATATTCCATCTATTTCTCCGAGATATACGGGGAGGAAAATATGAAAATTAGTAAAAATACTCCACAATTAATCAATAACTTTCTTCATCTAATATTGATCAAATTAGCAACGTCAAATCAACACTAAATAATTCCTTAAGAGAAAGCGAAAAATGTAAACAAATACCAGAAATGCTTCACCTGTGTTTTGGAATTCCCAGAAGAAACACAGAATTGACCATATGAAAAGCGGCAATAATGGAAGGGAGGCACACAAGGAAATACACATATTTCTGGTAGGGACCAAATTCCCCGAGGACACCGAGAAGTTCGTCAAAGTGCATCTTCACTTTTACACATGCGACCGTGCAATGATCAACATTGAGCCAAGAGCGTAGGTACATTTAAATTTGTATGTCAGTTCGAACGAGACAGGAGCTAAATTGTTGACAGTATAGAAATGTACATGTAGCATGTGTGACTAAACATTATATTTTACAGAGAAATTTTATTTGATATGAAGAAAAGAATTAAGATACTGTAGTTTGTCTTAAGTATGTTTATTTATTTAAAGGTAGTATTAAATTAAAATAAACTGTGCTCGCATTAGATAAGATCTTTTAAATGACGTAATCTGGCCTATTTAAACATCAATGAATTTGCGATCCTTAATTCTGGGAGGGAGGAGGGAGGGGTTTTTGCGAACAAAAGACTATATAGAAAAAAGCTTTCAGAATTTTTTTTTTCAGAATAAAAAGCTAAGTTTAACAGTAGTAGAAAAGTATAGGAAAACTTTTTTTCTAAAAATCTAAAAACATTTATCTAAAGATTATAGCATGTTTATAAATTGATTTTTTTTTTTTACCACGATAATGAATGAATGTATATTCAATAAACTTCTATCATAACCTAAAATCCCAAAAGACACATAAAACAAATTTTAATTTGACGTAAAAGATTACAACATTTTCCCAAATTATACAACTTTTTATGTGAAAAATCAGCATACATCAGTACAAGCATACAAATATGTTTCTTTGCACACCTTTCTTTATCTTTATGAGTTGTACACTGGGACATATTGAAATCGAAAATAAAGTCTGATACCGTTACAAAAAATGTACATTCATTGTTGCTCATGCATGAAAAAAAAAACAAAACAAAAAAAAAAAAAAAAAAAAAAAAAAAAAAAAAAAACGGCTGAGAAACCCTTTGCCATTTTGGACGATTTTCCTCACTTTTCGGGTATAAAAGATTACAGACATAATTCATAGGTGACTATGTGAACCTCTTTTGTAAAAATTACAAAGAAACTTCAAGCTTCGTACACAAAATGGAAATTAAACTACTGTTATCTTACGTTTATTATCAATCAAATGTTTACTTGTCAATGCCCGGTCAATTTAAATTTGCGCAGAGAATAGAAGTTTATTACCCAAAATTTCTCGTACTTTTAAAAAGCAATATTGTTCCTATGGTACTGGAGAATTAGAACAGTAGATTAAAATAAATTGATGAGGGGTACGTGTTAAGCTTAATATCTTAGATAAAATGAGGTAAGATTTTCCTGAGTGAACATAACTAATTTACGAATCAACAGGTCACCAGAATTCCGAAGCACGTGTACAGCGCGTTCATTAATTATTCATAGGCATCTTAAGTGAATTATAGCGCACCTCATATATAAAAATGATAAACCATGTATATACATATATGGAATTTATCAAAAATATGCTTGAGTTTGAATTTCGTTTGCTTAAAATTTCTGGTGCATCATGACTTTAATAGAAGTAATGGTGTTTATTACAGATCAATTTTATAGTCTATGTCTGACGACTGGATACCCTTTTTGTAAATTTCTGATGTGAAATAATTTAAAAAAAAACTACTGTGAGAACTTGATTTATAAATACATACGAGGGTTGTCTATAAAGTTCGTGGAAAATGGCGTTTTTGTCAAACTGAATAGCCCTAGCTAGATATACTTACATGTATTGCATACCAAAAATCCTAGTAGTCAGAATAGTTTAGTTTATAGGTCGTTAAATTAAACTTGATATTGACGTAAAATAATTTAAAAAATTACGGTGGGAGATTTTGATTTATAAATACGTTCCTTCGTCTGTTTCCTCAATACGTTTTAAGTTTTAAGGATAATTTTCATTTTATTTCCAGATTGAAAGGTTGATCTCAAAGGTATAACAAGTTAACAATCTCGTTAAAGTATGCTTTTGAGTCTTCATTCATGAAAACCTGACCTCACAGGTACATGTAGTATACATCAATTGTACAATGTATGTTTATAAAAATGTCTTTAGTTGAGGTCAATTCAAGTATTCAATCGGATCAATAAAACGAAAACTGACCACAAACTTTCCATGCTGAGGAAAGAGATGGAAAGAAATTATACATGATTATCCCACTCCGTTTTTAATTTATTTTTTTACGAAAAGTGTATATACATACGTCATGTTCCGTGAAACCAAACATATATAATGGCAAGAAAAATGGTAGTCAACATTTTCATTAACTCTACTGATTAGAGACCATGGAGCTTATGCCAAAGTTTTCGTCAGTCGCCCTTTTGTCATTATGCGGCTACTATTCCTATTCATGATTCAATAAAACTTGATTCACATGTAGACCACACTAAGAAACAGATATAAATCTTAATGACTTTGACGAAGAGGTTTGCCGTGTATGCTTACCAGAACAATTTTTTCTTTGAAGTCCTTACAAAATGCTACTCCTTTTACAGTTTATTCAAAGGAAATGCAAATCAGTACACATATCGCATTCTTTTTATCGGTTTTTATCGGTTTTTGATTTCGATGAGCAATGTTAAAATGCATGGTTATGAAGTTGGAATAATGCGTGGATTTCCTTCAAACTGCTACTAATTTGCAGAGTTATAAATAGTATATACAAACGCAAATAAAATATGACTTTGGAACCCCCCCCCCCTCGCCCCACCACCACGAAAAAGGTGTTTTTCACTTTTTGAAAATGGATTTTACCATTGTTTTTGACTGGTATGGACCCCCCCCCCCCCTGGAAAAAATGCCTGAATCCGCGCCTGTATATATATATATATATATATATATATATATATATATATATATATATATATATATATATATATATATATATATATATATATATGGAAAATTCTGTTGAAATTGGCTTCTTGAGTGGAAGTCAAGAATATAAAAAAAATTACAGGCTAAAACTTCTTCCAGGGGGAAGAAGTCCGAAAGTGTTTCCGCCTGATCCAGCAAAAATCTTAAAAATTGACGCGTTTTCCAAAAACGAATAGATAAAAAGGAAACAGTTACAAACACTTCAATTACGTTCTCAAATGTTGGGGGGGTTGGGGGGTGGGGGGGGGTACTTATTGAGCTACTGTTTTCGGTTCTACAAAAATAAACTAACTTTAGAAAGACCTATCATCTATGTTAATCAAATTTTGAGATTAAAATGAAAAGAAGGTAGTTTAAAAAATATATTTTGATCTGTAAAATAGAGACTGGAAATAAATGAGCATTAAACTTTTTTCCACAGAAGGTATGTCAGTTGGTCACTTGTACTACTAAGCATCATTTTTTATGTTAGTAAATTTTTCATCAATATTGATACATAAAAACACCAAATTCTTCCAACAGTGTTTAGTCGTTTATCTTGATTGGATAATATGATGAATGAAATGATTGCGCAACCAGCAATAGAATACTTAAATTTCCAGGAAAATTATTATAGCAGAACATTAGCCAACTTGCCTGAAGCAAATTTTAAATCGCGTTTCTTTAGGTTCCTCTGTGTGTGTCATTTACACATAAAACAACATTTCATCTTAATTAAGGCTCTATTGTTTCTACTCGATACCGAAAAAGGACTGCAATTGTAGAATGCTCATCGATTACTTATCCATGTTTATGAGGACATCTTTATATAAATTAAAAATAACAAAACAAAACAAAAACAAAACAAAACAAACAAAAAAGCACTTCTGAAAATCATAAGACTATATATTATGCATATTACATTCAATTAATTCCTGGGGAAATTAAAAGTTTATGAGGTCTATAGAGGAGATAACTTCAAATAAATAAATTTTACAATTAATTCAATTTTTTTCTCCCTGTATTATTAAATAACTAACAGTAATTTACATGTAAATGTAGAATACACGAAATTATGCTTAATTTAAATGAATTAATATTTCTAAAGAGAAAGCGAAAGAAATTTAAACATACACTATATATGTGTCACCTGTGTTTTGGAATTCCCAGCAGAAAAACAGAATTGGCCAGATGAAAAGCAACAATAATAAATGGGAGGCATACATAAAAATAGACATATTTCTGGTAGGGACCAAATTCACCCAGGACACCAAGAAGTTCATCAAAGTGCATCCTTATTCTAACACATACGACCGAGCAGTGATCCATATTAAGGCAAGCGCGTATGTAAATTTATATTTATACAAATACAACTGATTTAATAATATCATTCAAGTGCAACGACAGCCATAAAACAAATAGCGGTAGATGTAAAAAATGTATACGAGGGTTCATTCAAAAGTAAGGTCACTTCTGCTATATTGATTGATCGTATTTTTTTTTACGTTCCGTTCGAGAATTTTTCTACTCATAAAGATACGTCACTATAAATCGGTAAAGGGCTTCAAATTTAGACCTTTACTTGGCACTCAGGGCCATTGAGCTGTGAGGGATCTTTATCGTGCCAAAGTTTCCTGTGACATGCGGTTTTTGAGGTCTCATCCGAAAGACCCGCAACTTTCTCTTCAAACTGCCGAGCGCTTGGCGAAGGAACAGTTGATACCTATTTTTTTTAATCGACTTAGGTCTTAGGGGCTCAAACCCACGACCCACCGATCACGGAGCGAGCAATCTACCGAATGACTACCGTGACGGTTACATTGTTTTAACTTCTGCTGTAAATTCTATAATAATAGGAAGTCTTTAACAAAATCCAAAATACTACTACCTCTATCCATTTTGACTTTACACTTCAAACTTTATTCAGATATATGTTAAGCGCATATGATATACATTTATTTCATTTGTGGATGAACTGTAAACGAGTGCCGAAAAGTATAATGTCATAAAGACGTCAATTGGTGATGTTGTCGTCAGACAAAGACGAAACCTAAAACTGTATTCCTCTTTATATTAAGAAGTTTCATATACATGTATATATGAAGGAATTCTTTGGCAAAATTAAAAAAGACAGGTTTAAGTGGGTGGAGATGGTGGGGTTGAGTTTCTGGTAAGAAATTAGGTCATATAACTTCAATTTCTTGATTTAAAAAGATGGAAAATTGAAGTTGTCATAGTTTCTTGATTTAAAGAGACACCGTAACGGAAAAAAAGGGAAATTGACAAAAGTAGAATCTTTGCACGACACATGCAAATTTTGTTCAATTCTTGAAAGTATTAGGTTTCAGAAAATTACAGGTTTCAGAACCATAAAAATCTACTTCTTTGCTCATGTGAGCTAAAAATGCTTGGGGAGAGGGGTATTAATTCATTCACTTTATGAAGATTGTCTTCGTATTCATCTCATCTTGGACTGGTGGTGAAGATGAACCTGTATAAGCCTCGATTTCAACAGAAGAAATGCACGTAGCTTCCATCTCTAGATCTGTTTCGTTCCCCCAGTCTTTAGATGCATTAGGAATGTCATCATCAGATATATCTGGTATGTTTCGAAATCCAGGCTCATTTCTCATATCAGAAACACTTATTTGAAGTTTAGCTTCTTTCTTTTCCACATACAACTCAAGAGTAGATGCTCCAAGAACGATAATATTTTAAACCATGGCAGGGTACTGTCGGGTTCGTTAATGTTACAGGGATTTCATAACCTAATTTAAAGTCAGCATTTCATAAATTCTAAGGTCATTATAATGATCTTGTTAACAAATATAATCTGTCATTTGGTCGTATTTTGGCTGACGTGTTCCATACCAATTGTTAGATCTTTGCTTTAATATTAAATTCAACTACGGAATTTTCCGTCCACCTGATCAAAACATACACTACTAAGTCAGAAACGTACTGACATTCCCATTTTTTACTGATAAACTTAGACAATTACTGACCATGTGCTGTCTTTACTGCAAAACTTAGACAATTACTGACCTTTTTACTGCCGGTGCTGATAAACTTAGAAAAGTGCTGACAATCTTAGTCGGTGCTGATAAACTTAGACAATTACTGACCCGTTTACTGCCCCTGCTGAAAAACTTAGACAAGTGCTGACTTTTACTGATAATTACTGTCCCTATTGTTCTCGCTCTCGGGGAGACTGCAGATGTGTGAAATTGATTTTTTTTAAATTTAAAAGAGGGTTTATTTGATTTTTAAAAATTAAATAATTTTTTATCTATACCCCAATGATATTTTATAAAGCTCCTATGATCAATGTATAGTAGAATTATTTATTTAAAAATATTTCATAAGGAAAACATAAAACTCCAAAACCTTTCAGCAGATAAGCAATTTATAAACTTTGTTTAGTGGCGTTTATTAGCGAAATATCATGGCGTTTTACAGTGATCTTCTCTTACTGATTATAAAAAAAATTATTATTTCTTATTTCTTCGATTTACATGTATTCCCTCTTTTTGTTTAATTATGTATGAAAAAATAAAACTGTCTTGTTAGATGTGTTATATGCATTTAATTTTGAATAACAATATTAATTTTGGACCCGCAGTATTCGGTAGGCCAGGGGTGCCCCCCTTTCTGAGAATACACTTTTTGGTGTAATTTTCATACATTAAATTTGACGTAGATCCCCCTCCCCCCCCCCCCCCCCCGCCTTCAATTTGTGTTGCTGTACACTCAAACATACGCTTATTCCAGCAATTGAAAGAAAATATATATATTGAAAAGTTAATGAATGTTTTATAGTTTATAGTTTACTTTTCCCCCTTAATGTCCTGTATTTACTGATTGATCCTTGGTATTCATTGATTTAGTTATTGCTCATTTCATTCCTTTGAAAAAAATACATGATAGTTGATTTCCATATCTTGAATTTCTGGATTCCCATCTGACAGATTTATTTAGGGTCAATGTCCTTCTATTCAGTTGCACTTGTAAATCGTATTTTCTTAATTCATACGTCAATTGTTACTGGTATGATTTGTAATGCACGACAACTCATTTGGAATTAAGTGATAATAAATAAATGATCTATTTCAAAAAAAATCAGCGGTTTGACGAGAAATATCGTATGCCTGTATATTTTAACTCAATTTGGAATGAAAATGATAGTTTGTTCAGTATATAACTGGTTTGATTTTACAGTAATACTGTGCTTATTGTTCTTTCAAAATGTTTCAAGTCTGTTACTTGATAACTAGCAGAATTACAGAATTATCGAACACACAATCGGAAACTCTGTGAAGCACCTTTGTGTAGAAGAAATCGCCTGAGGCGATCCGAGTGTGTACGGTAGCGAGAAAATAAGACAATAGGTGTCACTGCAGCATTATACAGAGGGGCACTCCGCCGGATATCACAGGAAGTTAGTTACGCAACATTACGGCGACCGGTAGACCTGTTTGTTCTTCGACACAATATTGAGCAATTTAACACACCTCTCACCCTCTTTTTAGAATAAATATTGCTATTCTAAATAAAACATACTACTAGATTTATATGAGATAAATTAAAATGAATTATCAAGTATCAATTAGAAATAATATGTAAAAAGCAAAGTTCTGGAAAGACACAAACTTTTAAGATTGATCTGCAATTTCTAACAAACAAAAAATAATACAATGTAATTTAATAACTACTATAGTGTTGTAAAAACATGGTTTTCAGGGGTTTCTTTCTAATATTTTCTGTTAAGTCGGGTTAGTGTGCGACGTACATTTCAAGGAACGGTAAGGTGAGAGAACAATTATAATGAATGTGTTGTCGCTTGCATTTACCATAGATGATAAACATTTTGAAGATGCATGTAAAGTTTGTTTATCAACTTAAAAAAATAAATAATAAAAAAAAAACAAACAAACTGGACATAATTCAAAGTTACCGTATATTATCTGAACTTTTAATCAACAATTTAAGAATAATTATTCGAAAATAATTTACATACAACAAGATCAGAAGAATAAAAATTTATTCTCAGTGGGATTTATACAACTGTCTTCATTCACTTCGCCTGGATAAATATTGATTTTTTTTTGGAGAGAGAGAGAGAGAGACACGAACGGCAACTCGGCACGGGAGATGTTGAGGACCTACAATGTAATCTTATTTATAAAAAAAAAAAAAATAAAAAAAAAAGAACGATATAAAATATTAGTCAAAACTGAAACAAATGAATAAAAACAATACTAATAATAACGATAAAGATTGTATATTGTACCAAGTGGCTACATAGATTTTCACCCTGCAAAGTAACAAATGAATCCATTTCATGTATACTATATAGATATTGGGTACATGTATTTCATGTAACTTGGAGAATATACGTGTATGCTAATATTGAAGATTAAATCTCATTTTGATGTTTTGATGAATATTTCGTTAAGCTTTTTGAATCAACTGGCTGCAGTTAAAATTACAGTCGTGTATTTTCATTGTGCAACAGGAAAGAAAAGTCACTATTAATGAAAGAGGATCATGTATTGAGTTAGAAATATATTTCATACTAATTCTCTATTACACATGTAAATATTTCTAGGATAATTCATTGCACTTTAATACATTTCATGATTTTGTTTACTGTGTTTAACGCATTCGGCTTCAGAGTGTCAGTACTAGTGTTAATTCGGATACACCTTAATAATTAATAATTTTTCTGTCGGAGTTACGCGGATGAAATGAATTCAGTATCAGTTTGCATATCCAACTCAAACAAGACCCTTAACTTCTTGCTGTAATCAAAATATCAATTTCTGTTATTTTCCTTTGCAAATCAAACTATACATGCCCTTCCTTGTGCACCCGTACTATCCTAAAATTGTCTGCACATCTTAAATCACCGACAAATAACATGTACATGTATCTAACGGAATTCTACCAAATCACGAGTCAAGCTCTTTCATTCCCTTGAATTGTCGCTTGAGTGCACAGAAACTAAATTTGCATTTATTAAGAACTGACATACCCCTTAAAATGAAAATGCTAACAATTAAAATAAAATGATAGAGAATAATCATACACTGTAGGTATGAAGCGCCTTTTGGTGAAAATAAAATCGCAAAACATTATAGCCCCTCCCCCCCCCCCCCCATTAATTTCATAATTTGCTAAAGGGCAAGATTCTTTGAGTAAATATACAGTCAATAATATATTCTGCCATTATCCTGTTTCAAGATGTCCAACTGTCCAACAATTTAGTTTTCTAAAATTAGGCAGTGATTGATTTTTCTCGTGTAAATTTCGACCTGTATTCATGGTCATCAAGCGTGGGAATAATTATCGTGCACATTTCGACCTTCCACTCTGCACTCATGGCCTTTGAGCAGTGAGGGATCTTTCTCGTGAATCCTCTCTTACATTTAATAAAGTTAAACTCTATACTCCACAGATAAGAGGTCTTCCCACATTTATTTCAAAGTTTGTGAAAAGGGGGTTTATTATGACGTCTACGTAATACATTCGAAGTTGTTTTTCCGCTAGTCGGAAAGGCCCGAGAAGTTGCGATTGATCCATTTCACGTTGTAATAGCTTGAATAAAATTGTTATGTTTTAAACACAGTACTCTGAAACATTGAGGAAAACAACATCGATCGCTAAGTTAAGATTAAGTACTCTACAACAGTAATGGTGTTCATTTCAACGATTTTTTTTTTTTTTTTTTTTTTTTTTTTTTGATTTCGGCAATCAACCAGATTTATGATATATTAAATTTAATTGATAGAAAAGTTGTGAAACTACCATTAACTCAGTTTTGCTTTGAGCATGCAGAGTGGTCAATCAGTTTGTATATTTACTCCTTACACCAGTGGTCAAGCGCAGACATAGAACAATAGGCAATGAGGGCCTATTGATATAAATTGACCACTGCAAATTTCATATTATTAAGATATACAAGAACGTATCTTGGTCCCGCCTCACTGCTTTAGCATGTGTAAGGTAAACGAATAAAAGAGAAGGCGTCGGACGAATCAGCGATTTTCATTATTTCGTAAGATAATTTATGAAAATATGGTTTCATTGCGTAAATTAAAAGCAGTTTAAGAATCCTCTGAAATATGAGATCGGCACAATGAAGCTGCCTTTGCTCAAAACATTGGAAAAGAAAGAAAAGAAGCGTTGCATTAACACGATTCCCTGAAAGTCTTAAAATTACGAGGGGAGAGAAATAATTAATATGTTTGCTGCCTATCACTGTATGTAACTCATTACATGAATAAATTATATTGTTCAATATTATTTGAATACGACTTAAATAAATATATAATAATAATTTAAATTAATTGAATACGACTGAGAATTCAAATTTTATCGAACATCTATTCAAGTTTTTTATACCATCAGTCTTTCTGTACTCTAGTACATTAGCCACCGCAATTTCCATCATAGACATAATTTTTAACAATTTATATCGGCAATTGTTACCTTCCTTGAAGAGGAACTGCTTTTTTTCCAACAAGTTCAAAGAAAGTCTGAAAATATACTTTCCTGTTACTTGATTAAAAAAAAATTAAAAACATGTATTTCCGATCGATGTAAACTGGAATCAATACGTTAAAATACATTAAAAAAGGGCATATTTAGCATCCGCCTGCGATGGTATGAATTAATGAAAACCAATTTGTTAATTTATTTATTTATTTTAGATTTAACAGGGATAAAAATAAAGTACAATTATTCCACACAATAATTATTTAAACTTGATTCACGCATAATTAGTTGTACATCGTATCATGAATTATTTTACAGATATCAATAAAAAAAAAATTGTTAGTTTAAACAGTTTAACTGTCTTGGAACTCGCATTTTATTTCAGAATATTATTGAGATTAAATTAAGATTGTTTCTAAATTGAAAGTATAATACACACAAATATTTTCACACCACTGCAGCCTCCCCGAGAGCGAGAACAATAGGGACAGTAATTATCAATAAAAGTCAGCACTTGTCTAAGTTTTTCAGCAGGGGCAGTAAACGGGTCAGTAATTGTCTAAGTTTATCAGCACCGACTAAGATTGTCAGCACTTTTCTAAGTTTATCAGCACCGGCAGTAAAAAGGTCAGTAATTGTCTAAGTTTTGCAGTAAAGACAGCACATGGTCAGTAATTGTCTAAGTTTATCAGTAAAAAATGGGAATGTCAGTACATTTCTGACTTAGTAGTGATAGGGCTCAAGGCATTTGTGACCGGTCAACATGGGATGCTTACTCCTCCTAGGCACCTGATCCCGTCTCTGGAATTTCCGGGGGTACGTGTTTTATGCCCTGTTTACAAATTTGTATTGTAGATTTTTCTTAAAAAAATTGAAAGCTGTTCGTTATCTTCACCTTTTTCATTAAGGCCATCTTGGTCAGTGCAGGACTTTGACAAACCACACTTCTTGTTTCCCCACAAACGCGAAGAAATCGAAGGCGAGGAGGCGATCTAATTCAAGTGATGCTTCATCTGTCGGTGATAGGGTCATTTAAACGGCGATACCACCGTATAAGTGATGATTTAGTTGTAAAAGAATCCTCGCGAGTCGGAAGATAGACCCGCGAAATAATTATATCAATAGTGGTCACTAATTTAATAAATCACTATTGAATTAACACTAACTTTTGAAATAAATATAAGGATTAATTAACTTTTATATCATTTACAAGGATAAATGATAAATATAAGCAATGTGACCCGATGTTTCTATTGTTTACAAAATATAAAAATAAAAATCCAATTGAAGAATAAGAAATAATGTAAAAAAGAATGTGTTGAAATTGTCATAATATGCAGCTGACTTATTATCTCACATCTATGCTGTTAGTTTTCGTCCTTCTCTTTAATCTTGATATTGTAATCTCTACATCAATAGGTATTCATTTAATCCTTTACTTTACCCAGTCACACAATGTAAGAGCAAGGATGAATCTTCTATAAGATAATTATTTGAAACTTGCATATACTGATTGAATGATTGTTTGTTGGGTTACGCCGCGTCGGCCGTATTTTAACCATATTTCAGCTTGCGTATAAAACTGATATACTTTGAATTTGTTTTGTTTTGAACATATTTTATTGAACATATTTTATTGACAATCAAAAGAATAAGAAACAAGTTTTATGAGCTTACTAAAATTTCAGTACGTAGGAGAAACCTTTTATATTGTATACAACATATGTCAGACCTACACTCGAATACATGTATGCTTCAGTTGTCTGGAATAGCTGCTCTCTATCTGATGTAGAAAAACTCGAAAAAGTATGGCCGCTAGTTACTGGTCTTCCAATATTAGCCTCAAGAGAATCACTTTATTTTGAAATATGATGGGTACATTTGAAGATATCAAAGCTGACCACAATATTCAAAATTAATAATTGTGATGTACCGGAATATATACGGGATATAGTCCCAAAGAACAGAGAAAATATATCAAAATACAATACACGTAATAAAGATCAATTATCGATTCCAAGAGGCAGGTTAGAAATATTTAATAAGTCATTTGTACGTCTTAAATATTTTTAATATTCCCAACAATCAAAATGAATTTGAATTACCATACCTTTACTGGATTCCTAAACTACATAAAAATCCCTACAAACAAAGATACACAGCGGGTTCCAGTAAATGTTTTACCAAGCCTCTTTCGTTACTCCTCACTGAAATATTTACAGTAATGAAGGGGAAACTTCAGGAGTATTGTTCAACAGTACATGTATATTCGAGAAGTAGTGTAAATCAGATGTGGATACTTAAAAACTCCAAGGAACTTTTAGAAAATTTGAAATCACAAAATTTTACCAAAATCAATAACATCAAAACGTACGACTTTCTACAACCATTCCCCACGATAAATTGAAATCCGGGCTTTTTGACATTATAGACGTCGCCCCCGTGGCGCAGTGGTTAGAACCTCTGCTCTAGAGTCGCGGCGTAAGGAGTTTATCCTTACGTCGCAGGTTCGAATCCCACTGTGGGGCGTGGAGACCGGTCCTTCGGATGAGACCGTATAAACCGAGGTCCCGTGTCGCAGTAGGTGTTGGGACGAAAAAGATCCCTCACTGCTCAATGGCCGTAAGTGCCGAGTATAGGACAAAATTTGCAGCTCTCCACCGGCAAGTGGTGGCGTCTCTATATGAATGAAAAATTTCGAGAGGGACGTTAAACAACATTCAAACAAAAAAAAAACATTATAGACAGCTGCTTTTTTCAATAAAGATGGAACTCGTAAATATATTTACCTTGCCATTGGTTATTTGCAAAATTATTTTGTTAAAAACATTTTGATTGTACAAACAAGTACTCTAAAGTTGATATTAAAAAGCTGCTTGAGTTTCTGATTGACAATATCTGTGTAGTTTTTGGAATTCAAGTCTTCCAACAATCTGTTAGAATTCCCATGGGTACCAATTGCACACCGTTATCAGCAGACCTATTTTTGTATTCATATGAAGCAGAATTTATTCAAAAACTTCGACATGAGAAGAAGGAAACACTTACTGTGGCTTTCAACTCGACATTTAGATATATCGACAACGTATTATCAATTAACAATAGTTACTTCCAATCTTACGTCGACTTGATATATCCAAGTGAACTTGAAATAAAAGATGCCACAGAATCTGATACATCTGTTTCATATTTGAATATTTTACTAGAAAAAGACGTTAATGGTAACCTAACAACAAAGCTTTATGATAAACGTGATGACTTCAACTTTTCAATCGTCAACGTCTCTTACTTTTGTAGCAATATATAACCTTATCACCTGCATATGGGGTTTATGTCTCTCAGTTGATTCGATACGCAAGAGCATGCTCTACGCATTAACAATTTCTAAAACGAGGCAAGCTATTGACAAACAAGTTGATGAAACAAGGATATCAACAGTCGCAAGTTTTGTGGTCGATACAATGACCTTGTCAGCAAATACAACCTATCATTAAGTCAAATGCTAACTGACGTTTTTCATACTAATTGTTAGGCCATTATTTATACACGGACTTTCCCGATCATGACAAGGAGAACACGGTGGGTATGACCGGTCGGCAGGGGTTGCTCACTCCTCCATGGCACCTGATCCCACCTCTGATGTTTTTTGGAGGTCCGTGTTTGCTCTGCTCCAAATCTGTATTGTTTCAGTGAACTTTTGAGATTGATTACTGTTCGTTATCTTTATATTTCATTGTTCTAATGCTGTTAAAAATGGAGTTTATTGGATACAGATACATAAATTAAGGCACAACTGTGTACTGAACCAAGATTTATATAAGACGTTGCGTACGGTGTTGGTACACATTAACGTTACGTCAAAATAACGTAATTAAAGCCATAACGTTGTTACAACGTTTTTACGTTATAATTGCATATTTTAGTTGTTTAATGTGAATTTTATTCTTTTTTTTTTTTTTTTTTAAAAATCAAAATTAAATAACAGCACAAACTTTTCAATTTTTGAATCTTCGTTGAAAATATTCAGATTTACACTAAAAATCTTACAATCTCATAAATAAATTGTAAGATTTTTAATATGAAATTGCCACAGGCATACATATCTCCATTCATATCCTTGATTCCTCTTTCTTTTTCTTTTTTCTCACTTTGTACTCTCTGTCTTGCAAAGAGAAAACACATCAAATAGCTTTCTCTTTCAACTGTTTCTCCGTTTGTTTTCCATTAGGTCATTTCAAGTTTTCTATTTCTATCAAGCCCCGTATGCGCCTTGGTTTTTTACACCCAAGATATAAGAAAAGCACAAAAAATCGATAGTCCTTTCATGCGCAGTTCCAGGAATTTTTGAGAGGGGGGGGGGTCCAACCAATTCAAAAAGAAATATGACTCTCAAAGTTTTTGATAAGCAACAAAAAATTATAACTGAAAATCCTACGGGGGAGGGGGTCCGGATCCCCCTTCCAGACCTCCCCCGCTTGCCTTTTTTATTGAAACCTTTTGAATTCTATCATTTTCTTTCTATATTTTTTCTATAAATATTAAATTAGGTAATGTACTTAGCATTTACAACCTTGATTTGCAAAGGAATATATTTTTCTACGATTGAGAAAATGTGTCTTTCTACGAGAAAAATGGAATTATGAAATCAAAACATTTGAATAATATAATTTTTTTGACAACCGGTGTACAAAGTAGTATTTCCCCAATAACCAGCCCCCCCCCCCCCCCCCGGGGGGGGATCTATACTAAGGAGTGGGAAATCTCTACTCTGTGTAACAGTTATAAAGTGCGATTCCCTCAAGAACCAATTTACCCTTCTCCCATAAAATATCATGCCGAGCTTTAAATGTATGTATGAGGGCGAAGGGGCGACACATGGTTACAAATGCCCCTTCTACAATTTTCCCACAGGTTCTTTCGCAGTCATTAATGAAACTTCACAAAAATTGCAATAAAAAAAATCTAGATGTCTCAACATTTAATTTATGAAAAAAACGAGGAATTTTATTTTTAATAGATTTTTTACTCCAGTTATATTTCATCAAACTATATGTGCATAATATTTATTAAGTGTCTCTCCAAGTTTCTGGGGATTTAAATAACTGTCGAGTATTATACCTCTGTGGTCGAGTGGTCATATCTATATCCTACGGCTTGCAAGAGCAGTGCTTCTTGTATTGTACTTTTTTAACTACTAAAATTTCATACTAAAATTGAACAATTCCTGAGCAAAAACACTAATATTTCTATTAAAAAATCAGTTGACTTTCATATATACTTTAATAATGTCGATATGATATAAGCATTGATAAAACAGGGGAAAACCTACACTGAGAAAGAAAAAGGGGAAAAATAGGCTCTAGTGTAAGATTTCCCCTCGGGGGAAGTCCCACTCCTGAGTTGTTAAGCTCTCTTTATAAATCGGGGGTGGAGGGTATTGACATGCAAAAAAGGAGGGAATTAAAAAACTTCATTTTTCATCTGTTTTCCCTCCATATTGCCTTGACAATTTTTAAAGCAGGAAAAAGGGATCAACAGACGTTATCTTTCAGCGGGTATATATGTAAATTGACTTTGTTATCTATAGTAAAGTGCGCAACAGCAAAGTTAGAAAGAGAGCAACCCTCCCGCCTTCCCCGGCATATAAAGTACTACAGTAAAGTACTGGCAAAATTTTTCGAGTCAGATTATTTATATTCATGCCAATCAAGGACAGATTATTTATTTTCAACATTTCTAAGGACAGATTTTTTATTTCCAAAATCTGCCAACCCCACTTTCAGAATTAAATGGTCGTCCCCTAACATTCATATTTATAGTAATGAACCTAAGGTTTATCAAAATGAATAAAATGCATATGCAGAACAATTATATACTAGTATCATACCGCTATATATGTTAAACACACAAAATCAGGTATACATTCTGCAAACCAAACTTCAAGATTCTGAACTGAGAATTTCCTTCATGAATGAGGGATCTGGTTTCAGACTGCAAAACAAAATGGAAATCTACTCACAATTCGTAACCTGACTAGCCAAAGTTCTGAGATTTTTTTTAATAAAAAAAATGCATACTTTGAAATAAGGATTCCTACGATTCCAGACTCTTCATCTAATACTACATGTATTATCGAGTTTGTTTCATTGCTGCTTTCTTCGAATATAAACTCGGTTTATATTTTTAAAATGAAATACACAATAAATATTTACCACTATTTGTAACCCACAACCTTGTGAGTGATTCCAGTCAAAAGAGGTTATACACCACGGTATCCCCTTTCTATTTAACATTTTGCTCTGCTACGTATACATGTAAGCTACCAATCTCCTATGCAGAGTTGTCGTTCGTTCCTCTCTCAGTGAATGTATGAGCCGATGGTAGAGAGTGGTAGGCTGCATGTATATAAATGAAGCTCGAGCCCGGAATATTTTACCCGAGGCTAGGAATAACCTGATTGTCTGTTCCTGATGTCGACTGCGTACAAGATTGTTAAGGCATGCATGAAGAAAGATTTTTTAAAAAAAAACCTTTGTCTTCATCAGCGTCCAAAATAGTAAATACCATGTAAAATTTGCGAAAAAAATTGAAGAAAATTTATATTATGAAGGATGAGGATGAAAATGAAGCTAAATGAAGGGAAACAATTTTTATGCACTGTACCCATACGGAATGATATTAATATGGAATTGATTATCTGTTCTTTTGTCAAGATAAAGTGACATAAAACATGGATTTTCCGGAATTTCAGAATTTAACATTAACCGTTTTTACAAAAACTCAGGAGCATGCATTTCCTGTATTGATATTGCCAAAACAAAAAGGAAAACATTGAGTCAACGATTGACCTATCATTGTGTTGCTAATAATGTAAGTCTTAAATTTTTGAATGCCAAATTATTCATATTATTGTTGGTTTAATATGGTTTATAAAATCTTTTACGTGAAATGTCACCCAGCAAAAAGAGTGGAAAGGGGCGGGGCACGAATTTCAGGCTTGTACTGGTGTATGTAGCTGGTTACAGAGCATTTATGAAAAAAATTACATCTTCTGAGTAAACTCCTACCCCAGGAGTTCGCAATTTTATATATTTAGCTAATGCATAGCTCATGGCTTGGTCAATCATTGATATTGACTAAATTGCAAACTCCTGTGCTCCTACCCCTGGAAAAATCTAATATTTTTATCAAAAATCATGATATATAACATTTTTACTAATAACATTGTTTACGCAGAAACGTAAATTCAAAAAAGTCATCAATGCCTTTTTTTTTTTAAAAGTTGAATGATCTATCGGTTGAACAAGTTGATTAATTATGACATCACTGTAAAATTGTGTTGAATGTTTATGACTTCCATGTAAAATTATGATCATTGGATAAAATGATTCGCTACATTGATAGGTATGGCCACCCTTTGGATTTATTAATGTCTTTAATGATGCTATTCTAGACAACACATGCTTTCCTAGGAACACTGATCTAGTTTTATAGTGCTACAATGCAATCAATAAAATGAAACATCTGCGTAGAATTTTATTTTATTACTAATACACAGTTCCCACAATTTACTTATTCAATAGCAGGATAATTCTGTGCCCACATCCTTATCGTATTTAACGATGATCATTACAGCATTATTACAATATTCATACTAAGTTGGTAGTTACAAATATGTGGGGTGTCGATAGAGTCATGCAGGTATAGTATTTGTGTAAGATTAATTGTCTATAAGATATTTTAATTTATTTAGCATTCATATGATTCATGTTTTTAACTTGAAAATTGTTATAAAAAGCCTGCAACTGGTTATTATAATGATTACATTCAACTAGAGCAAAGCTCGTTGCTGGAGCAACAAGCAGGTCTACCGTCCAATTCTACAAAGAAAATAAAGAACAGAAATGCAAATTAATATGAAAAAAAAAACACAGTTCTGAAGAGCAATCGACTTAAAACAAGACGTTTTCAGGGACTTTTATCACTGAATTTCAAGGAGGTATTTGTAAAAAGAACCCATTGGTAACTACTTCCGGTTAGACCGGAAGTGACGTCGATCGACAAAAAATAAAGTCGGACGTCTCCAATGACTTTAACCATTCAATTTCCTGCCAATACCTACAAAATAAGCCTTTTCTGTCTACTTCCGGTTTGACCGGAAGTGATGTCAATCGGCGAAAAATAAATTTGGGCGCTTCTGATGACTCAGAACATGCAACAACATGTACAAAACTTCAAAAATATGCATTTTCTGACTACTTCCTGTTCTACCGGAAGTGACGTCAATAGATGACTTTTGATGATCTCACCAGCTGCCACTTGTTATTTTGAACAACTTTGCTTCAATAATGTATCACAAATTTTCCCTCGTTTTTGAAATATTGAGAAAAAATTTTCGGCCCCTTTAGGTCCCTTATTTTGAGGGCCAGCCCCTTTTTGTTGATATTGGATGAAAGATCGTGTTGTTTTGAACAAATTTTGTTCTATATGTTTTAACAAATTATTTACAGGTAAAAAAAAATTGTACAAAAAGCGTTGAAAAATTTGAAATTTTCGATATGCCTTTTTTAGCGAGCACCGACGTGTGGCATTTCCGGTAAAAATGAAATGTGTTACGCATATCTGCAGACAATGATATCATATCTGAAAGTGTGATTCTATCTTGAGCCATTCATGAGAAAATTTCAGGACAACCCGACCATTCAAAAATCATTAAATCGACTATATCTCCGGACCGGAAGTGACGTCATCAAAACAGAAAAAAAAAACGCGTAAGGTTCAAGTGATGATACATAAGTCCTGAAAGTTTCATGGAAATCAATCGAGCTGTTTTCGAGAAATCGCGTGCACAAAATCGGTAAGAAAAAACAATAATAAAAGTGAAAAAGAAACCTAAGAATAACCTAAGAATAACAAGAAGGTCTTCCGTAGAAGACGGAAGACCTTAATAATGACCAACAAGTTAACTTCTGCAAAATTCATTTTTTTAGTAAGCATGATCAAAAGGTGATGACCTCTTATCAAAATTTGACTGGAAAGAAAATGTATTTTTTCCACCATATGCTTGAGATCAGAAAACTGAAGTTCAGCATTTTTTCAAGAAATCAGCAGTGTATGTTTTTACACATGTTCTCCTGAAGGTTTAAAATTTACATTTAGTACCAACAATTTTTTTTGCTATGAAATCCCTATTTTAGTGCTAAGGCTGCTAAACATGTTAAAGGATAAAGTTTTAGTCTGATATTAGTCATAAACTCATAGTAGACATTAAATACATATATGTGAGGTAATTTACATACCCACTACCCACTGAACATTAATTAAGTTAGAAATGGATGCCTCACAGCTAAAACATTTCTGTACAACACTCGTATAATAAGATCATTTTGAACTAAATATGGATCAATTACTTATAGTAATTAATATTTCAATGGCAATTTATGCAAGTTTCATGAAATTAATTACTCAAAGCAACACTTTTTAATCACCTAAGTGTAAAAATAATGTAGAGTAAAGGAATTTTCAGATCAGGTGTAATGCATTAAAAATCAAAAACTTAGAGGCATCTCACATTTTCTTGGGGGGGGGGGGGGCGTAATAGCAAAACCTAACCAGAATGAATTCATTTCTGAGTTGTTTAAAATGACTTACTAGTTTTCATGAAGTCACATTTTCGTCATATTTTCTTTACAGATACTGAAATGTCTTACCCTATAACAGTGAAAAAGGGTGTACTGAGAGAAGACATAGGTAACCTTCGGGAGAATATAGATATTCTAGGAAAGAATTAAGAATGGGAAAAACTTCTAGAGTTTGTGGATTGTGATGAAGAATTGGCTAATTCTACTAGGCCTGTGGAGGAAAACGTACAGACCACACGTAATACAACACTTCATCATGCTACACTTGGATCCGCTCCCAAAGATGTTTTCAAAAAATTGCTTCAAATTGGATCTGCTAAATGCCTTAAGAATTCTGCCGGGGAGACAGCTTATGATATCGGTGTTAAGTCACAGCTCCCGCAAGATGTACTGGATCTCATTAAAATCCCACAAGAAATAAAACAGAAACAAAACACTATAAAGAAATTTGAAGAGGGATTACATAAAGCCATTATGGAGAGAGATGACAATTTGATAAATGACAATAAACAGGTTCCTCCTCAAGTGGCACTTTTGTTTGAGAAGGGCAGCTTCTTCTACCCTGTTCCAGGGATGTATGGTGGATTCAAGGTTGAGAGAAATAGAGAAAATACCATCCAAACATCTAGCTAGATTAGAGTATATGGAGGGAGTGGACAAACGCATGAAATTGACAGTGACGGAAATTTGAAACTGACAGCAGAGGGATTCTGTTTATAAGATCTGAATATGCCAGAGGATATAACTCATTTCTCAACACTTTGATTCACCTGAGCTAGAGGCTCAAATGAGCTCTTCTGATCAAAGTTTTCTTGTGTGTCGGAAACAACCCACTATAAGCTTTTCTTATTTTCATTTTAATACTATTTTCAATGTATATAGGAATCACCTTGTCCATCTGTCTGTCTGTGCAAACGTGTACGGTCCATATCTTTCTTACAGAGGTACATTAGATTTTAATACTTCACACAAAGATTGCTTATGACCTGAGGATGTGTCATGAGCTTGACCCAAGGTCATTTGGGCAGGTTCAAGGTCACTGACAGAAAAAAGTTCATAATTCGTGTCGAGTCAGTATCCTTCTTATGTGGAGAATAATGTTGGGTGTTGGGAGTTTCCACTTCACACAAAGACTGCTTATGACCTGAGGGTTTGTCGTGATCTTGACCTATAATCATTGTAGAAAAAATGGATAAATAATGCATCCATACTTTCCAAAAGAGAAATACTTGAAAAAATGTTATTTATTTTTTCAATGTAATAGAAACAATGTTATTATTACTATTGATGTTTTATTAAGCTGCGCCTTAGTTTCATTCATTAAAAAAATATGAGAAGACATTACCGATAAATTTTCACTCTAAATGTTTAAATAAATTGTGAACACCTCTTCCAGATCCATCAGATACTAGTATTAGTGACTTGGCACCTTCTCTAAAAAACCCAGCGGGGGTATTTGTCCATTTTTAACAGTTCTAGTTTATTTGTTTTTTCAGAACTGCCTTTGAGACTATTTCAACCAAACTTGCTAAATCAAGTATGTTCAAAGCTTTCTAATGTACTGTAAATTGAAGTTTTCATATCCTACTCCATGGCTTTTGATGGGAACATGACAGGAGGCTCAAAATTTGATAAGACAATTTTTACAAGGAATTATGAAGTTTGATGGGTGGAACAAGTATATTTCATAAGCATAACATTATGACAAGTGAAATCAATGCATGTCTGCAGTCTTTAATATCCATGAATAAGGCTTCCAACTCTGTTTGTGTTGCTAGAAGAGGTCTCATTGCAAAGGACTTTGAACAATTGTATTGTTTAACCCCTACTTCCGGTCAAATTATGAATAGTTATCATGTTCCAATTAAATTTTGAATTTAAATAGAAATTTATATCAATTTTCATAAAATTTGAATTATTTATTAAAAGAAAGAGAGATAACTATATTTTTGGTAACAAAGAATTTCAACTCATAAGAAATCCCCCCCCCCCTTTGAAACAAAAATTCCTTTTCACGGCTGTAATGAATTATTATTTATTTAGCAAATTCATACTTGAGGACGGTATGTTTACAGACCAAAATACACAGAAATTTGTTTTTTTATGACTAATTTCAAATGATGTACAACTATAAACTTTCACCAGATAAATCAAAAAAAGGTAATTTAACATAAAGTTTATCAAACTGAAAGAATAAGATGTCGTTTATCCACATGCATGAGTACTTCAAAATCGGGTTATGTTTCAAAGTCTTATTTCAATTATTTAACACCCTTTGTTAAAAAGAGTTTTATTTAAAAGCAGTTTATAAATCAACACTGGTATTGCATGTATATAACTAAGTATAGTATTTTAAATTGAGTTTGCTTTGCTTTTAAACGCTAAAACTGCAGATGTAGACTTTTTAATGAAGACTACATTTCATTGAAATAAATAAATAGCAAATATGCCAAATATCTTGAATTATGATGTGTAAGAAGTAGGTGGGAATCAGGGGGTTAGCATTCATACTTCTTCATTTATCAGGGAGGAGTTAATGTGACACACAGGTGAGTGGTGTGGACCATGGCCTCTTGATTTTCACATGCTGTTAACCGTTCCCTGTTAGCTTACTATACCTTCTACAGGCATTTTTTAAAATTGTAACTGATGTAATTTATTTTATTTAGGTGTATATTCGTGATATTAACATTTTAAATCTTTATTCTTAAGTGATTTTATTCAAATGTATATTTTTAGCTCACCTGTAACAAAACTTTCTAATGAATAAGTACATCCTAGCCACCAAGACTAACTCTAACCCTAAGCCCTAACCCTAGCGCTAAGTGTAAACCACGCACTTTAACAAATTCATTGTGTGAATGTGACTGTTTTTATTGAGATCAGATTATTGAAAAACTGCAGATCATGGATTACTACTATAATTGTTGCAGGAGGGCGTTAGCGAGATTAAGAAGTTGGATTTGCCGACATTTATGAATATCTTCCTAAAAATAGATAATTATATCTATGTTTAGGTTGTTGACGTATATCAAATAACATAATCATACGCACCCAAATGTCAAATAGATAAGGGGGAAACAGATCAATTTTGGTTGTCTTGATAATTGTTGATAATTGACATGCATGCACTGGAGAAATACACGTATTTTTTTTTTTCATTGTGCTGGGAAACTTTGGGATTTTCGGATTTATATTTTATACAAGTGTAAACATGGCATCCAGACACATGCACACGTGTGACAACCAAATAGGCATTAACGGCATGGTATATACGAGGGTTGATCCAAAAGTTCGTGGAATTTCTTTATATTTTATTGATTTTTAATAGAAGTGATTAAAAATTACAGGTGAAAACATATACACTTGTTGAATTTTCTTAATAAAAGAATATTTTAAAAATTCATGATAGTAACACCTTGGCAGTTGTCATAGAAAAGGACGTTTGAAAATGCGGGGGAGACATTTACTTGTTCATCAACATTTCAATTCTTTTATACTCACTGTGAAAAAAAAAACGCTAAGTGAATATGAAACGAAAATGATGTCATCATTACGATTGATTGAACTCTTCTAAACCTTTGTGTGAAAGTTTTATGGACTTTACTTGATATTTAGTTTTTCGATTGATAATTTGTTGTTCATAAAAGTATGGAAAACCAAAACAGATCAGCATGGCAAGGGCACTACAATGCAAATTAACAGCACAAAGTAAAATCAGGTCCCATTTCACAACTTACAAGCATACATGACCCATAGACCATCACAAACTCAAACATCTCAGTTTTTATGCCATATTTACGGCTCGCCAATGACATACTATCAATTCAATCAAGTACTAAAGAAAGCTCTATCATTCCTCAAGCTTGATATATTAACATTCAAATCCCATTCATTTCTAATAGGGGCTGCAACTTCATTGTATACGCAAGGCACCCCAGAGCAAGAAATTAAAGCAGTTGGTAGATGGAAATCCAACGCTTTCAAGTCTTATGTTCGCCCGAATACTGTAGTCCATTAAATAGTCAGTCTTACTAACTGTAAGCTAAGTTTGCAGGAACTTGGTGCAAAGTATGGATCGTTGGATCTTTCATTATCAGACGAGCTGAAGATTACTACATACGTTTAACTATTGTCCAAAACTTGTCTCTGGAGCACTTAAAGATAGATGTAACCTAGTCTGGATCTGGGGGACTAAAGTGGGAGCAACTTGATCAACACATTTCCAGTTTAATAAGTCGGCATAATGTTATGCCTCGAGTACTAATAGTTCACTGTGGTGGTAACAGTATTGGCCTTCATCCCTTTAAAAAACTACAACTAGCCATGAAGGCATTATTAGCCTCCCTTTATAAAAAATTACCAAACACCCTCGTAGTATGGTTAAATATACTCCCTCGCAAATACTGGCGTTACATGATTTCCAGTGAAGCTGCAGAGAAATCTAGAAAAGAATAAATAATTCTATTGGCTGCTTTGTTGTTCAAAAGTTAAATGTGGCCCTTATACGTCACCCTGATATTAAAATAGATCAGCCCAAATTATTCCTCGATTGTGTACGTTATCAGATCTTGGGAATTCTATTTTCACAACTACAATCCAAACTGCATTGTCCAAGTTCCTCACTTCCAGTCAAAAAGTTTGATTCTCGGACGGTTCTCTCTCTCTCTCTCTCTCTCTCTCTCTCTCTCTCTCTCTCTCTCTCTCTCTCTCTTTATTTACTAAATGATACTATTCAACATGTGAAATGAAAAAGTTATGACCTCTGGCGTGTACAAACTCATAAAATCATTATTACAGTGTGATAAATATTCTATATATTAAAAAGAATCTTCTATACACATATTAAAGAATAAGGAATCAAATTTTTTTATCCACATTGGCATTTTTTTTAATTTGCTGCAATATACTTGTATACATTTAATAATTCTACAAATCCAGAGGGGCAGTGTGACCCCCCCCCCCCCCCGGAACTGCACAAGCTCTTCTTTTTTTCGCCTAAGCGGGGGACACAAATTCTCTGAATTAGCTTGTTGATAGTAGACACATGTGCATTGTATTCCTCATTTTTTCTAACAACGACCCCCCATTTTCCACCTCGGTTTATGCTTGATGATTTACAAGGTTTGTTGTATTGGATTGTTTTGCCAAATTATACATTGTTGTTACCCTTTATATTGCATTGAATTGTTTTGCTAATCATTGTGTTGCATTAGATGATGTCTTGTTTGCCAAATTGTCCGCCACTTATTGGCGGATGGATTGCTGTCTAGAAATTCGCGTACAGCAATCCACTTGGCAGAATTTTTGCGACAAGCCATTGCCGGCAACTTCTGTTTACCCTGCAGGGTTGTCAGCACCATATTGCTCCTCGTTTCTGCAAACTGTATACGCCAAATGCCAGGTTGATGATCGACTGTCACTCATTGACACTTGCTATAATACTTGATTATTGTCCATTGTTTTGGTAGCATTGTTTCATTATGTAATTACCTTATAATATTAAACAAGAATAAAGCCATTACAGATACTGCCATTCTGAATTGTTTATTCTTTCGAGATTTTTGCATTTACTGCTATGTGCAGTGAGTGCCAGTTATCGAAGAAGAATTACCTAAGCGCGATAACTCTTCTGGCTTCAACCAAATAGCCCCAGGTCATAAAATGCGCTTGCGCGCACATCCTTTCCGCTTCATCAATTTTGAACACCAACCCACCCCACCATTTTAATTGTGATATTAGGCTATATCAACATTACATAGATCCCCACCTATCATTTAACACATTTAGATACATATACATCACTCTAGTCAGATAAGTTTTATACATGTATATACATATAGTTTTTCAGTAGGCATGTTAAAGCATAAATCTTTAGAGTAAAAGTTGTAGTAGTTTTCTTCTGTGTTTCTGCAGAAAACACATATTTTATGATTCCAGTGCCACATCGACCCTCGTCATGGCTTTAGTGACCCTTCCAGGCTGCAATCCATGCCGGCGCACTACAGAATTTTGCAACAAGCCATCGCTGTCAACTTTTGTTTACCCTCCAGAGTTGGTAGCACCGTATGGCTCCTTGTTTCTACAAACTGTATGCGCCAAATGCCAGATCGGCGCTTACTCATTGACACTTGCTATAATACTTGATTATTGTCCACTGTTTTGATAGCATTGTTTTATTATGTAATTACCTTATAATGTTAAACAAGAATAAAGCCATGACAGATACTGCCATTCTGAATTGTTTATTCTTTCGAGAAAACTGTTGAAGAGGATTCACATCTGTAGTGTTTACAGAAAAGAGAACTAAGAGAACCAATTAAAAAACCAAAGCCCAATGGTGTTTTCTTAAATTTACTGTAAAACACAGTTTCTCACAGAAAACCCAGTCGAAAACTTTGATCAATCCGGAATGGTGCCTTACTCCAGTACTAGATGGAATGATCAAAGTACTGGATTAAGGCACCATTCCGGGATTTCTATCTATGGACTATAATGAAATTACACTAATTCGTCCAAAGAAAAATATGTAACTAGAAAATGTTATATGTCGCAAGTGTTTAGTGGGAGGGGTGTTGTCTTTTGCCATCAAAATTTTAAAATCCTAACCAACCTTAGAAAACGTATTTCACTGAGACAGGGAATTTTGCACAAGTATGTACTTACATGTAGATATACAGTAAATTTAATTCTCTGGATCTCGGGCCAATTTTCCCCAACAGATGCGGGAGGGAGTTATTTTATCATTTCATGGGCGATAAAGTAGATAAGGGAGGTATTTTTTTAATACCCGAACTTTCTATAAAATAACGATAAAAACTCTTTGTTCATAGATATACTTTTTATACTTTCAATGTCTGTTCATTTGGTTTGCATTATCTAAATTATCGCACACTTTCGCGGAAAGCACCACTCGCCAATTAAAAATTGCTCTCCTTCATTTTTTTTGTTGCTGAAATACGTGTAAAAAAATCTAGATCATCAGTCCAATGGCGAATTCAAAATCTTGTGATTTGACGTCTTGGGGAGTCATTTCGCGATATTAGTTAAATACCTATACATACGAAAAGTATTTTAAAAATCTTAATTATTAGAATAATAGAAAATTTTGATTCTTTTAAATGCAGGTATACGCAGTACAGTTAACTGAGTTAAGGTGCCAAATGGAAATATCGGCGAATTTTCTAGACAGAAAATACATTCTTTACAAGGATGGGCGATTCTTTTTAGACCTTTACTATTATCGGACAAATGTAATGTAGCTGAAAACTACATGTTGAAGACGTAATTTGTCACGTAATGTGGCAGTCACGTGATTTTAGCAAATATACCTGCAGTATTGCGGTCATCTATAAATTCCAATACTGCAAGGGCATAACCAAGTTAAAAATCTAAGTTTAATTTATAATTATTTTTAACACTCTTTGTGCTGCGAACCTATATAGATTCTACTATATAATTGCTAAAATTACATTTGTTAGACCCTATGTTGAATATTTTGCTGGTCAAGTACATTAAATGTAGATATAATTAATTCATTTGGAAGATTTCATCAGGTTCGCAGCACTTTTCAAATATCTTCATACCTCTTGAGTTTATGTGTAAAAGCTTGTCGTCATTCATTGAGGGTATGCCCTTGCAATATATCGATTTATTACGACCCTTCTATTACCCTTCAATGAATCTGCATACAAATGTACGGCAGTTTCACTTGTCTAGGAAATGTACGAGAAGTATACGAATAAAATCATAAAATAGACATCGCATCCAAGTTAATGGCCTCTTATATATCTGCAGATTATTTTCTATTTAATTACAAAATAATTTTTCATTGTATAAAATATAACTTGATCCGCCTCTCACTGCCTACAAACTGCGTCAAATTTTACGATATGACGTCACATTGACAAATGCATTGCGATCAGTGAATTGTTTATATATTGCTGTGTGGGATTTAACAACAAAACAACAACAAAAATACATGCAGTAGTAAGTATTGATGTAGTTTAGAGCTATCCGACAGTTTAAAATAGCGTATCATTTCATTCTGTGGTAATTTGAAGAACATGTGTTTTTGTGTGATGTCAAAGTAAGCATTTCCCGTAAAAATTAGGCCCCGCCTCCTCATTGCAGCCTTAACTGTGCTGCATATGTCCTTCATGTATGTTCTTATTATATGATTGAAACAAAACTTCATGTGTGAAACATTCGATTTCAATTTAGTCTTAAAACATTCCAAAGAAATATTTAAATTACCATCATTGATAAATGTTCCATTTCTTGCATTGTTTTCTAATCTAGAAATATGTGATAGATGATATGCATTAATCCATTCTCATTCTTAAAAACACTTCTTTTTTCTTTTATTAATTACAAACAAACAATGATATACATAACATATATATATCAGTTACAAGAAATACAATAGATAATTTGATTATTTTGAATAAAGGTTACATAAAGCGATGAGAAAAAAATACACGTATGCTGGAATTCATTTTAACTTATAGCGACAAAATATAACTTTTACTTATGTCCTAATATTTACAACAAAATTAACATAAATATTTGACGATTACAGTATATGTTCATACAAATATAAGAATTTGTAAGTTAAACTTGACATTTAAAATTGAAAGAATTTACCCTGAGATTGTTTTATTTATTGAATAAAGAGGGATGAATCGTAGTCTAGGGTGAAAATATATCATTATGGAAAAGTTTATTTATATTTTAAAGTCTAAAGTGAGAAAGATCAATTTCCGAGGAAAATTTTAAAATTTCGTCGTATCCACTATAAAAGACTCGTTCCTGTAGGTATATGAAGACCCGTTTTCCTCGTATTTTTTGGCCTGCCTGGAAAAAAAGAAAGGCAATGTAAACAAAATTTACTAGACAATATGCGGCAGTAACATCTTTTTTTTAAATATTGTAAAATCACTTATTTCATGGAGTCAATTTTCTTGGTTTGAGAGAAAAAATATTGGTTGGTAGGGATTTAATTTCGTTTATGAAGAAGTGTTGATTTTTTTAAAAATGTTTGAAAGTTTACATTTCATTGGAGGACGGGAATTCGTAGGTCTCTTCATATCACCCTCCCCTCTCCCTAGAAATAAGTGATTTCACATGATTTAATTTCTGTAATATGGATGATTGAATATATACTTTGGTGGAGGAAAATCTTTGCCATCTTGGATGGTTTCTGGTAGATTGGCGCCTAGTGTTTCCGGTAAAATAAGAGAGAGCAGCCCAGCTAGTATGGAAGCTCCTCCAAACACAACTAACGGAAGTGCTTGTCCGAAATGGCCATCAACTATCAAACTCTAAATACAAATAACCTTCATATAATAAGAGGAAATAATATTTCATTGTCCAAGAACCGCGGTTTTTGCATCATCTATCTATTTGAATCTTGACCAGAAAATTGAATTTTGGGCGATAAACATCGCCTTTCATATATACAATAGATTCATATAAATATTTACGACTAATTATCACATTCCGTTATCAAAACGTACTCGTATCTTGCATAAGGATGGGATATAATTGTTAAATTTTTCCAACTGAAATAGGAAATTTTGATAATGTTAACTATGTGTATATCTTTCCGTTATCTTTTTGGACTTGATTTGTTAAATAGCAAAGGTTATAGTCTTCACTTTCATTAATGTCTCATCTGTAATCGATAATAAGACTTACGAGATCTGCTACATAGGGGGACACCATCCCTCCAATACGCGCACAGGACGAGCTGGCGCCCATGGCGACGTTACGGACTACGGTGGGATAGAGTTCCGCTGACCACACGTAAATGACGGCAAACGCTGCAGCGGCCCCAATCTTACCAATCATCGCCAGAATCACTGTAGTATACATCTGATGGCCTGAAATTGGATAAATATCAAGCTATCCAGATGTAAATTGGCGTATTAGAATGAAATATAGAAACAACGAACAGTAACCAAGCTCGAAAGTCCATATAAACAGTACATATTTGGAGCAAAGCAAACATGGCCCTCTAAAAACATGAGAATTAACTGGGAGCAAGTGCCATAGAGGAGTAAGCATTCCTTGACGATCGGTCACACCCGTCGTGTGCTCTTTGCTATGATCGGGAAAACAAAAAAAATCATATACATAATTTACTTTGCAAAATTGGTCTTCAAACAATCTATTGGAATTCCCTTGGGTACTAACTGTGCCCTGTTATTAACAGATCTGTTTTCTTTATGAAACGTAATTTATTCAAAAACTTCTATATGGAGAGAAAAAGTCATTGCCGTTGTTTTCAATTCGACATTTATATATATCGACGACGTTTTATCAATTAAGGATATTTATTTTCATTCTTACGTTGATTCGATATAGGCCACTAAACTCGAAATAAAAGACACAATGGGGTCTGACATATCTTGTTTCATATTTGGGTGTTTTACTAAGGAAAGACTTTGATGGTAAACTAGCAATTAAACATTATGATAAACGTGATAACTTCAACTTTTATATTTCATCAACTTCCCTTATTTATGTAGCAGTATTTCAATATCACCTGCATATGGGGTTATTGAGTCCAAGAAATTTCTAAAACGAAATAGGCTACTAAGAGATAGGTTGATGATTTAAGGACATCAGCAATCTCGATCGTCATTTAAACATCTGATAAATTCTGTGATCGATACAATGATATTGCATGTTAGCAAATACAATATCATTAGGTCGAAAGTTGACTGACATCTTTTATACAAATTGTTAGGCCATTATTTTCACAGTGAATTGTCTACGTTGTTCCCCGTTTACCCTATCGCGACACGGATGTGACCAGTTCACAGAGGATGCTCACTCCTCCATGGCGCTTATCCCATCTCTGTTTCAAGAGGTCCGTGTTTGCTTTGCTCACAATTTGTATTGTTTATTGGACTTTTGAGCATGATTACTTCGTTAAACTTTACAATTCATATGAAGTAATTTGTATATAGTGCAATATAGCAAGTTCTCTTGCGAGGAGGCCTTAATTATACCCATTTAAAACCTTACCTTCCTATCTTCAAATTTGTTCTTTTAAATTTGAACAAATTTATGACCATTTTAAAGTATACTTTACAATACACTAGCACTGCAATGTGAAAGTAATCAGTTTGCAATAAAATTCTAATATATCCGTAACTTCAAAAGATTAAGATGGTAAACTTACTTTTCCCAATGTATAAAACTGTAAAAATGGTTGAAATACAAGCAAGCCCTCCAAGCACCATACACGCGCAATGCAGTTTCTTTCTTCCAATACGATCCAATAACACTAAACAAAGAGTATAAGCTGGGAATTCTACCAGACCTGTCAGGAAAAAGTTCAAATAAAAGTCGCCAGCCAGGTTCCCGGAATTTAGGGACAGTCCGTAGTATACCATACTTACAACACACCTGAGGAAAAGAATTAAGAGTCAGTGATATGGGACATGCAATGTGTACATCAATTGCAATTCGCGTACTTATCAGTCCTGCTTAAATTTCATTTGAAGTTCATTTTCTTACTGAAAGTCGATAAGAAATGAAAATGAGATTTTTCAAATAGTTAGATAATTACCAATTCAAGAAAATTATTATAGTTCGGACAAACAGCACCCTCGACGTAAACAAGTGCCATAGCTGGCCTGTCGCTGTTTCGTCGCATTCCAGCGAATCCAGTTGCTTATCTGTAACTTCTACCTTATTTCGTTTGGCTATTTTGCGAATAATGACTTTAGCCTCCTCGTATTTTCCACGGTTAATCAACCATCGAGGAGATTCTGGCAATAACCTTTGATAGAATGTCAAGAAAAGAAGAAAAAAAAACAATGAAGTTTTTCCATACATGTATAGGTATACGATGGATGATTTTCTATCATACCCTAGAAGGAATACTGTATACAGGGAATTTTTCGCCCCTTTCGCCCTCGTTGCAATAGGGTGAATTTAAAACGGGGTAAATTCAAAGTAAACAACAAATCTTATATACACAACTGTGTTTGGGCGAATTTAAAACACAGCAAAAGTGTTTTCAAGGAAAGGGAAAAAATTACAAGGGGCGAAATAATACCATATACAGTATCACATCTTCACAGAATTTTACATGATAACTAGCGATTCATCAATAATGTAATGTAATAATTAGTATCCTTATTAAGAATATGAAAGAATCTGTTACGAGGTATATTAAATGCTATATAGCCCTCCCACTAAACTTCAAACCGATCATTGTTTGAATTCAAAAGGAAGGTTTACTATGTGTAATAAATACTATATAGTAACATTCCCCAATGGGGAAAATTTAACTTTATATGAAGTAATTCTTTCTGGGGATGTTCTAGTATAGGACAAGGTTATTATATGGCAACGATACTTTGCTGATATTTCAAATCATGTATTTACAAGGAATTAATCGTGGAGTCTGAAATTAACTGGTAGCATTCGTGCAACGATTTCAGATGATACATTTACGGCATGCATCTAGTCAGGCTATATACTAGTTTACATGTACGATACATTTACCAATACAACTTCGAAAATTAAATATTAAGTATATGACTTATTTCGACAAAACACACGCCCACTCACCACCAATAACTCAACAGAAGTGCGGAGGGAACAGACACTGCTATTTCATTGTACTTCCAGTCCCTAATAAGATAGCCAATAAGACATAGAATAACCAGTCCTATGGCGAAGAAGTATTCGATGACAACCCCAGCCCACAGCCGCTTTGAGGGACCAACGATCTCAACGCCTGTATTGCAGAAAAACAAATTGAAATTGATGAGAGAGGATAAAGAATGGTATTGTCATCTACTATGACTGAAATTGCCATCAAAATTTCTTTTCTTAATGGCTAAACATACCTTTGTCTTGGTATATTGAATAAACTTATTTTTGAAATCATATTCTAATGAATAAGATAATTTAAGAAAAAACTCACCTAAAACAAAGGCTGACATGAAAGTCCCCGCGCAGGAAAATCCAACGATGAATCGTAAAACACAAAAGAGATAGAAGTTAGCCGCCCACGACACGGCTAGACTGGACGCCAGCAGCACTAGTATGGATAAAATCAGTGTCTTCTTTCTTCCAATCCTCGTAAATATTAGGAAAGTGAATACAATTTTAAAAAAAATCACTCCTTGGGGAATCATTAAAAAAGAAAGAAGAAGCTAAACACGTTTAGCGTTTATACTGCATACTAAGTAGGTTTTTATATTACGTGGTGAGCTCATTTTATTTTTTACATTTAAAAAAACAGAAGTGAACAATATAACGTACTTGTCTGCAAGTGCGCCTAGACCCAAAGCTCCGAAAAACACACCAGCAAAGAAAACCATTTTGGCGTTGGATGCCCATAGTTGCTTGTCACAAATCAAATCTTGCTGTATAAAAAGTATCATTCAATTACAACGATAAACTGTGAAAAATATCATCAGTGTAAGTCAGAATAGAAAATGTAATCTTTAAGCTAAAAATATTAGTAATATATCTAGAAAAAGTCAGTAAAATTAACCAAACAAATGCAGCAATATACCCTTATCACCTGCATATGGGGTGTATATCTCTCAGTTGATTCGATTCGCAAGAGCATGCTCTACGCATGAACAATTTTTAAAACGAGGCAAGTTATTGACAAAAACAAGTTGATGAAACAAGAATATCAACAGCCTCGTTTGAAGTCATCATTTCGTAAGTTCTATGGTCGATACAATGACCTTGTCAGCAAATACACTCTCTCATAAAGTCATACATGTATGCTGACTGACCTTTTTCATACTAATTGTAAGGCCATTATTTACACACTGAATTGTCGACGGACTTTTTCCCGTTATTTACCGATCATGACAAGGAGCACACGGCGGGTGTGACCGGTCGGCAGGGGATGCTCACTCCTCCTTGGCACCCGATCCCACCCTTGTTTTTGGAGGTCCGTGTTTGCTCTGCTCCCGATTTGTATTGTTTCAATGGACTTTGAGCTTGAATACTGTTAGTTATCTCCATATTTCATCCACACGTTTTTCATTCGATTGTCTTATAAAAGAAGCAAGTTTATACAAGAAGTTTCGTACCAGTATAGTTTTTATGCTACTACACATTATTCACTTCAAGAAAGCGATTATAAAATCGATTCATTAACTTATTTCATAGATGAATTATTAAATAAAAATGTACATGTACTATACAAATAAACTTTATATTCAGTACATGTAAATTAATACATTCTAGCGTTTATAATGAAGTAATCATATGCCCGTATTACTTTAAGAGAATTAGAAATACATATATCCTGTGTGTAGTAAGTTGCAATAATTTAGCAAGTACCCCAAGTAGGTCAAGCAAACAGAACTTTATTAAGTCACCACAACTTTAAGCAATATTATTAAAAGCCACCTATTCTGTAAGTAGACAACTGTAATTGAAAGATCTACCGTATAAAACATACAGAACTAGAAGTATATGTACATGCATGTCACCCCATATAAACTCTATATAAAGTACGTTTTATAAAAGTATACCACTTTAAAGAAAGTAATTATGAAAATTACATCTTCCTTTTCATATCATTATACTCGAGTTAACGTAGAAAATGGTTGAAATGTACATGAAAGTGAATATTTGCAAATGAGTTAATGTGTACATAAACATGCCTTGGAAATACAATGCTATTATTCTAAGCTACTGTGAAGTTAAACAACTGTTAAGCAAAGCTATACTGTAAGTAAAGCTGTCGTAAAATAAATCTATTTTACAGTTAAGCTATTGTAAAGCAAATCTAGAGTAAAGAAATGCACTCTTACGACAAGAACAACACTATAAGTGATTTTACTTATAAAAACTTAACTTCTGTTTAAAGTAAGTTTTTAAGGTAAAGCACCCAACATAAGTGTTCTTTACAGATAGTAAGTCACTATTCAATCTCTATAGGCATCTTTTAGTGAGCCAGTTATATTAAATAGCGTTTTGTATACTACTTGTATTTGAAAACTAATTTCAGTTATCTATTATATTGCAGATTGAGCATTATATGCTTAGTAAAAGTTATATAAAATTAGTAAAGTTAAATTCGTACCTCAGACGCAAACGTGCTATCATAAACTGTTTTGTCGTAAACCCACGAGCTGCAACTTTGTTCGATGCCTGTAGTCACATTGTCTAAAACAGGGATGGAGAAAATCTTGCATTTTTTGTTCACCACATCATTGTCAGCATTGAGCTCGGTAGGTATGTAAGCCTTTATCAAATCGTCATGTGCTGTGCCTTGGCTGAGGTAAGTATCATTCGGATAATTTGGTAATTTGCATCTGTAAGAGTGTGAGAAGGGCTTAATTAATGTACTGTTAATTAACACATCATCATCATCATCAAGTCATGTACCTAGAAGGCATTTAAATAAATAGGTGAAATTTTAATTTTAATTTCTAATTTTACCACCTTTTTGTGCACTTTTAAATGCTTTGCTTGAGGAATAATTGTCGATACATCTACTTTAATTTGAAAACAGATGCCTAAGATTTGATCACAGATCAATAAATAAGAATATGATTCTATTCTCATTCTACATCACATTTGTTAAAAAAAAAATGACATAATTTCAGTCAGATTTCACCTTGGTTGTAAATATCTGTATGTAAAACGAATATTTTTATTCTTTTGTGATCTGTACTTTTCAAGATTCATTCTGAATGCATGTTTTGATAATAATGATGTATTATATGTGGACTATACATACATATATTTACATAATTTAAAAGTTTCTGCTCGTTTCTTTTAAAAGAAAAATATGCACGATTTAAAGAGCCAAACAAATATCGTATTTTCTTTTGAATACTTACGAGATTTCATCTTGTAACTTTATCCCATTCCTAATTAAGTATCTCCAAGTTTTAAAAGGTAAAGTGCTGTATAGCTAAACGTAAACTTAAGTAAATACTTGTCTGAAGGGTTCAATGTCATCTTGATTTACGCCACAACCTTCTGATCTTGGAAATTTAATTTCAAAACCACAGTGCTCCATCACCCAGTATTTCGTATCTTCAAACTCTGAGCCTTATGAATTATTACTTTTAGAACATTATATCCCATATTCTTTTACTGGTTCACTTTTGTCATATTTACGAACATACATGTATATTTATAAATATGTATTAAATATGTATTTAGCTAAAGGACAGTTTACCACTGTCAGGAATGAATTATTGGCCAGATTTGACCCATTTTTCTCATTTTATACTGAAACTGACGATTTAAGCTTTTGCAAAGAAAAGATCCAAAATGAAAAGCAGGTGTGCAGTCCAGTTTAATAGTTTATTCCTTCTCCTGTTTCAAAATGTCCGTGTTTGCCATCACTAAATCATTTGATATAGAATTATGATAAGTTAAAGCTATTTTCTTTTCAAAATAAAGTTATTTTAATGGAAAAAGGGGGTCGTGATCTTAATTTATCGAAACTGTATTTGTCAAATGTACATGTCAAAATTATTATTTTTACAAATTCCAATGTTATCGAATCGGTAATGAAAGAGTTGCAATAGGTTAAGATTCAGATATTAGAACGCTACATTTTATGGATATCAGTGCGTTCTGATAATGTTTCTTAACATAGTCATCATTATTTTTAAAAAATTTTTAGTTTATTCCCATTTATCAGTTTTTGATAAATAAAACACGCATCATTTCTTCTGTGGAACAATACACCATGAGCAAGTAGTGCAATAGATAAAATTTGCAATTGGCAATAGGATATGCATTGAACTTAGAATTTATTAGAGCAAAACAATGAGCACTCCTCTCACAGTCTTGCCTGGAGCAAGACATGTTTGTTTTCATTCTTCTGTACATGCATGTGGCATTCACATTAAAGACATTTAATCGTTGCAACAGTTAGCTCTATATCCAATTCTAAAAGGGATTAGAACTGCATATAAAAAATCAAAAGTCTAATGTGATGCCCACCGATTACAAATTCAGATATATATCATCACAAAGTGGCTATCGGTGTCTCTCTTAAAAGATTTTCCGACTGAAAAGTTACATACAATAAACACAGGTTGAATTTTTGCTCCCATGAGGCATGATTAATATTTAAAGTGAATAGCCCCTTGTTCACAAGTTAAGCAAATGATTTTCTCTTTTGAAAAGTTTTCAATTAAAATTAAATCATCATCCATTATTTCAATGCGAATTTTCTAAACCATGCATCTCAGAGAGACGTTTGATGAAAAAAGTGATTGTGGTTGAAGAGCAAATACCGTGTTTCAAATGAATCATTTCATATCAAGAATTTTATATTTTATCTATTTCTCCGAGATATACGGGGAGGAAAACTTCAATAAATATGAAAATTAGTAAAAAAAAAATATACATTTAATCAGTAATTGTCTTCATATAATATTGATCAAATTAACAACGTCAAATCAACACTAATTAATCCCTTAAGAGAAAGCGAAAAATGTAAACAAATACCAGAAATGTTTCACCTGTGTTTTGGAATTCCCAGAAGAAACACAGAATTGACCATATGAAAAGCGGCAATAATGGAAGGGAGGCACACAAGGAAATACACATATTTCTGGTAGGGACCAAATTCCCCGAGGACACCGAGAAGTTCGTCAAAGTGCATCTTTACTTTTACACAAGCGACCGTGCAATGATCAACATTGAGCCAAGAGCGTAGGTACATTTAAATTTGTCGAACGAGACAGGGGCTCAATTGTTGACAGCATGGAAATGTACATGTAGCATGTGTGACTAAACATTATATTTTACAGAGAAATTTTAGTTGATATGAAGAAAAAATTAAGATACTTTTGTTTGTCTTTAGTATGTTATTTTTTTTTTGTAGTATTAAATTACAATAAACTGTGCTTGTGCTCGCATTATATAAGATCTTTTAAATGACGTAATCTGACCTAATTTAAATATCAATGAATTTGAGATCCTTAATTCTGGGAGGGAGGGGGTAGGGGTTTTTTGCAAACAAAAGACTATATAGAAGAAAAATTTTCAGATTTTTTTTTTTTAAAGTAAAAAGCTACAATATGTAAGTTTAACAATAGATGGAAAGTATATTATAAGTTACATTTATCTTAAGATTATAGCATGGTTAAAAATTGATTTGTTTTTTTACTACGATAACGAATGAATGTATATTCAATACACTTCTATCATGACCGCTCACGGTAGCTCAGTCGGTAGAGCGCTCGCTACGTGATCGGGAAGTCGTGAGTTCGAATCTCGGCCGTGACTGACCTAAGTCGATGAAAAATGAGTAGCAACTGTTCCTTCGCCATGCGCTCGGCACTTTGAAGTGAAAGTTGCGGGTCCTTCGGATGAGACCTTATAAACCGAGGCCCCGTGTCACGGCAGGCGTTGGCACGATATTTAAAGATCCCTCACTACTCAATGGCAGTAAGTGCCGTGTAAAGGTCAAAATTTGAAGCCCTTCACCCGTTCATGGTGACGTCTCTATATGGGTGAAAAATTCTCGAATGGGACGTAAAACAGCATACAATCAATCAATCAATCTATCATAACCTTAAATCCCAAAAGAAACCTGAAACAAATATTAATTTTATGTAAAAGATTACAACATTTTCCCAAATTATTTAATTTTTAGTGTGAAAAATCAGCATACATCAGTACAAGCATTCAAATTTGTTTCATTGCACATATTTCTTTGTCTTTATGAGTTGTACATTTGGACATATCGAAATCGAAAATAAAATCTGATACCATTACAAAAAATGTACATTCATTATTGCTCATGCATGGAAAAAAAACCGGGCTAAGAAACCCTTTGCCATTTTGGACGATTTTCCTCACTTTTCGGGTATAAAAGATTACAGACATAATTCATAGGTGTCCATATGAACCTCTTTTGTATTACAAATTACAAAGAAACTTCAAGGTTCGTACACAAAATGGAAATTAAACTACTGTTATCTTACGTTTATTATCAATCTATTTATGATTCAATAAAACTTGATTCACATGTAGACTACACTAAGAAACAGATATAAATCTTAATGGCTTTGACGAAGAGGTTTGCCGTGTATGCTTACCAGAACAAATTTTTCTCTTTGAAGTCCTTACAAAATGCTACTCCTTTTACAGTTTATTCAAAGGAAATGCAAATCGGTACACATTCTTTTTATCGGTTTTTGATTTCGATGAGCAATGTTAATATGCATGGTTATGAAGTTGGAATAATTCGTGGATTTCCTTCAAACTTCTACTAATTTGCAGAGTTATAAATAGTATATACTGACGCAAATAAAAAATGACTTTGGAACACCCCCCCCCCCGCCCCTAGAAAACGTGGACCCCAACATCACCACCACGAAAAATGTATTTTTCACTTTTTGAAAATGGATTTTTCTACTGTTTTTGACTGGTATGGACCCCCCCCCCCCTTGGAAAAAATTCCTGGATCCGCGCCTATATCTATATCTATATCTATATATATATATATATATATATATATATATATGGAAAGTTCTGTTGAAATTGGCTCTTGAGTGGAAGTCAAAAATATAAAAAAAATTACAGGCTAAAACATCTTCCAAGGGAAGGAGTCCGAAAGTGTTTCCGCCTGATCCAGCAAAAATCTTAAAAATTGACGCGTTTTCCAAAAACGAATAGATTAAAAGGAAATAGTTACAAACACTTCAATTACGTTCTCAAATGTTGGGGGGGGGGGGTGTTACTTTTTGAGCTACTGTTTTCGGTTCTACAAAAATAAACTAACTTTAGAAAGACCTATCATATATGTTAATCAAATTTTGAGATTAAAATGAAAAGAAGGTAATTTAAAAAATATATTTTGATCTGTAAAATAGAGACTGGAAATAAATGAGCATTAAACTTTTTTTCCAGAGAAGGTATGTCAGTTAGTCACTTGTACTACTAAGCATTATTTTTTATATTAGTAAATTTGTCATCAATATTGATAAATAAAAACACCAAATTCTTCCAACAGTGTTTATCCTTTTATTTTGATTGGATAATATGATGAATGAAATGATTGCGCAACCAGCAATAGGAAACTTAAATTTCCAGAAAAATTATTATAGCAGAACATTAGCCAACTAGCCTGAGGCAAAGAGCAAAATCCACGAACCATCAAAAATGGCCTCATTCCAAAAATTAACTTTTTGCTTTTCGTAACCGTTTTTTTTTTTTCGATATCTTTTATACTTTTTTAAAAGGAGATCTTGCAGTATGACAGTGTTTTGATGGAAAAATGCAATAGGAACGTCATTTTTTGTAATATAACGTCACGTCAAAAGGCGATAGAAATGACTATCGGATTATAATGTACCGATATATGAACACAGGACTTGAAGTTAAAAGATTGGGAATAGACATTTATCATATCAACAACATAATCAATTTATGATTATATTAAAAAGCAGATAAAGATGTTCATTTTATATACATGTATACATGTACCAGTCAATTCCCCACCTAAGAATAAACAGAGTATATAAGAAGTATTATCTGAAATGTTGTTCAAAATATGTCTTTAATGCAAGAAATTAATAAAGACAGAAATTTGTGCTTATACTCATTTTGAATGATTTTATACAAAGAGGGTACATGTGACATTTAGATAAATTCTTATCTATATTGCTAACGCGTGAGGGAGATTCGGCCGCAACTCAACCTCACAGATTGTGTATTTATTTAAAAAAAAAATTAACTGGTGATTCGTGCCGGGTTGTAGAGATAAGTGATGTTTCCTTTTTTCTCAAAACATATCATTACCGATAGATCTATAAATATAATTAATTTAATATGCTTTCTTATATGTTACTATAACATTCACTACTTTCTATTTCATTTTCACGTTATGATTTTTATGTGTACAAATAGAGCAGTGCTGCGTACGTAAACCAAAGCTTATAAATATACATGTCAAGATAGTAATTGAAATACATGTACAGACAAGAACATTTTACTTACTCGGCGCAAGATCGATTTTACATGAACAAGGCCCTACCACAGGCAGAATAATAGAAGAGGATAAAACAATCTCTACTGTTCCTGTAATAGGGAATATTTCTGCGGTAAACAGTGGCAGATGTAAGGTGGGATGGGGAGGTGTAATATAAAACACAAACACACACACTAACTTCCATTACGTTGCAGCAAAAATAGCTGTAAATAACTTGCAGACATGTATTCAGGAACATATTTCAGGGGTTGTCTTGTACATATTCTACATTCCACTGACTATACATTTAAGTTGACAAACACAGAATCTCTCACGGTGCCTAGTTAATCATATAGTCATGAATTGTAGCTTTAAGTAAATCCCATACTTCAAATCAATGCTGATAAAATTGCATGCATATGTAATGCACTTATGATTTAATGTCAAGCAAAGTAAACCCTACCACATTCCTTATCACTGTGTGGTGAGAAACAACCAATCTCGGTTGTGGATCCACTGGGAGTTACGAATTCAGAGTAATTAAATGTAAAGTAAGAAAAAAAAAATTAACTTGCTACCCCTCCCCCATTCCCACCCCACCCCAAAGGATCTGCATTTGGTCAGAAGAAACGTGTATATAGAGACTACTTGCCATAGAGAAGTGTCCAACAACCCCCCCCCCCTCCCGATTAGGTTTTTTGCGTTGAAACAGTTTTTCCCTTGTCAAAAAAATTAAGTCGGATTTTTTTGGAGTGGATATAGTTCCCCAACATCTTCCAACCCCCTTTGAAAAAAAATCCATGGACCCATCGTTAACTCTAACATTTTTTTTTATTTTACTGAAATGCCTCAATCATACTGCCAAAAAAAAAAAATAAATAAATAAACAAATGAATAAAAACTAGGATTTCGAATGAAAGACTCTTCTAAGAAAAATGCCCCCTTTCGAATACTACGTGCCTGAAAATTAAACCATCCTATGTATATCAGGCCCGTAGGAAGCAATTTCAGTTGGGGGGGGGGGGGGGCACAGCCATACATTTTCAGTTGGGGGCCACTATCAACCACCAAAATTTCCTTGAAGAGCAAAAAAAGTCATCAGGCGTTTTTATTAAGGGGGCACAAACATATGGTAGCTAGGTTTTCTATAGTAATCTATATATTGGGGGGACATGCTCCCCCGGTTCCTAACTTCCTACGGCCATGTATATTGTGTTTAAATGTTAATCAGTGTAAAGTCTTTTGTAACGAGGGTTGTATTGGTCAATAAAACTTGACAAGAACAATTAATACATAAGACTGCGGTAATTACCATAGATCTACAGATTTTACTCGTTATTGACAATTGAATGATTATGAATTTTTTGAAACATACATGTATCAATTCCCCTTTTCTTCTTTCTTGTCAAAGTGTATGACATTTTTTTTTTTTTTTTGATCGTCATCTCATTTTTATAGATGACACCCATCACCACCTCCTTTAAAAAAAACGATGCCCCGTATACCTGAATATTTTTAGTAATTTCCAAAGGGACACATATTTAGAATAGGAATTTTGCTTCTGGAAACACATTTGAGGTATGTTGCATAAAGGAAAATACGTGTATCAAAACAAATACTGTCGACGTAAATAAAAGATATACGAGCAAATATACTTTGAATATTTTATTTATAGTCAGAAACTAGACAAGTATCCTTCCTTTGAAAAAGGATGAGAATTACTTTTCACGCTTTTATATGCATGTGCATAAGAATTATTTGATTGGCATGCAGGTACAAAAATAAAGATTGATTGCTACTTCATGTTTATACAAATTCTGTATGTTTGTTTCCACAGGGGGATTCGTCAAAAACATGTGCGTTTTACGCACCCGCATATGAGTTCTATTTTGGATCCAGTTTACAGAAAATCTCAATGTTAAAATTTGTAATGATTTTTTTTTTAGATATTTTTTTCCTCCTTCTTATTAATACATTTAACAATACAACAGCAAGCTAGGTCCATAAAAGAATTAGAAAACTTTTTTAATTTAACAAAACCACAATGACTACATCCTTTATGACGTCACAAATGACGTATATAATGAGTAACGTCACGAACAACATACATGATCATAATGTAAGTTTTTTTTCCAATTCCGATTTCAAAAAATGATTCCGTTTCCACTTTATCGTCAGCACATGAAACAAGCAATCGAGTGCTTCTCTATCACCTTGTGTGTTATATTGATTCTTGAAGCCAGCAAAATAAACTGATATAAAGTCAAATTTCGTATTTGCGACAAGCAGGACCAACGATAATAATGGGCATGTACATTTGTATTTGTGGTATTTATACAGATTGTAAGTATGACAATTATTCTTGCCTGTGGCCTCGTCTTTGAAAAAAAAATCAATCGAAAAATCGACATTTTTTACATGTTCTAATCGTCAGATGTGTCTATCGGCGCATCATATAACAATTTATTTTTTACATGTGGGATAGAAGTTTGTTGTCCACTTACCCAATAAATATAATACCCCTCTTGAATCGATGCTTTAAATTTGTGTAAAACACGAGAAAATACATGTATATGATAGTTTGTGGCCATGATAGTTCTTTCACACGCAATGATTTTTTTTTTCTTTTTTCAACACGAACACACTCGTTACGGGTAAATATTTTCATTGGAAAACATTTCTCGAATAGTGATTGTTACTTTTCTGTTTTAATTTTTTGCCGTAACGAATGTGCCCTATGTGTAAATCGCGATTAACTGTGTAATTTTCGGCATTTTCCCGGAAAACCTCGAACCATGGTGAGGTTTAGAATTTAGTTTGACATCATTTACATCCAGTTCAGACGGAATTGTTACACGTGTGAAATGTGTCAATGTTCTAGGGTGCGAATTACCAAAAACATTTATTCTAAAGTCCTCTTTAATTTTTTCATATTTGCTAGGCCATATAAGGAATATTGTGGATCGAGTTCTTTTCAAATCGCGTTTCTTTAAGTTCCTCTGTGTGTGTCATTTACACATAAAACAACATTTCATCTTAATTAAGGCTCAATTGTTTCTACTCGATACCGAAAAGGACTGCAATTGTAAAATGCACATCGATTACTTATCCCTGTGTATGAGGACATCTTTATATAAATTAAAAAAAAAAAAAACAAAACAAACAAACAAAAAAAAACCACTTCTGAAAATCTTAAGACTAAATATTATGCATATTACATTCAATTAATTCCTGGGGAAATTAAAAGTTTATGAGGTCTATAGAGGAGACAACTTCAAATAAATAAATTTTACAATTAATTCAATTTTTCTCCCTGTATTATTAAATAACTAACAGTAATTTACATGTAAATGTAGAATACACGAAATTATGCTTAATTTAAATGAATTAATATTTCTAAAGAGAAAGCGAAAGAAATTTGAACACACACTATATATGTGACACCTGTGTTTTGGAATTCCCAGCAGAAAAACAGAATTGGCCAGATGAAAAGCAACAATAACTAGATGAGATCTCGTTGCGAGCAACGAGTAGGTCTTCCGTCTGATTTTTTGATAAGATGAGATGATTTTGACTATGATCTTTGTTAAAAGATAATAATATATAGACTTCCCTAATTAGATTACATTCTTTTGATTTATATAACATTATCAAAGAGCTATAGATGACAGGCTTCTGGCCCCTCTGAGCCCCTAATTTGAGGGGTCAGCCCCTTTTTCTGGATATCAAATGAAAGGTCTTGTGATTTTGAAGACTTTTTGTTCAACAACTATTCAGAGATTTCTTTTCGTTGTGGAGAGATGCTGAATGAAAATATTTAGGGGCAACCCCTCCAAGTCCTTAATGGGGCCGTTTGACAAAAATTGAAAGGGTGCATATTGTTAAGAACATTATTCTGACCATCTTTTGTTTAGGATTGCTAATCAAAATATTCTCCCTTTTCGAGATATAAAGCGTCAAAGATTTAGCATTCTGGCCCCTTGTGACCCCTTATTACGTAACATATGATCAGAATCTTATCATATTCTGTTGTAAATCGTTAAGATAAACATCTTTGCTTCAGTAATGTATCACAAATTATTGATCGTTAAAGAGTTAAAGATGAAAGACTTTTGGCCCTTCTTAGCCCCTAATTTGAGGGCTCAGCCCCTTTTTCTGGATATCAAATGAAAGGTCTTGTGATTTTGAAAACTTTTTGTTCAACAACTATTCAGAGATTTCTTTTCCTTGAGGAGATATGCTGAATGGAAATATTTAGGGGCCACCCCTCCTAGTCCTTAATGGGGCCGTTTGTCAAAAATTGAAAGGGTTCATATTGTTTAGAACATTATTCTAACCATCTTTTGTTCAGTATTGCTTATGAAAAGATTCCCCCTTTTCGAGATATAAAGCGTCAAAGATTTAGCATTCTGGCCCCTTTTGGTCCCTTATTACGCAATATAGAATCAAAATTTTATAATATATAGTTGCAAATTGTTAAGATAAACATTTTTGCTTCAGTAATTGATAACAAAATATTGACCATTAAAGAGTTATAGATGAAAGACTTTTGGCCCCTCTTAGCCCCTAATTTAAAGGATCAGCCCCTTTTTCTTTATATTAAATGAAAGCTCTTATCATTGTGCACAACTTTTGTTATATATGTTTTAACAAAATATTTACAGGTATTAAGACATGAAAGAAAAAGTGCTAAATTTTGCGAGATAGTTATGATCCTATTTTTCGAGCCCTGGCGAGCTTCGGCGCCTTTTATGCTTGGAAGATATAGACCCAAAAAAGCACATCTACAATCCTTCCTCTACTTTCACTGTGAATCTCAACTCAATATCTCTATTCGTTTAGGAGTGATTGCCAGGACAAGCCGACCCTCTGAAAATCGGAAAATCGTCCATATCTCACGACCGGAAGTGACGTCATCAAAATAAAAAATTTCCAATAAGGTTCAGATCAATATCTATTAGATCTGAAAGTTTCGTGAAAATCGACCGAGCCGTTTCCGAGAACTCGCTTGCACAAAATCGGTAAGAAAAAAAGAATAATAATAATAATAATAATAATAATAGGGAAAAAGAAACCGAACGAAAACAATAAGGTCTTCCATTGAAGACGGAAGACCTTAATAAAGGTGAAAAAGAAACCGAAGAATAATAGAAGGGTCTTCCGCTGAAGACGGAAGACCCTAATAACGAGATGTATGCAAAAGAAATATTTAGGGACCGGCCGTTCAACTCCTTAATGGAGACGTTTAGCAAATATTGAAAGGTTACATATTGTTCAGAACATTATTGTGAATATCTTTTATTCAATATTGTTTATCAAAATATTTCCCACTTTCGAGATATAAAACGTCAAAGATTTAGTATTTCGGCCACTCACGACCCATAATTATGTAACATATGATGTGAATAACATAATATATACTTGTAGTTTGCTCAGATAAACATTTTTGCTGCAGTAATATTTTACAAAATATTGATCGTTAAAGAGTTATTGATGAAAGACTTTCGGCCCCTATCGGCCCCGATTTTGAGGGGCCAGCCCCTTTTTCTTGATATCACATTAAAGCTCTTATGATTTTGAACACATTTTGTTTAACAACAATTCAGATTTTTTTTTCGTTTCCGAGATATATGCAAAAGAAATATTTAGGGGCCGGCCCTTCAACTCCTTAATGGGGACGCTTAGCAAATATTGAAAGGTTGCATATTGTTTAGCACATTATTTTGAACATCTTTTGTTCAATATTGCTGATCAAAATATTTCCCACTTTCGAGATATAAAGTATCAAAGATTTAGCATTCTGGCCCCTTATGACCCTTAATTTTGTAACATATGAGATTTTTATCATAATATATAGTTGTAGATTGTTCAGATAAACATTTTTGCTTCAGTAATGTATATCAAAATATTGATCGTTTAAGAGTTATGGATTTAAGACTTTTGGCCCCTCTTGGCCCCTAATGTGATAAGTCAGCCCTTTTTTCTTGATATCATAAAAAAGATCTTATTATTCTACACAATTTCTGTTCAATATGTTTTAAGAAAATATTTATAGTTTTGAAGATATGATAGAAAATGTCTCGAAAATTCACTCCTGATTCATGTCCTAAATTTTGACCCCTACCGAGCTTCCATACTAGGCACTTCCAGAAAATTTGAAAACTGAGGTGCACAACTAGAACATGTCCTCTATTATCACTGAAAATTTCAGCACTCTAGCTTTTGTCGTTTTTGAGTTTTTGTGTAGACAAAATGGTCACTAAAAATTCGATTAAAGGGCGATAACTTCCGACCGGAAGTGAATTTCCAAAAAATAAAGAAAATGTATTAGGTTTACATCATGATACATCATCTCTGAAAATTTCAAGTGAATCCATCCAACCATCTCCGAGAAATCGTCTGCACAAAATTTGGACAGAAAATAATAATAATAATAATAGTGAAAAAGAAACAATAGAATAATAGAAGGGTCTTCCGTTGGAGACGGAAGACCCTAATAAATGGGAGGCACACATAAAAATAGACATATTTCTGGTAGGGACCAAATTCACCCAGGACACCAAGAAGTTCATCAAAGTGCATCCTAATCTAACACACACGACCGAGCAGTGATCCATATGAAGGCAAGCGCGTATGTAAATTTATATTTATACAAATACAATTGATTTAATATCATTCAAGTGCAACGACAGCCATAAAACAAATAATGGTAGATGTAAAATTATGTATACGAGGGTTCATTCAAAAGTAAGGTCACTTCTGCTATATTGATTGATCGTATTTTGTTTTACGTTCCGTTCGAGAATTGTTTCATTCATATAGATACGTCACCATATATAGGTAAAGGGCTTCAAATTTAGACCTTTACTTGGCAATCAGGGCCATTGAGCTGTGAGGGATCTTTATCGTGCCAAAGTTTCCTGTGACATGCGGTTTTTGAGGTCTCATCCGAAAGACCCACAACTTTCTCTTGAAACTGCCGAGTGCTTGGCGAAGGAACAGTTGCTACCTATTTTTTTTTTATCGACCTAGGTCAGTCGCGGCCGGGGCTCAAACCCACGAAACACCGATCACGGAGCGAGCAATCTACCGAATGACTACCGTGACGGTTAACTCCTGCTGTAAATTCTATAATAATAGGAAGTCTTTAACAAAATCCAAAATACTACTACCTCTATCCATTTTGACTTTACACTTAAAGATTTATTCAGATATATGTTAAGCACATATGATATACATTTATTTCATTTATGGATAAAATGTAAACGAGTGCCGAAAAGTATAATGTCATAAAGACGTCAACAGGTGATGTTGTTGTCGTCAGGCAAAGACGAAACCTAAAACTGCATTCATCTTTATATTTTAAGAAGTTTCATATACATGTATATCTGAAGGAATTCTTTGGCAAAATTAAAAAAGACAGGTTTAAGTGGGTGGAGATGGTGGGGATGAGTTTCTGGTAAGAAATTAGGTCATATAACTTCAATTTCTTGATTTAAAAAGATGGAAAATTGAATTTGTCATAGTTTCCTGATTTAAAGAGACACCGTAACGGGAAAACGAGGAAATTGACAAAAGTAGAATTCTTGCACGACACATGCAAATTTTGTTCAATTCTTGAAAGGATTAGGATTCAGATAATTACAGGCTCACAAACATAAAAATCTACTTCTTTGCTCATGTGAGCTAAGAATGCTTCGGGAGGGGGGTATTAATTCATTCACTTTATGAAGATTGTCTTCGTATTCATCCTCATTTTGGACTGGTGGTGAAAATGAACCTGTGTAAGCCTCGATTTCAACAGAGGAAATGCACGTAGCTTCCATCTCTAGATCTGTTTCGTTTCCCCAGTCTTTAGATGCATTAGGAATGTCATCATCAGATATATCTGGTATTTTTCGAAATCCAGGCCCATTTCTCATATCAGAAACACTTTAAAGTTTAGCTTCTTTCTTTTCCACATACAACTCAAGAGTAGATGCTCCGAGAACGATAATATTTTAAACCGAGGCAGGGTACTGTCGGGTACGTTGATGTTACAGGGATTTCATAACCTCATTTAAAGTCAGCATTTCATAAATTCTAAGGTCATTATAATGATCTTGTTAACAAATATAATCTATCATTTGGTCGTATTTTGGCTGACGTGTTCCATACCAATTGTTAGATCTTTGCTTTTATATTAAATTTAACTACGGAATTTTCCGTCTACCTGATCAAAACATAGGGCTCAAGTCATTTGTGGCCGGTCAACATGGGATGCTCACTCCTCCTAGCCACCTGATCCCGTCTCTGGAATTTCCGGGGGTACGTGTTTTATGCCCTGTTTACAAATTTGTATTGTAGATTTTTTAAAAAAAAAAAAATTGAACACTGTTCGTTATCTTCACCTTTTTCATTAAGGCCATCTTGGTCAGTGCAGGACTTTGACAAGCCACATTTCTTGTTTCCTCACAAACGCGAAGAAATCGAATGGCTAGGAGGCGATCTAATTCAAGTGATGCTTCATCTGTCGGTGAATGGGTCATTTAAAGGGCGATACCACCGTATAAGTGATGATTTAGTTGTAAAAGAATCCTCGCGAGTCGGAAGTTAGACCCGCGAAATAATTATATCAATAGTGGTCACATTTAATAAATCACTATTGAATTAACACTAACTTTTGAAATAAATATAAGGATTAATTAACTTTTATATCATTTACAAGGATAAATGATAAATGTAAGCGATGTGACCCGATGTTTCTATTGTTTACAAAATATAAAAATAAAAATTCAATTGAAGAATAAGAAATAATATAAAAAGAATGTGTTGAAATTGTCATAATATGCAGCAGACTTATTATCTCACATCTATGCTGTTAGTTTTCGTCCTTCTCTTTAATCTTGATATTGTAATCTCTACATCAATAGGTATTTATTTAATCCTTTACTTTCCTCAGTCACACAATATAAGAGCAGGGATGAATCTTCTATAAGATAATTATTTGAAACTTGCATATATTGATTGAATGATTGTTTGTTGGGTTACGCCGCGTCGGCCGTATTTTAACCATATTTCAGCTTGCGTATAAAACTGATATACTTTGAATTTGTTTTGTTTTGAACATATTTTATTGACAATCAAAAGAATAAGAAACAAGTTTTATGAGCTTACTAAATTTTCAGTACGTAGGAGAAACCTTTTATATTGTATACAACATTTGTAAGACCTACACTCGAATATGCTTCAGTTGTCTGGAATAGCTGCTCTCTATCTGATGTAGAAAAACTCGAAAAAGTACAATTTATGGCCGCTAGTTACTGGTCTTCCAATATTAGCCTCAAGAGAATCACTTTATTTTGAAATGGGTACATTTAAAGATAGCAAAGCTGACCACAATATTCAAAATTAATAATTGTGATGTACCGGAATATATACGGGATATAGTCCCAAAGAACAGAGAAAATATATCAAAATACAATACACGTAATAAAGATCAATTATCGATTCCAAGAGGCAGGTTAGAAATATTTAATAAGTCATTTGTACGTCTTAAATATTTTTAATATTCCCAACAATCAAAATGAATTTGAATTACCATACCTTTACTGGATTCCTAAACTACATAAAAATCCCTACAAACAAAGATACACAGCGGGTTCCAGTAAATGTTTTACCAAGCCTCTTTCGTTACTCCTCACTAAAATCTTTACTGTAATGAAGGGGAAACTTCAGGAGTACTGTTCAACAGTACATGTATATTCGAGAAGTAGTGTAAATCAGATGTGGATACTTAAAAACTCCAAGGAACTTTTAGAAAATTTGAAATCACAAAATTTTACCAAAATCAATAACATCAAAACGTACGACTTTCTACAACCATTCCCCACGATCAATTGAAATCCGGGCTTTTTGACATTATAGACAGCTGCTTTTTTCAATAAAGATGGAACTCGTAAATATATTTACCTTGTCATTGGTCATTTGCAAAATTATTTTGTTAAAAACATTTTGATTGTACAAACAAGTACTCTTAAGTTGATATTAAAAAGCTGCTTGAGTTTCTGATTGACAATATCTGTGTAGTTTTTGGAATTCAAGTCTTCAAACAATCTGTTAGAATTCCCATGGGTACCAATTGCACACCGTTATCAGCAGACCTATTTTTTATTCATATGAAGCAGAATTTATTCAAAAACTTCCACATGAGAAGAAGAAAACACTTACTGTGGCTTTCAACTCGACATTTAGATATATCGACAACGTATTATCAATTAACAATAGTTACTTCCATTCTTACGTCGACTTGATATATCCAAGTGAACTTGAAATAAAAGATGCCACAGAATCTGATACATCTGTTTCATATTTGGATATTTTACTAGAAAAAGACGTTAATGGTAACCTAACTACAAAGCTTTATGATAAACGTGTTGACTTCAACTTTTCAATCGTCAACGTCTCTTACTTATGTAGCAATATATACCCTTATCAACTGCATATGGGGTTTATGTCTCTCAGTTGATTCGATACGCAAGAGCATGCTCTACGCATTAACGATTTCTAAAACGAGGCAAGCTATTGACAAACAAGTTGATGAAACAATGATATCAACAGTCGCAAGTTTTATGGTCGATACAATGACCTTGTCAGCAAACACAACCTATCATTAAGTCAAATGCTGACTGACGTTTTTCATACTAATTGTTAGGCCATTATTTATACACGGATTTTCCCGATCATGACAAGGAGAACACGGTGGGTATGACCGGTCGGCAGGGGTTGTTCACTCCTCCATGGCACCTGATCCCACCTCTGATGTTTTTTGGAGGTCCGAGTTTGCTCTGCTCCAAATCTGTATTGTTTCAGTGAACTTTTGAGATTGATTACTGTTCGTTATCTTATATTTCATTGTTCTAATGCTGTTAAAAATGGAGTTTATTGGATACAGATACATAAATTAAGGCACAACTGTGTACTGAACCAAGATTTATATAAGACGTTGCGCACGGTGTTGGTACACATTGACGTTACGTCAAAATAACGTAATTAAAGTCATAACGTTGTTACAACGTTTTTTACGTTATAATTGCATATTTTAGTTGTTTAATGTGAATTTTATTTTTATTTTTTTAAATATAAATTAAATAACAGCACAAACTTTTCAATTTTTGAATCTTCGTTGAAAATATTCAGATTTACACTAAAAATCTTACAATCTTATAAATAAATTGTAAGATTTTTAATATGAAATTGCCACAGGCATATATATATCCCCATTCATATCCTTGATTCCTCTTTCTTTTTCTTTTTTCTCACTTTGTACTCTCTGTCTTGCAAAGAAAAAACACATCAAATAGCTTTCTCTTTCAACTGTTTCTCCGTTTTTTTCCAATAGGTCATTTCAAGTTTTCTATTTCTATCAAGCCCTGTATGCGCCTTGGTTTTTGACACCCAAGATAAAAGAAAAGCACAAAAAATCGGTAGTCCTTTCATGAGCGGTTCCAGGAATTTTTGAGAGGGGGGGGGGGGGGTTCCAACCAATTCAAAAAGAAATATGACTCTCAAAGTTTTTGACAAGCAACAAAAAATTATAACTGAAAATCCTACGGGGGAGGGGGTCAGGATCTCCCTTCCAGACCTCCCTCGCTTGCCTTTTTATTGAAACCTTTTGAATTCTATCATTTTCTTTCTATATTTGTTCTAAAATATTAAATTAGGTAATGTACTTAGCATTTACAACCTTGATTTGCAAAGGAATATATTTTTCTACGATTGAAAAATGTGTCTTTCTACTAGAAAAATGGAATTATGAAATCAAAATATTTGAATGATATAATTTTTTTGACAACGGGTGTACAAAGTAGGATTTCCCCCATAACCAGCCCCCCCCCCCCCCTCCCGGGGGAAATCTATACTCAGGAGTGGGAAATCTCTACTCTGTGTAACAGTTATAAAGTGCGATTCCCTCAAGAACCAATTTACCCCTTCTCCCATAAAATATCATGCCGAGCCTTAAATGTATATATGAGGGCGAGGGGGCGACACATGGTTACAAATGCCCCTTCTACAATTTTCCCACAGGTTCTCTCGCAGTAATTAATGAAACTTCACAAAAATTGCAATAAAAAAAATCTAGATGTGTCAACATTTAATTATGAAAAAAACGAAGAATTTTATTTTTAATAGATTTTTTATTCCAGTTATATTTCATCAAACTACATGTGCATAATATTGATTAAGTGTTTCTGGGGATTTAAATAACTGTCGAGTATTATACCTCTGTGGTCGAGGGGTCATATCTACGGCTTGCAAGAGCAGTGCTTCTTGTATTGTACTTTTATAACTACTAAAATTTCATACTAAAGAGCAAAATCCACGAACCATCAAAAATGGCCTCATTCCAAAAATTAACGTGGTTTTTATTATAGATAGTGTAGACTTTTAGCTTTTCAAAACCGTTTTTCTTTTTTCGATATCTTTTATACTTTTTTAAAAGGAGATCTTGCAGTATGACAGTGTTTTGATGGAAAAATGCAATAGGAACGTCATTTTTTGTAATGTAAGGTCACGTCAAAAGGCGATAGAAATGACTATCGGATTATAGTGTACCGATACATGAACACAGAATCTGAAATTAAATAATTGGGAATAGACATTTATCTTATCAACATCATAATCAATTTACGTTTATATTAAAAAGCAGATAAAGATGTTCATTTTATATACATATGTACATGTACCAGTCAATTCCCCACCTAAGAATAAACAGAGTATATAATAAGTATTACCTGATATGTTGTTCAAAATACATCTTTAGTTCTTTACTGCAGGAAATTAATAAAGATAGAAATTTGTGCTTATACTCATTTTGAATGTTTTTATACAAAGAGAGTACATGTGACATTTAGATAAATTCTTATCTATATTGCTAACCAAACTTTCATACGCGTGAGGGAGATTCGGCCGCAACTCAACCTCACGGATAGCGTATTTATAAAAATAAATAAATAAATAAATTGGTGATTCGTGCCGGGTTGTAGAGATAAATGATGTTTCCTTTTTTCTCAAAACATATCATTATCGATAGATCTATAAATATAATTAATTTAATATGCTTTCTTATATGTTACTATAACATTCACTACTTTCTATTTCATTTTCACGTTATGATTTTTACATTTACAAATAGAGCAGTGCTGCGCACGTAAACCAAAGCTTATGAATATACATATCAAGATAGTAATTGAAATACATGTACAGGCAAGAACATTTTACTCACTCGGCGCAATTAGGATTGATTTTACATGAACAAGACCCTACTACAGGCAGAATAAGAGAAGAGGATAAAACAATCTCTATTGTTTCTGTAATAGGGAATATGTCTTTGGTGAACAGTGGCAGATGTAAGATGGGATGGGGAGATGTAATATAAAACACAAACACACACACTAACTTCTATTTCGTTGCAGCAAATATAGCTGTAAATAACTTGTAGACATGTATTCAGGAACATATTTCAGGGGTTGTCTTGTACATATTCTACATTCCACTGACTATTCATTTGAGTTGACAAACACAGAATCTCTCCCAATGCCTAGTTAATCATATAGTAATGAATTGTAGCTTTAAATAAATACCACACTTCAAATAAAAGCTGATAAAATTGCATGCATATGTAATGCACTTATGATTTAATGTCAAGCACAGTTACATGTAACCCCCACCCCCACTCCTTCTCATTGTTTGGTGAGAAACAACCAATTTCAGTAGCGGATTCAGTGGGAGTAAAGATTTCAGAGTAGTTAAATGTAAAGTAAGAAAAAAAAATTAACTTGCCACCCCTCCCCCCATTCCCACCCCACCCCAAAGGATCTGCATTTGGTCAGAAGAAACGTGTATATAAAGACTGCTTGCCAATGAGAAGTGTCCAACTACCTACCCACCCCCGATTAGGTTTTTTGGGTTGAAACTGTTTTTCCCTTGTCAAAAAAATTTAAGTCGGATTTTTTGGAGTGGGTATAGTTCCCCGACACCTTCCAACCCCCTTTGAAAAATCCATGGACCCATCGTTGACACTAATATTTTTTTTTATTTTACTGAAATGCCTCAATAATACTGCCAAAAAAAATATATAAACAAATGAATAAAAAATAGAATTTCGAATGAAAGACTCTTTTAAGAAAAATGCCCCCTTTCGAATACTACGTGCCTGAAAATTAAGTCATCCTATGTATATCAGGCCTGTAGGAAGCAATTTCAGTTTGGGGGGGGGGTACAGCCATACATTTTCAGTTTGGGGGGGGGGGGCACTATCAACTACCAAAAATTCCTTGCAAAGCAAAAAAAAAAAAAGTCATCAGACATACAGTAGCTAGGTTTTCTAAAGTACTCTATATATGGGGGGGGGGGGGGGGGGAGGGGGCATGCTCCCCCGGTTCCTAACTTCCTGCGGTCATGTATATTGTGTTTAAATGTTAATCAGTGTACAGTCATTTGTAACGAGGGTTGTACTGGTAAAAAAAACTTGACAAGAACAATTTATACATGCATAAGACCGTGGTAATTAAACAATTAATACATAAGACCGCGGTAATTACCATAGATCTACAGATTTTACTCGTTATTGACGTTAATGTACTCATGATAGAATAATTATGATATTTTTGAAACATACATGTATCAATTCCCCTTTTCTTCTTTCTTGTCAAAGTGTATGACATTTTTTTTTTTGCTCGTCATGTCATTTATTTTTCTTGATGACACCCACCCCACCTCTTTAAAAAAACGATGCCCCATATACCTGAATATTTTTAGTAATTTTCATAGGGACATATATTCAAAATATGCATTTTGCTTCTGGAAACACATGTGAAGTATGTCGCATAAAGGAAAATACGTGTATCAAAACAAATACTGTCGACGTAAATAAAAGATATACGAGCAAATATACATTGAATATTTTATTTAGTCAGAAGCCAGACAAGTATCCTTCCTTTGAAAAAGGATGAAAATTACTTTTCAGGCTTTTATATGCATGTGCATAAGAATTATTTGATTGGCATGTAGGTACAAAAATAAAAATTGATTGCAACTACATGTTTATACAAATTTTGTATGTTTGTTTCCACATAGAGATTTGTCAAAGACATGTGCGTTTTATGCACCCGCATATGAGTTCTATTTTGGATCCAGTTTACAGAAAATCCCAATGTTAATTTGTAATGATTTATTTTAAAGATATTTTTTCCTCTTTCTAATTCACACATTTAACAAAACAACAGCAAACTATGTCCATAAAAGAAATAGAAAACTTTTTTAATTTGGCAAAACCACAATGACTACATCTTTTATGACGTCACAAATGACGTATATAATGAGTAACGTCACGTACAACATACATGATCATAATATTTTTTTTTTCCAATTTCGATTTCTGAAAATGTAATTTATAGATTCTTTTCCACTTTATCGTCTGCACATGAAACAAACAATCGAGTGCTTCTCTATCACTTAGTGTGTTATCTATGTATCTTAAGTGTAATATGAAGCACCGATTAAGGATTGATTATCAACAATTATTGATTCTTGAAGGCATCAAAATAAACTGATATAAAATCAAATTTCGTATTTGCCACAAGCAGGACCAACGATAATAATGGGCATGTACATTTGTATTTGTGGTATTTATACAGATGGTACGTATGACAATTGTTCTTGCCTGTGGCCTCTTCTTTGAAAAAAAAAAATCTGTCGAAAAATCGACATTTTTTATCGCATTTTAGAAACCATCACGTGTTGTGATCGTCAGATGTGCCTATCGGCGCATCATATAACAATTTTTTTACATGTGGGATAGAAGTGTGTTGTCCACCTACCCAATAAATATAATACCCCTCTTGAATTGATGCTTTAAATTTGTGTAAAACACGAGGAAATACATGTATATGATAGTTTGTGGCCATGATAGTTCTTTCACACGCAATGATTTTTTTTCTTTTTTCAACACGAGCACACTCGTTACGGGTAAATATTTTCATTGGAAAACATTTCTCGAATAGTGATTGTTACTTTTCTGTTTTCATATTTTGCCGTAACGAATGTGACCTATGTGTAAATCGCGATTAACTGTGCAATTTTCGGCATTTTCCCGGAAAACCTCGAACCATGGTGAGGTTTAGAATTTAGTTTGACATCATTAACATCCGGTTTTGACGGAATTGTTACACGTGTGAAATGTGTCAATGTTCTAGGGTGCAAATTACCAAAAACATTTATTCTAAAGCCTTCTTTAATTTTTTCATATTTGCTAGGCCATATAGGGCATATTGTGGGTCGAGTTCTTTGAACAATTCCTGAGCGAAAACACTAATATTTCTATTAAAAAAATCAGTTGACTTTCATATAAACTTTAATAATGTCGATATGATATAAGCATTGATAAAACAGGGGAAAACCTACACTGAGAAAGAAAGAGGGGGAAAATAGGCTCTAGTGTAAGATTTCCCCTCGGGGGAAGTCCCACTCCTGAGTAGTTAAGCTCTCTTTATAAATCGGGGGTGGAGGGTATTGATATGCAAAAAAAGGAGGGATGGGGACGTTTCGCTATTATAAACCCTACCAAACTGACCAAAAAAAAAGAAACTGGCTTATAGCCAAATTCAGAAATCCTATTACTTTTTTTTGGGGGGGGGGGTCATTCTCATTTTTAGCAAAAGAGAGAGAGAGAGAGAGAGAGGGAGAACAATAACGTGATATGTTTAGATATTGCTGCAACTAAATAAGAAAGGGGTACCGGCGTTTGAATGAAAATTTTCAGAAAATTTAAAACACAAGATTAATCTTAAATAATTGGAGAAGGACCTTTTACCGGTACTCCGGATCTGCAGAAAATTGGAAAAAAAGAGCATGGCGATAATAATTCGACGCTCCCGACGTCATTCGTATATATGTAGTGTGTAAAATGACGTTTTTCATACCTGTGACAAAATGGCTACATTTATATTGATGCTTGCATTTATTTCATGTAGATGATTACCGTAGAAATTATGTTATTATCTAATACAGTATGAAATGTTCTTTCAAGCTACAGTAATGATTGGTATATATATGATTGATTGATTGTATGTTGTTTAACGTCCCTCTCGAGAATTTTTCACTCATATGGAGACGCCACCATTGCCGGTGGAGAGCTGCAAATTTTGTCCTATACTCGGCACTTACGGCCATTGAGCAGTGAGGGATCTTTTTCGTGCCAGCACCTACTGCGACACGGGACCTCGGTTTATACGGTCTCATCCGAAGGACCGGCCTCCACGTCCCACAGTGGGATTCGAACCCGCGACGTAAGGATCAACTCCTTACTTCGCGATTCTGGTATATATATGACATTAATTAATATATATTTGATATGTAACTGAGACATCTAAGTAATAGTAAAGCGACTCGTACGTGTATAACAAAATGGCTACACTTAATAAAGCCTTACTATTATTTACGTATTAGCAGAAATATGACATGTATCAACATAACTAATTTTAGAAACATATGTACTTAAGGATTACTCATCAAAATATATCTTTGTTTGGCATTTATGTCTAGTACACATCACCATGTGGGCTAATGTCAACTTTAGGAAACGATTTTTTTTCTGTTGGACATTTTACTTACGCACTGTAGATTCAGCCCAAACTCATGAATTGAGAAAATGATGTTAAAAATTCCACAATATCATAAAGAATGCATACAAATTATTGTATTTCCTAAATTTCATTTAATTTAGAGGATTGGAAGTGGATCTTTTTATATATTGTAGTTGCGCGTACAGTAATTTATGTAACGTTAGACACGGGAATTCCGCCGTAATAACCAATAATGAATAGAGCCGTATCATAACTAAAATATTTTTAAATTATTAAAAAGAAATTTTTTAGAATAATTTATTACCTTGTATAAAATAATTATTTTCATTTTTAATTTCTAGTAACTTTAACATCTTGAAAACGCCATTTTCTTTCCGACATCTAAAGAGTCAGATTTTATAGTACCAACACCGTGCACAACGTTACAAACGCAATATCATTGACAATCCTTATTGCTCTTGTGGTAAACAAGAAGATTCCTACCATTTTTTCTTTGTTTGGAAAAAATATCTCCATGTTCAAAATAATCTTTTTTTTGACTATCTTTTTCGACTTGATGTAGACATCATAGACTACTCCTACTACTCCGGGGCAATGAAAATCTATCATTAGAGTTAAACAATGGCATTTTGCTGCTGTTCACAAGTTCATAAATGAATCCTGTAGGTTTAAAAAGCTATATTAATACAGGTAACAATTTTATTTGTATACGTTTTTGATAAGTATATTTTTTGCATGACAATTATCATTATGTATTATATTAAGGAGATGAACATACTTTGATCGAATTTTAGGCACTTCGCTTAAAAGATATCCGTGTATTAATATTTTTTCTACAAAAGAAAGGAAAACATACAATTACTTAATAGATGTTAAACTCAATAAATTCATTGGTTAAGTTGGAAAATTTAATGAAGAATTAATCCTTATATCCATTTCTGTAGTGGGCGTTATTTCAATATATAGTGGTTGCAACCTTGTTTTGGTTTTGAAATGCATATTAATTATTTCCATAGTGAACATTATTTAATAGTGGTTGCAACCATGAAATGCATTCTTAGCCACTACTGAAAGAATTATGTCAATAGTGTATATTATTTCAATAGTGGTTAAAACCTGGTTTTGAAATGTATGCTCAATAGTTTTTAATAGTGGTTCTAACAACATTTCAAAATATAAAAAGCGGGAGTTAGAGTCAGGGGAATCGCGGATGAACTCGATATTGATGTCACTACAGTATCATCGGAATTCCCATCTCCGTCTTGTTGCGAGACAGGCAATCCAGTTGCATTTTTTTGGGATGTAACTGAGGAATTAAAAAACTTCATTTTTCATCTGTTTTCCCTCCATATTGCCTTGACAATTTTTAAAGCAGGAAAAAGGGATCAACAGACGTTATCTTTCAGCGGGTATATATGTAAATTGACTTTGTTATCTATAGTAAAGTGCGCAATAGCAAAGTTAGAAAAGAGCAACCCTCCCTCCTTCCCCGGAATATAAAGTACTACAGACATTTGTTTGGTTCTAAAGGTTTTCTATCGCTATCTTTTCAATTTCTTTCTTTTAGTACGTTTTCTAGTATAAGGATTTATTAAAGTAACGGAATATGCGAAATCCAGAGTCTGATAAGAAGACGTCCATTTGATTCTGAGGGGAGGGGGGGGGGGGGCTGGCAAAATTTTTCGAGTCAGATTATTTATATTCATTCCAATCAAGGACAGATTATTTATTTTCAACATTTCTAAGGACAGATTTTTTATTTCCAAAATCTGCCCCCCCCTTTCAGAATCAAATGGTCGTCCCCTAACATTCATATTTATAGTAATGAACCTAAGGTTTATCAAAATGAATAAAATGCATATGCAGAACAATTATATACTAGTATGATACCGTTATATATGTTAAACACACAGAATCAGGTATACATTCTGCAAACCAAACTTCAAGATTCTGAACTGAGAATTTCCTTCCTGAATGAGGGATCTGGTTTCCGACTGCAAAACAAAATGGAAATCTACTCACAATTCGTAACCTGACTAGCCAATGTTCTGAGATTATTTTGAATAAAAAAAAATGCATACTTTGAAATAAGGATTCCTACGATTCCAGACTCTTCATCTAATACTGCATGTATTATCGAGTTTTTTTCATTGCTGCTTTCTTCGAATATAAACTCGGTTTATATTTTTAAAATGAAATACACAATAAATATTTACCACTATATGTAACCCACAACCTTGTGAGTGATTCCAGTCAAAAGAGGTTACACACCACGGTATTCCCTTTCTATTTAATATTTTGCTCTGCTACATATACATGTGAGCTACCAATCTCCTATGCAGAGTTGTCGTTCGTTCCTCTCTCAATGAATGTATGAGCCGATGGTAGAGAGTGGTAGGCTGCATGTATATAAATGAAGCTCGAGCCCGGAATATTTTACCCGAGGCTAGGAATAACCTGATTGTCTGTTCCTGATGTCGACTGCGTACAAGATTGTGAAGACATGCATGAAAAAAGATTTTTTTTAAAAAAAAACCTCTGTCTTCATCAGCGTCCAAAATAGTAAATACCATGTAAAAATTGCAAAAAAATGGAAGAAAATTTACATTATGAATTATGAGGATGAAAATGAAGCCAGATGATGGGAAACAATTTTTATGCACTGTATCCATACGGATTGTGTGAGTGATATTAATATGGAATTGAGTATCTGTTCTTTTGTCAAGATAAAGTGACATAAAATATGGATTTTCCGGAATTTCAAAATTTAACATTAATGGTTTTTACAAAAATTCAGGGGCATGCATTTCCGGTATTGATATTGCCAAAACAAAATGGAAAACATTGAGTCAACTGTTGACCTATCATTGTGTTGCTAATAATGTAAGTCCTAATTTTTTAAATGCCAAATTATTCATATTATTGTTTGTAAAAACCCATTCAAAGATTGTAATATGGTTTATAAAATCTTTTACGTGAAATGTCACACAGCAAAAAGAGTGGAAAGGGGCGGGGCACGAATTTCAGGCTTGTACTGGTGTATGTAGCTGGTTACAGAGCATTTATGAAAAAGATTACATCTTCTGAGTAAACTCCTACCCCAGGAGTTCGCAATTTTATCTAACTAGCTAATGCATAGCTCATGGCTTGGTCAATCATTGATATTGATTAAATTCCAAACTCCTGTGCTCCTACCCCCGGAAAAATCTAATATTTTTATCAAAAATCATGATATAGAACATTTTTACTAATGACATTGTTTACGCACAAACGTAAATTCAAAAAATCATCAATGCCTTTTTTAAAAAAAAAAGTTGAATGATCTATCGGTTGAACAAGTTGATTAATTATGACATCACTGTAAAATTGTGTTGAATGTTAATGTCTTCCATGTAAAATTATGATCATTGGATAAAATGATTCGCTTCATTGATAGGTATGGCCACCCTTTGGATTTATTAATGTCTTTAATGATGCTGTTCTAGACAAGACATGCTTTCCTAGGAACACTGATCTAGTTTTATAGTGCTACAATGCAATCAATAAAATGAAACATCTGCTTAGAATTTTATTTTATTACTAATACACAGTTCCCACAATTTACTTATTCAATAGCAGGATAATTCTGTGACCACATCCTAATCGTATTTAACGATGATCATTACAGCATTATTACAATATTCATACTAAGTTGGTAGTTACAAATATGTGGAGTGTCGAAAGAGTCATGCAGGTATAGTATTTGTGTAAGATTAATTGTCTATAAGATATTTTAATTTATTTAGCATTCATATGATTCATGTTTTTAACTTGAAAATTGTTATAAAAAGCCTGCAACAGGTTATTATAATGATTACATTCAATAATGATCTAGTTAACTTCTGCAAAATTCATTTTTTTAGTAAGCATGATCAAAAGGTGATGACTTTTTATCAAAATTTGACTTGAAAGAAAATGTATTTTTTCCACCATATGCTTGAGATCAGAAATCTGAAGTTCAGCATTTTTTCTAGAAAAAACAGCAGTGTATGTTTTTACAAGTGTTCTCCTGAAGGTTTAAAATTTACATTAAGTACGAACAATTTTTTTTGTTATGAAATCCCTATTTTAGTGCTAAGGCTGCTAAACATGTTAAAGGACAAAGTTTTAGTCTGATATTAGTCATAAACGCATAGTAGACATTAAATACATATATCTGAGGTAATTTACACACCCACTACGTACTGAACATTAATTAAGTTAGAAATGGATGTATCACAGCTAAAACATTTCTGTACAACACTTGTATAATAAGATCATTTTGAACTAAATATGGATCAATTACTTATAGTAATTAATATTTCAATGGCAATTTATGCAAGTTTCATGAAATTAATTACTCAAAGCAACACTTTTTAATCACCTAAGTGTAAAAACAATATAGAGTAAAGAAATTTTCAGATCAGGTGTAATGCATTAAAAATAAAAAAAACTTAGAGCCATCTCAAATTTTCTTGGGGGGGGGGGGGGGCAAAACCTAACCAGAATGAATTCATTTCTGAGTTGTTTAAAATGACTTACTAGTTTTCATGAAGTCACATTTTCGTCATATTTTCTTTACAGATACTGAAATGTCTTATCCTATAACAGTGAAAAAGGGGGTACTGAGAGAAGACATAGGTAACCTTCGGGAGAATATAGATATTCTAGGAAAGAATTAAGAATGCGAAAAACTTCTAGAGTTTGTGGATTGTGATGAAGAATTGGCTAATTCTACTAGGCCTGTGGAGGAAAACGTACAGACCACACGTAATACAACACTTCATCATGCTACACTTGGATCCGCTCCCAAAGATGTTTTCAAAAAATTGCTTCAAATTGGATCTGCTAAATGCCTTAAGAATTCTGCCGGGGAGACAGCTTATGATATCGGTGTTAAGTCACAGCTCCCTCAAGATGTACTGGATCTCATTAAAATCGCACAAGAAATAAAACAGAAACAAAACACTATAAAGAAATTTGAAGAGGTATTACATAAAGCCATTATGGAGAGAGATGACAATTTGATAAATGACAATAAACAGGTTCTTCCTCAAGTGGCACTTTTGTTTGAGAAGGGTAGCTTCTTCTACCCTGTTCCAGGGATGTATGGTGGATTCAAGGTTGAGAGAAATAGAGAAAATACCATCCAAGCATCTAGCTGGATTAGAGTATATGGAGGGAGTGGACAAACGCATGAAATTGACAGTGACGGAAATGTGAAACTGACAGCAGAGGGATTCTGTTTATATGCCAGAGGATATAACTCATTTGTCAACACTTTGATTCACCTGAGCTAGAGGCTCAAATGAGCTCTTCTGATCAAAGTTTTCTTGTGTGTCGGAAACAACCCACTATAAGGTTTTCTTATTTCCATTTTTATACTATTTTCAATGTATATAGGAATCACCTTGTCCATCTGTCTGTCTGTGCAAACGTGTACGGTCCATATCTTTCTTACAGAGGTACATTAGATTTTAATACTTCACACAAAGATTGCCTATGTGTCATGAGCTTGACCCAACGTCATTTGGGCAGATTCAAGGTCACTGACAGAAAAAAAGTTCATAATTCGTGTCGGGTCAGTATCCTTCTTATGGAGAATAATGTTGGGATGTTGGGAGTTTCCACTTCACACAAAGACTGCTTATGACCTGAGGGTGTGTCGTGATCTTGACCTATAATCACTGTAGAAAAAATGGATAAATAATGCATCCATACTTTCCAATAGAGAAATACTTGAAAAAATGTTATTTATTTTTTCAATGTAATAGAAACAATGTTATTATTACTATTGATGTTTTATTAGGCTGCTCCTTAGTTTCATTCATTAAAAAAAATATGAGAAGACATTACCGATAAATTTTCACTCTAAATGTTTAAATAAATTGTGAACACCTCTTCCAGATCCATCAAATACTAGTATTAGTGACTTGGTACCTTCTTTAAAATCCCAGCGGGGGTATTTGTCCATTTTTAACAGTTCTAGTTTATTTTTTTCAGAACTGCCTTTGAGACTATTTCAACCAAACTTGCTAAATCAAGTATGTTCAAAGCTTTCTAATGTACTGTAAATTCAAGTTTTCATATCCTACTCCATGGCTTTTGATGGGAACATGACAGGAGGCTCAAAATTTGATAAGACAATTTTTACAAGGAATTATGAAGTTTGATGGGTGGAACAAGTATATTTCATAAGCATAACATTATGACAAGTGAAATCAATGCATGTGTGCAGTCTTTAATATCCATGAATAAGGCTTCCAACTCTGTTTGTGTTGCTAGAAGAGGTATCATTGCAAAGGACTTTGAACAATTGTATTGTTTTACCCCCTACTTCAAATTATGAAAAGTTATCATGTTCCAATTAAATTTTGAATTTAAATAGAAATTTATATAAATTTTCATAAAATTTGAATTATTTATTAAAAGAAAGAGAGATAACTCTTTATTTTTGGTAACACTTAAGAATTTCACCTCATAAGAAATCCCCCCTTTTGAAACAAAAATTCCTTTTCACGGCTGTAATGAATTATTATTTATTTAGCAAATTCATACTTGAACTTTCTTGGTTTTTTGGAAGGGAGAGAGGACGGTATGTTTACAGACCAAAATACACCGAAATTTGTCTTTTTATGACTAATTTCAAATGATGTACAACTATAAACTTTCACCAGATAAATCAAAAAAAGATAATTTAACATAAAGTTTATCAAACTGAAAGAATAAGATGTCGTTTATCCACATGCATGAGTACTTCAAAATCGGGTTATGTTTCAAAGTCTTATTTCAATTATTTTACACCCTTTGTTAAAAAGAGTTTTATTTAAAAGCAGTTTATAAATCAACACTGGTATTGCATGTATATAACTTCGTATAGTATTTTAAATTGAGTTTGCTTTTAAACGCCAAAACTGCAGATGTAGACTTTTTAATGAAGATTACATTTCATTGAAATAAATAAATAGCAAATATGCCAAATATCTTGAATTATGATGTGTAAGAAGTAGGTGGGAATCAGGGGGTTAGCATTCATACTTCTTCATTTATCAGGGAGGGGTTAGTGTGACACACAGGTGAGTGGTGTGGACCATGGCCTCTTGATTTTCACATGCTGTTAACCGTTCCCTGTTAGCTTACTATACCTTCTACAGGCATTTTTTAAAATTGTAACTGATGTAATTTATTTTATTTAAGTGTATATTCGTGATATTAACATTTTAAATCTTTATTCTTAAGTGATTTTATTCAAATGTATATTTTTAGCTCTCCTAGAACAAAACTTTCTAATGAATAAGTACATCCTAGCCCCCAAGACTAACCCTAAGCCTAAGCCCTAATCCTAGCGCTAAGTGTAAACTACGCACTTTAACAAATTCATTGTGTGAATGTGACTGTTTTTATTGAGATCAGATTATTGAAAAACTGCAGATCATGGATTACTACTATAATTGTTGCAGGTGGGCGTTAGCGAGATTAAGAACTTGGATTTGCCGACATTTATGAATATCTTCCTAAAAATAGATAATTATATCTATGTTTAGGTTGTTGACGTATATCAAATAACATAATCATACGCACCCAAATGTCAAATAGATAAGGGGAAAACAGAACAATTTTGGTTGTCTTGATAATTGTTGATAATTGACATGCATGCACTGGAGAAATACACGTAATTTTTTTTTTCATTGTGCTGGGAAACTTTGGGATTTTCGGATTTATATTTATACAAGTGTAAACATGGCATCCAGACACATGCACACGTGTGACAACCAAATAGGCATTAACGGCATGGTATATACGAGGGTTGATCCAAAAGTTCGTGGAATTTCTTTATATTTTATTGATTTTTAATAGAAGTGATTAAAAATTACAGGTGAAAACATATACACTTGTTGAATTTTCTTAATAAAAGAATATTTTAAAAATTCATGATAGTAACACCTTGGCAGTTGTCATAGAAAAGGACGTTTGAAAATGCGGGGGAGACATTTACTTGTTCGTCAACATTTCAATTCTTTTATACTCACTGTGAAAAAAAACGCTAAGTGAATATGAAACGAAAATGATGTCATCCTTACGATTGATTGAACTCTTCTAAACCTTTGTGTGAAAGTTTTATGGACTTTACTTGATATTTAGTGTTTCGATTGATAATTTGTTGTTCATAAAGGTATGGAAAACCAAAACAGATCAGCATGGCAAGGGCACTAAAATGCAAATTAAGAGCACAAAGCAAAATCAGGTCCGATTTCACAACTTACAAGCATACATGACCCATAGACCATCACAAACTCAAACATCTCAGTTTTTATGCCATATTTATGGCTCGCCAATGACATACTATCAATTCAATCAAGTACTAAAGAAAGCTCTATCATTCCTCAAGCTTGATATATCAACATTCAAATCCCATTCATTTCTAATAGGGGCTGCAACTTCATTGTATACGCAAGGTACTCCAGAGCAAGAAATTAAAGCAGTGGGTAGATGGAAATCCAACGCTTTCAAGTCTTATATTCGCCCGAATACTGTAGTCCATTAAATAGTCAGTCTTACTAACTGTAAGCTAAGTTTGCAGGAACTTGGTGCAAGGTATGGATCGTTGGATCTTTCATTATCAGACGAGCTGAAGATTACTGCATACGTTTAACAATTGTCCAAAACTTGTCTCTGGAGCACTTAAAGATAGATGTAACCTAGTCTGGATCTGGGGGACTGAAGTGGGAGCAACTTGATCAACACATTTCCAGTTTGATAAGTCGGCATAATGATATGCCTCAAGTACTAATAGTTCACTGTGGTGGTAACAGTATTGGCCTTCATCCCTTTAAAAAACTACAACTAGCCATGAAGGCATTATTAGCCTCCCTTTATAAAAAAATTACCAAACACCCTCGTAGTATGGTCAAATATACTCCCTCGCAAATACTGGCGTTACATGATTTCCAGTGAAGCTGCAGAGAAATCTAGAAAAGAATAAATAATTCTATTGGCTGCTTTGTTGTTCAAAAGTTAAACGTGGCCCTCATACGTCACCCTGATATTAAAATAGATCAGCCCAAATTATTCCTCGATTGTGTACGTCTATCAGATCTTGGGAATTCTATTTTCACAACTACAATCAAAACTGCATTGTCCAAGTTCCTCACTTCCAGTCAAAAAGTTTGATTCCCGGACGGTTCTCTCTCTCTTTCTCTCTTTTTATTCACTAAATGATACTCTGGCGTGTACAAACTCATAAAATCATTATTACAGTGTGATAAATATTCTATATATTAAAAGGAATCTTCTATACACATATTAAAGAATATGCAATCAAATCTTTATAGCCACATTGGCATTTTTTTTTAATTTGCATCAATATACTTGTATACATTTAATAATTCTACAAATCCAGAGGGGCAGTGTGAACCCCCCCCCCCCCCCGAACTGCACATGCTCTTCTTTTTTCCCCCTAAGCGGGGGACACAAATTCTCTGAATTAGCTTGTTGATAGTAGACACATGTGCATTGTATTTCTCATTTTTTCTAACAACGACCCCCCATTTTCCACCTCGGTTTATGCTTGATGATTTACTGGTTTGTTGTATTGGATTGTTTTGCCAAATTATACATTGTTGTTACCCTTTATATTGCGTTGAATTGTTTTGCTAATCATTGTGTTGCATTAGACATGATGTCTTGTTTGCCAAATTGTCCGCCACTTGTTGGCGGATGGATTGCTGTATCGAAATTCGCGTACAGCAATCCACTTGGCAGAATTTTGCGACAAGCCATTGCTGGCAACTTCTGTTTGCCCTCCAGGGTTGTCAGCACCATATTGCTCCTCGTTTCTGCAAACTGTATACGCCAAATGCCAGGTTGATGATCGACTGTTACTCATTGACACTTGCTATAATACTTGATTATTGTCCATTGTTTTGGTAGCATTGTTTCATTATGTAATTACCTTATAATATTAAACAAGAATAAAGCCATTACAGATACTGCCAATTCCAATATTGCAAGGGCATAACCAAGTTAAAAATCTAAGTTTAATTTATAATTATTTTTAACACTCTTTCTAGTTTGTGAAAAGTGCTGCGAACCTATATAGATTCTACTATATATTTGCTAAAATTACATTTGTTAGACCCTATGTTGAATATTTTGCTGGTCAAGTACATTAAATGTAGATATAATTAATTCATTTGCAAGATTTCATCAGGTTCGCAGCACTTTTCAAATATCTTCATACCTCTTGAGTTTATGTGTAAAAGATTGTCGTAATTCATTGAGGGTATGCCCTTGCAATATACCGATTTATTACGACACTTCTATTACCCTTCAATGAATCTGCATACAAATGTACGGCAGTTTTACTTGTCTAGGAAATGTACGAGAAGTATACGAATAAAATCATAAAATAGACATCGCATCCAAGTTAATGACCTCTTATATATCTGCAGATAATATTTTATTTAATTACAAAATAATTTTTCATTGTATAAAATATAACTTGATCCGCCTCTCACTACCTACAAACTGCGTCAAATTTTACGATATGACGTCACATTGACAAGTGCATTGCGATCAGTGAATTATTTATATATTGCTGTGTGGGATTTAACCAACAACAAAAATACATGCAGTAGTAAGTATTGATGTAGTTTAGAGCTATCCGACAGTTTAAAATAGCGTATCATTTCATTCTGTGGTAATTTGAAGAACATGTGTTTTTGTGTGATGTCAAAGTAAGCATTTCCCGTAAAAATTAGGCCCCGCCTCCTCATTGCAGCCTTAACTGTGCTGCATATGTCCTTCATGTATGTTCTTATTATATGATTGAAACAAAACTTCATGTGTGAAACATTCGATTTCAGTTTAGTCTTAAAACATTCCAAAGAAATATTTAAATTACCATCATTGATAAATGTTCCATTTCTTGCATTGTTTTCTAATCTAGAAATATGTGATAGCTGATATGCATTAATCCATTCTCATTCTTAAAAACACTTCTTTTTTCTTTTATTAATTACAAACAAACAATGATATACATAACATATATATATCAGTTACAAGAAATACAATAGATAATTTGATTATTTTGAATAAAGGTTACATAAAGCGATGAGAAAAAAATACACGTATGCTGGAATTCATTTTAACTTATAGTGACAAAATATAACTTTTACTTATGTCCTAATATTTACAACAAAATTAACATAAATATTTGACGATTACAGTATATGTTCATACAAATATAAGAATTTGTAAGTTGAACTTGACATTTAAAATTGAAAGAATTTACCCTGAGATTGTTTTATTTATTGAATAAAGAGAGATGAACCGCAGTCTAGGGTGAAAATATATCATTATGAAAAAGTATATTTATATTTTAAAGTCTAAAGTGAGAAAGATCAATTTCCGAGGAAAATTTTAAAATTTCGTCGTATCCACTATAAAAGACCCGTTCCTGTAGGTATATGAAGATCCGTTTTCCTCGTATTTTTTGGCCTGCCTGGAAAAAAAAGAAAGGCAATGTAAACAAAATTGACTAGGCAATATGCGGAAGTAACGTCGTTTTTTTTTAAATATTGTAAAATCACTTATTTCATGGAGTCAATTTTCTTGGTTTGAGAAAAAAATATTGGTTGATAAGGATTTAATTTCGTTTATGAAGAAGTGTTGATTTTTTAAAAATGTTTTAAAGTTTACATTTCATTGGAGGACAGGAATTCGTAGGTCTCTTCATATCATCCTCCCCTCCCCTAGAAATAAGTGATTTCACATTATTTGATTTCTGTAATATGGATGATTGAATATATACTTTGGTGGAGGAAAATCTTTGCCATCTTGGATGGTTTCTGGTAGATTGGCGCCTAGTGTTTCCGGTAAAATAAGAGAGAGCAGCCCAGCTAGTATGGAAGCTCCTCCAAACACAACTAGCGGAAGAGCTTGTCCGAAATGGCCATCAACTATCAAACTCTAAATACAGATAACCCTCATATAATAAGAGGAAATAATATTTCATTGTCCAAGAACCGCGGTTTGTGCATCATCTATCTATATGAATCTTGACCAGAAAATTGAATTTTTAAATAGCGAAAGTTATAGTCTTCACTTTCATTTATGTCTCATCTGTAATCGATAATAAGACTTACGAGATCTGCTATATAGGGGGAAGCCATCCCTCCAATACGTGCACAGGACGAGCTGGCGCCCATGGCGACGTTACGGACTACGGTGGGATAGAGTTCCGCTGACCAGACATAAATGACGGCAAAGGCTGCAGCAGCCCCGATCTTACCGATCATCGCCAGAATCACTGTCGTATACATCTGATGACCTGAAATTGGATAAATATCAAGCAATCTCAGATGTAAATAGGGCATAAGGACGTATTAGAATGAAATATAGAAACAACGAACAGTAAACAAGCTCAAAACTCCCTTGGGTACTAATTGTGTTTTATCAACTAAGAATATTCATTTTCATTCTTACGTATTATACTGGCCAATAAACTCGAAATAAAAGACACAACGGGGGCTGACACATCTTGTTTTATATTTGGATGTTTTATTAAGGAAGAATTTTGTTGGTAAACTTTAACAACAAAATATTATGAAAAATGATAACTCCAGCTTTTCTATAACATCAACTTCCCTTATTTATGTAGCAGTATTCCAGTATCACCTGCATATGGGGTTAATGTGTCTAAGAAATTTCTAAAACGAGTTTGGCTACTAAGAGATAAATTGATCATATAAGGACATCAACAATCTTCTTTAAAGCCAACATTTAATAAGTTCTATGGTCGATACAGTGACATTGCATGTTAGCAAATGCAATATCGTTAGGTCGAAAGTTGACTGACGTCTTTTATACAAATCATTAGGCCATTATCTTTACAATAAATTATGTGCGTTTTTTCCCGTTTACCTTATGATGACCAGTTCACAGAGGATGCTCACTCCTCCATGGTGCTTATCCGATCTGTTTTCAAAGGTCCGTGTCCGGTCCTTTGGATGAGACCGTATAAACCGAGGTCCCGTGTCGCAGTAGGTGTTTGCACGAAAAAGACCCCTCACTGCTCAATCACCCTGAGTGCCGAGTGTAGGTCAAAAATTTGCAGCTCTCCACCGGCAAGTGGTGGGGTCTCCATATGAGTGAAAAATTCTCGAGAGGGACATTAAACAATAAACAAACAAAACAAACAGAGGTCCGTGTTTGCTCTGCTCACAATTTGTATTGCTTATAGGACTTTTGAGCATCATTACTTCGTTAAACTTTACATTTAATATGAAGTAATTTGTAAATAGTGCAATATAGCAAGTACTCGTGCGGACTTAATTGTACCCATTTATAACATTACCATCCCATCTTCAAATTTATTCATTTAAATTTGAACAAATTTATGAGAATTTTTAAGTATACTCAACAAAACACTAGCACTGATATGTGAAAGTTATCAGTTTGCAATAAAACTGTAATATGTCAGTAACTTCGAAAGACTAAGAGGGTAAACTTACTTTTCCCAATGTATAAAACTGTAAAAATGGTTAAAATACACGCAAGTCCTCCAAGCACCATACACGCGCAATGTAGTTTCTTTCTCCCAATACGATCCAATAACATTAAACAAAGAGTGTAGGCTGGAAATTCTACTAGACCTGTCAGGAAAAAGTTCAAATAAAAGTCGCCTGCCAGGTTCCCGGAATTTAGGGACAGTCCATAGTATACCATACTTACAACACACCTGAGGAAAACAGTTAAGAGTCATTGCTATGGGAGATACAATGTGTATTCCAATTTCAATTCGCGTACTTATCAGTCATACTTAAAAGAAATATTTTAAATTTGATTTCTCTTACTGAAAGTTGATAGGAATTGACAATGAAATTTTTCAAATTGTTAGATAATTACCAATTCAAGAAAATTATTATAGTTCGGACAAACAACACCCTCGATGTAAACAAGTGCCATAGCTGGCCCGTCGCTGTTTCATCGCATTCTAGCGAATCCAGCTGCTTATCTGTAACTTGCACCTTATTTCGTTTGGCTATTTTGCGAATAATGACTTTGGCCTCCTCGTATTTTCCACGGTTAATCAACCATCGAGGAGATTCTGGCAATAACCTTGGATGGAATGTCAAAAAATTAAAAATTAAAAATTAAAAAAAAATTATACATGTGCAGGTATACGGGGGATGACTTTCTATTATAGTTTAAGGTATTCAATGTATAATGAAGGGATTTTGAACAATTTTGAATCATTTTGAACTAGTTAAAAATGCATTGCTAGATAACGATGAAAGTGAAATGAACCAAATTCACATGACTGATAACATAAAAAAACTAGTCATTTTGCACTTTAAAAGTTTTTGAAGAGTTATCTGCCCTTGATGCAGAGAAGAAAATTTTAAAGTCGGCAAAATATCTGCGGTAATTGATTAATTTTATTTCATATTTTAATAAAGAGAGAGTGTATGCATATTACTTTTTACAATATTTTAATAACACATGCATCGTCCATAGACTTCAATGTAAAATTCAAGGTGCAATTAATTTGACAATAATCAAATTTTTGTAATTTTCTTTGGTGGAGTATTTTTATTTTATAACACCTTGAAAATGATACCATAATTACAATTATAGGACCGTTCATTTATTAGATACAAAATATGGTCGTTATACATTAAATACCTTAAATTTGACCATGGATGGAATACTGTATACAGGGAAAACCCCCTTTATTTTTGCCCCTTTCGCCCTCGTTGCAAATTGGTGAATTTAAAACGGGACGAATTAAGGGCTGTGCCAATATATCGATATATCGATGCGTACCGATATTCAAGAATGTACTGTATCCAAAAAAATAACTTCCAATACGTATCGGGCAGGCAGTTTTTCTTATAATTCTGTGAAAAGGTTGCAAATTTCAATCACCAAAAATAATATCTAACTGTTTTGAATTAAAATTGTACAATATTGATAAAAACAGTAAGTCGAATGCACATATTAAATAATCATTACAAAATATACAGACAACTTTATTTTAACATGTTGGTTTTACAGTCGTTTAAAATTTGAATTTCAAGTGTATTTTGTAATGACAGTGAGACAAGAACTTCGAAATGGGTCAGAGAATATTAAGGGTTTTTTTTATATAAAATTTATGCATTAAATGATTTATAAGACTTTTATGATAGACTTGTTAAAAAAATGCAATATATCGCATATCGCTTTATAAAATATCGCATCAGATCGTATCGATATTTTTTGCTCAATACACAGCCCTCGGTCACCGTCACGAATTCAAAGTAAACAGAAATATCTTATAAACACAACTGTGTCTGGGCGAATTTAAAACGGAGCAAAATTGTTTCCAAGTGTGAAAGGGAAAAAATAACAAGGGACGAAAATAATCCCATATGCAGTGTCACCTCTTCCCGGAATTTTACATGATAACTAGCGGTTCATCAAAATGTAATAATTGGTATCGTTATCAAAAATATAAAAGAATCTGTTACGAGGTATATTAAATGCTATATAGCCCTCCCAGTAAAATTGAAACCGATCATTGTTCTAATCCAAAAGGAAGGTTTACTATGTGTAATAAATACTATAAAGTAACATTCCCCAATGGGGGAAAGTTAAATATATATTTAGTAATTCTCCCAGGGAATGATCTAGTATGGGAGAAGGTTATTATATGGCAACGACACTTTACTTATATTTCAAATCATGTATTTTACAAGGAATTAATTGTGGAGTCTGAAATTAACTGGTAGCATGTATGCAACGATTTCAGATGATACATTTAAGACATGCACCTAGTCAGGCTATGTACTAGTTTACATGTAAGATACAGTTACAATACCACTTCGAAAATTAAATATGTAGTATATGACTTATTTCAACAGAACTCACACCCACTCACCACCAATAACTCAACAGAAGTGCGGAGGGAGCTGAAACTGCTATCTCATTGTAATTCCAGTCCCTAATGAGGTAACCAATAAGACACAGAACAACCAGTCCTATGGCAAAGAAGTATTCGATGACAACCCCAGCCCACAGCCGCTTTGAGGGACCAACGATCTCAACGCCTGTATTGCAGAAAGACAAATTGATAATGGTGAGTTACCGGTATTGTCAACCACTACGACTGAAATTGCTACCAAATTATCTTTTCTTAGTAGCAAAACATACCTTTGTCTTGGTATATTGAATAAAAGCACTTTTGAAATCATATTCTAATAAATATTTTTTTTTAAAAAAGCAACTCACCTAAAACATAGGCTGACATGAACGTCCCTGCACAGGAAAATCCAACGATGAATCGTAAAACACAGAATAGATAGAAGTTAGCTGCCCACGACACGGCTAGACTGGACGCCAGCAGTACTAGTATGGATAAAATCAGTGTCTTCTTTCTTCCAATCCTAGTAAATATAAGGAAAGTGAATACAATTTTTAAAAAAAATCACTCTTGTGGGATCATTTTATTTAAAAAAAGCTAAACACGTATAACGTTTATAAGAGCATACTAAGTAGGTTTTTATGTTATGTGGTGAGCTCATTTATTTTTACATAAAAAACAGAAGTGAGCATATAGCGTACTTGTCTGCAAGTGCCCCTAGACCCAGCGCACCAAAAAACACACCAGCAAAGAAAACCATTTTGGCGTTGGATGCCCATAGTTGCTTGTCACAAATCAAATCTTGCTGTAAAAAAAGTATCATTTAATTACAATGATAAACTGAGAAGAAAATCATTAGTGTACGTCAGAATAGAAAATGTAATCTTTAAACTAAAAATATTAGTAATATATTTAGAAAAAAGGCCAGTAAAATTAACCAAAGATAAGGATATACAAGTAATAATTATAAGTTATATTAATTACAAGTTATAATTAATAGGTTTCTGATTGACAATAGCTAAGTCTGTAGTTTTTGGAGACCAGGTCTTCCAACAGTCTGTTGGAATTCCCATGGGTACCAATTGCGCCCAGTTGTGAGCAGACCTCTTTTTGTATGCATATGAAGCAGAATTTATTTAAAATCTAAAACATGAGAAAAAGAAATCTCTTGCTGTGGCCTTCAACTCGACATTTAGACACATATCTAAAAGTTCGACTTATCATCAATTAAGAATAGTTTTTTTTCATTCCTATGTCGACACGATATATCACACTAGAGCTTGAAATAAAAGATATCACAAAGTCTGACACATTTGTTTCACATTTGGATATTTTACTTGAAAAGACGTTAATGGTAATCTAACAACCAAGCTTTATGATAAACGTGATGACTTAAACTTTTCAATCATCAACTTCCCTTACTTATGCAGCAAAATACCTGCATATCGGGTGTATATCTCTCAGTTAATTCGATACGCAAGAGCATGCTCTACGTATGAACAATTTTTAAAACGAGGCAAGTTATTGAGAAACAAGTTGATGAAACAAGAATATCAACATTTTCGTTTGAAGTCATCATTTCTTAAGTTCTATGGTCTATACAATGACCTTGTCAGCAAATACAATCTCTCATTAAGTCATATGCTGACTGACGTTTTTCATACTAATTGTTAGGCCACTGAATTGTCGACGGATTTTATCCGGTATTGACCGATCATGACAAGGAGCACACGACAGGTGTGACCGGTCGGCAGGGGATCCTCACTCCTCCATGGCACCTGATCACACCTCTGTTTTTGGAGGTCCGTGTTTGCTCTACTCCCGATTTTTATTGTTTCAATGGACTTTGAGCTTGAATACTGTTCGTTATCTCCATATTTTATCCACACGTTTTTCATTCGATAAATTCTGTAAAAGAAGCAAGTTTATACAAGAAGTTTTGTACCAGTATAGTTTTATGCTACTACACATTATTCACTTCAAGAAAGCGAATATAAAAACGATTCATTAACTTATTTCATAGATAAATTATTAAATAAAAATTGTACATGTACTATACAAATAAACTGTATATTCAATACATGTAAATTAATTCATTTTAGCGTTTCTAATGAAGTAATCATATGCCCGTATTACTTTAAGAGAATTAGAAATACATGTATCCTTTGTGTAGTAAGTTGCGATAATTTAGCAATTACCCCAAGTAGGTAATACCCGGTATTTGAGTAAAGCAAACAGAACTTTATTAAGCCACCACAAATTTAAGCAATATTGTTAAAACGCACCTATTCTATTAGTAGACAACTGTAATTGATAGATCTACTGTATAAAACATGCAGAACTGGGAGTAGATATACATGCATGTAACCCCATATAAGATCTATACAAAGGACGTTTTTTAAAGTATACTACTTTAAAGAAAGTAATGATGAAAAGTACATCTTTCTTTTCATATCATTATACTCGTATAAACGTAGTAAAAAAAAAATAGAATATATATGAAAGTGAGTCTCTGGAAATTAATTCTTCTGTACGACATGCCCTGGAAATACAATGCATCTACTCTAAGCTACTGTGAAGTAAAACAACTGTAAAGCAAAGCTACTGTAAGTAAAGCAATTGTAAAATAAATCTATTTTAAAGTTAAGCTATTGTATAGTAAATCTAGCGTAAAAAATGAAATCTTACTATAAGAACAACATTATAAGTAATTTTACTTGTAAAAACTTACTGACCTTAAAATAAAACTAAACCTCTGTTAAAAGTAAATTTTTTATGGTAAATAACCAACATAAGTGTGTTTTACATATAGTAAGTCACTATTCAATCTCTATAGGCATCTTTTAGTGAGCCAGTTATTAGCTCACCTGAGCCGAAGGCTCAAGTGAGCTTTTCTGATCACTTTTTGTCCGGCGTCCATCTGTCTGTCTGTCCGTCTGTCTAGCTGTCTGTCTGTAAACTTTTAACATTTTCGACTTCTTCTCAAGAACCACTGGGCCAATTTCAACCAAACTTGCCATAAAGTATCCTTGGGTGAAGGGGATTCAAGTTTATTCAAATGAAGGGCCACGCCCTCTTTCAAGGGGTGATAAGAAGAATTAGTGAAATATTAATAGTATCTTTTAAAAATCTTCTTTTCAAGAACCACAGGGCCAGGAAAGATGAAACTCATGTGGAAGCATCCTCAGGTAGTGTAGATTCAAGTTTGTTCAAATCATGACCCCCGGGGGAAGGGCGGGGCCACAATGGGGGTTCAAAGTTTTACATAGAAATATATAGGAAAAAACCTTTAAAAATCTTCTTCTCAAGAACAGCAAAGCCATGATGAGTCATATTTATATGGAAGCATCCTCAGGTAGTGTAGATTCAAGTTTGTTCAACTCATGACCCTCGGGGGTAGGGCGGGGCCACAATGGAGGATCAAAGTTTTACATAGAAACATATAGAAAAAAATTAAAAATTTTCTTCTCAGGAACAGCAAAGCCCTGATTGATCATATTTATGTGGAAGCATCCTCAGGTAGTGTAGATTCTATTTTGTTCAAATCATGACCCCCGTTGGAAGGTTGGGGCCACAATGGAGGATCAAAGTTTTACATAGAAATATATAGGAAATATCTTCTTCTGAAGAACTGCAAAGCCATGATTAGTCATTTTGATATGGAAACATGCTCAGGTAGTGTAGATTCAAGTTTGTTAAAATGATGACCCCCGGGGATAGGGTTGGGCCACAATGGGGGATCGAAAATTTTACATAATAGGAATATATAGGAAAATATCTTCTCAAGAACTGAAAATCATGTTTAGTCATTTTGATATGGAAGCATCCTCAGGTAATGTTAATTCAATTTTGTTCAAATGATGACCCCTAGGGTAGGATGGTGCCATAATGAGGGATCAAAGTTTTTCAAAGGAATACACAGCAATACCAGTTTGTGTCATGATTTTTAAGGAATATATGGGAAAATTTTTTTAAAAATCTTCTCAAGTACAACAAAGCCATTTTTTATATCTTGGAAGCATCATCAGGTAGTTTAAAATTCAAGCCCCCCTCCCCCCCCCCCCCGTAATCTTTTCAATACTGAACTGATTTGTGCTCTTGCCTAGCCAATGTGCTCAGGTGAGCGATGTGGCCCATGGGCCTCTTGTATTAAATAGCGTTTTGTGTACTACTTGTATGTACATTGATTGTACCTCAGACGCAAACGTGCAACCATAAACTGTTTTGTCGTAAACCCACGAACTGCAACTTTGTTCGATGCCTGTAGTCACATTGTCTAAAACAGGGATGGAGAAAATCTTGCATTTTTTGTTCACCACTTCATTGTCTGCATTGAGCTCTGTAGGTATATAGGCCTTTATCAAATCGTCATGTGCTGGGCCTTGGCTGAGGTAAGTATCGTTCGGATAATTTGGTAACTTGCATCTGTGAGAGTGTAAGAAGGGCTTAATTAATGTAGTGTTAATTTACACATCATCATCAACATCATGTACCTAGAATAAAAAGGTGAAATTTTAGTTTTTAATTTTACCACCTTTCTGTGCACTTTTAAATGCTTTGCTTGATAAATAATTGTCGATACATCTACTTTAATTTGAAAACAGATGCCTAAGATTTGATCGAAGATCAATAAATAAGAATATAATTCTATTCTCATTCTATATCACATTTGTGCAAAAAAAAAAAAAAAAAAAAAAAAAAAAAAAAAACATAATTTCAGTCAGATTTCACCTTGGTTGTAAATATTTGTATGTAAAACGACTATTTTTCATTCTTTTGTGATCTGTATTTTTTTTTTCAAGATTCATTCTGAATGCATGTTTTGATAATAATGATGTATTGAATGTGGACTACACATACATATATTTACATAATTTAAAATTTTCTGCTCGCTTCCTTTAAAAGAAAAATATGCACGATTTAAAGGGCCAAACAAATATTGTATTTTCTTTCGAATACTTACGAGATTTCATCTTGTAACTTTATCCCATTCCTAATTAAGTATCTCCAAGTTTTAAAAGGTAAAGTGCTGTATAGCTAAACGTAAACTTAAGTAAATATTTGTCTGAAGGGTTCAATGTCATCTTGATTTACGCCACAATCTTCTGCTCTTGGAAATTTAATTTCAAAACCATAATGCTCCATCTCCCAGTATTTTGTATCTTCAAACTATGAGCCTTATGAATTATTACTTTTAGAACATTCTATCCCATATACTTTTACTGGTTCACTTTTGTCATATTTACGAACATACATGTAGATTTATAAATATATATTAAATATGTATTTAGCTAGAGGACAGTTTACCACTGTCAAGAATGAATTATTGGCCAGATTTGACCCATTTTCCTCATTTTATACTGAAACTGACGATTTTAGCTTTTGCAAAGAAAATATCCTAAATGAAAAGCCGGTGTGCAGTCAAGTCTAACAGTTTATGCCTTCTCCTGTTTCAAAATGTCCGTGTTTGCCATCACTAAATCATTTGATATAGAATTATGATAAGTTAAAGCTATTTTCTTTTCAAAATAAAGTTATTTTAATTTAATTTATCGAAACTGTATTTGCCAAATGTACATGTCAAAATTATTATTTTTACAAATTCCAATGTTATCCAATCGGTAATGAAAGATTTGCAATAGGTTAAGATTCAGATATTAGAACTCTACATTTTATGGATATCAGTGCGTTCTGATAATTTTTCTTAACATAGTCAGCATTATTTTTTTAAATTTTATTCTATTTCCATTTATCAGTTTTTGGTAAATAAAACACGCATCATTTCTTCTGTAGAATAATACACCATCAGCAAGTAGTGCAATGGATAAAATTTGCAATTAGCAACAGAATATGCATTGAACTTAGAATTTATTAGAGCAAAACAATGAACATTCATCTCACAGTCTTGCCTGGAGCAAGACATGTTTGTTTTCCTTCTTCCGTACATGCATGAGGCATTTACATTAAAGACATTTAATCGTTGCAACATTTAGATCTATATCCAATTCTAAAAGGGATTAGAACTGCATATATAAAAAAAAACTGAAGTCTAATATGATGCCCACCGATTACAAATTCAGATATATATCATCACAAAGTGGCTACCGGTGTCTCTCTTGAAAGATTTACCGACTAAAACGTTACGTACAATAAACACAGGTTGAATTTTTGCTCCAGTGTGGCATGATTAATATTTAAAGTGAATAGCCCCTTGTTCACAAGTTAAGCAGATGATTTTCTCTTTTGAAAAGTTTTCAATTAAAATAAAATCATCAACCATTATTTCAATGCGAATTTTCTAAACCATACATCTTAGAGAGACGTTTGATGAAAAAAGTGATTGTGGTTGAAGAGCAAATACCGTGTTTCAAATGAATCATTTTATATCAAGAATTTTATATTGTATCTATTTCTCCGAGATATACGGGGAGGAAAACTTCAAAAAATAGGAAAATAGTAAAAATACTCTACATTTAATCAGTAATTCTCTTCATCTAATATTGATTAAATTAACAACGTCAAATCAACACTAATTAATTCCTTAAGAGAAAGCGTAAAATGTAAACAAACACCAGAAATGTTTCACCTGTGTTTTGGAATTCCCAGAAGAAACACAGAATTGACCATATGAAAAGCGGCAATAATGGATGGGAGGCACACAAGGAAATACACATATTTCTGGTAGGGACCAAATTCCCCGAGGACACCGAGAAGTTCGTCAAAGTGCATCTTTACTTTTACACACGCGACCGTGCAATGATCAACATTGAGCCAAGAGCGTAGGTACATTTAAATTTGTATGTCAGTTCGAACGAGACAGGGGCTCAATTGTTGACAGCATAGAAATGTACATGTAACATGTGTGACTAAACATTATATTTTACAGAGAAATTTTAGTTGATTTGAAGAAAAAAAATTAAGATACTGTAGTTTGTCTTAAGTATGTTAATTTTTTAGGTAGTTTTAAATTAAAATAAACTGTGCTCGCATTAGTTAAGATCTTTTAAATGACGTAATCTAATCTAATTTTAACATCAATGAATTTTAGATCCTTAATTCTGGGAGGGAGGGGGGATGCGAACAAAAGACTATATAGAAGAAAAGCTTTCAGAACATTTTTTTTTTCCAGAGTAAAAAGCTAACTTTAACAGTAGTAGAAAAGTATAGGAAAACTTTTTTTTCTAAAAATTTAAAAACATTTATCTAAAGATTATAGCATGGTTATAAATTGATTTGTTTTTTAACCACGATAATGAATGAATGCATATTCAATAAACTTCTATCATAACCTAAAATCCAAAAAGACACGTGAAACAAATTTTAATTTTGATGTAAAATATTACATTTTCCCAAATTCTTTGATTTTAGGGGTAAAAAAATCAGCATACATCAGTACAAGCATTCAAGCTTGTTTCTTTGCACACCTTTCTTTGTTTTTATGAGTTGTACACTGGGACATATTGAAATCGAAAATTAAATCTGATACCGTTACAAAAAATGTACATTCATTATTGCTCATGCATGAAAAAAAAAATAACCGGGCTGAGAAACCCTTTGCCATTTTGGACATTTTTCCTCACTTTTCGGTTATGAAAGATTACAGACATAATTGATAGGTGACCATGTGAACCTCTTTTGTAAGAATTACAAAGAAATTTCAAGGTTCGTACACAAAAAGGAAATTAAACTACTGCTATCTTAAGTATATTATCAACCAAATGTTTACTTTTCAATACCCGGTCAATTTAAATTGCGCAGAGAATAAAAGTTTATTATCCCAAAATTTCGCGAACATTTAAAAAGCAATATTGTTCTTATGGTACTGGGGAATTAGTACAGTAGATTAAAACAAATTGATGAGGGGTACGTGTTAAGGTCAATATCTTAGATAAAATGAGGTATGATTTTCCTGACTGGACATAACTAATTTACGAATTAACAGATCACCAGAATTACGAAGCTCATGTACAGCGCGTTCATTAATTATTCATAGGCTTCTTAAGTGAATTATAGCGCACCTCATATATAAAAATGTTATAAACCATGTATATACATATGTGGAATTTTACCAAAAATATGTTTGAGTTTGAATTTCTTTTTTTTTTCTTCAAATTTCTGGTGCATCATGACTTTAATAGACGTAATGGCGTTTATTACAGTTAGATCAATTTTATAGTCTATACCTGACAACTGGATACCCTTTTGTAAATTTTTGATGTAAAATAATTTTTAAAAAATACTGACAGGTGAGAACATGATTTAGTAATACATACGAGGGTTGTCAACAAAGTTCGTGGAAAATGGCATTTTTGTCCATTGAATAGCCCTAGATATACTTACATGTATTGGATACCAATATCCTAGTCAGAATAGTTTGGTTTTGGTTGTTTAATTAAACTTGATATTGATGTAAAATAATTTAAAAAAATTCTGTGGGAATTTTTGATATTGATGTAAAATAATTTAAAAAAATACTGTGGGAATTTTTGATTTATAAATACGTTTCTTCGTCTGTTTCCTCAATATATTTAAAGTTTTAAGAATAATTTTCATTTTATTTCCAGATTGAAAGGTTGATATCAGAGGTATTACATGCTAAATTCTTGTTTATATTACCTGATAAAAGTATGTTTTCGAGTCTTCATTCATGAAAGCCTGACCTCGCAGGTAGTATACATCCATTGTACAATTTATGTTTATAAAAATGTCACTGAGGTCAATTCAAGTATTCAATCGATGAATAAAACGAAAACTAACCACAAACTTTGTATGCTGAGGAAAGAGATGGAAAGAAATTATTCATGATTATCTTCCTCCGTTTTTAATTTACTTTTTACGAAATTCAAAAGGAGGTGTATATACATTCGCCATGTTCCTGTGAAACCAAATATATATAATGGTAAGAAATACGGTAGTCAACATTTTCATTAACTCTACTGTTTAGAGACCATGGAGCTTATGCCAAAGTTTTTGTCAGCCATCCTTTTGTCAGTATGCAGCTACTATTCCTATCTATGATTCAATAAAACGTGATTCACATGTAGACTTCAGTATGAAACATATATAAATATTTATGACTTTGAAGAAGAGGGTTGCCGTGCATGCATACAAACCTTTTTTCTATGAAGTCCTAACAAAATGCACTCCTCTTACAGTTAATTTAAAGGAAATGCAAGTCAGTACACATTCTTTTTATCGGTTTTTGATTTCGACGAGCCATGTGAAAATGCATGGTTATGAAGTTGTAATAATGTGTGGATTTCCTTCGAACTGCTACTTCTCCTAATGCTTTCGTCCCATTACTTTAGTACATAAGTAAATATATATATATATATATATATATATATATATATATATATATATATATATATATATATATATATATATATATATATATATATATATTCTTGGGTAGAAGTCGAAAATATGAAAAGTTAACAGACTAAACCGGCTTCCAAGGGAAGGATCTCGAAAGTTTTCCTGCCTAATCAAGCAAAAATCTTAATAATTGACGCGTTTTCCAACAAACGAATAGATTAAAATGAAACAATTACATATTGCGTCCGGATAAGGCCATTTGAATAGCTCAACAGTGCGTTCAGAAAAACAAGCCGTCGCGCTAACACACAACACGCCGTCACGCTAACACAAGTTCGCATAACACGCCGTCGCGGTAACACACAACTCGCAGTCGCGCTATCACAAAATTGTGTTAGCGAGTTGTGTGACAGCCAACAACGCGTTGTGTAAAGTTGTGTTAGCGCAACAGTGTGTTGTTTGAAAGCGTGTTAGCGCGACGGCGTGTTGTGTATAAGCGCGATGACGTGTTTTGTATAATTGTGTAAGCGTGACGGCGTGTTTTTCTGAACGCCCTGTTGTGCTTTTGCAAATGGCCCTATCCGGACACCATAGTTATACAAACACTTCAATTACGTTCTTACATGTAAATTTTGGAATGTCCAAGTGCGTTTCTAAGACTTGTAGGGGTGGGGGTGGGGGGAATTAATGAGCTACTGTGTTCGGTCCTACATAAATAAATAACTTAAGAAAGACCTACCATCCATGTTAATCAAATTTTGAGATTAATGAAAACAAAGTAATTTATAAAAATATATTTTGATCTGTAAAATAGAGACTGAGAATAAATGAGCATTAAACTTTTTTTTTCAACAGAAGGTGTGTCAGTTAGTCACTTGTACATTTTTTTATGTTAGTAAATGTGTCATCAATATTGATAAATAAAAATACCAAATTATTCCAACGCTGTTAAATCGTTTATCTTGATTGGATAACATAATGAATGAAATGATTGCACAGCCAGCAATATGATACTTATTTCCAGGAAAATTATTAGAGCAAAACATTTGCCAATCTTCTTTCAGTCTTGCCTGAGGCAAATTTTAAATCGCGTTTCTTTAGGCTCCTCTGTGTGTGTCATTTACACATAAAACAACATTTCATTTTAATTAAGGTTCAATTGTTACTACTCGATACTGAAAGAACTGCAATTGTAGATCGCACATCGATTACTAATCCATGTTTATGAAGATATCTTTACATGAATTAAAAAAAAACAGAAACAAAAAGAGCACTTCTGAAAAACATAAGACTATATGTTGAGCAAATATTGTGCATATTACATTCCATTAATTTCTGAAAAAATTAAACGTGCATGAGGTTTACGGAGCAGACAACTTCAAATAAATAAATTTTACAATTACTAGTAATTCAATCTTTCCCTCTGTATTATTGAATAACTAACTGTAATTTACATGTAAATGTAGAATTATGCTTAATTTACATTAATATATCTAAAGAGAAAGCGAAAGAAATTTGAACATACACTACATATGTGTCACCTGTGTTTTGGAATTCCCAGCAGAAAAACAGAGTTGGCCAAATGAAAAGCAACAATAATAAATGGGAGGCACACATAAAAATAGACATATTTCTGGTAGGGACCAAATTCACCCAGGGCACCGAGAAGTTCGTCAAAGTGCATCCTTATTCTAACACACACGACCGAGCAGTGAACCATATATATTTTAAGGCAAGCGCGTACGTAAATTTATATTTATGCAGATACAACTGATTTTATAATATCCTTCAAGTGCAACAACAGCCATAAAACAAATAATGGTAGATGTAAAATTATGTATACGAGGGTTCATTCAAAAGTAAGGTGACTTCTGCTATATTGATTGTGTTTTGTTTTACGCTATGTTCGAGAATTTTTCACTCATATAGATTCGTCACCACATACCGGTGAAGGGCTTCAAATTTAGACCTTTACTTGGCACTCAGGGCCATTGAGCTGTGAGGGATCTTTATCGTCTCAACGTTTGCCGTGACGTGGAGCCTTGGTTTTTGAGGTCTCATCCGAAAGACCCGGAACTCTCAGTTCAAAGTGCCGAGCGCTTGGCGAAGGAACAGTTGCTACCCATTTTTTATCGACTTAGGTTTGTCGCGCCCGGGGCTCAAACCCACGACCCTCCGATCACGGAGCGAGCACTCTACCGACTGAGCTACCATGATGGTTAACTTCTGCTTTAAATTCTATAATAATATGAAGTCTTTAACACAATCCAAAATACTATTACTACCTCTATCCATTTTGACTTTACACTTTCATTTGTGGATGAATTGTAAAAGAGTGCCGAAAAGTATAATGTCATAAAGACGTCAACTGGTAGCGTTGTTGTCGTGCGGCAATAGACGAAACCTAAAATTGTATTCACATTTATATTTTAAAATTTTTTATTTACATGTATAACGGAAGAAAGTTTTTTTGCAAAAGTAAAAAAAAAGACAGGTTTAAGTGGCTAGAGATGAGTTTCTGTTCTGAAATTAGGTCATATAACTGCAATTTCTTGATGAAAAAAATGGAAAATTGAATTTTTCATAGTTTCTTGAATTAAGGAAGCGATTGCAAGGCGTCACGTGATCGACTCATGTGATGTTTAAAAAAGGAAGATTTACGGTAACCATTTCCGGAATAACAGGTGAATAAGGAGCGTGATTATGATTACGCCTATGACAAAAGGTCTTCGTGGCAATATTTTTAAAACATAAAATTGTGATTTTGCACAGTGTTGGTGAGCGTCGACGCAGATTATTTTTTTATCCCTGTGTTTTTTTCCTTTTGACACGTCTACCTTTTGTCGTAGTTCTGAACACTGAAATCTATTTCATGCATAAATTTAATTCATATCTGGATCTTTATGTCCTCTAGTTTTATTTAGAATATTAGAATTTTATTTGAGATCGGTTTCTTTACTATAGGATCTACATCTATGAATAGATATTCATTTCCTAGAAGCTTCAGACGGCGTGATTTTCCAAGTGATTATAATGAATATAGGCCTATATGGATGAACAGATAAACGAATGCGATTTTCATATATACGTGTATAGACCAGTTTGAGGTCGCATGCTTGACATGAACGTATTTTGAAAATATTGCAGAGGAAATTGTTTTCATTTGTAAGATCTTACATCGACCCTGTAAACATTGAATCGTCGGCACATACAGTCCCTGAAACGTTCTACTTTCCCACTTGAACGGTGAGCGAACGCTGAACGAACGGTGAACGAACGCTGAACGAACGCAGAGCGAACGGTGAGTGAACGATGTGTGAACGCTGAACGCAACTTGGTGAACGATGTTTGAACGGTGAACGGTGAGCGAACGCAGAACGCGAACGGAGCGCAAACGCGAGCGCAAAGTGAACGGTGAACGAACGGTGAACGCAAGATGAACGATTTATTCGGAATGCCTCTGATCTTTTCCTTTGAAACTATTCTATTGTATTTCTAATGCCTGGTGCTAAAAAAATAAATAATAAACAAATCAATGAAAATTGTCCTAAGAAAGACGATACATGCACATTAAGTAAAATTATTAATTTAAGTTTCTTACAATATTTTCTGCAAATACATGTATGTACGATGTTTAAATTCAACTTTTTAATATCACGATTTTTATCGCTGTAAAACATTGTAATTGTTACCGAACGCTGTAAAATAACAGATGAAATTAATCTAGTTGTAAAATAAATATGTTTATTCTTTTTTGATATATAAAACCATTACAAATAATGTGGATTTTAGAAGAAAAAACTACGGACTTATAGAATGAATTACAACGGTTGTAACAACCATACAAGGCGATTCCGTGTAAAATAATGAGAATTTTTTTTTTTTACAAAGGTATGTGGACGTATTGCATAAGTACAATCGTATTTTAAAATTTTAATGCAATAATATACATGTATTTATGTGTCAGTTTTATTTTTTATGATGATTCATTGAACAGACTTCTGCATGTATCTGTAGACATTTCCCGGCCGTGATTATACTCTGACAAGATGATACAAAGAGGCAATCATATTATTTGTTATATATTAAATTTTTACAACTTGATATTTAAGTAATATGCTGTCATAGTTTTTATTAAACAGACAAAAGAGAGAGAGAGAGAGAGAGAGAGATTCGGTTTTAGCCCCCCCCTTTCCTCAAATGTTTGTACCTATATCAAACAAAAATTCTTAATTTTTTTCTAAATATATCAGACAGTGAAAGTAACCATTCTTTATCAACAAATCCATTTGTTTTACAGTCATAATCGGTTTTTATTTTCCTGCTTCAAGTTCACACGAAGTCCACGTGCTTGACCTGTCAATCAAAATCATTCGACACTGTGCAGGTGTGAAAGTCTCGTCACTTCGAAGGCAAAGTGTTAGTATTTGGAAGAAGTTTTAACATTTTTTCTTATCATTTCTAGATCTGATTCCAACATTTCTAAAAAATGAATAAATAAATGAATAAAATACTTGGAATGATTAAGCCGCTTGGATTTGAAACGTACTCTCTGCCAATTTAAAATATCACCGGCGGCACGTATATTTTGAACTAGTATTGTTTAATAACTTTGTTCTGATGCCTGTTTGTTTTGAGACTGAAATAGCTGTGCTACAAAACACATTAACTTCTTTTTAAATATTAATTAAAATGTACTGGAAATACTAAGTAACCGATTTAGGGGAAAGGGGGGGGGCTCTTAATAATATCGAATGACAAACATATACAGTTACGGTGAAAAATATCATTAATGGAGAATCACCTTGGTTATATAAATGATAATCATGTTATAAAGGCATTTCTCTCTCTTTAATTAAAGACTTTATATATGTAAGGTATAAAAAAAAAATTCTTTAATGTATTACATTTTAAACAAATATTTTTTTTAAACCACACTATCAATTTAATTCGCTCTAAAGATTTAATTAACTGGATATCTGCAGTACTCCTTATCATTCTCAGAACACGTTCTAACATGTATTTCTGTATTATTTGAAAAAAAGTGATAGAAATAAATATTTTCGTATATTTGCCGCAGTTGGTAAATTAATTGACTTCGATTATTATCTATCCATTAACGATTTGTCGTCTTTAACATAACAACAAAATGTTGCAGTGCTTGAAGTATCTGTATATTGACCGTATTTAAATTATTTTTCGGCATCGTTCTACATAGGTACATAAATGTACTTATAACAACATTTATTTTCCAGATAAATTTTATAAATAACCTAACAGGTAAGTTAGAATAATAAAAACAAATATTGTAGATAATTTCTTCCCCATGAAATAATGATTCTTTAAACACAATGTTATTTATTAAATTCAAAACCTGTAAATCCTTACTTAAGAAAAGATAAGTCCTTTCACTCGGAGTTCCGAATGACAATAAGACTGAACGATAAGTGAACGCTGAACGCAAGGTGAACGCAAAGTGAACGAACGAAGAGCGAACGGTGAACGCTTTGTGAACGGTGAACGCGAGCGCACGGTGAACGCTGAACGCAAAACTGTGAACGGAGAGCGAACGGTGAACGCACGGTGAACGAACGGTGAACGCACGCTGAACGAACGGTGAACGAACGGTGAGCGAACGGAAAAATGGGAAAGTAGAACGTTTCAGGGACTGTATATTGCGTAAGCATTTGTTGTGGTAAAAAATTTTATGCGTCGTATTTGGTAAAAAATCGAAACTTAAACACACTTCTTCTGACAGAAAAGAAAAGTTTCTTTTTGCAAGTTTTCACAAATCTAGCAAAAAATACGCGTGTAAGAATGACAGACGAAACTAAGAGAGGTAAACTCTGACAGAGGAGGTACTAGGTATACCAGAGAGAAAAAATTATTTTGAGCATATAACGTAACATTAAAAAAACATTTCAACTCATCATGCTCACAGGAATATATTTGAAAAATGAATTAACTTTTTTAAAATTCACGAGGACATGAACAAAGACGCTTCACCTCAGCATATTTTATGAACCGCGTGAGCATGAAGCGCAAATTTATAAATGTCATTCAACGATTAATTTTGAATCAAAACAGTTTGCATTATAGTTTTGACGTCAAGTGTAGCATTATGACGTCACAATGGAGATATATGTAGGCTTACCTAGTTCATGAGAAAATGAATTGTTTTCTAACTTGTAATGAATCTGAAGGAAAAATATTTGCAGATATAAATATTTAAATAGCAAATCACTAAAATTTGTCAAATAAGATAATAGCTAGGATTTTTATATACGGTATATATTACAGGTACAAGTTCTCTGAAATAACCTATTCATTCAATGTGTTCAAGTGATTCTACCCCCCCCCCCCTTTTCCGATTCCAAGTCACTGTGCAGAGAATTCGATGAGTGTTCAAAGCATGAACGATTTGGCCCTTGGACCACTGTGCACTGGTTTAGAATGTATATACCTATATTGATATAATATTGGAATGAATATTTTGGAGATGTGAAAATAAAAAAAAAATATATAGCATATTGTTGTTTTTTGTGTACACTCTGTTCGTATCAGGTGGTACATGATACTTTTATCATTCTGCTCTACGTATAAAATGAGCAACCACCACAAGATTTTCCGAAAAAAAATATTTATTAATCTATACGTATTTTCTATAGTTTTTTAACAGATTATGCATATTAAAGGTTCAGCAACAAACCATCAGATTAGAATTTATGAAATCATTAAATATTTTAGGAAGGGGGGTATTGAAATGCATGTAGCTTAAAAAAGAATGTGATGACCCCACTTCATATTTTAACCATAAGTCACTTATAATAATTGTTACAAAATATATTAATTTTAGGAAAATTCATTGGGCAATTTTTATTCAAGACGTTGAAAACCGCTCTTGGGGTGAAAATATTACTGCAAATTTACAATGACTACTCCCCAAAGCAACTGTGGTATTACTACATCTATCAATAGTTTTCCGATACAATTTTCATTCAATGAATATAAAGCATATTATTATCTAATATCTGGTGAAAATTATTTAATTTGTTTCAATTTTGATACCTGTATGGCATACTTAAAATTTCACTATATAAATATCAAAATATTGAAAAACGGTGGTTTCCATGGCAACCATATCTTTCTTACAACCCTGATGACCTTGGTTGACATTTTCATATTATGATACCATTAACGTAAGGCAAATTATATGTAAAAATGAGAAAAATTCATAGAGCGCATTTTTTTCATGGAACCTTGCAATCTCTTCCTTAAGTCCTCCAAAATTCCAAAATGCCAGAGGGTGAATGGTTTTGGAATTTTACAAAAAGTCGCCCATAGTTATCAACCATTAGGTTATTAAACTAAATAAGTAGTACTTGGGATTCATAATGCATGAAGCTCTAATGCTCAATTCATCTTTTCTAGCTCAGTGGTTCCAGAGAAAAAGATATTAAGTGACCCAAACATTACTTTACTCTTTCGTGATTTTTTCCCCTTGGAATTGCTTTTGGTCCTTAATCTAACCGATTTTGAATTCCATTTTCACGGGGATGTTTTGTGCAAGTTTAATAAAAATGGGTACAGTAGATTTGAGAAGTCAAAATGTGTAAATCTACAGAGGAACAGACAGTTGGACAGTCAGAAGGACGCCGAACAACAAGTGACCAGAAAAAAAGCTAACCTGAGCTTACAGCTCATGTGAAGTAAAAATGCTTAGGGAGCGGGGTATTAATTCATTTTAGGTTAAAGTTTAGCACACCAGTCTCTTCTTCAGATTCGTCAATTTTTTTCATAATTAACCAAGTATTCGATCATTCTTGGGATCGGAATCTTCTGTAGAAATATGCTGCAAAGGTTCTCTTCTGGGAATGTCAAAACCATCTGAGGAGGAGGATTCTTTGGACTTTGATTCATTCTTAGAGGCGGCTGGAAATTACAGTTGTACATCTCTAATGTTATCATTCTTCTTTTCTATCGCAAGCCTTTTGTGAGTTGGCAACGACTTTATAAAGATTGTCTTCACATTCATCCTCGTCTTGGACTGGTGGTGAAGATATACCTGCGTAAGCCTCGATTTCAACAGAAAAAAATGCTTCCTTCTGTATATCTGTTTCATTTTTCCAGTCTTTAGATGCATTAGGAATGTCATCATCAGATAGATCTAGTATGTTTCGAAATCCAGGCCTATTTCTCATATCAGAAATACTTTGAAGTTCGGCTTCTTTCTTTTCCACATGCACAAATCAAAACTATAGATGCTCTGAGAACGATAATTTTTTAAACCGAGGCAGGGTATTGTCGGGTAAATTGATGTTACAGAGATTTCATAACCTCATTTAAAGTCAGCATTTCATAAATTCTAAGGTCAATATAATGATCTCGTAAACAAATGTCACCTATACCATTGGGTCGTATTTTGGTTGACGTTTTCAATACCAATTGTTAGGTCTTTGCTTTTATATTAAATTTGACTATGGAATTTCCCGTCTACCTGATCAAAACAGAGAGCTCACGGCGGTTGTGACCGGTCAACAAGGGAGGCTTACTCCCACTAGGCACCTGATCCCACCTCTGAAATTTCCGGGGGTCTGTGTTTTATGCCCTGTTCACAAAATTGTATTGTTTGTAGATTTTTTTTAAATCGAACGCTGTTTGTTATCTTCACCTTTTTCATTAAAGCTATTTAAGTCAGTGCAGGACTTTGACAAGCCACACTTCTTGTTGCCTCACAAATGCAAAAAAAAAAATCGAATGGCGAGGAGGCGATCTAAATCAAGTGGTGCTTCATTTGTCGGTGATAGGGTCGTTAAAATCGCGATACCACCGTATAAGTGATGATTTAGTTGTAGAAGAATCCTCTTGAGTCGGAAATTAAATCCGCAAAATAATAATATCAATATTGGTCATTATTTCAATAGACCATTATTGAATTAACACCCATTTTTGAAATAAATATAAAGATTAATTGATTTTTATATCATTAAAAAGGATAAGTGTAAGCAATGCGACCTAATGTTTCTATTGTTTACTAAATTTGAATATAAAAATCCAAAATTTGGATTAATGAAGAATAAGAATTAAAGTAAAAAGATTGTGTTGAAATTGTCATAATATTCAGCAGACTTATTTTCTCGCATGTATGCTATTAGTTTTTGTCCTTCTCTTTAATTTTGACAACTTTGATTTCTACAACAACATGTATTTAATCCTTAACTTTCCCCAGTTAAGAGCAATCTTCTATAAGAAAATTACTTGAAACATGCATATACTGGTTGATTGAAAGTTTTTTGGTTTACGCCAAGTCGGCCGCATTTCAACCATGTTTTAGCTTGCATATAAAGCTGACATACTTTGATTGTTTTGTTTTGAACATATTTTATTGACAATGAAAGGGATCAGAAACAAGTTTTATCAACTTACTTAAATTTTCAATAGGTAGGAAAACCTTTCTATATTGTATACAACATTCGTAAGACCTACACTCGAATATGCTTGAGTTGTCTGGGATGGCTGCTCTTTATCTGATGTAGAAAAACTCGAAAAAGTACAATCAATGGCTGCTAGGATACAGTAGTTACTGGTCTGATCCAATATTAGCCTCAAGAGAATCACTTTTTTTTTAAACTTGATGGTACCTTTGAAGAACTGCCGTTACCTAGCAAAGTTGACTACAATATTCAAAATTAATAATTGTGATGTACCGGAATATATACGAGATATAGTCCCAAAGAAAAGAGAAAATATATCAAAATACAATACACGTAATAAAGATCAATGATCGATTCCAGGAGGCAGGTTAGAAATATTTCATAAGTCATTTGTATGTTTTAAATATTTTTAATATTCCAAACAATCAAAATGAATTTGAATTACCATACCTTTACTGGATTCCTAAACTACATAAATTCGATTTATGTAATAAATTACTTTATGACGACGAGTTTCCATGATTTTCATCGAAGCTACTATGTTAAGGCTTCCCGAAGCTTTAAAATGCGCTCAAAACATATGTCATTGCGAGGTCGGTTTTGGTTTTAATTTATAAGTATTGAACTTTAGTACTTCCAATTTATATAAAGGGTTTCCTATTAACATATTTGTTATGATATCACATGACTTTGTTGATCACGTGACGGTCATTTATAATTTTTTGAAGTGTTTCATATAAATCGCTTCGGCGCAGCTGATTAACACGATAATTATTAACATTTTGTTATATAAATAAACTCATCGTATCCTTGTGTATCCGAATTGTGCTTGGGAAAACTCATGGTATTACTTGGGTACAAAATATTTCCTGAGAAATTCAACTTACCTTCAAATTTGAGGGTATTTTCCAAACAATATCGTAATCTGTATTAAAACAAAGCCAACACACATTTTTTCCAAGCAAGATTCAGTTAGAGAACAACCTTTTCTTACAGATTTCCACAAAAATTCTCAGATTAATCCTCATTAATCACCTGCGTCAGACTCTTTTATACACACAAAATAAATTCTACCTCCAACCACGGGTATAAAACAGAGTACATTTCAAAAGTATATTTTTCATAAGCATTTTGAACATGCTGAATTTCACTCAAGGGTAGGTAAGCGTTGTTTTTTTTTTTAATATTCGGACATATAAGTCTTTTATAAAGACTTATAAACCTTTAACGATCCGTGAAATTTGCAAAAGATATCTAGCATGTTACATGCAGTTTGAAATAAAGTGTAAAGTTCATGACACTCTCCCCTTCATAACACCTCAAGTTTGCTGTGACTTGACGTCATTTTCCATTATGACGTCATATTTTGGTAGTTCAAAGATGTGAAGGCACAGAGTGCACTGTGATATTCTACGGGAAGCCTTAACCTACCTGCGATTTTGTCACCCCTTGGTGAGCATCACATTTTGTTAAGTCAGTTACCCGTATATAGCCTCTCAATTTTCCTTTGATTTCATTGGCTAAGAGATAGCGACCTTTCTGTATAATAAAGGAAGGAACATTCTTTGATTGAAAATTACGCGCTTCGCTTAAAAGATATCCGTGTATTAATATTTTTTTTCTACAAAAGAAAGGAAACTTAAGCATACAATTACTTACTAGATATAAAACTCAATAAATTCATTGGTTAAGTTGGAAAATTTAATGAAGAATTAATACTTATATCCATTTCTGTAGTGGGCGTTATTTCAACATATAGTGGTTGCAACCTTGTTTTGGATTTGAAATGCATAAATATTTCCATAGTGAACGTTATTCAATAGTGGTTGCAACCATGCTTTGTTTTTGAAATGATTTTAGCCACTATTGAAAGAATTGTTTCAACAGGGTATATTATTTCAATAGTGGTTGAAATGTATTCTCAATAGTTTTCAATAGTGGTTGCAACAACATGTCAAAATATAAAAGCGGGAGTTAGAGTCAGAGGAATCTCGGATGAACTCGATATTGACGTCACTATCATCAGAATTCCCATAGAGATCCGTCTTGTTGCGAGACCGGCAATCTAGTTGCATTTCGTTGTGATGTAACTGAGGAATTAAAAACTTCATTTTTCATCTGTTTTCCCTCCATATTATCTTGACAATTTTTAAAGCAGGAAAAGGGGGATCAACAGACGTTATCTTTCAGCGGGTATGTATGTAAATTAACCTTGTTATCTATAGTAAAGTGCGCAATAGCAAAGTTAGAAAGCCCTGAGGGCGACTCTCCATCCTTCCACGGCATATAAAGTACTACAGACATTTATTTTCTCTTGAATTCGGTTATTTGGCTCTAAAGTTTTTCTATAGCTATCTTTTCAATTTCTTTATTTTAGTATATTTTCTAGTATAAGGATCGATTTATTAAAGTAACGGAATATGTGAAATCCAGAGTCTGATAAAAAGACGACCATTTCATTCTGAAAGGGGGGGGGGGGGGCTGGCAAAATTTTTCGAGTCAGATTATTTATTTAAGGAATAACTGTCTAATTTTTTGGATTCATGATGTGATCAATCGAGTGGCTTGCGTGATAATTTGCATAAACGCCGAAGGCGTGTATGCATAAAATTATCACGCAAGCCAATCGATTGATCATCGTCATGAATCCAAAAAATCGGACAGTTATTCCTTATATTTACATGCTCCTGATTCTGCAAATTCCCGTGCTAATAGCCCCGCTTCTGTCTCTGTTTGTCCCGCCCCGCACGTGATTTCTTTTAACCGCGCCTATCGATGAACCAGTAGATTTATGTAGAAATAAAGTATTTTTACAATTTGTAGTTTTATCTCGGACAGAGACATTGGAAATGTAAATATATTCATGCCAATAAAGGACAGCTAGATTATTTATTTTCAACATTTTTGAGGACAGATTATTTTTTTTTCCAAAATCTGCCACCCCCCCCCCCCCTCCCCTCCCGTCAGAATCAAATGGTCGTCCCCTACCATTCATATCTAGTAATGAATCTAAGGTTTATCAAAATGAATAAAATGCATATGCAGAACAATTACATACTAGTATGATACCGCTATATATGTTGAACACACAGAATCAGGTACATTCTGCAAGCAAAGCTTCAAGATTGTGAACTGAGAATTTCTTCGATCCATGAATGAGAGATCTGGTTCCCGACTGCAAATTAAAATGGAAGTCTACTCACAATTCGTAACCTGACTAGTCAAAGTTCTGAGATTAAAAAAATGCATGCTTTGAAATAAGAATTCCTACGATTCCAGATTCTTCATGAAATACTATTATCAAGTTTGTTTCATTGCTGCCGCTTTCTTCGAATAAACTTGGTTTATTTTTAAAATGAAATACACAATAAATATTTACCAGTATAATTATGTATAGCCCACAACCTTGTGAGTGATTCCAGTCAAAAGAACTTCCACACCATCCCCTTTCCATTAGACATTTTGCTCTGCTAAATATATATATACAAACAAGAAAACATTGATGTAACCATCAATTGTCGCCCGGGAAATAAATAAAGTAAATAGTCGGTTTAAGAGCTCTACAGAGCTCATGTTCATTGTTAAACTTTGTAAAAAATGCCGACTTTAAATAAAATTTACTTACTTACTTACAATGGAAATGAGTCTTGATCATCAAACCGCTTCGATATGTGTGAAAAAGGCATGCGTCTAAATGATGGAGACGATAGTCGAGAATATTTTGAAAACCTATAGTCGGATGAAAATCGAACAAAAACGATAATCTTTTAAACTTTATCAATTCCTCAAGTAAATGTTGGCTGCATAGAATACAAATTGAAACCAGACACATGCATCACCTATTTTCAAAAATGTCTTTCACTTTAAGAATATAAAACACGAACTGTGTAAAGTACGTTTTTATGCGATAAGTAAAATTCGATGTTCTAAAAAAAGGTACCTGTCGTTTTTTCGATAGTAAATGATAAGCAACTTTATATATTAAATATGAAAAACATATATATTTTTACAGATTCACTTTATGGAAGTAAATATATTGTGTATCTCGTAATTTATAAAGGGAAAGAACATTCTGATTAACAATCTTTTTAATGTTTAGAAAACCTTTAACTCTGAATAACTTCTCCCACCTCAATTCCCATATACCAACACTTAAACTTATATGTATAGAGCAGCCCGGTCCTCCGGGCTGCAATAAAGCTCGAGCTCGGAATATTATACCCGTGGCTAGGAATAACCTGATTGTCTGTTCCTGATGTCGACTGCGTACAAGAAGATTGTGAGGACGTGCATGAAAAGGATTTTTTTTCAAAAATTGTCTTTGTTTTCATCGGCATCCAAAATAGTAAATAACATGTAAAAATTGCGAAAAAATTGAAGAAAATTTATATTATGAACACAGGCACTTGTTTCTGTAATAATTTTTTTTAACCCAGAGTATAATTATTATGTTATGTGTTAAAAATTTATTATCGAAACAAGTGCCTGTGATTATGAAGGATGAGGATGAAAATGAACCTAGATGATGGGAAACAATTTTTATGCACTGTACCCATACGGAGTGATATTAATATGGAATTGATTATCTGTGTTCTTTTGTCAAGATAAAGTGACATAAAACATTGATTTTCCGGAATTTCAAAATTTACCATCAACGGTTTTTACAAAAACTCAGGGGCATGCATTTCCGGTATTGATATTGCCAAAACAAAAAGGAAAACATTGACCTATCATTGATTGTCATCATTGTGTTGCTAATAATGTAAGTCTTAATTTTTTAAATGCTAGGCCTAAATTATTCGTATTATTGTTTGTAAAAACCCATTCAAAGATTGTAATATGGTTTATAAAATCTTTTACGTGAAATGTCACACAGCAAAAAGAGCGAAACATATATGGCAAGAAATTGGTACTGTGTTTTTAGGTCATACTTTTGTACCCTAGGGTACATCCCCTATTTATCCTTTAGCAATAAGGTTACAAAAAGGTTACAGTATAAAACCATTGAAAAATGAAAGTAGAAAATTTCTGAAGGACTGTTAACGTGACCTGGTTACAGTGGGTACAGAAGTTACTTAATAATACAAATTCTACTTTTATTATTATATATATTATCTAGATTCTGAATGTAACCAGGGTACAGAAGGTACTATGGCTACATGATTTACATTTCTAAAATTTTACATTATTGACATATATGACCTTTGGCACGCAGCAACCAAGTTTCCTATTGACCTTAAGATTTGGAAACAAAGGGTCACAACCAAATATACATAGCACAGTATAAGAGACCCAAAGGATATATTAAATGCAAATTTTAAAGTGTAAAATTTCAAAATTTTAAATTGTAAAATTTTAGCTCCTTACCTGATATTTAATTATGATTAATAGTCCAATGTTCTTAAAAACATTATCAATTAACTTCAGCATTGCATGCTACACTGGCCACCTGCTACCTATCACATATCATTTACCTGTGACCCCACTCTGATTGGCAAACACAAACTCACAGTGCCTGATGATGTACAGTATACACAAACCCATTTATCAAATAAGAATTATAATGTATGTGTACTATTCATTGTGATCAGTGTTGTTTTCATAACAATTAATATTATTGCTGGAGAATTTTTTAGTAACTGTTCTATGTCAGGTCAGATTATATATAGTTTTATTTATTTTACCTATCTTTGATAAACAAAACTAGCATTATCATAATAATTAAGTTTGATTTTTGTGTGAAATAACATTAACCTAAAAATTACATACCTTAGATGTCAGTCAGAAATTATCACAGAGTAATGTTATCTTTATAGAATCGAGCAAATCAGCTTATTATTATTTTTTTTTTGTACAATTTTTTTTTCATTTCTTGTAGTGAAAGTCATATTGGCTAGCTAGTATACCACTATAGTATAATACTATAAAAAAGTGTTTATATGAGTTGGCCTCTATAGACTTTCAAATATAGTTATATATATATAGCCTTGAAAATATATTGAAATTTCAAAATTACTCTGGTATTGTTTTATTCCATCTAAATTTCATGCTAATTTTCTCTTCATTTTTCTTTTGTGTATTTTCTCTTTCAGTAATTTCTTCTCATTACCGGTAGTCATATATAACTGTATAAATTTAATCAATAATAGTTAATAAGAATTAATTCATATTGAAAGAAAAATCATACTATATAGGTCTACATGTACTTTTTACAAGGTAGTGTACATGCATTCATTCTTTTACTGGTCATTAAGCAATTATATAATGCCTCTCCTATGGATATTCAGAAATTATATACAGTGTATGTTATAGGATAAATCTTCATGTACCTAGGGGACAAACTTTTGATTCAGAGGGGAGGGAATATGGCAATTTTTTTTTTTTGTTAGATTATTTATTTCTATGTCGGTGAAGCTTCATTTACAAGAGGATCATGGACAGCTCTATTATAAATTTCATTCACTGAAAAAAAAAATTGATGAGCAAAAAAGAAAAAAACAACAAAAAAAGTGGGAAGAGGGGTGGAAGGAAATTTGGTTGTTAGAGAAAGACAATTTTTAATAAACCATGTCGTATTGCTAAGTGAATCAGACACAGGAGATTTATAATTATGCAGTACAGTGTAACAGTCCAGTGATTTGACAGACTGGTTGCATAGTTATTGAACCTGATTATTACAGTTGATATTTGTAGAAATGTTGAGGTGAGCTTGTATATGTGCATATTTACTTGACATTGAAGGAATATGTATATGTTATGCTTTCCATGTAGTTGATAGGTGATTACTGACAAGTTTAACTTTAAGTGATTTGTATTTGTTTCGTTGGAATAGTTTGTGCACATGTTTTGAGTTATGTAGGAATCAGCAAAAAAGTTGTAGTATTTTAGCTTAAAGTTGCCAGGGACTTTTAATTGGTATTCCGTAGTAGATAATCCATAAATTTCTGGAAGATTTCTTGTTTTCCTGTAGTTTAACTTGTTTTCAGTTGATTTTCAGTGGTTTATTGTCCAGTTATTCTGAATTGTTTACAAACTTGGTCGCAGGTCGAGCCCGATCATAAAAGTTCGATAGATTAGGGATGTTTGGAGTTAATTGTGTTATTTCATGGACAATGATTAGCCTATTTCCATTTAGGAATGCATTTGGTGATAGTTTAAAATCAGAATAATGTTTTGTATGTTGTTATTAGATTTTTCTATGAACTTTGCTACTTACGGGAAATGTCATGTGAGATTCTCCAACATCTTCCGACATTTCCAACGTTTTCCAACTTGTACGTCATGTTTTTAATTTTTTTTTTAAAAGAAGAGATTCAAGGAATTTTTGCTCTTCTGTTATGATCATTTATTTAGATATTCTGGGTTTTTGTGGTAAGAAGTAAGCATAGGTTGGGCGTTTTTTAATTCAGACTTAAAAATGACTAATTTTATTGAAAAAGAGCCAGGGATACTTCCAGCTCATTTTAGGAACTTCTGGAATATTTGTGGAAGTTCTGGTCAATTTTAGTGACATTACATGTATTAACATTTGCTGTTTGTTAGAATTTTTGGTAAATTGGTGATAAATTTGAAAATTAAATAAATTAAATTATTAGAAATTCTTTTCATTAGATTTTAGGTAATTTTAATTAATACATTTAGCTGAGGATTTCTAAATTTTGCTATTGTTTTATAATGGAATTCAGATTTGGGAATTTTCAGGAATTTTACGAGTGATTAGGAAATTTAATTATTAGGAAATTATTGGTTTTTAATTTTCATCCAGTAGGTCTAAGAGAAATTTTGAGAATTAGGAATTTAAACTTTGAAGTTTTACTTTTCCAACATAAGCATTGTGGGAAAAGTTGGTTATATATACAGACAGTGACTATAGAGACAGACTGATACAGAGTTTAGATTTGTTATTGCTTGTTTATTTGAGAGATAATCTAAAATTGTATTTTATCTTATTCCAAGATTTACAAGGGTTTCTAACTTGAAGATTTCTAGCTAAGCTGGGAATGTGGGATATATTAGTAAAGATTAAGTTAGAAGATTCTGGGTACATAGAGAGAATTTTATTGACTGAGAGATTTTAATTCATTTATTAATAAATTTAGAGTAACTTAGAGAGTGTGAGTTAATAATAGGAGGTATAGGTTGTAGACAGTGGAGATTGATTGAGTTGAGTAGTCTAAAGATTATTGATTATAAAGGGAAATAATTTAGAATTTAACACAGTGTCAATTAAAGGGAGGTGATTAAGTGTTGTTAAGTAAGTATTAAATTTGAAACCATTGTGCCACACAAGCCCTTCTTAGCTCAGATGAGTCTGAGAGAGTATGGGTAGACCTGTTACAACAGGATCATATATTGCTTTCATTTCTTTCATTAGTTGGGAATTTGTGAAAACCTGCTAGTTTTTCACTAGCCCATAAATTTCTAAATCTGCATGAGACCATTTTTACTAACTTTATTATAATCCCCGGGCATCAATCAGGATAGTGAGTTTTTGTGAAGAATATTACTCCAGTTCAAAACTATACTTCATGATCCTAAAAATATTGGGAAGTGGTGTTTGTTTAATTTGGATAATTTTAATGATGAAGACTCCCAGGAATAAACATATCAAAAGTCATGCCATCTAAATGAAGATCATATTTTATTATGAGCTGAAGTGGAAACCTTCATCAAAATTCATAGAGAAAAGATTTATAAGGCATATATATTAAAGCTGACAATACCTAATAAAATGGTTTATATGGCATATAGCTCAGACTGCTTATTAGTTTAGATACTACAATGTAATTATAGTAAGGAAGTAAGTAATCATTTAGCATAATAGTGACATTGTGCATTATAAGCATTGTAAGTTATATATTGAAATCAAAATAAACATTAAACTAAACTGCACCCGGTCCATTGGACCTATAAGCATGCAGATAAATCACTTTTCCATTAAATTATGTAGAGATTTGTTTCTACGGATAAAAGCTGTGGATATAAATTTGGCTGATTTTATCTGGTAATTTTGATTTAACAAATTGAACAAATAATGAGTATTATTATTTTGATGTCAGACCAGTGTATATATAATCTATACTGTTTGGCGATCTGGTTTGTGGTCCAAAGTGTTAAAAAGTGGTATAGATGGTAAATGTCTAAGATTTATCAAAAATATGTACAGTGGTATTAAATCAAAGATAAATATTGATAAAAATATCTCTGAATTTTTCATGTGTAACCTTGGGGTAAGACAAGGGGAGAATTTATCCCCATTTCTTTTTACTTTATATATTAACAATTTAGAAAACTATTTATTGCAGAATGGTACCAAATTCTATGTATTATTTTCCAAATCACTCAAAAGGATCAAGATTATGACATATACTGCTTTTAAATATACAAAATGAATAGGAAAATCTAGTTTATATCAACTGAAACAATGTGATTTCATTGAATTATCATTATTAAATTGGAAAGATGTATGCTCTATATATAGTGTAAAATGTATTACTATAAATGGAATCACACAAAAAGAGTAAAATAATGTGTGTGGAAGGGGGCTTAATTACAACATTGCTGAATGTGTATAATGCAGATCTGTTGATTCAGATGAGGATCGGTTGGTAAGGACACTCAGTATACACTGTACCTATTGTTCTCCTGAGCAGGTGTGAAACTGTAAAACCTTGCAATTCACATAGAATATACAAGAAATATACAGATCTCCTTATGTTCTTCATAGGAAAGGTGTGAAAATTAAAATCCCTTGCAATTTACAATGAGGAAAATATGTTGGGAGGGGGTTGACAGTCATTTTAAATCAGCTTTTGGTCTAAATTTTCCCCCCAGTTATTCATTTGTAACTATTGAAATAAAACTTTTGAAGAATGAAAATCCAAAATAGTTCTGTATGAATTTGCCATTTTGACTCTGAATTTCTTTTCAATCCAAACATTCTGGGATATATGTGAACCCCATTTCCCCATTACGGCAACCTTAATTTAGGAAACAAGAGAACATATATTAAGAATTTTTTTTAATTTAATAAATATATAAATTTATCCAGTAAAAGTTTTAAAGGCATTCATTGAGTAGTAAATCTTCTCAGTCATTTTAAAAAGAAAATTTTTTCAATCATTTGATTAAGTACATCTCCCCAAAAGGTCTCAATGACTTTTATCATTCACATAATTTGATTAAAGAAAGTCCGACATTAAACAAGGTTCTATCAATGTTAATCTATATTTACTAATTCATATTTGTTTATATTTTTACAAAAAATTTGTTTTTGCTTTAACAAAGATTCTATAAAAGATGTAATAACAAAATGACAAACTGCAAAAAATATTAAGATTCTTAGAATTTAACTGTCATCATGATGAAGATCAATCTCACAATTGATGGGCCGCTGATTTTCTTTTAACAGATCAGTTTGTGTACGAACTGCATGTACAGCTAGAGTACTCAAAATTGCAGTAACTGATCAAAATTGCAAGAAGTTTTGGCACCGTAACATGACAGATTATACATATAATCATAATGTCAATTTGTTTTGGATTAACAATTTCTTCCCGTTATTTTCTTTTCATAGCAGAATCATGATGATGTTGTAATAAATTCAGATAATTTTATTGCTATATAGGTTTAACTGCAATCTCTGTTTCATATCACAGAAAACAAGATTTCAAAGATGCTGACATATTTTCATCTGTCTATCGATCTGTTTATAAGAGATGCTCATGAGCTGTTGAATTACAAACGGGTACCCCTGGCCCACTTCCATCCACTCAATATACGTGTTGTGTCTTAAAGTTCTAATTTAAGGTACATATTTTTTTTTAGGCCTTATTAACATGTTTTATGATAAATAGCTTGAGGTCAGTTTAAATGAATTAATTACTTTATTCTTTGTTTCACTTGGAATAAAAAAAAAATGACATCGATAGTATAATACTTAATTATATTTGTTGATCATATAGCATTTTTGATAAGGTTACTTTGATGACTACGTCTCTTAAAACTTGCATTTTAAAAAGCACTTTATCACTTTTTAAGTTTTAATGACCTAGCCAGATCACATTTTCACATTTCTCTACAAATTATGCACCAACTGACAAAAAATTTCTTGTTTCTAGTTCTCTAATCTAGATCAGCCCAAAAAAGGGTTTGGACAAATTTGGTCATATCATTTACATTTATAAATTAAAGTCACCAGTGACTTCAGGTAGGGTGCAACACACCCTCTACTAAAGATGCATTTGTCAATCAAGTTTGATAATTCTATAGGCCAAATAATTTTCCAGTTATGAGCCTGACAGGTTTTTCTATATTTGGCCATATCATCTTATAAAATTAAAGTTTAATTAAATTTAATTAAATTTTACAGTGACCTAATTTTAAAAATAAAAAAAAATGTAAAAAGAAGAAAAATTGTCCAATCAAGATGGAAATACTAGGTGCACATCTTCATGTAGTACATGAATATAAGGAGTGTATAAATTTTCAGACAAATCTATGTAGTACTTAGTCTGGACCAGATCATATCTGTTTACATACACTCTGACGGACATGCTGATATCAATTCTAATATAATTCCTAAACTTTAGGGTATTATTACATGTACAGACTTTGATCATGTACATATATATACTGCTCAGATATGGCAAAAATTAATAAACAAAAGTTCTGCATGAGTGAATTAATTATGCTTCAAGAGCATGGTTGTACAAAATGAACTTTAAAGTTTAATTATCAAATTTCTGGTTCTCTAAAGTCTAAATAATAATATTTATTTCTTCATGCCCCCCCCCCCCCCCCCCAAATAGTATTAGAAATTATGGAAGTTTTAAAACCATCTTATTAATTTTGTGGTTTAGAATTAAGATATTTTTAATACATGTACAATAATTAATTCCCAAACTTGTAAAAGATAATGGGTAGATTATCAAGACCAGCTTGAAATCTAAAACAAAGCAATTTTATGAAAATTTATATCCTACACCTAAACAAAGAACTAAATAAAATTGACAAAAATTCTGGGTTCAATTTCAAAGATTATATTCACAAACTTTAAGTTATCTAGAGGGCAATCTTAGCTGCAGAACTGTAGCATTATACATGCATGCCCTGTTTTACATTTTAGTTTTTGATCATAACGCTACAGATCCCACAATGCAAATAATCATGAATAATATGGTGCAATTTATGGCACAAGATTTTCTGCACACGGTTGGGGAGAATTTCTCTACTTTCCAGCATTTGTCAATTAACTACCTTTTACTCCCTAATTCTGGACAAATTTTTTAACCAAACTGTATATATTTTATCCACCTCCTGACCCTTTTACAATCGTCTCTACAGACCAATAAACTCACTTGTGTTGAATAATCTAGCTGCCATATCCGACAGAAATTCAAAACAAATAAGTTAATTGGTCTGTAGTGACATGCAACTATAAATGGTTAGAAGGTGGATAAAATATACAGTTTGCATTAAAAATATGTTGCACCGTAAATTGCACCATCTTTGCACCATCTATAGCGTTATGGTCAAAGACTAATACAAGTATATAAAACCATAATGCTTCAGTTCTGCAGCTAGGAGAATCTAGTCTTTATAGAAAGTAACTAAATGAAGGCCAATAAGACACCTGGTACTGATGGCTTAATTTAATTTTCTGGAGATTGAGTTTTTAAAGATTTTAATTTCTGAAACATCTCGGATCCGTTATCAGGCCCATTAGTATATAATGTATCCATATGTATGAAAATGATAAAGTGTCAATCACACAGAGGCCCTCGTGGCGCAGTGGTTAGAGCGTCTGCTCTAAAGAGTCACGGAGTAAGGTGCTGATCCCTACGTCGCGAGTTCGAATCCACTGCGGAATTGGAGACCTGTCCTTAGGATGAGACCGAATAAACCGAGGTCCTGTGTCACAATAGGAGTTGGCACAAAAGAGATCCCTCACTGCTCAATAGCCCTGAGTGCCAAGTATAGGTATAAATTTGCAGCCCTCTACCGGCAAGTGGTGGCTTTTCCATACGAGTGAAAAATTCTCGAGAAGGGTGTAAAACAATAAAATAAAACAAAAAACAAACATACATACACAGAGGCATGATTGGAATAATCACTATTTTACCTATAGGATACAGACCTATAGACAATAAATTGGCATCTAATTATTTTTTTATATTATATATAAAATAGCTTGTAGTACCGTTGCAAATACTTGGATAAACCTATCAGTCCTGATAAACTGGTTTCATCTATAAGTTATAGGTTAACAAAGGGAAAACACAAGATTAACTTATGAGATATTATGCAGTATACTGAAGAGAAAGTCTCTGATGCTTGGTCTTTTCCTATTGATTGATTTTGAGGTACCTGTAACTTTCAATACTGCTTGTTAATGGAATTTTATACCAAATTTAAGAATTAATTTCCATGAAGTTTGGACCCAATATCCATAAATGGGTTAATTAAATTATTTTATCATATAATTTCTTTGGCTATGGATTAATGTGGCCATCTCTCATCATCCTTTAATATCCAAAGAAAAAATAGACAAGGTCTTTCTTTATCACCTTATAATTTCCTATTCTGTGCAAAACTTTTAGCTGGATGTAAATACAAATATTAAAGAGAAGTTCAGCCTAATCTAAAACCTTGTACCCATTTCTTAGGGCTTGTATCCTGCCAGACCCATGTGTACCCTGTGTAACCTGTATACCCCTTAGCATTAGCTCTGTCCCTGAAATTTTATATCAAGAACTTTTGGCCTCTTGGTCCTTGAATCCATTTCTTTAAGTGCTGTAGCCTGTTGTACCCAAGTGTACCCGTTGTAACCCCTGTACCCTGTCCTTAAGCTCTCTTGTGTGATATTTTAACTTAGAAAATCTTGGCTTCAGAACCCTTGTATCTCTTTATAATAGTGTTGTAACCATCTGTACCCAAGTGTACCCTTTGTAACCCCTGTACCCTGTGCTTCAGCTCCCTTGTTTGATTTTTTAACTTAGAAAATCTTGACTTCTAAACCCTTGTATCCCTTTCTAATAGTGTTGTAACCATCTGTACCCAAGTGTACCCTTTGTAACCCCTGTACCCTGTGCTTCAGCTCTCTTATTTGATTTTTTAACTTAGAAAATCTTGGCTTCAGAACACTTGTATCCCTTTTAATAGTGTTGTAACCATCTGTACCCTAGTGTACCCTTTGTAACCCCTGTACCCTGTGCTTCAGCTCTCTTGTTTGATTTTTTAACTTAGAAAATCTTGACTTCAGAACCCTTGTATCTCTTTATAATAGTGTTGTAACCATCTGTACCCAAGTGTACCCTTTGTAACCCCTGTACCCTGTGCTTCAGCTCTCTTGTTTGATTTTTTAACTTAGAAAATCTTGACTTCAGAACCCTTGTATCCCTTTATAATAGTGTTGTAACCATCTGTACCCAAGTGTACCCTTTGTAACCCTTGTACCCTGTGCTTCAGCTCTCTTGTTTGATTTTTTAACTTAGAAAATCTTGGCTTCAGAACCCTTGTATCTCTTTATAATAGTGTTGTAACCATCTGTACCCTAGTGTACCCTTTGTAACCCCTGTACCCTGTCCTTAACCTCTCTTGTGTGATATTTTAACTTAGAAAAAACTAGACTTCTAAACCCTTGTATCCCTTTATAATAGTGTTGTAACCATCTGTACCCAAGTGTACCCTTTGTAACCCCTGTACCCTGTGCTTCAGCTCTCTTGTTTGATTTTTTAACTTAGAAAATCTTGGCTTCAGAACCTTTGTATCCCTTTCTAATAGTGTTGTAACCATCTGTACCCAAGTGTACCCTTTGTAACCCCTGTACCCTGTCCTTAACCTCTCTTGTGTGATATTTTAACTTAGAAAAAACTAGACTTCTAAACCCTTGTATCCCTTTATAATAGTGTTGTAACCATCTGTACCCAAGTGTACCCTTTGTAACCCCTGTGCCCTGTGCTTCAGCTCTCGTTTGATTTTTTAACTTAGAAAATCTTGGCTTCAGAACCCTTGTATCCCTTTTAATAGTGTTGTAACCATCTGTACCCTAGTGTACCCTTTGTAACCCCTGTACCCTGTGCTTCAGCTCTCTTGTTTGATTTTTTAACTTAGAAAATCTTGACTTCAGAACCCTTGTATCTCTTTATAAAAGTGTTGTAACCATCTGTACCCAAGTGTACCCTTTGTAACCCTTGTACCCTGTGCTTCAGCTCTCTTGTTTGATTTTTTAACTTAGAAAATCTTGACTTCAGAACCCTTGTATCCCTTTATAATAGTGTTGTAACCATCTGTACCCAAGTGTACCCTTTGTAACCCTTGTACCCTGTACTTCTGCTCTCTTGTTTGATTTTTTAACTTAGAAAATCTTGGCTTCAGAACCCTTGTATCCCTTTATAATAGTGTTTTAACCATCTGTACCCTAGTGTACCCTTTGTAACCCCTGTACCCTGTGCTTCAGCTCTCTTGTTTGATTTTTTAACTTAGAAAATCTTGACTTCAGAACCCTTGTATCCCTTTATAATAGTGTTGTAACCATCTGTACCCAAGTGTACCCTTTGTAACCCTTGTACCCTGTGCTTTAGCTCTCTTGTTTGATTTTTTAACTTAGAAAATCTTGGCTTCAGAACCCTTGTATCCCTTTATAATAGTGTTTTAACCATCTGTAACTTAGTGTACCCTTTGTAACCCCTGTACCCTGTCCTTAACCTCTCTTGTGTGATATTTTAACTTAGAAAAAACTAGACTTCTAAACCCTTGTATCCCTTTATAATAGTGTTGTAACCATCTGTACCCAAGTGTACCCTTTGTAACCCCTGTACCCTGTGCTTCAGCTCTCTTGTTTGATTTTTTAACTTAGAAAATCTTGGCTTCAGAACCTTTGTATCCCTTTCTAATAGTGTTGTAACCATCTGTACCCAAGTGTACCCTTTGTAACCCCTGTACCCTGTGCTTTAGCTCTCTTGTTTGATTTTTTAACTTAGAAAATCTTGGCTTCAGAACCCTTGTATCCCTTTATAATAGTGTTGTAACCATCTGTACCCTAGTGTACCCTTTGTAACCCCTGTACCCTGTCCTTAAGCTCTCTTGTGTGATATTTTAACTTAGAAAATCTTGGCTTCTAAACCCTTGTATCCCTTTATAATAGTGTTGTAACCATCTGTACCCAAGTGTACCCTTTGTAACCCCTGTACCCTGTGCTTCAGCTCTCTTGTTTGATTTTATAACTTAGAAAATCTTGACTTCAGAACCCTTGTATCCCTTTATAATAGTGTTGTAACCATCTGTACCCAAGTGTACCCTTTGTAACCCTTGTACCCTGTGCTTCAGCTCTCTTGTTTGATTTTTTAACTTAGAAAATCTTGGCTTCAGAACCCTTGTATCCCTTTATAATAGTGTTTTAACCATCTGTACCCTAGTGTACCCTTTGTAACCCCTGTACCCTGTCCTTAACCTCTCTTGTGTGATATTTTAACTTAGAAAAAACTAGACTTCTAAACCCTTGTATCCCTTTATAATAGTGTTGTAACCATCTGTACCCAAGTGTACCCTTTGTAACCCCTGTACCCTGTGCTTCAGCTCTCTTGTTTGATTTTTTAACTTAGAAAATCTTGACTTCAGAACCCTTGTATCCCTTTATAATAGTGTTGTAACCATCTGTACCCAAGTGTACCCTTTGTAACCCTTGTACCCTGTGCTTCAGCTCTCTTGTTTGATTTTTTAACTTAGAAAATCTTGGCTTCAGAACCCTTGTATCCCTTTATAATAGTGTTTTAACCATCTGTACCCTAGTGTACCCTTTGTAACCCCTGTACCCTGTCCTTAACCTCTCTTGTGTGATATTTTAACTTAGAAAAAACTAGACTTCTAAACCCTTGTATCCCTTTATAATAGTGTTGTAACCATCTGTACCCAAGTGTACCCTTTGTAACCCCTGTACCCTGTGCTTCAGCTCTCTTGTTTGATTTTTTAACTTAGAAAATCTTGGCTTCAGAACCTTTGTATCCCTTTCTAATAGTGTTGTAACCATCTGTACCCAAGTGTACCCTTTGTAACCCCTGTACCCTGTGCTTTAGCTCTCTTGTTTGATTTTTTAACTTAGAAAATCTTGGCTTCAGAACCCTTGTATCCCTTTATAATAGTGTTGTAACCATCTGTACCCTAGTGTACCCTTTGTAACCCCTGTACCCTGTCCTTAAGCTCTCTTGTGTGATATTTTAACTTAGAAAATCTTGGCTTCTAAACCCTTGTATCCCTTTATAATAGTGTTGTAACCATCTGTACCCAAGTGTACCCTTTGTAACCCCTGTACCCTGTGCTTCAGCTCTCTTGTTTGATTTTATAACTTAGAAAATCTTGACTTCAGAACCCTTGTATCCCTTTATAATAGTGTTGTAACCATCTGTACCCAAGTGTACCCTTTGTAACCCTTGTACCCTGTGCTTCAGCTCTCTTGTTTGATTTTTTAACTTAGAAAATCTTGGCTTCAGAACCCTTGTATCCCTTTATAATAGTGTTTTAACCATCTGTACCCTAGTGTACCCTTTGTAACCCCTGTACCCTGTCCTTAACCTCTCTTGTGTGATATTTTAACTTAGAAAAAACTAGACTTCTAAACCCTTGTATCCCTTTATAATAGTGTTGTAACCATCTGTACCCAAGTGTACCCTTTGTAACCCCTGTACCCTGTGCTTCAGCTCTCTTGTTTGATTTTATAACTTAGAAAATCTTGACTTCAGAACCCTTGTATCCCTTTATAATAGTGTTGTAACCATCTGTACCCAAGTGTACCCTTTGTAACCCTTGTACCCTGTGCTTCAGCTCTCTTGTTTGATTTTTTAACTTAGAAAATCTTGGCTTCAGAACCCTTGTATCCCTTTATAATAGTGTTTTAACCATCTGTACCCTAGTGTACCCTTTGTAACCCCTGTACCCTGTCCTTAACCTCTCTTGTGTGATATTTTAACTTAGAAAAAACTAGACTTCTAAACCCTTGTATCCCTTTATAATAGTGTTGTAACCATCTGTACCCAAGTGTACCCTTTGTAACCCCTGTACCCTGTGCTTCAGCTCTCTTGTTTGATTTTTTAACTTAGAAAATCTTGACTTCAGAACCCTTGTATCTCTTTATAATAGTGTTGTAACCATCTATACCCAAGTGTACCCTTTGTAACCCCTGTACCCTGTGCTTCAGCTCTCTTGTTTGATTTTTTAACTTAGAAAATCTTGGCTTCAGAACCCTTGTATCCCTTTATAATAGTGTTGTAACCATCTGTACCCAAGTGTACCCTTTGTAACCCTTGTACCCTGTGCTTCAGCTCTCTTGTTTGATTTTTTAACTTAGAAAATCTTGGCTTCAGAACCCTTGTATCCCTTTATAATAGTGTTTTAACCATCTGTAACTTAGTGTACCCTTTGTAACCCCTCTACCCTGTCCTTAACCTCTCTTGTGTGATATTTTAACTTAGAAAAAACTAGACTTTTAAACCCTTGTATCCCTTTATAATAGTGTTGTAACCATCTGTACCCAAGTGTACCCTTTGTAACCCCTGTACCCTGTGCTTCAGCTCTCTTGTTTGATTTTTTAACTTAGAAAATCTTGGCTTCAGAACCCTTGTATCCCTTTCTAATAGTGTTGTAACCATCTGTACCCAAGTGTACCCTTTGTAACCCCTGTACCCTGTGCTTCAGCTCTCTTGTTTGATTTTTTAACTTAGAAAATCTTGGCTTCAGAACCCTTGTATCCCTTTATAATAGTGTTGTAACCATCTGTACCCTAGTGTACCCTTTGTAACCCCTGTACCCTGTCCTTAAGCTCTCTTGTGTGATATTTTAACTTAGAAAATCTTGGCTTCTAAACCCTTGTATCCCTTTATAATAGTGTTGTAACCATCTGTACCCAAGTGTACCCTTTGTAACCCCTGTACCCTGTGCTTCAGCTCTCTTGTTTGATTTTTTAACTTAGAAAATCTTGACTTCAGAACCCTTGTATCCCTTTATAATAGTGTTGTAACCATCTGTACCCAAGTGTACCCTTTGTAACCCTTGTACCCTGTGCTTCAGCTCTCTTGTTTGATTTTTTAACTTAGAAAATCTTGGCTTCAGAACCCTTGTATCCCTTTATAATAGTGTTTTAACCATCTGTACCCTAGTGTACCCTTTGTAACCCCTGTACCCTGTCCTTAACCTCTCTTGTGTGATATTTTAACTTAGAAAAAACTAGACTTCTAAACCCTTGTATCCCTTTATAATAGTGTTGTAACCATCTGTACCCAAGTGTACCCTTTGTAACCCCTGTACCCTGTGCTTCAGCTCTCTTGTTTGATTTTTTAACTTAGAAAATCTTGGCTTCAGAACCTTTGTATCCCTTTCTAATAGTGTTGTAACCATCTGTACCCAAGTGTACCCTTTGTAACCCCTGTACCCTGTGCTTCAGCTCTCTTGTTTGATTTTTTAACTTAGAAAATCTTGGCTTCAGAACCCTTGTATCCCTTTATAATAGTGTTTTAACCATCTGTACCCTAGTGTACCCTTTGTAACCCCTGTACCCTGTCCTTAACCTCTCTTGTGTGATATTTTAACTTAGAAAAAACTAGACTTCTAAACCCTTGTATCCCTTTATAATAGTGTTGTAACCATCTGTACCCAAGTGTACCCTTTGTAACCCCTGTACCCTGTGCTTCAGCTCTCTTGTTTGATTTTTTAACTTAGAAAAGCTTGACTTCAGAACCCTTGTATCTCTTTATAAAAGTGTTGTAACCATCTCTACCCAAGTGTAGCCTTTGTAACCCCTGTACCCTCTGCTTCAGCTTTGTTTTTATAATTTAGTTTACAAAAGCACTACAGAATAATAATCTTCTTTCATTTTCAGTAGGAATATATAGCGTACCCTTTTTGTAACCTTCTGTCCATACATTTCATAAGGATGTACCCTAGGGTACAAAAGTATCACCTAAAAACGCAGTACCAATTTCTTGCCATATCTAGAGCGAAAAGGGGCGGGGCACGAATTTCAGGCTTGTACTGTTGTATGTAGCTGGTTACAGAGCATTTATGAAAAAGATTACATCTTCTCAGTAAACTCCTACCCCAGGAGTTCGCAATTTTATCTAACTAGCTGATGCATAGCTCCTGGCTTGGTCAATCATTGATATTGATAAAATTGCAAACTCCTGTGCTCCTACCCCTGGAAAAATCTAATATTTTTATAAAAAAATCATGATATAGAACATTTTTACTAATGACATTGTTTACGTACAAACATAAATTCAAAAAATCATTAATGCCTTTTTTTTTTTTAAGTTTAATGATCTATCGATTGAACAAGTTAATTAATTATGACATCACTGTAAAATTGTGTTGAATGTTTAATATGTCTTCCATGTAAAATTATGATCATTGGATAAAATGAATCGCTTCATTGATAGGTATGGCCACCCTTTGGATTTATTTATGTCTTTAATGATGCTATTCTAGACAACACATGCTTTCCTAGGAACACTGATCCAGTTTTATAGTGCTACAATGCAATCAATAAAATGAAACATCTGCGTAGAATTTTATTTTATTACTAATACACAGTTCCCACAATTTACTTATTCAATAGCAGGATAATTCTGTACCCACATCCTAATCATATTTAACGATGATCATTACAGCATTATTACAATATTCATACTAAGTTGGTAGTTACAAATATGTGATGTGTCGATAGAGTCAGGTATAGTATTTGTGTAAGATTATTTGTCTATAAGATATTTTAATTTATTTAACATTCACATGATTCATGTTCTTAACTTGAAAATTGTTATAAAAAGCCTGTAACTGGTTCTTATAATGATAACAATCAATAATGACAAGTTAACTTCTGCAAAATTCATTTTTTTAGTATGCATGATCAAAAGGTGATGATGACTTCTTATCGAAATTTTACTTGAAAGAAAAGGTATTTTTTCCACCTTATGCTTCAGGTCATAAAACCAAAGTTCAGTATTTTTTCTAGAAATCAGCAGTTGATGTTTTTACTAATATTCTCCTGAATGTTTAAATTTCAAAGTCTGAAATAAAATTTACATTAAGTACCAATAATTTGTTTTTGTTATGAAATCCCTATTTCAGTGGTTAAGGCTGCTAAACATGTTAAAGCACAAAGTTTTAGTCCGATATTAGTCATAGACTCATAGTATACATTAAATACATATATCTGAGGTAATTTACGCATCTACTTCCTATTGAACATTAATTAAGTTAGAAATGGCTGTCTCACAGCTAAAATATTTCTGTACAACACTTGTATAATAAGATCATTTTGAACTATATATGGATCAATTACTTATAGTAATTAATATTTCAATGGCAATTTATGCAAGTTTCATGAAATTAATTACTCATAGCAACACTTTCACCTAAGTGTAAAAACCATGTACATTGTAGAGTAAAGAAATGTTCAGATCAGATGTAATGCATTAAAAATCAAAAACTTAAAGGCATCTCATTTTTTCTTTTCTTTTTTGGGAAGGGGGGGGGGTAATAGCAAAACCTAACCAGAATGAATTCATTTCTGAGTTGTTTAAAATGACTTACTACATGTAGTTTTTATGAAGTCATTTTCATCATATTTTCTTTACAGATACTGAAATGTCTTATCCTATAACAGTGAAAAAGGGTGTACTGAGAGAAGACATAGGTAACCTACGGGAGAATATAGATATTCTAGGAAAGAATAAAGAATGGGAAAAACTTCTAGAGTTTGTGGATGGTGACAAAGAATTAGCTAATTCTACTAGGCTTGTGGAGGAAAATGTACAGACCACGCTTAATACACCACTTCATCATGCTGCACTTGGATCCGCTCCCAAAGATGTTTTCAAGAAATTGCTTCAAACTGGATCGGCTAAATGTCTTAAGAATTCTGCAGGGGAAACGGCTTATGATATCGGTGTAAAGTTACAGCTCCCTCAAGATATACTGGAACTTATTAAAGTCCCACAAGAAATAAAACAGAAAGAAAACACTATCAAGAAATTTGAGGAGGGCTTACATAAAGCTATTATGGAGAGAGTGGACAGTTTAATAAATGACAATAAACAGGCTCTCCCACAAGTCGCATATTTGTTTGAGAAGGGTAGCTTCTACTACCCTGTTCCAGGGATGTATGGTGGATTCAACGTTGAAAGAAATGGAGAAAATACCATCCAAGCCTCTAGCTGGATTAGAGTCTGTGGAGGGAGTGGACAAACTCATGAAATTGACAGTGATGGAAATGTGAAACTGACAGCAGAGGGATTCTGTTAAGATCTGAATATGCCAGAGGATATAACTCTCATTTCTCAACACTTTGGCTCACCTGAGCTAGAGGCTCAAATGAGCTCTTCTGATCAAAATTTGTATGTGTGTCTGAAACAACCCGCTGTAAGCTTTTCTTATTTTCATTTTTTTAGAACTGCCTTTGAGACTATTTCAACCAAACTTGCTGTATCAAGTATGTTCAAAGCTTTCTAATGTATTGTAAATTCAAGTTTTCATATCCTACCCTTTGGGTTTTGATGGGAACACGACAGGAAGCTCAACATTTGATAAAGGAATTTTAACAAGGAATTATGAGGATTGGTAGATGGAGCAAGTATACATTATGACATGTGAAATCAGTGCATGTGTGCAGTCTTTAATATACCTGTATAAGGCCCACTCAGTTTGTGTTAAAAGAGGTCTGTAGCAACTGCTAATGATAAAAGGCTGCTCAATGATAGAAATGTCATTAAGCGTTGCAGTTGCAACGTACGCTTAATGCCATAAAATATTGCATTAATTGTTGACACTTTCAACCACTAATGCTAAATTGCCGCTTAATGAAAGAGTAATATAATTAAGCGTATGGGCATGTCAACTATTAATGCAATAATATATGACATTAAGCATTGCATTGCAATGCTTAATGATATTTTTATCATTAAGCCGCATTTTATCGTTAACGTTTGTTACCGAGGTCTCATTGCTAAGGGCTGTGAACAATTGTATTGTTTCACCCCCTACTTCTTGTCAAATTATGAAAAGTTATAATTCAATTAAATTTTGAATTTAAATAGATATTCATATCAATTTTCTTGAAATTTGGATTATGAAAGAAAGAGAGATAACTCTATATTTTTGGTAAATACTCAAGGATTTCACTTTATAAGACCCCCCCCCCCCTCCCCCCTTTGAAACAAGAAATAATTTTTACAGGTATTATAAATTATTATTCATTTAGCAAATTCATACCTAAACTTCCTTGGTTTTGTGGAAGGGGGAATGAGTTTACAGACCAAAATTTGGTCATTTTATGGCCAATTTCAAATTATGTAGAACTATAAACTTTCACTAAATAAATCAAATATAGTAAATTTAACATATTTACATCTTTAAATTTCATTGTCCAAGATAAAACCACAAATAATAAAAATACTTGATTTCTACATAAAGCTACTGGTTCTTCGATAGGCGTGGTTTAAAAAAATTACATGCAGGGCGGGAAAGAGAAAGAGATGGAGAGAAGTAGGCTGAGCATGTAAATATAATGAATAACTGTCAGATTTTTTGGTTTTATGATGATGATAAAGCCTTCAGTGTTTATGCAAATTATCATGCAAACCAATTGCTTGATCACATCATAAAACCAAAAATTAGACAGTTATTCCTTAATAAAGTTTATGAAACTGAAAGAATAAGATTAAGATGCCTATGATTTGCATACATGAGTACTTCAAAATCCAGTTATGTTTCAAAGCTTTATTTCAATAATTTTACACCCTTTGTTTAAAAGAGTTTTATTTAAAAGCAATTTATGAATTAACATTGGTATTTTAAATCTAGTTTGTTTTTAAACCCCAAAACTGCAGATATAGACTTATTAATCAAACAGTAATGAAGTCTACATTTCATTGAAAAAAATTAAAAGCAAATATGCCAAATTAAATATCTTGAATTATGATGTGTAAAAAGTAGGTGGGAATCAGGGGGTTAGCATTCATACTTCTTCATTTAATAGGGAGAGGTTAATATGACACACAGGTGAGGGGTGTGGACCATGGCCTCTAGATCTTGATTTTCACATGCTGTTTACAGTTCCCTGTTAACTTAGGCCAAAAAAAATAATAGTCTTGTTTCCTGCTACCTGACCTACCCTATTTTTTTGCACCGGACCCTAAAGTTTTTTTTAAGTTTTGGAAGAAAAAAAAATCTGGAATTTCCAGGATTTCATCGTTCTGTCACTTTCCGTGTTAACACAAAACAGCATTTCATGAAATTCTGGTTTTAAATATGGACTTTCATAAAATACCACTTGAGTTGTGCACAAAAAGACATGAAATTTAATTTTTAAAAAACAATATTGACCTGTGACATGTTTAATTTGATCTTATACTAGTTCATATCCAAAAAATGCTGTCGGAAAAAAATAAAATAAAAATATAAAATAAAATAATTTTCCTTCCTACCTACCCTATTTTTTTCAGACAGGTAGCAGGAAACAAGACTATTATTTTTTTTTTTGGCCTTACTACACATGTACCTTCTATAGGCATTTTTTTTCATTGGAATTGAAGTAATTTATTTTATTTAGATGTATATTCATGTTATTAACATTTTAACATGTTTAAATCATTATTCTTATGTGATATTATTCAAATGTATATTTTTATCTCTCCAAGAACAAAACTGTCTAATGAATAAGTAAATACAAATTCATTATGTGAATGTGACTCTTTTTAATGAGATACTTTTAGAGTATTAAAAAAATGCAGATCATGGATTTCATCTTTTGTTACAGGCTGGTATTGAGAAGTGGGATTTGCTGACATTTCTGAATACTAGTATCTTCCTAAAAAATACATACATGTATGTTTAGATTGTTGATTTATATCAAATAACATATAAATCATGCACACCCAAATGTCAAATAGAAAAAAGGAAAAAAAGAACAATGGGATAATCACATTTTGAATTGGTGTCATTATAGTGGTTTTCATTCGCAGCACATGCATGCACTGGAGAAATAATTGTTTTATTGTGCTGAGATACTTTGGGATTTTCAGAATAATTTATAAGATTATACATGTGTAAACATGACATCTATTAGGTATGATGATGGTTAAGATTGACTAGGACAAATATAGATAATTAACAATGTTGGCTTCTTAAGAAAGAGTGAATAAGTGAGGACCACCTGTTATTTTGTACAGAAACACTGTGAATCAACATCTTAGAAGGGGAAAAACGTTTGAAAGGTGGAATTGAATGCATAGGCGTCGGAAGCAAAGTGAAAGTGGGGTGGCTAATTGAAGGGGGGGGGCGCTAAACCAACGAGAAAATGTAAGCCCCAATTTTCAATGCCTATATTATGTCTATCTTTGCCCCCCCCCCCCCCCCGGTTCCGACGCCTTTGGAATGAGTAGTGATAGAACGTATAGAGTACGCTAGGCCTAGAATAAGTGGACGACCATTTATTTGGGAGGGGGGGGGCAAATTTTGTCCAGTCAGATTTTTTTTATTTCCATGTTCTCACAGGACAGAATATTAATTTCCAAGATTACAGATTATTTATTTAAAAAATAATCTGCCCAAATTCGAAAAACTCTTTTCATGAGAGAAAGGGGGAAATAAATCATCTGTCAAGGTCAAATTATTTATTTTCTTCTCTAGAAGGATGCACATTAATTTATTTTCAACATTTTCAAGGAGAAATTATTTCCAAAATCTGCAAACAAACAGGGGTTTCATCTTTTCCCCGATTTACCATACCATGATGAGTGGTTTTAAGTTTAACAAGGGGGGGGGGGGTGCAAATCACGAATCACAAATATTTTAAATAGAGTTAAAGCACATGTACAATTCTGAACTCGTTGAAATAAATCAGTATATTATGTATGCTACGTACACTTTATCCTGGAGTTGGATCTGCTCTTAAGTTGGGTGTTCGGTCAAGAACCTTTAAAGATCTGCTGGAATTCGTGGAATTCATTTTGACATTGTAAAAATGTTTAAAGATGTGCTAGAACTTATTAAAATTCCACTGAAAAATATAACAGAAAGAAAACTTTAGTAAGAACCTCGAGCTCGAGGAAGAAGATAATAAAGTCATGATGGGGATAGTGAAGTTCCGAATGAAAGAAACAGGCAGTACAGCAAGTGTCACTTTAGCTTGAGCAGACGATTTTTATCAACATCCCTGCACACATGTTGGGTTCAGCGTGGAGAAAAATAGAGAAAATTGCATTCAGGTTTGAGCAGAAGTTTTAATGTCCCCCTTTTCAGATTATTTTATTACATGTATGTTATTTTATACATTACAATCTGTGTAATACCCCCTTCTCAAATATGCGCATTGCTCTGCGATTTAATGTGTCGTTGTTCAAACCGTATGGAATACATGGAATAGGAAAGAGACCACAGATTGGTCTGCAGGGAATCGTCTGCAACCCCAGGATCCGCGGGAAAAATTTCTGCGGTTGGCTGCGGAAAGTTATAAAGCGCATTGATAACGTACACTAACGCAAAGGTGCCTCTGTTGTAGAGCAGAACGCCCCCATAGCAAAGAGTCCCACACCATCCCCGATAAATCGCTACATACAGTGTAACAATTTTTCCCCCAGTTGTTGAAGTTTTGTTATATGAACAAAATTAATCCGCATGACAGGCCTTCCTACATTTATTATTATCGATTCTAATTTTCAATGTGCAATGTGCCATTAAACATGTTAAATGGGTAAAGTTGCGATTTCTGTCTTTAAACTTTGAGGGTGTTGCAGAAACTCGTGATTATTCCCTAAATCGAGAAGGTCATTTAAATACCCACGACGCATGAAGAGTTATCTCTAAATATAGTTAATGCTACGTAGATGGCTTTATTTATACAGCGGGTATGTCCAGCTTGTTATAACGAAACATTTCACATTTTATGTTAATATCATGCATAGTTTTTTCCTAAATAGACTCGCACATCATTTTGAAAGATATACTGTAAAAAGCGTGCGTTAATATTTTTCACTATATACAAATGTGTCCAATAATTACGCTATTGATGCAATATCCAAGAAATTCCATTGAGTCATTTCAATTTAGTTGTTTCAAGTCAAATCTGAGCCACTAATTAACAGAACAATAATGAAACGAAATGAATATGAATAAATTAAATTATTTTAAGAGATAGTACTTTATTTTTTAAGACATTGCCACTAAATAGTAACATTAAATGTATGTCTTATTAGTTTTAGACACAATATCAAAGAAAACAATTTAATTTTGCATTTATATTTAAAATATTACCCATTAACTCTCTGACATTCTCTCCCTCTGTCTTTATCTCTCAAGAGAGTTGTTACATTGTACTTCCATTATAGTTTGTAAGAAAAAAAATGTATATACCAGCCATTCCAGGATTCGAACCCATTCTCAGGTAAAAAGAATCTTTGAGCACAGTCCACACGCTTTACCACTAGACCAGCTCCGACACTGAAGTATAGTGTGCTATTTTATGTACACACTTTTCATTTCGGGTGGATAATAATTTTTCTTCGATTTTTGTGATTTTCAAAAATATGCCTCTTTGAAACAAAAATCGGAAATGGCAGTTTTGAAGAAAATTCCTGTCTCTTTATGTGTGTATCAAATTCATTCTGTTTCAAAGAGGCAGTTTTTCAGAACAATGGGGATTCCCTATTTGAAAAACAGAAAACTTGACTTATTTTGCTATGTGACTAATTTACACTTCTTTTAATGGCAAATTGGTAGTCGATATGCATTTTGCAAATACTGTTCTACATTGTGCTGTATATACTGTTGTATCTGAAAAAAATTAAGACCGTTTTCTGTTACTTAAAATTTTTCTTTTAAACTGCTACAGCTTTAGGGAAAATAACAAAAGAACTGCAACACCCTCTTTTAAATTTTTTTAATTCTTTAATTGTTTAATTTAGATTTTCATAATTTATAATAATGAGAAATTCCAACAGTCAATCAAAATTATGATGTCAGTTGCCAGTTACACACGCATTAGATCATAATAAACAATTCATTTTACTCATGTACACAAAAACATTAGGGGGGTCTACTATATCGCTAATGTTCCAGGGGGAAGAAATTACAAAAAATAAAGAGAGGAGGTTGTACTAGCATACATTTCTAGGGGGATTGCATATACAGCATTTCTTTCATATAGGCGGATCTGCTATATTGTAAGTTTTGCTATATAGCAAATCTTCCCTGGGGAATTTCTGCAAGAGGGAGGGGGCGTTGTTAAAACACCGTACATGCTGCATTAAATTAATTAGCATCATTTAAATACAGAAGCAACCGGCCAGTTCGTAGATCTATATGGAGACACAGCGTTGAAACAAAATTGTCGCGGAAATGACGGTTTGATGTCCGTGTCAGTACAGCGTTCACGGTTCCAGTACGATGTATGTGCGTTTCATTACACTGCACACTTGATGGGATGATGATGGCTATGTTCTCACGACGTCATAGCTTCATATTTATTTTTTTTCAAAAGGGAAAATGTAAAATTAGCATTGTATATGTACTTACAGTTTTAACATGCAAATATATGACAAGGGTTTGGTTAAATTTCATCATTTGCCCATTCACATATTAACATTGTATTTACAAATTAACAATTTAATGCTCTCGCTGAACTAGAATTTTATTCTACAAAAGTTCTTAAAGTTTAAAATGTACTGAGGAAATTCAGTGTTTATCTTTTATATTATGTATTTGAAGTCTTCATTCCTCCTTTTTCAGGGTGATTTTTCAAATAAACTGCCTTATTGTTATATTTAGTATTGTTTTATTTATATAGTGCTGGTATTTTCACTCAGGAAATATGTTTAAAAAATAATTTCATATGTACCTTTTATGCTCAAGGAGAAAAATGATTATTGTTTTATGAAATCAGCTAAAGATTGTTAAAAAAAAGAAAGGTTGCATGTATACCATAGGAATAAACACACTGCATTCAATTCCTAGTCGTTATCAAAACTGTATCCTCATTCTTGAAAATCTCGAGCAATTTATCTAGGACATATGAAAAAGTGATTAAAAAAATAAATTTTTTGTTCAAGACTTTAATTTACTGAGCACTTTGAATTTATTATCAACATAATGTGAAAGTAAACTACTCTTATACGTAGAAAAACTACATAACTTGTACAAATTTCTAGCATCAATGCATAATTAATAGCTATATCACAGTGAAAAATTCACTGTTCAAGAAAGAACTTTATTTTGGACTTTAATTTTCAATTTCTAATTTTTGTTATATTTGATTTCTCTTACAATATTTTTCGAATCCAATTGTTTAATTGACCATTGACACTTTTTGGACTTTTGATCTGTTATAACAAAAAGACAGAGTGCCATGTCTCAAGAAATGCTAATCTCTTATAACAACATTGCGTAATTATCTGTTTTTCATTTCCAAACATCAAAGAGTCATTATGTTTATTTAATTACTCCATACCCGTGAATCTTTCACTCATGTCACTTAATGTCAACACCTGTCATCTATTTACTCATTATGTACATTCTTATAAATAGTCATGTATAATTTCAATCTTTAGTCTGGAATATACGAAGGCCAGTCTCGGCCACGTCCGACTCGTCAGGACTCTGAGTCCGGGGCTATTTAGGCCAGATCCGACTCGATCATTTATAATATGTCTGTTTGTTGATTCATGTAAACTGATGCCATCGTTGAGACTCATCCAATAAATACGGAATCCTTCATCATTTGTCTTATCTCTGGAATTGCATATTGGTGGACCTTCGGGAATACGGCACACCTATACTTCGTTTTTACCTCACGGCCACACAGCGCCTCTACCTATACCTCGTACCCCCCAACGCCAACGTTCCCTCACCCCGTTCGTTCTGCAAACAACGGATGCTGTTCCAGACGAATTCCTAAGTACCGTCCAAATCTACACGGCCACAGCTACATGTCTATACAGGTGATAATCTTTTGGTGCAGATATAGTAATGGGTGTTGTTCCGTATGAATTTTTATGGACGAAGTAATATATGATGATCTATCAATACGAGTTAAACAGATTTATTCATGGGATATGCCTCAGAAGTATTGTTTCGTTCGGAGTACATCGGCGTATTGCAAACAATAATGAGATCGCACTCCGTCTCTGTCGCATTGTCACATTTTATAAGATCCTCAGGCTTAACATCAAAGTCCGCTACTGTCCACGACTGCTCAAATTTATTAACTTCTTCATGAAGAAAACTTTTAAAAGTGGAAAACGTTGCAGAATCTGTGCTGATGAAATTAGAATGAACTTTGTCTCGGAAGAGGATGTTGCTAAATATCCATGGCAGGAATCCTCCAACCAATGTGGCCAACATCTGACTGACTCCGGATACTTCATACTGGTCACCAAAAGCACTGACCACTAGAAAAACAAACATTAAGAAGAGCATGATCAGGAGAAGTTGACGAAGGGCTTGCATGAAGTTTGAAAACAGGTACCCAGGGCATCCGTCGACATCCATGTGAATTGTGTTGAAGAAAAAATTTTTGGAGATTCGAAAAGCATTCATCTTCTTGTCGATGAATATGAACACTTGGTGAAGTCTCCATTTCAAATCGTCTCCTTTTATCCTCAGTTCAGGTTGGGTTTCATTCATAACTCCCATGTCTTTAGCCTCAAGAGCTAGGTTTTTGCCACAAATACCTAAGTCATCTACTTGTCTCTTTTCAATCTGTCTCAGTGCGTTAATCAGAGATTCGTTGTATTTCGTATACTTGCGACTTACACCTCCGAAGGTGTCACGTGCGTATATAGTTAACATAAGGAAAAGCGAGACATACTTCAGAGTTACTTGGGCGTTCAATATAATTCCCACCAAAGTGTAAACTAGAATTTCCACGAAAAACGTGATGCATTCAGCAGCGAGAAAGAGGTAAGAAGACATAGTAAGTAGGCACATATTCACGATGAAAAATTCAAACAATCGCTTTCTCCAGGGTAATCTGATTGGGAGTTGATCGGTGTCATGTAAGCTCTTCAGTAACAGTCTCTCAAGGAACGGTAAGGGGGGACAAATGTACGCGCACCAGTGGAGAAAAAGTCTGATCCAAATATTGATAGTCGGAACAAAATAATACAGCAACATTGGGGATAAAACAATAATCATTATCGCCCAATATACAGCCATGAATGGCAGAGCGTACAGACCTATTTTTTTCAAAGGCCAAATTAGAACATTCAGCATCCATTCAAAGGTGCTGTAGCGGACATAAGCGTCCATATCATGAAAACATCTAGTGAGAATCCTCTGGAATTTATGAAGATATGCATTGAAGACCAGACCTAGGACAAGAGAGTCCACAACAATGATTAAGTAGCAGATGATGAAAACAATATGAATGGGTGTCAGGTATCGAACTGCAAAGCTAGCTTGGATGTAATAGGCGTTTATTTTCCGTAAATTTGCCGCTTGTCTCATGTCGGACAATTCTTTGTCCTCGTATATGTAATACAAAGACACGCGAATTATCCATGGTACAATCGCCAAAAGAAGCAGAAATGCGTGCATCATGCGACGTAGACAGAATTGCCATTTATATTTCTTGAATGGTTTCATACTGGAATCACAACAAGAAAAAATTTGTTCGTCCTTTTTTATCTTACACAAGAATACTCTGTTATATAACGTACTAATTAGCCCAACAGGTGCACTAGAAGAAGAAAGAAGTTTAGCAGGTGGAACATAGAATCGAAGTTTGGAAATGGTCAGGGAATATGCATTATCCATCTCCATGTTGTTAGAGTCCAAAACCTCTAGAAATTTTGGCATGTCTTTAGATGATACATCTTCAAAAGACATTTTTTTATTGGAATATAAACCTCCCCGATTTGTTGCTTTTTTCACAACAATACTTTTGGGAGATCTTAGTTTGTGTTCATAAATCACCGACTCCTCGTGAGCTTGATAAAAAGTCGCTGGGACAAAGTAAGGACTAAAGAAGATGGCGATAATGTTCATTACAAACACACAGACGATGATAGCAGTAATCCAGACATTGGGGAGAAGTCTCTCACAAACTAATTTCATATTTTTGTTCAAGTGACAACATTCGTAATGAAAATAGCCAAAGTCGAATTCGTCTTCAATGTTGATCTCAAAATTACAGATTTCCTGACTGAAATTTCCCACAATCTCTTCCGTTCCATTCAGAATAATCCCTTTAGCGTCATTCAACAGAAACCGGCGTAAGTATTCCTGAACATCATAAATGTCCATCGTTGACAAACATTGATCTGGATTCTGGATCAAAGTGAAGTTGTACATGTATTCTACTTCGTAGTTCAGCGTGTTAAAAGACAGAATGTTGTATGCATTCTTCAGCATCATCAAACCGCGGCCCATCTTCCCTGTACTACGGGTCCAGCGGAGGGGTTTATAAACTTCCGACTCTAGTTCTCCAGGGAATGGTCCGGTATGGTTGACAATCGTCAAATGCATATGAATCAATCTTGCTCCATCGTCTAGTTTTCCTCTGATATCCGAACTTAAGGTCGGTGAAATTGGCGTCAGGGAACAGTGAGATAATCGTTCGAGTTTTTCTGTAAGAGTTTCCACTGATGGAGTGGTATCGACATTTTGAGCTGCAGTAGTCGTTCCATTTTCCATAACTGCGGCATCCAGATTTGGTAATGCGGATATTGTGAATATAAAAAATAGCCCAGAAATGGTGCACTTCGTTGAACAGAGCATCATGGAAATACGAACAGGACAATAAGTGTAAAGTCTCACATAGGATAATGAAAAGGTTGACCAAGAATATACCCTTATACAGGTAGACTGTTTACGTCCGGTGTTAAAGGCAATAAAATTATTTTCTGCCTGGAGGGAGACGAGAAACTCCAATCTTCTGTTATCGGATGGAAATCTAATTGAACGGTTGGTATACTCTAATTCTTAATTACCGGATTGTTGTCAGTGAGACACACAGTTGGTCATACTGTATTTGGAACATTTGATCTGATTTTCACATGTTTACGCTAAGGTCATGGTAATTGATGTATTCAAAAAGTAGTACATTGAAGAACGCACGATTTTCCATTTTCGGTTTAACTCGAGGCTTCGTTTTGTTAATTCATATTATTACTTTGAATTTCTAAACTGTTCATTTCACTGTAAATATTACATTTGATGGCATTGTAATATTTAATGTTGAAGAAACAATGTTCTACCATGCATACAATTATAATTTATACAAATACATATAGATATGGATGGAACAAATAAATTGTATTAATGAATATATATATATATATATATATATATATATATATATATATATATATATATATATATATATATATATATATATATATATATATATATATATATATATATATATATATATATATATAAGCTGACAGTAAACAGTATATACTTCATATATAGTAAATTTGATTTAAACAGTGACATATACATCACTGGTTTTAATCACCTGCAGTGGCATAGCTAGGCACAAATTGAAGTGCATGCTCAAAATGGCAGGGAGTCTGGGGTCTGCTCAGAGGCCCACAGTGGATCCAGGGCGAAGCTCCCGTAATCTCCTGGATTATGACGATTTAAAGACTTACAAAAAAACATTTTAAAAATTGAAGAAAATATGTATTTTGACATCGTTTTTCATCATAGAATTAGTCGTGCAAGGCGACACTACATGCCTTAATTGCTGGGACCGTATTAAAATTTTTACTTCTTTAACGTTAAAATAACGGCGCTATCGTAGATAGAGCTAACCTCTGTAAATACTGGTGTAAATTACTTAGTACAAATAAGTGTATGTTGAAATCTTCTTATGAATATTTATTGTATAATGCTGAAAATAAATTACACTCCAAACTTAACTGGGCAAGGGATGTTAAAGATGACTTGTTTAGAATGGGACTTGGGAATTTTTGGATCAATCAAGATTTTATTAATCCAACTAGACTTTGACCCGTGCGTGCACGGGTTGATATTGTTATGAATGCATCCATGTGCATATCGGACATTTACAAAATAGATACATCGACACATTCATATTGTAAGGTACTTTTGAGATAAACAATGAGTGTGAATATAATTCTGGGGGTTTTTTTGTTTTTGGTTTTGTTTTGTTTTGTTTTTTTTTTTTTTTTTTTTGCAAAATTGTTGCGTAACGGCGTAGCGCAGAATGGGTTTGACCCCCAGATAGCTATAGATCAAGTCATGAGTTCGAATCACGCCGGAGCTTACAAAAAAAGCTACATAAAATTCACCTTTCCAAACAAAGAAGAAGGTACGGTTTGGGCTTTATTGTGCCCTAAAAAATTCATGTTTTCAAAAAGTTATGGTATTGGCTTAAATATGAGTTGAGTATATGAATGTGATAAATCATGAAAGAATACGGCATGAAGAAGGACCATTCTGGAAATATGACGTCATTAATTTGGTACATTTCTAAGTTTTTAGCAGAAAAAACCTCAAAATGACTCATTTCTGGGGTTATTTTCCTTAAGAAAATAGTGTCCACAGCCGTCGCCCACCGCAATTTTTGGATATGTTGTGTAAAATCCTTTGAAAAATCATACATATGAAAATCTTTGTGGGCGATGCATGTGGTCTATATTATCTGAGAAAAAATTTCACTGAAAATTGATGTCTTCTGCAACTTTTTTAAGAAAATACGGGAAAATGCACAAGTTTATGACGTCACAATTAGCCTTTAGGAAGTTGTATGAGAAAAACGATTTTTAAAAATCTTCTTACTGCATGGAATTTCAACGACTCAGAAAGCTTGACTTTTAATTTCTTACATCTCTTTCATATTTTTGAAAAATACTGGGCAAGATTTGTATTGAAAACGTACCTTGTTCTTTAATAAAAGAAATTATGGATATTTATTGAAAATATGACAACAACAAAGAGTTCAGCACTGCTGATACATATCAAGCAAAGTAATGAAAATGAAGAAATGTGCTAAGCTGGTATTTTTACACAAATCAGTTATTAAACTAAAGGTGTAAAAAATTTTGTAACAATTTTAACACTGCAGGTCTCAACTTGTTCACGATATGATCTCAACAATAAAAGAGTTAAGCACTGCTAATACATATACTTTATATATACATAGGTAATAGACATGTATATAATCTGTTAAAGCAGACATGAAAATGGAAAAATGTGCTACCTGTTTTTTTTCACAATTTAGCAGATGTGAAACAGAACAGATTATCTTGCAAATACCCCCCTACCCCCCCCCCCCCCCCCCAAAAAAAAAAAAAAAAAAAAAAAAAAAAAAAAAAAAAAAACATACTGGTTGTTCAAGAGATCATAATAGAAATTAAGAATATCAAATGTACTTTATATATGATATAAGAAAATGCTCTCATGATTGTCTGTTTTGATAAAAATTAATATCCTTGAATTAGTACAGTATAAAATATATGGGAAACATAAATTATCATTATTATTAGATAAACCAAGCTTAGTAGGAAAGTAGGAACTTGAAAGTACTTCTTGCTGCAATAATGAAGCCTTTTCCTGGGGGTGGGGATGGGCACAACTCTTTTTGGATCATACAATATCATTGAAATCATACAATGTAATCAGAAACATTTTAAAATAAATGTTTCTGATGTAATTATTCAGAGCATAATTTTTTCCAAAATATTTAGTAAAGTCTGAGTTTACTGACCTTGACCGATTCTATTTTGGGACAGCCAGTGAGAATTTGGGAGCGGGATCTTGAACTGAATATGGGAATTTTTCTTTCTTCATACGTAAATAATGCAGCAAAAATAAAAAAAAAAAACCTCATAAACATTTATATATCTGTTTAGTGATAACAAAAGGTAATCTACTGCAGTATTCAACGATCAAAAGTCATTACATCACTTGAGAACTGACATGGCTGCTGAAGAAGACAACTTGTTTTCACGCTGGTGTATTTTTTTCTTGTGGCGATTTAATAAAACGTTAGTTTGTTTGCTACGATTAAATTTACTTTATTTCATCAATGAATAAATATTTTTTACGATCTAAATTTTGTCCCACCTCATAGTTTTGAGATTTACTATGCATGGATTATATTTTACAAACGATTGAAATTTTAGCAGCATTGATAGAATGAACTGTACGGACCGCAAGGGCTGACTTCAGACTACCTATTAAGCGTAGTTACCATAACAACCTTTACATATTTAGAAGAACAGGCTGTCCCTTCTATATAACGTACTGAAGATCAGTAACAATAATTTATATATTTCACCCACTTTTTTGAAAGTTAAAGAAATTTTTGGAGGTGAATTTAAATATAAACAATAAAATGCTTTCTTTGATGGTTCACATGGGAAATGCACGGCGCAAACATTGCAGGGGGTGTGCACCGTATTGTTGACAGACCAGGGTCAGAGGTCATTACATGTATTTACATAACAAAGCTATAAACCTACAATAATGCTATTGATTTCACTACACTCCTAAGAAATATAATGTGAATTTTTTGCATTGAATCAAATATTTCTTTGCCATTAGTTTATGTTTCATATTTACCGCGTTATAAATTTCAGCAGTGAAGGTACATGTAATAGTAAACATGGCAAACAAATTCAAGTTGCAATCATTTAGACACATTTCAAATTGAAAATATCGGTTATATTGACGTTATTTAATTACTTCGATTTATTTCAAAGTTAAGAAATGAAAATAATGTTATTGTAATTTTTGGCGGAAAAAGAATGCCTACTTCACGAAGATGTGATTCTAGCTGGAGTTGTAACCCCCCCCCCCTTCCCCTCAAAAAAGCATAAAAGAAAGGAGGGATAAATAAAATCGGGTAGTTACATTAATATTGCTCCTACAATCATGAGCTTTTTCCCTTCGTTGAGATGGCCAGAGACATAAATAACATATAATAAATGTGTCTCCGAGATGGCGAATGATTACCCACGTGGCCACAATATCACATTTGTATTGATAAACTCAGAAAGATAATACAAATATGACTGTGTTAATTTTCATTGGAAATTTGCTATATATTCTGTTCATATATATTTATGATTTCTAATTTCTTATTAGAGAAATATAAAATAACAAATATAACTTAGTACTTCTTTTGTCTTCTCTGATTTGAACACCGTGATTAAGCATGAGTGTAATGCACATGCGCAAGATAGTAAAATCCGAAAAATCCAGAAGATTTCCGGAATTTTTTGAGGAATTTTCATTGATTATTAATTAGCGAAGGTTAATTGAGAAAAAATAAAAACAAATTGGTAATCTTTAAGTACCAATTATGTTTAAAATATATAAAACAAAAGACAGTACTCTTCCGATTTATCGGTATTAAAGGCCAAAATTCGAGTCTATTATTTTAATATAGTAGTATAGATACAGTTTATATCTTTATATAAGGAAAGACTGTTGGATATCTACCTTCAAGATTGTAATGCCTTTTTTGAAAATTCATCAAAGTGTTTCTTGTATAAGCACATTGTGTGTGACAATTTTTCGAAAATCCATGCATATTTGACAAAACCTATTCATTCTAAGTTAAAGAAGTATATTACTAGAATAAGGCTTTCTTCCCATAGCTTAAGTATAGAAACAGGAAGATATCAGAAAATAGAAAGAAGTAATAGAATATGTCAATTTTGTAATGATCATTGTATCGAAGATGAATATCATTTTTTGCTTGAATGTCCTGTTTATGATTCTTTAAGAAGAAAATATATCAAACCATATTATTTCAGATCTCCAAATATGTACAAGCTTACTCAGTTAATCAGCTCTCATGATGTTGGTGTTTTAGTTGGATTAGGGAAATTTATTTTTCATGCAATGATATTAAGAAATGATGAATAATTTAATTTATATGTATATTATGTATAGATATTTTTCATGTATAATGGAGAGTTTAATGCATACTGTAATTGTTGGTGTTGAGGAGTCGGACAGATGGACACTAGGGGTTCCACCCCCCGTAGACTCTCGCTATGCGTGCATAATTATGTTAATTTTTTGTATAGTAATGGGCCGTATGGCTTAAAGTTGTTTAATAAAGAATTATAAACTAAATTGCCGAAATTAGGGCCAGTATAAAAGTGTCGGCAAAGTGGAGAAATTCAAAAGGTCACGAATATAGTGGAAACATTTTAAATGTATAGGAAATGAAATAGCAATCTCTTAACATATTCTAATTAAAATAAAAACAAATCGCCTTGACTCAATCAACCTAAAAAAAAGGCAAAAATTATTGTTTAGAAAAATCTTCTGGATGGCTGTCTGAACAACTTTCGCGGCTCACTGAATAATTTTTGAGATATAGATCACGGGATAGTACAGGTTATTTTCAGAATAGATAAACACGTACAAAAATCTAACCTTATATATTAAAGTACGGGCGCAAATAGTTACAGATTGAAGGAAAATAAATTTTATACTTCAATCCATTCATAATACCTTTATTTTGAAGTATAATTTTTGAAGAATTAATTATTTTTACGAAATGATGTACATGCTTCAGCTTACAAGCTTGTACATGGAAGCTACGCCACTATTTATACAGTAATGGCTGTTGAGATGCGCAATAGTAAATATCAACATTTATTATTAATTTTATTCAATAGTTTACGACTTGGTGTTTTTTTTTTTTTTTTTTCAAATGTTGCTACAGTATTTTTATAATTTACCGTAATCTTAATTAAATAATTCAAATTTGATATTTTTGCTCTTTACATGCTTAATTGATTTAATTATACTTAATAATGTCACTGTAATTTTGGGGATCATACAATCTGCGTTATGTTTTGAAAACAATTAAAGGACAGAGACGTTAATTTCTGTCGGTCTGCCGGGTCTTTGATAGTACAGGTATTTATAGTGTGACCACATGCATACGTCTGTTGTCTCCCGTGTGCAATTTATGTACCAATGTACATATAATTTATTTTAAAAATCCATTGGTTCATTATTCAACTTTCTGCAATATAAATAAGGCGAACGGACCCTGTGCGAACAAGTTTTAGGGCGATCGAACTCTGGGCGAACGGGAATTAGGGCGAACGGCGTCAAGGGCAAACAAGTTTTAGGGCGAACGAACATACAACCATGTTTTACAATATGCCCAGCGTGATAAGTGCTTTGTTGTTTACAATCCGGGTTGAAAGCGGTTCTGCGTCATAATCCGGATTAAATTCAGTGTGCGTGACGATCGATATCAAACACGTACCTTGTTTTCCTCAAAGCTGTGAAAAATGGCGGACAGAGGAGCAGTTTGGACGGACGATGAAACCCGACTTCTGATAAAATTTTGGGGACAAAAAGAGGTACAAGAGAGTCTTGGAGGGATGTATCGTAATTCTGAGGTTTATGACCAAATCGCCGACAAAATGACTGAGAACGGATACGACAGAAACGCCAAACAATGTAGATGTAAAGTGAAACAACTCAAGAAAGACTACAGACGCGAAAAAGAATTAGGCAGTCCCTCCAAACGTCGAGCGTTCAGATTTTTCGAGGAGATGGAGGGCATAATAGGAAACGTGGTAACGCCTGGATTTCAATGTAACGCTTCCTCGGAGAGCGTGTCCGACTGTGAAATATCAAGTCATTCTGAAGGCAAGTTTCTCTCGTGATTCTTTAATTGATTGGCTTTTTATTCTGTTTTAGTGTAGTGTTTGTAATGTTGAATGTGTGATTGTCTGTAGATATATTGCATCTGGACCAGGATGTCTACTTTTAATGCTGTACGGTATTTATAATGTTGTAGGTGAAACGCACATGTACAGTACACACATGTATCGTCTAAAGCTGAGTTTGTGACAATGTAGAATTCATAATTCTGTTTGAACTTTCTTTGTATTTTTTTTATCCTGAAAGTGGAAAAAAAAAAAATTGCTCTAAGAGTTATTAGTACATGCTAAATAACCAAAGGTCATTTCATAAATATATCATCCTTAAAAATCATTTGACTGTGGCAAGTTTTATTTTCATAAATTGAAAAATCTTCAAATTTAAATTGAGATCGATGTCACATTGTTTTCAAGACCAAATATTTGTAAATGTTTAGTAGAAAATTTGATTAGAGTGTAACTATTTCATGAAGAAGAATGTCAGTATAGTGTTTCTATGTTTACAAGTCATGTCTTACCACAACGGTGAACCAAGATATTATTTTCTTTATTTCAGAAGCTGTTAAGGCGAATACAAGCCATGTAGAGGATAGTGCAGCAGTTCCTTGTGATAAAGATAAAACAGAAAACCAAACTGAAAGAGTGAATACGGAAAAAGAAGAGAAGGTCAGGAAACGAAGAAGCATAACAAGTTTGGCTGGTAAGCAAAAGTGCTGCTCCTAAGGGTAGAGGAGATAGAAGAATGGGGATATAAAGAGCGGGATGGGGGGGGGGGGGCTACGTTACAAGTGTTAGGGAACTGTGAATAAAAAGGGTACTGGATAGCAAGAATAGAACTGGGATATTTACGCGTTATTGATAACAATGGATAGAGAGATGGGGATATGTAGCTATAGGGGAGGTTAGGTACGAGTAAGGGGGGGGGGGGGATTGCGAAAATGCTCCAAGGACATTGGCGTCTAGAGAGTATTTACTGTGATGAAAGTAAAATAAAATCAATACATTATATCAAGGGTATTGAACGTATGACCCAAATTAAAATATACATATTTCATAATACACTGTAATGTACTTTGACAGATGACAACATGCATTGTACATGTGCTCGTACGCATGTATTTTATTCCGCGTACTCAGAGTAGATGTGCTGGTGTAAATTTTAAAATTATCACCAGCAACATGAACAATGTTTGTTTAAATTTTGTCATATTCTTATTCGGTGTCTTTATTGCTGCAAAATTGATGAAATAAAGCCGTGAATCAACAAATTATTGAACAAAAATTAGATGAGAGAGAGAGAGAGAGAGAGATTTTGCTAATGGTTATACATGTATGGGCAAATTTCATCAAAATTCACTTGACTTGAATTCTCTCTATATATTAATGCTCTGTTCTCTCTCCCTCTCTCTAAATATCAATGAGGATCTTTCTTGATTTATCATAATATAATATTAATACTTGCAGATAGACTACGGGCAGCAAAAAGATGGCGAAGTTCACTTAATACAACCAAAGAAAATGACCGAGACACGAAATCACTGCTAGAACGTACACTAGCCTCACAGACTCCTGAATTCCAAGCCTCCGTGTTACTGGAAATAGAAAGGATGAAGATAGAAAAAGAAATTGAGTTAGAAAGAATGAGGCTGGAGTACAAACAGAAACAGTGGAAAGATATTTTAGAACTTCTAGTTAAGAAGAATATTCCATGGAACACGAGCCCTTCACAGTCAAGTAGTGGAAACACATTGTCAAAGGAGGACATCCACAGTAGCAAAAATATCAACATTTCTCAGAGCAGTGAAAATAATCCATCCTAATCAAATTATTTCTTCGATAATCGAAATAAATAGTTGCAATATAAATCATCGTTTACTTGATCAATTCATTTCAGGGGTTGGATGAAAATGCTTGTATAAAGAGGTCTACATAATCTTTAGCCAAAATGTTATACTTACATTATTAGATTGTTTTCCCTCTAGCTTTTACAACAGGTACTGCAAAAATATTTTTCGAGAATCCTTGCTGATGTTATTTTTTTAACACCAGGCCTATATATATTCCATTACAATAAAACTATAATTTACATTAAGTATGCCAGCATTTTTGTTTACATGCTCTGTCCCGAGACAATCAGCCTCATACATAGCGAAAGAAATAGACAGTTTTTATTTTTACCTTGCATTCTAAAGTCTAATCAAGGAGTTAAACTCTTTCGAATCCTACTGCGGGACGAGGAGGCCGATGTTCCCCTGTCGCAATAAATGCTACCTAGCACGAAAAATTTCCATCTCTGCTAAATGGTCATAAGTCTAAGTATGCAGCCTTACATCAGCAATTCGTGGCGCCCTTATATAAATGACAAAAATCTTGAAGGGACGTAAAGTTAACATGCACGTACCTGTTTACCTATATATTGATTGTATATTTTAACATAATTTAATTTCGTTTGTATTCTAGCCTCTGATTGGTTAATATCCAAAAAAGGAACACAAATTATTTCTGTATAACCTGGTTTGGTATGGGACCCCCCCCCCCCCCCCCCCGACAACCAGCTGAATCATCTGTATCCATACAATCCTCTCATTTCCAGTCCTCGGGATTCATGGAAAATTCCAGATTTAATAAATGTACCTTTAACTTCAAACAATAATTCCATCTTACCACATGTAAACAAACAACAAGGCTGCTAGGCCTATGTATCAGTTTTTACCTCCCCTCGCTTCCCATCACTCCCCTTACTTCCGTTACTACGGTTGTATTATTGAGCGGCAAACGAATATATAAATAATTCGCGGATTATAAAGCGTAAACTGACCCAAACCAGATTATACTCGAATAATTTGGCCAAGAATTAGAGTCATTCCTAAAATAATTTCTTTTTTTACCTCTCAAATTAAATCTTATATAGACATATATAGACTTGCATTCTTCACAGAATCTATTTCTCAACAATTCTTTTGGATCGCTTTTCTCTTCTCTGGCCACTATCTCAATTACTTCCTCGTTGAAATTTAAGCTAAGCCTCCTGACACTATGACTACCGAAAAAGGTAAAAGGTCACTGTCTTGTTCTAAATTTTGAGTTTACTCCTATTCAGTAAATTCAACGTTTATAACGTAACAACAAAAAGTGTTTATTGGTTACGAAGGTGTCATACGCTACAGATATGGTTATCACTGACAAAAATACGGCAAAATGTAACGAGAAACTGCTATTGCAAACAAAAGGATGTCCTCCCGAACTGGTCATCCTCCGTTCCATGGTTACAATTTATTCCCCGACTTGGTTTGGGGTGACATAAGTATTCCTTTCATTAATCTTCTCCACAATCCTTTTTTTTCTAAGCTAGCCGTTTTTGAGTCGTTTTTTTCAGTTTTATTTGCAATTCTATATCTTAATCAATGTTTGCAACCTAAGTACTATAAATTTAATATAATATATCATTCTATAGAAATTCAACGCTTATAATTACTCCGTGAAATATATAGTACTTCAGACTGAGAAGACAATTACCCGTATTTTTTTTATATTTTATTTCAACATTATTATTATTACTCTAATGGCTGTCAACCAGGTCTCTGTCACATTTTCTATGAGGCATGACGAAAATTACTCCTGATTCTTATGCCCTGTTTTCACGAATGCGAATTAAATATTTAATTCGCAGTGAATTAATGCAAATTAAACTAATGCGAATTAAATTGCGTTCACACGACAGTTAATGCGAAGTAAACTAATGCGCATTAAAATTTTATTTCTACAGTAAGGTTATTCTGTAAAGCTATTATGACGGAGTGGTTAGTTAGTCAGTATATGGTTGTTTCTCATAAAGCTTGTTAATCTGAATTTTAAAAGAACGCCGATGACCGAAAAGAAATAAAACAGTATTCTCGTGCTAGTATACTCTCTCGAAGATCATAACTGGAGGGAATATGATATCTTAAAACCAAAATCATCAATTGACATAATTTACTTTTATTTATTTGTGAAAATTGTTAATATAAGCATTTTTCAGAGCAAAATTATCAATCACTACCTACGAAGACGTGCATTCACACAATGTCTTTTTTACTGTAGAAGAGAATAATTTTGAAAAATAAAATCTCGTGGTATCCTAAATTTTGTAGCTGACTGTTCGAGAATTGGTAGCCAGCCAGTAGGGAAGAAGACATTCCTTCTACAAAGTATCACAACTAAAAGCAGGGTTTTCGCTGTTGCACCTATATCGTCACAAACGTCAATATTTTATAGATTTATTTACAAACCATGGACCCTACATTTAAGAATATTTGCTAAAATTTCTTAATCATCACCTGACACACTCTTTGGTGCCATAGCTCCTAAATTGCATGACTTTATTTGAAACACAATAGCATAATATTTTTATAACAACAAAATAAATGGGAATGCATTTTAATGAATTTTAATATATTGGTTTTAAATCTTAATTTCTTTAATTTGGTGCAATGATATAAGAAAGACAATACAGGTAAAACAAGGGGAAAAGTAGAATATGCTAGACGTACAAGAATGATAAAATTTTATTAATATTCCTTTATTATTTGAAATACAGTACAAATGATATTTATTGTTACATACAACTAATGACGATTCAATTATAAGTTATTCTGTGTCTGGCATACACATGGCTGAGTAGCTTTCACCAAGACCCCACTAAAATAAAAATATTTTTTAAAGGAATTTACCATGTAAAAATATGTTATTAATTTTAGTCCAAGTTGTAGACAATAAGTTGTAAGAATATATGAATACGTACACACATTCAGCACAGCAGGCATTGGCATAGGTTACGTTGTTTGCTCCGCACACAAAGTTATACTCGTATTGGCAGTAGGAACATATTGGCTGGATTTCCGGACATGGACAACAAGTCTCGCATGCAATTTCCACTTTCCTTCATTTGGTTATTTTGAAATAAATACTTGTACAAGCCTTACTTCACCCTAATTATATTTTTCTCGTACAGCATTTCAATTTCAGTTATATTCAGGCACGTAGCAAGGGGGGTGGGGGTGGGGGGCTGGTCCCCCCCCCACTTTTTCCCCAGACTTATTTTACTATTTGAAATGTTAATTGAAAGGCCGGTTGGCCCCCACTTTTTGTTACAGAATAGTAAAATAAGGGTTTTGTAGTAGTGTTTGAGAAAAAATTTGGTACCTACCCCCTCCCGAAATAGGAATTTCGAGTTCGGACAATTTTCCTTTTTTTTTTTTGCTTGTCAAGTTTTTTTTTTTTTAGGTAAGTTGAAATTTTTTTCTCTGGCTGCCCCCCCCCCCTTTTTCAAAAACGATGCTACGTCCCTGATATTGATTTGTAAATATTGGAGTTTAATACCCTTTTCAAAATTATGTCGATATACTTACGCACAAGTTGCATGACAACTGTTCAGATACGTCTTTGCGTCACTTCCGCAGACTGGGTTTACCACGTCATCACACTTGCACGGATTTAACTTACAAGGGCATGGATTATTGCAAGCAATTGTCACATCTCTGAAACAATATCCATGTGACTTTCACTCAATGATGGAAATCCAAAGATATTATCCAAAGAAAATTAATGATAAACAATTTTATCTTTAACATAAACCGAAAGTAAAAATGAACAATTATCTACAAATGATAACTTAGTGAATAAAATCTACAAATGACAAAATATGCAAGCGACTTACGAGCATTTAGCCTTGCAAGCATTATCATAAGTGACGTCATCCTCACCACATACCGGGTCACGTGTATCGTTACATACACAGTTGCTGGAGCAGGGACAAGGATGGTCACAAATAATACCAATGTCTCTAAGAAGCAAGAGATATTGCATGTAATTTTTTTTATGGTTAATATCGTAAGAAAGTAGAACAGATCATCAAGCTTTTCATGTATTGGTTCACATACTTGATATTTAATCTAACTTATTATTAGCTTGAGATAAATTATGATTGATGCATTCAACTATTGGGTCATATAGAATTCACCAAAATGGTTATTTTTTAAATGAAAGTCCGTATCTGATAGTATTCAAGAATTCTTAAGATGGAATTAAATACTTTTCAAGGGCCTGGTCAGGAGAAGTGTATGTCAAACCGTCAGCTCCACAGACTTCAGGGCCAGCAATAGGTGTACACGGACAGGTTCCATTACAAGCAAATTCATCATCATCACTTCAGTGAAAAACATCATAAAAATTCTACATGTTTGATTGGTTCATTTAACAGTTTAAATTCCTGTTTATTTAAGATGTCTGACATTGATTTTTGAACCATTAACTGTTATACGTTAAAATCAGTAAAAAGATCATTATGTAATTATTTTCTTATTCTTAGGAAAGTCAATATTCTTTTCTCAACTTACTATCCAAAAGGTATATTGTACAATGAAATCTATACAATGTACAGAGTGAAACCCTGAATAAGGTCTCTGTTTTCTATCATAGTATAATATAAGTACATTTGTGACCTTCAGCTTTTATACAGTCACAAGACGTTTTTTCTATATATAACTTTAATAATAATAAAGATCCGACGATTGGTTTTGCATGATATTCACATCTCTATGTCAATCTATTCCCATTATTAAGACTGTTGACCGACAATATAAAATGTGTTCTTTTCTACCTTTATTATTGTTTCTTTGTTCTGTAATAAACATTGTAATTAATGATCATTTGTTTTTGTTATTTGTCGACGAACATTTTCTGTGGAATTTATGTAGAATTTAACTCACAGTGTTTTGCAGTAGACTCAGAATATAAACAAATCAATTTTTTAAATAATATTAGTAGTTATCTATAAGAGACACATAAACACACAAAAATGCAAGCCAGTTATTCGAATTATCAATAATTTTCTCTTTAGATTGACAAAATTTGTACATCGTGCCCTTTCAAGTCTTAATCAGAGGTAAGTAAAAGTGAAACAACAACATTTATTATAATGTATATTATAATTTATTATATAAAATTGTTCACTATTTTTAAAATTGAATGGCATAAAATAGATATACGTTTCATCAAATTAATTTTTATACAGGACTATGTTACTTACACACATCCAAGTTTACAGATATTGTCGTAGGTAAGTCCTTTCCTTGAGCAAACTGGGGAATATTCACACTTGTCACAGTAATGACAACGACAAGCTGATGTGCCATTGCACAGGGACTCCCATTTCCTGCAAAAAAGCTTATATAAATAATGACCACCACCACCATCACCAACAATACAACAACAAATAGCAATTGAAAATACCACGCGGAGAAAGAGTCGTTCCAAAATGTTTGAATAAGATGTATTTCTGTATGAACGTTTATTCCCTCTACTCAATAACGACAATACAAAGGTACGACAGTGACAATTAACAATGATTTATTAACAATGTAGTTCAAAAATAGATAAAAAAGAAAAAATCTATATATCTTAATGAAAAACAGGTATTTCCTAGTGACATACGTGCTCCTAATTGATTAAACAATAAATGTACTGAATGTTTTTAGTGATTTATTAACACAAGATAGCCTTAGTTTAGATTTCGTTTATTTCGCCTATACATAGGTATTAATAAAAACACCTCTGTTTGAATATACCAGTGAATATCTCCTGATTGTTACGGAAATACTTACAAATAAAAAATTTTTGGAAATCAAATATCAAATACAAACCTGTTGTTTGTATTTTTATGAAGTAGAATTTATCCCCCCTCCCCCCCCCCCCCCAAAAAAAAAAGGGAAAAAAAACTTCTACATGAAAAGAAATCTCTTGCTGTTGCCTTCAATTCGACATTTTGATATATCGACGACTTTTTATCAATTACCAATATTCATTTTCATTCTTACGTTGATTAGATATATCCCACTGAACTCGAAAGACACCGCAGAGTCTGACACATCTATTTCATATTTGGATCGATGACATTCTAACAACTAGTCTTTATGATAAAGATGATAACTTCAGCTTTTCTCTCGTCAGCTTCCGTTATTTATGTAGCAATATTCCATTACCGACTGCATATGGGATTTACGTCGCCCAGTTGATTCTATATGCAAGAGCTTGTTCTACGTACGAAAAATTATAAAACGAAACTGGCTACTAATAAATAAGTTGATACAAAGATATCAAACATCTTGTTTAAAGTTAAAATTTCGCAAATTTTATGGTCGATACTATGACCTTGATTGCAAAGATGACTTATCGTTAGGTTGAATGTTGATTGACGTCTTTCATACAAATTTTCAAACTGTATTGTCTACGAATTTTTCAGTTTACCCGATTATGACAAAGAGCACACGGCGGGTGTTATTGGTTGACAGGGAGGCTCACTCCTCCAAGGCATCTGATTCTATTTCTATTTTCAGAGGTCCATGTTTGCTCTGTTCACAATTCATATTGTTTAATTAAAGAGACAAAGTGCTATACATATTTCACTTACGAAAGAATTTCTTCGCATTGCCTCCGCTTTATGGTTTTGAAACAGCAGGCGTCTGGTTTTCTGGTAAATTTACACAGACACGGTAAGTCATAACAAAGGGGAACTCTTTCACTCAGCATCCACTCAGAGGAACATTTTCCTCTGTACTGTACGTCAATACCTCTGCAAAAATACAAAGTCATGGAATTTCTAGTTTGTTTTATAATTAATGTGTCATCAAAGCAGCATGTTGTAAATTTTTCAGTATGCTCAGATTCTACAACATTATAGAAGGATTGATTGATTATTGTTGTTTTACGCCGAGTCGGCAATATTTCAGCCATATTTCGGCGGTACATTATAGAAGGAAATATTAAATAATGTATTTAATACTTCCTATTAAAACTTTATAGAAGAAAGAATTAAATACATTATTTACATAAAGATATTTAATATTTTTTTTCTAAAAATATTCAGTATTTCGAGCATACAATGATATTAAGAGCGATAAAAGGGAATACTGGTTGGTTGGCAATCACATTCCACGAAAATGCATAGACACCGTAGACACTCATTTAATGAACAGATTTATTACCCAGAACGTCATGCAAGTACAATAATTTTCACCATCGTCGGAACCCATAGTTTTTTTTTCTATCTATTTCACTACATTCAGCCCAACTACTACATTCAACAGTGTAAGAGAGAAAAAATCTGTGGGTTCCGACGATGTAATTTTCCCCATCGTATAGTAAACTTATATTAAAGATTTTGCACAATATATTCTGCAGATTCTATTCACCAATACTCACAGTCTGGCGGCATGACACGCATTCTTGTATGTTTTCCCATTGATACCACAGACACGCCCACTTCGCCAAAGACAGTTAAATCGACCTCGATATTTTTTGTCTCTTTTGAAAAGGGAATCTATTGGAAAATCATTTTTATGATAACAAACTTCCACAAATAATAGCATTATAGGTTTAATGTTAAATGAATGTTGTGCAATTTAATGTTAAATGAATGTTGTGCAATAAAGCTTTAGACTTTTGTAGGCATGGTGCAGTATACAATTGTTAACAGTACCACAGTATCGAGATCGACGCCAGAGACATGTCAAATTTCTTCTAAATTTCCTGTAGAATTTCCGGTTTTTCATACCTATAGAGACCAAAAAAATCATTAATCTTTATTTAAAGAAAAACTAGAGAGTTTTAAGCTTTTGATACAGTATTGTAAAACGTAGGCTAATTTTGTTTTCCTGTTACGTTTACGGTTTAGCTAATTTTAAGTTTTAGCCAAACCATTTGATTCAGTACCACAGGTTCGAGCGCTTCTTCGAATACATGATACGTTCTTCCAAAACTTCCTGTAAAATTTCCTGTTTTTCTTCCAAAACTTCCTGTAAAATTTCCTGTTTTTCCTATCTAGAGAAGGATAAAAGTATCTATCAGAAACCTATGAAACAAGTCAAATGCAAAATACAAGTAATTCACGAATAAAAATAAATCAAGTTTGATCGTTTTATAAGCAAGCACACATCAGAGAATCTATTGGTTATTACATGCATATTGATTTAATGTTGGATAAAATACATGTATGCTATTTGACAAACTTCCTTTATGTTGTAGCATCCTCCATTTTCGGTTCCACATCTGATCCAGCTGCCGTAGGGACTGAGATATTTTATCCATCATGTTTTGTCCATCATTGAAAACTAGTTCCAAGTGTGCTAGTCAAGAGAAAAGTTAAGGTTAAAAAAGTAAAAAAAAAATGATTTGTAAGAATTCAGATGAAAATTTCACTTCAGACGATTATCATGTGGTCACTTAAATATATATGTTAAAGTGTAATATTTTACATTTGCTGTGTTTTTCCCATCAGGCAACTATGAAATTGATTTGAATGCCATTTTTACATGGAGCAACTCGCCCTAAAATGATGTCACAATGAGGCTACAGAGACGTTAATAAAAATATAACGAAAACTGCAGCGAGAAGTTCAAACATTGAGTACATTTTTGGTGCTTTTAAAAATGTGAAATGCAGATATAAGAAATGTTTTTAAGTTTTGTGTTAGTTATTGGTGTGTAAATCACACAGACTTGTTATGTAGGCATATTTCTTGAAGCGTATAAGCGCTTCATCAAAAATATGCCTACGCACAAAACTAAAAAAAAATTCTTTAATATCTGCTTGAAAAGGAAATGTTTGAAAAGAGTATGGAAAGAGTAACATTAACTTGTTAGGTAATATATTGTAAGTAAATGATAAAAGAAAATGTGAAACGTAGGATGTGATGAGTAATAAGAGTGATAAGGGGAGAGAATCCAATGACATCTAAACCACACAAGACATAATGCAATGTGAAGCTAAACTACAGATTATATTGTATATATAATCATATGAAGATTATTTATGCACGTATTTGAAGTTTTACAGTAAGATACATTTTGCTAAAGTACGTAGTTTAATTGGAAACAAAACTTGAAAGCAGTTTGCATGCGGTTATAATTAATTATAGATCGACGTTACCCTATATGGAAACGTTGTGAAACTTCTCGTACAAATAAAATCATCGAATTCAATGCCCTGTTCATACGGAGAGTTTAATTCAACTTAAACGTAAGTTACTGCAAATTAAATATGAATCGCATTCACACGGATAATGTAATGCAAATGAGTTTAATTCGAATTAATTTACTGCGCATTAAATTAATTTCCATTTGCTCAGTGAGATCGCTGAGCGAAGCTCACTCGAATTAAATATTGACACATGCGTAATGACAAAATTAAGTCACTTGCCACATGTCGGTGATCAGCTATAGGTACTCATACTATTTCTGGGTGAAAAGCAAAGCGAAAATATGTTAATCTCCAAAAATGTTTACGGTCACTTTGAGATTATAGCATATGAGTCTGCTCTGGATAAGGTGACTTGATTTAAAAATGACGTCATAATAACCTTACTGAATAGCCTACTGTAGAATAAAGTCTTAGTTTGCATTAGTGTACTTTGCATTAATTGTCGTGTGAACGCAATTTAATACGCTTTAGTTTAATTTGCATTATTTTACTTCGTATTAATCTACTGCGAATTAAAAAATAATGTGCATTTGTATGAATAAGGCACAAGAAAATAGGCTCTATCACTATTTCTTATCACAATTTACTAATTGAAAGTAGCCAATTTGAATAGTTGAATAATTTTGCACAACAGACAAATGCTTCAAGCTTGATGCAAATAAAATCAAGCAAAATGTTGTCTTCCATATTAAATTGCAATAACTTCTTGTAATCAGAGAAACAACAATGGAATTGCCTAATATAACAGATATTAATGATGTATTGGATAATTCCCTTAAAATAACTTTTACCATAGCCTACTTGCTTGTAGTTATTATACATGTATATCAAGACCCAGCAAGAAGATAATAAGAGTAATTTTAAAAAAGTAAATTTATTTTATATTTACTTATCATTTAAGCTATCCATAATAAAAGAGAAGATTGTCCAAGGTATTTTACAAATTTATTTGAAAAAAAAAATTTGATGTCTTAAAAAATCTAGGAGGTAAAATGTTTATGATAATTATGTACTTACCTAAAGGCTTGCAGTCCCGCTCAATATTTCTTTCCAAACATTTTAGAAATCTATGTTTTTGATTCCATCTTTTGTAATCTGAAATTTAATGCTTTGACATTCTATCCTCCCACAAAAGCATGCATATTTTTTGAAGCTCTTGATTCATAAAAATATTTTTGAGATGTACAATGTGTTTTTTAACACATCACATTTAAAACATCAGTTGGCTGACTACTAAAACTCGAGCAGTATCAATTTTGAACATTTCTTCACATTTTACGATATACCTAGATATTTGCATATTTTTCATAGATAGGAGAGAGGCTTTTCAGAAAGAATTCAAAGTTTCCTATTGAATTGCTCAGTCATGCCAACAATCTCAAAGAAATGAACATGAAAGAAATAATACTTACTTGCTGCGCTAAGCAATTTAAACATGTCTAGTAAAATAAAAGATACTAGGGCAAAAAACACTTGTCTTAAAAAAGATGCATCCATATTAGACTGGAAATATCAAATGAAAATATATCAATTCAAGAAGTAGAAAGTCTAAATAAATTGAAAACGTGTCACGATTTCAAACAAAAAGAACTGGTAACACATTTCCCTGGTTGTTAACCACTAAAATATGCAAAGGTTAGAAATAAAGAAATCAACTACGTGTAAAAATTCACAACAGAAGATTCTGATTCAAGACTTTGAGGAAAGAAAGTTCATTGAGGAATCCTTCCTAGCAATACGGACATTTTAAATACCCAAGTTAGGGTCTGCCTCATTAAGTCATAATAGAAGCCGGAACAGTCTTTCATTTGTCAATTTTCTTTTGAAACAGTTGGTGTCACCATCTGCATATGCAGTGCGTGAACGACAGATAACATTTGCTTAAATTTCTGAATACTTACTCTTTCAACCAATCTGTGAAATTTATTATTCAATATCTTTTTGTAGGTTAAAGGGAAATGCTAAATCCTATATAGTATTCTTTTTTCATTGCTTTGTGAATGCAATCCGTTTTTTTAATTTTTTTTCTATCCTCTGCATAAAGTTACCCTGTTATATCGTTATATTTCATACTATATGCAATATATATATATATATATATATATATATATATATATATATATATATATATATATATATATATATATATATATATATATATATATTGATTCGTCTTAATTCCTTGGAGAAGTACACTTTCTCGAAGCAATAAGATCTAATTAAACACTTATAAGAACATCTCAAAAGTATAAGGATTTAATATAAAGAAACAACGAAGAGTTTAAATACATTTGTCCGATTAAATGCATTATTTGTTTGTAGGAAAGTACGATGTGAATAAAAACAGACAGAAGAGAAGAATTAAATTTTATTCAAGACGTTATCTTTAAGGCACAGTCAAAATGGACATTCGTATATGTGTAGAAAAAATACATCTACAATTCTTACCTCGATCAAACAATCATATACTTTAACGCAATCAGAAAGAACAACAGTGAAAATTAGTTTAAAAAGCTAAATTTAATTGTTTTAAACACATTATAATTTTCAGTGAAGTACTATGATGCTGGACTTTGCCGTGACTTTCTATAAATACTAGTAATAAATCAATAAATTTTTCAAATAATGTCATTGTTTATGGACCTTGGTCCTTACACATTTTATCGTGCAAAAATACCAAAAATGTATTTTGCTCTGTAACTAACGTCATGTGTCGAGACAGGTTTTTGCCGGAGCTAAATACCGGCTGAGACCGATTTTGACCAAAATTTGCCACCGCTTGTCATCAACTGTTGCAAGGACATGCCGAAGAACATTTCTTGTCAGAGCCACTGAAATAAAGTGTGAGAATTGTAAAAATACTGCTAAATGTAGCACTGAAAGATAAAGGCATGTAGATCGATACGTGCTACCGTGCATTACTTTACTGACAACATTTTATTTAAAAACAGGCATAATAAAAATATATATGCTGTGTATTATTAGTAGTAATCTGAATATATCATTAAGATCTATAGAATTACAGTGTTTTGGTCATTAAACTGTAAATGTGCTACATACTTTCTGCATATGAAATATTTAATATAATCAAATTGCCAATTGCACAAAAAGCTAACAAGTTAAATCCGATACCGTCCATTAATAATGAGTTAATCTTATGATTAATCGGTCTTCCATAAAAGGATTTAAAGGACTTGTCGCATGTTTCTCGGTTACTTGAAATGAAAGGCGTACTTTGTTCCTCATGATGACAGTATATAAATTTTGCGTTTTTACAGTGGATATATCGCGGTAATTAAATATTATTGATTCAAATGAAAATCCCTCTAAAAATCCAAGTGAATTAGACAGCGATCACGTGACCATGACGTGATCGGTTGCAAATAACTGATTATTAAAAGAATTCAAGTTAAAAAAAACTTTGAAATTAAAACAAAAATGACAATACCCTGTAGTATGTGTATAAAGTTATAAATTGGTGTCTTACTTGCACTTGGCGTAACATTCATTCCTATATGTAGTTCCATCAGATCCACATACGGGTTCATCGTCTAGATTCAAACATTTTCCACAATCTGTCTGTGAGTATGCTAGAACAAAAGCTGGTACGAACATGTCATGGCTTGTTCCCTGGTTACATGGACAAACTCCATCACAGGCCTTCACTACCCCTCTATTGAAAGAAAAGATAAAAACTTTGTATGTGATTATTTCTCCATCATCAAAATACATCGAAGAGGGGTTGTCTGAAGCGATCTGAGCGAGATTTTGGATTACAGCATTTATTTATTTATTATTTATTTTTGCTACAAAGACTTTGATAATATACATCAATTATACGAATTGTAGGAAATATATCTACTCTTTTTGTGTAATGTGTATGAAGAAAAGCAAATAAATGAACATACTCGCATCCAAGTAGACATGGATTATCGTAGACCTGTCCATCTACTCCACAAACCGGGCTGTAGAAATTTCCCGGACAGGAACAAAATGGTGCCTCGGTGGCGGAAGGATATTGTTCTGTTGGTGTGATTATTCCTGGTACGATCTGAATGTGATTCTGACAAGGACATTCGCCATCACATTCCTTATAAGCTCCTCTAAAACATTTTTGAAAAAAAAAAATTATAACAGGTATTGTAAAATAAATATAAATAAATATAATCTTCCCTAACTAAGGAATTGTGTCCAGTTTAATACAGAAATAATTCTTTTTTTCAATTCACACGTTTAAAAATCAGCCTCTTTCGATGACAGTGAATAGGGTGAAAATAAAATGTGAGCGGGAATTTCCCTGTATACAGTAACTGCTGAATTATAAAAATAACACTCTATGGCCTACAATCTTATTTATTCCAATGTGTCTTACCTACAATCTCTCTCGCAATCACTGTAGTACGTCATTCCATCTGCCCCACATACAGGTTTGTACTCAAGGATACACATTGGACAAATATCCCCCACGGTGGTGGGAGCGGCGTTAACTAACGGGAAGTCTGTGGGTGACAAAGAGGGGGCTCCAAATGCAGCGCCTAATTAAAAAAAAGGAAACTGTACATTGAATTTAAATTTCTTCGTAAAAACAAGAATATAATTTACCGTTCTGGACAGGTTAGACATATATGCTGCTGTATTGGGAATACCAGCACATGTGACCACAATATTTTGCTTTTCATAAACTGTCTGAATTTTTATTCATTTTTTATGATTTTAGATTGTAATTTTTGGTTTAAATTGTTAAACACTCTCTTTTGAAATATATTAAAGAAACATAAGATAAATGTACACCTACCGTTGACAGAAGAAACACAAGGGCAGTCCCCATCACAGTCCTTGTAAACTGGTCTGTAAAGTTTAAATGAAATAATACTTATTGCTTACCACAATTAAAATATTGTCAGGGAAGACAAAGCCATCAGACATCAATAATCATTTACTTAAAACAGATAAACAATAAAAAAAGTTTTATCAGGTCTTTACATCAGATTATATCTCATGTAAGATTAAAGTTTCATTCACTGTTCAGATTACATACAGAGGAAATGAATTTAACAATTTTTATTGAATGAGTAATTATTTATCAATTGTTTAAATAAATGATTATTTTACTCAACTATACGATGCCCATAAAATGTATTTGTAACACAAAATACTTCTTTTTTTTACATACACGAAGGATGCCAAATAAGACAAAATCTTCAAATAGACATGGGAAACAAACTGGGGTCAACATTGCGCCGACTGATTTATGGCGACGGATATAACACGAAAATAGTCACATAAGCAGTGAGCCGGTGTGTTAAGATATTTATCAAAACAGACATGTCACCTACTATCTAACATTACATATATATGTATTAGTAATTTACATAAGTCATTGTGTATGCATTAATGTTATTGGTGTTTTACGTCTTAGTCGACAGTCAATGCTGAGTAACGTCTTTTGGATGTCCCTTATGTTTATCTGATCAGCAATCTATTTTTGACAGTCATTTCAGAATCACTTATGCACAGTTTTCATATTAATCATCGATATTTTTTCGATTTAACCTGGCAATTGGTGTAAATACTAATAGAGAATTCAAAATCTGTATTTATTATTATATGATGATATTACTTAGGACAATCTAATGTCATTTTAAAAACTGTTTGTGATAGGAAGAAATTCTGTAGTCTTAATACCTAATGTTTTGAATATCTCTTGGAAAGACATTTTTTTTCATTCAGCTGAAAATCTTAAAAAAATTTAATAAATTTATTAGCTTATGTAATTACAAACATTTTGTTTTATTTTCATATTTTGAAATTAATAAAAATTATTGTTTTACTGAAAAATAATGTCTTTTTTTGTGATATTAGTCAGGAAAACGCTGACAAATTTAAGCAAAGAAAGTGACAATGATAATGAAATACATACATACATACATACATACATATATATATATATATATATATATATATATATATATATATATATATATATATATATATATATATATATATATATATATATATATATATATATATATGCGTATTTTTCTAATCCCGCGCGCGCTTATGATGGATACTTTTACGATGCTCGGTCACGACATTAGTTCTTATTTTAATTGTCGGACGCGTCGTCTGTATCAATGATAGGACTTGAGTAAGGTAACTTATATACACATTGACAAAGGGATGTTTCTTGACTACCTATAACTCCAACTTTTTTGCAGTATATTGTAGTAATATCAAGGCTAAAACATTATACTACATGTATCTGTTATTTATAATAGGGTTCAGTTTCAAGTCCTTTAGTGACTTCAGTCATGCAACACCCATATTTTGCTAAATGATATTCCATTGAAAGCAATATGACCAAGTACACCAGTAAGAGGTTTAACTGTTTTTTTTTTTTTTTTAAATTGAATTATAATGGTTAGGCTCATATTAAGAAAACACTTGAACCAAAGTTAAAAGAAAACATTTGTGTCAATTTGAAGAAGCCTAATTACATGTTTAAATACGCGTGTAATTTAATAACTTTTTTTGGTTGAGTATTATGCCCTATTTTGATTTATTTTCCTATTATTAGAATATTTTGCGTTGAATATAGATTGTGTCATGACACAGATTAATTCTTTGCAACCAAAGATAAAATGTTCCCAGCTCATTTTGTCTGTTACCTAAAAACAAATGAATGTAATTAATGGTTTGGATATTTTCATACCGGACCATACGTTATTCCACAATAAATCCCATTATCCTTATTTGAACGACATTCATATTATCACAGAACTTACATAAATCGTAATGAAGCTATGTAGCATTTTGGGAGTTTCCTTTCTCATATATCTCTCTGCATTGGATTGACGGACTTGTTAGATTATTCTTTATACTATAGGGCAACTGGAATATATTCACGTTAAATGTCGACATTGTTTGTTAGTTTGAAATTGCTTTCTAGCCATTAGTCCGTTTTGATAAATACTTACGGTGTTATGTCACAATCATTGTTATAAACTACACCGTCAGATCCACAGAATCTTCCCTGTTTGCAGTTTTTGGCAGCAATTCCACTGGTTTGGGAGGCTTTTATCGTTGCACTAGAGACATCAGATCCACCGATCTTTTTGACAAAGCCATGGTTAATTTTTCTTTCATTAGAATACTTGGATTTATTAACATTTGGTTTGGTTTTTCCTACGTCATTTCCAGAATAAACTTTTCTTGCCTTGTTTCTCTTCCCAACATCATTTCCTGGTCCAGAATCAAATTTCTTTGCAGTGTTTCCTCTTCCAACATCATTTCCTGGTCCCGAATCATATCTTCTGCCGCTGGTGCGTCTTCCTACGTCATTTCCAGGCCCGGAATCAATTTTCTTTGCACCGTTTCCTTTCCCTACATCATTTCCGGGTCCAGAATCATACTTTTTACCACTGTGACCTTTTCCTACGTCATTTCCAGGTCCGGAATCAAATTTCCTTGCATTGTTTCCTCTCCCAACATCATTTCCAGGACCAGAATCAAATTTCCTTGCACTTTGTCCCTTCCCAACATCATTTCCGGGTCCAGAATCATATCTTCTACCGTTGTTACCTTTTCCTACGTCATTTCCAGGTCCGGAATCGAATTTCCGTGCACCGTTACCTTTCCCAACATCATTTCCGGGTCCAGAGTCATATTTTCTAGAACTGCTGGAAAATTTGGAGGTTGCTTTTCTGAATCCTTTATTTTTAGAGTCTACAGAGTCAACTTCGAAGCGTTTTCCCACTAATCTAACATTGCTCTTGCCAACATCATTTCCTGGTCCTGAATCATATCTTCTGCCGCTGTTGCCTCTTCCGACATCATTTCCAGGTCCAGAATCGAATTTCCTTGCACTGTTTCCCTTCCCAACATCATTTCCGGGTCCAGAATCATATCTTCTACCGCTGTTACCTTTTCCCACGTCATTTCCGGGCCCGGAATCGAATTTTCTTGCACCGTTTCCTCTCCCAACATCATTTCCGGGTCCAGAGTCATATTTTCTAGAACTGCTGGAAAATTTGGAGTTTGATTTAAATCCTTTGTTTTTAGAGTCTACAGAGTCAACTTCGAAGCGTTTTCCCACTAATCTAACATTGCTCTTGCCAACATCATTTCCTGGTCCTGAATCATATCTTCTGCCGCTGTTGCCTCTTCCGACATCATTTCCAGGTCCAGAATCAAATTTCCTTGCACTGTTTCCCTTCCCAACATCATTTCCGGGTCCAGAATCATATCTTCTACCGTTGTTACCTTTTCCTACGTCATTTCCAGGTCCGGAATCGAATTTCCTTGCACCGTTTCCTCTCCCAACATCATTTCCGGGTCCAGAGTCATATTTTCTAGAACTGCTGGAAAAATTGGAGTTTGATTTAAATCCTTTGTTTTTAGAGTCTACAGAGTCAACTTCGAAGCGTTTTCCCACTAATCTAACATTGCTCTTGCCAACATCATTTCCTGGTGCCGAATCATATTTTCTGCCGCCGTTGCCTCTTCCGACATCATTTCCAGGTCCAGAATCAAATTTCCTTGCACTGTTTCCCTTCCCAACATCATTTCCGGGTCCAGAATCATATCTTCTACCGCTGTTACCTTTTCCTACGTCATTTCCAGGTCCGGATTCGAATTTCCTTGCACCGTTTCCTCTCCCAACATCATTTCCGGGTCCAGAGTCATATTTTCTAGAACTGCTGGAAAATTTGGAGGTTGATTTAAATCCTTTGTTTTTAGAGTCTACAGAGTCAACTTCGAAGCGTTTTCCCACTAGTCTAACATTGCTCTTGCCGACATCATTTCCAGGTCCTGAATCATATCTTCTGCCGCTATTACCTCTTCCGACATCATTTCCGGGACCAGAATCTAATTTCCGTGCACTGCTTCCCTTCCCAACATCATTTCCGGGTCCAGAATCATATCTTCTACCACTGTTACCTTTTCCTACGTCATTTCCTGGTCCAGAATCGAATTTCTTTCCACCGTTTCCTCTCCCAACATCATTTCCGGGTCCAGAGTCATATTTTCTAGAACTACTGGAAAATTTTGAAGTTGATTTAAATCCTTTGCTTTTGGAGTCTACAGAGTCAACTTCGAAGCGTTTGCCCACTAATCTAACATTGCTCTTGCCAACATCATTTCCTGGTCCTGAATCATATCTTTTGCCGCTGTTGCCTCTTCCGACATCATTTCCAGGACCAGAATCAAATTTCCTTGCACTTTGTCCCCTCCCAACATCATTTCCGGGTCCAGAATCATATCTTCTACCGCTGTTACCTTTTCCTACGTCATTTCCTGGTCCGGAATCAAATTTCCTTGCACTGTTTCCTCTACCAACATCATTTCCGGGTCCAGAATCATATCTTTTACCGCTGTTCCTTTTTCCTACGTCATTTCCAGGTCCGAAATCGAATTTCCTTGCACCGTTTCCTCTCCCAACATCATTTCCGGGTCCAGAATCATATATTTTACCGCTGTTACCTTTTCCTACGTCATTTCCAGGTCCGGAATCAAATTTTCTTGCACCGTTTCCTCTCCCAACATCATTTCCGGGTCCAGAATCATATTTTCTAGTACTGCTTGAAAATTGTGAGGTTGATTTAAATCCTTTGTTTTTAGAGTCTACAGAGTCAACTTCGAAGCGTTTTCCCACTAATCTAACATTGCTCTTGCCGACATCATTTCCTGGTCCCGAATCATATCTTCTGCCGCTGTTACCTTTTCCTACGTCATTTCCAGGTCCAGAATCAAATTTCCTTGCACTGTTTCCTCTCCCAACATCATTTCCGGGTCCAGAATCATATTTTTTACCGCTGTTACCTTTTCCTACGTCATTTCCAGGTCCGGAATCGAATTTCCTTGCACTGTTTCCTCTCCCAACATCATTTCCGGGTCCAGAATCATATCTTTTACCGCTGTTACCTTTTCCTACGTCATTTCCAGGTCCGGAATCGAATTTTCTTGCACCGTTTCTTCTCCCAACATCATTTCCGGGTCCAGAATCATATTTTCTAGAACTGCCGGAAAATTGTGAGGTTGATTTAAATCCTTTGTTTTTAGAAATCACAGAAAAGGTTTTATGACCAAGTCCTGAGTCATATTTGTTTGCGCTATTACCTTTTCCTGCGTCATTTCCGGGACCAGAATCATATTTTCTTACACTGCTGGATGCAAATGAGGTGGATTTAAATCCTTTATTTCTAGAGTCTACAGAATCAATTTTAAAACGCTTCCCAACTATAGTGATTTTGCTTTTTCCAACATCATTTCCGGGTCCGGAATCATATTTATTTTTACTGTTTCCTTTTCCTACGTCGTTCCCAGGCCCAGAGTCAAATCGACGTGCACTGTTACCTCTTCTTCTTCCATCAACATTTCTAGGTCCGCTGGATGGGTATGTATATTTTATTCCTTTGTTTCTAGAGCGGGTAGTGGGTTCCGTAGGATCTGATGACTTTTCATTCAGATATTCGAGAGGATTTCCTTCAGTATCCAATTTTGAATACTGAACACTGAAATGAGGCTTACTAGATTTACTTTTTACATTAGTTTCAGTATTTTTGCTTGGACTTTGTGATTTTGAATTTGTTTCTGGAGTCTCTGGTGTGTCTTTCTCTTTGGTCTTTTCCGATATTGATGACTTCTTTGCTTTAACGTCGCTAGTAAGTGAAAACTTTCCTTTAGAAGCAGAGGACGAAGACTTGATTGTTCTTTTCTTGCCAGAACTGAGGGAGTTCGATGATGTTATAGTACTTTTGCTTTTAATGAGACCAAGTGCTTTTAAAAACGATTGACGTTGTTTGCTGTTCATTTTACTGATGTCAGGGCCTTTATATTTGATGTTAGATTTTTGAATTGGAAGCAATTTCCCTCCACTCTTGGCACTTTTTACTGTCTTTACAGATGATGTTGATGTTGAAATTTTTTTTGCACTGTTTATTCCTTTTATATTCTGCAACATCTGTCGCATTTGAATATTGCTTATTTTTGGAGAATTTATCCGAACAAAAGATTTTCCTTCTGGATTGCTTACCGTCTTCTGAACTATTTTCTTTCGTTTTGACGAAGTTGACTTGTTACTGTCTACTTCGTATTTTTTATTTTTCATGTTATTATCAATATTTACTGAAGTAAGTTTTGACTGTTCAGTTCTTAAACGATTTAATTTTGCTTTTAAATCTTGGAAAGCCTTTTTCGATGACGGAGACCCAGCGTTGGATGCAACATTTGAAACAGATCCCACTTTTTGCACAGTTTTCACTCCATCTTTTTTGTTTGATCCGGACTGCTTCATTACTTTTCTTTTTGAAGATGAGGTTAATTTTGTGGAAGAAGACGAAGTGGATTGCGAGGAATCGGATTTTGTTTTGAAATTCACGGATGATTTGCTACGTCCTTGTAAAGTTTTTGATACAAATTTCTTTCCATCTTTCACATCAGGGCCGGAATAAGTATTAGGCATTGTTTTCTTGAATGTAGTAATTTTAGTCCTAGTTCTTCTCGAAATAAACCCTGCTTTTGGTGTCGCGATTTTTCCATCTTTTTCGTCTGGTCCTGAAAACTTTGTAGCGGTTTCTTTTTTGGAAAAAGCTCCCCCTGAACTACTAGAGTATGATGATTTTGAGGAAGCTGAGAAACTCTTTCGTGAATATTTAGCTCCATTTTTCTCATCTGGACCAGAAGACACAGGTGTGATTTTGTAAGATGTAACTTTTTTAACGCCAGGTCCCTTTGATGGTTTTCTTTCATCATAAGACGAGGCAAGTGTCAATTCAGGCTTATCGGATCCTTTAGAACTACCCCTTATTTCTGTTATTTTGGTAGTTTTTGTGACAGTCTTTCCACTATTTTTGGCGCCCAGTGAAGAAGATGATCCTTTCTTAAGTAACCCAATGGATTTCATTAGTGTAGCAAGCCTAGATCTCATCACATCTGGTGAAATCTTTCTTTGTGGAAGTGATAAAGCTTTTCCTTTTGAAAAGGACCACGTACCACTGCTTCCTGCTTTGTTTTTGCTAAAAGAGTATCCTGCCCCCACACCCTTCTTCTCGTCCGTTTTTGTTCCCACATTTATCTTTTTATTACCGTCTGTTATTCGGATCGGAGTTTTGGGTCCATTTTCTGGGGCGGACCCTGTAAGGGCTTGCACTCCAATACCTTAGAAGAAAATTAATATTTAAATAACAAATATTTGTATACTTATCATATACTAAGTATATACATGTACTTGTACTTAAGTAAAACAAACTTGTACAGGGTGTTTCATAATATATGTTACATTTTTAAATCTAATTATTTTTCTTACCTATCATATTTCTATTACAAACTATATATCATTTTTTTACATCAAATCCTGCATTTTTATTCCATGTGAAAAAGTCAAGGAAATCATGGTAATACAATGATTAATTGTGACATAAACGCCGATGTCATAATTTGAATATTTTTCAAAATGGACTTAACTTATCAACATATTGCTGAATTGTAAAGCTGTTTTTTTTTTTCAATACATGTCGCCAATATTCATTCAGAAGTTGATTAAGGAAATATTCCAAAAGAATGGAAGCTCTTCAGGATGCTTATCAGAAGGCTAGACAAGGTTAAAGGACAGGGACGGGTAATATGCGATAAATGACACAATAACTCCAGAAAGCCTAAGGACTTCAAGAGCCGAAGATTTAATTGGTGAAGTGGAGACTCTTAGATAGTTTAGCAAACTCCTGAGAAAACTGTCAGACGGATGTTTTCAGAAATTTATGCTGTTAATATCAGCATTTCCATCATATATTGAACTTTGAAATATGATATGAAGTTATCAGCGTACAAATTTTCAATAATGCAATACCCCAAGAAAAGAGTTTGCTCTCTGCATTCGCCAATCTCAATCTTTGGGCTTTTTTCGGGGGGGGGGGTGTCTTTAGGAACAGGGTCTACAATACTAGACAACAGATACTGAATGAGCTCAAAAGAAACAAACCTTCAAATGAGGAGTGTCTAAGCAAAAATGTGTGACAAGGTTATACAAATTTCGAGAAGCAACTTTCATTTGTAGGTGTAATAGTGGAGGTCATTACGAACATGTAACGTGGACTTTTGACGATTTGAAATTCAACGTTACAAAAATGACGTAATTTAGAAATTTCACTAATTTTCATTAATGTTTTAGATTTCGTCCAAATTTAATATTTTAGTTGGTAATTGTACATAATGAATCTTATGGATATATGCATCAAGTTGATAAAAACACTTGTGTGTATCTTTTTCTTGTGTTTGTTAAATAGAAGATTCAAAATGTAACATATATTATGAAACACCCTGTAATATTAGTAAGAATACATAAATTGAATGTCTGGAAACGGGAAATATTTCCATTAAAAATAATTCTTCATCTAAATATTTACATCTATTATTGTTCACTGTGAACTTGAATATCCATGAAAAAGACATTAAAGATTGGTCGATAGAAGTGCGTGAACCCTGTCGTAAGACATGACCCCACTTACAGAGCCATCTTGCTATGATTACATTTTATTTACGAATCAGAGTTTGCTGCTAGTTCAGAAAATAGGTGATTAACATTTTGATTTCATTACTTTAATCATTTAAATCATTTTATACATTTACTAAAGCCTTCGAATCATTTTTTAATTATTTTTTTTTTATACTGAAACACATAACAAATGAATATTATGTTTTCAAAGAAGGAGTATCAAGTTGCAAATACACTGTACTGTACAAGAAGAATATTAGATTATAACGTTATACAAAATACTCTAAATTTTTTTTTCAAATCCTGAAATATTTCACTGTTTGCATTTTTGCATGTTTACAAGGAAACATATGTTAAACAGATATTAATTTGCTTTTGATGTTAGCAGGTATTTAGAGTAATAAGCCGGTCATTAATATTCTGTCGTATTTGTAGCCTCCAGATAACTTATTAAGTGATTGTTCTGTGAGAGTAATGAATGGTTTTATAAGAAAGCTAAAATATCGAAGTAATTCAGTGAGAATCATTTTTTATTTGCTTTTTTTTTTTTGTTGAAATTATCTATCTCCATTTCATAATTCTTTAAAATATATATAATCCTGTAAAAACAAGTTTTTATGCTAAAAAATTGTGTCATCAAATTCTAATAGAATTTTTTGCATAATCAATAAATTTTAATTTTTTTTATATCCATAAAATCAAATCTTGATAAAGAAATTTATTAAATTTATTAAAAGTCCCTTTAAAGCATACATCTATATTCTATTTATATCAATCAATTGAAAACAGTTATTAACGTAATTTTCAATTGTCTAACAACCTTACCTAACAAAACGAGATAAGATATTAGAATTATCCAATTCATAATCCTTCAAATGAAATAATCATTTATCGAATTTTCAATTGGTAAATAAATCCTTCAGCCACTCTGTTTCTAACAGCTAGCTGTGAAGGGCAAGTGAACCTGTTTTTTGAGCAGTTCCATATAAGACAAGACCTATTTGGCTTTGAGGTGAACTCGTCATGTATATTGCAAATATAAATAGGCTGTTCTAATTGTCCTTAATCAGAGCATAGTGACGGGTCGTATAGACTGGACAAACATAACAAGTCAGTGGGTACTAAATGTTATAGTTTGATGGTAATAAATTTGTCTTTCACGCATATTCATTAATTTACATATTTACTTTTTTTTTAATTCAAGGAGCAACTTCAAAGCTAAGTGACCAGTATTAGCTCCTAAGGCAAAATAAAACAAAAGACAAAAAAAAAAAAAAAAAAAAAAAAAAAAAAAAAAAAAAAACTAAACAAAACTATTAATATCACCTAATTTTAATTTAGCACAATTTCTGCTTTGGAAACCGTAAAAAGAACACACTTTTTCAGAATCTAATTATTTAAAATTAGTTTACGTGATAAACTGAAATTTTAAATCTGTCAGCTTTGAATTCAAGTTCATACCTAATTATCTTGTATACCGTATTCAGTTTCACCGTCATAGTTTGTAAAAATAAATGACCAAATACCTCAGTACTTGAGAGAAAATATTGGGTAATCAGTTTTGATATCGATAGAGCAGAATTATTACTATCTGCACTGAAAGGTCTTAGCCAGACAAAAGGACTTGTCTCGGGACTCTTAGCTTTAGAATGTAAACAAAGATTATTTTTATGTGTAACATACTTGTATTTTGAATTTGATTTTAATAAACGAGCAAATAACAAAAATATGATAATTATAATACAATTAATAATTTTGAAATGGTCGCAAGAAAAAAATCAGTAATATCTTTGTTTACAGAAATTAGTAAATAAAAACAATTATTGTGTAATACAAAGAAAAGAGGGAAAAGACACAATATATTGCTTAAGCAGACGGTTCTCTTTTCGACCAACAATTTTTAATATGTAAGTATCAAGTGATCAGACATTTGATTTTGCTTTCTGTTTGATCGAATAACCGATAGTTATCAAATCGGGAAGAGACCATTTTATTGAAGAAGCTAACCACATACATGACACAATAAATATTTGAGGGACATGATTCTATGATGGTCTATTATTTACTGTTTGCAGATGAATTCTATGATAAGATATAAATGCTCTATTCTTGACCCTTGTCAAAGTGTGGTTATGGTTTGGTTACACACAAAGGGGTGTGTATCTGTGGACATAAAACGTGCTTCCAATGTGTCGGAAATAACAGTAATAAGGTTTAGTCATTGGTAAAACCAAAGAAGAAATGGTTTGCATTATACACACTTTGAAATACAAAATTTAATTTAAATTCAAATTTTCATTTTTTTTTTTTTACTTCTTTTTATAGGGAGATGAAGTTGAGCTCAGTGATGATGTTATTTTTCTCTAGAAATAATATTGACTTTAACATCAATTCAAGCAATGGAGATGGAGAGACAGGTTTGTTCTCGAAAACACTGTCAAATTTTTAAAAATCTTTTAAACCAAACAAGTGTGTTTAAAGTATGAAATATTATTTAATCAAAAAGGAGGAAATGAAATGCTGATTTTACTTAACTATTTGTCTCACAATATATGCATGACGATTCTATTAAAGATTTTTGCCCGAACGATTTCCCAACACCCTGCATCCGAAGATAGTTGAGGATGCCTAATACATGTATCTTACAAATAAAAAATCACAAATAAAAGCAATATATATATATATATATATATATATATATATATATATATAGGTAGTAATACTTCAACGACAAACTCTTGGCAAATCATATACTGGTATTACTGAGGAACGAGTCTTCTGGCCTTAAAAGCATAACAAATATTTAACAATGCATCTTTAAAACCCCTTATGGACAGTAGGTTTTTTTTTTAATTAAAAATGTGTTCAATCTCTTTGAAATGAGTTCATATAGATTTGAAGAGATCATAAAATGTCAATGTTAAATAACCTGATTTTATCCTTTCAAAAACAACTTGGAACAATGTTATCTCAAAACAGAACGTTTTCCAAAATTCAGTGATGTATTCGTTTTTAATATAGGCGTCGGAACCGGGGGTCGGGTGGGCATTGGCGGATTTAAGGGGGGCGTGGGGGCGCACCACCCCCCCCCCCTAAAATTTTCAAAGTATGACATGACTAATATTAATAATGCCATACTTTGGTTTTATAACTAATGGTCAATTAAAAAATGGAAAAATACTACAATATTTAAAGGCTGGTCGAAGGTAAATACTAGTAAATGAATTTAAAATCAGACGGTCTACGTTACAAGCCCGTCCACTGATTGTTGTATTTATTTATCAAATGGTGTAACTATGCAGTAATTTACTTACATAGATACAAGACTTTTTTCATTACACACATCTCATAATCTTTCCATATATATGGAATTTAACGTCAGGATATAGGTTAGGATGGTGTAACTTCGACCACCTGGTTATTTTCGACCGTTCATAAATACCTTAAAATAATTTGTTTATAACCCATTATAGTGTACATACAAATACATGTATTTTATGCTGAAAGAAAATGCATTTTTCATATACAAATCAATGTCGATAATAATAGGCGAAATTTATTTCTTCACTGGAAAATTACATCGAAGAAGAAACTTATAATTGCCCGAAAAATTACGGACGAGTATTTTTAAACCATTGCTGGGAATTATCAGTTTATCACCTCTGAAAATATCTTGTATATATAGAAAGACACAGTGGATATTCCTGGCGTGAAATTTATCAACTATGTTTAATTTTGCAACTTAAATTCATACCTTTTTAATTTATAGTATTTAGTTTTTACAAATAAAATGCAAATCAGCTGAACAGAAATCGGCGGAAATTACCCATGCATGAATACGGCGTCAGCGGGTAACTCAATTCGACCAATGAAAAAGACGCAATGCAATTTGTTACCAGAAAAAAATCATATCCACCCTCCGTATAAAAAAATTATTAGGATAAGTATTATGTACAAGAATACTCCGTAGAAACTAGTTCTATAACAGTGAAAAAATCATCTGTTCTGTTTACATGCGGTTTAGATGCCTGCGCTTATATACACATTTGTAGCGTGCCTTGACAAATCGGCAAATCAGTCTCTGGGCACCTGGTGCACTTCATGTCTTCAAATTAGGTACATTTTGAAAATTACTTCTTTTTTTGTCAGCATTTTTTCACAATCTTTTATGTTTTACAACAGAATAATTAAAATTAATATATATATATTTTTAAATATGAAGCGAATAATTTCGTTTATATTTGCACATCGATCGAAAATATCTCGTGTGCGGTCGAAGTTACCCAACACGCATATCTTGTAAATTGAACACATTTGTTTTATATCATGACGAATAATACATATAATACAATGTAATCTGAACAATAAAAGGTATTCCGAAGGAAAATGGATCCAGTAAAAGTTGAGTGTAATGCATGTAATAGGCAGTGACATACTTGAACAAATCTAAATATAAAAAAAAATAATCGGTCGAAATTACACCACGGTACTTTGAAAAACATTCTAATTTTTGTGACTTCTTGTATATCTAGGTAAACTGCTATTTTTAAAATCTGATCTTGTTTGTTCGTTGTTTTTTTGGTTTGCTTGTGTGTGTGTGTTTGTATGTGTTTTTTCTTTTAAAAAGTGAAATATCGTAGTGTACATAACTAATTAATACCACTATTTTTGTGTCTGGTTTTACTCTTAAAATTCACGAAAACCCAGGAGCTTCCGAGGGCTTTGCCACATGGTCCCCCACCAGGGCTTCGCCCTGGACCCACTGGGGGCCTTAAGGCGGCCCCCAGACCCCCCCCCTGAACGAAGTTATCCACGCCCCCCCATCACATATCGTATCCGCTCATGGTGGGCTGGGGGGGGGGGGGCTTAGCCCCCACTTTTTTTGCAAAGGCATTGAACATTGGGGCGTAGGTTTAGCCCCCTCCCCCCCACTTTCAACAACAGGCACATTGCAGTGTAATCAAAGAAAGGTAAGAGTGGTAGCGTTTGAAAAAAAATTTGCTACTGAAAGAAGTTCGATTCCCCCTCCCCCCCCCCTCCCCCACGATATAGGATTTTCGGGTTTGGACAATTTTTTAATTTTCCTTTTTTTTTTTCAAGTTTTTTTCAGGTTTGAAATTTTTTCTCTTTCAATTAGCCCCCCCCCCCCTTTCAATTTGCTTCCGACGCCTATGCGTTTTATTAATCCTTTCGTATCTTATATTATATTTTGAGTCTGTCATTAACAATTTTCAACTTTTTCCATCTTATGCACGAATTTTTTGTTTGACTCGAGAAAAAACTCAATTTTATTTTTATTTTTCCACAGACCGAGAATAACACGTATTTATTGAGTCCACCTTGCCTTGTTTTGCCTTTTTGCCACTTTATGTACTAATTGAAAAATGTATACTTCCGTATTAGGAATATTGGATTTCCATTCTTTCGGGACATACTTTAGCACTTACGGTCGAAAAGTATTATGCACATAAGCAACAAGCCAAGAAATGCACTCATTCATGCCGAAATCAAAAGAAAGTTTTTCTCATGTTCAGAGTATTACATTAGTCGACCTTGTATGCGTGTACATTGACTGAAAATTTTCGTTTGTAAGTTTTTTTCCCCTCTGACGAGTTATTTTTTAATGAAAATGCCTTTACCAAAACAATACTAATGATTAATTGATGATTTTATGAGGTCCCGACCCTATACATTTTATTTTACAATGCGTGTATACGAGTCAGAAGATTGTATTCCTGTATAAACAGGCGCAGATCCTGGATTTTTTTTCCAAGGAGGGTCCAACCCAGTCAAATAATTTCCCAACCAGGAAATAAAGTCCATTTTCCAAACGTGTAAAAAACCTATTTTGTGGTGGTGGGGTCCACGTTTTCAAGGGGGGGGGGGGTTGTCCAAAGTCATTTTTATTTGCTTCAGTATATACTTTTTATAACTGCAAATTTCGGGGGGCGGTCCGGACCCCCCGACCCCCGCTAGATCCGTGCATGTATATTGCAGGATTTTATTCATCTGTATACACAGTCTGATTGAAAGTAAGTACACAGTATTTATCTGACATGTTTTAATCATATTTTACATATTAACTTGTTTAATTGTATGGTAATATTGTTTTTACTTAAGCAAAAGTCCAACTGCACGCGTTACGATATACATGTCTAAAGATAAATTTACACTAAGAATGTTTCGTGAAACAGCTGTGTCTTTAAGGAACATCCCAAGTTATAACTTACGAATGTCTTAATTTATGTCTCAGGACATCATCGTAAAACGGGCTTAAAGATAACTCTATTGTCTTTTAGTTTTTTTTTTTTTTCTTCTTCTCGTCTCCTTTATAAATATGAGTGCATAAAGCATATTTTCATCCCAATAAAATTTGAGATATAATTTGTTCGTAAATGTGTATGCAATAATGGTTTTCACAAGCGTATTGCCATATCTTAAAAATATTATTTTCATTATATCGTATGTTTACGTAATTGCAAGAGTTTTCGATTGCAAAGAATACAGAAATAATGGACATTGAATTTTGAGGAACACTATTATCGATTATAAAAGTAAATGTAGTTTCTTTTTAAAATTACATTTTATCCCATAATGATATTAACAACCTGACACTTTACAATTTTAGGTATCCAAAAATAAATGTCATTTCTTACTTAGAATACAGATTCTCATAAAAAATTCACTGTTATGCTGTTTAAGAGGGAAACCAAATGATATGAATTGACAAAATAGTCTTATATGTTATAGACATCTTCAAATCAAATTCAAGTTGTTAATTTACTAACAATATACATGATTGTCAAGAATTTGATGCGTATTTTAGGGAAAAGACGGGACCATACTAATTTTCTTAGTGATTTTGGTATAGAAAGCACATTTGAAAATATGTTCTCTCCTAGTTCTGACTTTTCTTGTTTCAATTGATACATAATGCATTTTTAAAATGTTGGTCGTTCATGTTAATATTGCCCTATTGAAAGCGTCATGTAAGTTACACATTCTACGAAGCCTGATGTTTTTATTTGACAGAAAATCATCAGAAAAATTATTACTTAATTTCACTCGTTATGCCTGTTATTGAATATGCTGAAGTTATTTGGGACAATATACCACGGGATTTATCAGATAAGTTTGAAAAAAAAAATTAAAACAGATGCAGTTCGTAAAGTAACAGGTGCGACATACATGTAACTTGTGAGTTTATATGATCTTTATCATGAGATTATGTGGGATTCTTTCCTCAGTAGAAATAAAAACACAAAATAATAAAAATTTCATAATATGGTACAAGGGAGTACCACAGTTATTAACTGAACACAATGATATCCCACAAGACGATCACACTGCATTATTCAATCGAAGTTAAACACAAACTACTTATGCACAATCGTTTCTTCCATCCACTACACAGCTTTTGAATGAACTACCGATAAATGTGCAAGAGAATCCTTCACTATCAAATTTAAAACGCCTTTTTATGGATATAATGAAATGTTGTGTTCCAAATTTAAATAAATTTTAAATATGTAGGTAAACTATAAAAAAAAAAAAAAAAAAAAAAAAAAAAAAAAACCTGAAAGCCTTTCAATTTTGCAAAGATAAATTACTAACTTAAAATATGCAGCGAGAAAAGATTGATGGATAGAAAGATTTATATTTTAATCCAGAAGCCTTTTAGCACTCAGTTTTTCAATTCCCTTTCTTACAAAAAGTACAGTAAACTAGCATTTTCATATATCCCATGTGCAGAAGATTGATACGTTAAAGGAACCTTGTACGAAAACAAAACAGATATTTAAATTAAATGTAGATTTTACATTCTTATAAAACGTAAAATGTATACATGACACATTTAGTATAAATGGGGTTAAGTAATACAGTAATTTTCTTTAATATACAGAAACAACAGCAAAAATTATCGAAGACCTGATACAAATTCATATAGAACATGTCTTTTGCAAAAGCGCATATTCTTATGCCAATGCTGATGTTTGCAACTCGCAATGATGTCAGAAATACTAGCAACGCTACAGAGAATCAAAAATCTCTCAGTGTGGACACGCTCGCTATGCAGCAATTTCCACTGAGTAATGTGAGTAGGAAAACCATCAACGATACTGAGAATATTAAGTCTCTAAAGGTGGACACATCCTCTATCCAGCAGCTAGTTCTGAATCAAAATACGAATGATATAAGCAACGCTTCAGATAATACGAAATCGTTTGAAATGGACAAAATCTCTATCCAGCAGTTTCCTTTGAATCAAGAGATAATGAATACTAGCAACACTCCATTGGATTTAAAGTCTGTAAAGGTTGATAAGCTATTTATCCAGCAGTTTCTCCTCAATGAATTATTCGGAAATATTAGCGATGCAACAGAGGATACAAGGACTCAAAAAGTAAATTCCACTTCCACTACCGTCCAGAAGTTTCTTATAAATCAGGAGGCGAACAATACGGACAACTTCACAGAAGATTCAAATCTTCTTAAGGTGGAAACATCCATTATCCAACAGCTACTTTTGAATCAAGAGATCAGAAATAACAGCAACATTACGGGGGATTCAAAGTTACTTAAAAAAGACACACCATCTATTAAAGAGATACGAAATACGAGCAACACTACAAAGAAATTAAAGTCTCTAACGGTGGATACAGACTCTATTAAGCAGCTTCCTCTGAATGAAAAGACGGGGAATACCAACACCGCTACAGAGAATTCTAAAACACGAAAACCGAATAACAACTCTGTACAGCTGCTTCCTCTAGGTAATGAGATATTGGAAGCAAGCAACACTGTAGGAGATTCAAGGACTCTAAAAGAAGACATACCTTCTTCAAAACAGCTTGTTATGAACAAAGAGATTGGGCATACAACCAACGTTACAGAGGATTCCAAGTCTTTTAAGGTTGACAGGTCATTTACTCAGCAGCTTCCTCTGCATCAAGAGATCGGAAATACCAGCAACAACACCAAGGATACAATGTCTCTTAAAAGTGACACTAATCCTATCCAGCAGACTCCTCTGAATAAAGAAATTAGGAATGCTAGCAACGCTACAGAGGATGTAAAGTCTCAAAAAATAGACACTTCAACTAATCAGCAGCAGTCTCTGAATCAAGAGGTAAAGAATATTAGCAACGTAACAGTCGATTTAAAGTCTTTAAAGGTGGACATGTCTACTACTCAGCAGTTCCTTCTGAATGAAGATACCACGATTTCCGAGAAATTTAAGTTTATAAAAGCGGGCATGCCCTCAGTTCCGAAGCTTGCTCTGTATGAAGAAACGGAGAATACCAGCTATACTACAAAAGGTTTAAAATCTCTAAATGTTGTCATGCCCTCTACTCAAGGGCTTCCCCTGAATCAAAAGACCGGGAATACCAACATCACAGAGGACTCAAACGCTCTAACTGGGAACACAACCTCCATGCTTTTTATGAACCAAGACACCAGGAATACCAGCAACGTTACAGAGAATTCCAATCCCAAGCTTTTAAACGTTGACACGCCCTTAACTGAGCACTTTCTTCTAATACAGGAGGTCAGAAACACCAGCAAAGCTACAGAAGACTCAAAGTCTCTTAAAAATGACTCTCCTCCTACCAAACAGCTTCATCTGAATCAAGATATAAAAAATACCAGCATCACCACAGAGGATTTGAAGGCTCTAGATAATAATTTTGTCCAGAATCTTCATCTGAATAAAAAAACCAGGGATACCCGTAACGCTACAGAGGAATCAAATTCTCTCATTGCAGACACATTGTCTGTCCAGCAGTTTTCTCTTGATCAAATGGCTGGTAATTATAATAGAAGCAACCCTACAGAGGATTCAAAGTCTACTAATGTGGACTTACCTTCTATCCAGCAGCTGCCTCTAAATCAAGAGGAAAGGAATATCAACAACGATACAGAAAATTTCAAGTCTGTGAAAGTGGACATGCCCAAGATTCAAAAGCTGCTTCTCTATGAAGAAACGGGGGATACTAGCAACACTACAGAAGATTTAAAATCTCTAGAGGTTGTCTTGCCCTCTTCTCAGGAACTTCTTTTAAATCAAGAGACCAGGAATACCAGCATTGTAACAGAGGATTCCAATACTCTAACAGTAGGCACTTCCTCCATGCCAAAACCTATAATGAGCAATGAGACCAGAAATACCAGCAACCTTACAGGGGATTCCATTTCTCGTACGGTTGACACACCCTTAACCAGACAGCTTCTGATACAAGAAATCAGAAATTCAAGCAACAACACAGAGGATTCAAAGTCTCTTAAAAATGATAATGGTTATATCCAGCAGCTTTATCTGAATCAAGGTATAAGAAACACAAGCAACACTATAGAGGATTTGAAGGCTCTAAAATTTGATAACCGTTCTGACCAGAATCTTCTTCGAAATCAAAAAAGAAATAATACCAGTAAAGCTACAGAGGAATCAAAGTTTCTCAATGCAGAAAAGTTGTCTCTCCAGCAGCTCCTTCTAGAGAAAGTTGCTGGAAATACAAGCAATGCTACAGAGAATTCAAATTCTTTTTATGTGAACTCATCCTCTATTCAGCAACTGTCTCTGAATCAAGTGATAAGTAATATCAACAATGCTACAGAGAAATTCAAGTCTGCGAGAGTGGACATGCCCTCAATGCAGATGCTTGATCTGTATGAAGAAACGGAGGATACCAGCAACACTACAGAATATTTAAAATCTCTAAAAGTAGACATGCTTTCAACTCAAGGGCCTCCTCTAAATCAAAAGATAAGGAATGACAGCAAACCTACAGAGAGTTTAAAGATTCTAAACGTGGACACTCGCTCTATGACAGATCCTCTTTGGAGCAGAGAAACCAGGAAAACTAGAAACGTTACAAGGGAACCCATTTCTTTTAAGGGTGACACGCCCTTAACCCATCAGCTCCCGATACAGGAGATCGGAAATACAAGCAACACTACAGAGGATTCAACGTCTCTTAAAAATGAGACTGCATCCATCCAGCAGCTTCATCTGAGTCAAAATATAAGAAATACCAGCAACACTACAAAAGATTTGAAGGCTCTAAAAGTCGCTAAACCTTCTGGACAGAATCTTCCAAATCAAGAAACCAGGAAAACCAATAAGCTGCCTCTATATGAAGAAACAGTAAATACAAGCAACATTACAGAGGGTTTGAAATCTCTAAAGTTTGACATTCCTTCTACTCAGGAGAATCTTCTGAATCAAGAGACTAGGAATATCAGCATCGCTACAGAGGATTCAAAGATTTCCCTAGTGGACCCTCCCTCCATGCCAAAACCTATTATGAACAATGAGACCAGAAATACAAGCTACGCTACAGGGGATTCTATTTCTCTTAAGGTCAACAGGCCCTTATCTCAGCAGATTTTTCTGATCCAGGATTTCAGAAATACAAGCAACAATACAGAGGATTCAAAGACTCTTAAAAATGACACTGCTTCTATCCAGGAGCTTTATCTAAATCAAGAGATAAGAAATACCTACAACGCTACAGAAGATTTGAAGGCTCTAAAAGTCGCTAACCCTTTTGACCAGAATCCTCTTCTGAATCAAGAAACTAGGAATGCCAGTAAGGCTACAGAGGAATCAGAATCTCTCAATGCAGACACATTGCCTGTCCCGCAGCTTCTTCTAGATCAAGTTGCTGAGAATGCAAGCAGAGGTACAGAGGATTCAAAGTCTCTTAATGTGGACTCAACATCTATCCAGCAGCTCCCTCTGAAGCTGCCAGCTCCCTCCACGCCAAAACCTTTTAGAAGCAAAGAGACCAGGAGAACTAGAAACGTTACAGGAGAATCTATTTCTCTTAAGGTCAACACGCCTTTAACTCAGCAGCTTCTGATGCAGGAAATCAGAAATACAAGCAACATTACAGGGAATTCAAAGTCTCTAAAAAATGGCACTGCTTCTATCCAGCAGCTTCATCTGAGTCAAAATATCAGTAATACCAATAACACTACAGAGGATTTGAAGGCTCTCAATGTTGATGAACCTTTTGTCCAGAATCATCTTCTGAATCAAGAAACCAGTAATACCAGTAACGCTACAGGAGAACCAAAGTCTCTCAATACAGACAAATTGTCTGTCCTGCAGCTTCCTCTGGATCAAGTTGCTGGAAATACAAGCAACGCTACAGAAGATTCAAAGTCTCTTAATGTGCTCTCACCCTCTATCCAGCAGCTGCCTCTAAATCAAGTGATAAGGAATATCAACAACGCTACAGTAAAAGTGGACATGCCCTTAATTCAAAAGCTTAATCTGTATGAAGAAACGGAAAATACCAGCAATGCTATAGAAGATTTGAAATCTCTAAAGGTTTACTTCCCCTCTTCTCAAAAGCTTCTTTTAAATCAAGAGACAAGGAATACCAGCAACGCTACAGAAAATTCAAAGTTTCTTAATGTGAACACACATTCTATTGAGCAGCCTCTTCTTAATCAAGAAGTAAGAAATACCAGCAATACTACAGAAAATTTGAAAGTTCTTAAAGTAGACATCCCCTTTGTCAAGAATCATCTTCTCAATCAAGAAACCAGGTATACACGCAACGCTACAGAAGATACAAAATCTCTTAAATTGGACACTCCAACTTATCAACAGCTTCCTCGCAATCAAGATAATTTGAAAATTAGCAATGTTACAGAAGACGCAAAATCTTTGAAGGTGGCCACGTCCTCTATTCGACAGAACCTTCGGAATGGGCAGAACAGAAATATTACAGAGGACACGGAGTCTCTGATGATTGAAACACCCTCAAATCAACAGCTTCATTTCAATCAGGAGACAAGTAATGCAAGCAACCTAATAGAGGATTCAATGCCCCTACAGGCTGAAACGCCGTCTATAAAGCAGCCTCTAAATCAATTTGCTGGGAATAGCAGGAACGCTACTGAATATTCAAAGTCTTCTAAAATGGACATGTCCATCGTAGAGCAACTACCCTTTAAACAAGAGATAAGAAATACAAGTAATACTACAGAGAAAATAAAATCTGAAAAAATGGACATATCCTCAATTCAAACGTTTCCATGGTATGAGGAGACGGTAAATTCCAAGAACGCCACAGAAGATTTTAAGTCTCTAAAGGTTATGCGGCCCTCTTCTCAAAACCTTCTTATGAATAAAGAGACCGGGAATACCATGAATGCTACGGAGGATTTAAATAATGCAAAAGCAGATACGCTTTCTGTCCAGCAGCGAATTTTGAGCCAACAGACATTGAATACGAGCAACACTACAGACATTTCAAAGTCTCTAAAACAGGACACGCCATATATCCAGCCTCGTATTCTAAATCAAGTAACAAGGAACGCTACAGAGGATTTACCGACTCTTACGCCCACTGTCCAGCAGTTTTTTCTGAGTCAAGAGACACTGAATACCACCAACGCAACAGAGGATTCAAATTCTCTGAAAGTAGACACTTTTTCTATACACCAACTGTATGAGACCAGGAATACCAATAACGTTACAGAAGATGTCAAGGCCCTAAACAATGACCGGCCCTTTATTCAGCAACCTCTTCTAATTCAAGAAATAAGAAAAAACAGCAATACTTCAGGGGTTTTAATTCCTCTAAAAGTGAATCCTAGCTCTATCAACCAGCTTCCTTTCAATCAAGAGATAAAGAATATCAGTAGTACTATAGAGGGTTCCAATTCTCTAAAAGTGGAAACGCCCTCTATCCATCAGCCTCAATACAGAGAGATGAAAAATACCAGCAACACTACAGAAGATTCGAAGCTTCTAAAAGTAGACACATCCTCTGTCCAGCAGTTTGTTTTCAATTCAGAGACCAGGAATGTGAGCAACGCTACAGAAGATTCAAAGTCTCAAAATGTTGATAAAACATCCGTCAAACAGCCTCTTCTGAATCTAGAAATCCATAATGACAGCAACATTACTGAGAATTTAGAATCTCTAAAACTTATCCAGCCATCTATCCAGCAGCTTTCGAGTCAAGAGATAAAGAATATTAGCAACACTACAGTTGATTCGAAGCCTCTAACTGTAGATACACCTTCTGTCCAGCAGTTTCTACTGAATCCAGAGATTAAGAATTCAAGCAACGCTACAGATGATACAACGTCTCTAAACGTTGGCGCATCTTCTGTCCTGCAGCTTCTTTTCAATCAAGAGAAAAGGAATACTAGCAATATTACAGATGATTCGAAGTTTTTAAACCTGGACAAGCCTTCTGTACTGAGTCTTCCTCTGTATTCAAAGACAATAAATATCACGAACGCTACGGAAGATTTGACTTCTCCAAAAATGGACATGCCCATTATTCAGCAGCTTCTTCTGAATCAAGGAGCCATACATACTAATACTACAGAGGATTCAGAGTTTCCTAAAGTTGATACGCTCTCTATCCAGCCGCTTATTCTGTATCAAGAGATTGGAAATACAAGCAACTCCACAAAATATTCGAAGTCTCTACATGTAGACACATTCTTTATTCAGCAGCCTCCTCGTAAACAAAAAACAAGTGATGTAAGCAACGCTACCGAGGATTTATTTTCCAAAAATATTGACACGCTCTCCATGCAGCAGCTTCTTCGAAATATGGAGACGGGAAATTCCAGCAATGATACGGAGGCTTCAAAGTCTCTTAAGGACGACAAGCCCTCTATCCAGCAAATTCTTCAGAATCAAGAGATCGGAAATATCAGTAAAAACGTGTTTCATTCAAAGCCTTTAAATTTTGACAATCCATTTATCCAGCCGGTTCTTCTGAATCCAGAGACCAGGTATACCAACAACGTTGAAGAGCCTTTTGAGCCTTTGAATATGGACTCGCCTTCTATCCAGCAGATTCTTCTAAATCAAGAGACTTTAATTAGAATTGAACTTGAGAAGAAATTTAGGAATGTGCAAGAGGATTTGGCAGTTCTGAGGACAGAAATCGAAGATATAAAAAAAGAATTTTTAAACACTATGCAGGTTCAAACTAAAAAGCTAATTGACTTTAAATCTAGTGTGAACAGGAGCATTGCATCAATAAATTCAAAATATATTCCAAACAAAAGAATTACAAATGAAAAAACAAGGCATACAGGTAAGAATTTCAATTTCATGAGTAAATGAGAAAAAATTATGTTTTGTAATACTAAATACACCAATTTTCAAATATGGTTACCAGTAAATTTTTCCTGAATTTAAATCAATTTTATTAATTAATATTTGTTTCAGCTGTTAGTTAAGCATCTTAATGCTTAATAGTATCTTCTTTGATTTCTTTTTTAGCTTCAGTATATAAATGTGTATTAGTATAAAGAATACGTAAAAATTTAAGGAAAAAATTACCGAGTGATAGACATGTTTAAATGTAAATGTACTGTTTATTCTATTCACATTTAATTTAAATGAAATACTTTAAGCCAAATATTTTTTTTAATTATGAAAAATGCTTTAAGAATGTTCCTATAATTTACAGGCCACTCTGAACAGATAGCATTCGATGCACGGATCGCATCTGTACTGGAATTCAAAGGCAGCCAGGGGTCTGTAGTACTTTTTGATCAAGTCCTCTTTAATCATGGCGATGGTTTTAACAGTACAACAGGCAAATTCACAGCGCCTAAAAATGGGCTATACATTTTTGGATGGCACATTTTACCTGGTTACCAGACGATTACACATACGGCTTTAATGATGAATAATAATGAGATATCAGGAAATTATTGCAACACAGAAAAGAATGCCGGACAACAACTATGCAGTAAAATGTCTGTGGTCCGGTTAGCTATCGGAGATAAGGTTTGGATAGGATATCCTCGACCTGGAGATAACCGATCGAAAGCCTATTTCTCCAGTTTCAGTGGTTTTAAAATTTAGAGAAGACTTTTGTAATGATTTCTTCAAACTTTCACTCCTAAAAAGAATGTGTCTGGAGGATACGAATCATTGTTTCTATAGACTTAAACGCCCAGGACATTTTTACATTCACATAAAGAAATTAATTTCCATGTTAGTATCAAATATACTGATATATCATTAAAGCATGTACATTTTTAGCACACAAAAGATTTTCTTAATTACATGTTTTATAAATACAAATAACTGTAATCTGTAACTAACTATCTTTTTTTAACAAGTTTTATCTTTATTTTTTTTTTACAAACTGCTGTCTTTCCTTTAAAATTTCATCTGTATCTGGTCTGGACAACATGACATTTACCTTTTAGGCATGACCTAGATAAGTTGATGACAAACTCTTACGTTAAAAGCAACGTCATTTTTGAGTTTGATTTAACATCACCCAAAAGGTTCCATAGACCTTTATAGCATGTATCACTCACTGTGTTACGCAGAAGATACATTACGTTCCTGCAGGCACTGACTGCATGTCATCCTAGGAAACAGCTTCTTTTGAGGTGTACATGTATAAGTCAGTTTTCAACTATAATACGACTTGTGGCCTGAAATGATTATACGAAAGATGCTTTATCTTCAATTGAAAATTGTGTTTAAATTTGTCTAATAGAAAAGATAATGTATGAACACGAGATCCTAGTATCAAAAAATATGATGTAGTACCGTCTATAAGCAATTTAAACAGGTAGTTTAATTTGGTGATTCAATAAATATAGATTATCAAAGATTAAAAAACTCAACTCAACGAATGTTATCTTAAAGTAGAGCAAAGATCTCACCAAAGACATTTTCTGATAGTGTCCATCCATGGATGTATTATTCATGAAAAATGTCAGATCCAACATCTGCAGGAAGTCCAGTATTGTGCATCTTTAGATGCATTATACATGCAAGTTTGGTCCAGGTAGGGATTATATAGGAATGAATCTACTCAAAAAACTTTAACTTGTTTAACACTCCGGTAAAGGAAGAGTCAGATTCTGCATCCGAACTTCTGAAGCACGTCTGGTAGCTTCTGCTTCAGACATTAATTATTAATACAGGTTTGGTTAACGAAGGAATTATAGTTATTCTAAAATGAATCTGTTCCAAAAATTCTAAAACTCTTTAAAACTCTTTAAAACTTAAAGAAAAAGATCTTGGTAACTCATCAAAAAATTAAAGACAAGATCCAGCATCTAACTCATACATGCAAATTTGGTAGGTTTCACATTTAATTTAGTATGAACCTGCTCCAAAAAATTTAAACTTTGTCATACATCAAGAAAATAAAGGCCAGGTCAAGCATCTGAATGAAATCTGATAGCGTGCATCATCGTTTAGTGGTCATAGAATTTATAGTTTTATAGGAGAGTAAGAATGGACCTCTTCAAAAGAGCTTGTCTGGATATTGAAGATCGGATCCAACATCTGATGTATGTGTTGAAGAGTGCATCCCAACATATAAGTTTGGTTAAATTCGAAAATGTTCATATCTTGTGATTGTTCAACAACAAAATTACTTTTTAAGAATTATTTTTATTACACACAAGTACCCTGAAGAAAATATACAAATGATGGTCAAGTTTCACATTGACAATATCCATGTAGTCTTTGGAGCAGGGTTCTCCATGGGCTGTTTAACGTGGCGGCCCCGCCACAGTTAAATTCGCTAGCGCCACAGTTAAAAATTTTGCGCCACAGTTCCGCCACAGTTAAAATATTAGCGCCACAGTAAGATCGTCGTCGTCAGTAAGATAAATATATAAAATGAATCAAATAAACCTCTTAATTATGCACCGTAAAGGCGTGTTTCAGCTGTTAAATAAATGTGCTCTAATTATAGGATCCACTGTTTGGCTTTTACAATTAATTATCTTCCAGACCTCGCTAGACACATGAATGAAAAGCCATTTTTTCACACTTCATGATAATTAGAACTGAATTTTAAAATACCAGTTAATTAATTGCTTTAATAGTTTTACAGATAACTATATGTAAGTTTCTAAAATTGCATTGGTACTACGAAGTCAAAACATCGTACGTGTATCGATTGTAAATATTCATGTATTTTTGTAATGTTGAAAAGTTAACAAATAATGAATACATCCACAAAATATAATTTAATAAAAATATAATTTGATGACTTTAAACTCTTTTTAATTATTTTAATTCACAAGTTTTAAGATAAATCAGTCTGATAATTGCAAATATATAGACTAGATGTAAATATGACTGGTGACCTACCAGAATATTTCGTCTGTACTTTAATGAAGACGGCAGGTAAACAATATTATTTTTTAAATTAGGGTTAAATGCTAGAAAGTTGTAATTATTGTTACTATTACATGTATTTTCAGATTCTATAAACTAATATTTGTTTATTTATAAGTAAGTATGAGTTTGGTAGGGGTTGGGTCTTTTGTCACAGTATATATATATTTCGGAAACATCCTAATTTTATTTTACACTATGTTTTATTGATTAAATTTTTATTACTGAATTTATCAATCATTTTTCCAATTAGTTAATGCCATTAATTAATTTGTGTATTAAACTAGTGATTCATAGGGGCACTGTGTTTTTCAATTTATTTCGTGGTTCCTTCGCAAATTCGGTCGCGAAATGACCGCGAATATTAGCACTTCGAGTAAGTCTTGCGCCACAGTTAAATCTAAAATGATTGAGAACCCTGTTGGAGATTAAGACTTCAATAAACTGTTGAAATTACTAAAAGCACGAATTGTCCTTCTTTATTATCCGTCCTTTTTCTGTGCATTATGAGGTAGCATTTATCAAAAAATTACTACATGAAAAGGAGATTCTTACTGTCGATGACGTTTTAATTAGATATTCTCATTCATATGTCAGCTCGATTTAGTCCAGTGAACTTGAAATAAAAGACCACAGATTTGAAGCATTTGTTTAATAGTTGGTTGCATTACTGATTATAGACGTTAATGGTAAACTAAGAATTAAATTATTGACTAATAAGTTGATGAAACAAGAATATGTGCTTTCTCGTTTAAAGTCATCATTTCGTAAGTTCTGTGGTCGATACAATGACCTTGTCAGCAAATACAATTTATCATTGAGTCAAATGCTGACTGACGTTTTTCATACTAATTGTTAGGCCATTATTTACACACTGAATTGTCGACGGATTTTCCCGTTATTTCCCGATCATGACAAGGAGCACACGGCAGGTGTGACCGGTCGGCAGGGGATGTTCATTCCTCCATGGCACCTAATCCCACCACTGATGTTTGGAGGTCCGTGTTTGCTCTGCTCCTATTTTGTATTGTTTAATGGACTTTTGAGCTTGAATACTGTTCGTTATCTCCATATATTTCATTACAACTCAAGAAGAAGCTATTTCTTTATTCTCGCCTGCGCAAATGAAACACACATTTTGATAAGAAATATATTGCACTTAAAACATGAATTTAGCAATTTTACTATGGTATTATATATATATATATATATATATATATATATATATATATATATATATATATATATATATATATATATATATATATATATATATATATATATATATATATATATATATAATAAAACACTTTAAAACACTTTTTGAAATATTTCAACCGTGTTACCGGCCTTCATCAGTCGTATTATACAGGCATATATATTACTTTGTAGTTTCCATTTGCCCCATCTTTATACAAATTACAGCCTGAATTCAAATACGTTTGCTTTGAAAGAAGTTTTCACAGGTTTTGGAATTGAGCACCACTACCAATTGAGCACCACTACCAATTAAGTACTATATTTCTGTTTTGTTACTGGCAGGTACTGAACACGAATACTTTTTGAATTTTTTAAATTCATGAGGACTGTTTCCTGGCAACAGAATTTTGAAAAATGCGACCTATTTGAGAAACACTCTTATGCTTTCTGAAATATGGGACGATGTTAAAAAATAAATTTATTTTTTTTAGAAATACTAAACAAGCACAAAGTGGTACTGCATCCTTAAGAATCAGCTTCTGAACACCAAGAAATGCTCAAACGCAACTTCTATTTAACGAGTAATATTCCTCTATATTTCTCAAGTTCTAAACAGAGGCAGGCTCCTGCCGTCGAAATTGACTTTGCAGGACTTAGGCATATAAGTAATTAAATGTATTTGAATGTATAACAAGCTGTTTTTTTTTTTACAAAACATATCTGCTTTCTTGTTCATTTCCATGAATTTCAGATATTGAATTCGAAGATATTTCGCGAACTTAAACTTTAACACTGTTTAGAGATCTTCTCTCCAAAAACACCTTCAAAGATAGATATGGTCTGTCTCAGTAAACACAACACTTGCTTAGCACTATCTTGTGCATGTTTATTCTGTACATTTATTTACACGTTGTGATTCTTTTCTACACTGCTGGCCAGTAACATTACCATATGGAAGTGATCTTGATCGTTGAGGATACTGAAGCAAGCTGCACGATGCTTTAAAAGTACAGCTTACAAATAAACATTAAATTCAGAATGATAAACACATTTGCAAACAAAATTAAATAACCTAATGGGTCCAGTTTCCCATTATTTTAGTCTAAGAAAAGATTAATACCACAGAGCATTCAAGAGTTGATATAATAATAAAAGCGCACCATATGTAGCATCTATAACTGCAATATAGATAATGATATGTGAAAATAACGAACAGAAATCAAGTTCAAAATTTCACTTGAACATTCCAAATGAGAAGAAGAGTAAACCCGACCCCTAGAAACATCAGCTGTGAGATTAGGTGCCAAAGAGAAGTAAGCATCCCCCTTTCATATCTACCATGAATCCTTTGTATAAATCGTGTAAAAGGAGTAATCAATAGACAATTCAGCATGTTTAATTCCTAGTCAGGCAAAAGCTAGAGAATTGAATATTTAACTAAATTTAAAGTACAGCTGTAAATTCATTTTGTTTTCAATCAAAATGTTTAGTGCATTTGTTCTGTACGTATACAAAGTGATGTATTTTTTGTTACATTAAAATCGTTACCGAATAGATAATACTTTTGCAAATTAAAGACAGGAGAAGCTTGTATCATTATTATAGCTGTAGTGTAGTTTAAACTATTTCAATTCATTTGAAATTTTTTTAAGTTGTACATTTAAACAACAGAATTTCAAAAGAATATTCACAGTTGTTTTACATTTACAAAGTACTGGCAGATAATTACATTATGAGTTATGTAAACTGTTATAAAATTGCTTAATTATTATACGGGGGGTAAGGACATCACAACGCTAACTTCTTAATTTCATAGCTTGTACTAAGAGTTCTTCCGTCACACATTGGAGCTTGTTATTAAAAAAACTATTTTTTGTAAGAAAAAAACGCTTGACATAAATTTCGTTCTCAATTAAGCATAAAAGAAACAATTCACAACAAAATGAATTTCCTCCCCGATATCATTTTGATAACTCTACTTACAGAATCTGATCATATTCTTTAAGATATTACTTGCATACCTTTTTCACAAGCTCATAGAGCATTCTCAATGATTTGAAAAAAAATATTGTCCAGACCATTACTACTATGATTATAATTCTGTGAACTATGAAATTCAGTTTGCCGTGAACTCAAAGACGAAATTTTCTCACTGTTTATACCATAGAAACCCACAATGAAAACTAAATGGTTTCAAAAGGAGTTTCCTTGATTCTCCGTTTGTGAAAATTAATTTCAGGGCAATTAAAGAATTTCAAATTTCTTAATAACGTGGCAATTATATTGATTACTTAAAAATAAATTTGAGTACTTTAAAACTGTAATTTGAAAATTTAGAATAGAGACTAAAAGTCATTGGAAGCTTACAGGCATGATTAATCACTTGCTTAAAACGACGCAAAAAAAGATTGATGAAATTTTTTTTTTATTTGAATTCAAGAGCCCATTCAGCACTCTGCTTTACTAAATAATTTTTATCAAGCACTTATATATATTCAGAAACAAAAGATAGATGCGTTGTAAGAAAATCTAAAACAAAAAAGAAAACAGATATTCAATTAAGATAAGGTATTACATTTAAAAATTACGTAAAATAAACACATGGCACATATATTATAAAATAGGTTAAGTAATACAGGATAATTTCATTTATATAGAGAGGCGACAGGCATAAATCAAACTTGGTGCGAATTCGTTTTGAACATGTTCCCTGCAAAAGCTCTCATTTTGATAACATTCTTGGTGTTTATATCACTCAATTATGCACAAAATACAAAGAATGCTACACAGGATTTGACGTCTCTAAAAGCGGACACGCCCTCTACCCAGCAGCTTGTTCTCAATAAAGTGACAAGGAATACTAACAAAACTACAAAAGATTCGAAGTCTCTAAAAGTGGAAAAACCCTCGGTCAAGAAGCTTCTGCCTAATCAAGAAACTAGAAATACAAACAAGGCTATAGATGATTCAAAATCTCTAAAAGTAGACACACCCTCTATCCGGGCACTTCTTCCGAATCAAGAGACGAGGAATACAAACAATGTTACAAAGGATTTGAAATTTCTAAATGTGGACACTCCCTCTATCCAGCAACATCTTCTGAATCAAGAGACCTTAAAAAGAATAGAGCTAGAAAATAACTTACGAGATGTACAAGAGGAATTAGAAGCTCTAAAGAGAGACAACAGAGATATGAGAAAGGAATTTGATAAAATCATGCGGGACCAAACAGAAAAGCTAACCGACTTTAAATTACGTGTGAACGAGAGCATCGCATCAATGAAATCAAATGAAGTACTGGACAAAAGGTTAGCAAGTGTAAGGGCAAATTCAACAGGTAAGAAGTACAAATTTATGAACAGATTTAAATAAAAAACTGAATTGAGATATGAAATAAATCTTTTTAAAAATAAATATGATTGACCTTTTTTAAATAAATGAAATGTTTGCATTAATCTGAAATTGATACAATGTATACTGAACATGATATGAGTGCACCAGTATGTTTAACAATTAAATTGCCTAAAAAGTATCATTTTGGACGTATGTGAGAGCATATAATACATACAAAATGTACATTATTACGAAAAATTACTTATTCATGTTAACTTAGAGAGATTATTCATATACCTTGTTTTTTTTCACATTTATATAAAATGCTTTAAGAATATTCCTATTATTTACAGATATCTCAGATCAGATAGCATTTGAGGCGCGGATCAAATCTGTATTAGAATTCAAAGGAAGACAGGGATCCGTGGTACTTTTTGATCAAGTCCTCCTTAATGACGGCAATGGATATAATAGTACAACAGGTATATTCATAGCACCAAAAGATGGGCTATACGTCTTTGGATGGCATATTTTACCTGGTTACCAGACGATTACACATACGGGTTTAATTGTAAATAATAATGAGATATCGGGAAATTATTGTAATACAAGAAGAAATACTGGACAACAACTTTGCAGTAAAATGTCTGTGGTCCGGTTAGCTTTTGGAGATAAAGTGTGGATAGGCTATCCTCGTCCAGGAGATAATCGATCAAAAGCTTATTTCTCCAGTTTCTGTGGTTTTAAAATATGAAGAGATTGATAATTGTATTGAAAATTGTATTGAAATTTCTTTTCGATTAATTTTGTTGTTTGGATGGATCAGGTACGAACATATTTTTGATCGTGGGGAATTTAATGTCCAAGTAATTTTTATCACTCATTAAGAGGCATGCATGATGATGATTTGACGATGTGCTAATTTTTAATACAGGTTATTCATTAAATTTGTTAATGATTAACATATTCATAACAAAAGTTCTATGGAGGAATAACATTTTTAAAACATGTCAAACACATTCTAAAAATAAGTTGGACGATTATTAAACGTCTGTGAAAAAACACACAAAGCATCAAAATATATGTTGCGATTCCAGATGAGATTTGATCCAATGTACTATTTCTTATTATCATTTCTGAAAAAAAATTATAATAAATAATAACTTGTCAAAATTATATGAATATGAAGCATGCTTGATGTATAAATGAGGCATGTAACAAACATAGGGTGTTGCAAAATAAATGCATTGTAAATAAAAATGAACTGTATTTTTTGTTTTACAAAAAGGATGTTCATCTGTCTAAGTTATACCAGGTATGTATATACCATATAGTACTTGAAATAGAGAAGAAAAACACGAAAAACCTCAGTAAAGCTTTAGGCTTTTTACTATATAGTATTTACGTCCCAGGAAATACCCAGAGAACATCACTATCGATCTGATCTTTACAAAATGACATTAACCTTTTAGACATTGGCATGGTATTGGAAGTTTTGGAAAATCACAAACCTAATATCATGCATATATGTAAGACATCAAAGATATGAATCCCTATTGTTTAAGAACTCAAAATCAGCGAATAAACTTTGATTAAGCAGGCACTCCTTGGATCACATTTTAATCGGTAGCCGTATTACTTTAAACTGATATTGTATGCATCACTCATCTAAATCCTATTTTGTCAGCTAAATATATTACACAAAAAGTCATGTAAGCATTAATATATTGTATTCTCTTTCTAAAGAGTTGATTTTTCAACCTAATTCTATAAAGAAATCATGGTTCAAAAGTAGAATAAAATGTATATTTAAATATATTCAAAGCTATACAAAACAAGCATTCTGAGAGTATCGCATTTAGCAATACTAGTCCCCTACCGGCAAGTATAATCTGGTTCCTGTTAAAAATTGAAAATGCCATAATTCCGTCAAAAATCAATGAAGCGGAACAAATTGCAAACTTGATCTATAAGTCATCAAGGTAAAGTCACATACCAAATATCAGCTCAATATCTGCCAGCTTTTAGAAAAAAAAAATGCGGTAAAACCCTGAAAAATTGAAAAGGTCATAATTCCGTAAAAAATCATTGAAGCGGGACGAAATGCAAACTTGATCTGTAACTCATCAAGATACACTCACGTACCAAAAATCAGCTCAATATCTGCAAGCGTTTAGGGAAAAAAAAGTGCGGAAAACCAAGTGGGACAGACTGATAGACAGACAGAGGGACAGACGGACGGACAGCTAGACAGACAGACGGACGGAAAGACTAAGAGGAAACCTATAGTCCCCTCCGGTTTCACTGGTAGGGGACTAATAAGCTAATATTAAGAAAAAATCATTCAAGGACAGGACTTATCTATAGTGATTGTTGATGCAGCATCTACTTACATGGTTAAGCCGATACTCAACCAAATGTATAAAACGTATTAAGAATAAATACTAAGAATAGAATTAGTATCAAAAAAGGTTTTAATACCTACATTAAGTGAGGTTTGGTAGTTTGGGTATTTCAAAGCTTTTAAAAAATATATCCGTTTACAATATTTAACTATGTCTTTGTAACCTGTACTAGAGATACATATTAAAAAATTAGAACAGGAAAGAAATGTTTGGAATGTTTACAAGAATGTTGGAATGTTTGTGAAATGTTTGCAAGAAAATGAATAAGTTGCTAAAGTACATGTTAAAAGTGCACTTTTTATCTTCTACAAAAAAAAGGTTAATGGGTTGTATACTTGGAATAAGAAAAGAAAATGAAACAGGGGTGGGTTAACGTTTTGGTTTCACTTTCAACAAAATGACATCAATTACATTAATTATACACATGTCACCTTCACCAGGAAATATGTTAATTGATGATAATGGGTTTTTAATACTTTAATTATAAAACTATTGGTAAAGCCTTTTACTTCTGGTAAATAATGTAGTTTTCTAGACATTATTTTCAATGCGGGGATTGGTCATCCTTGAACCTTTATTAATTTTCAAGGTTCTAGATATCCATTATTTTTATACGAAATACAGACTTTGTTTAAAAGATACTGTAGATTCCTTATTTTTAGTGAGTACTTATTATCACGAAATGACCCTTTAACCTCAAATCGCGAGATTGATTGATTGTATGTTGTTTAACCGTCCCATTCGAAAATTGTCCACTCATACAGTGACGTAACCGTATGCCGGTGAAGGATTTCAAATTCAGACCTATACTAGGCACTCAGGGCCATTGGGCAGTGAGGGTTCTTTATCGTGCCAACGCCTACCGTGACGTAAATCGCGAGAATAACAATTCGCGATCAAGATTGATTAAGATTTTACGTGGATTTCAGCACCATAAAAATAAAAGCGAGTAATTTAATTTCACGATTGTTGCTTCTCGCAAGATTACGCAATAATTCATTCCTTGTGCATATCTAGGAATCTACAATATTCAGTCATTTTATACTATTTTATCCTTCAAGATTAATTTTTTTCTAGAATATTGTAAATAAAGTGCTACAGAATCGAATTATTTTTTTGAAAGAAAGTGTATGACTATTCCTTTTTTTGACTAAGTTTCACAGAATTCAACTTTATCGAGTAAAAGTCTTGTTTTTTGTAACGATATATCTACCCCTGATTTATGCGGATTGGTCTTTGTTAATTAATTTATCTAAAGCTATCTGTAGTTTTATAGCGAAAATATATTCTAATATATATATATATATATATATATATATATATATATATATATATATATATATATATATATATATATATATATATATATATATATATATATATATATATATATATATATGTATATATAACCTATCCGCGTGATTTGTTGTTTTTCATCTGTTTTATGGCTTGCGCAATTTTGGGAAATAGTTCAAAGTGTATTACACATATCTACTGATCATTTAGTTGCAACCGTATACAAATTCTCTTTTATTGCAATAGTGAGTGACATTGCTTTATTTGAGCAAAGTTTAAAAAAAATCGCAGATTACAAAACGATTCAATATTATCTTTGTTTTTATTTAATATTTTATTGTATATTTTCAATTTTTAATTCCGTGCATAGTATCGGTAGATTAAATGGCTCTTTCTAATCTTACAAGTATGATGTGTTTCTTTTCCCAGTATTTAGATCTAAAAAATGCACCTGTTGTTATACTAAACATTTTGTCTTATTCCATTTAAGGATTATTTTTTTTCTTCTTATATCCTTTAAATACATGTACAACGGATATACATGTAGTATATTTTCTAATCTTCTTTTTTTTTTTTTTTTTTTTTTTTTTTGCTATAACTGTATTCTTTTGTTTTCTATTTATAGGTTTTTTGGGGGCTTTAATAAAATAAAGAACTGAAAAGTCTATAATAATTGATTTAAACTTTCCCAATCTTTTTTTTTATTATTATTACATGTATCAAATTCTTTATGGTAATCTATTTACAGTGTTTTTTAATTCGGGGGTATATTTAAGTATATATATATAGCTGGGTATTTAGTTTCCAGTTACCTTGACCTCATTTTTATTCATTAAATGGTTTATTCTACTGAAAGATGATCTGAACCTCTATTGCCTTGCGTATTTACAGGCTTTCTGAGAATGACATTTGACATATCTAGCTCAAAATGATTTTCCAAAACTACAAAAATTATTCTAGGTTTAGGTATAGGTGCAGCATTTCCACAACATCAACATTCTTTTTATTTATGTTTTGTCCTCCGCATGTCAATTAAGTTTCTCAGAAAAGTCTTCTGTTTTGATCTTTTCTCGCTACATGTTGACCTTGACTGATTTCTGTCCTATTTATATTTTTAAAAATTGTTTTTTAAATCCTCTGCAAGCACAATATTGTTTTTTATTCATTCCTAAAAAAAAAATCATTGTATGATTTTTTAAAAGAAAATTATTCTACTTTATCATTTGGTGCATATACGTGTACATTAAAGAACTTGAAGATTTTTATTAAAGTATTTAATATTACACAAAATTTGCACATGTATATTAATTATGTCAAAGTTAAGCTTGTTATGAAAAAGAATACATACTTCCTTTTTTTATATGTGAATTCAGTATTAGAGTGTTACGATTTACCATACCATCCGGAATCATATTTAAATTATCTTTTTTAATAAGTGCAATTCTTATTAAGAAAAGATATCTTACTATTATCATTAAACTAGTGTTATAATGTTTTTTCCCTTTTTTAATGGGCATTCAATCCCCTTGCATTCAGGGTGATACACTTAATAAATTCCATACTGAAAATTTTAGACAAGAAAGAAATTTAAACTTTGTATCATTATTGACAAGCTTTAGGAAGATTGCTTTTTATTTTGCAATGCCGGGTGAGGGAGCCCATTTTTGGTTCTGTTTGGTGTTTTTTTTTTCCCGTGGCTATTCGTTCAAAATCTGCCAGAGCACATTTTGTAGGCTAGACTGAGTTTCCTGTACAAATGGATAGGTTAGACTGGGCCTGTTACTCAAGCATAAAAAACGTAAATAGTGTATTCGGTGAAAATGACCTTTTTCGGGGAATTTTCAAGAATGTCACAAAAATTCTTGACTTGGTCTGATATTATTTTTCGAGAAAACCTGATTCTTTCTTCAAAATAATTTTCTCCATGACCTCAACTTCTACTAAAATACGACTGTCAGATGAATTTATGAGGAAGCAACATGTTAATGTTCAATCTCAGTTTATTTAAGGTGCATCTGATTTCTAATCATTCATCCCTTTGTCATATGTACATGATGTTAAAGATTTATCGTATGGTTAAAGTTGAAATAATGAACTATAATGCTTATATTTTCAAATTCAACTATGCATCTTTCAGTATTTAATGAATTCTTCACCAAAACCAAAATCAGAATAGGTATGCTTACAATGTTTCAAAGAAACAAGAGATTATAATTAAAACGATTTTTCGACACAGTGAATCCTAATGAACAATTAAAATATATAACCGAAAAAAAAATTGTCCTTAACATATTAATGTGACCAAATATGTCTTCAGAAACAATGTTACAATTTTGCATATTAATTTTTAACTTAAGATTGACTACATTTTCGATTCATAATACAATAGAAACGAATCAAAGAATACTTAGATTAAAAATACAACAAAAAAGTTAACTAACTTAATTATGTATTAGTATTTTTTTTTTAAAAATGCATCCGGAAAAAAATAGAACAGAAAGAAAATAAGAACAAAGAAAAATCAAATTTGTCAGGCAACTTTATTTTTTCTACATCTCTCACATATTTAATGTATACTTGGAATCAGAGGCGAAAACGAAACAGTGTTTAACGTTTGGGTTTCACTTTCATGAATTTCTAAAAGGGTCACTTTCGCAAAAAATAGGTTAATTTATGCAGAGCATTTTTTATAAAGAGAAGCAACGGCCGACATAATCTCAATCTTGATACAGAGTCGTTTCGAACATGTCTCCTGTGAGAGCACTTGTTCTAATGCCATTGGTGGTCTTTGTTTCATGCAATAATGGAAAGAATACCAATAACACAACTGTAACAGAGGATTCTCCACCATTGGACAAACCCTCTATCCAACAACTTCTTCTGAATCAAGAGACATTAATAAGAATAGAACTAGAGAAGAAATTAAGAAGTGTACAAGAGGAAGTGGTAGTACTAAAGAAAGACAACGAGGACATAAGAAAGGAAATAGCTGATACTATAAAGATCGGAGCTAAAGAGATTGCTGACCTTAAATTAAGTGTGAGCGAAAACATTGCATCAATAAACTCAGTAAACGAATTACTGGATGCAAGATTTGCAAGTTTAATGGCAAATCAAACGGGTAAGAATTCTATTTTTCTAAGCATATTTAAGGACAAAATACAAGTGTAAATCAAATAAGAAATAAATTTTTTAATTAAGATGATTAACTACCGTTGTATTTATGAATAAAATTTGATTTTTTCCAATTAAATGATGAACTGAAAAAGTTTCCAGCGGTATGTTGAAAAATTAAACTGCTTTTTCAGTGTATCGTATGTTATCAGCAATTACATGAATCAACTAAAAATTGTATAGGAAGAATTTACATAGGATTTGAAAAAAAAATATTGGAAATTATATATTGTGAATAATATGAATATTTGGTTAAAAAGGTAGGTAAGCTACTTTAAAATAATTTTATATAACAGTCAAAATTTTATTCTTACAGACAATTCAAACCAAATAGCTTTCGAGGCACAAATTTTATCCGCACCTGGTATGGAATTCAAAGGCAGTAGAGATTCTGTGATACGTTTTGATCGCGTCAACCTTAATGTTGGTAATGCCTATGATAGTACTACGGGCAAGTTCACAGTACCTAAAGATGGGCTCTACTTCTTCGGATGGCATATATTACCTAGCTACTATACAGTCACTACCACGAGTTTAACAGTAAATAACTTTCCAAAATCACTAAATCATTGCGATTCAAAGAGAAGTCTTGGACAACAACCTTGCAGTAAAATGTCTGTTATCAGGTTGGCTATGGGGGATAAGGTATGGATAAGCTACCCTAGTAATGGAGACAACAAATCAAAAGCGCCTTACTCCATTTTCTGTGGTTTCAAAATTTGAGAAGGATGGTTTTTGTAATTGCGTCTTCCAAATAACTCTTGTGGACTGCAAGAATGTATCAGGAGCTTCGTATTATTCATTTTATTAACTTTATCATACAACCTATAATATTTAACATATGTCAAGACATGAATGTTTATCTACTTGCTATATACACGTCATTGATAATTAACAATTAATGAAAAAGATTAAGGAGAAGGTTTCCGGGTATTTTTGAAATAATTACTTGTTAGAGTATTGTCAGCAGAAAAGAAATTAATGCAAAGAGAAAGCGAAACGCATCGAAATCCCGCTCTGCTTTTCCCTCAGAATTGTCCATTATAACAGCAGAGTCAGATGGATGCTTTAGTATCATGAGAAAAAAAAGAAGACTGATTGACCTAGAGTCAGACTTGCATGGTACACTTTATTTTGGACAGTCTTTATAAAAATTCTGGGGCTTCTAAACACAGTTGGTTGCAATAAGTAATATCACTTTTTAATATTGACATTCATTTGTCGATATTTTGTATTTTGAAATGAACAGTGTGCAGTATCTTCATCTAAATTCCATTACTGTAAATTATTTGGGTCTAAAACCTATCAAATGTTTGTTAACAAATATCTGTTGATTCAATTATCATAGCTTCTGTAGTATGAGTAATGTTTATTATTTACTTATAAAAGATGTTCTTTTTATATGTGCTCTAAATAAAAATAATACTGTAAACTGTAATTAAATGTGTTTTTAAATGTTCCCCTTCTCAAATTACACCCACTTATACTACCATTACTATCCCATCTATATATCACGCTAACCTTTAAAACATGACCTTTAATGAATATGATAACACATCTTTACATCAAAAGCACCATTTCATATTTGTTTGAAAAGTTAAAAGCGTGTGGTTTGATAAACTTTAAATGCTACACGTAGTATCTTTTGAATGTAAAATAATGGCTTTTGATAGTTTAAAAGATCCTGAAACATCTCATAACTCAAAGGTGGCAAAATCTTTATAAAGCTGGAATATAACAGGGTCCAAGCGGTATTATACATACATCAAAGAAAGTCTCTTTGGCTATCAATCTTGACTATTGAACTGAGGCATAAAGTTAAATGACATGCCACAGCTGCCCGCAGAAATTTGATAATTCTAGGAGAAGTTCAGTGGCTATTATATGATTTACTCAATATTAATTAAAGCATGGTTATCTAAGCATCTGGCTGTCATAAAACTGTATACGGACTATATAACGCTTAATCTCTTTAGATCCGTTGGACGAGTAAACTTCAGCATGTTAAAGGAAGAGATTTTAAGCACCACCGTCAAAAATACCTGGTCTGTGTACCCCTGTCAATCAAGTGCATTAAGGTACATCATTGGGTGCTAGAACTTGATTGACATTCACTTACTAGTCTCTGTGTATACCCTGTACACCTTGTTTAATTTGGGGACCTTCAAATCTTTTGATCCTTTGATATTTACCGCACATGGTATAAAGAAGCAGTATTACTATGAAATTTTTAGCTTGATAATATATATTTTATTACTATTATTATATATTTTATTACTATTAAATTTTTAGCTTGATAATATATATTTATATCTATAGTATTTGAAATAATCATGAATATTAATCGTTATTTATTTAGCTTTGTATTTTTAGAGAATTTTTCCTCAATCTCGAAAATTAATCGTAGCGAATTGATTTTGAACTGATAAATCGCGAATAAAAGATGAAGCGAATAATAGATGGTTTACAGTATTTGTACAAAATGAATCAAAATCATCAAAGGTTGACCTTCAACTTCGAATAAATCAGGAGATATTAATTAGGCTGGAACTGGAAAAGGAAATAAGACGTTTAAGACAGGACATCGACGCAATGAGGAAACAAAACACAGATATAAAAAAAAAAAGTCGGAAAAAATGCAAGGATTCAGAGTGGAGACTTCAACAAATTGAAAGTTTGGCTCAATAATAGTGCTACTTTGCACAAATCAGTCTATGATTTGAACCAAACGATATCAGTCATCAAAAAGACTTTAACGGGTAGAAAATTACATTTATTAATTATGTTTTGCATTTTATATACAACATAGAAAAAATCAATCTAGGGAAAAAACAATAATAATTAAATTAAAAATTAGAGGAAAAAAAATTAAGTCTTGAAAGTTGTTATTCGTATTTCTTTTGAAGGCCTTGTCTGAACTGAGATAGATTATATACTCTTTGAAAGTCCTCTTCACGTGCGCCCATTTACACACAAAGTCCGTATGCTACGTTTACTAAAAGTTGGCATATGTGTGTATTTTGAAGCATGTAGGGGGCACGATTTGCACATGAGTATTTGTTAACATAATGCAAAATTTTCATCAAATTCAACGATACAAATTTACTTTTACATAAGAGTAAATATACTCTTTATGCATTTTCATCCATTTGAATGCAAATAATGGAATTGTCCATAAAAATAAAGCATCATATCTATATTTCATATTAGAAAGACGGGTGACATTCTGCTTTTTTATAAGTCTAAATATGATATGTAACAAATAAGAAACAACATAGACAAATAAAAAAGTCAAAATATTCATTAACTTACGAATCTTTTTGAATGATATATTAACTTATGAAACGGTTTAATGCATTTGATAGAAGAGAATCTTATTTATAGTAAGCCTGACATAAGTGCACGTATAGACAATAAAAAAAAAAAAAAAAAAAAAAAAAAAAAAAAAACTACATGTACATACATGTGTACCACGAGTAAAACCGTTTCGCCCTGAGCGTTTCAAGCATCAAAATTAGCAAAAGTAATAATGAATAGCAGTATCTCTGGATTTTGAACGATGATTAATATTTATTCTCTCGTTGAGCAAAAAAGGTTATCACGCTTTTTCCATCTGCCGTCATACATAAATGTTGCTTGTAAGCAATTTAATCCATCCTTATCTGTTATTGTTAAAAGGGTATAATTGTTTATAAGAATTTTGAACACTGTTTCTAGCACTGAATCAGTGCATTCTGAACCAAGAAGTCCGAAAATGTAACTCAGGCTTTCTCCTTCTGAAACAAAAATTACATTCCTTACTTATCAAAAATGACAATACAATTTCTCCCCTCGGCTTTTTTACCGCTTCAACAAAATCGTCCGCGATCGAAGTTTTTGACATGATAGCATCTCTAAAATTTCTATCAATAATTCCCCTTGTATATATATCCCAATGAATCATATCAGGTATTAAATCTTTTAAGGACCTCGTTGAAACTTGGGTGGCAATACTGATCATGAATTTCAAAAGGATGAATTTTTTATATCTGAATGTTGTCCTTATATCGTTTTCATCATTTAAAAAGGATGGTATTTTGGGGCTTACATATTTTTAGTATATTTTTTATTCTTTCAATAAGTTCAACCTCCTCGCAGACACTAAACAGTAGCAAACAATTCTTTTTTCTATGTCAAATTCCTCCAAACGAAAATTGTTTGATAATACTAAAGAGTACAGTTTTTTCCGAAGGACATTTTTTCGACATTACTATGAAAGCGTTTTTCCATCTTCCGTTTAAACTTTCCACAAATCGTCCGTGATATGCAGTTCCTTTATTATATCAAGAATTGAGTCAGGATCACATTCACTGATTATATGCAAATGCATTTACTAGAAGGTTTTAATGTAAATGGAGAATGTCTTTCTCTTGAAATAGAAATTTTTATAACGCTTTTGAATCGCCTTTCAAGTGCAATACCCAAAGGCATTTTCCCCCAAATTATCTGGAACCTTAAGAGAAACGTTTATTTCCTGCAAGTAAGTCAGAACTGACAATGTTTCGTCTTCGGTACTTTTCAAGAGAATCATGTGAGCAACAGTTTCACTTTGACAATTGGACGAAGAAGCATTTCCACCATATCGAGTTAAAATGTGTAGGAATGAAATGCCAAGACAGGCAGCGAACATAGTGGGGGTAGTACCGTGGTCATCTTTATTTCTCATGTTTGGATCAGCTCCCAGTGTTAAAAGGGCCTCTGTTTCCCATATCTTGGTACTTGGTAAGATACTTTTTGTAGACAAGAGATGATGCAAGATCGAATCATCATTTTCTCACTCTTGATATTAATGTTTAATCCAATCTTAATAATTTTTTTCTATCATTTTAAAATTAAATCCACATTCATAAGAGAATTGGAAACTCGTTTTATGAAAAAGATGATAAGGCGTATCAATAATCATATTATGTAAGATGGGTTGCCCATATTCATCTTTGATATATATGGATCAGCTTTGGCTTTCATCAAAACATCAAAACTTCATTACTCATAAAAAGAGTATAAGAAAGAGCAGTGTGGTCGTCAATATCTCTTGCATTTATTTGAATCCCATATTTTATAGAATATGCGCGATTAAATATGATATTAGAGGACCTTGCCATTGAATGTAACGAAGTTCTACCTCTATAGATACAGGCCATGAGAGTGGTCATTATCCTAACAAGAAGTTCCTATCCAGAACACTTATCGAACGTTAATTCATAATAGAACATAATTCATCATAATCTTCATCATGGTTGGAAACTACTTTCTGCAAAATTATCACCTCCTAAATCTAATAAAAGGTCATGGCGTTTCTACTACCTCTATATGGTGCGGAAGTAATGCCATCGGAAATACCTTTTTGCAGCGACGATAAATCATCTTTCTTTTTTTTTTCATGCATATTTATCAAAATGATCCGAAAGAAAGAAGTCTTATACAAAGTGCCTTTAGACTGCATAAAACCAGTCATGTTTTCAAAACTTTAATGGTCCGACATAAAATAATCAAACACTGTAATGAAACAAAAGTCATCCCAGTACCGATGTTTTATAATGATGTCTAAATTGTATTTTTTTTTATTTTCGCATTCGTCAATTAATCTTTGCGCTAAGAAATTAAAATAACTCTTGGGAATAATACGAAATATTACGAAAAAGGATCGTCTCCTTCGGAACTCATCGTAGCCATTGACGACAGAGTGGAATTGAAATCATTTTTTTCTAATAAAAGCTGCATATTTGTTTCTGTAATACTACCCATTTTAGTCTCTTTGTATGTTTCGTGAGAGAATATAAACAAGTCACCATCATTTGTTTGAAAATAAATATCTTTCACTTTTATCAATGTTTTTATGATGTCTTTCAAAGAGTTTCATCACAAAGTCCTAATACTCTAAGTATGAGCTTTTGTTTATTTAATTTTTTACAGCTATCGTACAATACAGAAATACTGACCTTTTCTATTATTGCAGTCATTACAAATGTACAATACCTAATTTTATCATCATGAGCAAATCCCAATATTTCAAAAAAGTAGTATTTTCTTGGATTTTCAAAGAAATTCAACCCTGATTGTCAAAGTTTTGAAGATTTACGGAAAATTTAGAGCATATGGAAATCTATATGATATGTCAAACGAGCATATGTATTCGATTTCATCCTCTGACAAATTTAAGTTAAATTCATCTTTACACATTTTGGCCATTTTATCTTTTTCGTCGAATAATAAACATTGATCATGTGACAAATCCACGACACAAATTCAATATTTGAAAAAAGATTCTTTGTCAAGCAGGTGCATAGTGTCTCGAAGCATGTAATTTCTAGATGCAAAGATGAGTAAAAATTTTCCTCTTGTTCTAGAAATTCTTATTTTCTTATTGACGAGGAAAAAAACACCTTTACCTTACTGTTTGAGTTCTTTATCATAGGAAGTTAGGGTGAAACAGAGATCTCTATTGACTCTGTGGTTACACTGATATACACTGACTTGTTTAGATGTAAACTGTAGTATTCAACTTGAGATAGTTAAATAAAATGTTTTCCCTGTCTTTGAAATTATTTTTTAAAGTTTATTTCACATTTTAAAAACTATACATCTTGATGTTTTCCAATCTAAAAATTGAAACTCTGTATAAAAAAAAATGAAATCTCTAAAGGCTTTATTGAATTTGAATCAAAACTTTTGGAGGGGCATTTTTTAAAACAGATTTTTAATTCAATTACCGATTTTTTTTATCAGCAGAGCAAACACGAAGTTAAAATAAACAGTGGTGGGATCAGGTGCCATGGAGGAGTGAATGAAAGTAAATGAAATGAAATTCTGACCATGTGGGTACGATATCAGGTCAACCCCTTAATAGTTCATCACGATGAAGAACACAAAAGAGTGCAATACCTATGAAAAATAGGGTAAAGACCTTTTGGATGTTTTGCTCATCTTTCAATGTTGTTTAAGCCGTCACGGCTGCTCAGTCGGTAGAGTTGCTTCGTGATCGGAAGATCGTGTGTTCGAATTACTGAAGTCGATAAAGAATGGTAGCAACTGTTCCTTCGCCATGCCATTGACACTTTGAAGTAAAACTGCGGGTCCTCGGATGAAACCTTAAAAACCGAGGCCCCGTGTCACGGTAGGCGTTGGCACGATAAAGAATCCTCACTGCTCAATGGTCCTGAGTGCCGAGTAAAGGTCTAAATTTTAAGTCCTTTGCCGGTATATGATTACGTTTCTATATGAGTGAAAAAATCTCGAATCGGACGTAAAACAACATATAATTGATCAATCAATGTTGTTTATATTAGAAATATTCATACATTGAAAGTTTTTTTTTCCTCCCAGATGAATTTATCGATTATAAATTTAAAGATTCCAACGATTATTTCGCTTATAATCTTTATTCAAAAGTGGTTAATGCGACATGAATACTTCTAATTGTCATATGAGTTGCAAGTCCATAGAATTTTGACGTCTTTAATGAGAGTTATTCAAACTGACCGGGGATATAACAGCAAAAATTCGATTAATAAGCAAATCGAAGTAGAATAACAATCACATTCCTTTTAAGTAATAACAAAATGAGGTAAAGATACATTTGATGATAAGGCATGATGAACAAATACCTGCCCAAAAAATCAAAAGATGCAATGATAGCAATGATCAGTTGTCTCGTTTGAAGTCTCCATGAAACAAATGTCTTTGTATTACCCTTAATAGCAAGATAGAAATTAATATTGAGCAATAAAATATATATTGTAAAGCAATCAGATTAGATTTCAGAGTAAGGATTTTAGATTTATATGTTAAAGAATGGCATATTTAGTCTATATGTTTATTGAAATGAACTGTTTTCAACATTTAGAAGTCGGGTATCATGAACATGGAAGATATGGCTAGCATTAACTTAATAGTTTTGTTCTTTTTTCTTTGATGTGTCTACATTAGCAAGCATTTTGTATTATCAGTATTTAAAACCATTCTATTTTAAAAAAAAAATAGTTTAACTAACGTAAGGACCTACTGTGTGACTCTAGAACAAAGCAAGACCATTGTGCTATGCATAAAATGATAGAAGTTAAAGGTATGTCATTCTTGACACTGTTTTTTTTTTATTATTACTTTTTATTTATCTATTTATTTTTTTGAGAAGTACATATTAGATAATATTATTTACTCGTATATATCTACTCATACAGCATACATATGTAACTCAATGATTGGATATTGGGGGGGGGGGGGGGGGTCAGTGTTCATATTACTAAGGAACAGTATAATGGAACCTTACTTTTTTGCACTTAAATTGTAACTTTTATATTAAACATTTTCTTATATCAAGCTTTTTATCAATTTAATGCTGATCGGTGAAAAGTATCATGTAATTTCAAAAATGAAATTAAAAATTAGAGCCAGTGATGTAAATTTCGAGACATGGGTCGAATTATGCAAATTTCAGACTAAAAACTAAGGTGAATTTTATGCTGAATGCCTGAAGCTTTGGCCGAGTATGTTGATAAAATTATTTCTTTACCATCAAGCTCAATCAGCAACTTTTCTGAAGTATTGAATACTTTTTTCACTACTCAATGAAAAATTAATAGATTAATAGATTGATTATCATACATGTAATATACATTTATTCCTTAGCAAAAAAATCATGTATGAACAGACACGGCCAATAAAATTATTATATCATTATATATCTCCAAAAATATTTTTTAAAAAAATGACGCACATTACTAGTAAGTATCTTCATGAAATAGTATTTTCCACATCACATTTTTATGAGAAAATAACTCATTTTTTGTTGCATAAAATTCTTCTCACAGCAATATTAAAAACTCGATATAAACCTCAAATATAACAAACATGAAACTAGGTCATGTTTTCCGTGGTTGTTTCTATGTTAAATAATTGTTACAAATTATGAAGTGTGTGCTATCACACAATTCATCTTCACACTATCTTCTAAAAGGTATATAAGCTATATATATCACGCTATCACGTGATATCTTGAATGACGAGGATTTAAATATATCAAGGTTGTTTACAAACAACAAAGTGAAAAAGGGAAGTACGTAAGTATAAAATGCAAAAAAAAAAAAAAAAAAAAAAAAAAAAAAAATCACTGTTATATAACAACTTAGCTGATCTGATTACTCCTTTGATGGCAAATAAATGCCTTATTATTCTTTTTTTTCAAATTCATTATAAATAAGTTCTTAGTGGAGCTATAATGATTTTGGACAGGTCCTTTTACTCAAATAGTTGTACATTAACAACCAAGGTTTTCATGCAAAAAGGAATTAATAGAAAACTTCATTTATCTTTCTTTCTTCGTTCCGTCTTCTAAATAAATGATATTGATTGAGAAAATAGTCTAGAATTGTTGATTGATATACATGTATAAATTTTTGTTTAGTTTCATATCGTTGTGTAATATTGAGATTTAAATAAACATTATTCGGGTTTTTTTTTTCGGAACACTTTAAATACCAGTTAGATTACGGTTTAGACATTTTTCATCAAATAAGGTCACAGAGATGTATACACAAAAATGGGTAAAGCTTTTTATGACAGGATAATTTGAAGAAAACTATGCTGAGATTCTTATGTTCAAAGTAATGCCTGATAAGTTCTAGCTTAAAAAGCATTAATAATTTAAAGAAAAACAAATCAAAACAAAACATATTGACTGCACATGTCCAAGAGGAAAATTCGATTTAAAAATTCTATCAGAAGAATGAGATTATTCTCGTAAGTTTTTTTTTTTTTTAATTCAATTTTTACATGAATGTTTTAATGTGATGGAATAGCATAAACATTAATCAGTTGAAGATAATGAAATGCTTATATCAATAAGTATTCCAATACAAGTTATTACATAATGAGCAATTTACATCACCATCTATATTCACGAGCCTTCAATTTGTTAAATTTGATTCATTATTTCAATCGTACACTGATTAGACAAGTTTACTAATGTTGTAATATTTAAATACAAGTGAAATGATATAAAAGTAAGATAGATTTTTATCTTAAAATTGTTTGTTTGGTATATACAATGTATATGTCATCAACAGTATACAGAAAACGATCCTGGAAAGCATGTTTACATTTAAAATGAAAAAAAATTCAACACGGAGAAAACTATTGAACTTATATTTGTTTAAATTTACATATTGTTTTCAATATAATATATGTAGTTTGATCTAACAATACCGACATTGCATTCAGAAATATGACATTATGTTTCACACTAAATAATTCTAGCAAATAACACATTTCAAATGACGTATATCATATCAATGATGATCGAGCAAAATTTATTATATGATTGAATAATTTCCATCTCTCTGATTGGCTGAGATCCAACAATGTTAGAAAAATACTACGTTATATTGACCTGCACTTGACCTTCCAGGTCAATATAAGGAATCATTTATTCAACATTGGACCCAAAATAGATAAGGAAATTCCAAATTGATGCATATAGTTTTGAAAAGTTGTTTAACTTGCACCTGACTTCCACTCATATGAACATAACATTAAGGCACATATTAGATTCTTGGGTGAACGGGGGGGGGGGGGGGGGTTGCAGGAGGCCTGCCCCTCTCCCCACCTTTTGAGAATGTAAAGTTTTAATTTAAATTTTAAGGATAAAAAATTTCAATGAAAGCCCCCTCCCCTCGTTTATGAACCTTTATATCCCACTAAATAAAATTTTGAGTTGGGAGAATTCTTTTCTTTTTTGGAGGGGGGAGGCTAGTCAAAGATGGTACGGATTGCTTAATGGGTGTGTGTCATTTAATCATTGAATCATATAATAAAACACTTATTGCTGTTTTTTTCGGTCAATACGATGATTTAACCACCTTCGAAATACAATATTCACATCGCCCTTCGGGCTCGGTGAATATTGTACTCCTCAGGTGTCTAAATCATCGTATTGACCTCAACAACCAGCAATAATTGTATAATATTCACTTTATTCACTATATTGCTACTGAAAACAGACACCATAGGTTATGATGAAGATTGTGAAGTCATTTAAAAATAATCAATGAATTTAAAATAAATGTTTGTGCATGTGTATGCTTGTGAACATGTATTTCTCAACATCAATTATATATTATTTTATTCCTACAGAACTGGCAAAGATGGGAACATGTATGTGTATGTCACGAAGAGATACTTTACATGACATCGTCAGCATTAAGATTCTAAAGGTTTTGTGTAAAAGAAAGAATCCACGATTTAACTGACTTTACAAAACGCACAAAGCAGGTACCACCTAAGGCACTAGTTAACAATTAACGAGGAGGTCAAAACGAAATATAGAAGTTCTGACCCCTAAGTTGTTTGCATCATACTATCTTAAAACAACCCTCATTTCGAATACAAATAGTGAAATAAATATTCCCACCATATGCACAAATGCATTCATTGGACAGATATTTTCGCTCTCCCCTTGGGAATAGAGATGTTACCGATGAGATGAGATATGAATGGCTGCGCATAAAGTCATTTTCCACATTTCCTCTGAATTCCTCTCAAAGTTCTGTCCGACTTGCTCGTTCTGGATTTTATTTCACGGGAAAAAACCAAGAATGTGTCTGTTTTTCATGTGGATTACATCATTCAAATTGGACAAGAGAAAACATTACAGAGTTACATAAAAAGTTGTCACCAAGCTGTCGTCATGTGCATGGAAAGGAGGATACAAATGTTCCAGTTGGATCAAGTGAAAGTAACCATACTAATCACTTGTATTCCGAATCTATCTGTTCTGGAGTAAACAATAAACATGCTGCGCCACATGCACAGCAGATATCGGGAAAACCCCTAAAGCAGCCATCGGGAGGTTATAGTCCATATGCACAAAATAATCCCAGTCTTTCAGGTCTTTTTCAGCCATGCACTCCACAGCCTAATCACTTGAAAGAAGCTTTAGAACCTCTTGGCATTGTTGTTGACAGGCCAAAATATCCAAGCTACTCCGTACTGGCGACGAGGATCAGCAGTTTTCAGCAATGGCCGTCGCATTTGACACAAACACCAAGGGACCTTAGTCTTGCAGGATTCTTTTATGCTGGATACGGTGACTATGTTCGATGTTTCTTTTGTGGAGGTAAAACTCTTTTTTAGAAATTTATAGGATATTTATCCTGCTTACAAATCCAGGTTCGGAGAATGTTTACATATTTCAATGAATCAAATAAAAATCAGCAATATGAATATTTTGTCATATTGCAGATTTTTTAATCATCTTCCATGGAAAAATCTCTTGTATGATTTTTTTTATTTAGGAGGGCTGCGCAATTGGGAGCCAGGCGATGATGCTTGGGTAGAACATGCTAGATGGTTTCCTAAATGTCCTTTCTTGATTCAAAATCGAGGACAGGATTTTGTGAATCTGATACAGCGCGTTCAGGCCGAAGGCTTGGAAGATATTTCCTCTCAAGAACAAAAAGAAGCGCATGCAGATATTGAACAACTTCCAGCTGCCCAAGAAATTCTTCAGATGGGATACACGTGGATTACGATCAAGGAAACTTACAGAAAACTGCATAAGAATGTGACAGGTTAGAAAATTATAAATTTATTTCGAATGTGTTTTGCTTTTGTCTTGCAAATAAAATAAATATTTTTTTCTAAATTAAAAAAAAAATCTAGAAGAGTACATTGGTGGTGATACATAAAAAGTCATTGTATAATAATTGAAAATATCTTAAATGAGATGGTGTTTGAAATTCTTTTTAAATTTACGTATTTTTCTTAATATATTACATGCTGCTTTAAGACGTGACAGCTGCAGAGTTGATAGAAGAAATTCTGGTGAACAGCTCCTCAACGTCTGCCTATGATCCAGAAATGAGTTATCCGAATAAAGAAGGCTCTATCCCACAGCCTTCTGCGTACAGTAGAAATGAGACAAGTTAGAACTTTTTTATATTTAGTTATTTTTTTCATGTTTCAGTAAATTCAGAGAAAATAATATGATTGAATCTATCTTTATTTTAGGCCAAACTAGTAATTCACCATCAACCATCGGGCTATCTGAGGAAGTTGGAGCTATGACTTTGAATGGTACATCATATTTCATTATTAATGTTTGTATACTGTATTTGCGCTTGTATAATATTTAACATTAATTATATGCAACATCATATAAGGACTTTATATTAATTTTTCTCAAACGTTAGGAAAACCTTAAAAAGATATTAGGGATATTGCCATTGAGCATTGCGATGAAATATGTTACATGTAACATGCTTATGAATTTTAATTTTCAAGTTGACGTAACTGAGACAACTTACCAGGATTCATACTTAGAATTTCAATACTAGTATTCCAGTTTATTTCTCTGTCAAATTAAAATTTTGTATATAACTTGTAGTTGTATAGAATTATATATTTTCTGTTCTTTTATCATTCTTTTCAGAAGACACTCAGACTTTGATTGAAGAAAATCGAAGACTTAAAGAACAAAGACTTTGCAGGGTGAGTTCAAATGTTTTTAGTGTCCAGTAAGTCTAAGTTATGAAATATTTATCTGTCAGCAATTATCTGTTAACTTTGAAGTACATTAATATTTGATATAATTAAGATCCATTGAGAGGATTCACATTCTTCCTGAACTTTACAAAATGTTTTCAGATTTGCATGGAGGAGGACGTTGCAATTGCCTTTCTGCCATGTGGTCATTTGTGTTGTTGTACCCACTGCTCACCCGCGATGCGCAAATGTCCAATGTGCAGAGCATTCATTAAAGGCACCGTGAAGACATATCCAGCTTAAATGATTTATACTATAAATAGATTTTTAAAGAAATTCATTTTAGGTTCCTCTCGTGTGTTGACATAAAGTATTACAGCAATGGTCCATGAAGATATACTCTTTGAAAAATAACAGGACAGTTATTTTGTATATAGAATTGTTGATTTAAAAGTAATTTCTAACTACTGTCCATTTGTTTATATGAAACATCATAATCATTTTTTTTTTTTTTTTTGTTATTGGAGCTTGGGTTAATAAAATTAACGCTTTTAAAAACTTTGAAAATTTCATGTTTTTCATTTCTTTTATTTTATAATGGAATGAAATATATGGAGATAATGAACAGTATTCAAGCTCAAAAGTCCATTAAACATTACAAAATAGGTGCAGAGCAAATACGGACCTCCAAAACATCAGAGTTGGGATCAGGTGCCATGGAGGAGTGAGCATCCCCTGCCGACCGGTCACACCCGCCGTGTGCTCCTTGTCATGATCGGGAAATAACGGAAAAATGCGTCGACAATTCAGTGTGTAAATAATGGCCTAACAATTAGTATGAAAAACGTCAGTCAGCATTTGACTCAATGATAAATTGTATTTGCTGACATGGTCATTGTACTGACCATAGAACTTACAAAATGATGATTTTAAACGAGACTGCTGATATTCTTGTTTCATCAACTTGTTTGTTATAACATTTCTCAAACACATGCTCAGAACCAATTTCGTTACTCTAAATAAATACATCCAGTATTCCATGTCAAGAAGCTTGATTTTATCACATTTTGAAGGTCAATTTCAGCACTTACACAATCCAGTTCTTTATATTTTCTTTATCACAAGATTGCTACGTTAAGTCTTGACATTAGCTTGAAATTATGAAGGGAAGACTATTTATTATAAGTTCTAGGGATGGCAATCGAATACAGAATTGCCAATCGGTTAACCGTAAGACGTTCCGACCGATTAACCGGTTAATCGTAACAAAATACACTTTTTCTTGACATTGTTTTTAAAAATTAATTCTATTCATACCCCCTCCCAATAAATTAATATATAACTAAAAAAAGAAAAGAAAAAAGGGCATTAATAATAATAATCTGTTTATGCTTGATATGTATACTTTACGTATTTTAATTCAATTTCGAAAGGAAAACCATAAAACATCCACGAGATACATGCATCAAGGACATTGATAACTTTCTGACGACCCCCAAACATTACATACGTCCATTCTACATTGTCACTATAAAGAGAAACAAATTTTAAGGAGGTTGGATCCTGCTGTCAAAATTATTGAGAATTTTTTATCAAGTGTATTTTTAGAATCTACACACATAGCTCAATTAAATCATGGGGTTTTAAATGAATATAGTTTATTTTGTATTGTAAAATCCAAATATTATAAGAACTAAACCATTACGCAGATTTCTTTAAATACAGGTCAGGACAAAAATCTGCTCAAAAGCTCATGAAGGAACCTCTTCAAACTATTACTTAATTTACAATGTTTCCATAAAAATTTGATTTGGCAGATAACTGCAAAAGATACACAATGTAATCAGTTTACAATACTCAAAGGTGAATTAATTATTATCATTAAAGAAATACCTGTAGAGGACAAGCTGGGAAACGGCATGATGTTTAAACAGCAATTAACACTTCACAAATTGACCAATTACCTCAACACCTCAGTCCGAAGAGTCCTCATGAATTATATCTAATTATATGTATGTATAAAAACGTTATAACTTATCAACATTCATAGATTTTTTAAATTGTAAATTGAATTTTAAGGAAATTTACACATATTTTCATTTTTTCCGACTAACCGATTACAGAGTTCTAACAGTAACCATAGTTTATTTTTTGCAATTTATGATTGGGCTAATAAGTTGAAGAGGATGTTTTTACTAAGATTTTGATTAGCTTACTAAGGATCAATCGATTAATTAACGTTTTAGTAACTCTTTTTACGAGATTGGCTAAGACGGATGCCTATATGGAACGCCAAATTTACAAAAGGTAAACATAGTTTTTTTTCAATTGATAAACGAGGTTCGTTAACTGTAAACTATAGTTTTCTAATCACAAACTGTAGTCGATGACGATAATCTATATTTAACATCCCTAAACCATACTTATTTATACCACAATTTATGTCTCTTAAAAGTAAACAATGCTTAAAAGTGAAAATAATTCTTTGCAAGGGAAAACTTGGTTTATTTGAAAGATGCAGTTTCACGATTAGTAAACTATAGTTAACAACTCTAAACTATAATAAACGGAAACATAATTATTAGGGATGTCAATTTTGTCAATAATTCATACTCGAATATTCAATGAAAGTATTCGAATATATTCGAATATTCGATAAAATAAATAAAATCTGTTTTATTTTAAATATGCATCATCCTACTCTCGTAGGTATACTTATATAGGAAGTAAAATTATATGAAAACTTTTGTAGGTGTACAATAAGAAATTCCATTTGATATTTGTCACTGTTTGAAATAAATAATTGATTTAAATGTAGAAAAGTATAATTTTAACAAATGAAACGTGTATTTATAGTAGCCCTACCTGAGGAACCAATCGTCTCACAAAAGGCAAGATAGCCGTAACGGTATACTGTTCAGATTTCAATACGTGTAATAAATTACAATTATCTGCCTGATAAGAGATATGATTATCATCTTTGATACAATGTAAACAAATATTTCCATAGACAATTACTGTTTTCCCGATAATGAATATAAATTATGTACAACCCGAGATAATCAAGTAATTTACACATTTATTCTGAAATTAAGCCCTTTACAATATTAATTACAGATTAATTCTATCGGACATTCATTCAATGATCAATTAATTTTATTTTGATAATTATACTCTTCACGCCTTTTAGATACTCTTAGATTTCATTTGTTGTCCTCGATTCTAGATCCGATCGGATCTAACTAATAAAAACTATGAAAGTACGTTTTGTATTATATACATAAAGCATTATTGTACAATTCTTTACAACACCTTACTCAAAACAAAATACATGTAATTTAGACGATTTATAAGATAAGAAAGTAGTGAAAGAAATCAGTCGATCGAAATTGATCGCTAGTAAATTGAACAGGAATAATTCCAGCATTGTTCTAATCAAAATCTATTAATCACGGTACTTCTTTTTATGAAATCTGAAAAACACCGAATATTCGAATCTTAAATTCATATTCGAATATCAACTCATCGAATGAATATTCGAATGTTCGAATATTCGTTGCCATCCCTAATAATTATCAACTCTTATTTTTAGATCATTCATCAATTATTCCATTTGTACCTTTTTCACAAAAACGAGTACCCGCTCTGATTACTTGGAAAACTATACGGTGTTAACATTTGACTTGTAGTTTTAAATGTACTAGATTTTATTTCTACTTAATCTGTCGTAAATAATTCAAATCTAATTTGATCTAGCTCATATTGATTTTATGCAGGAAAAATGGAATACATTTCAGTCGGTATTTTAAGGTAGTACACAATAAATAGACCAAATTTTTCCGCAAATTCAATTATTTTGAAACTTTGAAATTTTCTTCTAGGTTACAAAATGTCTCTTTTAATTTAATATGAAAGAAATTCAACCACACATATTTTGCCAACATAGTTTGCAATATGGCCTATCGGGCCCCTGTAAGAAGATTGTGAAATCAAGCATATGACTTGAGTTTGTGCATTATATAAAAATTACCAATCGATCTATTGCAAATTTGTGTGATGCTTTTTATAAATACAAGCTTTCTGTTACTAAATTTCAGTAGATTATATTAATACCGGTATATATGAGTAAAATGTTATGAAAGAATAGAACTTACATAGCCCAGGAATTGAAAATTCACATGTAAGTATGCTTCACATTAGGTTCTCTTAAGAGAAAATGTATGATGCAATTTTTACAAAAAATTAACAGAATGATTGCAATGGAACCTAGATTAAAATGTGTCAAAATGAGGAAAATTGAACCGACAGTTTCATATATTTTGGCGATTTAAAAAAATTCAATGCAAAAAATGAAAAAATTCACTAGATGACGTCACAATATTTGACCTTTGACCCATTGATGTGACCTTGACCTTTATTGTGTTTAAAGAATGGAGACTCCTTATAACTATGTCCAAATACCAAGTCTCTACTGTTATTGGATCAAAAGTTAATTTTTTTACGATGGGCGTTCAATATTTTTTGTCCCTTATGGTTTTTAATATAAATTAGGACAGTCAATTCGGGATTTGGTCATCTCTGAATGAATATATCTTTTATTGACATTGTGTCAAAATTTGGAACAAGTCCGTGCACTCTGAAACAAACACTTACAATAGCAAATGACCTACCCGAATACACCGGACATCAAGTATGGGTAAAACACGAGGTCTGGAGTCACTTGAAATTGGAAGGTATATTATTGCTCGTTGTACCCTTGGTATAGAACGAATGAAATATATGAAGAAATTTTTCGGATATATGGTGGGTCTGTTATTTCAAAAAAGACAGTTTACAGATGGGTTAGCAAGTTTAAGAGTGGTAGAACACGTATTTCCGACGACAAACATTCAGGAAGACCGCCAAGAGTAGTCACCAAAAGTAATGTTTCCCAAATCCGTGATATTCTTAAGAAAGATGCACGACTTACCGTCAAAGAAATAGCAAGATGTGTAGGAATTTCAACGGGTAGTGTTTTTACTATTTTAAAATCTAAATTAAAGTACAGTAAAATTTGTGCAAGGTGGATTCCACATATACTTACCAAAGCTCAGAAACGAGATCGTTTACAAAAGTGCCAAAAACTTTTGAAAATGTTTAAAGATATGGGCAATAGGAAGCTTAGTCAGATTGTCACAGGTGACGAAACGTGGGTCCACTTTTTCCAGCCAGAAAGGAAAGTAAAAAATCAAGTCTGGATTGCAAAGAATATGAAGAGGCCAACAATTGCAAAAAGAAATCAAACTTCCAAGAAAGCTCTGTACGCAATATTTTTTAATTCTAATGGATTAGTAGTTCAATATGCAGTCCACTGTGTCACTGGAAATATGTATTCTTCGTGTATACTTCCGAGACGTTATAAATTTTACAAAACAAAATACGACCAAATACCGCCTTGAGAGGCATTAAACTTCTGCATGACAATGCTCCTGTCCATAAAGCAAAAGTGACAAAGGACTATCTACAGCGTCACAAAGTTCTCGAACTTCCATGCTGCATATTCACCTGATCTTTCTCCTTGTGACTTTTTCTTATTTCCAAAACTAAAGGAAGCTCTATCTGGAAGGCGTTTTCAATCGAGGTCAGCGCTGGGCTCAGCTATTTTTCAGTATTTAAGGAGTATACCACAGAAAACTTATAAAAAGTGTTTTTCACTGGATTAAACGACTTCATCTCTGTATTAAATATAAGGGAGATTACTTTGAAGGAATGCAATAAAAAAAAATTGAATTTCATTTTGTTTTTGTAGCTGTAATATCGTTTGGACAAAAAATATTGAACGCCCCTCGTACATTTAATAACAGACTGTCATATCGCATGTAGATGGCATTTACACATTCCTAAAATGTAGGCTCCCAATGACCAATATATATGATGTCTCTAATTTTTTTTTTTTTTTTTTTTTGCAAAATATGGCAAAACATATCACAGCTTATTATTTTTCTTACAAAGATCATTGATTATTGATATATATATATATATATATATATATATATATATATATATATATATATATATATATATATATATATATATATATATATATATATATATATATATATATATCACTTTAAGAATGCCAGTTTAAATGTCTAATGTAGTTTTTTTTGTGTCCGACCCATTGGTGATTATATTATAAGTTATTCTTCTGAAAGATGTTGATGTTGATGAGAATTAAAACGTGATTATTGTATGTGTGTGTTTTAAGTATGATACAGAGTATATTTTAATGAGTGTATTTCAGACATCAGACAAGGGGGCTTGACTTCCGAGTCTGATATCTGAAGATGCATGAGTTAAAAAGTCCTCGTTATGTTTTGTATCACTGTTCTCAGGTACTGAGTTACCCATGATTAATCAATTTCACGTTTATAGCAGAAATTATTGCATCATCAATAATTTAAAAATTGTGCTCTTACAAGAAAGGTCGTGACCAAAATTTAGACCAATTTCAAGTTAATCTGACACGGTCACATATTTAGAAAAAAAAATTAGCAACTTGGACGTTTTGCTTTCGCAATTTGCAGAATCCTTAGAAAACCAAATACGGGTTTAAGATTCTTTGGGAAGTACCGATTAACCGGAACCAAAAATTGAACCTATTATAGATTTCAATATAGGAGATATTTGAGTTTTGATAGAGACGAGTAGAGTGCGTTAAGTTTCACCAGTCCCGAGGACGAGACGAAGATGAAAAATGATCGGTTTGAACAAGTGTCCGATGACGAAATTCAGCGTTTGATAGACTTGCAAAAAATCTTAAACATTCGTTAAAATTCCAAATGGGCAATTGAAACGTTCAACAAGTGGCGTGCCCGGGACGATGTCCCACTTTTGACCGAGATGAACAGCGATTTTCTAAAATTACTGGATGCAGCGATTTGAGTTGGAAGTTAGAAATCAAAATAGGCTCGGAATATCCATCTTGTTTCCTGTACTAGATTGTGTGCTGTTTGTTACGCTTGATGAGAGACGAAACATTCATATGGAAAAATATGCTGTGTGAATTCCATTTTGGATTTAAAAATTGACGTGCAAAATTTAGAATTATTTAATCTTAGGAAAGGTACCTGTATGTACCTCCACAATGTTTACACGAGTTTTTACTTTGCCTATAAAGTTGGCTACTTTGTTTACATGTTTTCCTCATCAATGTAAGGTCAAGGGTCACTGGAATTGTTGCATCATCACCCTGGAGTGTTTTATTTTAATAGACCAATGGTTGTTAGAGCACAGCTAGTCATGGTGCATCAAAAATAAAAATACAGTAGTCATGAAAGGAAAAAGACCACAGCAATACTATATCGAACATGATTATATAATTGATATGAAAAGCCAAATGCGTGATTTAAATTTTAGATTTATATACGTACATAAAATAGTTACAGCTGTTACAATACTTTTAGTTCAAAGTGCCAGCTTTAAAGAGCAAAATTGTAAACTAAGCTCAGTATCTTTCAATAGCTAGCAAATAAAAATGAAATGCATCGATCGATTTTTTATCACCATCTGAGAGTTCGGAAATTTATGACAAAAATGTCTCTAGTCAAACACTGCAGTTTATTTCTGGCTGTATCAGTTTTATTGTGTTTTCCGCTTACGTATACTTTAACCGTACAAAATGAATCAAAATCATCAAAGGTTGACCTTCAACTTCTAATAAATCAGGAGACATTAATTAGACTGGAACTAGACAAGGAAATAAGAAGTTTAAGACAGGACATCGAAGCAATGAAGAAACAAAACACAGATGTAAAAGAATGTAAGAACATTGCATGGATTCAGAATGAAGACTTCAGCCAATTAAAGGTTTGGCTCAATGATAGTGCTACTTTGCGCGAATCAGTAGATGATTTGAACCAAACGATTTCAGTCATCAAAAAGACTTTAGCAGGTAAATATATATATATATATATATATATATATATATATATATATATATATATATATATATATATATATATATATATATATATATATATTAAGTTAATAATATTTTAAAAAAGAACATTATATAAAAAGATACATTATATATTCTTTATAAGTTCTCTTCACATGTGCCCATTTACACACGGAAAGCTTATTTTACATATATGCAAAATCGCAACCGGGTGCATTTTGAAGCATGTAAACAAGGGGAGGGGCAAGATTTGCACCACGAGTATTTGTACTCATAATGCAAAATTCAAGTCAGACTGGATGCAAATTTAGGGTTTACTCCAGGTGTACATTCACGCATTTGAATACATAAATTAATACATGCAAATATTGGAATTGTCTATAAACCACTTTTCCTTTTAAATGCAACATATTTTGTATTAGAAAGAGAAGTGGCCTTCTAGCTGTTGTATTCATAAAATAATATAATAGTTAACAGCATGGACAGATGAAAATCAAAATGTTTCTCTTAAATAATTTATATCACTGATGAAACTTTAATGCATTTGAAAGTTGTAAGAGAATCTTGTTTTCCATGTCATCAAACGTTAGTACATAGGGAAAATATAAAGTTGAGAAACATTTAGAAAACCCAAACAAGTATTTATATAATACTTGGAAATTGCCAAGTGAAGATTGATATTTCACAGTTAGCCACTGCATGTGTAGGCTTTGTAATGATTACTTTTACATACCATGAGTAATAATTTGTATGTGTGTGAAATTTACACCTGTGAGTACATGATATTAAATGGGTGATTGTGAACGGAGCTTTGAGCAAATTTAATTCACCGGAGAAATATCAAAACTGTCATTTACGAAAACCGTACGTAATTAAGAGGGTTCATCCAAAAGTAATGTCAACTGCTATGAATCCTTATTAATCTAGTGTTATCAACAAAATTTTACATACTGATACCCCTATCTATTTTTAGTTTTTTCCTTAAAATTTCAATTCAGTTAAAAGATACGACTTTTTAAAATATTAAGATAAACACAACGTTAGGTTTTGTCTGTCGCCGCGCGGCAAGAATGTTACCGTCGTCGTTTTGACATTATTTTTCGGCACTCATTTTAAGTTTATCCTCAAATCTTTTCAACCTCTCACATGCTTCTTTTTAATTATCTTTGCTGCCATTCCGCTATAATGCGTCTTGTTTTGAGATCATTTTCAAAATTATTCAAATCTTTTCAAATGTTATTTCTTAATTCAGTCCTTTTGTAAAGATTTTATGTATCATCAGATTCAAGAGCAAGTGACATTAAAGATTGATTGATCGTCGAATCACTTTCTTCTACCTCAGTTGAAAGGTTAAGAAGTTTGATAACCTGTCTTGACGTTCGAAAAATTAACTACTAATAAGTGAAATAATCAAGATTATAAAGATACAAATATCACTGTAAATGGAAGTCAAAAGATGCTAGAAAGAAGAAAGTACGTGGAGGATGAGCCTTTTACGTCACATTGTGACGCATCAAAACGACGTCGGTAACACTCTAGCCGTGCGGAGACCTAATGTTGTGTTTATTTTAATATTTTTTAAAGTATTGCATATATTTGAATAAAATTCTAAGATAAAAGTCAAAATAAAGGTATTCATATATATAATATTGTTGATAACTTTCGTTTATTTAAGATTTTAAAGCAGTTGTGACATTAATTTTGGATTAACTTTTTTTTAAAGTTTTTGAAAACTTGGAATTATATATAATAAAAAAGTATGAATGCATACAGGTGATTATATGCTATGCATGTTTTTGTCGATCTATTTCAAAAACTTCTCTACAATATATTAAATCAATGTAAGATGTGAATTAGATGATCAGAAGTCTTTGATGGTAAAATAAATCATAATTTATTAACTGATAAAACTTTAGAATATATTGGAAAGTATCCTTAATAATAAATTAAAGGAATCTTATATTGCATGTCATCAAAAAGTCTCAAAATATTTGGCTATTAAAAGAACTTTTGAGTAATAATTTGTTATTGTTTAAGACAATTTACGGAAAGTGGCCTTCGAAACTGCAATGGTACATGACTCTAAAGGGAGTCGAGGTTCAGTCTTAAAGTTTGGCCATGTCGTATTGAATGAAGGTAACGGTTATAATTACAAAACCGGCAAATTCACTGCTCCAAAAGAAGGTGTTTATATCTTTGGATGGCACATATTACCAAGGTATCGAACATTAACCAGCACTGAATTGATTGTGAATGGTACACCTATTTCGTGGATATATTGTCATACCAAATTTACTGGAGGACATCAACCATGTTCCAAAATGGCAGTTGTGAATTTAAAATTGGGAGACAATGTTTGGATAGCTTACTATGGAAATGGAGAATACCATGTGAAAGGAAAGTTTACAAGTTTTACTGGTGTCAAGATTTAGTTTTGTCGAAAATTTCCTATCAAGTAAACCTAAAAATCTGTCGATGAAAATTGCAAATTCCGAAAATGGCAATGTAAACTATTTTAAATGTTAAAGAAGCATTTGACATCTATTATGTTGAATTCAGATTATAACTAAAGATTGATTTGCTAATGCATGTATTTATTATATCACTTCTCTAATTCAATTGTTTCAAACTTCAATTTGTTTTTAATGTAGGCTTGGCAGTTGATAATTGTCTTTTTTTTATTTTTAACAATATTATGAAGATGCAGAAGATTGAATATATTAAAAATTAACACGCATCTTATTTAAAGTACTGAAATATCTTTTTAAGTATTGTGTATTCTTATTGATGATATTGTAACGGTATCTAAAATTTACGGTTGTGTTCATCATATCATATCATAATAAAAATTCGATATCACAGCAGTGCTGCACGAGATGATGGTTTGTTCTGTACGATATTAGATGCATAAAAAACAGTAATGCACATTTTATATCATACAGCTAAAAACATGACTTAACTATTCAGCTTGATCTTCTAATCAGCTTCCATTGGGCTTGGGGTGCATGAAAAAATTAATTTTTGCAATATAATGTTTGAAGAATGAAAAAAAGGCTGGGATGAGCATTAGATATTTACTTAATTCTTAGTTCTTTTTTCGTATTTTTTTTCTTTTTGCAATTTATAAAAATATCGGTTTCTCCAGGTAAATTAGAGACTGAAAGCAGACTATAATTGTTACCAGAACATCGTTAATGTTACTTGTTTACATAATTATATAATTACCAAATGTGTGCAAAACGGGAACACACCGAAGATGATCATGATGGAGAACTATGGCGACTTTTTATATACTGTATCCCATGCACCACTGATGGGTGGTGTGAGTGTAATAAATGAATAATAAAAAACACGCTGTGCATAATGACTACAATTCTAATCAGAAGGTGGCGGCCGCCGACAGCCATCGTCAAAAAGAGCATTTGTTTAGAAAGAGCGTTTGTCTAGTTTTGGAAAAAAGTCTTTTCCATAAGGATGCCTTCCATATAAAATCCTTTTTTCTGTCAATTTGCCTTTTTGTAAATAGAACTTATACATGTAGGAAAAACGAGCATTTAATTTAAGCTGGAAAAACTTGTAGATTTCATTTCAAAATGTACAAATAAAAATAATATATTTTATTAAAAAGTTATTTCATATGATTTAAAGTTACAAAAATACATTTTGCATTACTAGACAAGGATATCAGCGATAAAACGATCGAATGTAAAACGTTCTCGTTTATCAAACTCAATTATAAAAATGAAAGCCTGGCGTAGGATTGTGTGATATGAAAAGAAAGGATGAGGCACTAAATATGCCAAAAGTACAAAAATTAGCTCAAATATCAATGAATCAAAATGTTTGGCAGAAAAAATATATATAAAATGCATAGTTACACAAATTGTACTTTCGAATTCTAAAAGTAAACGCATGTAAAAATGAATATATTTTACACATACCATACAAATCATTGAAAATAAAGCACAATATCCAACAATGATTTTGTTTAAAACATTGTACTTTTTTCAGCGTGGAATTAATTATACAGATTACATACGTATATGACATAAATAATTTGAAAACGGACCATGTCCAAGAAAAAAAAATAGTTTATGTTTTATGTCGAAATGTATGCATATATGTACATCTCTCATATATCTAAATTTGAAGCCCTTCACCGGCATATGGTGACTTCTCTATATGAGTGAAAAATTCTCGAATGGGACGTTAAACAACATACAATCAATCAGTCATATTATTTAGATGTCTTGAAATAAATAGTGCAATAAGAACATATATTTTGCACTGTACTTTCGATTGTTTACATGGAAGACATAATTATTATGTACATTGAATATGCATGTGTCCTTCATGTATTGATAACTCTATTGAAAATGTCAGTATGGCATATGATAAAATTTGAACACATTAATCACATAATAGAAATGGCAAATATCATAATAAATATCATGTCATTTTTATAATAAAAAACACCTGGGCCTTTACGTCACCTGAGTGTCTTACTGACACTGCGACAGTGTGTTTTCTATTCTTTGTAAGACACAAGACACCTAAGGTTTCCCGATATGGTCCAAAGTGAATTTATTTTATTTTACACTACATTGGGCCATATTCATATTGATTTGACGATTTGTAGTGTTTGATTCTTTTTCTCGAGAACATTTGAAAAAATTCTTTTTATTAAAATATTTATCACCACCGCCATAATATCCAAATCTATATTCTGTCATATGAGGCATAGATTGGATTATCTTGATTCTACTTCTAGTAAATTTAGTAAATATTCTCCTACTTTCTCCTATTCTGGGAGTATAGATCTAAAAAATAGAAAAGTTTTTGGCCCACGGAAGACGGAGTAAATGGATAGCAGTTGCTTTGCAGATTGAAGCAAAAATGTTTTTGAATATTATAATAGTATGTACAAATCTGATTTATAGATGAACGGGGACATTAATGAGATTATCAGATGAAATTACTAGTATCATGTTACATGATAATATACATATTGTAATATAAAATTCTTTAAAGTTTATATATAAAAACATATATATTCATTATAGTTATAAAATAATAATTTGTTCACTGGATTGATTCATTTCGTATTAATTGAAAAATATAATGACCTAAACCTAAATCTTAAAATGTAAATCTTAATTCTAAAAATTAAATTAAGCATCAACGACAGAAGGATTCGAAAATTCAAATACATTTCCTCTTGTCCTGTTTTCCACTTCTAAATGCACACTACACGTATCAACCATAGGTTCCTGGTACTGAGGAGGGTCTTTCACGTAGGAGGGACACCTTGGTATTTCAAGCTCCACAACTACACCGTCGTTGTTTGTCCTATGATATTGGTCTTGGAGTGCGTAAGGGGGAGGTGTATCAACTGCATTGGTCTGTACACCGGCGGAAACAGTACTTACTGTTGAATTTTGCCCTTTGATAAAAACAAAACGAAAAAAAATATTAAAATTTCTACATAATATGGTATGAAATATTACGTTGTGTTTAAGCTTCACAACAGTGCTTTCTACACAAATGAACTTTTATTGGCATCTATTTATTTTCTCATCACTTGTATTTGATTTGTGACGAGAATTTCTCGCATGTCCTCAAATTAAAATGATAGTCGATCTATGCAATCTATTAAGAACTTCAAATAAATAATTTACAGTCTCGAGTTTTTTCATTATTATTTTCTATTTACTGCCGTGCTGTAGAACATTAAGGGAGATAAGCGAGATTTTTCTTATGATACTTTCTTGTCATATATTACGACACCAGTTGTGTAAATGGGAATATAAAGAAATTTCTGAAAATATTTACATGTAACTTCAATTTTGATCTTTTAGTTATACAAGTACTTTACAATAAGATTTATTTTAATTTTGAAAGAGGCTTTTAATGATAACAAATTTTGAATAAATTTAAGAGGATTTTGTACAACTTGAGGTCTAAAATATTTTTAACAGATAAAAAACATGTATATATACCTGGATTTGATTGATTACTTTTATTTGAAAGTTGACGGCACATTTTCCCACAATTATTACAGAAAAACATCATAAATATAACCGTAACAAGAGATCCAATCACAGCAACAAAGAAAACAGCGGCTGTTGTGGAGTGTCTGAAAATAAATAAGTAAATTAATTAACTAAATGAATAAAATAATTACGTACATAAATGATAAAAATTATTGAAAATAATCAAAACAGTAAAAAAAAAAATCCTCTGCAGCTGCGTTTATTTAGTATTCTAAGATTGAAATCAAGTTCCAGTTATAATGTTAGTAGTACCACTTATAGGTCAATTTTTTACTTTGGTAATCCATTTTTACTTTGGTGTTAGGTATGCCAAATGAATTAATAATTTTGAATGATAAATAACCTTCTTAAAAATCAAACAAACAATGGCAACAACACAACACCAAGCATTATAGAAGTTGCTGGGCCTTTGCCTCTGTATTTACTTTCATCTACATGTACATGCATTAAGCTTGAAACTCAGTTTCAGTCAAGGCTTTTGATTGGAAATGAAAAAAAATGAACAGTGATGGATCTGACAGATCCTTTAATAAAACAAATTGTGAACAGGGGAAAAACACGGACGTCTGGAAACACCAGAGGTGGATCAGGTGCCTAGAAGGAGTAAGCATCCTCTGTTGACTTATCAAAACCGCCGTGAGTATCGATCTGTATTGGTAAGATAAATAGATAAATGGGGTAATCCGTAGTTAAAATTAGTATCAAAACAATGGCCTAACGATTGGTAAGAAACTTGTCAGTCAGAATGCAATTTGTCTTCAAGTTGGTTTAAAAAGTAATGGTTCTCTTGGGAAGTATAACACGACGCAGGTGACAGTGGATTGTTTCTACATAAATAAGGGAAGTTGATGATGGAAAATCTGCAAATCGTCCCGTTTGTCAGATGTTTTGTTGTGTTATGAAACAGATGTATTAGATTCTGTTGTGTCTTTTATTTAAAGTTCGGTAGGGTAATTCGAGTCGACGTACGAATGAAAATAACTATTGTTGATTAATACAGCATCGTCGATATATCTCAATGTCGCACTGAAGACCAAAAATTTTTTTTTTTTTTTTTTTTTTTTTTTTTTTTTTGCTTCTCATGTAGAAGTTTGTGAATAAATTATTCCTCTTAAGAATATAAAAACAGTCAGCTATTAAAGGGCACAATTAGTTCCACACGGAATTCCATCATATTGTTGGAAGACCTGGTCCCCAAAAACTAGTGATAGATACATGTATTGTCAACAAGGATATCCAGAATCCTCTTAATATCAACTCTAGAGTACTTTTGTGGAGAATCAGAATGTTTTTAAACAAAGCATTTTTGTAGGTGACCAATTACAAAATATGAACATTTCTGAGTTCCATTTTTATTGAAGAAGCTGTTGTCTGGATATCAGAAAGCCTAGTATTTAGTTTATTGTGATGAATTGTAAGTTGTATATAGTGCATGTAGAAAAGTCATACGTACTGATGTTAACTTTTAATTAGAAAAAATTTGTAACTTTAAATTTTCTAAAAGCTATTATGAGTTTTCGAGAAGATAACTTACATGAAAGACTCGTTAGATCCGCCAGACTCCGGATTATGATTAATGCAGCACTCGTGGTTTGTATTATTTGTTTTGCATATAACACCTGAGCAGTCATTTTGGGTAGGAAATAAATCAGGATCGCCAATGGTAACTGAAGAAGAACAGTGATATTATGTACTGAAATATAATTATGAACATTTATGTATATTACCATATTAATAGTAGAAATTTTAAGAAGGATTCAATTTTGGCATAATTAGCGAGGGTGTTAAGATCGCTTAAACTGAATATCGCTAACAATTTAATTTTATCGATATTAAAAGCTATCTTTCATAATTGGCATTTTAAAATCGCTTAATTTACCGCTAAAATATATATATGTACAATTTTTTAAGGATAAGTCGCTGAATTTAAGTCTTGCTAGAAATTCCACTTAGGCATAATACATGTACAGATGTTTCTTTTTGGCAGATTTATGTTATAAAAAAAAATAAAAGAACCTTTTATTCAAATTAGAAACATTCAAGACAAACAAGGAAGTCAAAATTAGATCATCAGAAAACTTACAAAGAAATAGTAAATAATTTGACCGATAAATAAGTAGACATGTAATTGATATAGTAGATACCCAGTATATAGAAATTGCTATACCAAGTCAAATGCGTTGACCGTATCATGAACATGTACTCTTAAAGAAAGCTCATTTACATTGCTTAAAAGCGAATACTACAATTATATGTACATTCGAAAGTGTGTACAAATAATCCCAATAGTTCACGTCGCCGATTTCAAGAATAACCTTTGAACACCTATTATGACCTTACATTTTTTAGTTGTGAGGATTTAAAAAATGAAACATTTCCACCTGAGGTCGCCTGCTCTTCAATTTGATCATATATTACCCAGCTTTTCTTGGACTAAAAAAATGTTGTTCAGATATGTCCATAGATGCTGAAGATAATGAAAAATAATAAGAATACGAAAAGAAACCTCAGCATAACAAAAGTAACTCAATTATTTGGAGGTCACACGTACCACAGACACCATTTAAATACCAAATGACTGAACTACTTGACTTTGCCTTTGAAGTGCCAACCTGACAAAAACTTGTCGTCGGGATGTTTATTGCTTGGGGTTAATTTGATTTGATGTGAAGTGGCAAAAACCACACATACAATAAATATATAATTCACAAATCAATTGCGATAACAAAAATAGAATTAGTCTTCTTTAATTTTCCCTCCTTTTATCCCTGATAATTCTGATGTAGTGAAGTCCAAAAGATAGTTAATCGCCTTTCTAGACGTTCGATTAATGTGAAAATTCATCTTCTTTGGGCTTGCAAGAGAAACATAAGTCAACAGAAAACTATATGTGACATGTTGTCTTTCAAGATATGTATAAATAAAACTCAATTTTAAATTGGAGGGAACAGAATCCTCAACTGAAAAAAAAAATACGACAGTATAGACATAACGAATAATTTGATACTATGTCAAGAAAAAAATCGTCATAAAAACGGCGTTTAATTAAGAATTTTAAAATGAATAGTTATGTTTTCGAAGTAAAATCTATTAATTTCAATTGGGTTGTTTGCTCAGTATTTGTGAATAGCAAGTAAATATTTGAGAATCAACGGAATTTTCTTCATATGGTAGAAAAAAAACTGTCTTTCCGTAATAGAAAACTTTTAGGTTTATGGCGAGACAAAAGCTAGGTTAACAAAATTCTCGGGAGTCAACAGAACTATGGTTGATCTTTGGAACAAAAAATATTAATTTAAAGTTTCAAGTGTGTTTAATTTCATTCTAATAATGTTCGAAATCTTTATTCTGGCTCCTGCTTGGGGAAAGAATAAAATCATCTTAGAGAAATTCAAAAACCCATATTCCTATTCTGCTGGAATTTGTGAAATTCACTTACTTCAGTTGTAAATCTACAAAGTGCAAGACTTGTTCATTAATTTGTCAAATATTCTTTCTTAATATCTTCATTCTGAAAATTCCATACTTCGACCATAAGGAACACTTTGTTATAAATCGGGCTTGGACCTATAAATTCTGAATACATCCTTTATGTTGAAGTGTTCAAGTTGCACAGATACCTAGGCCTGCTAAAACAAATTTCAGCTTTCTTATAAAATGTCCAGATATGAAACAGATTTGTCTGACTCTGTTGTATCTTTTAATTCAAGTTCATTGGGATATATTTCGAGTCGACATATGAATGGAAGTAACTATTGTTCATTGATAATATGTCGTCGATATATCGAAATGTCGAGTTGAAGGCCACAACAAGTGTTTTCTTCTCATGTAGAATTTTTTTGAATAAATTCTGCTTCATATGAATACAAAAATAGGTCTGCTAATAACGGGGCATAATTGGTACCCATGGAAATTCCGACAGATTGTTTGATTCTGATCTCCATAAACTACATAGATATTGTCAATCAGAAACTCAAGCATCTTTGTAATACAGATATCTAGTTCAGAGTACTCGTGTGTACAATCAGAATGTTTTCAACAAAATATCTTTGCAAAATTAATTACCAATGACGAGGTAAGTAATTTTAGAGTTCCATTTTAATTAATGAAAAAACAGCTGTTTATGATGTCAAAAAGCCTGGTCTTTAATTTATCTTCGGTTATGGTTGTATAGAGTGTTGAAAAGTCGTACGTTTTGATGTTATTGATTTTGGTAAAATTTTGTGATTTCAAATTTTCTAAAAGTTCGTTGGAATTAAATATGCGTCGAGAGTTTAAAATTGTTGTGTGTTCTAAGTGTTTATTTATATACTCATTTTTATGGTCACTGAAATTCTAACATTACTATTAATGTGATTTTTTAAAACATAAATCATGGAATAGACTGACTTCTCCATTAGCATGATCTAACCTACATTAAAAAATGATGATAGTATTCTTTTTAGTTTATTTTAAGCTTAAAGCACATGTCCTCCTAATCATAACTGATTGATATTCCAATAAAATCATTTTCACGATCTTTGGCTAAGAGTATCCGTGTCTTCAGAAAAATGTCCGTCCAAGTCGTTTTGATAAGAGACAGTGAAAACCATGCAGTCCCTTTCCTTGGACTAGATGTTTACGGAAGGATTAGTGATTAATAAAATGTCTTTAATTCAGCCTAATGTTATTAACTTACCGTGAATGAGAAGAAAGTTAATAATAAGAACTCCATATTTGTACATTGTTCTCCTCATTTTCTCTGGCGTTCCGGGTGGATATTTTTAAGTTATGTTTAAAAACATGAGAATTGTTATTGTTAACCGAATTTAAAAGTCTTCAGGTTTACGACCTCCATATCAATGAAAACACGTGATAAATTTACCTGTGCCTATTATTTAAGTACCCCCAACAAAAGAAATGTATGCATGACCTTAATATTGGGTATGTGATAAGCGAGAAGATGTTCAAATGCTCTATATTTCATTATGACGTACATTGTATACAGACGGATTAATGCATGGCTTGGTTAAAATGGAAAGGATTTGAGAAATGTGATGTGCATGTATTTTAATGAAAAGTTTCTGAATGTCATATCTGGAGAAAAGAAGGTCAAAGACTTCTTCACGAAGAGTAAAAAATCTTACTGTGCCTTTCAACTCAGCATTTAGATTTATCGACGACGTTTAATTCTTACGTTGACACGATATATCCCGGTGAGCTCTTATAGAGTCTGCCACATCTGTTTCATATTTGGGTGTTGTACTGGCTATATAGATGATAATAGCCAACTAATATTTAAAGTGTAGGATAAACGAGATTACTTGAGCTTTTCCATAATACTTTCTCTATTTATGTAGCAATATTCCATCATCTCCTGCATGAAATAAGTGAAAAAATGAACAATGATCGATCTCAAAAAACCTACGAGCAATACAAATCTGTGAACACGGCCTAAAACACTGACCCCCGGAAATTCCAGAGGTGGGATCAGGTGTCTTGGAGGAGTAAGCATCCCCTATCGACCAGTCACACCCACCTTAAGCCCTGTGTATTGATATGGCGAAAGGATTAATCAGTGGTCAAATTTAGTATAAAAAGTATTTTAAAAAAGACCTAATAATTGGTATGAAATATGTTAGTCAAAATAAGACCCGATGATAGATTGTATGTATTTTCTAACAATTAGGGTCGTCATAACAACCATAGAATTTACGAAATGCTGGCTTTAAGGGAGGTTGTTGAAATCCCTGCAACATCAACTCGTTTGTCATTTGCCTGCCTCGGTTTAAAAAATTAACCATATTCATAGCATGCTCTTGATCGTGATGAGTATCAAGTAAGTTGGGAGATATAAACAAAACATGCAGGTAATAGTGGAATATTACTACATAAAAAAGGAAAGGTGACGATGGAAAAGTTGAAGTCATCTCGCTGTCATACAGTTTAGTTGTTAGTTGATCCTTATCGTCTATAGTCAATAATACATCCAAATATGAAACAGATGTGACAGACTCTGTGGTGTGTTTTTTAAATTTCGAATTCACTAAGATATATCGAGTCGACAAAATAAAAAATGGAAGTAACTATTGTTAATTGATAAAACGTCGTCAGTATATCTGAATTTTGAGTTAAAGGTCACAGTAAGTATTTCCTTCTTCTCATGTAGAAATTTGTAAATAAATTCTGCTTCATAGGAATATAAAAACAGATAAGCTAATAAAGGAGCACAATTAGTTCACATGGGAATTCCAACAGATTGTTGGAAGACCTGATCTCCAAAGACTACGTAGATGTTGTCAGAGAGGAACTCCATCATCATTAAATATCAGCATCAGAGTACTTATGTGAATCAGAGTGATTTTTCAAAAATGACCAGTCGCAAGATATGATAATTTCCGACTTCCATTTTTATTATAGAAGCAGTAACTGTTGTTTATGATATCAAAAATCCTAGGTTTTAATTTATCATGAGGAATGGTTGTAGAAAGTGTCGAAAAGTCATAAAAATATGTTTTCATGTTACTGACCTTTTGATTTTGTATTTTCTGAAAGTTCTTTTTTGAGAATCCACATTTAATTTACACATCATATGGTGTTAAATTATGTCGCCTAACTATTTGGATACGCAAAAGCATGCTCTGAATATAATCAATTTCTAAACCGAGGCAAGCTACCGACAAATAAGTTGATGTTTCAAGAATTTCAAAAACCTCGTGTAATACAGCTTTTTTGCAAATTCTACGGTCGTTATAATGACGTTGTTTGTAAACCACCTACTAGTATCGTTGGGTCGTATTTTATTTGATATGTTTCATACCATTTATTAGTTCATTACTTTTATACTAAAGTTGACTACGGAGTACTACGTCTACCTGATCAATACATAGGGCTCACTGTGGGTGTGACCGATCGACGGGGGATGCTTACTCCTCCTAGGCACCTGATCCCACCTCTAGTGTTTCCAGGGGTCGGTGTTTTGCCCTGTTCACGATTCTTCTTGTTTACTGGATTTATGAGATCGATCACTGTTCTTTATCTTCGTCTTTTACATGTTTTTTTTTTTAATTGACACACATTAATTTTAGATGAAAAGGCTTTATATTCAGATCTTTCATAACACAAGCTTGATAAGGCGTTAATTTAGAGTTTTTCTTCTTATCTGTGTATATCTGTGGTATAGCCAATACACCGTTGAGCGATTTTTAATATTGTTTTTAGGAACAAATATTTGGCTGGAAAATGCATTACTTGTCAAATTAATGAAATCAATTAAAATATCTATATATTTCATGAGTATTACCTCAGATTACTATATTTTGTAACGTTACACATAAACAGTCAGTCACATTTATATTTTTCAAATACCGTCAAATTGACATTGACCCTCAACATTTATGCTTGTAAATGCTTGTAAACGACAGTTGTAAATATTTGCCGACAATGACCTATTCTAATAATTTTTCGTTGACTTCCCAGACTCATAAATCAAGTTGCAACGGTAGATGCCGTCGACCCTGGAAATATACAAACATTTTTTATCTATCTCCGTTTAGATAACTATAGTACCTATTTTCATAATCTTTTATTAATTTTTAACTATAACTAAAATAAGTTGACTTTTAATTTTACTATCAAATTCGAGTACTAATACTTGTATATGATTTTTGGGGCATGTCTCCGTCAGAATATTTTGTTTTATGAGCAGCAGTGATATAGCAACAGTGAAGAAAGCAGGGTAAACTTTCGATTCGGTCAAATCTTCTTTCTGTTTGTTCAATTGATGGGTACCTTAAAACATGTTATGACAAATGTACACCAAATTGTCATGGTAAGAGATAGGGTACGTACACCAAATTATCATGGTAAGATGTAATTTACACCGCTTTATCAGTGATATTCCTCCCTTATATAAATCTCTAATGTCAATGCCTGGGCCACAGTGACCTCTGATTCTTGAACGTGATGATCATTAATTTGTTGACAGAATTATTGATATAAAATGTTCAACATTGTTGCGATTGAAGTGGATCTAGACTTTTCGGTTAAGAAGGATGGTGTAGCTTTTTCTCTATCTTGAAAAGCCAAATTTTAGGGGGGGGGGGGGGGGATGGAGAATAAGATAAAGTAGAAGCTTCTGTTAGATTGAGATCATTTAGAATATCTTCGTTTTTTAAACCTACTTGGCCAAGAGAACGATTGCACATATATAAGCTGTAGATCAATAGTGTAACTTGAAATTCGGATTATAGAGCTTGATCATTAATAGTACTTGAATTAAGAATAGGTGTTCAAAATGCAGAATTGGTATTAGTTGACGTGATAGAAGGTTTCGGAATTTTTATTCTTATCCTTTGTGTCAATATTGGGGTTCGAAATTATAAACGATCGACTTTTTTTCTTGAAAAAAACTACTTGTTCCCAGACTTTCTATTACATTTCATGCAGTAGCAAAATTATCATTTTTTGGAATCTATATGATGTCAAGATTTTTTTTTAATTTTAATCCTCCCACCCCCCTTTCCAATTAATTTTGCCTATATATACTTTACAATATAAAACAAAGCTAATTTACAGTTGTGTCTCCTCAAAAATTTTGTCTGTATACGAGAGTTGTGTTAGTATCATGTTGTAAATTTTGCATTTTAATTACCTCCCCTAGTAATTTTAAACATTCAAAAGGGGGAGTTTCGATAAGGCCGCTTATCGGCCCACTTATTTTCATAAAAATAAATTTCGTTTTATTTTTTGAAAATTGGTTTAGAATTCAAGATATATATGTTAATTTTTGTTATTTATATTTCAAGAGTTTATATGAGATGAATTCACGCCGTAGTTGGCACATTCTTAGATGTACCCTCAAATGCTTTAACATAAGGCTAATGGGAAAATATAAGGGGGTGGCATATATTATTCGATGGTTAGAATATGAAGTGCATGAGGGACACTCACCTAGTTTTGTTCAGTAATTAGGTATACTCTGCACACTTATATCTTAAAATATGATGAGTGTCGCGTGTGCACTTCATATCCAAAAATTGAAAATTGTCTAAAATTTGCATATCTAAAATTAGAAGCTCCTGGTTACTTGATCTTACGCCGTGTTAAAATACAAAGCCAAAAGTAGCATATTTTTTTCTAAACCAAAGAGAACTCTCGAAAATATTAACATTAGAAAACATAATCGTATCCTATTGTTATTTCCATACTTATTTCGTCGCCCGCGTATAACGTTAACGTCACATATTTAGCTCACCTACACGAAGTTGGGGAGCTTTTGTAATGCCATCGTTATAGGCGTTCCAGGTTATTAAAAGTTTTTTATCAATTTTTTCATATCATCAGAGTCGCCTGATCTAGTGTGTTTTCTTGTCATCTGTCGTGTTTCAGATGCTGCATTTTCAGTTAAAGAATGTCCAGGTTAATGTTTTTAAAGCATGCAGGTTAATGTTTATGGAGCAGTGCAGCTATAAGCACTTGTTGAGAAGACGTGCTTCATGATGCATCTTTGGATGCACACTGTCAGACTTGCTTCAGATGCGAGATCTGACTTACATTTTCTTGATGAATGCTCAGGGTATATATTTTGGAGCATGTCTTATTTTCATGTAATTATAATCCCTATCTTGAAGAAATATGCACCGATGATGCATTTAGGGTTACACATTACCAGAACTGTAACAGATGCCGAATCTTACATTTTCCCGAATGACTGACTGAACTAAAGAGAAGTTTGAGGATTAGTCCATTCATTAACGCTCTTTATCAAGGATATGGTTATAGCCATTCCTTTGAATAGAAACTCTCCTCGCTTAAATCTGTTAGAGAAGGTTCACATATATTTCCGTGTGGTCTACATGTATGGAACGTAGATTACTTTTAAGACTGGATGTTGATTTGTACGTTTCTGCAGGATATGATTTAACTCATACATTTGGTATTTACAAATGTATTTTAAATTGCGGCTATGGTCTAGCAAATCAAATAGTGACTAAAGTTGGTGAAACAACATAAGCATCAAAAGGAAGTTTGGAAGCGCGAGGAATTGCATGTAGGTCCTCGCTTGTCTGAATTGTCTCATTTTTGCTGAAAACATAATGCACCTCTTTATGTGCGTAAATACTTTTAAGTTTAAGAATGAATAGAAGACATGCACTCAATGTATTTTAGTTTTTTTTTATCATTTAGCTATTTATTCACGCATTCTGTAAGCACTGCATTAGCAATAATAGTCCACTATCGGCACACCAAGTATAACCTGGTTTCCATTAAAAATTGAAAATGCCCTATTTGAAAAATCATTGAAGCGGAAGAAAATGCCAACTTGATCTATAACTCATATACCAAAACAAAAATTAGCTGAATATATGCGATTTTTATTATTTAGAAAAAACAAAACAAAACTAAAAACACCGAACCCCCCTTCTTTTAAATTTGTAATGTTCCGTCAAAAATCATTGAAGCAGAATTTAACGAAATTCAAACTTGAATTTCAAACTCTGTTTCTCATCAGGATACACTATAAATACCAAAGCCAGCTCAATATCTGCAAGCGTTAAGAGAAAAGTGCGAAAAACTAAGTGAAACAGACTGACAGATAGACAGAGGGACGGACGGACAAGGGACAGACGATGAGGAAACCTATAGACCCCTCCGGCTTCATCGGTATGGGACTAATAATTACTATCTTGATAAAATATTTTGACTGGTAGTAATACGCTTGGTATTATTAAATACAATGTACATTGCAGTATGATTCTTTTAAATATACTTTAAAAATATAAATAGCTGCATTTTTTAATCGTACCGAATTCCGAAATCTGTTAATTTCAAGATTTTTTTAAAATTCAATTTAATGATATTACGGTACATTTTATTAATACTATTATTAGCACAATAACTTTAGTTGATAAAAATGTGTTGCAAACAGTGTCGAAAACCTGTCAATGACAGTTTACGTTTATCTATCTCTTGTCTTTATATCTTTACATTTGCTTTTTTACGTACGGGAAAATGTTATATATTGGTTATTAAGTCTAAGTATAAACTGTCGATTAATTCATTTTTTGAAAATTCCTGTCTTTATTATTCATATACGTTTTATATGTTACATTCATCCTCTTCGAAAGAAGAGTTACACTTAAAACACCAGAAAAATCTTGCACCTTAAAACGCATTCAAATAAAATAAATATCATTAATTTTCTGTAAAGAAAAATATTGAAATTGGTTATTTGATGCCTTTATTCACATTTGTAATATTTCACTTATGATTTTGACGTTGAATAAACTCCATTACCCCCTCTAAATATGACGCCTCCAAAAATCTAGGGAAGAGGGTATACTTAAATTTTTAATTATCACGTGACCAGAAAATGTGCGGTATAAATTTTTTTCATATTTTTAGGAAGATAACACTTTTATCTACAACATATCACAATTTCATTATATTTCTTGAGGGGCCGAAAAACAGCCTTATCGAAACTCCCCCTTTACAACATGATATTAGTCTGTTAGAAAAGTTCGCAGACGCAGTGATTTATACGAAGAACTTATTGTGTAATTTGAAGAATGGTGTGTGTTTGATTAAATTACAGTAACTATCTTTTATTGACATAAAAAGGGCCATTTACTAAAATTTTGAAAATATATGATTTTACACTGCGGTCATAGAATTCAGGGAGCAATATGACATTAGGTAACTTGACACCCTAATTCCGAACCTGTCAGTCTCTTTCACGGTTTTATCTTAAAAATTTCAGTTCTACAGACTTTCCATATCTTTTTCCCATAAAAAAATGTATTAACTAGAATTAGATAGAAACTTGCGGTTTCTCTCTCTCTCTCTCTCTCTCTCTCTCTCTCTCTCTCTCTCTCTCTCTCTGAAATGTATTTTGTAGTGTCTCGTATATCAGTGATATCAAACGATCATTGTAAGTGTACCCCCTTGATGTAGATTGGACACGACTAGATATGCAATAAGGTTTACGGAAAATCGGTTCATTTTGATAAGGTTGGCCAATAGGGGCGCCAAAAATTCATTTTGTTTTTAACTCTAAAAAAACTTCTTTCTCAATTTCCTTACTTTACAAAGGTATTTTAGATATTTAATTTTTTTTAAATTTCAGACTTGTAGTGAAAAGACTGGCCTGTGCATCTATCAATTGCTCTATTTGATGCACGCATGTATTCAAATCCAGGGACGAACTTTTTAATTATTTTTAAAATCTAATTTAATTTTATTTATTTATTTATTTTATTTTATTTTTTGTTTATTGCCTGTTAAACTTTTTTCATTAAATAATGAAAATATTATTATTAAATAATCTGTCTCTGATCATCGTAGAAATAGAAATAAACTGTCCTTCAATAGTCTGACCCGGAAAAGAATTTAATTGCCCCCCCCCCCCCCAAAAAAAAATTAACTGTCTTATCCCGTTATGTAAATTGTAGAGTAATATTGTGGCTTATTCACCAGATATCCAGATACAAAGGAGACTATATTTCGAGACAAACACTGGCGTTCGGCAATTTTATCCAAGTTTCTTTTAAATTAGACTAAGTACATGTACGAGCTATCAAGTATATATACACCAAAGAAAATGGCCGCGTCCATTCAACCACTGTCAATCGCAGCTAGGGTTGCAGGGAGAAAATTAAGGCATATGAATGGCCATGGGGTATCAACAGTAAGTACATGAATTTCATTCTATGTGAAGATAGCATGATTTTGTCTTATCTCTGGAGACATCGCAAGGTGTGACCTTATTTCGAATTTCCTCAATTTATAGCAGCAACCCATAGTTATTTAAAATTTGATTGGATCCAAAATGAAATCAGACATTTTACGTCATCATATTGTCAAAGACTGCTTTGATACATAAACAGAAACTGTTATCAATTCATCGCATCATACTTGGCAGAAATGAATTGAAATAATAAGACCTTTTTTTTTTTAATTTTTTTTTAGCCTGTCATACATAAATATTTCTCAAGAACATTAAGCACAGATGACTCAGTCAGTGTTGACAGTTCAACTACTAAGGTACAGAGGCGATCTGAGCAGATAAGCTCTGCAATGAAAGCATTTCTCAGAAAGGCCAAAGAACATGGTGAGTTTTCAAGTATGCATACATGCAGATTGATTTGCCAACTTTTAAAAAAGTTGTTACCATAAGAACCTGAAATTAACAGCATGATTGACAATTTTTAATGCAACATGTGTCTAATAGGGTACATATGCATAGAAATGACTTTTTTTCCTATAGAGGTAAAGGTCAGTCAATATACTGAGGAGTATGAACTTGGACGTAAACATTTGGCCAATATGATGGGGATACATCCAGATGAAATGACAAAAGAACACATAAATGTAAGTCACATCTAAATCTTCATTTTTCTGTGGGGATTTCATCTATATTGATTCCGTTGAAGCATTTTACGTACTGTTAGCAATTCAAGAAAATATGCATTTTATTGATTATACATGTGCAGCAGCTCTCTTGAAAATAGTCATATAAAACAAGTAAATTTTCATTGTTGAAGTAAACATATAGCATATCCTAAAAGTTTATTTTTTTCTTCCAACTAAGCAGTTTTCAAATGCATGTCTAGCCCTATTTAATGAAATTGTTTAAAACCCAAAAGTACTATAGCATATCATTCATATAAAGTAATTATAAATGAATTTTCTCCAAATTTTTATTTATAGGAGGCCATACAATACCTCCTTCCATCAGGGCTATTTGATAAAGGATCCAGGCCCCAGTTCAAGGTAAGTCCATCTACAGTGTGGTACACTTAATTACAAGAGAACCTCATTTTGAAAATCAATGGAATATATCATGTATATATAGTATCTCCCATGATTTGTGGTTGGATATAATTTTTATCCAATGAGTTGTGTGTTTCTTTTATCCCCAAGCCTTGGCTAGGGGATAAAAACACACAATGAGTTGGATAATAATCATATCTAACCACGAATTATGAGAGATTCTTTTTATCACGTTTTATACATTACTATCAATGTTTTACACTGCTTTTTTTTATGTGAATCACATTATTTTCCTACTAACATCACATTTTAGCGCAAACCCATTGTGACGTCACAGCAGTGGGATATGAAAAAAATATCCAATGAGTGATATCCACGGAATAAAGGAGTAAACATGTGATAAAAGAAAATAAATCATTTTTGATATAATGAAAGCAAGTTCTATCTTAAACATGTTAAAGATGCCACTATCAATAAATTTTTTATGTGAACAATTTTTTTTAACAGCACCCAAACGATTTTCTGCCAGTAAACTTAGGTAAGTAAAGATTTGGGAAGAGGAGAGATTCCTTTCTGTGGTGTTTGTGCTTTATGAATTTTGAGACTTATTAAGTATCAGCCTTTTGCATTTTACTCTGAATTTAGATGATAAAGCCAGTATAGAGGTTTTGCTATGCAGTCAATAAAATTATTGAAACAGTTTTCCAGTCTCATTTGTGCAAGAATCACAACTGTTGTTGACTAATATATTGACTATATGTATTAAGACCTGTTCAGTTTGTTCACTTTGAAACTGGTCATTGTACTCTCTTCCATCTTTTAGAGTTCCCGTTTGAAGAATCAGGGCGCCCAAAGCATTACCAGTACTATACTCTAAAGCCACACTATTATGAAATGATGTCTGTGAGTAGGAAAATGGTGTAAAATTTTACTGATGAAATCTTATGATTTTTTATGCGATGTAATTGTAAACTTATGCACTATTATAGTTAATATCAAAGATATTTGATGAAAAAATCCTAATGCTGAATTATGAAGTATTTTACTTTTAGGAAAATGTTGAAATTTTATTGAAAACAGAAACTTTGTGTTACTACATTTCTACGAACTGTAGCAAGTCTAACAAAAAGACTTTAAATGATGTAGTAAAATGATCATCAGTGTAATTTAAAAAAAAGTTTAGAGTTGTGTTACTGATGGATAAAAATGACTTTTTTTCCTCTAACATCAGGAAGCAGCCTGGAGAACGGAATATTTAAAAGAAGAGGAAGTAAGAATTGGCTTCTCTGGTCAGCAGCCATCAGAAGTAATGACACATTTAACGTAAGTGTCACACCATCAAAAGGTCAATTAACATATACATGTATATACAGTAGACACGTGATACGTACTGAGATGTCTATACAAGTGTCATTGCATGGGGACCACAAGGCGACATATTTCTTAAAATTAATATTTAGTCAAGTAGATATATAACATGTGGTAAAGCAATTTAATTTTGCACTTTTTCTCAGAAAGAGGATTTTCCTTTATAATGCCAAACTAAAAAATATGTGTGTTTTTGGTAACATGCCGAAAAAAAATTAGGGTAGGTAACTTTTTTTTTACTTCACTTTTTTTTTTAAAAATCATCAGTTAATTATTCAATACACTGTTTTTCATCATCTATACATACAAATATACACATATATGAGCAAATAATATTACACAAAAAGAACAAGTGTACTCTTAAACTCTTGGATAGACATATTTTAAAAGTGTCTGAGACATGCATTTATTGACTGCACTATGAGAACACTGTACCATAGTTAGAATAATCTAATTGTGTCTCGGGACAAGCCCTCACCACAGTTAGAATATGTCCCATATACTTGCAGTGTAGCAAATTGGAGCGGATCTGCTCCGAAATGATTTTGAGGAATAAAAAAGGAGCTGCACTGAAAATAACTACCAAATTAATCATAACAAACCTTTTTGAGATTGTATATGCCTTTTAACCTAAAAAATAATCCATATAAATACGAAAATTTAACTCGTTTTCTCAACATTTTTTCTTCACTTCAAATTTAATGCCATGTTGCCATTCAGAACTCTCTGGATTGTTCATAGAAAATGCACAGAGTTCGAGTTATCGCCCATGTTTTTTTTTTTTTAACAATAGAACGTTCTATCTAACTGTACCAGTGAACATAAGCACAGTTCAAAATCTGCATTTGGAATAAAAAGTAGTAGGATTGGTGGGTAAAATAAGGTTCAGTTGGGTAACCAGAAACAAACTTTTTTTAGCCCAATATCATCTGCAGAAGAATCTAGTCCTTCACCATTAGGATAGTTTTAATAGTATAATAGTAGAAAGAAAGTACAATTGAACTTCATATCTGGAACGCTGACATTTAGATTACCATGGGTATGTCAAAGTCATGTGGAAGTCCCAGCCCTTTATATATTTATCCTCAATATCTCGAACCCTTAGATATCTTGAAGTTTGTTCTCTGTCCCATCAAGTTTGAGATAAGGTTTGACTGTATGAAGATTTGAATAAGCCAGTGAACAAATTGCAAGAATTTTGAACACCATGAAGTACTTATATATATATATACATGTACCAAATATTTTCTTTAAAGAGCACAAGATAATCAAAGACAGTAACTTCTAAACAACAATATACAATACACATTGTAATTTCTTTATTCTTCATGAGATTTATATCAATGAACTTTTTTGTGTTCAAATACGGCTCATAAACATACAAATCATAAGTAAATATCTATCTTTAGTTGATAATTTTGTTCCACATGCTTCACTGAAAGTGGGGGATATTAATTTGGGCCATGCATTCGTTTGTCTGTCTGTCATTCTGTTTTTATGTAAAACTTTCATTTCTAGACGATATATCTCAAAAATCCTTTGAGCTTTTCTAATGAAATTTTACATCACAAGTCCCTATGGGCTATAGAAGATTCATTTTGATTTTGTGGTCAAAGTTCAAGGTCAGAATTTCATACTCTGTGTGTAACACTTTCATTTCTAGATGATATCTCAAAAAGCATTTGAGCTTTTGCAATGAAATTTTATATCACACCTGCCTTTGGCCTAAAGAAGACCCCTATTGATCTTGAGGTCCAAGGTCAAGGTCAGAAATTCAGACATTGCAAAAAATGATTTCCAGCTGATGACTTATTTTCCTTTGGCTTTTTCATGATATCTGATATCATAGCTACCAATGACTTAAAGAGGTTCCCTATTTATTTTTAGGTGAAAAGGTCAAGGTAAAAAAATTCATATCTTGCATAAAATAATTTCCTGGTGATAATTGTAATTATCTTTGAGGTTTTAATTGAAATTTTATACCTTTAGTCAATATGATTTAAAATAGACCCATATTGATTTTGCATGAGGTCAGAAGATCAAGACGAGAAATGTATATGTTGCATACATATTTAGTTTTCAGATGATAAGTTTAGTTCTCTGTAAGCTTTTGCAATTAAACAAAAACTCCTGAATTTCATTAACTTAAAAAAAGACCCTTCTTAACTTTAAGGCCAAAAGTTGAAAGGTTTAGGTCAATTTTTTTTCTCTCTCCATCTGCATTTTCTTTCAGATCTTCTATCTTTGTCTTTTCTCCTTTAATAAGCAGGGAACACACATTTCCAGAATTAGGTTGTTGTAATGTCAAAATTCACATCTTTCTCCTGTAGTAAATTCTAATTTAACAGATTAAAATTATTCATTTATTTGATGTCTTTTCCTTGTTTTCTTTAATAGTGAGGAATTTGAATGGATGAATACACAGGCTTTTATTGAAATGTTCAAGTCACAGTTCTCAGAAACTGTCACAGAGGCAGATGTAAGTTTTTTTTTGGCAAGACAACTGACAATGTAATATAATAGACAATGCACATGTAATAAAACAATAGAAAATGTATTAATGCAATAGCCAATGTAATAATACAATAAAAAATGTAATAATGCAATAGATGATGTAATAATACAATATTTTAATGGTGAAATTTAAGGGGGAATAAAACATCAACATTTAAAATAATCTCTGCCCATTGAACAGAAGTGGAGAATATCATATAGACTAGGGCATATTTAAACAGTTGATTTTATCAGATTAAAATCATCTTGGTGGTAGGTCTGTTTTCTGTTCACTGTGTCCAAAAGAATGCAGAAATTAAAAAAAATTACAATTAAAGTAAAAATATCAAATCCTATTTTGAAGTATATGTAGTTCTGTTTTATATTGAAAAGAATATTTTTAAATCTGCTTGAGGAAAAAAAAAAGTTTCAGAGAGATATTTTCATTTAGCACAAAAGATTTGTGGAAGTAATGAAGAAGCTGTCCCTTATGAGACTGAGAGAACAGGATGTTGAGTTCCTGAGGCATTATGGGAAGCAAAAGACAACAGAATCCCAATCCTTAGATTCTGGACCAGACAGAGTAAATAAAATTAACAATCATCCAAAATTAGAGGGATTAAGATAGGAAAAAATCATGAAATACATGTAACGTACATTTTAGTAAGATTGTATAAATGTTTTATGGGACTGGCATTCATGCAATCCATTTCGGGATTTTGCATTTGGTATACATGTACAGTCAAGCTTCATTAATCCGGATGACTATGTTTCCAAGCAAAATGTTTAGATAAATGAAGTGTATTCCTGAAATGAACCCTTTTATAATTGATGTATATAAAGGGTTTATTATGTTTCCCACATTTTTTTTTATCTGGAATATGAAGTATCTGGATGATTGGGTGTGGATTAATGAGGCTCCACTGTACAAATTTTTTTTTAAGTACAGTCATATTAAACAGTTCCCCACAAGAATATGAATTATTACATTTCAAGGTTGGAGAAAGATTGAAAGATTTTAAAATTTATACCAGCCTGTTATCATACAAAAAGGCTTTTTTATATATAAATACTGTATTTTAAATTTAATTTACTTAAATTAAAAGCTGTATACAATTACATTGTGTATTTCAGAAATACCTTACTGATGATAAGGGGAGAAAATACAAAACTATGCATGGTAAGTGACAACAGAGCTCAGAGGTGAAATTTCAATTTGTTCTTATCAAGATTTTAATCACAGAGCTTGCATTCAAAACTTATTTTGATTCAGTTTGAATTCTTTCAATTTCTTGACATCAATGGTAAATCAGTAACCTATTATATGAGGAAATGCATTGTGGTGCTTGTTTTGAACTAGTACAAAAAGTGAATACTAGTAAAAAGTGTCAGATTCAAACAAAGAAGCATCCTGTCATATGACATATCAATGATTTATGCCTAATTGGTAACTCTGGCTGCACGTCTGTGCCTTGGGTAACCAAAGGTAAGCTCCTGTCATATGGGTCTCAGATCTTATGTTCCTTTGTATGTTTTTTCATCTTTTGAAGTTCAACCAGTTTTGCTGTCTTAAACACCAAGAAAGTATGTTGATAAAATAATATTTTGAAAGTCTTGGTTTTCATTTAGCAGTAGTCAGGTTTTCCACAGAGATTATGCATAATTTATTGTAAACATAAATATTGGGAATGTAAGCACATGGATCAAAATTAACTATTATTTGCTGCATCCATTTTGTCATTTTTAATCATTTTTTGTCTTATCCAGCTTTAAATTGTACAATGGTACATAGTTTATGTATGATTAACAATATTCGTACACTTTAACATTATTGTACACATACAGAGATGCACACTTCCTATATTGGACAAACATTACACATGATAAATTTGTATTGATTAACATATCTGTTACAGACATTGACACCTGATTTATAGTTGCTTTTGTTTTTTTTTTTATTTTTCATTATACAGGTTCTAGGAAAAGTGCCAGGGCTAGAGTCACAGTATATGGAGAAGGGAGTGGGGTTATAGAAATAAATGGGAAGGGTTTAGAGTATTTTGAGAGTGTATATGCAAGGTAAGGACTTTTATCATATAAAACACATGTATTTGTGAACATTTTACATTATGAAATGAAATATTCAAATGATACTTTTAATATTGTACATTTGTACACATACATGTATGTTCAGTAAAACACAGATAAAGCAAACATGCTATAATAATGAAATTGCAATTATATCAAAGTGATTTTCATTCCTTTACTATATGAAGTTATTCTATATAAAGAATTACATTCATAACAATTTAAAATCGTTCATGTCTAGCACTTTGCTATAAGCATCTTTTACTGTATTGTATATGGATTATGGATAGATAGTAACATGCTAGGTGTACCATACAGTACCATATGTATGGCTAATGAATAGTAAAATGGTACATGTGAAATGACTCTGCAATTGATAAATCAGAAATCAGTATAAATATTTTCAATTTTTACCAATGATATATTTTGAAAATGTTTCCTTATTTGGTATATATCATGTTTGCTTGAATTTTATGTTTGTCTTCATTTTCTCTGAGGATATTGGCATAATTACAGAAAATCTCTGTTCTAGTGTGCTGGGGGCTGTTCTTCTTTCATAAATATCCATTTCCATTTTTAGGGAGCAGGTTTTATTTCCTCTTGTGCTGACAGAAAGTATAGACACAGTGGATGTAGAAGCATCAGTGGAGGGAGGAGGAGAGATGGGTCAATCAGGGGCCATTAGACATGGCTTGTCAAATGCTCTTCTCCCCTTTGTCTCACAACAGATGGCCAACAAATTGTCTTTAGGTATATATCTTCATATGTGAAACATGCAGAGCTGTTTATCAGAGTATTTATATGCTAAAGCATGATAAATTATTATCTTATTGGCACATACCGCTATACAGTCAAGTGACTATAATTTACTACAAATTTATGAAGTACATCACATTTTACATATTTACTGTATAATTATATTTGAGGGTGTATTCTATACTGAAATGCAAAAGAAACGCAACAAGCAGTAATCTACAAATATTTGAATTTTTTATCTAATGATTTTCAAAAATGGATACAGTAAGGTAAAACTTGATTTAAAAACATCAAAGATTTGATAAAAATGTTAAATGATTATCTTTTAACTTTAGAAAGTACGCATGAATGTCAAAACACCCCCTACCCTTCAATTCAATTATGGCGTGCAAGACTGCCATGTAAAACAGTTGCAGGTTGATGTCTACGATGCAATAGGTTCATCAATCTCGAGATCTGAGCGAAAGAAATATTCTTTACCATTTTTGAATGCCTGTTTTTCAGATGATTAGGTCGAATTTTCTCTAGCCAAGTGCAGTGTAGAAACCCTTGGACTTCCGGTCCTAGGACTGTCATTCATGCTAATGATATGTAAGGGCCTGTTGAGGCATGATAAGGTGCATATTTGCATCTGCAATTCTCCATCACCTTTATTTTGATATTTTTTAGCTAGAGCAATGGAAATGCGTACTTAAGTCATTTTTAGGAAGCCTTGGCATCGCTTACTGAAAAGAAAGGAGAATTTATTTTTCGGAACATTGCTGCATTACTTATGATGAACAGATACAAATCCTTAAAACCCCATATTATTGCCAAATGTTTTGTTATACATGCAGTTTTTGATTTCTGTTAAGTGGACTCAAACTTAACTTCCGGTAATGGTATGAAAATCATTCAACCATTAAATTACCGATATTTACAAAGTTGAAGATGTCCTTACTTTTTAGATACAAAATTATATCCTATATATTATGTTTTCCCCCCAAATAGGATGTTGCGTTTCTTTTGCGTTTCAGTATATTTAGCGCCTTTGGCGGAAAGCACTTTCTGCTAATTCAAGTGCATCTTTAAATGTTATGTAATACTATGTATATATTTATATCTACCATGTTCAGACAGCACTAAAATCTTGGCTAACTTGTTGTAAAATCAATTTCTTCTAAACGTTGTATATGCTAAATATAATACATTAACAGTATGATGAAAATTTCTTGATTATAAACGAATGATAAACTTTGAAAACAGGATGTTTTAATAAAGTGCACTTTTCAAAATTAATGCTTTAAATTCACTTCAGGTGACATATCTTGATTAGTTTAAAACAAGTCAGTCCATTATGAATTCTTTACTTTTAATTTTTGTTAGCTGGTCAGAAAATTAACAGGAATTTCAAGTTCCATCTTGAATATACCGGTAAATGTATAAGATCTCTTTTTTTTCTCTTAAAGCTGGTCTCCTTGATAGAGACAGTCGTGTGAAGGAGAGGATGAAGCCGGGGCAGAAGAAGGCTAGAAAGAAGTTCCAATGGTAGGGAGAACCTTAATCATTAGTAACTTACAGCTGTATTAATAAGCAGGGAGAAAATGACCTGTGTCAGCACAGTTTTAACTAATTCATGATTATAAGCATGATGTATGCAGTGTAATAATTTTCATTTTGTAAGTAATTTGGATGATTAATTGCTACCCAAATCAAATAGTTAGTTTGCAAATAGAGAGAAGTTCAATGAAATGCTCTTGGAATTTAAGACACAAGTTTTATAGAAGTATTTTAACTATATGTACTATTTTTATTTAAGCGATCAATTCAAATGCTTTCATTATTTTACTATTTTTGAACTATTTTATAATCCTACTAACATGGACATGTTCATGAGAAAGCTACATGTGTCTTAATGATAACCACACTTTTTTTCTCTCTTCTAGGAATGCTCGGTAGTGGTGAAAGATCAAAGACAAAACTGTGTTACCATTTTCTCAATTAAAATGTCTTAAGACAATTTTTTTCTTTTCTTCTTTTCTTTTTTTTTATTACATTTTAGACTAACCAGAATAACAACTAGATACTTATTGCCTAGGCAATAACAGGTCTTCCGTTTTCTTGACTTCTTCGGAAAAAAAAACCACAATCTTGTCAATAAGATTACTCTAAATAATTAACAAAAGTTATCTCAAGGTTTCCAAAGATATGTAAATACAATAAAAAAAACGGAATTACTTTCCTGTTTTCTTTATGTACTACGTCATGATTGAAAGTGCTCCAAACGAATAAAATGTTCATTCTACACCTAAATTATTCACAACTGATCCTCCCTAAAAGTTTCTATGAAAAACTACTCATGTTTGAGACAACTTCCGGTTTTTCGGTTGGGCCTTCCGGTGAAAATAAATTGCATTGTTACAGTCTATCTAACATCCGTATTAGCCAAACATTTCTGTAAAAAGAAAGAAAAACTTTAAAAATTTACTTTTTTCATCGCTTCCTGTCACGACCGGAAGTGACGGCAACGTACGATTTTTACATTATGCAGATGAACTGAGGACTCTCTATCAGTTCTGAAAGTTTTAGACTTCAGCAATGTACTGTTTCTGAGCAATTTGGTGAACAAAATCTCAATTTGAGGACAGAAAAACACGCGACCGGAAGTGCACATTTTTCTAAGATGGTTGACTTCACACTAGACAATTGCAGTCTCAATAACATAAATAAAAATCATTTCAAAAACTTTATCTATAAGCGATATTTTTGGGAAAGTTAAAAATCCCATTTACATAGTTTTGTCTTATAACCGGAAGTTGTCGTTTTTTGTTTCCAGTGAGACCAACACATATAGAAACTGTGAAAGAGATTCAATTATATGATGCAAGATTTAACTCAAAAGAGAAAAGTTGAAATTCTTGATTTCTTTGATCACTTCCTGTGAAGACCGGAAGTGACGGTTGACGCTATTAACCCAAAGGGTTTTGCCTACTCATTAAGCTCTATTACTCATATAAGTTTGGTGTCTTAATCTCTTACCGTTTCTGAGATCTCACTTTGACAAGTTCTCATTTTGCGGACAGTAAAACACGCGACCGGAAGTGAATTTTACCAAGATATTTGACGTTACTCTAGACATTTGCAGTCTGAATAACATATCTAAAAATCAATTCAAATACTTCTTCTATAAGCGATATTTATGGGAAAGTAAAATGCTCAAATTATGTAGTTTTTCGCTTGTAACCGGAAGTTGACGTTTCTGTTTCCAGTGGGACCAACATATTTCGAAACTGCAAAACAGATGCAATTAAGTGATGCAAGATTTAATTAAAATAAGAAAAGTTGAAATTTTCGATTTCTTTGATCACTTCCTGTGACGACCGGAAGTGACGGCTGACGGATTTAAACATGTTCCACAAACATACTTGTCATGATCTATAATCCCTGAAAGTTTGAGGTCTTAATCTTTTGCCGTTTTTGAGAAAACGTCCGGACATGAACTCTTTTGAAAAAACGGAAATCGGACATATTTGACGACCGGAAGTGAATTTTGCAAAATCCTTAAAAATGTTTTTAGTTTATTTTATTTGTCATAAACCCTGAAAGTTTCAAGAAAATCCATTGAGCCATCTCTGAGAAATCGCTTGGACAAAAAATGGGAAAAAAAAAAATAATAATAATAATAAACAGTACAATCACTATAAGGTCTTCCGACTCAAACGGAAGACCTTAACAATACAGCATATACTACAGAAAATTTGGGAGTAAAATCAAAATTTGGTATGCTAGTCATTCCCTCTCTATATGAAACACCCACTGTAGTCCAGTCAATTTAGTCCTAAAACATCCTAACCTTAAACAAATTGCAACAGAAATTATTCCAGTAGAATTTTGTTATTTATCATGTGCCTTTTGATATATCAAAACTCTAGAAAAATATATTTGTCCAAACATCACTTTTTTCAGTTTTCAAAAAACCCGATTTTTGTTCAAAAATGCCGATAAATCACTGTTTAAAAAGACACTCTATATATGCATAAAAATAGTTTTGCCATCTATATGATCTTAAATTTTCTTGATAGGTCATGCAGAAATGAATCCTGCACACTGAAACTGGTAATTATTTCATTAATTGTTATGAATTCCTGTTTCCATGGCAACGGACATAATTGAAAAATAAAACTATTCCAATTCCTCAGTATGGCTTTGTGTAGGGATAAAGAATATGTAGCCATAGTAGGAATGACAAGTTTTATTAGTTAAAATATTTCTTTTTAAATTATATATAGGGGACAATTAAGCACTCATCCCAGGAATTTTTGTCAGGGGTGGGGGGTGGAGGGGGAGGGTTCATATTAAATATCACAGATGTCAAGTCTCGGAAGTTTTCTGACAAGCAAATATAAATAAATAAATAAACAAATAAGTAAAAGGAAATGAAAATGAATAAAATTAATTGCCTCAAACTTAAAAACCTTTTCAGAGGAGAAGGGAGGGAGGGGGGTCTCTTTTCATAATTCACACGACTTCTTGCCTTTTAAATAAGTGTCCCGGGGAATGGGTTCATAATGCACATGACTTGTTGCCATTTTAATAAGTGTCCTGGGGAAATGGGTTCATAGACATGTTTTTGTTACTTTTACATATAACCTTTTAACTCTTGAAAATCTCAGGGGGAGGGGGTCAGTCCCCCCCTTCCCGACAAATCTCCCTTTAAAGCAATGCATGCTTAGGACATTCATCTGAAATACGTCATATCTATGGATACGTATCACTTGAACGAAATCTTAAAAGTCAGTTTTCCCCATTGCTTTTATCTGAAAGGTTAATTAAAAGATATAATAAAAAGTAATATCGTAAAAATCCATTGAAGGTGCCACAGAATACCTAAAAAATAAATGAATGATAATCTTGAAACTGGAACTGGTTCTTCACCTAAATGTCAACCTCAATAGTATATATTCAAATTGCTTCTTTTTGTATTCAATATAATGTTCATTGATAGTTTTTATATCTCCTTTGGATTTATTTTGTAATTTGTGTGTGTGTTTCGGGGGGGGGGTATCACATCATTTAAGCTCTCGGCACTTTGAAGTAAACGTTGCAGGTCTTTAGGATGAGACTTTAAAAACCCCATTAAAGGCCCCATATCACGGTACATGTAGGCGTTGGCATGATAAAGAACCCTCACTGCTCAATAGCCCTAAGCGCCGTGTAAAGGTCTAAATTTCAAGCATTTTGCCGATATAATTATGGTGACGTTTCTATATAAGTGAAAAGTTCTTGAACCGGGCGTAAAACAACATACAATCAACCAATCTTCACAAGCGCTGCTTATAGAGGCTTAGATCTAGAGTCATTTTTATGACAATTAAATTACCTATCTGATCATTTTCTACGCTCTTTTAAGTGATAAATTTCATTTTTCGTGATAGGAAAATAGTATTTTTACAAAACTTTTCTTATATATGCAGGTGTATTTGGGATGCTACTTGGAAAATAAGTCGATAATGTTGTGTAGTTTTTAAAAAGCTGAAATGCACAAATCTATTACATAATAGGATGTGTTTAAAAAATACAAATATTCCACAACGCCGCTTATTTCAAAGACTTCCTGTAAATTTAGATCCCGGCCCTCGTGTGACCCTACTTGGCTCCGGGGTTATGTTAAATAGAAACTAGAAGCGAAATCTGAATCAAAGTGACACAAATATAATGTTTAAGAAATATGTTTACAAATTACAATAAAATATACTATACATAATAAGCATAATTATAGTGATTATGCACCCCCCCCCCAAAAAAAAAATATGAATAAGGCCATCATTAAAGTATTGTTTGTTTGCCCTCTCCTGATTCAGGGTAAAATTATTAAATCGGCAGGTAGGTAAGAAAATCTTTTTTTTTTTCTAGACAATTTCAACATATTTGTTGACAGGATAAGAGGAATAAAAAGAAAAAAATATGATGTCCTCGAATGTAAAAACAAAAAAGTTTTGAGTCGGGCCATTTTTAGTCAGTCAGTCGGAAGAGGGCAACCAAAAAATTTTTCCAAGATGGCCTAATCTATTTTTTTTTTTTTTTTTGGAAATAGCAAAGTAGATCTCACTAATATAATCAACATTCTAAAGAAAAAAAAATCTTTAAACAAGGTCATACACCAAAATATAACTTTTACAACTGTAGGTAATAAAATATTTTTATGTTGCAAAAATACCACTAACAACTTTCCATAGAATATTTCCCCTAACGTTTCCAATATCTAATAAAAGAGAAGTAAACACTAATTTATATATGTGCACGAGTTATTATTAATTGGAAGATTGAATTTTTACAGAAATGCATGATTAATATATAATTTCTTGTGATTCATAGACCTAATATTTGAAAGAAAGGTTCCTACATGCTTAAAAATTGTGATGCAGATAATGTAGTATATACTAAGGTTTCAACAATATATCGTTAAGTTTAGACATATATAAGATTCTCAGATCTTATATCTCCAGTGCATTGGTGAAATTTAAACCAGAGCATGTATACAAAATGAATTATAAATTTTATTATGCTTCTTTAAGAAGAAAAGTGGTTTGTTTACAGTGGTTAAAATTGTCTCCCTTGGTGCATATGGTAGCACATTTCTGCAATACATATTTTATCAGACCAGTAAATATTTATTTCTGAAAAACACATCTTTCGCCTTTATATATTTTTCTAGAGTTTTTATATGTTGATTATAATACTATTTACTAATTATAAATAAAGAAAAAAATTCTGTTGCAATTTGTTTAAGGTTTATGACAATTTGACTGGACTACTGTGGTATACACAATAGAAGGTTTTTTTATCTTCAGAAAGTTTTCCAGACTTGGAAAAAAGTATTGGAAGTTATCTAATTAAAATTTGATCTTTTGTCTTGCTCTTTGCTTTCATTCTGTGGTTAGTGAAATGAGTGACAGAATGAAAACACAGTTAGATGAAAGATTTGATTTAATAGATTGTACTGGCAGTTCCAAACACAGTTCTTGAACATGTTGGAAAAGTATGTCTTAAGATCTTAGAATACATTAATTTTCCATTTATTTAATATTCCAGTTTCCTCTCAAAGGATTCTTATTTCCTGTTTGCAGTTTACCACACTTTGATTTTTTCTTTTTTATTTAACAGTGCTATGTTGTTTAACAACCTGTATTATTTTACACCAAAACATGAACAAGTGAATAGATGAACATATCTAATTTTGCTTTCTTTGAAATAAAATAGATCTGATATGAAAACAGTTGCAAGTCAAACCTATTACTGTCCACAATGCATCTGGTACATTAAGTACATGCATTCAGTTGCATACAGTGTACCATAAACACATAGTAAGCAACTACCGGTAGTCTAAACGTTTTTCCGCCTGGTGAATATATTTCAGAATGAATTTTTCTTCCTGTGTGTGTGTATCCTGTGACACACTGACTTCCACCTCCCGTATACATGTATCTGTAGTCATAAAACTATGAAACATTATGTAGTCCATTGATATTTTTACATGTCCAGTTACTGTTAACTTTCCTAAAACTTTCTCAGCATGTTTTAAAAGCCAAAGCTTTTTGTTTTCTATTGCATAGTATTTGTTTTCATATTCCATTACATTGAGTTCATGGTTGTGCTTCCCGGAAGTGAATATTTCTACGAGTTTTCCCGCGATTGACCTCCCTCTGTAAGTATCCTCTATGGTACTTGTTGTGTAAAGTATATCAGACAGATCAAGTATTAGACTCCTCTTTGTTGGTAAATTATTCAGGGTAACAAAGCTTTTCCACTTTTCTCCACTTATTTTATCAGTGGATATCAAAGAATTGTGAAGTCCATAAATGGAATAACTAAAGGGTTTTGGAACAAGTTTTCCAGAAATGATCACATTTCCAGTTAATCTTTCCAGTGCTTGAGATTTCCACAATTTCTCATTTTCTACTGAGTAATATTTCCCCCGATACATGAACACACTCATGGATATGTGCTTAGATTTAGTCAAATTTTCACACCATTTATCCATCATTTCTCCGTACAAGTTTCCATCAAATGCCAGAAACAGACCGGTATCGCCAGCAAATCCGACATCCAAAGGTTTGAGACAAACGACTGTTTCTCGTCTGTCCATAGTTAGACTTCGTGTGTTTTCTCGTTCTAAAGCACGTCTTGAATTTTCATCACCATAGGAATGGAGTAATTTAAATCCATATTTGGTGCATACAGGATCTACGAGAGATGTTGCGATATCTTCCTGAGACCGTTGACTAATATAAGGGGTTCTTTGGTTTGGACTGTCTAAATTTGCAGAGAAATTATAATCCAGTACACTAGGCGACACAGAGTACTTTGAAGCCCTTAAATTTGCCACTCTATTGCCAGGTTTCACTGAATAGTTAGAACATCTGTCCTTGCCATCACTGCTAACTTTCTCTGCAAACAAACAAAGGGATTCTGCAGACGAAACAACTGACAAAGGTTGAACTTCAGGACGATCTGTTAATGATAATGATGAAAATGGATACAATAAATGACTTAAATGTTCGTGTCTTAGCTCCCCTCTCCTTTTTGACGCCTCATACCTGACCCATAAAACCCCTCCAGCTTGTCCTCTCACTCTTATAGTTGGTAAAACACGGTCTTTTTTCGGATTCAAGACAGACGTAACCGTGACAATAATTTCATCACATTTTCCAAATTGTTGCAGTTTCTTGAAAACCCAAAGCCTACGATTGTCTGCAGTTACCCAGACGCCTTCCTTGTTTATTACACAAATGGTCGGGATATCATATACATCGCATTTCCCTTGCAAGATGTCGTCAAGTGTTTCTCCAATATATTTAAAGCGATGGGCAGTACTTTTTCCAAAACGGTTCGAAATTGAGTCCTGACTAAAAAATATATCAGACGGTGGTAATTTTACTTCTGCCATACTGCACACAAACTTAATGTGGGCGAGTCTAAAATTAACGAAGTTTACTCCATGTGCGCTGCAACCTGTGTAAGCAGACGACACAAATGAAAGAATGTGACTATGCACAGTCTTAAATGAGCCTACGATTCATGCAAACTGCGTGATCTGTGTTTATAAACTACCTTAATACTAGGCACATCCCTTTAGTGGAAGGGTTTTTAGTTCACGTCAACTTCAATTAACTAGATCTAGTACACAGGTACTTGGGTCTTGGTTTATAAATATGTATACCTATTAAATATGTTAAAAAAGGTAAGGTACTTTTTTATTATTATTTTTTTTTTTTACATATTCAATAGGTATACATATTTATAACCAAGACCCAATTGCCAGTGAACTACTTTATATTTTTTAATCAAAGTATAGAAAAGCGGTTAGCATGCTTTACAATAAAATTCTTTGTCCGAAATTATGGTAAAGAACAGTACTGTATGAGAGATCAGACAAGTAGCAGATATTATAATACAGAATTTTGCAGTATTTTCTTAAATGATAAAGCCAAAAGAACATGAAGATATAAGTTTTTAAATCAATTTATACAATAAATAAATATTAAATAAATTCATCAAATCGTCATTTCCTTTGAATTGAACGATAAAAAATTCGAAATTTTGAATCACTTTCGATTGCGACCAGAAGTACCGGCGGCAAAAAAAAAAAAAAAAAAAAAAAAAAAAAAAAACAATTGAAAAAAAAAAATATGGTGTTGCACATAGATCTACCTGTTATGTTATGCTTTATGAACTCTGACATTTTGTATATTTGTTTAGTTGCTTGGATGCATACACATTGTAGCTCAAAAATATAATAAAATAAAATGAAAAAATAAAATGCAATTAAGATACAACAATCTAAAACTCTTAATCCTCAGTTTTCAAACGATTTAAACGTTTAAATGTTCATTTGATAGGTAGTCTGTATTTTCTAGGTACTGAGTACTTCTGTTTACATTTACAATTATATGCCACTACCCTTACTGGAAAACGGACAAGTCAACAAGATAAACAAGATTCAAGAAATGTATATAATTTGACCATGCGAACAAATGCACGTGAGGAAATGGAAGAATATGACAAACATAAGCTCGAAGTCTTGCACACTTTATACAGGACATGGCCGTAAGAACCGGGGGGGGGGGGCACGGGGGGCCCTGCCCCCAATAATTTTGCCGATATATATAGTATTATATAATACTATAGAAAACATAGCTACTATATGCTTGTGCCCCCTCAATAAAAACGTTTATTGACCTTTTTTTTTTTTTGCTTGTCAAGGAAGTTTTGGTAGTTCATAGTGCCCCCTAGCTGAAAATGTATTGCTGTACCCCCCCCCCCCGAAAAAAAACAAAACAAAAAACTTAATTTGCTTCCTACGGGCCTGCAGGACACCCACTTTTCATGCAATACTCTTGATATAAGGAGAATCCTGTGTTTTTTGTCATTCTTTCTATCTTCAGAAAGTGGAATAGAAATATTTCTGAAACTAATGGGGAAAATAAAGAAAAACCGTCTATAGTATTTCAGTTAGACAACTCTGTTTAAAAAAAAAATGTGTTATTTATGAGGACATATTTAACAAAATTCTACTACAGTATTCTAGAGAAATTAGACTTTATGCACGGAAACTATAAACTTGTCGTTCTCTAAACCAACTACAAGTTATTACGAATGTACATGTATTTTACTTAACGTCATTGTTTTGATACACATAAATAATATTTGAATTGTAATGTAAAAAATCTGTTTATTGTCGAAATTTTTTTCATGCCACTTTTCATTGGGCGTGCTTGATTTAGCTTAAATTGGCGTACACCAGTGTACACCGGTGTGAAAGATGATGGTGTATAATCAAGTGCATTTTACGAGGTGTAGTGTATATGGTGTAGTATATGTTTTGCATCTTGCTAGTGTGTGGCTAAAAATTTTAGTTTAAAGTGAAAAAAAAAATTAAAAACATTAATAATTGACTAAATTATTTAAATTGGTCAAAAAATGATTTCAATGTCATCACTTACACACAAAAGACAACTTGAATGTGATTTCTTATCCTTTATATTACACAAGAGGCCCATGGGCCACATCGCTCACCTGAGCACATTGGCAAGGCAAAAGCACAAATCAGTTCAGTACTGAAAAGATTACGGGGGGGGGGGGGGGGGGGGGGCTTGAATTTTAAACTACCTGATGATGCTTCCATGTCAATATATAATTTGTTTAATTTGTTTTAACAAATGGCTTCGTTGTACTTGAGAAGATTTTTTAAAAAATTCCCATATATTCCTCTGTAAAAATGTGATCCCCCATTGTGGCTCCTCCCTATCCCAGGGGTCATCATTTGAACAAACTTGAATCTACACTACCTGAGGATGCTTCCATATCAATATGACTAAAGAAGAAATTTTTTTCTATATGTTCCTATGTAAAACTTTCGATCCCCTTATCAGGCCCAACCCTACCCTCGGGGGTCATCATTTGAACAAAATTGAATTTATACTACCTGAGGATGCCTCCATATCAAAATGACTAAACATGATTTTCAGTTCTTGAGAAGAAGATATTTTCCTATATGTTCCTATGTAAAATTTTCGATCCCCCATTATGGCCAATCCCTATCCCCTGGGGTCATCATTTTAACAAACTTGAATCTACACTACCTGAGGAAGCTTCCATATCAAAATGACTAATCATGGCTTTGCAGTTCTTCATCAGAACATATCTTCCTATATATTTCTATTTCAGACTTTTATCCTCCATTGTGGCCCCACCCTACCCCCGGGGGTTATGATTTGAACAAACTTGAATCTACACTACCTGAGGATGCTTCCACATAAATATGATCAATCAGGGCTTTGCTGTTCCTGAGAAGAAGATATTTAAAGATTTTTCCTATATATTTCTATGTAAAACTTTGATCCTCCATTGTGGCCCCGCCCTACCCCCGGGGGGTCATGATTTGAACAAACTTGAATCTACACTACCTGAGAATGCTTTCATATAAATATGACCAATTAGGGCTTTGCTGTTATTGAGAAGAAGATTTTTAAAGATTTTTCCTATATATTTCTATGTAAAACTTTGATCCTCCATTGTGGCCCCGCCTTACCCCCAGGGGTCATGATTTGGATAAATTTGAATCTACACTACCTGAGGATGCTACCACATAAATATGACCAATTAGGGCTTTGCTGTTATTGAGAAGAAGATTTTTAAAGGTTTTTCCTATATATTTCTATGTAAAACTTTGATCCTCCACTGTGGCCCCGCCCTACCCCCATGGGACATGATTTGAACAAACTTGAATCTACACTACCTGAGGATACTTCCACATAAATATGATCAATCAGGGCTTTGCTGTTCCTGAGAAGAAGATTTTTAAAGATTTTTCCTATATATTTCTATGTAAAACTTTGATCCTCCATTGTGGCCCCGCCCTACCCCCGGGGGTCATGATTTTGACAAATTTGAATCTACACTACCTGAGGATGCTGCCACATAAATATGACCAATTAGGGCTTTGCTGTTATTGAGAAGAAGATTTTTTAAAGGTTTTTCCTATATATTTCTATCTAAAACTTTGATCCTCCATTGTGGCCCTGCCCTACCCCCGGGGGTCATGATTTGAACAAACTTGAATCTACACTACCTGAGGATGCTTCCATATAAATATGACTCATCATGGCTTTGCTGTTATTGAGAAGAAGATTTTTAAAGATTTTTCCTATATATTTCTATCTAAAACTTTGATCCTCCATTGTGGCCCCGCCCTACCCCCATGGGACATGATTTGAACAAACTTGAATCTACACTACCTGAGGATACTTCCACATAAATATGATCAATCAGGGCTTTGCTGTTCCTGAGAAGAAGATTTTTAAAGATTTTTCCTATATATTTCTATGTAAAACTTTGATCCTCCATTGTGGCCCCGCCCTACACCCCGGGGGGTCATGATTTGAACAAACTTGAATCTACACTACCTGAGGATGCTTTCACATAAATATGACCAATTAGGGCTTTGCTGTTATTGAGAAGAAGATTTTTAAAGATTTTTCCTATATATTTCTATGTAAAACTTTGATCCTCCATTGTGGCCCCGCCCTACCCCCAGGGGTCATGATTTTGACAAATTTGAATCTACACTACCTGAGGATGCTGCCACATAAATATGACCAATTAGGGCTTTGCTGTTATTGAGAAGAAGATTTTTTAAAGGTTTTTCCTATATATTTCTATCTAAAACTTTGATCCTCCATTGTGGCCCTGCCCTACCCCCGGGGGTCATGATTTGAACAAACTTGAATCTACACTACCTGAGGATGCTTCCATATAAATATGACTCATCATGGCTTTGCTGTTATTGAGAAGAAGATTTTTAAAGATTTTTCCTATATATTTCTATGTAAAACTTTGATCCTCCATTGTGGCCCCGCCCTACCCCCGGGGGTCATGATTTGAACAAACTTGAATCTACACTACCTGAGGATGCTTCCATATAAATATGACTCATCATGGCTTTGCTGTTCTTGAGAAGAAGATTTTTAAAGGTTTTTCCTATATATTTCTATGTAAAACTTTGATCCTCCACTGTGGCCCCGCCCTACCCCCAGGGGTCATGATTTGAACAAAATTGAATCTACACTACCTGAGGATGCTTCCACATGAGTTTCATCTTCCCTGGCTTTGTGGTTCTTGAGAAGAAGATTTTTAAAAGATGCTACTAATTTTTCACTAATTCTTCATTATCTCCCCATGAAAGAGGGCGTGGCCCTTCATTTGAACAAACTTGAATCCCCTTCACCCAAGGATACTTTGTGGCAAGTTTGGTTGAAATTGGCCCAGTGGTTCTTGAGAAGAAGTCGAAAATGTGAAAAGTTTACAGACGGACGGACGGACAGACAGACAGACGGACTACAGACAAAATGTGATCAGAAAAGCTCACTTGAGCCTTCGGCTCAGGTGAGCTAATAAAACCATTTCTTAAATTTTCAATCGTACCATTCTCCGCCATATTGGATTCAGTGTACACCTTTCAACACATGCTCTAAATTTGGTGTAAGATAGTGTACACCGAGTGTACACCAAAAGTCTACACTCATGCACTTGATTAACAGATTAAGAAAGGTGTACACGGTGTAAGTAAATCAAGCGCGCCCATTATTTTATTCAGGTTTTTGACAATTTTCTTAGCTGAATTCTTGCTTATTTTCACAGCTTGGTGGATTTTAGATTGATTGACAAGTCTGTTGTTTTACGCCCCAGAAGAGGATGAACATTTAAATGTGGCCCACCGTCACGGTAGCTCAGTCGGTATCTAGAGTTCTCGCTCCATGATCGGAAGGTCGTGTGTACGAATCACGGTCGCGACTGACCTAAGTCGATAAAAAATGGGTAGCATCTGTTCCTTCGCCAAGCGCTCGGCCTTTCGGACGAGACCTTAAAAACCGAGGCCCCGTCTCACGGTAGGCGTTGGCACGATAAAGAACCCTCACTGCTCAATGGCCCCAAGTGCCGAGTAAAGGTCTAAATTTTAAGCCCGTCACCGGTATATGGTGTCGTCTCTATATGATTGAAAACTCGAGAACGGGACGTAAAACAACATTCAATCAATGAGTCAATTTAAATGTGGCCCAAAGTCTATTATATTGTATTTTATTGTATAGTCTATAAATAGTCCCTATATAATCTATACAAACGCAAACAGTTCATAATACTACATATTCACTGGATTTGAAGCCGTATTCACCGGAGGGTCAGTGCGCGTGCAGCGGCATTGTGACGTCACAATCAATACCTAAAACAACGTTGAAAACAATGGTTGTAACGGCAGGAGCCAGCTGTATATGCTGTATATCTGAGCAGAAAACTTTTAGGCAAATTTCTAGTAGGATTATTTTCCAAAGATTTCGATGTCTTACACACAGCAAAAAGGAAAACACGGAAGTTATAAGTTATTATCTGGATATTTTTATTTTTTTTTTATTTTTCTACGTATGGAGTCGTCATGCAGCCTTCAATGTCTTATTCATTCAAATCCTGACTATATAATAAAACAATTATGGACTCTTTTAGTGGTGAATATAGTTTGTTATTCACCAGAAAAATATCAATATTGACCTCGGCTTCGCCTCGCTCAATATTGATATTTTTCAGGTGAATAACAAACCATATTCACCATCGAAAGAGTCCATAATTGTATAATATTATATTATATTGTTGGTATATTGTATTTTTTCAAAAAGGGCTAGATGTGCAACAATTTTAAATTAAACAGTTCCACCTAAAAATGTGACTTTTATAGCAATAAACTATTTAGTAGAGAAAAAAACACAGTCGTTTTCCTATTATAATATTTAATGCATTTTCCTACATTTTTACAAACAGAGCTCTTTCTCCAAGAGGTTTATAGTCTTCAAATGACCATAACCACCCAATTCTTTTAATAATTTGTCTGTTGTCATTTAAATAACATACTGGAAAAAAAAAGAAAAAAATATACAGTATTTATCGTGACAAACAATCCATACACACACATAATGATGAAATTGTAAGATTCATATTTTTTGTAATTCTATAACATTCTGTGTACAAAGTATTAAATTGTACAAATTTGAAGACAAATGTTATTTGGGAATAGTAACTTTTTATGTAATATTGTAAAGTATTACATGTGGACATTTTGAAACAAAATGAAATTGATCTTCTTTGTTCCCTAATTCACAAAAATTACATATTCTATTAGTTCTTACAATTTTGTTAGTAATATCTTCCCTGTTCAATCATTAAGTTATGTGCAGATAGTCTTAATCTGGTACTTGGTACTCTATATTTTAAATGTATTGATTTTTTTAAATTTGCAAACAAAGATGAAAACAATTTTGTACAAAATGTGTCCAACTTTCCTTTACATGTAGAATATATTGTAGTAGTGGTGTTTCGTGCAGAATTATGATATTTTTTTCTTTCATTGTAGTGCATCTAACATTAACCTTCTAACATTAACCTTCAACATGTGGTTTATACATGTACATAATATTTTATTGTTACATTTCTTATTCACTAAATCACGAGGTACTAAAACAGATGTCAGCTACTGAAACCTGGTACACATGCTTGATATATACAGGTTACAGAAAACTGATTCTTTTATTCTTGATTCTATGTGCTGTTAACAACAGTTGTTTCCTTAGTTTATAGTAATTCAGTTATCTCAAATATCCACAGAGCTGTCAACACTACTGGCACAGTTGTTCAACATTTACAGCAATAGCCATTCATCAACAACATCTCAATACATCCAAAGCCAATCATCGTTTTCTTTTGTGGCGCCACCTGTAGACAGGAGCTGATGTTTTTGTCTCCTCTTGCAATTTTGTACGCTTTTCTTTCTTATCCTGAAATAAACAAATCTACAATTATATAAACTTTCCTAAGATTGCAATGGCTTGAAATTAACACATGCCTGTCAATCTGTGACTGAATAAAATCCTTGTGGACTGACAGACATTTACTCAAGTCAGACCGACTGGACTGGTAAATTTTTGAAAACTTCATTTTGGAAAACTCCCTTGTTTAATCTTAATCACACATTTTGCACTCACCTGCAGATGTGAGGGGAAGCAGATGAAAGGGTACAGATTTCGCATGTCTTACGATATTGTTCAACTAATCAAGGTATATAGAGTAAAAATACTGATGAATGAGAAGAGAATAAAAATCATGGTCAAGAAAATAAAATGAGGCCAATAGGCCACAATGCTCACTTGAGTAATTTTAGCCTTGCTCTTCACCAAATTTTTAAGAGATTTTTTTATATATAAAAAATAATGACCCCATATTATGGTCCAACCCTAAATCTAAGGGATCTCTCATTCAACACAATACCATGGGAATTCTTCTGTATTAAAATGGCAAATATTGCCTTGTAGATTTTTTAAAAAAGGAAAATTCTTTTCATGTATACATGCATTATGTAATACATGTATTTAATCCAGCTGAGAAAATTTTCAAGAATGATTTCTTATAAATCCAACATAAAACTTCCCCTGTTGCGGCTCTACCATATCCCTGGGGCCAAAATTTGAACAATTTAGAATCAACAATATAATTATTGGACAGCTCTCAACTTTTCTGATTTTAAAAACTTTTCCTTAATTATTTCAATGTAAAACTTGATCCCCTATTGTGGCCCTACCCTACCCCAGGGAGGCTAAGATTAAACAAAAAAAAAAAAGATTCTATATATTACATAAGGAAGCTTTCAAATAAGTTTCATCTTTTCTGGACCAGTGGTTCATGAGAATACATTTCAATGTAAAATTTTGATCCCCTATTGTGGCCCTGTCCTACCCCAAGGGGCTTTGATTTGAGTAATTTAGAATCTACACTACTTCATGAAGCTTTCATATCAATTTTATCTTTTCTGTCCCATAGGTTCTTGAGAAGGAGATTTTTTAATAACTCATCCTATTTTTGCCTTTTCTTAATTATCCCACCCTTGGAGGGGCTTGGCCATTCATTTGAAGAATTTAGAATCTCATTAACCCAAGTATGCTTTGTGCAAACTTTGGCAAATAAGAATGGCCCAATGGTTTTTTTGAGAATAAGATGAAAATTTTAAATGTTAACAGAAGGATGTATGGACACTGGACAGACAGCTAGATGCATATATCGACACCAGACATACATTTTTTTCTGTGCTCCACATTCGTTGAATAACGCAAAATATGCTTCATAATTTCTAGAGAACTTTGGATTGGTAAAAATATTTTTTCTTCAGTTGATTGAATGAAATTATATCCTACATGTATCAGTTGGGCTGGATTGGTGACAAAAAAAAAAAATAGTTTCGTGTTGCAATTGATGATTTGAAAACAATTCCTTATCAATACTGGTAAACTGATGTTTGAAGTAAGTGATGTAGTTTTTAACTGCAAAAAAGAAATTAAAACAGTAATTATTTAGTAGGTTCACCATTAAATGTTTCTTCATTTCCATCTTCTGTTGTATTACATGGAGTTCTTTTTCTCTCTCTATTCGTTTGACCAGCTCTTGATATCTCTGCTGTTTTTGCTTTGATACTGCCTAAAACAACAATACATGTAAACACATGAATAAACAATACATGTAAATAAACAACACAGGTAAATAAATAATACTTGTAGATAAATTAACACATCTCACATCTTTACACTCTGTGGTTACTTTTTGGTACAAAATTTCTCTTCTTTATGAAATAAGAGATCTGGATGTACCTGAACGTAATTAAGCTCCAATTAAATTTTCTGCATTCATAATTTTCCTTCACATTTTCAGTCTTCTTACTTGTTAAAATATATACCATGTAACAGAATTTTGTTGTGAACATTCTCTGACTCTGCATTGCTAATGGCCTGATTGAATATAAGCCCCCCCCCCATCACTGACCTTCAGATCCTCCTCATTTAAGTTTCCCCGTATCTCCATCTTCTTTAGACTGTCCAGTGTTGGTCTGTTATATCTCCTATTGACCAGGGAAGGGTGAGTCCCAAAGTATTTGGCTGCATCAAATTCTTTCACTGTTCAAATGGAAATAGAAGTGACAAAGTCCAAGTCCTTTTACATCTCTTAATTTTTTTTCTGACATATTTTGAAATAAAAAAATTTATAAAAAAATTTTTTATTTGTATATGCATCATTTTATCTGTAAATTGCTTATTCATTTGAACAAGGCTTTTCGATTGTAAGTACATGTACAATAGTCTGTTATTTTTTTTCATGGTTAAATTGTCCTAGCTTAAATGGGCATTTATGTTTTTAAAGTAATTATATAGGATATTGCATCTTGCTGATTTATTATCCCACAATTTTACATTAACAACTTTTTATTTACAGTAAGTTCAGAGAATGGTAACCCTAATTAATATTCAAACAGTTATGTTAAAAAATACATAAATAATACCTTCTTTGTCTGTATCTACAAAAACTGTGTGTTTATTTTTAGGTGCTGTGTCATTGTCCATCAAATGGAGATTGGACTGCAATCGTTCAATTTTCTGGCAACAGAAAATAATAGAAAATGTAAATTTATATTTTCTTGCATGGTCCCAATTTATATCAAATGCAAATACTGGTTTAACATCCTCAGCAAAATTTAAGATTAGGATGGTAATGTCATCTCTAGAGTAATTTCCTCAAAAAGAACAAACCTCTCTCTGAGCATTTTGAAACATAAAAATCAGATTTGGAACTTCTCAAATCATTTTCACATTACTACAGAAAACTCTCTTTTTTAAAAAAATTATTGGGTTTAAAATCAATCATATCTGACATATATTTAAAAAAAAATCCAGGAAGACTTCAAAACAACAACAACAGACCCCCCCCCCCCCCCCAAAAAAATGAAATTATAAAATACAAATTTGAAAAATTCTACAGAACTTCATTTTCATCCCTACTTTTAAGGTCTGATGACACATTGCTCGAATATCAGTTTTGAATCTCTTCATAAAATACAACAAATTAAATATACTTACCATTATCTTGTGATTTCAAAACTGTTTTCAAAATGTCTAAGTAGATAAAGACACCAACAAAATTTGTGATATTTGCAATGCTAGTGATTTCCAATAGGATCATATACTAAGTGGCATCCTCTGGTATCTTGCACAAATGCCTGGTAAGGTACCTAATTTTTTGCGAGGAAACTTGTTAAAATAGCAATACTTCATGGAAAATTCTTGGAAAAAATTATATATTATTGAGGAACGTGTCATCTGACCTTAAGGTTAATTGATCCTTTGATACGAGAGATAACTCTCTCTAGGATATATTTGACTATATTTTTCAAGTAAAAAAGGCCATTTCTGTTAAATTTTGCCCAGGTATGCTGAAATTGTGTCTATCTTTTAGTTATTTAAAAGTTATAGATTTCCAGTGGAAAATCATAAGTGTTCAAGCAATGTTACACAAGTAAACAGATTATTAATGAACCTTAAATTCATTAAGATCATCCTTCCTAAAATAATTAACATACTGTGCAAATATGAAAAGGTTCAAAGAATATTTCTGCAAAATGATGAATGCAACTTTACTGTTACAAACTGCACACTTGTAACAATCCTCCAAGACCAGTTTTCATAGATCACTTTAAATCTCTGTAAATGTAAAGCTGTAGAAATTTAAGGCAGATTTACATTCAGTTCTGACGTTCTCTTCATGGTAACATATCTCTGGTCCTGTGAAAACATAAGCTTGAGTTCAGCTTCTGTGTGGATTGGTTCTGTCTCCTCTTTCTCTTGATGAATACCATCCTTGTAAAAAAATATAATGAAATGATTATTTTGCACACTTATTGTTTAATTAAGATATAAGGTATCATTTTTAAACATCTATCGGGATATAAATACGGGTTGGTCACGAGATCAAATTCCATAAAGCCCAAAGGGCTTTTTCGTACCAACCCCTATTTATATCCTGATAGATGTTTAAAAATGATACCTTATTACTTCTATTTACATTTGTGACTTATTTATATTTCATATTTGCCTGATTATAATCTTTAACGTGTGAAGTGTTTTATTTTTCAAACTCAACTGCACGTGTTTAATCCATTGATTGCACATCAACCCTTTATGACGTCACTAAGAAATTACGTTGAACGTTTATGATGTGAGGAACCAGTGTTTATATGGATATAGATACACATTGCTTACAATAGTGTTATATAAAGGAAAGCATTTGAAAATGTTAATATAAAGAAATAAATAAAAGGAGTACCGGTGACAGTGGAATGTTTTAACAATCACAATATTATGTTGGTGTCTTCAAATAAATTCTAGAAGATATTCAGGGATGCTTATAAGGAATGTGGGTGGTTACGTTCCGATTACTTGTTCGACCTGCGTGGTTTCGGCACGAATCCATGTTCGACCTGAGTGGTTTCGTTTCGAAGCAATTTTGCTTCGGAACAAAATTAATTAACACTTTCAACAGTTTTACATTTTATTTTTTCGTCTCCCTTTTTTTTTTTTTATATTGACCACATATATTTGTGGTAATTATCGTAACGTTATGTAATTTAATTGAGAAAAACCTACATTAATGTTTAGACAGTGCATATGTGATCATGGTACATTTGAAGAAGTATTTGATTAATTTTTATGGAAAACTGTTCAAATATAATTCATTACTAAATCAAATTCATCAACATCCATGCTCCGTGATAGTAGGAAAAAATGTTAGGAAACCTCACTGCATGTTGACTACACATACGGAGACAACTACCTATTGACGCAGATCTCTGAAGCCCTACAATATACAGCTACCGAATATCCATTTGTTTACCGCACAGTGTATACCCCTGTACTCAGGTATTCACATGTAGGGATATATATTAGAGTAGGTCGAAACCACTTGGGTCTTAACCATGCAGGTCAAACACGGAATCGGAACGTAACCACCTGACACCCTTATAAGTTTTCTCACATGGGATTGAAGAATATAACCATTATGAATATATTCAGAAGCAATCGGCTGTGTCCTATAATTGATCCTCTTATTCACAATTTTAAATTCTAATTTTAAAATTTTAATAAAAATCTATTTTTCTATTGGTTCATGTTACTTGGACTTTGATTAGTTCTTACACAACTTACCACTTTTTGTGTTTTGACCATGTTGAAATAAAATTCATCTGGATTGCGATTTAATGCCTTTCTTTTCAGAACTTTCAGAGTATTCTGTTTTCTTTGAAAGTCCCTGAAAATAAAATAAATAAATAATTTAAGCATGATTAAGAGCAAAAACAGCATTCAAAAAAGCTGATAAAAAAACCTTTGATTAACCAAATTTGACAACCCAGCATTGTGGTGACTACACATGAACATGATGAATTGATAAATGATAATTATATAAAGATAAAATAATTACTCTGCTCTTTCTTTATAATCTTTCTTCTTCTCCAGAAATCCAAGATGGGCTCTGCTGGAAGGCTGCATTGAAAATATTGTTTCAAACAAGTAAAAAATAAAAAATATTAAATAAAGTATACAACTTCTAATTTTGTGTAAAAACCCTAGGATTATATTGTAATATTGAATAAATTAACCATCTTATTATCCCTTCCCCCCTTGATTGTTGATTCCATTCTTCAGCGCAAAAGTCCTTTACAATACAATCATATCAGCGACTTCATCAGCTGTTCATCATAATATTAAAACAAAAAAAAAAGTGTTCTATCACTTTCATTACAGGGAATGGATTATCGTAAAAAAATAATTCTATTACCTGACTCCTCTCCTTGTATGTACGAGCACTTGATTTACTTGCTTTCCGTAATGATGCCATGTTTGAAATGTGTTTTCACAGTTTTGATGACTTCACGTGTAGTTCACGAGAAAATTCGAACTCGATACAGGAAGTCAATAAAGATTTTCAATCGTACGTAGAATAATTCCAGTTGTTTTTAGATCGATGCGGATACACGAGGCTTCAAGACTTGACGCTTAAAAAAAGAGCATCCAATCGCTACCTAATCTACCTTTAAGGTTATTATACTATGGATAGGCAAGTTAATATCGCAATCATAGGGGCTCGGTTACATGGTGTATTTTGTGTACATACATTGAAGTATACGATTTCAAACTGCGAATTTCAGCAATTTTCGATTTTTATTATATCGAACAATTATAATCAGTATAATTAGATGGATAGTCATAGAAAACCACAAAATACATCATCCTGAAACCGAACCCTTATGATCGCAATGGGACAAAATTTACACTGAACTGAACAGAGTGCACTGATATTTGTAGATTACCCTTACATGTAGATATATAAAAGTAATGTATGTATTAATAAGCGTAATCGTATTCAGTATTTGTATAAATTATATGACAAATTGCTGTGAAAAAGTGAAGATAATATAAGAACAATTATATATATTTAATACAAAATGAAATCAACATATGATGAATTATTCTAAAAAAAGTCATGTAAACGTGATTACATATATATCTGGGAATGCAAACACAGAAATCAGATGATTAAAAATCTCATCATCTGCATGATTTCTGTGTTTGCATTGATTTTCAAGATATGTCAATTTGGCGTCAATAGATGTTGAAGATTTTTAATCATCTGATTTCTGTGTCTGCATACCCAGATATGTAATCACAGGTAAAACCTGATGTTCTATCCAAAGTTTTAAATCATATAGTGTGTCGACATATGTTACCCCACTTTGGGAAACTAAACACTAAATCATGGCTTCCGCACGGTCGGGTTTCTCATAAATCATTTGAAAAATAAACACAATTCGCCATTGCAATCGATCAAATTTCTCGGAACTTGACCAAAACCTATAAAACTGACATAATTATTTATTTTAGATGTCCCTAGAATTTTGATTAAGTTCCTTATGACAAACTTCATAAGCTGATAAAGTACGGCATGCGGGGGCTCTTACTATATTAAATCAGTTCTTCTCTGTGCACACGATTGATGTCCATATAGTCGTGAAAGGAGAGACTTCGATCACTTGCAGACACATTTGTCCCACATTGGATACATTGCTTTGACAGTCAAAGGACCGTACTCTGACCGTTTTTGTTCTTTCAGTTTTGCCATATTTAAAATGACTTATACCACAGTCCATAACTTCACAAGCTACACTCTTTGCCGATGGATGTTTGTGATACCGGCCTGTATACTTACTCTGGACCAGATCACCCTTAAGGACATACGCAACATAGTTTGAACTTTATTGTCTTTTTCATTGGAGTTGAAGAGTTCCAATACTTAAAGGAACTGTGTGCTAAATTTTAATGTCTATATATGCTATTGTACACTTCTTCTAAAACAAGTTTGGATAAACAAAACATCTAGAATATATGTTTAGTAATTTTTGTATATTTTTCTTTGAATTATACAAGAATTTTCATCAATTGATATCTTTTCAAAACCCCTGGTAATGCATGCTGATTTTTTGTCTACGAACATCTGATAGCACTATAATCTTAAATTAAAAATATCTCGAAAAAGTATCAGTAGGTAAGGTATGTTGCGTATGTCCTTAAATTCTAAACTATAGACTTGGACTTCTAAGAGGGGCTTGCGATTTAATGCCATAAACTGCTACTTATACTCAGCACGATTCCATATCTTTCATTTGTTTATTCTCTAAATTACCATATACGTACTTCAGTATGTGCCACATAACCATAACCTTATAGTCCTATTATTTCGAGTGATCTGAAATGGAGTAATCACATGAACATTATTTATATGCACCAAGGTAAGCACCATCGTAGACTCCTTCGGAATTGTTCCACTTTAAGTCGGATAAACGCTTACATGTCGTTAGTATGGTCGATCTTAGAGTATAGTGCCGTGCTATTTAGGGACAATACACTAAAACCAATATAGAGAGACTCCAACGATGTACAACACCGATCTGCTACTTTTATACTCACGGCTATTATAATACAAGTCTATAGAAGTTTGGATCCGCCACCAAGATGCTTGTAGACTTAGATCTCCTAATAGTCCATGAACAGAGGAAGATAGGAACAGAAGAGATAGAGCTGAGATTCCTTTTTAACGTAATACAGGGGTTGTACTGGCAATACCAGCATCCGGCTACTTAGTTAACTAGAACACAAAATGCAGATCCGAGCAATGAAACTTAGTAGACCTATTACCAGCCCACCATTTGAACAACTCACTATGTTTCATAACTGATCGCTGCGAAACAAACGTTTAAAAACTTTACTTTTCCCCCAAGAACTTTAGTAGAGTGGAATCAGCTGGATGACAGTATAGTGGCTGTGGAAAAAAGTATAATCATGTAGATCGGCCATACACCAGGACGAAACAGGGGTACACGAGCTCTCCGATTATATGTGCCAATATTAGACAAGACACAAACACGTAACTTCCTCCAACCCCAACCCCCCAATCTCTCAAAATGTTAAAGTGTGTTAATTAGATTCTATTTCAGAAGCAAGCGTCATTTAAAATATCATTATTTTTTCCCGAACATTATACAAGCTTGTTCAAAATAAGTGTTTATTGTTTGTATGTTGTTTAACGTCCCTCTCGAGAATTTTTCACTCATACGGAGACGCCACCACTTGCCGGTGGAGAGCTGCAAATTTTGTCCTATACTCGGCACTTACGGCCATTGAGCAGTGAGGGATCTTTTTTTGTGCCAGAGTTTATAGTTAAACACAGTGTCATGTATTCATGAAGACAAGATGGCATCTAAAGGCCAATCGTATCCCGTATCATAAAAAGACTATACATATTTTTATAACGACAATTTTTGTGATGAACAATCATTACTGTATGCATAAAGAAGATGGGTGAACAAGGCGGGCGAAGTGCCTATAGTGCGACAAACATGAAGTGAAAAATAAAATCTCAATTATATAAAAATTTTCTTTGATATTTCATCTATCATTAAAGTATATTTTATGCTAAATCTCTACAATTTACAAAAATCTCACAAAGACTGAAATTATTTGCCTACGAAATAGCATATACACACTTAAGAAGACAAAAAGGATCATTTTCTCACACTTTAACAAAATTTTTCGATATGAGTGGGTCTTCGCTCCATTTTTTTGAAAGTTGATCCTAAAAGTTTGCATAAAAATATACATTTTTTGGTTTACAAAAACTTGGAGCAAAGACCCACTATACCTTAAAAGTACACTTTTATGACAAAGTTTCACAAAGCATTCGCATCTTTCCGAGAAATACTTGAAGTCCATTAAGGATGACGTTTACTCAGGTTTCAGAAGACAGAGGGGAAATTTTATAAAGTACAATATGTTAAATCAAAAATTGTTCTAAATGGATAAAATAACCAAGTTTTAACTCAATATCAATTTAAAAATTTAAAATTTTATTATTTGAAGAAAATATGTAAGAACAAAAGTCAATATATGGTAATGCAGAGGAAATTCGGACTAAATTTTTAATTTTTCATTTTTGTCACAAAATTATATTTCTTGCAATATCAATTACAAAGTAAAGGTTACATGTATTTTTAAACATCATTTTGCAAATATTATGTGTGTTAAAGCTCTTGAATTATTTCAAATAATTGAATGCCATGAAATAAAGAAAATCAAAAATATGAACAAAAACCATTCCAGACAACATATCTCAATAATTTGATCATTGACGTCATTTAATTTTAATACCATTAAAATAAGGGCAACAAAAGTAAACTGAGGCTATAAATAATTTAGAGTTCTTATCATTCAGATTTTTGTAATATAAGATTAAAAATGGTGAAAAAATAGAAATCTGACAGAGGAAATTCAGACTGTAATAATTAATAAGTTTATGGCCCAAACTCTAATCATTTATTTATATGAAGTAATGCTGTTCCATTGCTATTATATTTCATTATTTAAAGAGTTTTGTTGCTTGTAATATTTTGTGAGTAAAGAAAAAACTGGTCATAGTGTGAAAAATTGAGGTATTTTCCGAGAAATACTCAGGGGCCACTAGCATGAAAAGTAGGTCATTGACCTAGTTATTTGAAATTGAAATTTAACACAAGAATCATAAGTGTACAATGTGCAATAGGTGGTTTTTCGTTCTTATCAGTGGAATTTTTTGTCATCTGAGTAAACGTCATCCTTAAGTCAAGAGTCATATCACAAACATGATTTAAATGCCACTATTTGTCAGGAGCTGCGTGGCGTAGTGGTTAGCGTGTTAGTCTCAATTCAATATGATACTACGTATTTTATTGTTAGGGGTTCGAATCCCACGAATACCATTTTATTTTTTTCATAAAAGAATAATTTTTTCCGAGATCTTTTTTTTTCTCAGAAAAGTTTTGTTGATCATAATTTAATAAATTTCAATAATGAGAACTTTATTTTAAAGACTTAATTCATAAATTGAATATGATTTTATTAATATCGGAAGCTATAGGCATTCTGCACGCCTTGTTCACCCATCTTCTTTTTAATTTGAATGGAATTTAGATTAACAGGTCATTTTTAGCGGTCATTATAATGACCGGGTCATTATACCCACGTGCAATGATTCCTAGGTCATTATTGCTTTAATCGGTACTTTTGGGAGTCATTATTGAGTTTAAAAGCCTTCTAACAAACCAATCAAATTTGAGTATTCTTAATAGAGGTATACTTATCTAATTTAATCGATTTCTTTTTTAAAAACGGATCTACAAGCATCCTTGGTTGAAGCGGATTAATTCAAGTTTGTTCAAATGAAGAGCCACGCCTCTTTCTAAGAAAGATACTAATTTTGTAACATCTTTTTAAAATCTTCTCAAGAACCACTGGACCAGAAAAATGAAAAATTAAACATATATGAAAGCTTCTTGTCCTAGCTAGTGTAAATTTAAGTTTATTAAAATCACGGGGGGGGGGGGGGGGTAGAGAGCAATAAATGATCAAGGTTTCATATGAATATCTTTTTGGATCTGTCTCTGATTTAAAGAATATTGACTACAAGTTGTTTTCGTGCGTAACATAGATAAAATCAAGCATCGAAATAAATATATATCACACAGGCATAAGCTCTTACCGGAGCTAGAGAACTGTCAAGCAGAGCATTCCTTTGCAGGTAATAATTTTTCTGCAGTGTTGCAACTGTCCTTCAGCGTAAAAACAGAGAAATCGTTTTATTGGTATTTTTTATTTAAAAAAAAAGAAGCAAAAAAGTATACACACTTATTTCATAAGTAAACAATAAATGAACATGTGTTATATTTGTCAACGAAACAGAACATCAATCAGACGAGGCGTGTTCTTCAAGGACTTTCCCAGAATTGGAGAGAAAATAAAATGGATTTATTTCACATATAATTCTTATTCATTTGTATTGATAATTAAATGAACATTTAAGAATTTCTGTTCTTTTGTTGATCAGTACAATCCTTCTTTTATTACAAATAATTGTACGGAAAAAAGAAAATAAAGTTAACAAAAGAACATGGATAATACCAAATAAGGGTCGGTTCTGAAATCAGAAAAAGTGCATCTTTTTCAAAACAGGTTAAGGGATGTAACTCATATCGAAGTGATACAACAAAATTTTGTGACCAGCGGCAACAAGTAGCTGGTTCTCCAATATAGATATGCTTCTTGGTTTCTCGTCTATATCTAAATCTGCTTTATGAACGCCATTCATGTCAAAAACAACTAGACGGTACCTGTCAAAGTCAGATATAAATACATTGTCATATTTATCGAAAGCTATCGATCCTGGATTACAATATCGGGTTTTAAATATAATTCCGTTTTCTTTAATTAAGGTGTTTGGCTTCTGACAACAAAAATAATTAAAAATTTAATTTTTCTTTTTTAATTGTAAGAATAAACATAATTAATTATTTTAAGCCAAAAAAATGCATATGTATATGATTTGGTTTACAAGCTATAGGCGTTTATGCCAAAGGGAGGTAAATCTCTCATTTTAGTAAAGAAAAAGACCAAAAATGCGTCCAACGTATTTAATATTCCCTTTAACCTAAAAAATATTTTCAAATCATTTTGACTTTTTGTTATCTTTTAAAAGTAGTCATAAGGAAAATAAATATTGATGAAATAATGATGGTAATCAACCGAAGATAAAATTAATTCTTTAAAAAAATGCACACACCCCTGTGCAAAAATTCGCTTATTTTTCCTTTTGGGGGCTTGTAAAATAAGCTTGGAAAATGAATTAGAAATAATTAAAAAGTTAATTTTTTTCTAGTTAATTATTTCTTAGTTGTAGTGCTTTCAAACAATGTAAAATATTGTATATCTACATGAGTTACTTTAAAAGATATTTTCATTTGAATTTCCTCTGACCGAATTTTCCTCAAATTTTGAACAGAGGAAATTCGGATTGATTATATTTGCTTCCTACATTATTTAGCCTGTTATTTTTGATGAATTTTCCATTTGCATGAATGTATGATTGTATTAAAACTCATTCTTTCTCTTAAAAAAAGGACATTAAAATATATTAGTGAACGACTATATTTGATATTGAGGGGGAAAGAGGGGGGGGGGGGGGGGGTATCGAGTCAGATTATTTTCGTGCCCTCTCAAGACAGAATATTTATTTGCAAGAAGACCGGATACAGATTATTAAATTTCATTCTTGGAAAAATTCTGAAAACTCTACTTCTTTGGGTTTTAATCTTTCATATTACAAAGCTGGTCTCACAGTATATAAACTTCCCAGATTAACAAAACTTAAATCTACAGTATGTAATGATGCTTTCACACAAGTTTCATCTTCTCTTGCCCAGTGGTTCTTGAGAAATTTTTTTAAAGATGCTACCAAATTCTTAATTATCTTCCCTTGAAAGAGGGCGTGGCACTCCTGTGAACAAACTTAAATCCCCTTACCCCAAGGATGCTTTGTGGCAAGTTTGGTTGAAATTGGTCCAGTGGTTCTTGAGAAGAAATCAAAAATGTGAAAAGTTTACAGACATTGTGATAGTTATCGGTATTTCAAATTGTTACCGGTACATGTAACATACAAAAATTTAATGGCACTGCTGTATACTGTAAACATTAAGGTTTTTTATCGTCTTTGACAGAAAGCTGCTTCCACTATATCAAGAACATCACAAACTTTATGACGTGTATATTTATTGGTACACAATCAGAAATGTGCCAAAATCAAACCTAGCTTGACTTGTTGAAAAATTAATCACCACCAAGTATAGTGCATGCACAATATACATTTGCAGTATGTCCTTTCATATTCATTTGTGCATATTTCAATTTATGCACATAGCTTTCTTCAATAAATATCAATGAACAGAATTTAGATTCTCATGTATGGTCAATAAATCATTGTCAATTCAGTTTCTAAATTGGATTTATTTTGAATGGAAAGAAAATGTTTTGTTCAACTACAAACTACCAATAACACTAGACATTGAAACATGTTTCATATGCAACAGTACATTGCATAATTATACCCCCGCTCCGAAGGAGAGGGAGTATATACTGTTTTATCCTTGTGTGTCTGTCTGTCCATAACAAATTTTTGTCGCAGTTTTCTCAGCAACCACTTATAGCAGATACTTGAAGTTTTAACACTCACTTTGTTTAGGCATGCCATATAGTAAGATTTATTTTGTACGAATCCAATTTCAACTTCCTGTTTATCTGTGCGTCTGTCAATACCATGCATAACAAATTTTCGTCACAGTTTTCTCAGCAACTACTCATCGGAGATGTTTGAAATCTTAGCACACTCTTTGTTTAGGCATGCCATTTGGTGGGATTCATTTTTGTACGAATCCAGTGTCAACTTCCTGTTTATTCCTGTGTCTGTCCATAGCTGAACTTGTGTATATTCACATCAGAGGGTATATTCACATCAGTGCTCAGAGCGGGGGTATTACTAGTACATCAACAACTCGTGGGGTTCCAATTTGAGTGAAAAATTCTCAAAGGGACGTAAAACAAACAAACAAACAATAACATACAAAGAACATCATACATTCACAAACAAATAACTGCATTACTGCTCAGACCTGAAATAATCTGCAACAGAATCAATGATTTTTTTAGATTTTGTCACACGCACACTATTATCAGCTATCTCTGACAGCACATCCTGCACTCCCTCCCTACCATTTCTCTGATATGCAAGTTGTAAGTGGGATAAGGAGAGTCCACTGCCGGCAATCTTATTTCCCATTCCATTCGAAATTACCTTTTGGTCCAATAAAGGCCTTAGTGTACTCATTAGATGCTTTGTTGTGTTCTTGTGATGAAACACGGCAACGGCAGAGTTCAAGGTGAAGGATGCAGCAACTTTGACTTCATGGGAGGGTCCTGTATGATCGACCAATCTCTTCAAGGCTATGACATCCTGTAATGAGTCATGCGCACTGTATTTGTCTTGTAGAATTTCTGCAAAGAGGTGTAACTGCGAGTATGACGAAAGGTTTGGATGTGACATTTTGAAAAGAGGAATTGTATCAATGAAGCCAGTGACTGCAGATGAAAATGTCTCCAAAATGTTTAGTTTACTCAAAATGTTGAAGAGCACAGGAAGGTCAAACACTTTAGAGTTATGCCCAACTAGAACAACATCTGGACCCGACATCTTCATGAAGTCCATAAACTGGATCAGAGCATCTTTAATGCTGACTGTCTCAACTTCCTCATGATTGTGGTACATTTTATTGTTGACTACTTGTATTCCAGTTATTTCTGTAGCTTTTGATGTCATTGGTTTTTTTGGAATGATGTACTTGTTGAATACCTCATCATTTCTAACTGCAGATAACTGCACAATATGAGAATCCCTTGCTGAAAATAAAAACAAGTATATTCAAGTTTTTGAAATTCAAAACATAAAATATCCAAACAAATCCATTGATATATGCACTATTTCAAAAATTTTGAAACAATGAAATACTAGTGCCCCTCTTCCCCAAGCCTTAACTCCTGTCGAAAATGCTTGAACTCTTTCAGAGTATGCATTTTCTTTTAATTCAGTGTTGTCAGATTAGGAAAAGTAAAGTTTTGAAAGAACGATATAAAACATGCTCAACTACCAATACCAGAATCATAGAGGTTTAAAAACTTCTTTTATGCCATTTCAAAATATGCATTTGCTTTTATTCAATATTAGCAACAGAAAATATATAATTTTTGAAAAACATATATTACCTCTGTATAAATTATGTGCATTTAGTTTCATTGGTTTTTGTCCCACCCACAGGCCTCTGAGGTGCAAGAGTCATAACATTTAAATTCCTCTTTACTCTGAAGATACTTTATACCAAACATTGGGGGGGGGGGGGGGGGGAGCCATATAGTTTTCAGGAAGTTAAAAATGTTTATTAGTTTACACATGGCAGACAGTGGACAGGGACCAATTACAAAAGGTCATATGAGTGTCTCAAATCTTCGAAATTAATCATGTTTTCATACATTCCTTTTGCATATGCTTCCCATACATCTGGTGGATATCAATCAGGAAATAAATTTTGAGATTACATGGGTGTGATATCACAATTGTTTATGACTGAAAGTGTTGTCATGGAGTTTTGCTGCTAAGGCTCGGAGATAGAATATCATATTCATTCATATTCAACCGCAAAACATGATAGATCCTTCTTTTATAGAATTGTTTACTTGATCGTGATTCCCATATCTTGTGATAAACACTTCTTGGTGGTTTTTGTGACAAACAGATTAGAAATTTTCTTGCTGTTTACAAAATGCTGGGTTTATTCCTTCGACATCCATATAGAAGAAATACTGGAAGAGTGCCATAACCATCAGCATTGACTAGACATTCAAAACTCATTTAGGTTCTTACCGAGTCCAGTAGTTTCCAAGTCGAAATAGATCTCTTCAGCATTTAACAACTGACTTGAAGGAAGATGATCATACTTTGGAATTGTTTTTGGAGCTGGAATTTCATCAATGTCCGAGGCATGGTGGAGATCACATCCTGTCAAATAACTGACGCCTTCCCTTGTCTCTTTTGTAGAAAGACTTTGAATTCTGTAAAGAAGTTGTATATTGTAAAACAAATAATTCCAAATTGAGGTCTTACAAGAGGCCTAGCAAAATAAACACTCACCTGATGTACAGCCAATAAAAAAAAATTACTTAGTAAAGACTGGTTGCACAGTTCTGATAGAACGTTTCAAGCTATTCTAAACCACAATTTTGTACATTACAGGGTGAAAGAAATTTCAGTGACCACTTGGCAAAGCAAATAAATATGAAGCATAACCATTCATCTCAATGGAGATTTTGCTTGTCCCATATGACTCACTTTTCCAATATAAAATAGATATTCAACAATATAGCAAAAAATATACCTCCAAATGAATTGGAAAAAAATATTTATCAAACCACTGGTTGATTCATTCCAGAAAATGTCCTCTTCATTAATTTTATACTTATATCAAACTTTTTATGACAATTTGCAACCAGAAGAGACTCACTATTTATAACAAGCATAAATCTTTGGTGATTCAGAAAACAATAGATCTTAGTAAGATTCAAGAGTTTTTTTCAATTCTCACTTTAAATATATACTTATCAGCAGGGACATCCACTTGTCCTTGGTTGGTTTTCACTTTTCAGTTAGACAAGAGTTTTGTTGCACTCTGACAAATGACAATAAAAGTATACTAGTACCTCTTGGCTTTCAATTCTCTCCTTCTCCTTTTAAATTTCTGTGTCATTGAAATGGCCTTCTGTCGTTTTCTTTGGAGATCCCTCAGAATGCACTGTCTTCGAGTATAGTAGCCAGGAGAGAGGCCTAATTTCTTGTTCACCTTTAATAAGGATATAAGAATCCATTATGTACAACTAAATATGCAATACATTCATTAATCTGCTTTTGATTAAAATTTGCAGAATTTTAAAATCTAAGAGATTAATATTCTCACATAACAAAAGTACACACAGTAGAAATATTGTTAGGAATATATGTAATGCAAACAACATACATTATAAAACAAATGGATCATGGGCCTTGATGGTCACCTTTACTATGGCTACTTTGGCCCCGCCCCAAGCTCTAACTTGGGACTAAACTCGCTCCTTTTTTTACCATTGGCCTTGCTGTTTTTCACTTGATTCCCCCCCCCCCCCTTTGTAGTACTTATTGTGGCCCCACCCTACCCCAAGGGGTCATGATTTGAACAATTTAGAATCTACACTACCCCAGAATGCTTCCACATAAGTTTCAGCTTTTCTGGCCCAGTGGTTCTTGAGAAGATTTTTAAAGATTTTTACTACATATTTCAATGTAAATCTTGGATTCCCTATTGTGGCCCCGCCCTACCCCCCAGGTGTCATGATTTCAACAATTTAGAATCTACACTACCCCAGAATGCTTCCAAATAAGTTTCAGCCTTTCTGGCCCAGTGGTTCTTGAGAAGAAGATATTTAAAGATTTTTACTATATATTTCAATGTAAAACTTGGATTCCCTATTGTGGCCCAGCCCTACCCCCGGGGGTCATGATTTGAACAATCTAGAAACAACACTACCCCAGAATGCTTCCAAATAAGTTTCAGCCTTTCTGGCATAGTGGTTCTTGAGAAGAAGATTTTTAAAGATTTTTACTATATATTTCAATGTAAAACTTGGATTCCCTATTGTGGACCTGCCCTACCCCGGGGGTCATGATTTGAACAATTTAGAATTTACACTACCCCAGGATGCTTCCACATAAGTTTCAGCTTTTCTGGCCCAGTGGTTCTTGAGAAGAAGATTTTTTAATGACCCCACCCAATTTTTGTATTTTCTTGATTATCTCCCCTTTGAAGAGAACTTGGCCCTTCATTTTAACAATTTAAGCTCTTCTTCACCCAAGGATGCTTTGTACCAAGTTTGGTTAAAATTGGCCCAGTGGTTCTTGAGAAGAAGTTGAAAACGTGAAAAGTTTACAGATGGATGGAGAGACGGATGACGGACAACGGGTGATCAGAAAAGCTCACTTGAGCTAAAAATTAACATACCTTTATAAGATATCTGTGACCTTCATTTTTCTGAGCTACACACGCAGCAACTCTATATCTGAGGCTTGAAGAGGAGCTGTAATGATGGGTCTTTGGGGCTTTTGCAGACACCATTCTGTTAAAACTCTCATTTGATTGCGTGCTTCCTAAACATGAAAGACGATCAGAATGACTTGCATATGAACTGAAAACTTCTTTGAGATCATCCTGAAGGAACCTATCTTTGAGCGGTTTTCCATGTGGAAGAGACTTGTAGCGCAGGTTAGGGTTGTCGATGAACTTGCACCACCGTGCGGAGCAGTGTTCGTGATCTCCAAAGATGTGGTATGGTATTGATGAGAGGTCTTCTTGGATTTGAAGAGCATTTCCTTTTCCCTGTGCTATGGAGTAACTGAAGCACTTTTGAATATACTTTATAACAGACAAAGTTAGAGATGAATGTTCTTTCTTCAAGGTAAACAAAGAGTTTGTAAACAGTTTCTTCAGATGATTTTTATCAGACAACTTCTTGATATTAGCATTGACATTAGTTTTTAATCTTGCTATTGTGGTGGTATCTTCATCTCCTATGATTCCGTCAATGGTTATTCCTTCACTTTTCTGTAAATCTTCTACCATCTCAATAACCATATCTGCCTCCATGGCCTTTGAACTTCCCTCCCAGTTCTTTGAGCACTCATGGGCTGCTGGATTCTTGTTGGTTGTTTCAGCTACACTGCATACTCTGCAATTCTTTGACCTCACAGAATATGACAATACTTTGCCAGAGAGAGGGCCAACCATGGAACAATGACCTAAAAAAGTACATATTTTGAAGTAAAAGAAAAATTTAACACCCAATTTCAAAACAATGCCAATGGGTTATCACACTTTAGAAGATAATCTATACAAAAGTTTTTCCTTTCTTTATTCCTCTGAATAAAATTCACCTAATATTGCTAATGAGAGTGCTTGCATATTGATTTGACTCATTAAGGCTCTTCCTTAATGAGTTTTTTCCTATAAATTCCCATGTAAAAATTATATCCCTTTTTGTGGCTCCATCTTACCCCCTTGGGGCCATAGTTCAAACAAAATTGAATATGCTTTACCTGAGCATGCTTGTATCTATACATGACTACTAATGGCTGTTCTTTGGAAGAATATTTTAAAATTTCAATGTACAGTTGAACTTTGGGATACATGTATCTTTTTCATAAAATGTTTCTTTCTTTCTATCATATAAATCCCCGATATCTTAACCGTGTATTCATGGTACAGGTGTGGATTTAAAACACTCTTTTTGAGGTAAACTAAATAAATATCGAAGGCATGGTGCCTGAAGATTTCTTGAATATCAATAGATAATCAATAGATAATCAGGGTCATATTGACATCGCTGCAATATGCCATACACATACTCGAATTTCTAGAGAGGGAGAGAGAGATGTCAACAATGAAGCCGATCGATAGCCCCACCTCCTATAAATTTGATTACGTGACCTAAAAACCACTCCGGGTACATGCCAAATTCCGGAAGACGACACTAATGTATCGTTGCTTCAATTTTGATTCATGGCAAAAGGCCTTGCTTTTGTACAAATGTTCTACCTAATATAACCATGTATACGTAACTCTTTCTATTGCTTGCAATATATTTTGGATTCACTTCATTTACAGCTTGGTAGAGGAATTGCAAAAAGATCCAAAGGGCGTTAACTCCACCCATTCTTTACTGCATCTGTTTGCATACATATTTATTGGAATCATGTCCTGAGCAAAATTAATGCATAATTCATGGGGGACGCAGGCCAAAATAAATCACTCTATGCATTAATATTTGTTTCATTTTCCTAAAATTTGTCTATTTTTACCTGACAAACTATCATATGTCTTTCCACTTCCCCGTTTTTGCCATCCAGCATCTACAGCAACAACTAGTCCCTTTTCATTCATCTCTCTGAAAGATAGTTAAATAACAGACATCAGTTATTAGCCTGTGAACCTGTCTCCTTTAGAACACCTCCCTAATATGCATAACAATCTGCATATTTATCAGCACTAATTATGCAGTAGATGACTAAAACTAACATTTATAAGTATATCTAGTAACTGCGAAGCAGTATATAAAAAGTCATAAACTGTTCCAACCCAAGTTATACCAGTATATGTAGCTATTAAATTCACTCCTTATAATTTAATTTTTTAAATCAATAAGACAATTTCTCCTTCAGAAATGCCTTCGAATTGCACATATTTTAAAAGTAACACCAAGCGGATTGATACGTTTTTGACGTACATTAAGTCATTGTGACGTAGGCAACACAGGTTATACCATAAAAACTAAAATTTTTTATCCAATCAAATAATGCGTTACAACCAAAATTAAATTTTTTATAAATATTTTGACTCCATGCGGTGGACCAAAATGTAGACTAAAGGAGTTATATGATTTATTCAAAGTTTAATCAACACAACATTGGGATGCTTCAATATAAATATGATCAACATGGTCCTGCTGGTTTTTTTTCCTTTACACATGCATTATGTAAAATTTGACTGCTCTGATTTTGGCTCAACTCTAACCCCAGTGCTAATAATTTTTTTTTAAAAATCTACTCTTCACATCTTAGATATGTGTTAGTAATTTATAGGATTTAGTGTGATCTTGCAACTCTATCTTATGTACTCCTTTATAAAACTCTAATCCGCTATTGTAGTCTCAACCTAATTTAAAAAAAAAAAAAACCATTTTTCCTATATATTCTTGAATAAAATTTGATCACCTTTTGTAAAAACCCTAGTCCTGGGGGGTCATGATTTTTACACTATGTAATGAAGCTAGCTTTCACATAAATTTCCTCTTTCCTGGCCAAGTGGTTCTTAAAGAAGACTTTTAAAACATAACATTAAATTTTCTCTAATTATTAATTATCTCCCTTTTAAAGAAAACATGACTCTTCATTTGAACAAACTTGAATCCTGACCTTTCATTTGCACAAACTTGAATCCCTTTACCCAAAGATGCTTTGTGGCAAGTACGGTTGAAATTGGTTTGTGTGGAGAAGTCGAAAATGTGAGAAGTTAACAGATGACCACTACACATGGTTGCTGGACACCCTTTGATCAGAAAAGCTCAATTGAGCCTTTGGCTCAGTTGAGCTAAAAAGTGAGATTTTAAACTGAATTTATATTGTATACACACTCATTCATCATTCCCAGTTCCTTCTGCAAAGCATTAGACATAGACTCTGCAGCAACATCTTGGACAGCTCTGCCAATCTCTTTCTGTCTATTGTCTAGCATGGCATGACTAACAGGTGGTATATTCAGCTCAGAAAGGAGACTGTTAACTTGAGTTACACCAATGCCAACATGTACCATTGCTGTAAATACAAATTCAAAAATGAAAAAAAAATATCAATCTAATTAAAACAAGAGGCTCTTGAACCACAACACTCACCTGAGTCTCATTTTTCTCTGTATTCCCAGGAAATAAAAAAAAAAAAAGATCCATACTGTACTCAAACCCCCAAGGGGTAATGGCTACCAAACTTAAATTGATCTACATAACATTGGGATGATTCAATATCAATATGATTAATACGGTTATATGGCTTTGCTCTTCTACAGAGAAGATGATTTTTAATTTTTAAAGATTTTTTCCATGTACTATTGCATTATGTAAAATCTGTTAAGTCCAGTGGTTCAGAGAACAAATCTAAACAAGAAGTCTGTGAGCCAATGCTCACTAGTAATACCCCTGCTCTGATGTAAATATATGTTCTCATGTAGAAACACAGATATAGAGAATTTACGGATATAGTGAAGTTTTTTGGAATCCCCAGCAAAATTCTTAACAAATCCTAAGAAAATATTACAGCTATAACAAACTCTGATATGACGAATTTACAGATATAGCAAACTGATTTTGTGTCCCGTAGAGATTAAAAATAATAAAAATTACATCTTTTATAATGAATTTTTATAATGAATTGCAAATTCAATATATATACTTTAACAAATTCGTAATACAGATATAACGAATTACGGATATAGCGAAGTAATTTCACAGGTCCCTTGGACTTTGCTATAACTGAGTTTTACTGTATATACACAAGTTCAGTTGCGACAGAAATTTGGTATGGACAGACGCATGAATAAACAGGAAGTAGACATCTGATTCGTATAAAAATGAATCCCACCATATGGCATGAGAAAACAAGAGCACCGCTAAGAGGAGCATCCCCTCGCAGAGGAACTTCACCAGTAATGGTAATGTCTCCATACGAGAGAATAATTCTCAAGAGGGATGTTAAGAAAGATACAATCACCTAGTTATCAAGGGCACCCACTATTACTATATAAAGTTTACAATAAGGTAAAGTACATAAAATGTATTGCAACACTAATTAATTTTTTAACAAAAGTCAAAGTTGATATTATCTTGGGGGGGGGGGGGGATGGGGGATCCATTTTTAACAAAAATTAAAAGTGCATATCATATTGGTGGGGAGAGGTGGGGGCATAACATGCATACGTAATTGGGCAGTTTCCCTTATTCCTAGCAGAAACATATCACGTATGCTCTAAGTTTCAGTAATTTACCTATGCAATATGCATAAAATCTGAGAATACCTGTGGACGCAATATTTTTTCGTAATGAAAAATAACAATATGTCAGTGTTGAGAGGTCAATGAAACTTGCGAAATGTCTTTATAGCTTTCAGAAGAAATAAGGATAAATTCTATATTGTAAACAGACACATGTGGAAATTTAATAATGAAACTGCAACGTTCATCAAATTATTTCAATTACTCAGTGTCAGAGATGACACTTTTAATTCAGACAGATTGTCTCAAGATACGCACAATAATATGACAATATAAATATGCAAATACATAGTAGAACTTACTGAAGCGAGTCTATCGAAGCTATCCGAATTTACCAGTTTGATTAACAGGAAGTGAGTATTGTCAAGTCGTACATAAAATTTCAGGGCTTGAAGGTACGCAATATTTAAAGAAATATTTCACTGATTAACTTGAAAATGAATAGGATTTGTCCTTTCACAATCCCACATAAGTATGTGGAAGCTGAGATTTGATAGTTCAAAGGTTCTCCTTAAATCTTGCCAACAAGCTGTAACGGACACACTAACACACACACAAACACACACATATATGCACAGTAGCGATGCTATATCCTCTCCGCAACTAGCTGCGCGAGGGGATAACAAAGAGTGTGCTAAAAACACAAGGGTAAAACAGTTTACCCCCCTCTCCTTTGGAGCAGGGGTATAATTTTGTAAAGTTAACAGACAGACAGATAAATGGAAAAACTTAGATCAGAAAGCTCAAATGAGCCTCTGGCTTCAATAAGTTAAAAATGGCTTCTCAACAAGTTTTTATTCTGAACTAAACATTATATATATATATATATATATAAATTCTTTCAAGTTCATGCAAAACAAGTGGCACTTATGAAATCTTTGAACAATGGGGAAAAACCTATACGTACAAAAATGAGCTAAAATTTAATTAGGCTCTTGTGACCTGACAAAAATTAATATATGTGTATCTGATGTAGGGGATGTGTAAGTGAAACTTCTCACCTGCTGATAGTTTTGTATTTACATCCCACACTTTTCCATGTTTTTTCCCCGTTTTTACATGGTTAATATGATTACACTTTGTATTGCTGCAACAGACCTGAAATGTGAATGTAAAACCAATGAATCCCCAGTTACAGGTCACTGTAATAAATTCATTCACCGTTAATGAATATCAAATGCTGGGGAAAAAAAGAATTTCAATATGCATCATTTCAAATATGATAAAAAAAAATATTGTAAAACCTTTCAAAACTTTTAATAAGGACATGGAATAATGCCTATTTTACATTGAGAAAAATCCATGAAAAAAAACCTTTCAAGCTTTCAAAGTTGTTTTCTAACTAACTGGACATAAATTTATGAGTTTATACCTTTAACAAAGAAGCTAAACCATGTGTCAGTACAGAAATTGTGTGTGAAAGTTGCAATGGTAAGCCACATTTACAACATCCCCGCAAGCCCTCAGCTAACACTCCAAGTTCTACCACTCTCCTTCCCTCCTTCCAATCCTCAGATGTAGTCACTTCTCCCCCATCCACCACCTCCTCTCTTTCCAGTATATTTAAATTTGGCAATTCTATTAATAAAGAATGAATAAATAAAAATTATCACCAGGATACACATAACGTTCTTTACTATCTACACATGCTGACAAGTTGACTACTTTTGATACACTTACAACAGTTCATAGTGCCGATATACAGCATATTTTTGACATTTAAGAGGTAAGTATATGCTATTTAGCATGTGCATATATGCATAACAAAATTCATGCATTCATGGTGTTGGGATAGTTAACTTGACAGGGTTGTGCATCCAAGTTCTGCTGTTTTGTTCCATTTTACTAAGAAGTAACACAATATAAACAATTTATTTCTATTATTATGGTTTTGGGCCAGTCTTTTTAAAATTTACTGGCCCAATGTGACAGTGAAAGTACTAGACTGCTGAGTTAAAAAATTGACCAGTAAAAATTTAAGCGATAGCCTGAGTGGCCAGTGAAAAAAAAAGTAATTATTTTTAGTCCTGGACCTGTTATAAGATAAATAAACCATCCTGATCAGTGGCGGATCCAGGAATTGCATAACAGTAGAAGGCAGGGGGTATGGGGGACTGCATTGACCCCCAGTGGGTCTAGGGCAAAGCCCTGGTGGGGGCCTGGAAGCTGATGAATTCTTACAAATAAGAGATGTTTTTTCCTTGATTTTAGGATAATGGACATAAAATTTCTACATACAAAAAATTCAAAAGGGGGGGGGGGGCTGGCCCTGTATCCACCTTTGCTGATAGAGATTTCCAAAGTTTCTCCAAATATGTTGTTGAAATCCATTTTATTTGTTTTCAATCTCTTATTTGCTATGACATCTCAACCACACATACATGATGACACAGCCTATTCACACTGTGTTACGAAAATACAAACAATTAATGAATAAAGGTAAAGGGAAAATCAAAGAAAATGTAACAACAGAAAATTCAATGTTTTGTAGTTGTATATGGAATTTATTTCAATCATGAGACAGGATTTTTTTTTAAAAATAGATTTTCATTTGTGTTTTCAAAGACACTTGTGAAAATATAAAAAAAAATCCTATCCCACTAGTGAAATAAATTCCATATTCAGCTACAAAACATTAATCATCCGCTATGTATCATGATACACTGGAACTGCATCTCAGTATTGTGATAAATATTGTGAGATTTCACCTTTCATACATTTTTGCATAATTTGTGTCAATCTGTTTTGTAATGTAACTTTCCATCACAATGTGAAGGGATCAAATGAGTATATTATTTCATCAAGCTTTAACATTTTATAATCTTTGAACCACAGCAATGAACAGCAAAAGTAAATTAAAAAAATATATATCTTCTATATATTTATTACATGTAGGTTAAACTATAAAAAAAATTAACATATAGGCCTATGACTTAAGGACTAGAACGGCGCACTGTAATGGACATCATGTGCCTTCCTTTAATATTTCTAAGATAGATCTAACATAGATGCAGATGTGCAAACTGGTTTTTTTTTTAGATATGATACACGTATGTATACAAACCTTGATCATGATCAATGTTAACAGGAGTTGCACTGGCGGAGTAATTGTGGTCTCTAAGAATAGCTCCCCTAATCCATCGGGTCAATTGCCCTGCAGATACTTTTTCATATCTCTTCTTCTTCGTTTTCGAAACGAACCCATGGCGTCTGTACTTTGGTTTCACCATCTTAACCAAAGTTTACGCGCCGAACGTTACTTCACGTCTGCTTTTTACTTACATTATCGTAATCCGTCTCACATGTCTTAATTTTCCGCGAAATATAAAATAGTTATTATATGTTTTCTTCTGGCACAAAAATCAATATTATGTTACTTTCTACGGATAATTATTATAATTACTTAAAATAAACTATTATTTTTCTGTCATACTGAATTCTTTATTAAAACGACATTCAGACCAATTTCCGGCAGTTCGAGTTGCGCGGTGTATTCAAATTCGTCAGAAGCGAAACACCTTAAGTAAACTCGCCGGTTTGCTGTGTCAGAGACTGCGAACAATCCATTTGGTAGACAACAAGCATGTCGCAGAAAACAAGGATGTGAATCTTTAGGCACATTTTTCACAGATACACTTGTCACAAGATTTTCCTTTTCAGTATATATTTTTGCTTTTGCTGTCCACATTATCTGATTTGAAGATGGAAGAGATGCACACAAAGATGATATCCCATGGCGAGTTTCCCGTAAAATTAAATCTCTGCTGAAGTCCGACATTTCATTGTCCGTCGACAAACAAGAAATACCATCCTTCCAAACAGAAACAGCTAATGCTTCGGAAACTTCAATTGATTTCAATATTTTACCAGATGTCAGTGAGACCATAAGCATTTTTTCATTAGCTTTATCCACTGTTACGAACTTGTCATTGCCAATCCAAGCAATGCCACTGTAAACGGGTCTCACAAAATTACACTTTTCTTTCGGGTAAATCTCCCTTATTAGTGTTATTCTACATTTTTTCCTGCTATTTTCCGTTTCTTCGTCATCTTCCGATGTTTGATCAGATGAAGAACTACCTGAATTGTCACTGGAATCCCCTGGTTCACGATACAAATCGCTATCCGTGATTGTATTGTTGTACGTCAGTTCTAACTCTGGTTCCGTTACATGAATCTCAATCTGCGGCAAACATTCTTCGAGTAAACACTCACAATCATTTAAAATACTTTCTTTTGTGAGGCTTTGGAAGCGTTCTTGAATTTTTCCGAATAAAGGAAAAACTTCATTATTCATTCCGTTTTGCATAATTTCAGAAAACTGTAGAGACGCTTCAATATTCTTAGCCACTTTAGATAATCTGTCATGTTCTTTTTGAAGGGATTGCATCTTTGGTTTTGCAAAGCCTTCTAATTCTTGCAGCATTTTATGCCGTGTTTTATCTATTTTACTTACTGCCTCCGAACATTTCTGCATTATATCTTTACGTAATTTTGTTTCCATTGATGTGACATCTTCTTTCCTGGATTCAATTGATCGTTTATTTTCCTCCAAAGTGGACAGTTTAGTTTTCAAATCGTCAAATAATTTTTGTATAATTAGTTGGTTTTCTCTTCTTAAAAGGGACGTAAGTTTGACTTCATGGTTCATGTGTTGTAGCAATTTGCAATCACAACAAGCAAATGCTTCACATGAAATACAGAAGTAGCTCAGTGCTCTCTTTTGATGCAGGTCGCAATTTGTTTTACACTGTGATGATCTTATTTCTTCATAATACTTTCCTGATCTTATTTCCGACAAAGACACTACACGGTGATGCATAGTTAAAGAGTTGAAAGTATGTCTCGATTTTGCACATTCTTTACAAAAGAATTCTAAACACGTTAGACATCTAGAGTTGGCTGGCTTGATTTCTTTAAATTTGACCTTGCAAAATGAACATTCATGGTTTGCTGAGTCCGTAAACGTTTTGAAAAGATCAGTTATGTTCTGCAGATACTCACTGGTTTTTAAATCATCAGGTTGTATCACAAAGTCCTCCTCGCACAGGGAGCAATGAAATAATTTCTTTTCAGAACATGTTTCGAAACAATTTAGAATACAAGTTTTACAGAATGAATGCAGGCATGGTAATGTTTTTGGTTCTGTGTATAATTTGGAACACAGGGAACATTTAAGATGCTCTGGGTGTCTGATTATAGATTGCCCTTCCATTTCATATATTTTCCTACAAATACGTACAGAGATTAAACACAAGTCTATTTGAGATTTACTCAGTTTAAGCAATTTTACTGAAATGCATTACTTAAAAAATGAATTGATATTCCTTGAATATTACCTATAAATTATTGATTCCAGTAACAGACCCCTGAAGTTACATTTGCTAATTTATAAACAATTCCTGTATAACCCAAAATGCTAAAATTGTCAACCCAGTAGGTAAGTTTTCTGGGTAAATGAGATGAAATACCCTTTATAGTATGGTAAACAATTTTTTGCAACAAGTTCATTATTTTAATTAAAAACGCAGCTCTAGTGTACAGGAAAAACCTGTAATTTTTCAGGAGGAATTTCCTGCACGAAATCAAGGGTTGCATTTACGCTATGACGTTAAATTATTTGCTATTTTACTATTTTTTGAAGTTGTTGCCATTTTACAAGAACTGATCATGACAAAGTAAAGTTACTCAAATATTTGTAAATTCTGTCAGAGATTCAGGAACACAAATCGTATAGTTTGTTTCTCAAGGTGACCCAAAGCATCAGTCATGATGCATTTTGAGATGAGGCATGGACACATGTTTTGTACCTATTGATGATCTTAAAAATAAACTAAAAGTTTACGTTCAGATATCGTTTACTTACCATACTTTAAGAAAAGCAGATGTTGAGAAGACAATAATATTATGGCTGCCGAGTTGTTTACCAGTGTACATGTATCTGGGTTAACGTCAATGCAATGCATCAATGGTTATCGATTGTCTGCACTTTAAATACTTGTTATACAAATTATTAGAGACTAGAGTGCTTGGCTTGGTGACATATTTTGCAACACTTGAAAAATGGAATTTTTTAAAATAGCCCATGTATGTGTTAATAGCCTTTATGTGGAATATAGCATGACAGTCTCTCTTGTAAAAAAAAAAAAGGGATACCGTTATGCCAATGAAAATATGTTGAAAATGCTTCCATGAAAAAGCTCTTTTAAATTTACCACAAAAAAGTTAAAGAATGAAATTTTTGACTTCGTTAAAAATGTCAATAAATGTAGTTTTTTTTTGGTCGGGTCAAACCTGATCTTTTAAGAAATGTTGAAAACGTGACAGTTTTTGCCAAACGATCATTATAGCAAATAAAAATCACGGGTCTTACGATTGAGGTTTTTAAACATTGAGACTTTGTGTCCCGACAACTGCTGGCGTAATTAGAGTTTGTAGTAGTAAAGACCAGTAGCAGTTAAATAGTCTGAATGTGACGGTTTCACAATAGCTAGACAAGTGTATAATGTCGCAACAAGAGTTTTAATTGTTTTTTAAAAAAATTTAACAAACATATCACGTAGTCACTTCTTGTTTGTTTGAAAATATAGTTTTATATTTCATGCAGCAATAAAATGAATGTACTGAGGGAAGTTGGGTATAGCGTATTAATTGGGCTACCAAAAGTCATACATATTTAACATTACTCTCTCAGTATTTATTTTAGAAAAAGCTGTATTCTACGATGAGAAAAATCGATTATAGTCATTGCAGATCCGGCTTCGGATGCAATTGCTGCAATATTTTTTATGCATGTTTTTTACCTTCCTAAATGAAGATGTTATATACGCTAGACAAATTTGCTAACGCACAACCAAAATAAATTTATATCTTTCTTTTCAAAGCTTGTTTATGATGTTTTTGATATATAATCATGTGACTTAAATAAAAATTGAGGCATTGAATGTCTTAATTAATAAATAACGACAATGTTTACTGAAGCGTAACCATTTCATAGAAATATTTTTAAAAAAAATCATGTCCATACTTTTTTTGTGGAATAAATTTCTATTTTTTTTCTTTGTGGTTGTGTTCTTTGTGTTTGTACTAATGAAAAACTTGGAAAAAAGTTACACCGTATGCGGCGTTTGACCTTAGAAGAGCGTGCTAAGACAGTCAGTATGGTGTCTGCAATGAGTTCTTTTGGAGAAATTTGTGAAAAATATAAAATAATTAAAAGATTATTCATTCTTCTAATGAAAAAGTGTTGCAAATTGATTAACAATCATAAAAAATGCTAATTAGTATAGATAGTGACGGTATTAAGTAAGCACCACACAATAATTTCAAGATTATTCCAAAAAAATCTGGGGCAACCGGAAGTTGGGTGGATTTGGTAAGGACAACAAGGCATTGGATGACTACTAAGCGATATGGTAATCAGTCAGAATATATTATTTGATCGAAAAGTGGGAGACTGCTCCCATCACAACCTCACGGACCACCTTTGGTAATCACCAACTTCATATCTTGGCAAAAACGGTGCGCAGTGCACGTCGGGATATTGGTTTTCGGGCAAGATGGTCCTTTAAGAGTCTTGTCATGACACCAAGACATTTGTTAATCCAACTGTTTTGGAAAAGATGACATTTTATGAAGCAGTACCGATCAGGCAAATGATCGATTCACAAATAAGAATAACAAGTGGTGCGTTAGCAATTTTGTCTAGTGTATCTCAAAAATTTCCGATTAAATATAGATTATTTGTACGTAAGGGGAACTTAACGCAGAATGAGTACCTTATACATAGGGGTGCGTTTTGTTGGAGTGTCATAGACATTTTAGTTCCCTACAGTGCGTTGCAAGTGATGCATGTACTTTTTTCTGCAAATTGGAACTTTATCAAAAAGATGATATATATATATATATATATATATATATATATATATATATATATATATATATATATATATATATATATATATATATATATATATATATATATGGTTGTGCCATTTAGGAGACCGCTCATATTTATATATTGGCATTAAGTAGCCTCGTAGAATAAGTGGACCAAAACCGGTCGCCTTAACATTTTGACCCTCTCTGAACAGAAAATTAATGACTTTTTAATATTAAATTGACAATAGTTAATTTTAGTTTAGTATATTTTTGTCCCTTAAATACAAAAAATATGCCAAAATTTTATGATTATAGAAATTTTTAAATTTAAATTTCAAGCAACGTATATATTGGTATTATTATATATCGTCATTATGTAGACCAGCTAAAACTTGCAAAATTAAATAAGATCTGCTATATATGTCTTATTTCTCCTAGTATTTAGTTTTAGATATTGTTCTCCCACTAATTTTGGGTATGTACAATTTGCTAAATAGAATAAAACTTTTTACGAGAAAATGAGCTTTAGAGTTTCGTGTTCATCAACTTCAAGGTTTTCGTGCGCAATGCCTTCCGAAAATTTTCGGAAATCCTCGGTATCCTTTACGACCTTCTGAGAAATAGGAGTCAGACAAAATTTTGGTAAGTAATAACAAATTATGATTTTTTAAAAATACTTATTCATGATATATTGACTATATATTATGCACCCAATATCTTGCGGTTAACGTCTGGTATTTATTCATTGATAAAGACTTACGTATACTTATTAGCATGGAGGAAATTCGAATTGTAGTTTACCAACAGCGTGGTTTCAACAGATCGTTTGTTTGTTTTGAACATATATTATTGACATAAGCAAATGGATCGGAAACAAGTTCTTACAACTTACTTGTTCCTAACAATTGATTACATGTACTTGAACAAAATAATTGTAATCTCTGCTTATTCATAAATATATACTGAATAGCATAATATTAGGCTGGTGGTATCGTTCTTGCGGAGATAAATTAAATATTCGATAATTTACCTGAAATACTAACTCTAATTTCCTATTATATGTGGGGTAGGGTTGGGTTGGAAATGGGAGTAAGGTGTTTCTAGGTTCAAACTTTTTTCACAGCCTAATCCAACCAGCCTTTCCTGAACAATTTTAATAGTAAAAGATTAATTGGGGGAGGGGAGGAGCCCCCCCCCCCCCTCCAACCACGATACCACATCTCTGATGTCTATGGCAGCGGATACATACATGCATATATGTACATACAAATTTATGTATCTGACAGCATCCCCCTTAGATTTCTTGTACATAAAACATAAAGTTGATTTGGACAAGCCCAATATAGCAACAATTTTGAAATATCTTCAAAAATAAAGAGGAATTAAGGGCTACAAACTGCTGAAAAATTCAAAGGGACCAGATTAATATTTTTGATCGGGTTAGGAGTGGGGTTTGGGTGCAGGATGTGTGGAAATATTTTGTGTATATTCCATATAGGCAAAAAGGCTGTAGGCTACACATCATTTTTTTTTTAAGGATAGAAATTTGGTTGAAAAGGGGGGAGAAAAGTTGATGATAAATGTTATCTATTAATTTCATTTTGTTGCAAATGCCAAAAAAAGAAGCATTTTTGACAATGCGCATTTTTGTACCCATACTTACAGTCTAACTTTCTGTTTAATGACAAAAATATTCCTATAACTGGAAATAAAAATTAAGCCAAAATTCAAGTATTATATTAGGTCTGCATCAGCCTCCTTGCTTACCCATTATTTGTGCCTCAAGTTAAATCTGTGACATCACACTAGCCGACACATTACATGTAGTAGAAAGTAATAATATTATTATACGCCAATGATATTCTAAACAATCTATTACACTGTACCTTTTGGCATGAATGGAGGATTAATTAACAGGTTATATCAGAGATAAGCATATCAGTTAATAGTTATATGTATTACACTTTCCATGATTGAGTAACAAAAGATATACTGTATAATTCTTGCAATATTTTTTCTATAATAGTAGACTCAGTTAACATCACCACCGTTAAAGAATTTCGATCTACAGCACTGCTGATTTAATTTCTCAGATTTTATTAGAGATCTACAAGTACCTTTACAGGTCACTTAATTAGTACATGTATCTCAAATTTAATTGGGCAAATGAGAATTTTGTCTTTAACAACTTAAATGACTCAAAAATGTATTGCATGTTCAACATGTTCAGGGTAAATTATTTCCTTTATCATGAATTTATTCTAGTTTTATGGGAGAATATATTTATAATTATGAAAGTACTAGTAAATCAGTCTACACATAAGTAAGAATTACCTCAACTATTTGAATTACTTCGCAGAATTTATTGCATTGTCTTTCTTACTTAACAATCATGTAAAACTTTATTTCATGGCCGTAGGAACGGGGGGGGGGTGCCCCCAATAATTGTGCCGAAATATAGAATACTAAAGAAAACATAGCTACTATATGCTTGTGCCCCCTCAATAAAAACGCCTGATGACCTTTTGTTTTTTTTTTAAGCTTGTCAAGGAATTTTGGTTGTTACATGTAGTGCCCCCCAAAGAAAATGCATGGCTGTCCCCCCTCCCCCAAACTGAAATTGCTTCTTACGGGCCTGTATTTATTGATTTAAATTTTTTTTTTTAATGTTTCATTTATTTATAAACCTATTAAGTGTTTCATTTTGAAAAGAAATATTAGAAGATAATCATAGTTTCAGAAAGAAGTTGAAATTAAATAATAAAAGAGACCCTAAGAAAAATTGCTTGTTGTCATTGTCAAGCTTGAACAAGTCCAGATTCATATGAAACAGATCCTGATCAATTTAAGCATTTTTTTTTTTAACATATAATGAAAAAAAATACTGTTTATCTTATGCAGTTGCCATGGAGAAATTAACTTGCTTATACTCTCAATTTAGTTACAAAACCATATAACAAGCAATATTTTTTTTATTTTAATAAAATTGTTATGCAGAGTCTACATATATTACTTGTATATCTACATATGTAGATTAGAAACTTTCGGTCGGGTTCAGTTTAATTTTGATCGGGTTAGTTAATACATTGTTGAGTCTTTTGATCAGCATCAGCATGGACATGGTTTGATGGTATGATAATATTTTTACAGTTTCAATTTCTAAACTTTCCAGGAAAGTTTAATTCCTGCATTTTGTACATTGGCTATATATATGCCGTATATTTTCCCATGAATTTTTTTTTGAAATTATATTTTTAAAATTCTGACAAGATTTCTGAGGAAATTTTTAACTGCCTAGGGTGAGATTTATGACAGTCTGAGACATTTTAAACCAAGTCTCTGAATAAATTAGATTTTGTTGACTTGTTTGCATTTATGCATTTATTTTTATTATAGTGTGTTCGGTACCACATAACATACGAGAATACCTTCTCCGGTATGTTGGAGAGAAGATTAGCAAGAAAAAATCGCGTGAGAAAATGAGAAGTTGACAGAAAAAGATTTTTTTCATTATCGAAAGGGACATGTACAACATTCATAATGGTAAGAAAAGATAATTATTTATAGTCATATTTATTTGTTTCTATAATGTTTCTTTCGATAACTTTTCACTCATATTGAAAAGCCAACACGTGAGAACCTCTGTACTCAGGACCCTTGAGCAATGAGTAATTTTGTTCATGCCAGCACCTACTACAACATGGGACCTCAGTTTCATTTGAACACCTGTCTCCACATCCTGCAGTGGGATTCGAACCTGTGATGTTAGGATCAACTCCTTTATCTGTGACTCTAAAGCAAACACTTAAACCACTGCGCCATGCAAGCAGCTAGTCATACATGTATTCCTTATGATGTGAGCTAGCATTATGAAAATTACATGTGCTGAAGATCATAGGTTGCTACATAGTTCTTTGTATGTTGCACTAAAAAAATATGGTGTTCATCAATGATTCATTTTGGTGTGCATCCTGCGTAAATTATGCACAAATTTTGCTCAGGACGCATTATTTTAATAAATGTGCATCCCAATGGACGCAATAAATTTATAGAAGAACGTGTATTATTTGGTATAATCCGATTTTAAACTTGACCGATTGCATCATATCCATGTGCTAAGCAATATGCATGAACAATTTTAACAGGTATATATAAGGTTGCCAACAACAGGTCAGATTTCACAATTGCAGCCAATTAACCAGCAATTATCAGAAAATATTTGAAAGTTAGATAACATAGTTCGATTATCACTGATTATGTCTATATTGTGGAACATTTCTGAAGCGAATACTATACCTTTGTAAAAGCTATACATGTAACCTGTATCATTTTTTGTTTTTTTTTGTTTTTTCCTTACAAGCTAAGAAGTTTAAAATTTAATCATTTTTATTTCTGACTGTTTTTTCATTTCTTCTTAAAAATTCTTTAATTATTTCATTCTGCTTCTGTGCATTTTATGACTGATACATTACAATGTGTGAGATCGTATGTACGATCTAAAAATAGAACCAAAGTGCACAGTTGACAATATATTATATTTATGACACAAAACATGTACTCTTACTTGGACAATTGATAGTAAAATTATAAAACTACTCACAGCAACAATAAAGCATTTGCTCTTTCGTGAAATAACTTTTTTAATTTCACCAGAATTTCCTCTGTAATATCTAATATATGACCCTTGGATTTGGATGCTCCGATTTTGTCATGGGACTCATTGTTGTCATTAAGGGGGGTCCTTTGGACCCATGATAACCATTTTCAAAATGAATCACTGGTTCATAGGTCTGGGACTAAAAGTTTATGAGGACATACTATCTTAATATCACCCACCCATTATCATCTGATCAGCATGATCAGTACTATTAAGCAGGAAAACAAATATTTGAAGAGACATACTGTAAAAATAATTTTGTAAGATCTTGGAAAACATGTAATTTTGGAAGTAGATTGACATATAAGTATATAATTTTTTTTTGTGGATAACAGTTGATTAGGGTAGGTGGTCACTGGTGTGATTTTGACCCATTATCTGATTATTTTTCATACTTAACTTAAGTTTTGTTCGAGTATATGTCAGTGTTTGTTATGCTACAACGTTTTCTGGGTAATTTTCTCTATGGAATACCTTTTTACAAGATTTCTTCTTTTTTTTGGAATTATTTATTGAATTTGCGAAATACATGTGTTCGACTTACAAGATATATGTGTTGGATTATTTCTAGTTAGAACAATCTAACTTTGTCTCGGAACAAGCCCTCGATCACCACAGTTAGAATATGTCCCATATACTAGCAATGTAGCATATTGGAAAGGATCCGCTCAGAAATGATTTTGAAGAATACAAAAAAAATTGCACTGAAAATAACTATCAAATTAATCATAACAAACCTTTTTGAGATTTTATATGCCTTTTAACCTAAAAAATAATCCATAGAAATAAGAAAATTCAACTCATTTTCTCAACCTTTTTTCCTCGCTTCAAAGGACAAGGTATGGTAACGGCTGAATCTGGCCCCTTATTTGATGTAAAAATCAGAACATAGTTAAAATAGTGATAGTTTGTAGTTAAGAACTAAAAATGATGCTTGTTTTAAAACCAGCACTAATTTTGATTCAAAGCTTACACAGAGACCAGAAGAGGGTGCAGAAGTAGGACAATTTCCTGAATTTTCTCAATTCTCTTGGAATATCCTCAAATTTGAGATACTTTTCACTTCGGGAAACATAGAGCACAAGCTTGCCTATCTGAGATTTTTATACATAAGATGCGTCTGATACTAGTATATGAAATATATAAATTTGGTAGATAGGCAAGCTTGTGCTCTATGTTTTCTGAAACAAAATGTGCTGTAAAATCAATGAAAATTTGCATAAAATGAGAAAATTCGGAAATTGACATATTTTCTGATCTTCCTGTGACCTGTATGTATCACATAACTTAGAACCAATACTCATTTTCTGGCAGGGGTGACAACAGGTTTCTATTGATAAACTGTTGTATCATTCTAAACAACACCCTAAACCAGGGGCCAAAAAGGGGTCTTAGCCTATCTTGTCCTTTACACGCCATGTTGAATTCAGAACTCTCTGGATTGTTCAAAGAAAATGCAGTCAGTTCGAGTTATCGAACTTGCTTATTTTGATAAATTGCCAATACACGGAACGAATTCTATCTTTAAACCAGGTCCGTAGGACAATATCATTTTAATGATTAGAACATTCTAACCTAGGTTATTGAGATCACAGCAACAATATATAAAAAAAATTAAAATTGAAATTATAATTTGCATCATCTCTTTTAAAAAAGAAAATATAAATTCATATTATTTTGTAAAACCAAAAAATATTGGTTTAAATATACTGACAATAAAAAAAAGAGACAATAATTCTCAAATTATGAATAACTTTTAATTAAAACATTTAGTGCACCTACAAGCACAGATCCCATGATTTGTAATATAATGCACACACAGGCATGTAAATCAAACATACAGATTTTCACTGATTAGCTAATATACATGTAGAACTAGTTTCAACTAAATACTCGTACAAATACAAAAGAAAAAAATAATTATTTTCCAAGCAAATAAAATGAAGAAATTAAAAGTTTTTGATTTTTATTTTGATTTAAAAATTATCAAAGAATACTTAAGTCGAACTTCATGAAAAAGAAAAGCTGAAATCAAAATATTTGTATCAATTTAAATGTCATGCTTGATAAATTTTGGAAATACTGACAGATACACCCTTGCATAACACATATACATGACTAAAATTGTAAATTTTTAGAGACTTTGGATATGCATGGTGTCAAACTTTGTCTCATTTTAATATAAAATGAAAAAATTATAACCGATTAAAGATATTGTGATCTGTATTGTAGCATAAATATTGTGATACCTAATATAGTATATTAGATATAGAATAGTAGACGAAAGTGTATTATCCCAGCCCTTTATATTTGCAGTGCAGTATAAAACAGTTCAATTATATAATAATGAAGTCAAGAGAATATGGACATGATTATATGTCAATTAATAGATTTTGTTTTCATTTTTGCAGGTGTGTCTGATGGAATTTGTCATTTCATTAATAAATAATGCTGATAAAGATGCAAACTTAGCAATTGTGCCAAAAAAGTGACAGCTTTGACAAGGAAATATATATCCATATATAACAGTTACTGGTACTGTATGAATGCAGTGAAAGGATCCAGATGAACAGATGAAGAGATTAAGTACAATGTACATCAATTACTTGGATGAAGAGAATCTGCAACATGGGGTAAGGTATATTTGCTGCTTTATTAGTTATAAACTGTAAATAAATTGTTAGCAGAAAATAGACACAAAAGCTTTAATTAAAGCAAATCAGGGGTAAATACTAACTTTTAAAGCATGCAGATACTCAGTGATAGACTGATAGTTTGATAGTATCATAAAAACCAAAAGAACTTCAGTGACTTTGAATTCCTGATAGCCCTAGCTGTTAATGAACTAGTTGCCCATTACAGCCTCTGGCTGCTTATGGAGTCATGACGTGATTGTTGGGGGAGGAGGAAATGAATTCCCAGTGGAGATGGGTATGAAGGTTAAAAATAGGGCCACAAAGAACCAGGTTATGGTGAGGCAGACTTGCCTCCTTACATTTTATTGTAATTATTTAACCCTTCACTCTTTATGAGTGAAATAATTCTCGAATCGGACATAAAACAACACTCAATCAATCGGTCACACTTCACTCGCTGTTCACAGCACTTGTTGCTCTGTACTGGGCACTACTGGCTCACTTAAGCAGGTTAAGTTCAGTTTGGTGTTTACTAGTCATTCCAATGATAAATAAGTCTGAAGAACATTTTTTGTGAGTCGACTGCACAGCAGTGCAACACCTAGGGATCAATTTACCTGGCATCTGTCTGTCTGTCCATCTGTCACACCTTATATCTCAAGAATTGTAAGAGGTTTAATTGTTTTTGATATTTGGTTAATATTTTGCTTGGCACTCTGACTATTTTTAAATACCATGGTTGCCAATCTTGTGACCCTTGAACTTACCTTTGACCTACTTATAAAAAAGTTTAAAGTGCCAATATTTAGCATATTTTTGATAATTTAAAAGAGGTAAGTCTATGTTATTAATAGCATTTGCACAATTTATCATAAATTATAATGAAAAATACCAGCATTATAGTTCACTTGACTTTGACCTTTGTTTTACTTTTCAAAAAATATTTTGAATGGTTAATTTAACTTAAATGTTTTGATTTTCTAGAAGTAGTGTTTTGATAATTAGCATTGATGAGCTCATGACACTCTACTTTGAAACTTTTTGATATCCAGTTATCACACAAACTAAAACTTAAATCCTATGAAAACAAATCGGGATCAGTATACCACAATGGGTGGTAATGTAGACTGACAATTGCAGTAAAGACAGCCTGAAATCTCTTTAGAAAAAAACTGTTGAAAAGATTATTGACCATTATATGGTGACGTCTCTATTTTAGTGAAAAATTCTTAAACAGGATGTAAAACGACATACAATTAAACAATCAATCCAACTACTGAGTGAGCTTTCTAGCTTGTGAACTACCAACTATGTCCAATTGGAAGTAATATTTGAATGTTTTAAAATGTGATTGTACATTGTAGGAAATAATGTTCCTATAGAAAAGTCAAAGAATGTATACATGTGAGATTCTGAAGTAGCCGTACATGATGAGTAGGAATTTGAAGTGAATTATGGGAAAAGGTATGTAATCCATTAGTTTGCTTTAAAGTTAGTGATTTTAAATCTGAACACACTGCGTAAAAGGAATTTTTCCGCCATATTCCTTTATTCACGCTATATTGTAGGGTCCCTATATAAGCCACTCACTTAGTCACTGTTCAGTGTAATCTGTTGTCACCTGTCTGTATAGACAGACTGACGTATGCTACATAGCTCTGGGTAGCAACAAAAAATTACTGTGTACTTCTTTCACGGCAGGAGAGAAAGATGCCAATGAAACTTACAACAGTCGCACAGGTCAGTGCAGTATACAAACATACACAAGTACACGTAACTGCAATAAAATAAATAAACAAAGGCAATGCAAGATAACCAGCATGAGCATGTGTCACCATTCCACTCCGATACCTGTGACAATAAAGCAGTCAGGTGTAACAAATGCGAAGAGTATACCCTGGTGCTGATATAGTAGATGATATATAATCGAATATGGTGTATGCCTATTTATGAGATGTGTTCAGCTTTAATTGATTGCTTTTCTCTGACTATATGTACCATAGGTCATAGTCATTTATGGTATATACAGTGGCGCCATGTTTATCTGAACACTTCACCTTCCAGATGCTATTTTTCGGGAATAGATTTTTTCCATGTCATTCTGTCTCATTAATCCAGAAATTCGTGTTCCACATCCGAACGGTCGATTTCTACTACAAAACGTAATAATTCATTGAAAAATGACTCGTTTATCCGGATGGTAATTTTTCAAGAAATGACTTTTTCATACTTATCTTCAGGGGTTGAAATTTTCCTGGAAATCCCACTAGCCCAGGGGCTACTGATTAGGAAAAAATTACTAGCCCAAATAAGAAACAGTTCAAAATTAATCAATATTATTTTTAACAAACTTAAGCCAAAGAGGCGTCCGGATAAACAAGGCACCACTGTATATATCTATAATACATGCGTATAAATGTACTTGCTATTAACAGTGAGTACAGTAAAATTTTCCCATTAAGTATATTAATTTTTTCTGTGTGGTTTACTTTATGCCCAATTATCAGCAGTTTCCATAATTGCCATATTTAAGTATAAGAACTAGGTTGCTATAGCAGACAAAAGGTAAATATAAAAAATCTAAAGTGCAAGGTACATTATCACTGATTGAATGTTAATTAGGGTCTGTATGAAATGTTAAAGCTATATAGGATTCACATTGTCCATCTTTATGTCTTTCAGCCAGCAATTAACACTTCAGTTGTGACAAAATAAACAAGTTTTAGTTTATGCAGTGTAATACTATACAGGGTATTGATGCATACAGTAAATGAGATCATTAGAATGGTGTATTTATATACTGTATATACTTGATATCAACAATTTTTCTCAGTGGTCTACTTTATGCCCAATTATAAGTGGTCTCCTCAATGGCCATATTTAAGTATAACATATGTATAAGTACAGGTTGCTATAGCAGACAAAGGTAAATATAAAAATCTAAGTGCAAGGTACTTTATCGCTGATTGAATGTTAATTAGGGCCTGCATGAAATGATAAAGCTCTATAGGATTCACATATTGTCCATCTTTATGTCTTTCCGTCCAGCAACACTTCAGTTGTGACACAATAAATAAGTTTTAATTTGATATGCAGTATAATATAATACAGGGTATTGATGCATATAGTGAATAAGATCATTAGAATGGTATATTTATATACTGTATATACTTGATATCAAGGGTTAATTCAATTTACTCAATTTTTCTCACTGGTCTACTTTATGCCTAATTATAAGTGGTCTCCTCAATGGCCATATTTAAGTACATGTATAAGTACAGGTTACCATTGAAGACAAAAGGCATATACAAAACTCTAAAGACCATGATACTTTGATACTGACTGAATGCTGATCTGGACCCTTGAAAAGCACTTAGTCTTAGTCTTATTTATATGACAATGTGTGGTTTGATATAAGTTAACTGAATTACCTAGGTAACCATGGTAACATATTTCTATCTGTTTTTGGATGTTTTTGCATAAGCAAGGGCTTGGGTCATGCATAAACTTTTCACATTTTTCAACTTCTTCTCAAGAACTACTGGACAAGTTTAAACCAAACTTGTCACAAAGTATCTTTAGAATAAGGATGGCAATGATTAACTGGTTTATTAACTATTAAGAAAGATCATAACCAGTTAAAATTTTCATAACCAGTTTTGTAACCAGTTACAATTTACATACTAACCACTTAGTAGATACAGTAGCTGCAACGTTATTGTTGACAACTTACACGAAAGATCATATTAGACGAACGATTCCGCACGATTCACACACGATAAAATCTGTTACACGAACGATCCTTCACACACACAATTCTACACGTTACACGATCTTACATGATTGCTAACGGAAACGCACTATTCTTCACGCAAAATAGTTCAAATTCTTTAGGAATGGATATTTTCAAAAAGAAATAAGGCTTAATACTTATTTTAGATTTCAAATAATGATTGATTTTATTTCATCAACTTTGAAAAATGAAAAAAAAAATAGAAATGGATATTTCTGGAACTAAATACATGTAAGATTTATGAATTATTTTAGATTACAAAAAATTATTTATGTAATTCTCTGACTTTAGAAAACTGATTTTTTTTTTTCGTTCTATCAGAAGATGCATGTACATGTAGGTGGACCTTGAGTTTTGATTGAATTGGATTTCATAATATGCAGAAAGGGACAAGTTTGAAAAAAATGGCATAAAATGAATTAAATTATAAGTTATATCCACATTTCAATTTGTGAATCTCTAAAATCAAGAATTATTTTACAAATCATTTATTTGCAGAAATTAAAAAAAATAATCAAAAGTAACCTCCAGAGATAACACTGATAAACGAAACCCCGAGAATCATGTCGTGTAAATGTACATTCACCGACTAAATACTTATGTAAGCATTGAGAATTATTTATTTGTAAAAATGTTTATTTTTGATCTATTGATTTTAAAAATATCTTGACCATAATTAGCAATAAATATAATTAACATCAGAGAAAAAAATCAAACATCTAAGTACGGTTTATCAGAAAAAAAATCATGCTATTTGAGGAGAACACAATATTGTACGACTTACTATATTGTTTATTTCCAAGCGATAATTAGTTCATTCTGTTTTCAGTTATGTAAATCGCGCTTCATTTCTTTTTAATTTGGATTGAAAAAAAAAAAAAAAAACAGACAAGTGAAATGCTTGTATAACAAAAACATTCCAATAAAAACTTACAAAACAAAATTTACACGTTTCTTAACGCACGATCACGCACGATTAAAACCGCAAACGATTGAGTCTGATACACGCATGATCTCGCACGTTACACGAACGATCATGCATGTTATACGAACGATTTTACACGATTCTTTTGTCAACAATAACGTTGCCGCCACTGTAGTAGGGATGGCAATCGAATACAGAATTGCAAATCGGTTAACGGTAAACCGCAAAATGTTCCGACCAATTAACCGGTTAATCGTATCAAACTACACAATGTCATTTTCTTGACTTTTTTCAAGTACCTCTATTCCTATGCACAAGAAGTCTTTAAAAAAAGTTGTTGGAGGTCAAAATCATTCAATTTGTCTTTCTTGATCATAAAACTACGCGCATATTTTTTTTCAATAGACAAGAAAAAATTCAGAAAACCATGAACCATGCCTGAGATATCGTGGATAATTTTCATGAGCGGATGTCACACAAGTTCATTCTTCATTATCACCGTAATCAAAACTAAGTCTAAATTGTATCACTTAAGGGGAAGAAGGACCTTGAGCTGAAAAAATACTTGTCATTCAATTTTTTTCATATTTTGTATATTTCTAATTTAGTATGTCCCACATATCTTAAAGCAGTTATATCAGTAGGTTTCTGACCTTATTTTAGAAATATTGATTGACAAATAGTATGCCCTGCAGTATCTAAGTGGAGTTTTAATTCTTCATGTTTCCGGGCCCAATACTGTGTCCATAATGGGATTTTTTAAGCATATATAAAAAATATGCAAGTGGACATGTATCTCTTAAAATATTTCAGAGTATGAATAGGTTTAAAATTCGAAAAAGCAATTTTATCCTGTCACACCGCATCTGGATAGGGAAAATTACGTACTTTTTGAGACAACTTAAGCAACAACAAAAACGTAATTTACAAAAAATTCTATCATTCAATATTTTTAAATTTATGTTGAAATGCAAGTCCTTCAAATTATTGGTTAACTGTAAAAATTTTGAATGGTGAAGCTGACCTCAATATTGCACAGGACATCATTACAGAGGACATAAGCATGACAAAAACGTGTCATATTTACATTTCTTGAGTACGGGAAAAACCAACTATGACGTCACACGTAAGCTAAATAAGCGAAATAAGATATGCCTACATAAGATTTCTGTCATCAGCCATGCAATCATAATTTTTATGTTCCCCGTTTCTCAAAATATTTCATCACATACTGATTATGACCTGATTTTACATAATAATACCGCCCCTGTATTCACCGAGTATGATCTTGCTGTACTAATAGATCGTGTATGACGTCACCGACTTGTTGGACGTGCAGTTTAGGGAAACAGAGGAGTGGATCAATCTTTTTCATAATTTGTTAATGTTTACATGAATGTTAAAACTTTTTACTTTTTTATATAAGATGGCAATTTAAGTTAAAAAAAAATGTCAAAAAATTATACAAGAACTGATGCTTTACACGTTTTGGACTTATATAAACGGAGATTATGACATAGATAAAAAGAGTCATGTGACCATGTGTCCTTCATCCCCTTAATTTACAATGTTTGTATTATAATCTAATGTGATAGATAACTGCAAAAGATACACACACACCAATTCATGGTACTCAATGGTGATTATTATCATTAAAGAATTAGAGGACAGTCGGGGTAACGACATGATGTTTTAACAGTATACATATCTCAGACTGACCAATTACCCCGCAATTTTAATCTGGAGAGCCATAATGACCTCCCACTCAGCCTAAATAAATAAATGAAAACGCTAAATTAAATGTTTAGGTAGGAATTTCTATTTTGAAAATGAATTTTAGTACATTGCCTTCAGTTTTACATATATTATAATTTTTTTTACGACTAATCGATTGCAGATTTTCTAATCGATTGCCATCGTTCCAACCGAGTAATCAGTTAACTGGTTAGAAATTGCCATCCCTAGTAAATACTTGTTGTATTTGTATTTACTTTTTCAATAATATTTTCATTTTTTGAAATAAAACTTGTAACATGTTTCAAACTGAAATGTGACAATCAAGCAGTTACCATATCTTGCCGAATAAAATATGCATTGGTTTAAATATGCACCACCTTTTTCAGCCTGATAACTTGGGGAAAATTGCAGCTCGGTTGTAAAGATTATTTGCTACAAAATCTTATTTCGTACAGGGCACAAGTTATTTAAACATTAAGATTTTAACAGACTTGAAATTTCTTTGACAATAACTTAAAGATAAGTCACTTGACATATGTGTTGTAATCAACACACACCCAAAGCTTAAAAAAATGAAGAACGAAGGTTATAAATCGACCTCTCAAATATGAAACAGGGCTCTCAATTGTCTATAATTGGGGCTGTTCAAGGGCCCCACTCCCAATTCAAAAAAAGGTGCCTTTTTTCCCAATAAATGTGTTAATTTTCCCAATAGTAATTTCTCCCAAAAATTAAAGAAAATATAGCTGGATATATACCGGTAATAACTTAACATGCTATTCATATTCCTCTGTTTTATAAAACAAATTTAGTTGATAATGAAGACCGGAAACCCAATATATATGATTTTAAAGTACGTATAATGGTTATTCCAAAATTTCCTAAAAGGTCTTTATTTTCCCAATCTTCCCAAAAAGCAGTGTGAAAATGAAAACAATTATATGTACAGCAAATAAGAAGTGCCCTATCTTGTCAAAAATGTGATTGGAATAGATAGACCATTTCTTTATCCAGGTGAATATCATTACCACTACATTTTCAAAATGGTAATTATTTACCGCTACATACTCATTACCGCTGCAAAAAATGTACACATTACCACTACATTTAAAAGTTTACATTGCGAATACATTGCCTCTTTCATTAGCCAATGGATTATGCATGTACAGATTGATACAAAGTACATGTACAACATATCCAAGCATAAGACCTTTTTCCACTGCTCACCATGGGAGACGAAAGTAGGGCTTAACAGGGTGGCTTTTTCCCACTTTTTTTATAAGTCCCCTACCGGTGAAACCAGAGGGAATTATAGGTTTCCTCTGAGTCTGTCCATCTGTCTGTCTGTCCCTCTTTCAGTCTGTCCCATTTGTTTTCCGCACTTTTTTCTAATTGCTTGCAGATATTGAGCTGAGTTTTGGTATGTAAGTGTATCTTGATGAGTTACAGTTCAAGTTTGCATTTTGTTATGCTTCTTAATCAATGATTTTTAATGGAATTGTGGCAATTCAATTTTTAGTGGGAACCAGATTACACTTGCAGGTAGGGGACTAGTATTGCTAATGCAATACTCTCAAAATGCTTGTTTAATCTTAATTATAGTAGGTATTTAAGTATGCAAGTACAATACTGTACATATAAATGCTTGTTCAAACTAAAGTTTTTCTCGTAATTTCAGCCCAATGCAACAGAAACTAAAAATTCAAGAACCTATTGGTAATTAATCTGATGTTTTTTAAATAGATTGATCGAAAGTACATGCAATATAATTCATACTATATAAAGGTGCAGTGTTTAATTGATTTGTTACAAAAAAGAGCAATGACCATATCACCAATGCTAATGTAGTGGTAAATATTTTCAATATTTAATAAGTTCCACATTTTTTTTTTCACAGTGAAATGGTAAAAAAGAAACTGCTAGCGCTACTGTGCAGACTACCATCAATCAACATGATCAACAAAATCAAGTAATCCTTCTGAGTAAGTGACCTGTAGTATTATCTGTTTTCACCTAGGGCAGTATGAGAAGGATGAAAGTTATTATACTCAATACACAAGTTTGGAGATTGTAGCTCTTCAACAAGAGAAACACAAAAAGAAGCCATATCCGCATGAAAGTGGCAGAGATTGTTGATAAAGTATACACAATCATGATTAAATAAATGTCAAAATGATGGCTTAATTAGGGCCTTTTAAAATGTAATTAATATTAAAGAAAGATGATACATGCATATTATGTCAAGCAATGATGATTTTGGTGATCATATTGAGCTATACTTTAGTACTACAGGTTTTTGGATGCTTGAGTCTCTGATTGACAATATATATGTAGGTTTTGGAGACCAGGTCTTCCAATAATCTGTCAGAATTCCCATGGGTACCAATTGCAACCTGTTGTTAGGCTAGCAGACCTCTTTTTATATTCATATGAAGCAGAATTTATTCAAAATCTTACACATGAGAAGAAGAAAACACTTGCTGTGGTCTTGAACTCGACAGTGAGATATATCGATGACATATTATCAATTAACAATAGTTATTTCCATTCATATGTCAACTATATATATTATACCCCAGTGAGCTTGAAATAAAAGATACCACAGAGTCTGACACATCTGTTTCATGTTTGGATATTATTTATTTCCATCCCTAATTAAAATTTTATAAATTGATTATGTACATGTAATATTAAATGCATGTTTCTTGGAAAGTAATGTTTTAAGTGTTTCCTTACTACTATTAAGGATTTTCATGGTATATCAGATTCTTGTTTATTATCCTTTTCTAAGTGATACTTTTCTCTAAGCAGTAAACAGGCAGTTGTATCACTAATGATAGGTGGAGACACATATCAAGTTACCTACAGTTACAGCCAAGGTTTTAATGAAGAATCATCTGGAGTCTGGCAGTGAGAGTGACAGTCGGCAGTGGATACTCACTCCTCTAAGGCACCTGATCCCACCTCGGATGTTTTTGAGGTAGAGGTTGCACTGCTCAAATCATAATTTGAATGGACTTTTGAGCTTAAATACTATTCGTTGTCTCCATATTTCGTTTTATAAAATCTAGTTTTAATTAGGATGATTGAAAACAAATGAATCATCAATCCCTTTGAGAGAAGACACTTCCTAGATTGTACAAATTTATTCTAAAAAAAAATAGTGGAATCTTTAAAATTATTACGAGGGGAAAGAGTCAGTGTTTCATTTAGAATCCTGACGTGCAGTGATCAGATGCCTATATATTAGAGATCCATTTTTCTTTCTTCGTATTATTATAAGATTTTTCCAGTGTGTTTTTTTCCCAGATATTTTTGGTATTTATTATTTTAAATTTTGAGCTGATTAGTGCATCCAAATAAACAGTTATAGACCAGTATATTGAACATGTCCTACTAGCAGGTTTATGAAATATATGGAGATAACAAACAGTATTAAAGCTCAAAAGTTCGTTCAAACAATACAATTCAGGAGCAGAACAATACGGACCTCTAAAACATCAGAGGTGGGATCAGGTGCCATGGAGGAGTGACCATCCCCTGCTGACCAGTCACACGCGCGGTGTGCTTCCTGTCATGATCCGGGAAAAATTAGAAAAATCTGTATGCAATTCAGTGTGTAAATAATGGCCTGGAAATTAGATTTAAAACGTCAATCAGCACTTGACTTAATGATAGATTGTATTTTCTGACAAGCAACAAGGTCATTGTATCGACCATATAACTATTGTAATGATGACTTTAAACAAGACTGATGATATTCTTGTTTCATCAACTTGTTTGTCAATAACTTACTTTGTTTTAGAAATTGTTCATAGGTAGAGCATGCTCTTGCGTATCGAATCAACAGAGAGATATGAACCCTGTATGCAGGTGATGAGGGTATATTGCTGCATAAGTAAGGGAAGTTAATGATTGAAAAGTTAGTCATAAAGGTTTGTTGTTAGGTTACCATTAACCTCTTTTTATAGAAAATTATCAAAATATGAAACAGATGTGTCAGACTCCAGGGATAGACTTTAACTTTCATATTCACTTGTCCTTTGGGACAACAAATTTTGACTTGTCCAAATGCAAAACTTGGTTGCCCAAACCTTAGAAAGAAGAAAATATGGGTAATTTAGTTTATGTGCAATAAAGTACTTTCTATTGGCAAGTTAACTGCCAAGACAAATGTTGATGTGTCAGTTATCCTACAATTGTAAATTCTGTACATGTATACCACTGTCCTTTCATTTATCCTGAAAACTTGCACTGCCATGCAGCAATATATATTTTCTTTAAAATAAAATTCATATTTTAAATATGTATATATATATATTATTTTGATTTTTTTCTCTGGAAAACTGAGGCCACACTAAAGGAAAACAGTTGTTATGTTATGAAACATACATATCCTGATCAGAATACATTGTTTGCCGAGAATAACTGGTGTTCTCTGAGTGAAAAAACAAACTATTCTTGTTTAAGAAACTATTTTTGATATGTTCTTGGCAGAAAGTGTTATTGTTTTGTTTAAAACTAATGCAAGATATGAAAAAAAAAAGTTTTTGTCTGAAATATTCACTTGCCCAATCGGACAAGTACATTGGCATTTTCACTTGCCTTAACTGGGAATTAACTTGCCCCGGGCAATCGGACAATGGTTAATGTCGATCCCTGGACTCTGTGGTATCTTTAAATTATCAAGCTCATTGGGATAATTGTGTTGAAATATGAATGGAAATAATTAATATCGTGAAGTCACGTGTATCGGACGCACTTTTTTTTTTCAGAAAAATTGTTCAAAAGTGTGGGTGCGTGCATTACATAGGAACTAAATTCAACCCCTTTTTCTGGACATTTTTTCTTAACTCTTATGAGTGATTTTCACTGTTACCACATTGTAAGTTTATTACATATTATTCCCCAATTCTTGAATGATAGTCACGTATGACAGATCGCTGATAAATAAATCAACAAACAGAAATATAAAAAGATATTTCCATTAAAATATTATTCAAAATTAAATATATATATATATGTATATTTATAATAAATTATCTTTTTCTAACTTGGATATCATCACTGCCAAATTTAACTCCTCTCGACCCTAATGTAGGTCATATTTGTTTATATAACAATTTCCAGCCATTTGGTTTTGAAACAACTGCCATTTTAAACAATACACTTGTAATCAGTAAAGTTTATTTAATGATAAATATTTTACACACCTTTTTAGTTACCTGGTATCACTTGTATACATAAGTGTGACATTAATTACGCTTGGGATGATTTGTTTACGTAAACACAGACACCTGCTTGGAATGCATTTTCAGCACAATATTGTAAAATGCTTAGGGTTATAGGGAAAAAAAATACAGAACTTAATTTTTAATTTATACCAATCAAATAACAATTAAAATACAGACTATACTTAAATACTTATAAATAAAGCTTATATGTAAACTGAATTTTCCAAGAAAATTAGAAGTTGTATCCTACTTTCGTTTTTGAAATAATATGAATATTTTAACTTTTTAAACTTTTTCTTTGGAATAGTTGTGCTGTGAAAATAAGAGATACATCCGCATTTTTGGGGTAGCGTTTTATCCATAGGAACTGCATTTTTCTCAGGATTTTCCCCCCAAATTTGGGGGTGTGTCTATTACAAGACTACGGCCTTTACACCTGACAATATGGTACTTCGTCAATATATCTAAATTAAAGGTGACAGCATGTATTTTCTTCTTCTCATGTATAAGATTTTAAATAAATTCTGCTTTGTATGAATACAAAAATAGGTTTGATAATAACGGAGCACAATTGGTACCTATGGAAATTCCAAGAGATTTTTGGAAGACCTTGTCTCTAAAAACCACATAGATATTGTCAATCAGAAACTCAAGAATCTTTTTAATATCAACTTCAGAGTACTTGTGTGTACAATCAGTGTTTTTTACAAATAATTTTGCAAATGACCAATGACAAGATAAGTTAGTTTTTGAGTTCCACTTTTAATGAAAAAGCAGCTGTCAATAAACAAATCTCTCGTCCATACAAAAAACAAAAAAGCATACCAAGGGTGATAATCTCGAAACTTAAGCATTGATCTGTTCGAAATAATTTTTTTTTATTGACATACGTTTAAGGATAAACAACAATACTTGATATCGCAATTACTTAAATTAGCGGAACTCTTTCACGGAGGTAGGAAACGTCTGTTGGATGGGGGCAGTGTACTATTGAATGCAATGCATGATCGATCATTGTGGAATTTATAAGGACTGATAAGAAAGAAATCCTAGAGAAATATCTTGCTAAACATGCGCTGAACCAGCCTAATAAATTTTTGAGAGGAGCTAATCCTGTATGTTGCATTTTTTACGATACTTTTTACTAAGCGGACTTTTCTTATTAAATTCTAAATGAAAATCGTTACTTTTGAAAGTTGATAAAATACTCTAAACTTTCCTTACTTGACAAATCTACTATTTGGAGTTCAACTCTTGGCAATACATTGTAGTTTCGGCATAATGATTATTCGAATCATTCCATTGTCACCACTGTAATGTTATGCCCCAGAAATCTTGTGAGATTTAGAGCTTCCTCGACTCCCATGCTAATTAAAAAGCGGTTGTAAGTAAGATAATTGCAAGATACTCGCAATACTACGTATTGCAAAATACTGGTACTTTTAATTCAATTCACATGTGCTCACCTTTAAAATGCATTCACAATTCTTTATAAAGTTGGTGACATTATGTATGAAAATATAAAGTCTAGTTACATGTTTAAAGTATGCTTGTGGTACATGTATGCATTTTTTTTCTTGAACAGTAAAGGAAGGGATGAGAGAGTTCATTGAGTGCCATAAACTTTCATTTGTATGTTATTTTTTAGAGATGGAGTAGTACACAAGCACAATTTTTTTAAAGAAAGAAAAGTCAATGGAATGAAAGCCAAAGAAAAGGTGAAGTGAATTGTCACTCATTATATTTTAAATTTAATGTGGACATGGTCATTATTTTAGTTATGTCATAACCTTCTTGTCAATTTTAAGCAGTGCAGACAGATGCATTTCTTATTGCTTTGAATAGAATAAATTATCAAAAAAGTTTGTATATGTTTTTTGATATAGAATTTATATTTTAAAAAAAATTATCAATTACTGCAGTTTTGAATTTCAGTACACTAGAAATTTTTCTGCCCTGCCATGAATATGGCTGGGGCATATAGAGTTTGTCATGTCCGTCTTCCGTCCTTTCAACCTTCTGTCTGTCCTTCCATTCCGCTTTGCTTTTAGCTCAGTTCAAAACTAAGTTTCAAAGAAACTATTCAAGATATTTTTATCAATCTTCATATGCTGATACGTATTGATAAGAGGTATTCAATTTCATCAACGTACCTTGACCTTTCCTTTAACTTTGACCTCACTTTTCTTAAATTAGTGTTTAGCTCAGTTTTAAAGAAACCATTCAAGATAGTGTAATCAAACTTCATATGCTGATACATACTGAATCAACATTTTTTTACCTTGACCTTTCCTTTGACCTTGACTGTACTTATCTTAAATAAGTGTTTAGCTCAGTTTTAAAGAAACCATTCAGGATAGCGTAATCAAACTTTATTTGCTGATACATACTGATGAGAGCTATTCAACTGAATCAACATTTTTTGATTTTGATTTTTCCTTTGACCTTCACCTCACTTTTTCTAAATTAGTGTCAAACTTCATATTCTGATACAGACTGATGTAAGGTATTTGACTGTATCAACATTTTTGACCTTGACTTCATTTTTCTTGAAATGGTGATTAGCTCAGTGTTAAATAAATGGTTTCCATTCAAAATATTTTTATCAAACTTATTTTGCTTATGCGTATTAGTGAGAACTATTCAACTGCATCAAAAATGTATGACCTTGAACTTTCCTGTGACCTGGACCTCACTTTTCTTAAATTTGCATTTTGCTTAGTTTTAAAGAAACCATTAAATATAATTTTATGTGAGCTTATGCACTTAACAGAATTTGGTGGGAATTTATCATCTATATCCAACTTTTTCGATTTCAATGTTAAAGAAACTATTTTAAGATATTCTCATCAAATTTCATACACTAAAAATATTTTTATGTTGCATTACTAATATGCCCACATGGTGCAGTGGTTAAAGCTCTAGAGTTGCGGAGTAAGGAGTTGATCCTTATGTCGCTGGTTCGAATCCCACTGTGGAACGTGGAGACCGTATAAACCGAGGTCCCATGTCACAGTAGGTGCTGGCATAAAAAGATCCCTCACTGCTTAATGGCCCTTAGTGCCGAGTATAGGTCAAAATTTGCAGCTCTCCACCGGCAAGTGGTGGCGTCTCCATATGAGTGAAAAATTCTCGAGAGGGATGTTTAAACAATAAACAAGCAAATAAATATTAATATACCCTCAGCAGGGCATTCATGTCCTATGGATATATTTCTAGTTTTGCCCTCTTTTACATTTGTACATGGATATACTTTTTATTTTTGCTCTGTAAACAACAACAAAAACATTATACCATATAATATGCACAAAATTATATGCTAGGAATGTATTGTGAAAGATGCATTTCAGCTGACAAATGTAGCATCTTTAAGCCAGCTTTTTAAAAATTTTTCTGAATGACTTTCAGGTACTTCTTTTATATTTGCAACTCATTTATAGGGATGTATTAGTATGGTAGCCTGTCTGCCAACACCTTGTAGATGAGATTCTAGCACATATTGTGTGAAATGGTTCTCTTAATTGACATGAGAAGGTCACTATTTTTTATCAAGATAAAAATTACTTGTATGTCTTGTAATAACATTATTTAATATATCCCTTTCATAGCACACATGTTCGTTTCAAAGAGAAGAAAACATTTATAATTTTTCAAGGTCAATAATCTCATGGATGAAATGCAAACTGTACTATTTGAAATAGGTGGTATAGGTATTTCAGAGTCTGTATTACAGCTTGCCATTTTATTGTTGGAGGGAATATTCTCATCAAATAAACTATGTAAAGATTTGTTTTTTAATACAAAGTATTTTTATAAGTAATAACTTCATTTCAACTTACAATGAACAGTTAATCAATGCATCTCACTTTGTATCTAATGCATTTTTAGAACACAAATTTGTGGTTTAAAACATGTTGTAATAGTTTAATAATGCTATTCATTTTTTTTAATTGACAAGAAATGAAAATGTAATGATTATTTCAAAATAGTGTTTTATTCCTCTTATGTATATTTATAGATATGTAAAAGATTGTTATTTTTATTGATGTTATTTTTGTGTACAAAATACTAGTTATTTATTACTTTATACAAAACTAATGTTGTGAAGATTGATAATAATAGAAGTCCTTATGCATATATTGAACAGTATACAAATGTCACCAATGTAATACACATTTACAAATAAAATGAAATTTTACATGACTTGCACATATTTGCATTATTTGTTACAGTTATAACAAATCTAATTCATTGTATTTATTGTTTCCAATTTTTATTGTCTATTCAAACATGGAAAAATTATATGTGTAATGATGTTAAAGACACAAGAATATGAATTAAAATAAGACTGTATGAACTACCTTTAGATTTATGAATTCAGTAGACAGTGACTGTGACAAATGTGTATTTAGGATAGAGATCTTAGACATGAGAAGAAAAGGGGTTGTTTTACAAACTTTTTTTTGCATGGGGAAATATGGACATTTTTATACAACAACAAATGAAGTTACTGGAATTGTGAAGTCTACGTGTCTTCTGTGAGTAGACATCTTTTGAAACAAAGGTAGCTTGGGGCCAGAAATATTCTAGACCCAGTAGTAATGGTCTTTTGCACAATGTCATAGTCACTGTATATCAAAGTATTAAATACTTACCAATAATTGTTTGTAACCTCAGAGTATGATCCTTACACAGGTTAATACAGGTCAAGGCCATAGGGTTTAGAAATGTAATAAATATTCAGATAAACACATAATTCTGTTTGTTTATTTGTTTGTTATACATCCTTCAAGAATTTTTCACTAGTATTGAGACACCACAACTTGCTGGTTGAGGGCTGCATATATAGACCTGTACTTTTGAGCAGTGAGAGGTCTTTCCTTGTCCCAGCATATACTGCAACAAGGGAATTTGGTTTCATTGGAAGAACCGGTTTCCATGTCCTTCAGTGGGATTTGTACCTATGACTTAAGGAACAAGTCCTTACTCCACTACTCTAGAGCAAATGCTTTGACCACTGCGCCAAGCGGGCAATCACATTATTGTTATACTAGATGTAAATCAAGGCGAAGGGATAATTGTGACTTGGGGATGTATAACAACCCTGCATCAAGTTCAATTTTTGACCGCTATAAAATAACTTCCAAAGATTATATTATCCTAGGGTTCATTATGCTCAGAGTGTATGACATAAATTGGATATATAAAATTCTAAAATACATTTTTTTTTTTTTAGAAAAGTACAAGGTTATAGTTTCAAGAGGTCATATCTAGCATGTACAGGTGATTGTGGCTTAGATGATGATTCTATACCATAAGTCATCATGTGACTACGACGATTTAAATCAATGTGTTACTTTGGTGGTCGATGAAATATTTTCTTAACATAACAATTACTATCGGTCATTTACTATATTTCCATAAGATTCAGGACATGAAAATTTGTCTACGAATAGACATCACCCTATTAGTTCCTTCTAGTTAAAATAAGGAATCATCATACTGGGTTTTAAAGTGCCTAATATTTTACTTAAGATAAATGCAAATTGACCAATAAATACTGGTATGAGAAGTACATTTATGCATGTGTAGTTTTTTATTTAAATAATTAAAAAAAAGAAAATGGTCTACATAATCACGTATATATATATATTCTGGTCTCCTTTATGCATTATATATACTTGGTCTACTTTAACCCTTCGGGATCCTCATAAAATATATACATGTCTACCTTAAACCTCCAATGTATTTACAAAATATTAAGGAGACCAGAAATGTCGTATATTTTTCAGGAAGCAACATTTAGGGCTGAGGGGGTAAAATTTTCATTATTGAAGCCTATTAGAATATATTTGGGTGAAAGTGTGAATCAGAATGTCTCAAATAAAAGAAATGAAAAATGTCTACTTAATGCCTCAAAATAAGTGCGGTCTACTTTATGCCAAAGTCCACCTTATATATATATATATATATATATATATATATATATATATATATATACCAACACAATTTTGAGGTGATGAAATACTGATACATGAGAACTTAAGTCAAAATTTTAAAAAATTCCTTCTCTGTAATGTTAAAAAAGTGTATTTCATAGGAAATTGTACAATTTTTTTTTTAGCTTAAAACTTCTTTTGGAAATATCTAATGTTTTCTTTATATTTGTACTTCTATTGATCAATGACTCTCTTACTGTGGTACAGACCTCAATGTGACCTCTACAATTTTGGCACCATGGCAGCTGGCTCTTAATAAACAAACGTAGGCGCCTATGCAAATGTTTTGGAACCTGGCAAATTTTTATGCTCCAACTTAAATTCTCTGAGTGTAGTGACCTACTAGTAAGTAGAATCTTCTTATTATACTACCGTAAATCTGGAAAATGTTTATTGTTGATAAGTTTTTCTTTTTTTTTTCGTGCAATGCATTTGCAAAGTTAACTTTCGTAAAAAATAATCAGGAAAAAATAAAAGTAAATTAAATGCAAAAGAATTTAAATATTACGCATTATTTCGAAAGCAAAACTCCATTTTTTATCAGATTTCGATCATTCATCTCTTTCCCTTAGACTTGGATCTAATATAATATTCTTTTAAACTTAAATGAACTGGAATATTTTTATTCTTTATCTCAAGATTTCTTTACATGATTTTATCATTAAACATAAATTGTGACCTGACACTATGTAGACACTATGACTATATTGAATGATACTTTAATTGTCAAACATATGACCGCAGCACCTGTTCAACTTACTTCGTTTTACAATTATCGATTTTCTAAAACCCAACATTACCTGGGGCATCTATCCCTCTAATGATATGTTCGGAATCTTTTATTTTTCGGTGTTCTTTATATTATGATACCCGAGGAGTTCGCAGTATACGTAGCTTTTGAGAGATTTAGTGAGACTACAACGAGACTGTTAATGGATCAGGTAAATTGTTCACGAAGTTTAGCCAAGAAGCTACTAGCACGCGGAGACATGTTATACTACGTTTCAGTTTTCACAACTGTATAACATCAGTGGATATGTATCTTGATCTCTTTCTAGAATTCTTCCAAACATTTTTCGTCAGTAATTCCTTATGACGTTTGTTTTTGGCAGTTAATATTTCCGCCTTGCTTGCTGGCTTTAGACTAAATCAACATGCTATATTAGGTATCAACGTGACTTATAACCGACAAATCAGCTAAATGAGTTGCATGCATCGCATTATGTGTTACAAATGTCTACGGATACTACAGGTTTTTTACGCTTAGAAAACTAAAAGGTCATAAAGGTCCGGAAACACTTTTTTTATGGTTTTCAACAGAAACACACCAAAGCAATTTCCTGACTACTGCCAATTTTATTAATGAAACTGGTTCTACCCTAAAACCTTTGAATAGATCAACCAAAACCACATGTGGAAGTTAAATATAATATAAAAATAAGTGATCTATTCTCAATTCTTTTCAACTGGGTCACGCGTGCACTGACTCAAATAACCGAGTGTCACATAAAAGCAGACCTGTACAAAAAATTAAAAAAAAAAAAAAAACCTAGACATAATTACATGTATGTACGCAAAATTGTGTTTTGGCCTCTTGTTTGGAAAAAAACCGCGCCATTGGACAATATTGGTAAAAATGCTTACAGTTCCTAAATTTGAGTCACTTTAAAATGGTCGCCGATTTGGCAACTTATGGAGAATATGTAGACGCCATTTGGAAATTTTAGGCGACATGACGACTAAATTTAGTACCTATTTAGAGCCTTGCGGTATTCAAAATAAATCTTTTGACATATGATTGACCTTGTCATTGACGTTCTTTAATGTTGTGGATTTCCATTCTAAAGGAATGCAATGGAGTGGTTTAAAATTTGTATTCAGTTTACATAAATATAAATAAGTACATTGTACTAGTATATGTCATTTCAAAATTCATTCCATTGTGTACATTGTGTACATTGCCATCGTATTACTGTTGCGCATGTTTTAAAAATGTATAAAAGTATAAAATAAATTGATATTTTTCAATCAACTTCAAAGATGTTCAAGGAGACATCACAGATATAAGAGTTGTTCATGAAATGAAGAAAAAAAAAACTTCATGCAAAACAAGACGGCAATCATAAGAAGTACAAATAAAAGGTGCAGAAATGGCTAATTTAATATTATCAAAAAGTGAATAAATATGCTTTTTGTGACGCGAACAATATCTGCATCCTTTAATGACATTAAGTAACTTATCCTTTTTAATATCATTACTTACATAGAATCAATCAGCATGTATTTCTGTGTTTCTAAGTTTCATCCAATCCTACATTCAGGGCTAAAGAAGTTCTAATCGTAACACAACGTTCCCCTCTCCCTCCCGTTGTAGGATAATGTTGAATTAATATATTAATATACTTACAGAAAATATGACATGAAGTCCCCGTGTCGAAAACGAGATTAAGGATAGTCATAATAAGAACACCGGGCACAAACACCACCTTTTTTTTTAAACATAAAAGCTAATACATAATAACTTAATTCATGTAAAAAGTACATCATATAATAAAACGTTGTTCTCAGTTGCAATTAGTAATTTATCATTCAAAATAGATATGCTGATAGGTCTTTCTTCCACATGCAATCTTTCTTTATAATTCCCTTCAATGTCGAAAACGGCAATAGATGAATTTTCAAAATCAGAGATAAATATATTATAGTATTTATCAAAAGATATTGATCCAGGATAACAATATAAGGTTTCGATTAATTCGCCATGCATACCTAACAAATAAACACATCGATTAATCATGTCTGAAACAGCATATAATTCGTTCGGAATACAACAAGCATGACGTAAGAAATATCCATTTGGAGGAAGATCTTTCATTGGTATTTCTGTCACAAAATTATTCTTCTGGAAATAAATCACTGCATTTGATGTCCACATCAATTGATTCAAACTTGGAAGGGATGCAAATACAGCGGATATGCCGGAGAGTGTTTTTTGCTCAACGAAATCTCGACTAAAAGATGTCATTTGGTTGTTCATCGACAGACAAGATATGCCATCTTCCCAAACAGAAACAGCTAGTGGTTGGTATCCTAGGACAGATTTCAATATTGTGCCAGATGAAAGGGAAACCATTTTTATTTTTGCATTAACTTTATCTACAGCAACAAACTGATTGTCATCTACCCATGCAATCCCGCTATATATTGGTTTCAACGTTTTATACATGTCATCCGTTTCTGTTAAATACAAAATTCTAAGCAAATTGAATTTGTATTTTCTGCGTCCCACTCTTACTTCTGTATTTTTGTTTGTGATTTCAAAGTCTTCTTCTGCTGTCTGCACTGCTTTTGAAGAATGAGATACGAAATCAGACAGGTTTGTATTTTCATCGGATTCCTTAGGAATAAACTTTCCACAAGTTTCGCTATTTGAAGACGTTAATGGTGACTGGGATTTGTTTTCTAGTAGTTCTACTTGTGACTCTGTTATTTGAATCGTTAAATTTGGTATGTCTTCCAAAAGACATTTATCTGAACTATCAGCTTTTGCAAGGTTTTGCAACCTTTCGTGAATGTCATCTAATAAATAAACAACTTCGCAGTCCCTTCCCTTTTGCATCAATTCAGAAAACTGTAATGATTCTTCAATATTTTTACATTCTTTTGATATCTTTTCAAATCCATTTTTAAGAGACTGAGTTCTCGGTGTCATTATATTCTCTAGCTGCATACGTATTTTATTTCTTCCTCTATCTATTTTGCTCACAGCCTCTGAACACTTTTTCGTGATATCGTTTTGTATTTGAGTTTTCAATGTGCTAAGTTTACTTCGTTTGGATTTTATCAAGTCTTTGTTTTTTTCCAAGGTGTATAATTTCAATGTCATTTCATTGTGTAATTGTTTTATTACACTTTCCTTTTCTTTTCTTACGTCTGAAATGAGTCGAGTGTTATGACCCTTGTGTTCCCAGATTGCGCAATCACAACATGCTGCTGTTTTGCATGTGATATAAAAGTATCGCAGCCCCTCGTTTGGGTGCAAGTGGCAGTTTTCTAAACACTGCGAGGATCTTATTTCATCATTGCGTTGTCCTGTCCGTATTTCCCTCAAAGACACTACTTTATGGTCTTTAGTGATGGTGGTATATGTGTGTCTTGATGTTGCACACTCTTCACAAAGCAAATCCAGACACGTGAGACATTGAGAGACTGCCGGTCTAATGTCTCCCAAAATCTTACAAAAGGAACACATCAGATCTGTGCATTCCATCTGTGTTTTAAGCAGATGGATCATGTTTTGTAGGTAGGTATTGGTTTTGACATCATCTAGATTCTTTATAAAGGTTTCAAAGCATACTGGACATTTGGATGGTTTGTTAGCACTATGCTGTTCCATGTAACTTAAAATGCAGGTCTTACAAAAAGTATGTAAACAAGGCAATGTCTTTGGATCGGTGTAAAACTCGGAACAGAGAGAACATTTCAGGTGACCATGTAGTGGAAATTTTGATTTTGAGTCCATTTCGATGAATTACATGTCAAACAAAGATGACGATGAAAACTTCTGTGTACTCAAGGAACTGTAAAAAAGTATTATGCAGATCAAGTTATGACACGAGAATCATTAAAAGAGAATTGAATTTTGATTGTTTCTACTAATACAACCTATCATTAAGTCAAATGCTGACTGACGTTTTTCATACTAATTGTTAAGCCATTATCTACACACTGCATTGTCTACGGATTTTTTCTGTTTTTTTTTCTGATCATGACAAGGAGCACACGGCGAGGATGTGATTAGTTGGCAGGGGATGCTCACTCCTCCATGGCACGTGATCCCACCTCTAATGTTTTTGGAGGTCCGTGTTTGCTCTGCTCCCGATTTTTGTATTGTCTAAATGGACTTTGAACTTGAATACTGTTCCTTATCTTCATATTTGATTTCACATAAGACTGTAGGTTTTAATTAAATATGCATCAGAATAAAAATCACTTTGGCTGAGAGAAAAACTGCGAACGTATGTCAAATATATTTCGCTATCGAAGCATATCATATTACTGTTGGCACACTGACTAACATACAAAAAGCTGAAATATATTTTAATCGAAACAATTCATAAAAATTAAAAGATTGAAAGATAACATTATCTGAAATATTTAATTTTTCATTTTTTGAAATAATAAAGTAAACATGAAGTCGGATTTCAGAAATTTTGAAATACACTTACAGAATAATCAAAGAAATACTTCAAGAACTCTTAATACACAGATTAACAAGCAAAAGCTTTAAGCTACCAAGAGAGTCGCTAAAATGTATCAAGGCAATAACTATAATCAATGTACAGAATGTACTTCGTGGATCGAACTTTCAATCACTTAGAGAAAAAAAAACCCATTTCATTAAACATATTAAATGATTCCATGTTTTATTAACAACAATTATATTACAGTTTACGAATGTTAACTCAGAATTCACTGAATCCATATCTACTTGTATATAACAATTAATATTTTTAGAACAAAATTTACACATTCAATTAACAGACTTTTTCAAGAAATGAAGATATATTGAAGAAGTCAAGATAAAATTTATATTGTTTTTTGCCTGAAAATTGCATATTTTGTACCATTATCTCAAAATTTACATCACTGGCCTCAAAGTTTTCTTTCATAATTTTACACTACATGATACTTCCCAAGCCAAAGCTTGATACAAGAAAATATTTATTGCCTATTTAGATTTTTAATACCCCAAATCTGATATTTTTTAGTGCAAGAAGGTCACACAGTAATTTTCGCGCATTAATTTGCAGGATTTTTTCAAAAGTAAATATTCAATCAATCTAACATGAAATAAAAATATATTTATTGCCATGATAACATGTTACAATATATGATTAAGGTTATAGAGATTAGCCTTTATGTTACAATTTAAATGCAAAAAGGTCAAGTTAATTGTACGGTTGCTCAGTAAGACTCACACTAACCCCCAGTTTTCTTTGCGCTTTTGAGTCATTATATATGAGTAGTTATATCTAAAATATCATTGATATAATTTATGTCAGGAGTGACATACCTTAAATTGTTACTCCTCCCCTATACTAAAAATTGGGAAACAAATGTGCATGAGAGTGCAAAATGTTTTATATTAAGAATCTTACAATGTTTTTCTCTAAGCCGAAGTGAATGCTGTTTTTTTTTTTTTATTCAAAAGATCATATTTAAACAAGAAAAAAATTCTGATCTTATTTTAGTAAGATTGTCTTTGTATGTATGTATGTATACTATGGCTAAATTACTTGAAAGTTGATTTAAAAATGTTAAATCGAAGAGATACAGAATACATGTCAGTAAATTGTCATAGATTTGTTTTGAAAAATTCCGTTGCTTACCCTCAACCGGGTACCATGAACTTTAATATGGCGTCTGTACACTTTCCGATTATATGAAAAGGTGAAAATAGATAGGAAGGTATGGCGACATGTTTTTGTTAAACTTAAGTTTAAAATAGGTAGATCACACCTTTCAAAATTATATGTCACATTTATCATACCTTCGCTAGAATACGCTTCTATTGTTTGGGATGGCTGCTCTAACCATGATGCCGAAAAGCTTGAAAGAGTTCAACTATCTGCAACTATGATTATTACAGGACTTCCAATTTTGTGTCAAGAGAAATACTTTACTCTGAAACTGACTGGGAAACGTTGAAATTTAGGCGCTATGTCGCAAAAATGTCTACTACAAAATTCATAATGGTTGTATACCTGAATACTTGAATGATATTGTTCCACACAAGCGTGAAAAAATATCAAAATATAATACCCGTAATAAAGAACAATTCACTGCTCCACGATGCAAATTAGAATTATATAAAAGGTCTTTTATACCCGACGCTGTGAAACAGTGGAATTTATTAAAGATAGAAACGAGAGAAGCCATCTCACTCAATGCATTTGGTAAAAACTTAACTACAGAAGTAAAAAATTCCCCAATCTATTTTTCATTTGGCAAACGTTATACAAATATAATCCACACTAAACATAGACACAACTGTATACTTAAATATTATCTACACAAACGAAATATTATTAACAATCCTTTATGTTCATGTGGAAAGTATGAAGATGTTTATCATTTCTTTTTTGCCTGTAGAAATTACCCGAACGCTAGGAACAATCTTTTTAACCGCCTATCTTTACTTGACGAATTACATTGGTCACTATTAACACAAAATTGTTATGGGGTGATGTAAAGAATGAATCTTCATAACACTGCTTTATCGCCCCCTTTTTAATGCAGAATTTTACCTTTTCAAATCAGAAAATTGTTATGTTATAGCTAAAGTCTTCAAGCATAGTCTGTATAGATACTCATAAAAGATTTTTTTGGGAAAGAGACTTTCAATATATACATTATATCGATTGAATAAAATCGTATACTTCACTGTAAAATCCCGGTTTGGCCATTACAGCTATGTAGGTCATTGTATTATTTGAATGAGAAGGCGGAGCGTCTAGGTATCACACCGGTAATTGACCAATCAAAATGAACTTAGATTCAAGAAAATTCAAGATTTTTCAGTTTGCCGGAGAATGTTTTTTGTCATTTTACCACTTTTATGTAGGTGTTGACCCTCTCTTTTAAATTAAGTCTCAGTCAGGATGTTTATTTTAGCATGATTTGTTAAACACATTAATGTACTGAAATATTAATAAATTACAAATTAAAGTGATGAAGAAATTTGACATATTTACACAATCAAAATATCAGAATAACCATAATTCAGCTAATAAAGTGCCATGCTCTTCTTTTGTCACTTCCTATAAATTTTATCAGCATTTTTTGTACACCCACCCACCTCCAAGAATCATGGAGGATGGCCTGATATTAGTTTCTTTGTTGCATTTATTCACATTTAAAAGTGTTAAGACCCATAAAAATGTTTAAGATTTATATTTTTAAATTTAATTGTTGAATTTTTGTGTAAATTTGGTGAAACAAAAAGCTGTAATCTTGAATTAATCATGCAAATTCATCAAACACCTTTGAAATTCCTGAGTAATTCAATGAAAAGAGGATAATTATGCATGTTCAATTGGAATTTCATGGCTAATTTGTGTCTGCAGAGAAAGCCAGTTACATAAATCACAACAATAAATTAGATCTGAATTGTTTTCTCCATTTTCTTATCATCAAAGCAAGTTTAATGGAGTGTCAGAGCTGTCTAGAACCTCCCCAGATGCTGATATCATTTGGACTGCCCTGTGTTACAACACAGCTTTTAGATAAACTTCTGCATAGCAGGTTGTAGACAAGTACCTAGGCTTTATTTGGAACATAAATTGACCAGATGCAGATTTTATTATCAGCCTAATATTTAACAATTTCTGTAAATTTTGTCATTCTTAGGAGGGTAAAATGCAATTTTGTTATGTAATAATTGCATAATGGTCTCCGACTTGTGAATTATTTTTTGTTTGTTGTGAAGAACAATGCATATACTCTCCACGGATACAAAATTGGTTGCCAGGCTTAGTCTATTAAGGATGAAATTCTGCTTCAAAATATGCACAAAAAAACTTCTGTCAGAGTGCTCAGTGTGTATTCTTGACAGCTCTGGAGTAAGGGAGATAAATGCATCATATCTCCAGCAATAATGGGAATTAGATCCCCAGACTTCAGGATGTTAGTGACAGTTATTTAAGAAATCTCAGGTGCAAAAATGAAAAAAATCTGACAACTTCAAAGGTCCTTCAAGGTATCACACCGGTAATTGACCAATCAAAATGAACTTAGTCAATTGTAGTTCCATACATAATAAAGAAATATTTTTTTATTGTGAGAATTTTTTTTTAATTTCCCTTATTCTATTTTTACATTTTTGGTATCTGTGCTTAGGATATTTTATGTACTTTGTAAAATATTAAAGGTTTTTGACAGGAACTATTTCTTTCGGGGCATAGGAGGCCACTTCCTGGGGTGCACACAGGATGTTTATAAACACATTGAATACACGTGGTTTTGAGGGTATTCCTGTTTGCGGATGGAAAAAATCAGAAAATGCCGTGTAGGTACCCTATTTTTTGGTGTCAGCTGATGTGACTGGTAACGTTTAACACTTCCTGCTAAATATTTTTTCATGAATTCGAATACCTGATTTTTAATGATTTTTTATTCTATATAGAATTACATAGTGAAAACAATTACCGGTGTGATACCTCTATCAAGTGTCATTAGTATGAATACATTAGCGTGTGTTCGAGGTGTAGTAAGTTTTATGATTAACTGACACCTAAAAAGCCTTTTTTCATGCTAGAGACCGACAATATTTAAGCATACATTTTTAATTTGCCTGGCTTAACTTAGATTTTTTTCTGCTTAACTAACGATTCGTATTTGAATTGATTTACTAGAAATTTGTTTAATTATTTATACATTAAATACACCATGGAAGTTGGAAGCAGAATATATAACGAAGGATACACTATTTTTCATACTTTAAAGAAACCTTTTTTTTTTTTTTTTTTTTTTTTAAATAATAATAATTAATCCATTTAAGCTTATAACATAATAAGAAATTTTTCATACATATATATAATATTGCAAAATCCGAGTGCTACAACAAATACACGCAGGCGGTTGAATTATGATATAAAACACATATAAAAATAGATAGTAAAGAAAGTGAAAATTTAAACGTCGCATAAACGTCAGTTTAACGTCAGTATCATGGTGGATAAAGAAACATCAGTGTCAGTGTACTTTGAACAGTCCAAATTGCGTTGTTTCAAAAAATCCTGTTTATTCATGCCAGACAAGTTAATATGATCTTCCTTATTTAGGAATTCATTAATTGTCGAAATCCACTCCTGTACTTTTTGATTTTATCAAACTCTCTCCCTGTAGTAAGATAAATAATAAATCACTCCGAGGTATTTTTAACACCCTTTTTCATTCGACTGATTTTTTTTTTTACTAATATCTACGTTGATCGGACATGTGAAAGGGTCATACAAGATTACAAGATTTATTAGTCCCATTTGGGTCCCCGGAGGAGCAAAAAAGGTTTACAAACATGAAACAAAGAAGGAGGAAGATCCAAATGATAGAACAAACATGATCTTAAATATAATGAGCAGTGCTTAATTGATAAATTCATCTACAAGAGATATATACGAGTAAACGTATTGTAAAATAATAATAATATATAGTTAAGTAACTGGAAAGATACATACAGGCTGTATATGCATATCAAAGAACAGAAGAGATGATATATTGCCATTCCTACATGTATATACATCCCCAAATATATTTAAATTTTTCAGTTAAGGTAGATTATCAAGGAATCTAGCAAGTGATCTTAGGATCTCAGGGTCTTCATTAGTCATGAGCCAAAGAAATTGATTATCATATGATAGGGACTGAAAATTTTTACATTTATTATTACAAATATTTATGAGTTCAAGTCTTTGTACACTAAAATGAGGACATACAAGGAGAAAATGAATTTCATCCTGAATCTCCTTGTGATCACAAAGGGAACAAATTCGTTCATCTTTAGGTATTTTTTGATATCGTCCAATTTCAATTTTAAGCCTGCGAGCTGATATTCGTAACCTAGTTATGACTGATCTATGTTGATTGTTTGATAAAATATCTAGATAGGGTTCAAAACAAAATTTAGTCTTTCGGCAGGTGAAGGTAGATAATTTACCATCTTTATGCAAATTCCTGTCTTTTTCCCATGTAATTTTATAGAAGTTAAGTAATATATTCTTTTCAAGTTTATTTTAAACCGTGGGAGTGACATACCTAAAACATCACTAAGTTTAATATCAATATGGTTAAGTAAGAAGTTAATACAAGAATACCATGAAGTAACTCCATTTTGGTGTAGTGTTTTGGAACATTTATAAGCCTCACTAAGTAAGGGAAATTCCCCATTTAGATTCTCTAATCTATGCCAATATAACAACATATTTTTAATGATATCAAAGTGTACATTAAATCTTCCTAGCTCAGATCTTACAGCAAAGTTGCTGCTTTTACCAAGAACCACTAATAAATGTTTGTGAAATTTAAGATGCAAACTTTCGCCTTCTTAACTTTGGTATATTTTATCTAATGTTATATTTGGATTTCTCTTAAATTTGAAAGTTGATGGGTAAAAAAAACCCATAACTCTGAACCGTACAGGATAATGAGTTTAATAGTGTGGTCAAATTCATTTAAAGCAGTTTTAACTGATGGATTAAATGTGAGAAAGTCTTTTTGAAGTTTGAAATAGGCTTTTTTTGCTTTATTACAACAATCATTTTTAGAGCTAGTTAGTATTCCAGATGCATTAACTGTCAGACCCAAATAGTTGTACTGTTTAACACGTTCGATATTGTTGTTATTCAGATGGAAGGGGATTTTGATGTGCTTGCCAGATGAATTGAAGACTATAATTTTTGTTTTCTGTGTATTAAATTTGAGACACCAGTCCTTGCAGTATGTATTTAGTATATTGAGTTTTGTAGACCTTCAGCAGTGGGAGAGAGAAGCACCAGTTTTACAAAACTTTCAGAATTTGATAGATAATTAGGTAGTTCATTAAGGTAAATCTTGAATAAGTTTGGACTCAAGTTATCGCCTTGTCTAACTCCATTGTATGTGTGAAAGTGACCAATTAATTTGTTACACAGTTTAATAGACGAATAGCTTTTAGAATACATTTCCTTAACAACTGAGTAAAATTTTGTGCCTGCTTTTAATAGTTTAAGTTTCAAACCAGCATGGTGTATACTATCAAAGACCTTATGAAAGTCAACAAAGTAAGCATATAGTTTCACTTGTTTTGATTTGCAATATTTTTCAATAAGTGTTTTCAAAAAAGAAAACATGATCTGAGGTTCTAGCTTGTTTTGTAAATCCTATCTGACATACAAATGCATGTTCTTGCTTTTAAACATTATGCTTTAAAACTACCTGCGAACATGGACTTTTTTACATGATTTAAAAAAAAAATAAGGAAATTTGTGCCGATGTAAAAAGTTATAGCCTTTGCGTCAGAAGAAACTTGAAGCTTCCCTCTATTCAAATTAGGGGTGCTTTTTGTGCAAATGAAATGTATTCATCCAGTGACTTTTCATCCAAAAAACAGGTTTTTTTTAGCGTTCCGTACTTCAATTTCTTTCCCTTACGGTTTCTTCTATTAGAAGTATGCATTTGTGCACTTGTAACAAACAATATATTTTTCTGAAGATATGATGAATCGGTGTTTTTAAAATAATGGACTATAAAATTAATGACAGTTTTAACTGAAAAAAAAAATCTTTTATATCTTCCAAGTCAATGAAAGGAGCACTGATGTATATTTAGGAACAAGGGCAAATGTATAATATATACCCACAGTAATTTAAATTTTAAAATTCTGTATTTATGAGACACAAGCAGTAAGTGCAAACTATATGCTACAGGACTTCAATATAAATTGATAGATACAGAAAAAAATGAAACGAAATCGACTGAAAATCTTAACACATCTTAATCATAAAAAAGTTTTCTCCCAGAATTTTAATTACCCATTTGAAAAATGATTTGACCATCGATAGCTCGCAGACACTAGACACAATGTCGCATAGATGTGCTCAAAGCGTGGAAGTGAATAGATTTGAGTCACGTGTTCAGTGCTTTGTTATTCATGAGGTCAAAGACGGGTTGAAATTTGTAAACAAGGTGCCTTTACTATGGAGACAAGCACCCATGACTTTGCACCTTTTTGGAAAATAACAAATGAGCGCAAGACTGTTTCAATTTCTCTCATGAATGTAAATGACTTGTATAACTCTTTACATTGACCGTATTTACGACAACTTAATCATGATAGATACAGAAAAAAAACATCCATGCGCTCATATAAAAATGGGCTTGCAAAATGGGGGTGTGGCCTAAAGTCTATGAGAAATCGATGTAAACAACATACCCCTGCTATATTAATCGCGTAAATAAATAATTACAGTGCAAGGAAGTAAAAATTGAAATTGATAAACTACAATGTTTGATGGAAATACTGAGGCAAAAAAATGTAAAAAAAAAAATCTTTAAATCAATTTTTTGTAAATTATCGGGGGGCCAGATTTGGACGTTTAAACGATTCATCCTTTGCCTTTACAAACTAATACAAATATTTTTGCTGCTGTGCATAAATCTATTGATGCAATTTATTAATTGCATGACATATAGTTATATTTAGGAGAGGAACTAGTAAGTTGTGAGGACTTTGTTAGCAAATACAGGGCTTTCATTGGCGTTCACTAGATAAAACAATAACTGCCCCAGGTAATTGTTGGCTTCAGAAAATCGATAATTATGACATACAGTAAACTAGACGGGCCGGTGATGTGGTCATTTGATTGCCAGTTAAATTCTCACTCTTTAGAGATATCTTCTACATATTAGTATTAGGTTACGGGTCGCATTTGTATGGACGAGAATGTTACGTTAATCATGTAAACATTAATCCTCTATATTATTATAATTTTTAAGAATATTCCATTCAGTCCAAGATCCTTAAAAAATAACCGATTAAATTTTTTTGAATACTATGGGAAGGGGAACTAGACACTCTCCTCCCATGACTACCCCGTCATGGGTCCCTATATTGATTACTATTAACTCTTAAAGTTGGCGCATAAAACATTGCCTGGCGAATAAAATTTTGCATTTGCGACTAAATGTTTTCGACAAGGCGCCAGCTGGCGCCTAAAATTTAGAGGTCACTTAGAGGCCTGCAATATAACCTATCATTGAGTCGTATTTTGGCTGTTTCATACCAATTGTTAGGCCATTGTTTTTGTACTGAATAGACTACGGATAGCTCCGTCTACCTGATCAATACATAGGACTCACGGCGGGAATGACCGGTCAACAAGGGTTGCTCACTCCTCCTAGGTACCTGATCCCACCTCTGAAATTTTTCAGGGGTCCGTGTTTTATGCCCTCTTCACATATTTGTATTGTTTGTGGATTTTTTGAAATTGATCACTGTTCGTTATCTTTACCTTTTACATACAGTTGAATAGCATCACCTACATGTGTATGAATTAAAAAAAAATATCTTCAATAGTTTCTTTAAGACTGGCCTAAGTGCAAAATGTTACAAGGGGACAGATGATAAGACTGACTGATAAACACTAAATGCATCAGTTTTTATTATAGACTGTAAGACGGCACATAAAATATATCTGACGCTTTACAATACTACTTTTAAAAACGGCTAAAATATGTATAGAGAAAAAAGGAGCTATTTCATCTAAGTATTTAGATAATACAGCACATTCTTACAAAAATATCTATGGACTATTTACATTTTTCCTGAGATTTCCCGAGAACAGACTATGCATTATTAGAGAAGCTTTTGGATTTTCTGAGCTTGCTTTCACTTTAATGTTCACGATTTCATTTCCTGAATCGTTTGTCAAGATAAGAATATCAAGAACATCCTCATATTTTTAATTTATTTTCACACATTGAAAATTTATGTAAAAATTATATCATACAACAAAATATAACTCTCAGTTGCAACGAGTAATTTATCATTCAAAATAGATATGTTTCTTGGTCTGTCCTCTACAAACAATTCTCCTTTATAAGTTCCTGTAATGTCGAATATAACAATAGAACAGTTTTTAAAATCAGAGATAAATATATTATAGTATTTATCAAAAGATATCGATCCTGGATGACAATGCAAAGTTCTAGTTAAACTACCTTCCATATTTATCAAACAAACACATTGGTTAACTGTGTATGAAACGGCGTATGACCCATTAGGTAGGCAGCAAGCATGACGTAAAAAGCATGCATCTGGATGAATACCTTTAATGGGTATTTCTGTCACAATATTTTCCTTCTCAGAATAAATTACTGATTTTGATGTCCACATCAATTCATTCATACTTGGAAGAGATGCAACCAGCGCTGATATGCCAGAGAGTGTCTTTAGCACAACAAAATCACGACTGAAAGATGTCATTTTATTGTTTATCGACAAACAGAATATCCCATTTCTCCAAGCAGAAACAGTTAGTGGCTGGTATCCCAACACAGATTTCAGTATTTCACCAGATGAAATGGAGACCATTTTTATTTTTTCATTAGCTTTGTCTACAGCAAAAAATTTAAACTGGCTTTCATCTGCCCATGCAATATCACTATAAATTGGTTTAAACTTGTCTTTCTTTTCCTTAAGATCAAATCCTCTGAGCAGTTTGACTTGGTATTTTCTCTGTCTGATTTCCCTATTTTGGCTACTGACTTCGAAGTCTTCCTTTGATGTTTGGACTGCTTTTGTGGAGTATGTTACGAAATCAGACAGGTTTGTATTTTCATCGGAATCCTTTGGAATACATCTTTTACTATTTCCACTTTCTGAAGAAGTCAATGGTGATTTGTCTACTAGTAGTTCTAATTTCGGCTCTGTTATTTGAATGGTTAAATTTGGTATGTCTCCCAGCAACAAATTCTCTGAAGTATCAACTTTTGCAAGTTCTTCGAATCTTTCGTAAATGTCATCCAATAGATATACAACCTCACAGTCCTTTCCCTTTTGTATCATGCCGAAAAACTGTAAAGATTTATCAATATTTTTACAATCCATAGATATTTTTTCAAATCCATTTCTGAGGCACTGTGTTCTTGGTGTAATTATATTCTCAAGATCCATCAATATTTTATTTTTTCCTTTGTCTATTTTGCTCACCGCTCCTCTACACTTTTGTGTGATGTCGTTTTGAATTTGGGTTTTCATTGAAATAAGTTTACTTCGTTTAGATTTTAACAAGTCTTTGTTTTTTTTTTCAAGGTGCACAATTTCAATGACAAGTCATTATGTAAAAGTTTTATGATATTTTCCTTTTCTTTTCTTACGTCTGAAATAAGTCTGATCTCGTGACTTCTGTGTTCCAGTATTGTGCAATCACGACAAGTTGGTATTTTACAAGGGATACAAAAGTATCGCAGCTCCTCGGTTGTATGCAAATGGCAGTTTTCCGAACACTAAGGATCTTATTTCATCATTGTGCTGTCCTGTAGATATCTATGTCAACGGTCTTTTGCGATGGTTGTAAAGGTGTGTCTAGATGTTGCACACACTTCACAAAGCAAATCCAAACAGGTGATACATTGAGAAACAGCAGGTCTAGGATCTTCTGACAGTTTTCAAAAGGAACATGGCTTATCTATACAATCCATTTGTGTTTTAAGCAGTTGGATCATGTTTTGCAGGTACGCATTACATTGTACCTCAACCAGGTTCTTTATAAAGGTTTTCAAGCACACAGGGCATTTGGATGGTTTGTTCGCACAATGTTGTTCCATGTAACTTAAAATACAGGTCGTACAAAAAGTATGTAAACAAGGCAGTGTCTTTGGATCTGTGTAAAACTCGGAACAATGAGAACATGTTAGGTATTCACTATTTTGGATAATTGATTTTGATCCCATCTCAATGAATCGCCTGCAAAATAAAGTTCATCAAGTTCAGCTTTATTCTGCAAATTTTAGTGTATCTTAGAAGTTTCTGATGCTGAACTTTGTAAAAAAGTAGGTAAAATTATGATTCATATGATGCAAATTTTAATTTTAATACCAGTTATATGCCATGAAATGTAATTTTGCACAATTTTGGCGATATGATTATTTTTGAAAATGGTCGAGAGTGATTTTCTATAAAAGTGATATTACATTTGACACATTTACGTGTTTAAAGATAACATATTTTCATCCAGAATAAAGAGTCGTTAAAGACAGTTTTAAGGACCTTTAATTATCGAAAGACTTCAGACATAATGACAACTTTCTGGTAAATATCCGAAATTCTCCAAACGACCACGAATTCGTGTCCCATTAAACCTGTTTCAAATTCTATCGATATATGAATTATTTTTTGAAAGCATTGTTCTGTTCACGTTGATAGAGCTCTCGTTGTCACCAGAGAGAGAGAGAGAGAGAGATAGAGAGAGAGAGAGAGAGAAGAAACAAAGGTTGTATCTATTGCATCGTTTCTATTGTCCTTGTCGACATTAGGGGACACCTATTTAAAGCGTAAACTCGTAATGAATTAGAGTATGCAAAATTAAAAAAAAATATGTTCTGATTATTTTCTTTTTTACGGAAATAGTCGCTGTACCGACATTTCATTTCATAGGACTTGAGACCATGGTATTTTGTTTATATTTTATGTGCATGTATACAATAAGGAGGAAGACGTGAAGCAATATTTTCGTCCTAGGTCAGATCATAATTATTTTTTTTTCTCTTTAAAAGCAGATTTTTTTAGGTTTTGAAACCTGTAAATTTATGAAACCTAATACTTTCAAAATTTGTCTAGTCCATGCACAAATTCTATTTTATCCATTTTTCTGTTTTTGTGTCACTGTGTTTCTTTAAACAGTGTGAGGGACAGATTTTGCATTTATTCTAAAACAATTTCAAAGTTTATTTTTTATTCTACAATATGATTAAGAATATTAATATCGCTATAGACTGTTAGATGAAAATGCTTTTGTAAAGCAACAAAATGTCTTGCCACCCGCGCGTCTAAGTAGGTATAAGCAAACTAGTAATACATGTGCAATGTTACCCAACAACTAACATTGAACATGCAATACCTTTCAAGTATATTCAAACTTAATCTTTACATAGAATGCACTGAAATAGCTCGCATGTACATTTTTCACTTGTTAGGTTTAATAGCAAAAAATAAACAAATTGGAAAAGACAATTCAGGGTCACTCTCTGTAATTATTTTAAAATTAACTCTTACATAGGAGCCATGGTACGTATAGTCACAGAATTTCATCAAACCTTTTTGATAAAAGTATTTGATATCATAACTCATATCAGGAAAAATTTGGTTTCTATGTGTCAGTTACATTGTACCAAGGTAACATGACCTAAAGATTGAAAAATTAGTTTTTCTGAACATGTTAAGATCCCATCTTTAACGTTTGCAGCATTGCAGAAAAGAGACAGTGGCTGTTTCCAATGTCAAGGATCCGGTCACAGTAGCCTAGTTGTATTCTCGTTCTCTGCGCCGCGTCAAACGACGTAAATATAGATAGTGCCTGTTCCTTCGCCAAGCACCGGCATTAGAAGTAAAAGTCACCGGTCTTTCGGTTAATTTAAGACCTTAAAAACCGAAGTCCCGTGTCACGGTAGGCGTTGGTACGATGAAAAACTCTAACTACTCAATGGCCCTGAGTGCGGGGTATAGGTCCCAATTTGAAGCCCTTCGCCGACATACGGTGACGTCTCTATATGAGTGAAAAAGTCTCGAAAAGAACGTTAAACAACATACAATGTCAAAGACTTGACGTCTTATATGCATGATAAAATATTTGGGAAAGCAATATTACATACGTTACAATGGAAGCAAATGAAATGAATTGAAATGCAATATTTTTTTTCATTCAATTTGATTAGTCATATATTCACAAAATAAAAGCAATCATTAGCCTTACATATAATTTAATCAAAGAAAAAGATCCTTCTAAAATATCTTCTTAAGGAAGAACGGTATCAGTTGGCGATTGCTGCTTTGGCAGTAATACCAAAAAGGGATTTCTATTGAACTTCTATGTTTTTACGCTTTTGTCGTCTAGTCGGCATCTTGTGATCCTGTACTGCTGACAAACATGGATTTAAAAATTGAGGTAATTATCAACTTACGTCTTCAAAACATAAAAAGCCCTTGACAATCAAATTAATTAATTAATTGAATTAATGACATTTGCAAGCGAACATTTAAAAAAGAAGTAAACTTTTTTAAAGCTCACCTGAGCCGAAGGCTCAAGTGAGCTTTTCTGATCAAAGAGTGTCTAGCGTCCGTCTGTCATCTGTAAACTTTTCGCATTTTCGACTTCTTCTCAAGAACCATTGGGCTAATTTAAACCAAACTTGCCACAAAACACCTTGGGTGAAGGGGATGTCAGTTTCTTCATAGGAAGTGCTACACCCTCTTTCAAGGGGAGATAATGAAGAGTTCGTGAAAACTTTGTGGCATCTTTTAAAAATCTTATCAAGAGCCACTGGGCAAGAAAAGATGAAACTTATGAGAAAGCTTCATGACATACTCTAAATTCACGTTTGTTCATATCATAACCCCCGGGGAAAGGGCGGGGCCACGAGAGGGTTTCCAGATTTTATATAGGAATATATAAGAATGTCTTTAAAACTCTTCTTCTCGAGAAAACAAAGCCATGATTATATAGTCATATTATAATGGAAGTATCATCAGGTAGTGTAGATTCAAGTTAGTCCCAATCGTGATCCATGGGGTTAGGGCAGGGCCACAACAGGGGGTCAAAATTAACCATAGGAATATATAGGAAATATCTTTAAAAACCTTTTAATGCAGAAGTATCCTCAGGTAGTGTAGATTCAAGTTTGTTCAAATGATGTCCCCCGGGTGTAGGGTATATAAGGTAAAGCTTTGGGAGACCAGGTATTCAGAAGCTACCGTAAGAAGTTGGACATCGAATCAGCAATAAAGAAGTTACGGGTAATAGTTTTATAAAAGTATAAAAGTTAAAAACACCAGTGGCAAGTATCCTAGGGAATTGATGTTAAATTCTGGGTGTAGTAAATCTGAAGAAGATTGAGACACCCAGTTCTGATCGACCAATGGGAACTTAGGGGAGAAACACGGTGCAAGTAGTACCTTCCCCAGTCGTCCTCTAGATAAGAGAAAATTTAAGTAATGTGTGATTTACCCTCAGACCCAATTGTAATGATATTGAAACGTTTATCTTTTATTAACTTTGACATTTATAATTGTAGTAAAGTTGCGTCAATTAAATTTGGTTATCAACAAACTCTGAAACACTGAGTCAGCCTTTCCCATTGATATATGTTTCCTGTATTTTGCAGGTGTTGTAATTCTATATGCTGAGCTTGCAATTATAATGCTGTTATATAGTAATCTTTATCATCAATAAAGTTAGTTGAAAGTCAGAGTTTCTTGTGGTAACATTACATGGTGTCAGAATGGACAAGCTTAACCCTCCGCCAATTCTCTCACTAGAAGGGAACTTAAAAGAAAATTGGAGAAAATTTGAACAGTTATTTCAGATATATCTCACAGCGAGTGGAATGGACGACAAAGAAGACAAACTAAAAACAAATATTTTGCTTCATCTGATCGGCCCAGATGCAGTGGAGATATATAACACCTTTGAATTTGAGGACGCCAGGAACAAACTGAAGCTGAAACCCGTCCTAGATAAATTCAAGGAGTACTGTAATCCAAGGAAAAATATAATATTTGAACGTCACATATTTAACTCCAGAAGTCAAGGACCAGCAGAGCCAATTGACAGTTACGTTACCAATCTGAAAAACAAGGCCAAATCATGCGAATTTGGCGAGATCAAGGATTCTTTAATTCGGGAAAGAATCGTACAAGGAATTAGGAGTGACAGCGTTAGGAGTCGGCTACTTAGAACCCCGGAGCTAACCTTGGAGAAAAGCGTTGAAATTTGTAGAGCGACAGAGGCAACAGAGAATCAAATGAAGCTCATGACGGAGAGTGGCGCAAGTACAGAGGGCGTTGACCTCATAAAGAAGCAGAAATCCAAACGAGAGATGCAAAAGGAAATTAAATCAAAGTGCGGAAAATGCGGGAAAAGCCACGAGCCGAGAAACTGTCCAGCATTCGGAAAACAATGCTATAAATGCCAAAAGAAAAACCATTTTTCTAAAATGTGTCGAAACACAATGCACCGGAAACCACATGAATTCAAGAAACGTTCAGTAAACATGGTTAATAACCAAGACTCGGACAGCGAGTACAGTGTTGACACTGTCGCCATGGAAAATTCAAAAAGAGAATGGACGGCACATCTCAAAATAGGGAACAAGTCATTAAGGATGAAAATGGACACAGAAGCACAAGTAAATGTCATGTCAAAGAAAACCTTTGATTCCATTTCAAGCGGAAAAATTAATCTTACAAAATCCAAAGCAAAGTTACTGTCCTACTCTGGTCACAAAATAAAACCATGCGGAAAAGCGGTGCTTACTGGAGCGTACAAAGGAAAGTTCTATAATCTAGACTTTCATGTAGTGAATGATGATGTCTCAACAGTGCTAGGATTGAATTCTTGTGTCGAAATGAATTTGATTGCAAGAGTTAACACTGCGAGTAACAAAGACGCAGTCCTGGACGAATTCAAGGATGTTTTTGAAGGAATTGGGAAAATAAAAGGAAAATATACGATCAAAGTCGACAAATCAGTAAGTCCTGTAGTGCATGCACCTAGAAAAGTTCCGTTCACAATTAAACGGAAGGTAAAAACTGAATTAGACCGCATGGAAAAACAGAAAATAATCGAGAAAATTCAACAACCTACAGAATGGGTCAATTCAATGGTCGTTGTGGAAAAACCTTACAAAGTCCGTATCTGTCTAGACCCCAGAGATCTCAATAAAGCTGTGAGGAGAGAGCATTTTCCTATGAAGACCGTAGAAGAAGTTGCATCTAAAGTAGCTGGAGCCTCAGTATTCAGTACCCTGGATGCTTCCTCCGGATTCTGGCATATTCAGTTGGATGAGGAGAGTTCAAAATTGACCACGTTCAACACGCCATTTGGGAGATATAAATATCTAAGAATGCCGATGGGAATAAATTCTGCACCAGAGATATTCCAGAGAACTGTATCACAGCTATTTGAAGATATTGATGGCTGTGAAATTATCATGGATGATATCCTAGTTTAGGGAAAAAATGAATTTCAGCACGAGGACAGACTGAGGAAAGTATTACAGAGAGCAAGGAAAATAGACTTGAGATTAAACAAAGCTAAGTGCAAAATTGGAATGCCTGAAGTTAAGTATATTGGACATATCTTCAGCAAAGATGGGATGAAGCCAGACCCAGAAAAAATTAAAGCAATCAACGACATGAAAACACCTTCAAACAAAAAGGATTTACAACGATTTATGGGCATGGTAAACTACGTGGGAAAATTTATACCGAATCTCGCAACTCTGAATAAACCCCTACGTCAGCTACTACAAAAGGAAATACAGTGGCATTGGGACGAGAGACATGAGGATTGCTACAAGAAGCTTAAGGATTGTCTTATCAAAGCACCACTATTACGCTACTACAACGTAGATAATGATGTCACATTATCAGTGGATTCCTCCTCAGAAGGAATAGGAGCCTGTTTACTACAAAACTCACAACCAGTAAGTTACGCGTCAAAATCACTCAGTCAAGCCGAAAGAAATTACAGCCAAATAGAGAAAGAACTGCTTGCAATTGTCTTTGGGTGTTTGAAATACCATCAATATATCTATGGGAAGCGCGTCAACATTGAAACTGACCATAAACCATTAGAAAGTTTATTCAAGAAACCACTTGCAACAGCGCCTCCTAGAATCCAAAGAATGATGCTGCGCATACAAGTTTACGATTTAAATGTAAAGTATAAGCCAGGCAAAGAACTTTATATTGCCGACACCTTAAGCAGAGCAACAATGAAGGACGAAGAGAATGAAAACAAAAAGGACAAATTCAAAATACATACCCTGGAATACTTGCCAATAAACGAAAAGAAGATGGAAAAATTCAAAACAGAAACGGCAAACGATGTTAAGCTGCAACAATTGAAACAAGTTGTCTTGGAGGGATGGCCGGATACAAGGGCCGAATGCCAGGAAGCAGTTAAACCTTACTGGAATTACCGAGATGAAATCGGATACTATGATGGGTATGTAACGAAAAATAAACGACTGATCGTACCAGACTCATTGAGGCAGGACATGCTTAAACAACTGCATAATGCACACATGGGGCTGGAAAAGACGAAACAAAGAGCCAGAGATATTTTGTTTTGGCCAGGAATTAATGCCGATATTGCCGAACTTATCACAAGTTGCGGAGTATGCAACCAATTTAAGAATATGCAACAAAGGAGCCGTTACTTCAACATGGAATACCTGATCGACCTTGGCAAAAAGTTGGTACAGATTTATTCGAGCAGGATCGTCAAAATTACATTATCATAGTGGATTACTTTTCAAAATTCTTTGAAGTAGCAAAACTTACATCAACCAAGAGCTCAAGTGTTATCAAAAAATTGAAAGAAAATTTCTCAAGATACGGGATACCAGAGGAAGTTATGAGCGACAACGGACCACAATATTCAAGTGAAGAATTCAAGAAATTTTCAGTGAATTATGATTTCAAACATACTACAAGTTCACCGCATTATCCTCAGTCAAATGGAATGGTGGAACGAACCATACAAACTGTGAAGAAAATCTTGAAAAAAGCCAAAGCGGACCGACAAGATCCGTACGTTAGTTTCTTGGAATTGCGAAACACACCAATAGACGGAAATTTAGAGTCACCATCTCAAATAATGTTTGGACGAAGAACAAAAACTCTAATTCCAATGTTACCAGAATTATTGATGTCGGACAGCAGAAATAAAATTAAAGATAAATTACGCTAGAGAGCAGCCATTCAAAAACAATATTACGACAGAAATACAAGACAAATGCCTGAATTAAAAACAGGTGACATCGTGCGAGTCCGAGAGGGAAAGATGTGGAAACCGGCAGAAATCCGAGCAAAATCAAAAGAACCGCAATCGTACATTGTGCAGACCGAAAATCATTAGATGCGACGAAACAGAAGTCAGCTTATTAGTACAGCGAAAGAGAAGCGATTGCCGATCGTTATCGACGATAAGGACATTGACATTGATACACGTGCTTCTGAAAATCAAGTTGAAAATGCTCTAACCGAACAAAGGGCAACAAGGTCGCGCTGCGGTGTACCCATAAATCGACCGAGGCGTCTAATCGAAGAGATGTGATTTGAGCTCAAGGTAAAGTTGAGTTCCAGCGGAGTTAAGTGCTAGTAACCTCTAACTCCACTATGAGACTTTTCTTGTAATTATTTGTAAATAATTTCAACTGCTATTTGAATATTGTTTGTGTATCAATAATTTTGATTGACACATATATGCAAGGGAACTGCTGAAACAACTTGAGATTTTTTGTTTATCTTAAAGAGGGAGGTGTAATGATATTGAAACGTTTATCTTTTATTAACTTTGACATTTATAATTGTAGTAAAGTTGCGTCAATTAAATTTGGTTATCAACAAACTCTGAAACACTGAGTCAGCCTTTCCCATTGATATATGTTTCCTGTATTTTGCAGGTGTTGTAATTCTATATGCTGAGCTTGCAATTATAATGCTGTTATATAGTAATCTTTATCATCAATAAAGTTAGTTGAAAGTCAGAGTTTCTTGTGGTAACATTATACCAATAATACATGTCGGTAGATCGAGGAATTTTATACAATCTTCAAAAAAGATTATCAGAACATATTCCTTACCTTTGCATGCATCAATTCAATGTTGTTTACAAGTTTTATACTAAAAATAAAAGTTGTTAGACCTTGACATGGACGATAACAACGATACGGTATATAGAACCTTTGTTTTTCCCTCACATATTTTTCAGTCTTTCTTGCTTTACAGTGCTGGTAATTTTCATAATACTTCGCTTTTTGATACATGTTTCATTAAAGAAACATATGATTTTGACTCATTATGTAACTTTAGCTGAGCTATAATTCTGACTTTGTAAAGTACTAGTACATCCAGATTTTTAAAGTCTAACTTGTTACTCCTAATTAGGTCTTATTACTACTCCTAAAGTAGGCCTTTCGGATGACCGAGGTAGCGTGTAACGGAAGGCGTTGGCACGATAAAGAACCGTTACTGTTCAATGTCCCTGCTTGCCGAGTACATATAGGTCTAAATTTAAAGTCCTTTACCGGAATATGGTGACGTCTCCATATAAGTGAAAAATTCTCGAATGGGACGTTAAACAATATACAATCAATCAATCAATCAGTTCTCCTCCTTAGGTCCAAAATCTTGAACATATAGTATATGATCACAAAGAGCTCATGCGAAGGGACAATATCACGAAAGGTTAAATAATGAATCCGTACAATGTTATAAGGTGTCGAAGTGTCAAAATGGCTGTAGTGTAGTCTTTGTCTTGACTGAAAAAAAAAATCAAACTATGAAGGGGGAAAACTCTGATTCAGTTTGTAAAGAAGTGTGTTGTTGCATGCATTGTATAGCTACTTGCATAGAAAAATACACAAGTTTGTTGGACTTTCATTAATTTTATGTTTAAGTGTTACTTACCTTTAACCGATTTCCACGTACTTTAATACGGCCGTCTACACAGTCCTGGTTTTGTGTGGTGCATTGCATTGTGTTTGGTTAGTGTAAAAATCGATATGAATATGTGTCATGTTGTCCGGGCTATTTTCAAAAAAGGAGCAGTCTATGTGGCTGATGATAGGGAGTGATAAGGAAACAAATCAATGATCACTTAAGAATACAGTTAAATTGGTTGTTTATATGTCAACATATAATGAACAACAGACGATAAAGACAGATAATACAAACAAACTTTTATCGAAAATTTTGAAAATAACAACTTAAGTCTCGTTTATATAAGTAAAATGAATGTTTATTCGCATAGTTTTTTTTTTTCATTTTTCATTCAATGTTTCACAATAATGGGATTTAAAGTGACAAAAAATTGTATAAATTATTAAGAATGGTTGCAGAAAGATCGATTTTTAAAACATCGTAGAAGATTTACAATTTCTTGATATTTTAGAAAATTATTTGCAACATTCACAACCAATTTAGGTCCAAAAATATATACCAATCCAGTAGGGATGTCAACGAGTACCCGGTTAACCGGATACTCGATCGAACGTCCGAGTATCGAATACTAAAAATGGTACTCGGTTACTCGGATGTGTATTTTTTCTTATTTAAAGGTACATATTTTTTATCAAAAACTTATCAAAAAAATAACTCAAATACATGTATGCATACGGGTAATTAGCGTGTCGTCATCTACCCATGTAAACACCCATTATCGCCTATGGCTGTGTATATGAAGTAATTAGTGACCAATCACCTGGTACAGCTGTACTCACCTATTGTGGTCCTTAATTTTTTTTATGGCTTCAATGATTGTTTTTCAGTGAACATCGACTAATATGGTCTATTATCTTCAAATCATTTTGAAATTATTTAGTTAATATATGGCAGCGAAATCGGAAGTGCACAGAAATGCATGCCGCTACCCACTTCAAAATAAATAAAGATTAAAAAAAATGTTTAAAGTCAGTTTCCATAGCAAGTTGAATAAATATTAGACTAATAATCAAAACAACGTCCGTTCCTCCTCTTTCGCTAGTCTAATCATCACAAACCTGCGTAACAGATTGTCCTCCTTTTGCGTTGATGAAATATAGATCTTAAACAAGAACTGTAAACCATTTGTAATTTTTGATGTATTTATTGCGTCATTTGTGTTTATTTGATAAATAAATTTAGTACTAAAAATCATTTCCTTTGGACTCCATGTTTATATACATTCATAAAACGTGACAAAACAGCTCTGGAGTTTATATACATTCATAAAACGTGACAAAACAGCTCTGGAGTTTAACAAATTAACAATTAAAAATTAACAAACTTGTTATTACATTTTTACCGAGTACCCGATCGGAAAAACGTCCGAGTAACCGATTATCAAAAATTGACCGATCTGACATCCCTACAATCCAGGCATTGCTTGTATCATCTGTCCTTAAGACATAATAATTTAAGTCCTAATGAATTCAATGTGGTACAATTGTATAAAAAGATAAAACTACAAAACATATATTTACCATATAAAAACGAAGATCATAGATATAAGGTATGTTAAACATAGGAATTATTAGCAATACGCTTAACATATAATTAAACGGATATTTATCATACGTTAAGGAAGAACGTTACAACAAAGGTTTATTTAATGAAACTCTAAGACCTCTCATTTGGAATATGGTTTCAGCAGGAAAATTTTGCTATTAGCTCTTAATGGTTTTAAATTATTATTTTTTTTTAAAGAAAACTGAAAAAAAAAAATTATCTTGCAAATAAGATGCTTGGCAATCCTCGTCTATAAGTGTTTCCACAAAAGAATCTTAAATTTGCCTCTTCTCTTGTTATTCTGATATCTCTTGTTATTCTGATATCTCTTGTTTCCTATGCATTCGTTTTAGGTGTCTGTTTAAAATAATCATCTTATTCAACACCTGCCCTCTTATATATGTCAAATTCGAAATTTGTCTTGTTAATATTAGACAGATTGCCCTTATCTATCTTATGGTTTGGCCATACCAGTAGAGATATTTCTACTTTTACTTCTGGGGGTGACAATGCTTGCATATAACAAATAATCTCACTACTTGGAGGAATTGCCATAGTTTCTTTCAGACTGACATGAATTCATCCTATGTGCCCCTGTAAATGCAGTTCGTGTTTAATTCCATATGCATACATTTTAGTATGAGATATGTCCATTTATCTCCCACCTGAATCGATAAGCTACCTCGTCCTTTTACTTTTAAGGACATTCCATCGGCCGTTACTACGTTCTGAATGTGACTTACAACACTGCTAGTCGCATCGCATCACTAAGTGACTTTTAATATGGAGTCTTATGTTAAAGTCTGTCACAGCATCAACAAACTATTCTTTGGCAATCATTTCTGTTACTTCATAGGGAGCAGTCGGGTAGGCTAAGTGAGTCAAGCGGCGAATACTTTCACCTAAGTCTGGCAAAGTTTAGGTGGGTTTCTGTCTTTTCTCCATCAACATAGCCCTATACAACTTGGTTTAGTTTGCTGAACCATCTGGTTTCAAATGACCTATATATTTCCAATATCCACCTCCAATCTGGAATCCTGGGTGGAATTTATAGTGTCTATGGTGAAGACTTCATTCTGCCAAAGGTATCTTTCAGTTTCTCTGACAGTGCGCGTCTATAGCACTCGGGGGGGGGGGTGTTACAAGGACCGCTTCTTTGTTATACACTTCACTTTTCTTTAATAAACTTACAATTTTCTAATTCTATTAATGATTAAAAGGATCTAGTAGAATAAAAACAGGTTACACTAGTTGTACCTGGTCTCCTCACCTGGTAACACTGGATCTGATAAAAAGAACTCGGTAACACTGCACCTGGCTTTCTGCACCCATTTACACTGGACCTGGTAAACTATACTTGGTTTGTTTGTTTGTTTTATGATTTGTTTAACGTCCGAGAATTTTCACTCATATGGAGACACCACCACTTGCCGATGGAGAGTTGCAAATTTAGGCCTATACTCGGCACTCAAGGCCATTGAGCAGCGAGGGATCTTTTTCGTACCAGCATCTACTGCGATACGGGACCTTGGTTTATACGGTCTCATCCGAAGGACCGGTCTCCACGTCCCGCAGTTGGATTCAAAAACGCGACGTAAAAATAAACTCCTTACACCGCGACTCCAGAGCAAACGCCTTTCCAAAAGGCGTTATTATGCTTTTCTCACAAGAGACGATGTTAAGCCTTTTATTTTCAATATATGACTAACATAGCCAACCCCAGGGGCTGAAACAGTGGCGTAGCTGCCATTAGGCACTTAAGGCACGTGTCTACACTTTTTTTTCAGAAAAAAAAACTTAATGAAACAAAACTGTAAAAAAGAAAGAAAATAAATGACTAAATATCATTTTCGCCATTGCTAGAGAGATCATGAATGTATAAATAACCACCGATCTGTGCAAAGTAATAATAACCTGCAATAGTTAACCGGTTGTTTCACTGTAGGACTTCTTATAAAATGTCTTGGAAATTTCTATATGCAAGTACGTGTAATTAAATATAGATATATAAAAAAAACCTGACGCTCCCAAGATATGATATGTGTGGTATTAAGTTTTATTTGAATTGATTTGATTTAACAGCAATTAACTTTTTTATGGCTGTCCAACCGAATTTCCCACTTCTTTGTTGGCAGACTAGCCTTTTTCTGAAAAAAAATATTTGTTCATTCTCATTATTTTTGAATACTTTTTTTATGTTTGTTTGTTGTTTAACGTCCCTCTAGAATATTTTCACTCATATTGAGACGCCACCACTTGCCGGTGGAGAGCTGCAAATTTTGACCTATACTCGGCACTTAGGGCCATTGAGCAGTGAGGGATCTTTTTTCGTAACAGCATCTACTGTGACATGGAACCTCGGTTTATACGTTCTCATCCGAAGGACCGGTCTCCATGCACGTCCCACAGTGGGATTCGAACCCGCGACGTAAGGATCAACTCCTTACTCCGCGACTCTAGAGCAAGTGCTCAAACCACTGCGCCACGCGGGCGAAATAACTTTCTTCTTCATGTTCTAAATTTGATTACGCCGAAAAAAAAAATGTAAAACTCTTCTTACTAATTAAAGATCTCTGGTTAAAAAGTTGGACTGCACTTTCTTAGCTTTTCTTCGTAATATGAAATTTCATTTTAAAGAGACCCAGAATTTTGTATTTTAAACGCCCAGAATTTGTCACTCAGGGTTCTCAAAATCTGAATCCCCTGAACCCCCTACCAGGGCGCTGCTCTGGACCCGCTGGGGGCCTTAGGCGGCCCCCAGACCCCTTGCCGCACACAGGGTAATTTGTGCCTATACTTCAAAGTTCTAGCCACTCCCCTGTGAAATGCTGACCATAGGGACATGAATTTTACAATTTGGTATAGGGTTAATTTCTCAAAAAATAATTTAAACAGATTGTAGTTAGATATCCAGAAAAAGATTTTTATATGCGTATTTTATACAATATATTTTCAATGTTTATCCAGCTTAGTCCTTCTCTGATGCCAAACACCTTTACCAAAGGTCATGGATTTCAAGGCTAATTGCTCATTATACCCTTACAAATAGTTTGCCTGCTTTTCTCCAAGAGGAAAGAAAAAGATTTTCAAATTTGAAATGAATTTTTAATATATGATCAGCAAAGCCCTAATCTGCATCTGCATAAATCCTGGATTTTCACAAGTAGAGTGTTGAGCTCTTTTTTACTCATGCAAACAGTTGTCAATTTTCTTCAAAATCCTTAAAAGGAATAATATTTTTCAGCATTTCTAACTTTATCAGTTACACTAAAAAAATATTTCAGTAAGAAAAACATTGTACTTCACAGAGGTTCATTTACTGTATCATTTAAAATTATTCAAAGATTTTGACAAAAAAAAAAAAAAAAAAAAAAAAAAAAACTTCCATCGCAAAGAAGATTGACGTATTTGGCATGTGATCTACAGGAATGATGTGTACCAAACATTTGAAGATTAAATGTCAACATAGTAATGCTTTTCATAAATAATAAACACCTACAAGATAATAAGGGTGTATAGTTAAATATGCAATTACAATTCATGATTGTGTATATTAAAGAATCAGTAGGTTGGAAGAACTGCTTTCGCTCTCGATGCAACGGAACCAGAATTTAACCATTTTAAGATAAATCAGTGCAAAAAATTGAACTGACAAAAGGATTGATTGTTTGCATTAAAAAAAATATATATTAACGTTCCTTGCGAGAATCGAACCAAAAAATGCTGAACTTCATTGCACTGGACTCGTAACGCATACCACTGAGATATCATCGCTACACATACAACCTGGATTTTAAAACGACAATGAAGCATCGCATTTACACATTGGAATTTTTGGGGGAAAAGTTCATTTTTTTATGGTCCCTCGGTCTTCTCTCCATTTTTTTTATAAATGGTTGTTTGTTTCTTTGAATTAGATTATACATATAACGTTTGAAAATCGTGGAGAGATGACCAAGAGATAGCAAATTTTTAGAAAACGTTTTTAAAAATGTGACATTTTGTACCAAATGAACCATCTAGCCTCTTTTCAAGTTATTTTTTTAGCAAATCAAGGCACAATATCGGGATTTCCCTTTCCTATTTCACAGGAACCCGATACTTCAAAAGAATGCTAAAACCTCAAGTGACAGAACAATGAACTTGTCATTTTTCAAGTGCGCCCGGATTCCTGCCGAATGCCAATCAAATGCGCCCTCGTTCTTTATAGTGTCTGGTCAAAAGAACAGTAAACAGAGCTATGTATAAGTAATTCTTAACGAGTCAGATATAAACAGTCTGAAATGGAAGAATCCACAAGGAATTCTGACCATAAAGGGGCTTTTCAAAATATCTTAATTTCGTCCGGATCCAAATGGAATTCTTTTTTGTCAAGAAGAATATTCGCATATTCCTAAAAATGGAAAACAAATCACGGCTAGCTAACGTGATTTTGCTTTACATACATAAGCTTATACAATTATATATATATATATATAAAAAGAGAGAGTTTTTTTCTTTTCTTAAAGAGGTATTAATTATACCTGGCATGGCACTGTATTGTAGCGAATTAACATCAAATGAAATTTCTAATTAAGGTACAGTTTTTTGAGTTTTTAATTAGCGTACAATGATGAAAACTTTTTTTAAAGAATACTTTTACAAACATATCCAACAAGATGTGTTTGTGAAACACTGATGCCCCCGTATGGCAATTTATAGCAAATGTTAAACTTTCTCAAATGCAAATCAAATATGTTGGTACCCAAAGTAAGGTCTTGTCTCGAGGAATATACCTGTGAAATATGAAAATCCTAGCAGCAACTTTGAATACATAGTTATGGCCAAGGTTAAAGTATTCAAAAGTAGGTCAAACTCCAAGGTCAAAGGGTCAAAGTTGTGGAAAACTTTAACCTTGGCCATAACTTTTAAACGGTTGGTGCTAGAGCTTTCATATTCCACATGTGTAATCCTTGTGACAAGACCTTCCTTTGGATACCAACAACTTTGACCCTTTGACCTTGGATTTTGACCTACTTTTGGAAAACATTAACCTTGGCTTTTAAACATTTGGTGCTAGGGCTTTCATATTTCACATGTGTAATCCTTGTGAAAAGACCTTCCTTTGGATACTAACAACTTTGACCCTTTGACCTTGACCTTGGAGTTTGACCTACTTTTTGGAAAACTTTAACCTTGGCCTTAAATTTTGAACAATTGGTGCTAGGGCTTTCATATTTCACATATGTAATCCTTGTGACAAGACCTTTCTTTGAATACCAACAACTTTGACCTTGACCTTGGAGTTTGACCTACTTTTAGAAAACTTTAACCTTGGCCATAACTTTTGAACGTTTGGTGCTAGAGCTTTCATATTTCACATATGTAATCCTTGTGACAACACCTTTCTTTAGATACCAACAACTTTAACCCTTTGACCTTGACCTTGGAGTTTGACCTTCTTTTGGAAAACTTGAACCTTGGTCATAACATTTAAACGGTTGGTGCTTCGGCTTTCATATTTCACCTGTGTTTTTCTTGGGAGAAGGTCTTTCCTTGGGCACCATTAATTTTGACCATTTGACATTGATGTTTGATATACTTTTGAAAAAACGTTAACCTTTTCCACATCTCTTTATGGTTGCTGCTAGGTCTTTCATATTTCACAGGTTTATTCCTCGATACAAGACCTTACTTTGGGTACCGATATATTTGATTTGCATTTGAGAAAGTTTAACCTTTGCTATAAGTTGCCATACGGGGGCGTCGGTGTTTCACAAACACATCTTGTTCAATATTGCTTTACAAAAATGTTGTTATCTGCAAATTTAGACATTAATTCAGAAATTAACGAACATTTTATAGGGGATTGAAAATTTGACTTAAATCTAAGTCTGTTTTATGATCCTGGGGCCTGGTCTCTGACCAGTAGAGCTAAAAAGTAGAATAGTTTCAGGTAATCATGTGAACTTTGTTCATTCAAACATAATACTATGTGCTTTCATTTCCATTCCCCTCCCCTCTCTTATTACAATTTCAAAAAGATATGTGTAATACCCCTGTCACACCGGGACTGCGTCCTCACGGCGATCGCACGGCGTCCATAAAAAATGCAAAACGCCGAGGTGAGCGCAGTAGAGTCTCCTACAGCGCCGTGACAACGCGGCGAGATCTCCACTGAACGCGGTAGGGTCGCGTAGGGTCTCCTAGAACGCCAGGGGACGGCGCGCACTTTGGGCATGCACAAAGTACGCGCCGTGTGATCGCCGTCTGATAAGAACGCAGTAGAAACGTAGTATGATCGCCGTAGCAGCGCGGTGATATCTCCAACAACGCAGTGGGAGCTCCGTACGCACGCCGTGAAGACGCACATGATCGCAGCATGAACGCAGTGATAGTAGACTGCGCTTCCACGGAGACCTCGCGGAGTCCTTGGAGATATCACGGCGTTTCTATCGCGCTTTTACGGCGCTTCTAATGAGATTAATTGTCTTGTGATTTTTATGACTGCGATTACACAGCGACAACAAGGAGTTGTCACTGCGATCATTGCGCTCCCTTGGCGTTTCTACCGCGTACGTTGGCGATCACAATGCGCTTTCACGGCGTTGTTAGAGCGTTGTCAGCCAGCTCACAAAACAAGAGCAATCGCCTCATAATTGATCAGCAATAATTCTAACGTATTTGTTGCACTCCTGGCCAGGAGCATGGGAGTAGAATTGGGAAGTAAAAATTACACCAGAACCTGTTCTGTTGTTCAGTGGAGTTGCGATGGAATTACTTAAATTCTATAACAACTTTTCAATGTGTTTATTTAAAATCAAAGAAAAAACACATCTGAATTGATATGATTGAAAAAAGAAGGGTTTAAATTATAAAACTAACAGTAATTTAGTACTAAATTATTCAAATATATCATTTTTGAAGTCTTTTCGTTATGTGACTCGAATCTTTAAAAAAAAATGTGTTACACTCCTTATGAATATATATCCATAGTGACGAACGCATTGTGGACGTATTGTGAACGCAGCAAGCGCAGTGAGAACGCCGTGAACGCTAGGTGACAACTCCTAACACGCCGTAAAAGCTCCGCGGAAGCGCAGTCAATCGCGAAGAGATCTCCGTTGGGAACGCAGTAGCACGCCGCGAGAACGCCGTAGAAACGCGTGGGTCGCCGTAGGGACGCAGTGACATCTTTACATTGTAAAAATTTTACTGAAATTTGTGCGATTTCCCTGCGATTCCACTGCGATTTTATCATTTTAACATTTTTACAACGCCGAAATGACTCCGTGTGGACGCAGCTTGGTGTGACAGGGCCCTATAACATATATTTTATTCTAATACTTGAAGCATGAAAATAATGTCATAATATGAAAGCACCATGTACACAGACTATAAAACTGTAAGTCAGCAAGGGCACCGCTAAGGGATACATGTATATATCTAATAATAGGGTGGAAGGATAAGAAATGACAACTTAAGCATAGTGAGAAAACATTTAACAACTGTAATTATACAATTTATATAAAAAAGTCAAAATAACAGTTTCCAGTGATGTTATTACTTAACCACTTGTCAAAAGCAAGCATTTTGTAAGATGCCAGGCTTAAATAGGAGCAAACATCACTCAAGTGTAAGATTTACCTCAAAACAAATATCACTTGCTGAAAGAGCTTTTTTTGATGTGAAAGTCAAAGATTAGACTCTTGCTCTTTTGCAGTAAGTAAGATAATTAAACTTGAGGGATATAGTTTAAGTATCATACTAATAATCATGTCTAGAAAGTTGATTTTTTTCTACTTTTCCATTCTTTCTTACACTTGTTAAGAAACCTTACTTATTCCAAATTTGATGACTTTGATATAAAAAAAATGCCTTATTGCTTGCTAAAAAAAAAAAATACCAACTTCAACACCATAGAACAATCTTTAAAGAGCTATCATGCAAAAAATAAACCCTTTTGGATGAATGGAAAAGTGATTGACAAATAGTGATTAATACAAATGACCCACAAATCTGTGTGGAGCAATAATGAACACATCAAAAACAATAAAAATAGCAAAAAGTGGTTCATGATTGAACAATACTACGTGTAAATATTTTGGCAGTTATAGTCTTCAAAATCAATTAGTTTCTCAGAGATTCAAATCAAATCTCAAATAAAACTGTCAGTACTTTTGATTTCAGTAACTCTCTTGAAGATGTTGGTAATTTTGAGTGACCGGTGGGTACACCTCCAACACTTGATGTTCTTCTGAGGATGCACCTCGACTTCTACAATAGACACAGGTCAGAGCCACGCAGGAGATGATGCCAGTGATGACACCGAGGTCGGTCAGGATGATAGAATACTGTACACCAACGCGGTAATCCACAATGAAAGGTAAATTGACTGGTATATTTTCTAGAATCTGTGAGAACTGGTCATTTGTCTTCAAGTTTGCATTGATCATCCGACCAACAAGGATGGATTCAGAGACCACTGAAAATGCAAAGTATGGTGACAAGATGATTTCAAACATCACTTTCTATGACCCTATCACCTAAAATTTGTATTCTCTTTTACCTATATATTTATATTGTATATACAAGATACGAATCTTAAAATTATAGCTTAAGTTTTCAATGAGTTTGATTGTTCCTACTGGGAAAACATTATTACAAATAAAACACAAAAAAATGACCTTCTTTAGTAAGTAAAATTGATAAATGGGTAGTCATTAAATAATGAATTCTGACTTGAAACATATTTTACTGGTAGTTGTCAAGCACTGAAATACATGTTAGACTGGATCTCATTTAAAAATATTTTTGAGTGTGGATTTGTGGTATATAGGAGATATTTACTAATTTAAAAATTTCATTTAAAAGAAATATGCTGACTTCCAAGTATCAATATATTTACCTTGACCAAACCTGAAATTCAGAGATTTATAACACAAGCTTCCAGGGCAGAGGGTATTTTTTCTCTCTCTAGTTTTTTTCATCTTATTTCAGTGACCCTTACACTAACATTTATTTATTTATACATGTACACAACACATAATTTTTTACTGCAAGTTGAGCGTACCTCCAAGAAACACAAGAATGCCTCCAACTACAACTCGGGAGGTTTTGGGAAGGACAGCTCTTTGGTTCACCAGGAGCAGAACAAAGCTGGCACAGCATACAATGATTGCAAAGCAAGCCTCCAGCTGAATCTCCACGAAGTGAGCTGTAATATGTAAAAGATCATGAATAACATATCTAACTTAGAATTATTAAATCTAATTTATCTACTATCATAATGAAGAGTTTCCCTTTTTCTTTAAAAAATGTCATTCCTATTTTCATTAACTTAATTTCACAGTGAGATTGCAACATCAGATTTTAAACTTTTGATTTTAGGACAAGTCTATGCATTTGTAAAGGAAAATGCAATCATTATTATATTGTGTAGATTGAAGTTTGATCAAACCATGCACTTGTGGACTAAAACAAATTGGTTCAAGAAAAAGTGTTGATAATATACTTTGAAGAAGTCCAGTGAAAATAAAATCATATCATTTAAACAATAAAACACTTTCTTTGCTTGTTAGTAAGGGGATCAATGTTGCAGCTGTTGCAGAAAAAAATGCATTATTTATTATAATTTTTTCTGCAATAGCTGCAATGTTAATTCCCACACTAAAAACAAAGAAAGACATTTTATTGTTTATATCTATATCTGTACAAATAATCATTTAAAGTAAGATTTAGTGGATGAAATAGTGATTTATTGGCATGCACGCCATTGTATGTTTTATTGATGGAACAACCACTGCTCAAGAAATCTGTATATAGAGGTGATATGCTAAGCAGTGTTACCTGACGACTGATAAACGGCAATGGTTTTCTTAAGAAATAAAGGAGATAATATTTTGTGGATGTAAATATAAATATAATTTTTTAACATAATTGATAATGATATGAACAATAATGAACTTACGCATGCCCGGTGATGAGGCAGAGTTATCTTCCTTGGAAAAGGACAGAGAATCAGTCTTACACTGGTCAGAGGGGTAACACATCTGATAATAAAATATACTGAAGGCAGCCTTCATCTGAAATACATGCATAGAGAAAGCATGTCAGCTAAAATTGTAGAGCATCTAAGGGATGTACCCAGTAAGCAAAAGGTTTTTTTTTCTTTTCGTAGCCTTTCCAGTATTTACAAATAAAAAGTCTATTCTATATGTTTATCACTGACTGCATTGAAAATATATATCCCAACTTACTCCCTGTGGATATAATTCGTTGGTTATGTACACAACAAGCCATCCTGGGGTTAACATGGCAACCGTCCAAAATGTCATGGTGATGCCAATAAGCACCAAGGAAATTATAGAAACTTTGGAAGCCATTCTCCTGCATATTAAATAAGTAAATGTGTTGTTAGTGTTTACACATATTGATCACTTTAAGTGATGTGTTCAAGATTAATATATGTGTTTGTTTGTGTGACAAAGTTGTTTTATTATTTCAGTCACACTTGAAAAAACACAAATGTTATATCTTTTAGAAAAATTGTTTTGGAATTGATAGTCAAACTTAAATTCCTGATTTCTCTTGAAGAAGAGGGCTAAGGTGTTACAAAGGAAAAACATAGGTAATCAGAGATTACAAAGCTCACTTCTACGAATGTTGTCTTTAAGTAAGGCAAAGTCCCACTAAACTAATAATCTAGTAGTGTGCATCCCTAGATGCAACATTTATGCAATTTTGGTCTGATATGGCTTGCTGCTTGGGAATGGACTTATCTAAATCTTAAAACTAGTCACTCATCCAGAAAATGCAAGTCAAATCCAGCATCTGAAGCAAGTTTGAGAGTGTTCGTCCCTTGATGTATCATCCATGCAAGTTTGGTTCAGATAAGCCTTATAGTTACTTGGAAATGAGATCTGCTCCAAAAACTTTAACCTGGTTACTCATCAGGAAAAATGTAGGTCAGGTCCACCATCTGAAGCAAGTCCAGTGGTGTGCATCCTCAGACATATCATCCATGCACATTTGGTCAATATAGGGCTTATAGTTACTTGGAAATGAGATGTGGTCCAAAAACTTTAACCTGGTCACTCATCTGGAAAATATAGGTCAGATCCAGCATCTGAAGCAAGTCCAATGGTGTGCATTCTTAGGAGTATCATCCTTGCAAGTTTGGTTAACATAGGGCTTATAGTTACTTGGAAATGTCAGATCTGCTCCAAAAACATTAACCTGGTCTCTCATCCGTTATATATAGGTCAGATCCAGCATCTGAAGCAAGTCCAGTAGTGTGCATCCTTAGATGTATCATCCATGCAAGTTTGGTCAATATAGGGTTTATAGTTACTTGGAAATGAGACCTGCTCCAAAAACTTTAACCTGCACCAAAAACTTTAACCTGCTCCAAAAACATTAACCTGGTCATTCTTCAGCTGAAATTGCAGCATCTGAAACCTTGACCGATACAGTGAAACACACTAGAGCATCCTCCATGCATCTCTGATTGATATAGAGCATCAAAGTATTTGAAAAGAAAACTGCTCCAAAAACTAGGACACCGACGGTATTACATAAGCTCCCCCAACTTCGTTGAGGTGAGCTAAAAAAATGAGTTTCTTAGATATTGAAATAAACTTTCTAGATCTATTGCTTGTGTGCCAGGCTGGTAACATTTCAATGATTAAGTTATCAATTACAACACTGTACAACAAAATAATGAAATATTACTAGCTAGGCTACTTCAAGATACTCTTGAGTTTATATAGTTCAGAGAATGATCATATTCAATACATAAAAATAGTTAAATTATTTTAAAATTGATGAAGTTGACAACTTCTCAGAATTAAAATATAATATTAACTAATTTGTCCTTAAGATCTTATTACAATACAAAAATTAAACACTATATAGGTTTAAGTGTTACAAGGGATCACATTTTTATTCCCAATAGCGGGGATAGATTTTATGTGCTCCATAGTGTTAATTTTATTTATAAATAAATCAGGGTACATCATACATTACACTTATTCTAATGTTTAAATAAAATAGGCCTTCTTTTTGATTGAAACTAAAAATTCAACCTGTTTTACCAGAAAATCAGAAGACTATTTCTTGATGTCTGAAAACTCAAGGCCGAAGGATTATTTTTTTAATACCGAAAACATCCCTTGTGTTACAATGTGTATAAACATATATTTTGTGATTTCGACTAGATTCCCCTTACTCAGTGTACTGTAAGCATGGTAAAGTAATTCATTTTGTAACTAATTTAATACAGTAAATGTTAAACTACACGTGTAGACACATGTAGATCACTGAACCGTTCCGCTGGAAAGTCATTCCAAAACTTAATTCTCAACACGAAAAGGAGGGGGTTTACGGGAGAGGAAAGTGTATTGCGAAATACATGAAATATATATATGCAATTATACTAAAAATAAACTATAACTATGACGTAAACAACACATTTTTTTTAATTGGTGCAGTAGTACCGAGACACTTCATCTTCCCTTTGTATATATCTACATCATATATCACATCGCCGGAACCCACGGTTTTCTCTCCGTTACACTTACACACATTCAACAAGGGATGTATATACACTGTAGGCCTACTATTAGTAGATCTATACGTCTCTGATTTATCGTTGATGGTACTGTAACCGAGACCGAAAACCTTCCGACGATGAATGCAAACATCATCAAAATTATACATACCTCAAATATAACAACGTAATCGTACAATCTTACCAAATGCCTTTGTCCGCCAAATATGTGAACACACTGCGGGAAAACTCCCTTTATATGTAAACAAAGAAACCCAGACTCGCAATCGCAGACTTAAAGATCATTGATGCATGAACAACCCGCAGGGTTAGAACAGACTGTCGATTTGGCGCTTTTTTTTAAAATACAGTTTTATTTTTGGCTTGGGAAAAATATTACACTATATGATGAGAATGTGATCAAGAACTACGTACGCTTACTCTCGATTCCTGCCTACATTTCACACCCATATAATTCAATATTAATGGCAATTTGGCCATAAAATCTTTCTTGAATGCAAAGAACTGTTCAACAGTTTAATGGTAATTAATTAATAAGTTTAATACCAGTGATAAATAGTTATTTACCCCTAATCCCAGCTCTTTCAATAAGGGTGGTAGACGATCGATATTTTCCATTGAAATCGGGCTTTAAACCATCACCACATTTTAAAATATTCTTTGATGTAATGTTCTTAACTCTTTTTTATGTTTTACGCATATAAAATTAAACATATATATCAATAATAAAATACAATGTTCTAGTTGTAAACCCCTTTGAAATTAGGGAAAAAAGGGATTTTTGTCGATTTTTGTCTGTAAACATATGTTCCCCCCTTGAAACACAAAAAGTTTTGGTATGAATTTGTGAAATGACAGTCTATATTACTTGTTAAAAGGAATTTTGGTTTCACGGGGGGGGGGGGGAGGAGGGGGAGGGGGGGAGGGGAAGATGTCTTTAAAATATTTTCCGTTTTCCGTTGATTTCTATATAGTGAAAAACGCAAGTTTTACCAGAATTATTAAAAAGTTTTCTCTCTTTGTTTTTTCCCAAATAAATAATGTTTTATGAAAATTCATATAAATATCTTTATAAATATAAAAAAAAAATCATTCAAATATGTTAACTTTTAAAAATTGACTTGGAGGTACATGTAGGCGGGAGAACAATACTATCGTTCACAGTACTTTACAGCTTTTCACCACAGGCACTTGAAACTCAAAACATTCCTTAAAACATAAGCACAAATAGTGTATATTTATTTTATGCTAATGAAAGAAATATATGTTTCTTTTTTATAATAAGCATAACATTGTTTACATTGTACCTATAACAGTTCAATATATATTAAATTAGGACTTGCATAAAAATTTACATCAAATGGAAATACTTACATAAACAAGTGAATGATTGCAATAATTATAACATATGGTTCATTTGAAATATGGATTACAGACTATAAATTTGATATTATATATATATATATATATATATATATATATATATATATATATATATATATATGAGACAAAGAGTTAGCTCTGAAAAAGAATTTCATCTTCAACAAAAACTTTACTTGACTTCTTAAAAAATTCACATAAGGAATTTAATTTTAAGGGGGCCGACTGGGGTTTTCATTGCACAATACTTCGCGCAGCATAGTAAAATAAAGTGTATTTACTCTTTTAAAGCAACTATAAACAAAGTTTATAAAAATTAATAAATTTAGGAAATCTCAGGTTAAAAATTCTAATTACGTTTTTAAATAACTGATTTTTAAAACGATTTTTCAAATGATGGGTATATAGGTAGACGTCGTTATAGTGTGTTTTAACGTTATGAATAACCGAAGTTCTTTCAGAGGGGTCATTAATTATGTCATTAAAAAAAGTATAGATGCTCTTGAAATTTTAAACATAGGAAATTGAGAAAATCACAATCATTTTTATTATTTTTTATGTAAATATGTGGTATCTGTCATGTTTTGTAGTACTCCATAAAAACAGGAAAATATCATGAATTTTGACATTTTGAGATGTCCCCTCTGGAAACCAGACGGTAGAATTTTGTGTTTCTTGCATAAAATGTACAATATAGTATTACTCATCAAATAATATAATTTGAGCAAAAAGTCTATAGTTATTTACTGTAGCATTTGTATTATTTGCTCCAAAGTGCGAAAAAATGGTATTTCCTATATAATCCTATAGTAAATGTATCTGTATTTTGAGATGGTCCATAAAAATACCCAGACGGTAGATTTTCGCTAAAATTGGCATGTATACTGAAGTCAATGTAAGGTACATATTGTATGAAATTAAAGAGTCTCTCCGTAGTAGTTTTCACACAATAAAACGCCAGTCGGCTCCCTTAAATTAAATAAAACTTTCGTTAACATGATCTACATGTATGAACAATCTATGAACAATGGAGCAAAATCTCATTATCTAACTTGGGAAAACTTTATATCTATAGTAAAAATCTTAAATTGCACTGAATACAATTAAATTACAAATTGCATGATTACTTCTAATTTCCTTTGAAAGGGTGTGAAAGATCACAGCTAACAAAATTAAGAATAACTGCACACTCACTATTTTTTTGAAACTGGCAGATATTGTAAAATATGAAAGCCTACTAGGATCAATCTAACAGTGAAAAAAATATAATAAATAATAACACCTTTTTAAAAGGCGTGTTAAAGCGAAAAAAGGCGTAATAACGCGAAAAAGTCGAAATAACGAATAAATAACGAAATAACGAACGAAAAGGTGTTATATGGCCAATAAAGGCCAAATAACGCCTAAATTTCAGTTTGCGTTATAATGCCTTTTAGAAAGGCGTTATTCCGCCTTTCTAAAAGGTGTTATAACCCCAATAAAGGCATAATAATACGAAAAAAGGCGTAATTACGCCTTTTTAAAAGGCATTATTACGCCTTTCAAAAAGGCGTTATATTACTCCCTTTCATAAGGCGTTATTACGCTTTTCAAAAAGGCGTCAAGAGACGATGTTAAGCCTTTTATTTTCAATATATGACTAACTTAAATGCTGACCCTCGGGACATGAATTTCACAATTTATTATAGGGCTAATTTCTATTAAAAAAAAAAAAAAAAAAAAATTAAACAGATTGTAGTTAGATATCCAGAAAAAAAAGAGATTTTTATATGCGTAATATATTTTCAATGTTTATCCAGCTTAGTTCTCTGATGCCAAACACTTTTACCAAGGGTCATGGATTTCACAATTTTGGTTGAAGGCTAATTGCTCATTATATCCATGTAAATTGTTTGCCTGCTTTTCTCCAAGAGGAAAGAAAAAGATTTTCAAATTTGAAATTAATTTTTAATACATGAGCAGCAAAGCTCTAAGCTGCATCTGCCTAAATCCTGGATATTCACAAGTAGAGTGTTGAGCTCTTTTAATACTCATGCAAACAATTGTCTGCAAGATGTGCAGGAGTATGGAAAATATTTTAGATATTGCATGAATAAAAATAGATTCAGTTATTCATAAAATAATAAAAAAAAGCCTCTCCAGTTTTCGCTATAACACCTTTTAAAACAGGCCGCTAGTACGAGTGGGGAGACCTCTACCCCCACTGCACTTTTTGGGAGAATAATCTTGCTGTAGTTAAAATATGAGGCAAGAGGAATATTCACTTAGTCGTATCTAGGAAAAGGGGTGGGTGTTCTAGACCCCCTCCTTGAATAACAAGTTTCGTTGTCATTAGTTGTCATGCGCGGATCAAGAAGGGAGGGGAGGGGGGGTCGTGGGGGGGGGGGTTCCGAACCCCTAGGATTTGCAGAGTTATTAAAAGTATGTACTGAAGCAAGTAAAAATGACTTTGGAATCCCCCTCTTCCGAAAACAGAGACCCCAATATCACCACCACGAAATTTTTACACCCTTGGGAAATGGATTTTAAGTTTTTTTTTTTGTTTTGGTTTTGTTTTTTTTTTTTTTGTTTTATCTTGTCAAGAAAATTTCTGGGTTTAATACGTTTGGGAAGGGAATTTAGGTTCCCCCACCCTTTTTTTTTTTTTGCTTGTCAAGAAATTTCTGGGTAGGAATTTTTTTCACTGGGGTAAGACCCCCCCCCCCCCTTGAAAAAATTCCTGGATCCGTACCTGGTTGTTATATTAATTTATCTACCCTGAAGTGATAAAACAATAAAAATAATTTCTATAATTGCAAGCAGTAATATATATCACCCCGAAATGACCTCCGCGGTGCCATATTGGAGCTGAAAGCAGATTAATCACTACTATTTTAAAAATTTATTTAATAAATTTAGCAATTTTTTCTTTCAAGGGCAGCCATTTTGGAAATTTTATAATTAAGAAACCTGAAGAGACACTTACTCATCAATATTATGCCGTATGAAATACCTATAGAGACAGAGAAAAAAAATGAAATTACAAAAGAAAATTTCCCCTTTCTTATTCTTACGGCAACAGTTAAAAAGTTTGTCCAATTTAACCGATTCTATTTCTTTGCATAAATCAATTTGACTGAAAATTTCATTTAATGTTTAAAACATGTAGGTGGGCCAATAGAAAAAAATTATATTAAAACCTTTCATATTTCCTGTTTTCAGCCAACAGTGACCATTTTGAAATTTTAAATTCTGAATGCTCAACTAGACTTGGTGATTATTAAATACTCAGAAGTTTCATTAAGATTGTCATTTAGCAATTTTTGCGAACGTATGCAGACAAAATAATAACAATATTTCGCCGGACTCCGTTCGACAATAAAAAAAGTATTATGATAAATTGAATAATGCGGATAATAATCATCAAATATTATCATATGACAAATTCATGCTGTTAAAACGGTATCATTTTGATATGTTCATTATCCTCGTAGATAATGAGTTCTCTTTTTTAACACATCGATACTTTTAAAATGGGAAAAAAATGTTACGATACGAAAATTTTTTTTAAATTCAGAATTAATTGGAAAAGGCGATTGAAAGTCGAGAAACATATGTCAAATGTCAGGTCAACGTATCCAACATGATCAAAAGATGTTGTTTCACACTGTAATCACTTTCCTTTGAATGAGATTTCCCTCCAATAATTGACAGAGACATTGCTTTCTAAGCCAGGTATTATGGCGGTTATAATCGTATACACCTAGCTGGAACCATTCCGCCAAAAGTCCTAAGCACTGCAACTGTTCCAATTTTTCTTCAATTTTCGCCGCAGCCACATTCTTAAAAGGAATAATATTTTTCAGCAATTCTAACTTCATCAGTTACAGTAAAACAATATTTCAGTAAGGAAAACATCGTACTTCACAGAGGTTCATTTACTGTATCATTTAAAATTATTCAGAGATTTAGACAGAAAAAAAAACTTGCATCGCAGATTTATACTGCCTGGTCAAAAGAACAGCAAACAGAGCTATGTAAAAGTAATTTTTAACGAATCAGATGTAAACAGGCTTCTCAAAATACCTTAAGTTCGTCCTGATCCAAATGGAATTCTTTTTTGTTAAGAAGAATATTCACATATTCCTAAAAAAGGAAAACAAATCACGGCTACCTAACGTGATTTTTTTTTGTACATATATGAGCTTATACAATTATATAAAAAGTTTTTTTTTCTTAAAGAGATATTAATTATACCTGGCATGGCGCTGTATTGTAGCGAATTAACATCAACTGAAATGTTTAGTTAAGGTACACTTTTTGGATTTTTTTTTTAATTAGCGAAATGATGAAACTTTTTTAAAGAATATTTTTACAAATATATCCAAAAAAAATATAGATAAATAAAACTAAATGATTCCTCATAGAGTCTAAAAGAGTAAAGTTATAGATTTTTAGCTTGGGATAAAAGCTGCAATATGTCAACAGTTTCTGTGATTTGCGAAACTGGTACAATTCTGTAAAATTAAGAAGTAAAATGAATCATAATTTCAGAGGATACTGATGGCTGATGAACACTGGAATCTTCATACACAATCAAACATTTTGTTTCCCGAAAATACTTTTTGTTCACAAAATGCCATAATTTGTTTTGTACGTTGGCTTTCATCTGCAGTTGTTATATAAAAAAAAAAATTAAAATGATTAAACATTTGATCGATCAGGTATGCATATATACAACTTCATACAATTTTTTAACATGTAAAATAGCTTTTAAGAAAGATTCTGACCTTTCTTCGTGAGACGATTGTTCCAAGGACAAAAAAAATGTATAGGGCAAATCCAAGAAAAAGTGCGAAGGGGAACGTTGCTTTGGACATGTTTCTGTTATCTCTACTGACTAGTACAGCCATGTATTGAAGCGTCATTGTAGAGGACACAGCGATAGCACCTAGGAGTACGGCTGCAGCGTGAGTTAATTTAGTTAAAGCAAAGATCTTGTAGAACTTCAGAAGACACTGGCTTGACACCAATGTTGCAGCCGCCTCAAATTGTTGTTCACACTATTAAAAAAAAATAAAATCGATGACAAAATATAAATACATGATCTTGGCATTTTCAGCTTAGTGTTTGATAGGTTCTGTTAATATGAAGCAATTGGAAATGACGTCACTTCCTACAAAATATTGTCAAGGAGTTGTAAAACAAATAAGTGAAGATAAAAGAAAATAGAGAAATGTATAAAATTGTAACTTATATACCAGGTTCAGTAGTAATGAAAATCAACAAAGAATGCAGTTTTTGTTGAAATTACACACTAGTTATAACAAAGTTTCATGATAAATTAATCAATCTGTGTTGGAATTACATGTAGTACCGTTCTGATTGCAAAAGTGCCAAAAATAAATTACGAGCAAAATGATATCTTTTAGGGATGTCAATTTCACTTGGATAGGCAAGTCGAATAATCGGGTGCTTTAGTCGAACGATGCATGGTCGGGTACTCATTAATATATATATATATATATATATATATATATATATATATATATATATATATATATATATATATATATATATATTGCGATGCCAGGCTTTGGATTTAGAGACTGATGCAATATATTCCATGTACGCTACCATCACACTCTTAGTATTTTATTATCAACATTGAATTAGAAATAATTATTTAAACTTATTGTAATTAATTTCAATTTTTTTTATTTTTAATCGCATATGTTGTCTAAATAAGTTTTTCAAGTACTTTCGCATGTCCTCTCTAATAACACGTGATTGATCTATCACCTGAGACCTTTTTACATGCCCAGTTCCAGCTAAGTCTGTAACATAACTGGTAAAATTTTTAGTGTACTTCCTATCAAAACATAGAAAGATTGCGATAAATGTTAAAATTATGAAATGCTGTATAAACAAGCAATACAACGACAAATTGGATTCATACGGGGTGTTTCATAATATATGTTACATTTTGAATCTTTAATTTCACAAACACAAGAAAAAAGATATAGACAAGTGTTTTTATCTACTTGATGCATGTATCTATAAGATTCATTATGTTCAATTACCGACTAAAATATTCCACACTGGACGAAATCTCAAACATTAATGAAAATTAGTGAAATTTCTAAATTACGTCATTTTTGCTACGTTGAATTTCACAACGTCAAAAGCCCACATTACATGTTCTTAATCATCTCCACTATATCAACTACAAATGAAAGTTGCTTCTCAAAATTTGTATAACTTTGTCACATATATTTTGCTTAGACACTTTTCATTTGAAGGTTTATATTTCTTTAGAGCTCATTCAATATCTGTGGCCTAGGATTGTAGACCCTGTTCCTAAACAACCGCTACAGAAAAAAAAACCCAAAGATTGAGATTGGCGAAAGCAGAGGCCAAACCCTTTTCTTAGGGAATTGCATTATTGAAAAATTGTACTCTGATAACTTCATATTATATTTCAAAGTTCAATATATGCTGGGAATGCTGATATTACCAGCATCAATTTCTGAAAACATCTATCTGACGCTTTTCTCAGGAGTTTGCTAAACTATCTAAGTCTCCACTTTAGAAAAATATTCAAATTATGACATCGGCATTTATGTCACAATTAATCATCGTGATACCATGATTTCCTTGACCTTTTCACATGGAATAAAAATGCAGGATTTTATGTTTAAAATGATATATAGTTTGTAGTAGAATTATGATAGGTAAGAAAAATAATCAGATTTAAAAATGTAACATGTATATTTTGAAACACTCTGTATGAAACATGGAAAAACATCTGTAAATTACACACGCATTACGTGTACATACATGTATATGTGTTTGACGACTAAAAATCAACGTGAAAATGATTTCCTTACTATAATTAATGAAGTAGGAATGGTTTATGCCTTACCCTATGAGTTTTAGTCACGAAAACACCGATGTTTGAAAGATGAGGTGAATCCAAATTTATTTCTTTGAATTTAAGATTACTGTAAATAGCACGTTTTTAACGAGTTACCGAGTAAAGAATCTTTAGTCGATATTCGGTATGACCGAACGATACTCGAGTAATCGAATACTCGTTGACATCCCTAATTTCTTTCTTATGAATAATAAAAAAATAATTTACAAAAGCTGAAATGTTATAGTCCTATACATTTTGCAACCAAAGGAACGAGCAAATCATGTAATTAAAAAGTGAAAACTGATTTTCTAATTGAAACTTGTCTTGTACAGGATAAGTGCATTAATTACATTTTACGATACTATTGGCGTACATTCAGAGATATAAATTTACCTTCTCATGAATGCTTTTCAAGTATTCTCGCTCTCTGTTAGTGAGATTACCAGTTTCAAAAACATAGCCTTTTTTACGATATGGTTTTTGTTGTATAAATGTCTTCGACATCAGACGTGCTCCGTTTTGATTCTTGATTTCCTCCGCCGTTAATTCTTGTTAAAGCAAGAAAAGAAGTATGTTCATTTTATATCTCATGGGTATGGTAAAGCTCTTTAAAAAAGTCCTGTTTATTAGTTTTCTTTACATCTCTTCAAACATACTGTATTTCACTTGCGTAAGACCAGAAACAAAACAAAAAACAACTGCAGGTGAAAGTCCCGAACAGGACACTTATGTCAATTGAGCAGAGTACATGTTTTATGTAAAAGTCGATCCCCCATTTTAACTACATCGATCACTTCTCAAGTGTCCAAAATTCTGACAGACTTGAATCAACATGATATAGGAATGTTTCATGAAATATGAAGATAACGAACAGTATTCAAGCTCATAGTCCCCTTAAACAATTCAAATCAGGAGCAGAGCAAACACAGGCCTCAAAAAACATCAGAGGCGGGATGGTGCCATGGAGGAGTGAGCATCCCCTGGCGACCGGTCACACCCGCCATGTGCTCCTTGTCATGATCGGGAAAATCGGAAAATATCCGTAGATAATTCAGTGTTTAAATAATGGCCTAATAATTAGCATGAAAAACGTCAGTTAGTATTTGACTTAATGATAGATGGTATTGCTGACAAGGTCATTGTTTCGACCATAGAACTTGCGAAATGATGACTTGATATCCTTATTTCATCAACTTGTTCATCAGTAGCTTTCCTTGTTTAAGAAATTGTTCGTACTGAGAGCATGCTCTGATGTATTGACACCTGCTTATTTAAAATTTCAGGAAAAAAAATGAAATTTTGATCCCTAAATAGGACTCCACCCAAACCCCAAGGGTCATAATGTGATTAAAATTTAATCTCCACTTCCTGACCGTTTGCATATTTAACAGATATGAATATTCATGGCCACCCTGTTCTTGAGAGGAAGTTTTTAAGATTGTTTCCCTATATATTTCTCTGATCATTGATCCTGTTTTGGCCCCACCCTACCACCCCCACCCCCGGGGCGTCGTCATAATCTGAACAAACTTGAATTTGCACAAGGATGCTTGCAAATTAATATGAGTAATCATGACCTTGTTGTTCTTGAGAAGGAGTTTTTTTTAAATGTCTCATATATTCCTATGTAAAGCTTTGTTTCTCTATTGTAGCTCTACTTCATCGCAGGCCAATGGTTTGAACAAACTTGAATCTACAATATATCAGGAAGCTTCTAGATAAGTTTCATCTTTTCTGGCCTAGTTCTTCTTAAAAAGAAGATTTTATAAACCCTTTATTGTCTTTTCTTAATTATTTCCCATTGGAAGAACGTATTGCACTTTATTTCAACAAATTTAATTTTCCTTCAAGCAAAGATACCTTGTGCCAATAAGAAAATGAAAATGTGAGTAGTTCACCACGGTGATTCCGACTACTACACCTAAGACGACAGACATTGGACAAATTTTGATCAGAAAAGCTCATTTAAGCCTTCTCCTAAGGTGAGTAATAAATCTTTAACATTCCTTTTAAGTTATAAAGCATATTACTCAAAAAAAAAAAAAATCAAAGACACCACGGAGTTTGACACCATTCCCTCATATTTGGATATCTTACTAGCGAAAGACATTGATGGCAAACTTACAACTAAACTTTATGATAAATGTAATGATTTTGACTATCGTCACCTTCCCTTATTTCTGTAGCAATATCCATTATCACATGCAGATAGTGTTTCGTCTCACAGTTGATTTCATACGCAACAGCATGTTCTTATGAATATTTTTTAAACGAAGTAAGCTATTGACAAATAAGTTGATAATACAAGAAATCAACAATCTCTTTTAAAGTCAACATTTCGCAAAATCTATGGTCGATAATCTTGTTTGCAAATACAATCTGTCCTTAGGTCGAATGTTGACTGACATCTTTCATACAAATTGTTAGACCTAATTGACTAGGATTTCTTTGTTAACCCGATCATGACAAAGAGAATACGGCGGGTGTGACCGGTCGACAGGGGGATGCTTACTCCTCCATAGTACCTGATCCCACCTCTGATTTTTTAGAGGTGCGTGTTTGCTTTGTTCAAAATTTGTACCGTTTCAATAGACTTTTGAGCATGATTACTAATTACTGTTTATTATCTTCATAGTTCACTTTATTATACCCCCGCTTGAAAAGCGGGGATTGTTTAGTGGTGTTGGTGTCGGATCGTTCGTCCGTCTGTACATATGTTCCTCCGTCCTTAACGCTTTGGGGTACCCATCTCTTATACGCAACTCCTCTTATACCACTGAATAACAAAAATGAGATTTCATAGAATCTTTGCTACACAGTGCCATTGTAGACCTTCTATTTTACTTTTTGATTGGGCATATATTTCGGGTTTCCCATAGCAAAAACATAGACTGCCATTCTTTCTATAATACTGGGGGTACCTGTCTCTAATACCAACTTCTCCTGTACCACTGAATAAAATTTAATGATACTTTCACAAAATCTTTATTACGTAATCCATTATGCACCTCATACTTTACTTTTTGATTGGACACATATTTCGAGTTTCCCATAGTAAACATGGACACGGTCATTCTTTTTATAAAATCGGGGGTATCCATCCCTTATCCGCAACTCTTCCTATACCACTGAATTAAATCTAATGAGATTTTCTCAAAATCTCTTTTACTCAGTGCCATTGTGACCTCTTATTTTATTTTTTGATTGAACATGTATTTCCTGTTTCACATAGCAAAACATGGACAATTCCATTCTTTCTTTAATAAACGAGATACCCATCCCTTATCCGGAACTCCTCCTTTACCACTGAATAAAATATAATGATCCTTTCACAGAATCTTCATTACATAGTGCCATTGAGCACCTCCTATTTTATGCTTTGATCAGACAGATAATAGGGCTTTCCAAAAGCAAAAAATTGACTTTGCCATTGTATCATATGGGAGCGGGATATTATTTGTGAGCTCAGTGCTCACAGTACCTCTAATATCATTCAGAGTTTACATTGCTGCTATGCTAATAATTCAAGGTATAAACAGAAATGACCTGAACAGTATTGAAATAAGCTAACGTCAAATTCAGAATCACACTCTGATAGAGAACTATATATATATTTTTTTATTTTTCCGAGAATGTTCTCATTTGTCTAAGTTTACCCCCTAGAATTTCACATTTACCTTCCAAGGATGAGATATGAGATTGATAAATGGCTTTGGGCATCTAACATTATTATATTTATACAAATATCAAACTTTTATAAAAGGGTTACTGCTTACTTGATATCGTAAAACTTTATTGCTGGGTAGGTAGTCTAGGAGTACAGTTTTTTTAGGTTACATTTTAAGACGCTGGAGGTAGACTAAAAAGGTAATAATTTATTCACCTCTTTTCCACAGACGTTATACATTAAAATTAGGCCATGAAAGTTAAGAGTGTAATCAATATTTTAAAAAATAATAATAATGAACAACACATGATGCATGATGACAACGAAAACGGATAGCTTATATCACCCCATAGGATCACCTGGCTTCTTTTTATTTATTTAATTTTTTTATTGCAACTGATAAGCATAAATGGCATGACAATGCATACGGTTTTACGCTTAAATACCTTGTTCACCTTGCTTTACAATTCTTTTCACAGCCTCTGAAATAATTAAAGCATGTTTGTTAACGTGTTAGATACTTTAGATGCTGATCAATAAATTCTCTTAGGAATGTTATCTTATAATTTATCTAATAATATACGGATATATACGAAGATATTGCCGACTCGGCTTTATGCAATAATTAATCAATCAATCAATCAATCTAATAATTTAATTCTGGTTGTAACGCACTATTTGATTGGCAAGAATATTAATTTTATATCGTATAACTTCTATAACATACGTCACAATGACTTACATGTACGTCCAAAAATTATCAATCCACCCGATGTTACATTTAAAATTTGTACAAATTGAAATCAATTTCCACGACTAATCTTCTTTTCTTACACCAGATAAAAGAAAATCATATTTTGAGGAATGAATTGAAAAGCAAGCAAAGTTATATTGTATAACCTGGGTCCGTTCTCTTGAATTCATTCCTTAAATCTTTTAGTTTACGTAGTAATTCAACTCAGACCTGAATGATAATATGCGTCCATTATCTTTGCAGGTACATCTTCTTCCTTCTGTGCATCTATATATCTGTACCTCTTCAGAAAGATTGGAAATTTTTCATCCTCAATTGGGTGCAGTAGAAGAGGTATAATCTTAAGAGAGTCAATAGCTTCATGGGCCTCTGACATACACCAGTCACTTTCATTAAAACATGATTGTGACGTAAACCTTTTGTTTGTGTTGTCCATTCTATAGCTTAATGTTTAGCTAACTCCTCAAACAATCCATTAAGTTACCTGTAAGTGTCCATTCTTTTTGGAAAACTGTCCATTCTTTTAAGAATGGACAGTTTTTTTTCAAAAAAGAATGGACAGTTAAAACAAACAGAATGGAGAGTTACAGGTAAACTTTGGAATGTATTCAAGAGGGAAACAAAAACAAATACATTAAATACTTTTTAATTTACATGTAAATAACAAAAAGAACGTGGAAATCAAAGTTAATCCAGAACACAATGTCTGCACAGCATCCACTCGATTTTACTCTTTTAAATCCATGAGTAATGCACATTATTTCAATACTCAAAACTTAATTTTAACAAAACTTGAATTCAAATGACACAATTTCACATTTGATTAAAATTTCGTAAAAATCATTCCCTCGAGGAGAATTCATTTTCAAATAGAAGTACGTCTAATATTAAATTCTCCACCCCAGAAAACTGTTTGCACCATGAACACTACACTGCTGCAGTTAATATTTCGGTAGAAAATAAATAAAAATGAAACATTTCCAAATATGATTTGAAAAACATTTCAGGTCGAAGATCGGCTCATAATGGGTAATCCAACACTCAGAACACAATTTGCATCTCACCATTACACTGCTGCAGTTAATATATCCTCAAAAATAGAATTCAAATAAAACATTTCCAAGTTTGATTCGAATTTGATCATCTGTATCTGTCGTCGACGTTCATTTTTGGGTCAAAATTTGGGTAGTATTTCTTTTACTCTTTTCTGTTTCCAGATCCAAATATCACTAATTTTGCGCATATTTTGGTTTATTAGATTTTGATTCTCTCATATACTCTCTCCATCACAGGAAAACATGTATGCCTTTACAACGCAAACTGTAAACTGATTTTGAAGCATCGCATACTTGTATAAATACTAGTATCCCACAAAATCCACCTGTAACTGTCCATTCTTAAGACAAAGACCTTTTGTTATTTGCATCTGGAAACACAATTGCTATTCAACAAATTGCTCTGCATCCCTAGCTTACCTGTGACTGTCCATTCCGTAAACAATGAACTTGTCATCGTATGTGTGCTGTCATTTTGTACATTTTTATTTAATTTTCAGAACAAAGGAAATCATGTTTTAAGTAGGAGAAAGGCCTCAAACTGTCCATTCTGTGAGAGAAAGAACTAATCTCGGGCCTACGGCCCTCGATTAGTTCTTTCTCTCGCAGAGTGGACAGTTTTCGGCCTTTCTCCTTTACATAAAAGCAGGGCTCATCACAATTAAAACTTTTACGCTTTTTCCCATTTCAGTTTTGATATTGTCATCCAAAGGTTTTCCGGGCACGAAATCTCTGTCAAACTGCATGCATCTGAAGAAGAATCTCTTCTCCAACTCTTCGCATATTTTATTTACTTTTTGGATATCTTTTGAGGAACATGAAATAAATAGATGATATTTTTTACCTGGGGGAAGCTCCACTTTCTTTCCATTAGGATAAAAAAATCCTTTCTTCCTTAGTGTCTGATGTACATTCCCATGGAGTTTTTACACTGGTTTCACTATTGAGATCATTTTGAAGGCTGTTAGGGTCAGATTCACGTGTTATGTTAAATGTTTCGTTAAGGCTTATAATTTCTATACAATTTCCCCCTCTTTTTTCGCTCGTTAAAAGATTGTCCTTCTCAGTGAATGAATCATCTGACATCGTGAGAAATTTCAATGAAGAAAGTAATAGTTTTCACTCTGTGAAGATTTATCGTGTGCAATCATTGATTTAACTTGAGACACATGTTGTATTACCAGTAACAACGAAATCAACATAACAATTTAAAATGCGCAGGCATATTCTGAAAATGGTTAAAAATAGATCACACATAAGCAAATAGGTAATTCATATAATGCTATTTATGTAAAAAGGGGGAAACCTTAAATATATTTTTTGATATACTTGAATAGAATGTAAAATGGATGTATTTCTATGGAACGCCGGGACTGTCTTATATGAGGATTAAACATTATATGCAGTGTTCTCTTCATTATATGTGGTACTATTTTGATTATATGAAGTAGTATTTACAGTATATCGTGTGCAACTTCCATTATTTACAGTACTTCTTTCATTATATGATGTAGATGTGTCATTATGTTATGTACATCTATCATTATATGAGGTGTTTTTATCATTATATGAAGTGCTCTTAACATTATATGCGGTAGATCTAACATCATATTGCAGTGAACACAACAATATACATGTATCATGTACTTCTCACTTTATATACAGTATATTCATCATTATATGTAGTATTTCTGTTATGATGATGATGATGATCGTTAAATATTATGCCCGGTCCTGTTAGCATTCCGTGCGGTAGATTTTGCATTTCGTTATGATGTAGACACAGTATTATATGCGGTGCTCTCTTCTTTATGTGTATAAGACTGGTACCCTGACATTGGTTAACGGGCGCAAGCGCCCTAAAAAACGTGTTATTCCTAGCGGCAGCGACTGGAATCAAGGGCAGAGAACCAGTGCTATATGTGTATGATCTTTCAGAAGCTACCTTTCGGAACTCTCTGTTAAAAATTCTGTTCTTCTTTTTATCGACCTTGAGAACTCCGACCTCAGTACAATAAAAACATGCGTATATACTTTAAAGCAGTTAATAAGTAATGCTCCGTGAACAGGTTAAAATGTTTTTAAAGATATGAAGTAATAGAGTAAAATAAAATCCATTCTATTTCATGGTATGAAGAAAAGAGAGAGAGAGGGGGGGGGTATGATAAAAATATTTTGGGAGTGGAAAAAAATTGAGGCATTTTCTATCTTTTTTGTGAACAATATGACATTCAAAAAGATTCATTTCATATATAGGACAATCAATGTCAAAAACTAACTGCATTCCTATGCCTTCGAGTAAAGCAGGGCTTAAACAACGACTTATAGAAAACACTATATGTATTTATTTATTTTTTCATATATTTGTTTGTTCATTTTTAGGGGTGGGATGTGCTAAATTTTCACAATGTACATTATACACTTTTAACTCTCATTTTATTTGGTAGAGGGGGTTCTACATATATATATATATATATATATATATATATATATATATATATATATATATATATATATATATATATATATATATATATATATATATATATATATATATATATATATATATATATATATATATATATTGTATTCAATTTTACCACATATATTTTTAGAAGTAAAATCTTGAAGTACAACCCAAGACTCAATACATTTTCTGTTTTGAAAATCGTTTATCTTTTCCTGATACATTACATAACATTCATATAGTATAACTAAAGACAATTTCAACAATTTTTTTATACGCCATAGTTTAACAATACAATGGAACAATAAAATTATTTCAGTAATAAGTGCATCTCTCTCTCTCTCTCTCGTTGTAAACTACTGAAGTATTGATATGACTTCGAATTTCCTTTAATCTAAGGATAAATGTTGTTTTTTATGTGATTATTCCGCGATGCTTTGGCCGACGTGTGGTTGATTACCATATTATTAAAGATAACCTAAAATCATTAAGAATTTTCATATCTAACAGTGGCGTAATTGTATATTTTTAAATTAATAATTAATTAACTTGAATTGACAACAATTAATTTTTTTTATGGCTCCCCACCCGAATTTACCTAATCTTTGTGGATAAACTAGCTTTTTTCTGAACAAACTTAAATTTGTTCATTATTTTGTTGCAAAATATTGATTTTTTTATCTGATTATTTTTGAATACTTTTTAAATAAATTTCTTTTTCATGTTCTAAATTTGATTACGTCGAAAATTATGAAAATTCTCCTAGCAGGGTCCTGCCCTGGACCCGCTGGGGCTTTGAGTGGCCCCCAGTACTCTCATCGTAATTTGTGCATATACTTCCTTAAAGTTCTAGCTACGTCACTGTCTAAGAACAAAAAAGGTAGAACTTTCTAAATTTAACAAGAGGGGTTCCGAAAGGTAGCTTCCGAAAGATCATACACATAAAGAAGAGAGCACCGCATGTGATACTGTGTCTACATCATAACGAAATTCAAAATCTACCGCACGGAACGCTAACAGGACCGGGCATAATATTTAAGGATCAGCATCATCATAACAGAAATACTACATATAATCATGAATATACTGTATATAATGTGAGAAGTACATAATATATTGTTGTGTTCACTGCATATAATGTTAGATCCACCGGATATAATGTTAAGAGCACTTCATATAATGATAAAACGCCTCATATAATGATAGATGTACATAACATAATGGCATATCTACATCATATAATGAAAGAAGTACTGTGTATAATGGGAGTTGCACACAATATACTGTAAAAACTACTTCATATAATCAAAATAGTACCACATATAATGAAGAGAACACTGCATATAATGTTGAATCCTCATATAAGACAGTCCCGGCGTTCTATATATTTCTACACTTATTTGTGTTTTTCCATTTGGCGAAGGTAAGATATGTTTGTAACCATGAAACATATTATTTTTTGTATGTAAATACTGTGGTTTTATCATTATTCGTGGAACACCGATTTTCGTGGATTTCGTTGTCGATTAGATCCACGAAATCAAATGTTCATCGAAGTTTGGTGCCTCCATTTTTATTTATAAAAAAGCTTTTAAAAACCCGACTTTCGTACTAATATGCAAATACCCCCCCCCCCCTTTCCCAACAGGTTGACTTTATAAACGTACTTGAGTCAGTTTAAGAATATAAAAAAAGAGGAAGAAATAATTTTAGATAATTATCTGGACATTTTTAGTAAAAATATTTAAATATTCTGCACGGAGATAAACAAACAACACGTAAATCCGTCAATGCGGTGCATACTGATTATACCAATTAGTGGTATTACCCAAAAAGGATGATAATCTGGCGTAAATGTGTTAAATTTGTTATTCTCAAACAATCTAATGGTCCAATCCCCATTATCACCCGCACAATGAAAAACAACAGATTTTCGTTAAATAAAAATTCCAGTAGAAATAATTAATTACTTTCTCTCCAAAACAGGCTAAATTCATACAAATTATCAACACAATTTAATGCTAATTTTACTTTTATCTGTTTGTTTAATTAGAAACATATTTTTTGTTTAACATGAGATAACGGGTAATTTTGTATGTTGAGAAAGTCCTGCCATTTGGAAGCCATTCACGGCTTAATCGTTTGTCGTCTATTTTGCATTTGCATTTTGGGAAGTAGTATCCAGTGAGCGTGGATGTGTTTGTTCGGGGATCTACAAACAAGGGGGTCTGGATGTCTCTGTCAAGTCTAGTAACACACGCCGTGCATTTGAAAATACTTATCTAACACCATTTTGTAAATTGAAATACTTAATGTTCATTTTATAATTACTTTTAATATCCTGTTGCCACACTTAATTATCGTCCGTATGAGCGCCTAAAAGTTAAAATTCAAATTGGCTTAATATTTTGAGATACTTGCATGTCTTTTTCACGTTGATTAAAGTCTATTTAATTAATTGTTTTAATAATCTGTTTCAATATCCGATATTTAATGGAGCTCATAGTGTTATATTGGAGACGGTATTGAATACTTCACCCTTTATTGTTATATAAAATATATACTGCGTTGTAAACGCTTGAAGGTTCCGACTTTTAAAAATACAGATGGGTAAAATATAAAAAAAATAAATCAAAGAGTTTTCACCTATTAGTGATTGTTTTCAAATATTTACGTACTCTTAACATTGTAAATGGCATGAAGGTTCCCGCTAAAGCATACGGCGACCAAAAAAAATGAAAAGATAATTTTTTCCTGTTAGGATCATTATCCACTAATTTACGTATCCTCGAAACTGTGATTTTTACTAAATCCACGAAATTTGATGCCGATGAATATTAATGAAACCATGTAGAGTATTGCACTTATTATCTACGTATGCACAAACACTAGATTTATAAAGTCCAAAGGTGAGAGAGAGAGAGAACAAAACACAGGAAAGGAACTCCAAATTAAAAATTTTATTTAAACTTCGAATCACAATTTTAAGTCACCCTGGCAACAATGGTGATATTGCTTTCTGCTTTCGGTGCTTGTCCGTCGCTATGCGTCAAACGTAAAGTTTTTAACATTTTTATCTTTTCCTAAAGCGGTCGAATAAATTTTGAACAAATTTAGTATGTAAAATCTAGGAATAAAAGTAATATACGTTAAATTCATTCCTCCGGTCCCTTTTTGGCCAAAAGGTTGAACTAAAACATCAAGATTCATACAAACGTAAATCAAATATGATTCAAACCACAGGAGAGCGCAAAGTAAGCTACCAATATTACAAAGCTTTCAACAGGCTCGTTTAAAATAAGTATTTAACAAATTCTGTAATCGCTAGTCTTTCTAACAAACAAGTGCTATCGTTAGGTTCAAGTAATTGTTTTGCCATTGTTTTCACGCCAAATTGAATACGGTTTATTCCCGTTTATATGAGACATACAAAAAGTTACGGGAGGTGTGACAGGTCAACAGGGGCTATTTCCTCCTTCTAGACACTTGATCCCACCTCTGATGTTTCTAGCGTCCGTATTTAAGGTTCATCATACCTCTGTTCAGTCAAATAAATTTTATTATAGTATACTTAATATTTTCCAAAAGAAATACAATTTATTATTAGAATGCACACCATTGTACTACACCTTGCAGGGCGAAATTCGACAGAAAAGTACTTTTAGTGTGATAAGTTTACAACGAAATATCATATTACATGTTACGTATATTTTTTTCCAGTGAGAGGTATCTCTCTGTTCAGAGATTCAATGAGCCCGAAAACCTTTTTTTCAATTTAATAAATTATTTATTAAATTTAAAATATTGTTCACTGTTCTTTATCTTCGCCATTTTCATTGATAATATCATTAAATAATATCTATATTAAAAATTTTAAAAATATTAAAAATTTTAAAGCCGCATTATAATGAATGGCTAAAATAAAATTGAAACAAGGGGCCCATGGGCAACAATAATTACCTGCGTCACGTAGGTCATGTGTTTTAGAATCCTAAAGATATTTCCCTATTTTTTCCATGAACAATTTCACCCCCATATTGTGGCTTCTCTCTCGTCTCAAGGGACTTGATGTAACCAATCTTGAAACCACAGAAAAGAAGATGGGCGTATTTGGCGTGTGATCTGCAGGAATCATGTGTACGAAACATTTATAGTTTAAGGGGGACCGACCCTCTGATAAGAGAGATAACTTTCCAAGTAAAATATCCTAGTATTACTCAGTTTACTTTATCAGAGTTTAATTATCGAGACCTTTGAGCAGTCAATTCGATCAAACTTAACGTATGATGGAAACACTACCTTATATTTCCTTTGACTGTACTTTTCAAATTGTTTTATTATGTTTGACCAAAAAAAAAACCCATTTAAATCCAGTTTTTAAACCCTTAAAAATTGAATAAGTTCAATGGTTTAATGTATCAAGCACCAAATATAGAATTTTTATCAGTATTACATTTTTTTCCAATGAAAAAATATTCATAAGAAAGATAACTCTTGCTAACAGATGTATTGTTTTCTTACACCCACATATAACATTGTGATTTTCTGACTTGGGAATTTAGTAGGTATGACACTAAATGTTATTTTCATATACACCGCATATTTCTAATTTTATGTTGTGATAATAAATTATTAATCTTTCTAATCTCTGTGTTAAAATTTCTTTCTATTATGATTTGACATAAAAATCATTTCTGAAAAAATAAGCAGCGCTTCATACCTCATACTATTTTTCATTTGATTTTGATGCTATAGCTCTTGATGAAAATCAGTGTTGGGAAGTTTAAAAAAAAATCGTGAAATTTGGAGCAGAGGGTCATTAGTCCTTAAATGTCATTGATTTGGTCGGCCTACCACAGCTGGACAGACTTCACAAAGTTACGCACATACAAGCATAAGACAATGTTACATTTAGTTTGAAATACCTTGTCAGATTGTTACATTTAAGCCCGCTTATTTTAATAGTTACGATAATATAGTAACACAGTGACTATAAAAACCTATAAGATAATAGGGTATAGTTAGTGTATATCAAAGATTCAGTAGGAAGGAAGAATTGCCTTCGTTCTCGGTGCAACTGAACCAAAATTTATCTAATTAAAAATCTTAATAAATCAGTAAATAAAATTAAACTGACAAAGGAATTGATTGATTGCATTAAAAAAAAATAATGTCTCATGCGAGGATCGAACCAAAACTTTCCAGTTCCAGTGCGCTGGACAGGTTACGCATACTACTTAGCTATCATCGCTACATACGGCATATGGATTTGAAAACGACAATGAAGAACCACATTTACACAATGGGACTTTTTTGAAAAAAGTTCATTTTTATGGTGTCTGGGTCTTCTCTCCGTAATATAAAAATGTTTGCTGTTTCTTTTAATTAAAATGCACGCAAAAAACGTTTTAAATTATGGAGAGATGACCCAGAGATGGCAAATTTTTAGATAAACGTGTTTAAAAAATTGTAACATTTTGTACCAAATGACTCATCTAGCCAATTTTCAAGTTCTTTTTTAGCAAATCAAAATACAATATCGGGAAAATAATTCCATTTCCCATTTCACAGGAACCCGATACACCTCAAAAGAATGCAAACATCTCATGTGACATGTCAATGAAATTTTCACTTGTCAAGTGTGCCTAGATTTCTGCCGAATGCCAATCTAAGGTGCCCGCGTTCTTTGAGAGTTTTAATGTTTATAAATGACCAACATGACCTTTTTGCTCTGAAGAACCCTTTTAAAGTACAGGCCGTATTATAGCATGGATTTTTCCGTCCGTCCATCTGTATATCCCTTCGTCTGTCTGTCAACTTTTGCTTGCTTTGGTCATATATTTTACATTGTGATGCTTGGTCACCTGATGCATTTTGGGGAACATTTGTGGCTCAATCCAAAAAAGGTTACCATGGCTTTTGGGCCTTATTATGGAATTTAATGTTTTTTTTAAATTCATATTCAATTTCGTGCCTGGAAAATATGTTTTACTCTGCCTGGCCTAGGATTATGAAACCTTGAAACTTGATTATTCTCGTTAAAACGATGTGTAGCAAAAACAAATTAGGTCAGTATAACCCCATTTTGGAATGCTGTACTTGCTATAACTAATTCTTAATCAATTCGTGTGTGTAACGAAAATAAGCTAGTCGCCCTTTACAAATTAAAACTAAGAATTTCTTTTCAAAAGGACAGACAGAAAAAGAAAATGAAGATAATCAATAATTCACACGATCACACTCTCACTCAATTGATCGTACCAAAAAAAAAATGTTATTTCAATGAAAAACTTAAGTACACTTGACATCGATACAAATGGCAGACCATACTTCCGGTCATTTACTTCCGCTCATTCATTTAAATAACAAGAGGTCCATGGGACACGACGCTTACCTGAGTCGATATATCCCAGTTGTTCTTCATCATCAGATTTTTTTCTACTATAAATTCCTATGAAAAACTTTGATCCCTGTTGTTTCGTCAACCTACCCCAGGTGTTAGATTTCAACAAACTTAAATTCTACAATATCTACAATATCTGATAAAAATAAAAATTTCACAAATTGATTTCCATGTGTCAGTGGTGTTGCTGGGTTCTGGTTTCATATGCAAATTAGTATTGATTTCATTGAAATCAAACACCCAATCGATGAGTAGTATGGTAATCAATTTGTGAAATTTTACTACGGTTGATCAAGCAAAGTGACACGCTGTTATTGGATTGATAATAAAACGTCTTGACAAAGAAAATATATTTATAAAAGTTACGGTAAAACACGTGTGTTTGTTATGTATGCAGAATAGGTCCATCGGTAAAGGAGATCGATTGGTTGTTCATTTTGTTTATGGGTGAATAGGTTGAATCCGTACTACGCATGATTCAGTCACGTATAAGGTAGATTTTCGGATGTTTTAAGTCATTCGAAGTTCGCTGCTACATTGCAACAGACTAATCCTCCACCCCAACCCCACCCCTTCTAGTATCAATATTTTGTACATGTTTTTGTTCTTTTTGATGTTGTTGCTTTATTTGAGTCTTTTTCTTTTGTAGAATGATATGGATAAGAAGTCAAACTAAAGACTGCTTTGTATACTGTATACACTTCATTAAAGTCTGTTGCACTCGCGCATGCTAGCTCATCCTATATAAAAGTGTTTGAGTTTTATTTTATAAATAATTTATGTTCGGTTGAACTGTGAATTTAGAACATAAATCTATTCAAACACTATCCCTAACGTCACACCTGAACAAACACATAAGTATGTCATTGATGAGTGCCTACCAAGGTGACTTTATTGGACGAATGTTAAAAAACATTAAATAAAAACCAAAACTTACCACGGTCTGTTTTACATGCTGGTAGTACACATTATAAACATGTGCTACAAAGTTGCAGCCACACTGGTGAAAAAATTACGATCAAGGTGAATGCTGTCCCATTACAATGTGTTTCTTACACTGGTCATTTTGCCAGAAATAACCTAGTAACTATATATGTTGTTACCTGTAAGCTAAGATTTTTGCAAAGAATATTTTCACAAAGGGGTATTTGAAGGCTAAAACTAGTAAGTGACATAAGGTGTACATGTATCTTAGTGATTGTTACTGTGTCCGGGTGATATCTTTCTAATAACAAGGACATGCCAATTGATACATCATGAGGTAATGTATCAAAATCCCAAAGAAGGCTACTATGGCCTCTTTTTGAAAGTTTACAATTTTATGTCTTAATGTCTTAAAACAGTCTCACAGCAGCAGCATATAAAAACTACATGAAAATACGAATTGTAATTGAAAAGTAGTGGAAAAGTAATGGTCATTACCGACATTTTTTCTTAAAAGTAATTCATTTAACATTCAATTACTTGTATTTTAAAGATTGATCAATTACACCTCATTACACCTCATTATCCTGAAAAGATGTAATGATTTCAATGTATTATCATTATACACTACCAATGAGTCCCATAGTATCTTGCTTCTTTCTCTGGTGTTTCATATTTTTGATGAAACATTAATATACAACTTTACAGTCAGTAAAAGTTAAATGCAGTCCTCATGTGAAAAAAGGAAGATAGTAAGATTACAAATATCGACTACACACTATTCTTTTCAATCACACAAGTTTATGCGTTGTAAGTTATTCATGTAAAAACTATATCATACAATAAAACATTATTCTTGTCAGTTGCAATGAGTAATTTATCATTCAAAATAGAGATACTTCTGGGTCTGTCCTCTACAAGCAAGCTGTCTTTATAATTCCCTTCTGTGTCGAAAACGGCGATGGATAGATAAATATATTATAGTATTTATCAAAAGATATTGATCCCGGATGACAATACAAAGTTTCGATTAATTCACCATTCATACTAAACAAATAAACACAAATGTTTACCGTGTCTGAAACGACATATAATCCATTTGGCAGACAGCAAGCATAACGTAAAAAAAAGGGAGTAGGAGGTATGTCTCTTAAGGGTATTTCTGTCACTACATTTTTCCGCTGAAAATAAATTGCCGATTTTGCAGTCCACATCAATTGATTCAAACTTGGAAGGGATGCAAACAGAGTAGATATTCTGGACAACGAAATCTCGACTAAACAATGTCATTTGATAGTCTAGCGACAAACAAGTTATTCCTTCTCTCCAAACAGAAACAGTTAGCGGCTGGTATCCTCGAACTGATTTCAATATTGAGCCAGATGAAAGTGAAACCAATTTGATTTTTGCATTAGTTTTTCATCTATCCATGCTATCCCACTATAAGTTGGTTTATGCTTATCATCTTTTTCTGTTAAATCTAATCTTCTCAGCAGTTTGACTTTATATTTTCTCTGTCTGATTCCCTTATTTTCTCTTCTAATTTCAAAGTCTTCTTCTGTGTCTGCACTGCTTTTGAATAATTTACGAAATCAGACAGGTTTGCATTTTCATTGGAATCTTTTAAAATACACGTTTCAACAGTGCCCTTTTTACAGGCGTTAATGGTGATTGGGCTTTGTTTACTATTAGTTATACTTGTGGCTCTGTTATCTGAATCGTTAAATTTGGCATGTCTTCCATCAGACAATTATCTGAAATATCTGATTTTGCAAGATTTTCAAATCTTTCGTAAATTTCATTCAGTAAATGTACAACTTAACAGTCATTTCCTTTTTGTATCATTTCAGAAAACTTTAAAGATTCTCCTATATTTCTGCAAAACCTGGATATCCTCTCAAATTCGCTTATAAGAGACTCTGTTCTTGGTGTCATAATTTTCTCAACGCAGCACAGTTAAGGCTGCAATAAGGAGGCGGGGCCTAACTTTAACGGGAAATGCTTACTATGACATCACACAAAATTAGATGTTCTTCAAATTACCACAAAATGAAACGATTTGCTATTTTAAACTGTTGGATAGCTTTAAACTACGTCAATATTTACTATTGCATGTATTTTTGTCTTTGGTTAAATCCCACACAGCAATATATAAACAATTCATTGATTGCAATGCACTTGTCAATGTGACGTCATATCGTAAAATTTGACGCAGTTTGTATGCAGTGAGAGGCGGATCAAGTTATATTTTACACAATGAAAAATGTATTTTGTAATTAAATAAAATATATTTGAAGATATATAAGATGCCATTAACTTGGATGCGATGTCTATTTTATAATTTTATTCATATACTTCCCGTACATTTCCTAGACAAGCGATACTGCCGAATATTTGTATGCAGATACATTGAAGGGTAATAGAAGGGTCGTAATAAATCGATATATTGCAAGGGCATACCCTCAATGAATTATGACAAGCTTTTACACATAAACTCAAGAGATATGAAGATATTTGAAAAGTGCTGCGAACCTGATGAAATCTTGCAAATGAATTAATTATATCTATATTTAATGTACTTGACCAGCAAAATATTCAACATACAGTCTAACAAACGTAATTTTAGCAATTATATAGCAGAAATCTATATAGGTTAGCAGCACTTTTCACAAACTACAAAGAGTGTTGAAAATAATTAAAAATTAAACTTAGATTTTTAACTTGGTTATGCCCTTGCAATATTGGAATTTATAGATGACCTCAATACTGCAGGTATATTTGCTAAAATCACGTGACTGCCACATTACGTCACAAGTCTAGATAAGAAATCTTACGTACCCAACGTGTAGTTTTCAACCATATTACATTTGTCCGATAATAGTAAAGTCCTAGGAAGAATCACCCATCCTTGTAAAGAATGTATTTTCTATATAAAAAATTCGCCGATATTTCCATTCGTCACCTTAACTGTACTGCGAAGCTCTCTCGGTGTTTTATTCATTCCTTTGTGTAATTTACTCACAGTCCCTTAACACCTTTTTGTGATATCATTTTGCATTTGCGTTTTTATTGAAACAATTTTACCTTGTTCTGATTTTATTAACTCTTGGTTTTTTTCCAAGTTAGACACTCAATGTCAATACACTATGTAATTGTTTTATCATATTTTCCTTTTCTTTTCTTACATCTGACACAAGACTAATGTTCCAATATTGTGCAATCACGACATGCTGTTGATTCACAAGGGTTACAAAAGTATTGCAGCTCCTCGTTTGTATGCAAGGGACAGTTTTCTACATACTGTAGGGATCTTATTGTATCATTGCGTTGCCCTGTCCATGCCTCTGTCAAAGGTACTACTTTATGGTCTCTAGTGATGGTGGTAAATGTGTGTCTTGATGTTTCACACTCTTCACAAAGAAAATCTAAACTTGTAAGACATCGAGAGACTGCTGATCTTATATCTTCTGAGAGCTTGCAAGAAGAGCAAACCTCATCTGTGCAATCCGTTTGTGTTTTGAGCAGATGGATCATGTTTTCCAGGTAGGTATTCGATTTCATATCTTCTGGATCCTTTATAAAGGTTTCAAAGCATACTGCACATTTGGAGGGTTTATCAACACAATGCCGTTCTATATATCTAAATATACATGTCTTGGAAAATGTCTGTGTAAAAATCAGAAGAGAGAGGGCATTTAAGGTGTTCAGTGTTTGGGAACTTTTTTTGCAAATCCATTTCAATGAATAATCTGCAAAGTAAAGTTTCTCAGGTTAAGCTTTAAATTTGCAGAGTACCAAGGATGTCAAATGCTGATCTGTAGGCCTATTTGTATGAAGAAATATACAGAGTAATTTATACTACATGAATGTTGATTAACAATGGTATTGTCTATTGTATGATTTTTTAACATTATAACCTGAAAATGTAGAATCATCAGAGATTTACCATAACTTAATTTGGCTTATTTCTCCCTCAAATCATATGCTGCAAAGTAACATATTCTTTTAAATTTGTACTCTCGCTACATTAAACAACAGACAAAGCATTCAACACATGTCCTTACACTTGATAGTTACCTTTTGGTACAAAATTTCTCTTTTTTATGAAATATGACATCTGGATGTACATGAACGTAATAAAGCTTCAATTAAATTTTCAGCATAATAATTTTCCTCCACAATTTTAAGTCTTCACTTTTCACTTTTTCACGAGATAATAAGTCGTTTTCACGAGATAATATCTCGTTTTCACGAGAGAATATGTCGTTTTCACGAGATTAATTTTTCCTGGTATTTTAAAAAAATTATTTTAATAATTACGTGTCTTAAATGTACCACCGTACAATTTACCTCAAAGGTTATTAATTACATTATAGATAAGTAAGTTAATATCGCAAGGGTCATAATTTAGGTCTGTTTGTAGAAAAAATCTTTCTCCAGTAATGTTCATCACAGGCGCTTGGTTTCAGGAGGGTGCATTTTGTGTATTATGTGTTTTTCTGGATGTGTCTGAATACACATTTTCTTTGTTCGGTTATATATGGGCAGTTCATACTTAGTAGATCTGACTGAACGTTCCCCGTCTCCCATATCTACTGCTGTATCAAAATTTTTGTGCAATAAGGTTAACTTAAACAGCAGAGAAATGTAGTCCTGTAATTCGTCGGAGTCATTTTTTTTTGGTCGTTTTATCATTCTTTACAACAACATTAGGAACTTTAATTTGATTCATGTGACTGTAATGACCCAAAGCATAATCCTTTTCACAAAACTGACATTTAATTCGACCGCCTTCACAGATATTTTCTGTCCAATAATTTTCAGGGTGATTGGGATCTGAAAGTACTTTTCTTAAGGATTTTCAAATGTCTGTGCCATTGTCAAAAAACCATTTCTTTACAATTCCTTCACAAATTTCATCCAACCATTGCAATTTTTCCTCCACCGTAAAAATTTTGAAAATTTTCTCACTATCAAAATCATTTAACCCAAAATGATCATAGAAAAGTGCCATGATTATACCATCCAAAATAGTGTAGTATAAATTTTGTGTGGTCTGTATTAATTCTTCACTTTTCCTTTGACATTTCTCATGTTCAAGACATTTCTATAATAATAAACAGTTCCAGAATCACTGGCACTTTCCGTACTGAATGTCATCTTATGTAATGCCTGGAATTATAAGAAACAATGCTTGGTAGTTAATTCTGGAATTATAAGAAACAATGCTTGGTAGTTAATTCTGGAAAGAGAATCATTAAAATATTAGAAATTGTCATGGTCATCCTAACCATGTTTTCATATTGTAATGAAGTACAAGTGTATTTTAAAAAGTACACAACCCAAGGAAAGAATCTCTTCAAGCTTGTTAATGCTTTATGTAAGAAAAATTGTCCAACACAATGGAAAAAAAAAATTATCTCTAAGAAATTCATGAGACGGTGGAAATCCTCTGTCTTTGAAATAAACCCTTCGAGCCTCTCTTTAGCAGAATCTGCATTGCTCATTGCTTTTTGAGCTCCCTGCCCTGTTCATCAGTGAGTCGGTCTCCTGAAAATGTAAATTAGATGAAAATTAACATGCCTGTAAGCTTATAAATCAAGGAGCCCATGAGCATTTTTACTCATCTGAAATTCATAAATCAGCTCACTTGAGATTCATTAATAAATGGTTTGCATTCATGTGCATTATCATGAGCTCCCAGGTAGGAAAGCTCATAAGACATTTATTAGCTTAACTGAGCAAAAGGCTCAAGTGAGCTTTTCTGATCAAAATTTGTTCATTGTCGACATTGTCATTGTACACAAACCTCCTCGCGACATATAAAAAAATCAGGGAGCGAATGGAAGATCTAATTTTAATTAGATTGGGTTTTGCTGTTCTTGAGAAGATGTTCAAAGATTTTTACTATGTAATCCTATGTAAAAGTTTGATTGCCTACTGTGGCCCTTCCCTACCCCTGGGGGTCATGATTTGAACAAACTTGAATCTACACTACCTGAGGATGTTTCCATATAAATATGACCAAGCATGGCTTTGCTGTTCTTGAGAAGAAGAATTTAAAATGTTTTTCCTATATTTCCTATGTAAAAGTTTGTTCGCCCGTTGTGACCTCACCCTAGCCCCGGGGGTCATGGTTTGAAGAAACTTAAATCTACACTATGTCAGGAAGCTTCCACATAAGTTTTATCTTTTCTGGCCCAGTGGTTCTGAAGAAGAAGATTTTTAAATGACCCCACCAAATTTTTACTTTTTTTTAATTATCTCCCCTGGAAGAAGGTGTGGCCCTTCATTTGAGTAAACTTGAATTCCTTTTACTCAAGGATACTATGTGCCTCTACCCAAGGATACTAAGTTTGTTTGAAATTGGCCCAGTGGTTCTGCAGAAGGAGATGAAATTGTAAAAAGTTTACGACAACAACAACGACCGCCAATGACAACAGACAGACAACGGACAAATTTTGATCAGAAAAGCTCACTTGAGCCTTCGGCTCAAAAGAGGAAATAATGTGGAACCACTCTGCAACCTGTTTAAAAGTGGAATATTCCAATTACTGGATAAAGAGTGTAGGTTCCATATATGGAAGTGAAACATGGAAAATGATCAAAGGAGACAACATATTGAGAGTAACTTAAGTAAGACAATTACAGAACAAATGCTTGAAAACGATAACAAAGATAGAATGGGAAGATCGAGTAAGAAGCGATTCACAGAGAACAAGGAAAAGACCGATCAACGAGGAAGTATAAACAGGAGAAGATGGAAGTTTATTGGATATACACTGAGAAAGGAACCAACCAGTGACTGTAACCTCGTGTTGATAGAAGGAAGAAGAAAGCGTGGGCGACCAAAAAACAACACGGCGCCGCACAGTAGAAAGGGAAAAGGCAGGTGCTGGATGGCAGCCTTGGAATGCAGCAAGAAGAGCAGTTAGAAGCCAGTAGAAATGAGTGGAGACGCCATGCCCTATGTGCCACCAGGCACAAGGAGGATAGGTATCAGATATTGTTTCATCTAGAATGTTTAATAAACAAATTAAATGGGACCCTGTATGAATAGAAAGCTGAAACACTTTTTTGCAGTAAAATTCTTTTGCACATGCAGACAAGCCTAAAATCAACAACCTACAGATTTATCACATAGGGCGTACATGCATGCATTCCAAAAGGCAGAGTGGGACTTCAAAAATATGGCAATTGAAGAACGTAATCAGACGAACAGTTAACCCTTATGGATATGTATAAAATCAAAGAAACGAGAGAACACTAGCTTAAAGATGGAGGTAAATTATTAGTGAAAGTATATCAGAAGCCGATTTTTGCTCAAACAGTTCAGCTTTGTGATTACTACAACCATTACCAAAGATGTTCCCTCAACCACAAAAGGAAGTGAAATAAGTAACATAATATAATTGCCAACAGAGATACTGAAAAGAATTGAAGATAACAAATCTCAACAGCAGTCAGACCTAACAACAAACCTAAATGAGCGCACCCGACTTTGCATTTATTTCAAAGATGGATGGATACCGGTTGCCTTCCTTCAGACTGGACCACAGCAAAAGTGTCACCTACTTCAAGAAAGGGGATTGTATCCTCCTAGAAAACTACAAACCTCCAACTTGTATTATATCCAAACTATTAGATCATATAGTGTGTCAACATATGTTACCCACTTTGAGAAGGATTACGTGCTTATCCATCAAAATCACGGCTTCCGCACGGTTGGGTTTCTCATTTGAATCACAATTCGCCATTGCAATCGACCAATTTTCTCGAAACTTGACCAAAACCTACAAATTGACAATTATTTTAGATGTCCCTAAAGTTTTGATACTGTTGTTAAGATAAACTACTTTATAAGTTGAAACACTACGGCATACGGTGTACAAGGACCCTTATTGTACTGAATCAGCTCTTTTCTCTGCTCACGTTTGACGTCCTATGTTGTGAAAGGAGATGCTTCACTTGCAGTCAAAACGGTGTGCTCCAGTCAAAGGACCATACTTTGATATTGTTTTCTTTTCACATAAATGACCTGCACCATAATACTTAACTTCAAAAGCTTGACCCTTTGCTGATGGTTGTGTGATATACTGGCCTATACGATCACCCCAAGACCAGATTACACTTTAATTTTAAACTGATTTAAACATCTATATACTTGGGCTTCTAAGAGGGACATGTAATTTAATACCAAGAAGAGCTACCTACTCAGCAGGAATCCACATCTTTCATTGTCTATAAATTCTCTAAATAAGCATATACGTCAGTTTGTGCCACATAACAATAACCTTGGTATTATTATTTCGAGTGATCTAAAATAGAGCAATCACAAAACATTGCATGTAGCAAGGCAAGCTCCACCGTAGACTCCACCTTATGTTGAATAAATCTTACATCTCGTTAGTACGCTCAACCTTAGAGTATAGTGCCATATTATTTAGGAACAATATACTAGAGCCAATATAGAGAGAGATTCCACAGCACCGAACTGCCGCTTCATTAGTCATGGCTATAAGTCTAGAAGCCTGGATCCGTTCATCAAGATGCTAGTAGACCTAGATCTCCTAATAGTACATGAGCAGGAGCTATAGCTGAAATTCCTTTTTATTTATACAATAAAATGCTTTCTTCGGTTGTTAGTACGGGAATTAATGTCGCAACTGTTGCAGAAAAAATACATAACCCGCGTACACGTAAATTTTTTCTGCAATAGCTGCGACATTAATTCCCGTACTAACAAACAAAGACATTTTATTGTTTATATTTATATATGTATAATTGATGGAACAGCCTTTGCTCAAGAAATCTATGCAGGTAGCTAGCTTAGTGTCATTTACTGACTGATTAACGGCAATGGTTTTCATAAGAAATAAAGGATAAGTGTATGAAAATATAAGACGATAAAGGGGCTAATATCAACATCCAGCAACTTAGTTTCCTACAACACAAAAGGAAAATCCGAGCTATCAAGCTTAGTAACCACATAGAGGATAAGAAAGTACCAAACTGCCAGTTGAATAACTCAGAGTGTTTCATAACAACTCACTGCAACACAAATGTTTAAAAACATTGCTTCTCCCCAAGAATAGTGGAGAAGATGGAATCAGCTGGATGATACTGTAGTACAGTGACTGTGGACAAAGTGGAATCCTGTGGTGCGCTCTCCGATCATATGTACCAGTATTGGACAATACGGATAAATACATCTATATAAATCTGTATAATGGACACAAACACTTACCTTCGTCCAAATCCCCCCCCCCCCCCATCCTTCAAAATGTTAAAGTGTGTAAATTAGAATCTATTTCAGAAGCAAGTGTAATTTGAAGTATCATTATTTTTTCCCGAACATTACACAAATAAAGAGAAAAAGGCTTGTTCAAAATAAGTGTAATTTAGAATAAGTATATGCACTCATGATGACAAGATTGAAAAGTAGTCTAATTTCATCGATTTCTTTTTTAAATTGGATATAACGGACTTGTTCACAAGCATCCATTGTTGAAAGGGATTCAAGTTTGTTCAAATGAAGAGCCAAGCCTCGTTTAAGGAAAGATACTTAGGAATAAATGAAAATTTTGTAACATGTTTTTAGAATCTTCTCAAGAACCACCGGGCCAGAAAAATTAAACATGTGAAAACTTCTTGACCTAGTGGAGATTAAAGTTTATTAAAATCATGGCCCGCGATGGTAATAGAGCAATAAATGATCAAGGTTTCATATGAATATTTTTTTGATCTGTCTCTGATTTAGAGAATGTTGACTACAAGTTGTTTTCGTGCGTAACATAGATAAAATCAAGCAATGAAATAAATATATATCACGCAGGCATAAGCTCTTAAATTACCGAACTAGAGTACTGCCAAGCAGAGCATCCCTTTGCAGATAATAATTTTTTCTGCAGTGTTGCAACCGTCCTTTAGCGTAAAAACAAAGAAACCGTTTTATTGTTATTTTTTTATTTAAAAAAGAAGCAAAAAGGTATCCAGTTATTTCATGAGTGAACAATAATGAACATGGGTCATATATGTCAACGAAACAGAACATCAATCAGACGAAGTGTGTTTAAGAACTTCCTCAGAATTTTGATGGACAGAAATTAACATGAAGATAATAATAAGATAATAAGTGGTTTTATATTCACTATATCAAACTCGTTTAAATAACATATATAACCTTGCGAATATACATATACACCTTTCGACTTAATGGATAGTGAAAGTATCAATTCAAATATATCCATTCTCTCTGTATAATTCCTTTTGATTAAATACTACATGTATGCATTAGAATCAGAATTTGGATTCTTCTGCAAACTTATCAACAAAATGGATATATTTCACATAAATATGATGATTATTATTTATGTGTATGAATATTAAATGAACAAGTAAGATTTTCTGTTCTTTTCTTGTTCAGTACAGTCTTTCTTATTTTAATTACACATAATTGTGAACAAAAAAAAAATAAGAACATGGATAATATCAAATAAGGGTCAGTTCTGAAATCAGAAAAAGTATATGTTTTTCACAACAGTTTCAGTGATATAACTCATATTAAATCGACGTGATATAACAAAATTTTGTGACCAGCGGCAACAAGTAGTTGGTTCTCCAATATAGATATGCTTCTTGGTTTCTCGTCTATATATAAATCTGCTTTATGAACGCCATTCATGTCAAAAACAACTAGACAGTACCTGTCATAGTCAGATATAAATATATTGTCATATTTATCGAAAGCTATCGATCCTGGATTACAATATCGGGTTTTAAATATAATTCCGTTTTCTTTAATTAAGTAAACTCGCTGGTTTGCTGTGTCAGAGACTGCGAACAATCCATTTGGTAGGCAACAAGCATGCCGCAGAAAACAAGGATGTGAATCTTCAGGCATATTTTTCACAGGTAGTAATTTCACAGCATTTTTGTTTTGAGAATATATTGTTGTTTTTTCTACCCATATCATTTGATTTAAAGATGGAGAGGTTGCACACAGCGATGATATCCCATGACGAGTGTCCCGCAGATTGAAATCTCGACTGATGTCTAACATTACATTGTCAGTTGACAAACAAGAAATGCCATTCTTCCAAACAGAAACAGCTAATGCTTTGGAATTTTTAATTGATTTCAATATTTTACCAGATGACAGTGAGTACATTATGATTTTTTCATTAGCTTTATCCACTGTTACGAACTTGTTGTTGTTAATCCATGCAATACCACTAAAAACGGGTCTCTCAGAATCGGAGTATATTTTCACGTAAATCTCCCTTACTAATGTAACGGAAATGCTTTCCGTTTCCTCGTCATCGTCCGATGCTTGCTCGGATGAAGAACTATCTGAATTGTCACTTGGATCCCCCGATTCACGATACAAATCGCTATCCGTGATTTTATCATTGTATGTCAATTCTAACTCTGGTTCCGTTACATGAATCCCAATCTGCGGCAAACACTCTTCGAGTAAACACTCAGAATTATTTAAAGTACTTTCTTTTTTGAGGCTTTGGAAGCGCTCTTGAATTTTTTCGAATAAAGGAAAAACTTCATAGTCATTTCCATTTTGCATAATTTCATAAAAATGTAAAGATTCTTCAATATTTTTTGCCACTTTAGATAATCTGTTATCTTCTTTTTGAAGGGATTGTATCCTTGGTTCGGCAAATCCTTCTAAATCTTGCAGCATTTTATTTCGTTTTCTATCTATTTTACTTACTGCCTCCGAACATTTCTGCATTATATCTTCACGTAATTTTATTTTCATCGCTGAAACATCGTCTCTTCTAGAATCAATTAACTTTTTGTCTTCCTGCAAAGTGGACAATTTAAATTTTAAATCGTCAGATAGATTTTTTATGATGTTTTCTTTTTCTGTTCTTAAATCAGACATGAGTTTAACTTTATGGTTCTTGTGTTGTAAAAATTTGCAATCACAACAAGCAAAAGCTTCACATGAAATACAGAAATACTCCATAACTCTGTTTGGATGCAGGGTGCACTTTGTTTTACACTGTGCCGATCTTATTTCTTCATAATACTTTCCAGATCTTATTTCCGACAAAGACACTACATGGTGATGCATAGTGAAAGAGTTGAAAGCATGTCTGGATTTTGCACATTCTTTACAAAGGAATTCTAAACACGTTAGACATCTAGAGTTGGCTGGCTTGATTTCTTTAAATTTGACCTTGCAAAATGAACATTCATGGTTTGTTGAATCCGTCAGCGTTTCGAAAAGATCAATCATGTTCTGCAGATACCCGTTGGTTTTTAAATCATTAGGTTGTATCACAAAGGCCTTCCAGCACAGGGGGCAATTAAATATTTTTTTTTCAGAACAATTTAGAATACAAGTCTCACAGAATGAATGCAGGCATGGTAATGTTTTTGGTTCTGTGTAAAACGTCAAACATATGAAACATTTAAGGTGCTCTGCGTTTCTGATTATAGATTGCCCTTCCATGTCATAGATTTTCCTATAAATAGTACAGTACAAAGATCAAACACTAGTCTATTTAATTTTTTTTTTCAGTTTAAGCGAAATATAACTGAATGCATTGTTTAAAATATGAATATTCTTTGAATATTAACCATAAATTATGTTATTATAACCCCAAATACTAAATATGTCAATCAGTAGGTACATCAGTGAATGAACTGGGTAAGTTGCCTGGGTAAATGAATAGAGCCAATGCACTATATATACAATGTATACAATACTAAAAAGTTCGTCTCATTCTAATTAAAAACATACAAAGGAAAGAAAAAATCAGGATGATTTTTCAACAGAAAATCAAGGTTTGCGTTTAGGCGTTTATATGACGTTTAATTATTTGCTATCGTTACTGTTCGTTGAATCCAATGTTTTCCGTTAGTGCCATTTTGTAAGAACTGATTATACCAAAGTAAAGTTGTTCAAATATTATGTAAATTCTGTCAGAGATTCAGAAACACAAACCATAGTTTGTTTTCCAAGGTGACCCAAAGCATCAGCCAGGTTACATTGTGAGAGGAAGTATGTACATATTTTTTTGTTCCTCTCGATGAACTTAGTTTAAGCTTCATCTTAAAAAATAAAACAGGTTAACGCTCAAATATCGTTTACTTACCATATTTTAGGAACCCAGATGTAGAGAAGACGATAATGTTATGACTGCCTAGTTGTTAACCAGTGTACATGCATCAATGGCTATAGCAGTGTATAGATTTCCTGCACTTTAAATACTAGTACTTGTTACATGTATACAGATTATTAGAGACTATAGAGTTCTTGGCTTGGTGACATATTCTGCAACACTTGAAAATTGGGATCTTTTAATAATATTCCACATATGGTTCTTTCTCTCTTGTGATAAAAAGTGACACCCTTAAGCTAATGAATATATGTTTATGTAAAAATGCTTCCCATAAATAGATTAGAAAGTATAAATAGTGGAATTTTTGAATGTCGTTAAAAATGTCAAATAATGGGAATTTTTTGGTCGGGTCAAATCTGATCTTTAAAAAAAAATATTGAAAACTTGGCACTTTCTGAAAAACGGTCATCATTATAGCAAACAAAAATCACGGGTCTTACGATTGAGGCGCTCGTAACATAAAGCTTGCTAAGTTTTTGACTTAAGTAGGACATAAGTATGACTTAAGCACAATCTCAGGGCCTGCTTTAATCCGAACATAGTTACAAATATTGATTTCTATTTTCTATTGCTATATTTTTATTAATTACTTATAATAGTTTACCTTAAACATTTATATTCAGTTCCTTTAAACTGTTAAAATTGAGATAATTATATCTCTTAACAGATAATTCTTTTAATTTTTACAGAAAATCAGATGCAGACTAACCAGACTTTTTACATTCAATTAATCAATTTTTTTTTCACTAGAAATATTTTGAAGAACGATAACTCCTGTAGATGGAAAGATAACTCTTGTAGATGGATGCATTATTTTTTTATTTTACAAGCACAGAAAACAATGTGATATTCTGATTAAAAGAGCAACGCTTCGTTATGTTTTCTAATATGAATTTGATAGATATTATAGTATATATTATTTTCATATATACCTCATTTTTTATAATTTTAGGGTGAGATAAAAAAATATTGATCTTTCTATTTACGATATCAAATTTTCTTCAAATCATGATTAGATATAATATTAATTTGTGAAAAAGTAAGCACCGCTTCAAACTTCAAACTATTTTACATTTGAATCTAATGCTATTGTTGTTAATGAGAATCAAAGTTGGAAATTAAAAAAAAAATCGTGAAATTTGGAGCAGAGGGATATTTCACCTTAAGTATATCTCAAACCGTAACATAAAACGAACTTAGCGAGGTCTTAGCTAAGTCAAACTTATGTTCACCATATTTCTCATGAATAACGCTAGTTTTTCACATTTAAATTATTTACGCATATTGCTAAAAAATGAATCAGTTACATTTTTAATTAAATATATATATTAAAGTTGACGTCCTTACTTATCGATTTTAGTAAGGTTAGATTAGATTTCGTATCAAAGATGTATTATAAATATTTAAAAACAAATATTGCACGTTCACAAGGTGGCAAGGGTTTAATGTGAATGCATGATGTTTGTTTATCACTTGACACTGCGATGTTTTCAGTTACCTTTAATCGTTGTTATTCTTTTGTTTTGACAAATGTTCACTCGCTTTGTCATTCTCGCAAATTGGCATGATAAACGAACGTCTATATCTACTTGAAATTGAAACTCTAATAAACAAAAGTACAAAACAATAGGGACATTTTAAATCCACACCCACCCCCTTCCCCCGCTCTATATGTCAGCGAATGTTAGAAAGAAAACAATGTAAACATTTTATGATATACTTATTTACAATTTAATCAAGGATCGAAAAGAATTGGGTTTTTTTTTTATTGTATGTCTCCAACTTATCAACTGATCGAAACTCCCTCCATCTCTCTCTCTCTCGCTGACGGTAGTGAATGTCTGTCTAAATCCGCGCTTGCTGTGTTCTACATTTAATTTAATTTTTAGACACTCTTTGTTAGCTTTTTAACCATCAACCTCTAATTCACCGATAGTTTTTCTTCATTCAAGGTCAAATTGAGAAAAACAGCTTCAAGCCATAACTAAAGAACCTTTTGACATTAAAAATCTTGGAACATGGAGAGGTTGTATAGAGAAATGGTGCATGCCAACGAATTTTTTTTTACCTTGATTCATTTATAAAGTCAAGGTCAATCTTTTACATGAACTTATAATTCAGGGCATAATCTGAGAAGCCTTTGACGTTATGAATTTAAATTTGGGACATGGATAGAAGACATTGACACCAGATATGATGCATCAATTTTTTTTACCTTGACCCTTTCTTCATTCAATGTCAAATTAAGAAAAAAGACAAACCAGACCATAAATAATGAAACCTTTGACATTAAGACTTTAAACATCATTGCCCCTCCCCCCCCCCCCCCATTTGAAAATTCAGGGTGAAAATAAAAATTCCGAAACGTTATTGCACATCTACAGGTCACCATTAATCATCTTTCCATATCAATTTCTTGTTTACTGCACATTTTATTAATAAATTGAAATTGGTTCTACTATATAACCTTTGAATGCAAGATCACCTGTCGAAGTTAAATCACAATAACATTAATATGCATATCTAGTCTACTGGGTCACATGTGCACTGGCTCAATTACATGTAACTGAGTGAAATGTGGAGATAACGAACAGTAATCAAGCTCAAAAGTCCATTAAGGTATTTTTCTATCTAAATATGAAACGTGTCAGACTCTGTGGTATATTTTATTTCAATTTGACTGGGATATATCGGGTCGAAATATGAATGGAAGTAAATATTGTTAATTGAGAATACATCGTCGATATATCTAAATGTCGAGTTGAATGCCACAGTTAGTGTCTTCTTCTCATGTATAAGTTTTTGATAGCTGCAGGATGTAGCACAACACAGAAACACATGCTGGTTGCTTCTATGTAAGTAAATGATATTAAAAAGGATAAGTTACTTAACTTATCCTTTTTAATATCATTTACTTACATAGAAGCAACCAGCATGTATTTCTGTGTTCTCTAAGTTTCATCCAATCCTACATTCAGGGTTAATAAAAGAAGTTCTAATCGTAACCCCCCCCCCCTTGTTATAGGATAATGTTTATTTAACATTAATATACTGATTTACAGAAAATATTACTTGTAGTCCCCGAGTCGAAAACGAGATTAAGGATAGTCATAATACATAATAAGAATACCGAGCACACACCACCTTTTTAAAACGTAAACACTATTACATAATAATTTAATTCATGTAAAAACTACATCATACAATAAAACTTTGTTCTCAGTTGCAACTAGTAATTTATCATTCAAAATAGATATGCTGATAGGTCTTTCTTCCACATGCAATCTTTCTTTATAATTCCCTTCAATGTCGAAAACGGCAATAGATGAATTTTCAAAATCAGAGATAAATATATTATAGTATTTATCAAAAGATATTGATCCAGGATAACAATATAAGGTTTCGATTAATTCACAACGCATACTTAACAAATAAACACATCGATTAATCATGTCTGAAACAGCATATAATCCGTTCGGAAGACAACAAGCATGACGTAAGAAATATCCATTTGGAGGAAGATCTTTCATAGGTATTTATGTTACAAAATTATTCTTCTGGAAATAAATTACTGCATTTGATGTCCACATCAATTGATTCAAACTTGGCAGGGATGCAAATACAGCGGATATGCCAGAGAGTGTTTTTTGCACAACGAAATCTCGACTAAAGGATGTCATTTGGTTGTTCACCGACAGAAAAGATATGCCATCTTTCCAAACAGAAACAGCTAGTGGTTGGTATCCTACAACAGATTTCAATATTGTGCCAGATGAAAGGGAAACCATTTTGATTTTTGCATTAACTTTATCGACAGCAACAAACTGATTGTCATCTACCCATGCAATCCCACTATATATTGGTTTCAACGTTTTAAACATGTCATCCGTTTCTGTTAAATACAAAATTCTAAGCAAATTGAATTTGTATTTTCTGCGTCCCACTCTTACTTCTATATTTTTGTTTGTGATTTCAAAGTCTTCTTCTGCTGTCTGCACTGCTTTTGAAGAATGAGATACGAAATCAGACAGGTTTGTATTTTCATCGGATTCCTTAGGAATACACTTTCCACAAGTGTCGCTTTTTGAAGACGTTAATGGTGACTGGGATTTGTTTTCTAGTAGTTCTACTTGTGACTCTGTTATTTGAATCGTTAAATTTGGTATGTCTTCCAAAAGACATTTATCTGAACTATCAGCTTTTGCAAGGTTTTGCAACCTTTCGTAAATGTCATCTAATAAATAAACAACTTCGCAATCCCTTCCCTTTTGCATCAATTCAGAAAACTGTAATGATTCTTTAATATTTTTACATTCTTTTGATATCTTTTCAAATCCATTTTTAAGAGACTGAGTTCTCGGTGTCATTATATTCTCTAGCTGCATACGTATTTTATTTCTTCCTCTATCTATTTTGCTCACAGCCTCTGAACACTTTTTCGTGATGTCGTTTTGTATTTGAGTTTTCAATGAGCTAAGTTTACTTTGTTTAGATTTTATCAAGTCTTTGTTTTTTTCCAAGGTGTATAATTTCAATGTCATTTCATTGTGTAATTGTTTTATTACAATTTCCTTTTCTTTTCTTACGTCTGAAATGAGTCGAGTGTTATGACCTTTGTGTTCCCAGATTGCGCAATCAGAACATGCTGCTGTTTTGCATGTGATACAAAAGTATCGCAGCCCCTCGTTTGGGTGCAAGTGGCAGTTTTCTAAACACTGCGAGGATCTTATTTCATCATTGTGTTGTCCTGTCCGTATTTCCCTCAAAGACACTACTTTATGGTCTTTAGTGATGGTGGTATATGTGTGTCTTGATGTTGCACACTCTTCACAAAGCAAATCCAGACACGTGAGACATTGAGAGACTGCCGGTCTAATGTCTCCCAAAATCTTACAAAAGGAACACATAAGGTCTGTGCATTCCGTCTGTGTTTTAAGCAGATGGATCATGTTTTGTAGGAAGGTATTGGTTTTGATATCATCTAGATTCTTTATAAAGGTTTCAAAACATACTGGACATTTGGATGGTTTGTTTGCACGATCCTGTTCCATGTAACTTAAAATACAGGTCTTACAAAAAGTATGTAAACAAGGCAGTGTCTTTGGATCTGTGAAAAAATCGGAACAGAGAGAACATTTCAGGTGACCATCAAGTTGAGACGTTGCCTTTGAGTCCATTTCGATAAATTACATGTAAAATAAAGATGACATTGAAACTTCTGTGTACTCAAGGAACTGTAAAAAAAAGTATTATACAGATCAAGTTATGAATCATTAAAAAGCAACTTATTCGTAATTTTGCGTATATTTAGAAATTATTTTGACAACTTAAATTTTGATTGTTTTCTACTTTTCACATGAGATGATAGGTTTTACAGTATAAACTAAAGAATCATCAGAATATTCATAACTTTGGCTGAGAGAAAAGATGCTAATGTATGTCAAATATATTTCGCTATCGAAGCATATCATTTAAAATATTACTATTGGTACACTGACTGGCATACGAAAAGCAGAAATATATTTATCAAAATTAAAAGATGGAAAGATAACACGATCTGAAATATTCAATTTTCATGTTTTGAAAATAATTTATAATAAATCAAACATGAAGTCGAATATTAGAAATTTAAAAATGCGCCTATAAAATAATTAAACAAATAATTCAAGAACTCTTATTACACATTATCATGCATAAGGTTTAAGCTACCAAGAGAGTCGCTAAAATGTATCAGGGCAATAACTGTAATCAATGTACAGAATGTACTTCTGGAATCGAACTTTTAATCATTTAGAGAAAAAAAATTCATTAAACATGTTAAATGATTCTATGTTTTATTAACAAAAATTAAGTATATTACAGTTTACGGATGTCACTGAATCCATATGCTACTTTTATATAGCAATTAATATTTTTAGAACAAAATTTACACATTCAATCAACAGACTTTTCCAAGAAATGAAAATATATTGAAGAAGTCAAGATAAAATTTATATTGTTTTTTGCCTGATCATTGCATATTTTTACCATTATCTCAGAATTTACATGCCCGCGTGGCGCAGTGGTTAGAGCATCTGCTCTAGAGTCGCGGCGTAAGGAGTTGATCCTTACGTCGCGGGTTCGAATCCCACTGTGGGACGTGGAGACCGGTCCTTCGGATGAGACCGTATAAACCGAGGTCCCGTGTCGCAGTAGGTGCTGGTACGAAAAAGAGCCCTCACTGCTCAATGGCCGTAAATGCCGAGTATAGGACAAAATTTGCAGCTCTCCACCGGCAAGTGGTGGCGTCTCCATATGAGTGAAAAATTCTCGAGAGGGACGTTAAACAACATACAAACAAACAAAATTAACATCAATGGCCTCAACGTTTTTGTTCATAATTTACACTACACGAAACGTTTTAAGTCAAAGCTTGATACAATAAAATATTTATTGTCTTTTTACATTTTTAATACACCATATCTGATAGTTTTTAGTGCAAAAAGGTTACACAGTAATTTTCGCGCATTAATTTGCAGGATTTTTTCAAAAGTAAATATTATTCAAACAATGTAACATAAAATAAAATTATATTTATTGCCATGATTACATCAGACAAAGTATGATTAAAATTAAAGGGATAAACCTTAATGTTACAATTTATACAATTTAAGTGAAAAAGGTCAAGTTAATTGTACGGTTTGCTCAGTAAGACGCACCCTAACCTCCAGTTTTCTTTGCGATTTTGAATCATTATATTTGAGTTGTTATCTAAAAAATACTTCTAAAAAAATCCTTGATATAATTTATGTCAGGAGTGACATACCTTAACTTGTTGTTCCTCCCCTATACTAAAATTTGGGAAACAGAAGTGAGAGTGCCAAAAGTGTTATATTAAGGATCTTACAATGTTTTTCTCTAAGCCGAAGTGAATGCAAGTTTTTCTTTAATTCAAAAGATCATATATGAACAAGAAAAAATAAATCCTGATCTTAATTTAGTTTTTAAGCGAGATTGCTTTTGTATGTATAATGTAGCTTAATTATTATAAAGTTGGTTTAAAAATGTTAGATCTAAGAGATACAAAACACATGTCAATAAATTGTCATAGATTTATTTTGAAAATTGCGTTGCTTACCTTCAACCGGGTACCATGAACTTTGATATGGCATCTGTACACTTTCCGATTATATGAAAAGGTGCAAATCAATAAGAAGGTATGGCGACACATTTTTGCCATGTTGTCCTTGCCGAGAAAAGGGAAGGAAAAATATCAAGCCTGGTAATCTGTTTCTAATCATGTGATAAGAGATCAGTTCAATGACCAATTTTAGCTGCAGGCTTTTTAAAAACAAAAGCTTTATCAAAGGTCTATTTACAAATCATATTTTCCCCCATTGGCTTAGATTTAGTCTGCATTTATTTAGAAACACTATATTAGAAGATTTGTTGGCCCTTCCTTTTCTCGGTGTAGCTAGATTTATATTCATTCGTTATGAAACACTAAGGAAGTAATCATATGGACTTCGTTTACTTGAACATCACGATATGTTCTCTCAGTTCCCCTCTTATTACTGTTTATATAGTTATAATTAAAAGAGTCATAGACTTTGTTGTTATACTTCAAAACGACAATGTAATGGTACAAAAATGGACCTTATGCGCAAATTAGAAAACTAACTGGTCAGCAAAAGTCTCGTCGGGAAACATTACATGGGGTTGGAAGGTGGAGAAGAGAAAACCTGATAAAGAAAAAAAAACTTCAAAAAATGAAGGAAGTTAAAAGATAGAAAGAAGACTGTGAAGCAGCTTCAGTATTGTGGCATTAAATATAATACAATACTACATATATATATATATATATATATATATATATATATATATATATATATATATATATATATATATATATATATATATATATATATATATATATATATATATATATATATACAATGTACATGTAACTATTTACTTTTTTTCTGAGACTGTTTAACAGAATATGCAATATTGTAGAAGTTTTTGACTTCTTTTCGGAATATATACATTTGTGGTATCTCTCTATTATATAAACATGCAGAGAGTTAATATCTTCATACCTGTATGAAGTTTTTCGAAGGTCATAGGTCATTACGTGACCTAATCACACAGCGCAGTAATATCTACATAAAAAGACTTACTCCACTAAGCAATATAGCATGTTTTTCATGCATAAAAATGTACAAAATACGCAAGTAAAATAATAATCATTTTATTTACAATGTAAACGAGTATTTAATACAGTTCTTGATCGATTTTACATAGAGAATAGAAAACTACGTGTTATAAGTTTCATGTCTGAGCTGCATAGTCTCTACGTTTACCCTTATTTTTCTCGCAGACCTCTGAATGCTATAATTTTTTTTTCATTAAACTTTACTCACAATAAATTTGAAAATCTGTTGAAAAATATCAATGTAGTGCAATCACGCCACAAACAGCTGACAAACACTGCACTTTGGAAGTTCGGTAGGCACACCTCCATCATCGAGATCGTTGTGACGTTGTCTGAACAATGTAAGCTGTCGCCAGTGTCTCCATGTCAACATCATAAATTAATAAATATGCCTTACTGAAATCGTAGATTTTATGTTTTTGATCAAATTTTGTACTTGATTTCAAGTTATCTGGTCCGGACAAGTGTCTCCATCCATCCCTTTCCGACCGCAATTCCTCCAACTTTTTATTATCAAACATCGGACGTGTTTCTTGTGTTTTTAAACATCGAATATGGGTTCTCATGAATACAAAAATTCCAAGACACCAATACGCTCACTATAATTGATCACAAGTAGCCTTTCACAGAATATTTCCTTCAAAGCAGAATCCTTTGCCAGATGAATTTGAAGCGTAACCGCTTTTCAAGCCGATTTACACCTAGCGTAATTAGTCAAAATCTACGACGTGCAGTTAGTGGAATATTTATATTCGATTACATTCGATTGTCCGTCTCAAATGTATATATAAGTAATAAATAACAAGTTTAAAAACTTCAATGGGAATTGAAGTGGGTCGGTACGTGATCAAATCTTCTGAGAAGGCCTTCGGCCTTCACAGGATTTGATCACGTGACCGACCCACTTCAATTCCCATTGAAGTTTTTAAACTTGTTATTTATTTCTTAATTATATGAGCTTGCTTTCCCTTCAATGTCTATGATTTCATTAATTTTCCTTAATTGTTTGTCAAGATAAGAATATCAAGAACATCCTCATATTTTTTTTTTTTATTTTCATACATCGAGAAAGAAAGTAAATTTATGTAAAAATTATATCATACATTTTATTATAGTATATTATACTAGTATAGGTCTCAGTTGCAACGAGTAATTTATCATTCAAAATAGATATGTTTCTTGGTCTGTCCTCTACAAAGAATTCTCCTTTATAAGTTTCTGTAATGTGGAATATAACAATAGATTTTTTTTTTTAATCAGAGATAAATATATCATAGTATTTATCAAAAGATATCGATCCTGGATGACAATGCAAAGTTCTAGTTAAACTGCCTTCCATATTTATCAAACCAAAACATTGGTTAACTGTGTCTGAAACTACGTATGATCCATTAGGTAGGCAGCAAGCATGCACCTGGATGAATACCTTTAATCGGTATTTCTGTCACAATATTTTCCTTCTCAAAATAAATAACTGATTTTGATGTCCACATTAATTCATTCAAACTTGGAAGAGTTGCAATCAGCGCTGATATGCCAGAGAGTGTCTTTTGCACAACAAAATCACGACTATAAGATATCAACTTATTGTTTATTGGCAAACAAGTTATTCTATCTCTCTAAACAGAGACAGCTAGAGGCTGGTATCCCAACACAGATTTCAGTATTTCACCAGATGAAATGGAGACCATTTTGTTTTTTTCATTAGCTTCGTCTATAGCAAAAAAATTTAACTGACTTTCATCTATCCACGCAATGCTATTATTTGAGTGGTTAAATTTGGTATGCCTCCCAGCAACAAATTCTCTGAAGTATAACTTTTGCAAGTTCTTTGAATGTTTCGTAAATGTCATCCAATAGATATACAAATTCACAGTCATTTCCCTTGTGTATCATGTAAAAAAAAACTGTAAAGATTCATCAATATTTTACTATCCACATATATATTTTTTTCAAATCATCTTCTGAGACACTGTGTTCTTGGTGCCATTACATTTTGAAGATCCATCAGTATTTTATTTTTTCCTTTGTCTGTTTTGCTCACTGCTTCTCTACACTTTTGTGTGACGTTGTTTTAAATTTGGGTTTATGTTGAACTAAGTTTAGTCCGTTTTGATTTTATCAGGTCTCTGTTTTTTCCCAATGTGCATAGCTTCATTGTCGATTCATTGTGAAAATGTTTTATTATATCGTCCCTTTTTTTGTACGTCTGAAATAAGTCTGATGTCGTGACTCCTGTGTTCCAGTATTGTACAATCACGGCATGTTGCTTTATTTCATTGGATACAAAAGAATCGCAGATCCTCATATTTATGCAAGTGGCGGTTTTTCGAACACTGTAAAACATTTTATTTTATCATTCTGCTGCCCTGTCCATAGTTCCGTCAATGATTTATGGTTTTTAGTGATGGTGGTAAAGGTATGTCTTGATGTCACTCACTCTTCACATAGAAAATCTAAACAAGTAAGACATTGAGAGATGGGCGGTCTATCAACTTTTAAAAGTTTACAAAAGGTATACATCTCTGTACAATCCGTTTGTGTTTTAAGCAGATGGATCATGTTTTGCAGGTACGCAGCTCCGTTGAGACTGAACAAAGGGGGCGGGCCTAAATTATACGGGAAATGTTAATTGTGACATCACATAAAAATAGCATTTCCTCACAATAACAGAGGATGGAATAATTTACGATTTTAAACTGCATAAGAGTAATGAACTACATCAAAACTTCCCACTGCAGTCATTTTTGTCGTTAGTTAAATCTCACACAGCAAGATATAAACAAGTCATTGATCGCAAAGCACTTGTCGACATGACGTCATCATTGTAAAATCTGATGCATTTTATGTGCAGCGAGAGGCAGATTAAGTAGTTTTTTTTCACAGTAAAAATGCATTTTATTATTAAACAGAAAATTATTTACAAATGTTGGGTAGACCATTAATACAAATCTGAAACCTTTGTTTCGTACCTTTATTTAACAACTATCGAGAGAATGTATTGACTTAATTCTTCCGTGCTTTTTGTACAAGGTTTTCATGTTTCACGCCGAGGTGCTTCATTAAATCGCCTTTTTGCAAGGACAAACACATAATAGATCTTTACAATTTTTAAATATAAATAACGGAAGCAATCATTAACTTGAAAAGTGCTAATTTACTTGAAATTTAAACTAACAAAATGCGAATTCTATTTAAAGTAGCAGCACTTTCCATAAACTACAAAATATATAGAAAAAAATTGTTACTTAAATTTTAATTTCAACTATGGGGTGCCCTTGCGATATTGAATTTTGTTCCTGGCCTACATAAAGTACACATTTCATAAATTTATCACATGACTGTAAAAAAGTGACCAAACCAAAATCAATACAGAGTGGGGTACACAATGTTATTTCAATTAATATTAAAGTCGTGATATAGTAGCTTTACAAAAATAAATTCAGTTTAAAAAGTATGTATCAAGGCACATTTATATTCCGTTGATTTCTTCGTAGTACGCATTAACAGTGCTGCGTAGGTATTACATTTTACCTCGGTTGGGTTCCGTATAAAAGTTTCCAGGCACACAGGGCATTTGAATGGTTTGTTCGCAGAATGCTGTTCCGTGTACTTTAAAATACAGGTCTTACAAAATGTAGACACGGCAGTGTCTTTTGATCTGTGTAAAATTCGGAACAGAGAAATCATTTTAGATATTCGCTGTTTTGGAAAATTGATTTTGATCCCATTTCAATAAATTGCCTTGGTGTTGGTTGCTTTGGCAGTAAAAAAGAAGAGGACTTTCTATTAACTTTCTGTGTGTTTTATGGTTTTGTCGTCTTGGCGGCATCTTGTGATCCTGTACGGCTAACAAGCACGGATTAAAAATAAGGTAATTATCAACTCAGGTATTCAAACCTTGAAAAGCCCTTGGCAATCAAATTGATAATATGATTAAAATAGTGACATGTGTAATTAAACATTTAAAAAAGAAGTATACTTTTGATAGTTCACTTGAGCCTTCGGCGTTCGTCTGACGTCTGTAAACTTTTCGCATTTTCGACTTCTTCTCACGAACCACTGGACCAAGTTCAACCAACTTGTCACAAAGCATCCTTGGGTAAAAGGAAAGTAAGTTTCTTCTCAGGAAGTGCCAAGCCTTCTTTTAAGGGGAGATAATTAAGAATTCGTGAAAATTTGGTGGCATCTTTTAAAAACTTCTTCACAAAAAACCACTGAGCAAGAAAAGATGAAACGTATATGAAAGCTTCATTTAATAATCTAGATTCAAGTTTGTTCATACCTTATCCCCCGGGGATAGGGCGGGGTCACAAGAGGGGGACCAAGTTTTACATAGGAATATATAGTAAATGTCTTTAAAAATCTTCTTCTCTAGAACACAAAGCCATGATTAGTAATATTATCATAGAGGTAAACCAAGCAGTGTACATTCAATTTTGTTCCAATCATGATCCCTTGGGGTAGGGCAACGTTTACTATATTGATATATGGGAAATATCTATAAAAATCTTCTCATGAACAGCTAGGCCATTATTAGTTATATTAATACAAAAGTATCCTCAGGTAATGTAGATTCAAATTTGTTTAAATCATGTCCCCGGGGGTAGGGCGGGGCCAAAACAGTGTGTCAAAGTTTTACTTAGGAATATACAGGTGTAATGATTATGGGGTATTTGAGTAAAATGCATTCAAGACTTCAAATAGTGGAATGACCTGACAACCCTTAGAATGGACTATCCAAACCAAAGGGTAAATAATGCAAGGCTTTGGGAAAGTCAGGCATTCAGAAGCCACCTGAAGAAGCCGGACGTTGTTTCAGCAATAAAGAGGTTATGGGTAAGAGCAAAATAAAAGTATAAAAGTTATGAACACCAGTGGCAAGCATCCTAGGGAATTGATGTCAAGTTTTGGGTGTAGTTAAGCTGAAGACGATTGAGACACCCAGTTCTTATCTATCAATGGGAACCTAGGGGAGAAACACTGTGCAAGTAGTACCTTACCAAGTCCCCGTCTCTAGATAAGAGAAAATTAAAGTACTGAGTGATTTATCCTTTGACAGAGCTGTCTTAATAATCACGCCAATCATTAACTCAGAGTAAAAGGAAAACCCTATATATCCCTTGTAAGAACCTGATCATACACGTTACATAGGAAATATCTTCAAAATCTTCTCACGAACATTTAAGCCATTATTAGTCATATTTATACACAAGCAACGTCAGGTATTTTAGAATCAAATTTGTTCAAATTATGATCCCCAGGGGTTGGGGAGGCACAACAGAGGGTCAGATTTTTGCATAAGAATATATCGGAATCATCTTGAAAAAATCTTCTGCTCAAGAACAGCAAAACCATGATAAGTCATATTATTATAGAAACATCCTTTGGTAATATAGATTTAAATTTGTTCAAATTTAGGATGGGTAGGGTGAGACCATAATGAGCTATCAGAGTTTTACATAGGAATACATAGCGAAAAAATTAAAGCCATGATTAGTTATATTGATATGGAAAAACACAGGTAGTGTTAATTTAAATTTGCCCCCTCCCCTGTACAATACTGTACTGATTTCTGCGTCTTCCTAGCCAATGTGCTCAGGTGAGTCAGGTGAGCCATATTGCCCATGGACCTCTTGTTTTTAGTTTGTTGCATTGTAAAATGTCAAGATTGCCGATAAAGTTTACCTTTATTCTTGGAAATTGATTATAGTATACAAGATATTATTATTCATAGAAATAGTGTATAAAATTTTAAGAATAAATTATTTCATATAGATAAGACCTATGTCTTAACGTGTACTGATGCATGTTACACTGACACTCGTTTTCAAAAATACGGGAAAACAATTGCAACATCTATTGTTTAAAAATACAAATTCTGTTTTATGAAACATTAATATTCTTAAATAAAAATGCATTATGATTTAATTTATGAAACATAAATCTGAATATCGCGGTTTGATTCACGTAAAATGAAGACAGATTCTTTTTTTTTCTGTCATCGTTACGATTATAGTATTCAAGCAATGTCTGTCAATCGGTACGTTATGGAAGAAATTTCAGATATGATGTGTTTAAGAAGTGATGAAAAGTGTGCAAGATCATAATCTAAAAAAAAAAATCCAAAATGCATCTACTAGTTGGCAATATGTGAGTGATATTTGTTTAAAATCTAGAATAAAGACAACATATTTTTATGAACATAACATACATTTTGTAATGTAACACTTGACAGAAAAACATTCATGACTTCTCGGGTTCTCACGGCAGCGCTTCTTATCGAAAAGTAAACACATTTTTATAGAACTCTGGACAAAATCTGATTATTCTTGACCTTAAGTCAAATGTATGGGAAGAAGCATCTCCAAGCTCCATTCTTAATATAGCACGCCCACTTGCTATGACAGACACAGAAAGCATTCTTCCACAGATCTGTTAATATCTCAGCAAACGTGCTTTTCTGGGGAATTTATGATCATTTAATTGATAAATGCATACATTTTCTACCAGTAGACAAGAGAGATAAGAGAGTTTGCATAAACCTTTTTTTATAAAAATATACCCAATGTACTGAGGCTGACAGACGTTTCGTTCAAAATATGAGAAGAAATAAAATCCAACTTCTCCTTTATTTGAGATATTATGTGCATGAAAAATACTTCTGTACGTAATTTTTTCCTTCCTAAACAGTAATGAACAAAGCATTAACGCAGTAAATTTGTCCTTTAATTTGACGTGGTTGAAAATGTCTCCCTACACTTACGAAATTCTAATGGAATTAACAACTTCATTCCAAGAAAAAGGTAAGTTAATGATAAAATCTGCAAATTTTATCTTTATTATATATTTGCAATATATGTTTCAATAAACAACATTTTCTTATTTTAATTTATTTAATAATTTATTTTATATTCCTCTTATTAAAATCTTAGGTCAAGATGTTCTCAAGAGCGAATTCAGAGTCAATTACAACTTCAAAAATATTACGTGGCAGTAATACGCTTCTATAATATTTATATATTAAATTTAAAACAATCCATAAAATCTATTGAAGCATTCCTTATCTCTTAATTTATATTCACACATTGAAATTTAAATCATTTTGTATTAATTTTAAATAACAGAATATCGTTCTCAGTAGCAAGAAATAATTTAACATTCAAACAGATATGCTTCTTGATCTGTTCTTTTTTTAATCACCTCCCTTCCTTTTCAAAAACTATCAATCAAATTAATGATTGAACTTCTGGAAAGTCTTTTATCTTCATAAATCTTGTACAAATTATAATATGCTACTGCAAAGGAATCGCCAAGATAAACATTAAACTTTAAAGCCGTTCGTTGCTCAAATACAAATGAGTCAACCATTTTTTGCCACGTTATCTACATATTGACGTCATTTCCGTATTGTGACGTCACAAACGTGGAGCAAACATTCGGGGCCATAAAACTTAGATGAGCTCACTTTTGATCTCAGTCTCCCTTTTATACTATTAATTCCTTTGGTAAAAGTAAGACTGAGATCAAAAGTGAGCTCGTCTAAGTTTTATGGCCCCGGAGCCTGCTATTTATATAACATGTTTATGACTAAATGTGTGCCAAATTTCATTTTGATCTGAACTGTGGTTTTGTAAATAAAGAGATAGTTCACGAACTTTTTGATCACCCCTCAAAGTTCCCGAAAAATATTAAAAAAGAATGTGCACATATAAATTTAAGACCATAAAATATAGCAATCATATATCCATAAAAAATACTTTGATTTACTATAGTAAAAACTTTGATACTGCATTAAACTATAGTTAACTTTGGTAAACTATAGTTTTTTGTTAGAGACCTTCATAGTGTTTTTCATAGCGATTCTGATACAAACAATATACATGTGTATATAGTGTTTCATAGTTAATGTTATTTAGATACATTCGTTTTTTCAAATGCATAATGTAAGTACACAAATTAAAAAAATGTTTCGGACAGACAGACAGACACAAACACTAACCTCCACACACAACACAGAGATTAAGTAAAATGTATATACCCCCGTTTCCTTTGGAGCGGAGGTAATAATATTCATGTAACAAATAAGGATAAATGAACCTAAAAGAGGGAAAAAGATACTAAATGATATTAAAAAGGAAGCAATAATAATTACAGTTAATGATAGCATCTCCATATTGGACGCTTCATATGTCGTGCTTTCTCTAAAGAACGAGTGCACTTATGGGCCCCGGTAAAATGTGAAAAAATGAAGAATGAAATTAAGCATAATTTTTCATCTCAAATCATTAATTGATATCTAAACCATAAGAATCAACAAATTTTATCGGTGAAGTTCACGCTTATACAAAGAGCAAAGCCATGCAATGTGATAGGGGTCAGTCGACATTCATGATTTTCTATAGTAAATCGAGGACGGTCATTCATTTCAAAGCTTTTGTTTACTGTCAGCCTAAATTGTCTAAACTTGCACCAAAGAAAAAAGACGCATTGTACATTTATGAAACTTGTGTGAAAGTAAGAAACTTGTACAAGATTAGGCTGGTAATTAAAATATGAAAAATGTATGTAAAGTTCAACGTTTTTCCAATAGCAAGCGAGAGCTATTTACCTTTATGGCCTGTGTTGAACCCACCTGTGGAATAAAAATTATTTAAAATACCGTTAATCACGTGTGTTCAACCCAGGTAAACATTCCTCAAATGTGCTCACTGTAAAACATAGCCACTTTTTGTATCATTGCATCGAAGTCGTACCGCTTAGAGATGTTGTATGTATTTGGTTTTAGGAGCACGGGAGGGTTAGGAGAGTTTAGTGTTGCTAAAATGTCATCATACATAAAAGTGTCAAACATTTTTAACATTCATGCAAGACAACAGTTCCGGTATTGAAAGCCACCTAAATACATTTTTTTTTTTTTCATTTCAAAATTAAAAATAACTAGTGTTAATACTTATTGTATTTTTTCAAGTGCAAGCGTGCAAATTTCTTAGTTTGATCACTATGGCTACAGGCATCTATACACTTCATTCGACTTTTTTACAGGTAAAATAGCGCAAGAAGTACCATTCGGCAAACGCGCCCGTCAATGATCCACCATCCCATTGTTCAAGTGTCAATTTAAATGACTCCTCCCCTTGATTTAAATAAACGAAACTCAAAATAGGTTCGATACGACTTTTCCGGATTTGGGGTATCTTAATAGGCATTAAGAATCTTCATTTGTTTCAAATCCATGCTGATTTAAGTGATGTTTTAACATAATTTTTAATTAGAAATATCCACATGTGTTTAACTATTACCAAAAGAGAACAATTTGGTAATATATTCTAAAGTAAAACGGCACTGAAAAAGGCCCCATTAAGCATTGCTTAAGTGCACTTGTCCTTTTTCCTTGTCTAAAAATAATAATACGTTTTTTGTTTCAATGCTTTGGTGTATCCAGAAAACTGATACATGTAAAAGCTGGGATGGAGGCGAGTTGAAAGCGGGCACAAATTTTAAGCTAGTATGGGACCACAAACTTGTCCTTTAAATGGTTTCCAATAATATCCATTCCAAAAGGTATATCGTTGTCAGAAACATATCATCTCATTTTCGGAACAAGACCTGTGAGAGAAAAAAAAAAAGAAAAAAAACAAAACAAAACAGACTATATATATATATATATATATATATATATATATATATATATATATATATATATATATATATATATATTGAAAAAACACATACCGCGTACATTGTATATGATTCTAATATTGAGAAGTGGCTTTAAGTAGGGAAAGATACTTTGCCCCTTCAATACATATTGAAATAAAAAATATCAGGAGACTCCAGGCCTTCACCGATCCTCCCCAACTTCGGATTAACGCATATCACATCTCATTTCTAAAGGTTTAATAATAAAATATAGTTAAAAGGTAGGGGGTCAGATTTCTATGGGGTTTTTTTTCAACGTGTGTGGAGCCGTAGAATTACAGGCCTGGAAGGGTTTTCTACGGTCGAAAAATGACCCTACTTGCCGTAGAAAATTGACCCGGGGGTCATTTTTCTAAGGAGAAATTTGATCCCCCGGTCAATATTCTACAGGGGTCACTTTTCGTCGTTACACCGGCTTCCATTATGTTATCAGTCTTGTGAATTGGTTCATTTCACTTTCATCGTTATTTAGCAATACATATTTAACTAGTTTGAAATGATTCAAAATTGTTCAATATCCCTCAATTATATATTGAATACCTTAAACAGAAACAGCTAGTAGCTGCTATCCAGACATAGATTTCCGAAAATCATTTTGAAATTTACATCTAAGGTTTATTCACAGCAACTAACTGATTTTCATCTACCCATGTTATCCCACTATGCACTGGTTTAAATTTATTCTTCTCTGTTAAATCAAGCCATCTGAGCAATATGACTTTGTTCTATTCTGATTTTCTTCTTTTCGCCACACAAAGTCTCGATATTTGTATAATTCTAATGAGATATGAAATCAGACAGGTTTGTATTTTCCTCGGAATCCTCTGGAATACACTTTTCACAAATACCGCTTTTAGCAGACGTTATTGTTGATTTGTTTATTAGAAGCTCTAATTGCGGCTCTGTTATTTGAATAGTTATATTTGGTATGTCTCTTATCAGACACGTACATGAACTATCAGATTTTGCCAGATTTTCAGATCTTTCGTAAATGTCATCTAGTAAATGTACAACTTCACAATCCTTTCCTTTTTGAATCATTTCAGAAAACTGTAAAGATTCCTCAATATTCTTACAATCCCTAGATATTTTTTCAAATCCATCTCTAAGCGACTGCGTTCTCGGTGACATTATATTCTCAAGTTCCATCAACATTTTATTCCAGCCTTTGTCTATTTTGCTCTGAGTCTCTCTACATTTTTTCTTGATGTCGTTTTGCAATTGGGTTTTCATTGAACTAATTTGAGTCCGTTTTGATTTTATTAGGTCTTTGTTTTTTTCCAATGTGCATAGTTTCATCTTCAATTCATTGTGTAAATGTTTTATTATATCTTCCTTTTCTTTTCGTACATCTGAAATAAGTCTGATGTCGTGACTCCTGTGTTCCAGTATTATACAATCACGGCATGCTGCCTTATTACATTGGATACAAAAAAATCGTAGATCCCCGTTTTTATGCAAATGGCAGTTTTCCGAACATTGTAAAGATATTATTTTATCATTGTGTTTTCCTGTCCATAGTTCCGTCAAAGGCACAACTTTATGATTTTTAGTGATGGTGGTAAAAGTGTGTCTTGATGTTGCACACTCTTCACACAGAAAATCTAAACAAGTAAGACATTGAGAGATGGCCGGTCTATCATCATCTAAAAGTTTACAAAAGGTACACGGCTTATCTGTGCAATCCGTTTGTGTTTTAAGCAGATGGATCATGTTTTGCAGGTAGGCATTACATTCTACCTCGGCTGGGTTCTTTATAAAAGTTTCCAGGCACACAGGGCATTTGGATGGCTTGTTTGCGAAATGCTGTTCCGTGTACTTTATAATACAGGTCTTACAAAATGTATGTAGACACGGCAGTGTCTTTGGATCTGTGTAAAACTCGGAACAGAGATAACACTTTAGGTATTCACTGTTTTGAAAAATTGATTTTGATTCCATTTCAATAAATTGCCTGCAATATAAACAGTTAATCAATTTTAGCTTTCAACTGCGAATTTTAGTGTATCTTAGAATTTTCTTATTCTTACCTTTGTAAAGAATTATGTAAAATTATGATTTGAATGATGCAAATTTAAATTTTATTGAAAGTTATATGTCATTAAATGTAATTTTGCATAATTTTGACTATATGATTAGTATTGAAAATGGTCATGAGTTATTTGCTATAAAAGATGCGTTTAACTTTGATATCCATTTAAATGTGTAAAGATATAACATATTTTCATCCAGAATAAAGGGTCGTTAAATAAAGTTCTGAGGACCTTTAAATATCGAAGGACAAAATGACACCCTTCTGGTAAATATACTAAGTTCCCTGAACCACTACGGATTTGTGTTGCATGAAACCTGTTTTAAAATCTATCGATACCTGAATTTCTGAAAGCATTGCTATCTTCACATTGCTCTGTTCTCTCTGTCGCCAATCTACATTTCAATATACACGTATTTCTTTTTTTCTATTTAGCATGAAATAAGTGTAAATTCGTAATGAATTGGAGCATGCAAAATTAAAGACATCTTCTTATCACTTTTTTTATCGAAATAGTCTGTCTACCGACACTCCACTTCTTATTACTTGAGACCATGGTTGTTTGTTATTATTTTATGTGCATGTGTACAATAAAGAAGAAGGGTTGAAGCAATATAGGTCAGTCCATAATTATTTTATTTCTCAATAAGCAATTTTTTTATGTTCTAAAACCTGTAATTTTATGAAACCTAGTACTTTCACAAATTGAACAAAATTTGCATAGTCCATGCACAAAACCTATTTCCCTCTTTTCCCTTTTTTGCGTCACTGTATTTCTTTAAGCACCCTGAAGAACAAATATTGCATTTATTCTAAAACATTTTCATTTTTTTTAATTCTACATTATGATTAAGAATGTTCATGGCGCTAGGACTGTTAGACGAAAACGCTTTTGCACCAAAATATTTTGCCACCCGCGCGTCTTACATGTAGTAGGTGTAAGCAGACTAGTAATACATGTACAGTGTTACCTAAAAGCTAACCTTGAACATACAATTACTTTTCAAGCATATTCAAACTGAATATTTATATATATAGTATGCCCTGAAATAACTTGCATGTACATTTTTTCACTTGTTAGGTTAAGGCAAAATAGTTAAGATAAACAAATTGTAAAAGACAATTAAGGGTCAGTCTCTGTAATTATTTTTAAATTAACTCTTACATAGGAGCCATAGTACGTATAGTCACAGAATTTCATCAAACCTTTTATGATAAAAATATTTGATATCATAACTCATATCAGGCAAAAATTAAGTGCTATGTGTCACAAGCACACGGCATTAGAAGTGAAAGTCACCGGTCTTTTGGTTGAGACTTTAAGGTAGTCCGATCCTCAGGTTCTGAAAATCAGCTTTTAACTAATGGAAAATGCTCACAAAAATGTCTCTGATTTCACATAGTAACGTGAATTTGCCCATGGTATTTCTTCAAAGTTCAAAATTATTGTTAATCATATTATATAGGGAAAATTATCAGATCTCAAATATATTTTCAGGAAATGCGAATAAAAACACCAGCTATGCATTTTTTAATTGAAAATAGATCAACAAAAATAATTTAGGATAGAAAAATATAGGCATCCAGGCATTTCGAGAAAATTGCATCATTTTTATCTTGTACAGTATTTTAGTTCTTCTCTTTACTTCAATTACTATATAACACATAATGTAAAAAGCTTGTGCTGTCATTGCTAGACATCACATATCACATCTTATTTCATATTATGCTAATAAGCATTGATATCTAATGCTAGACTAAAAGAAATTCCATTTCTCTAAAAATGAATTCATTTTTTTATGGGGTACAAATGTCAACTTTTAACAAGAGTATTTCTAAGACTTCAAAGAACCTTGAATCATATTGGGATGCATAAAATGAAAATTGTTGAACAAAAAGATTTCAATTTCAAGCTTCATTTTAAGACTTTTCTAATAAAATAACAAATTAAAGAGTTATATTTCCTGGTTGAGGATCGGATAGCCTTAAAAACCGAGGTCCCGTGTCACGGTAGGCGTTGGCACTATGAAGAACCCTAACTACTCAATGGCCCTGAGTGCGGAGTATAGTTCCAAATTTGAAGATATTCACCGGCATACAGTGATATCTCTATATAAGTAAAAAATTCTCGAATGGGACCTTAAACAACATACAATGTCAAGGACTTGATGTCTTATATGCATGATAAAAAAATTTGGGAAATCAACTATTACATACCTTACAATGGAAACAAGGTATTGAAATGCAACATTTTTTTCATTCAATTTGATCAGTCATATATTCACAAAATAAAAGCAATCATTAGTTTTACATCTAATTAAACCAAATAAAAGAAAAAGATCCTCATAAAATATTTTAAGGAAGAACATTATTAGTTGGCAATGGTTGCTTTGGCAGTAATACCAAAAAGGGATTTCTATTGAATTTCTGTATGTTTTTATGCTTTTGTCGTCTAGGCGGCATCTTGTGATCCTGTGCTGATGACAAACATGTATTTAAAAAATGAGGTAATTATCAACTCAGGTCTTCAAAACATAAAAGCCCTTGGCAATCAAATTAATTGAATTAATGACATTTACAAGTGAACGTTTAAAAAAGAAGTTAACTTTTTTAAAGCTCACCTAAGCCGAAGGCTCAAGTGAGCTTTTCTGATCAAAGAGTGTCCGGCGTCCGTCTGTCATCCGTAAACTTTTCGCATTTTCGACTTCTTCTCAAGAACCACTGCGCTAATTTAAACCAAACTTGCCACAAAACATCCTTGGGCGAAGGGGATAAAAGTTTCTTCAGAGGAAGGATCACACCCTCTTTCAAGGAGAGATAATAAATAATTCGTGAAAACTTTGTGGCATCTTTAAAAAATCTTCTTTTCAAGAATCACTGGGCAAAAAAAGATGAAACTTGTGAGAAAGCTTCATAACAAACTCTAAATTCAAGTTTGTTCATATCATAACCCCCGGGAAAAGGGCGGGGCCAGGAGAGGGTTTCCAGGTTTTACACAGGAATATATAAGAAATGTCTTTAAAAATCTTCTTCTCGAGAACACAAAGTCATGATTATATATAGTCATATTATAATAGAAGTATCCTCAGGTAGTGTAGATTCAAGTTAGTTCCAATCATGACCCCTGGGGTTAGGGCAGGGCCACAACAGGTGGTCAAAATTAACCATAGGAATATATAGGAAATATCTTTAAAAATCTTTTAATTCAGAAGTATCCTCAGGTAGTGTAGATTCAAGTTTGTTCAAATCATCTCCCCAGGTGTTAGGGCGGGGCCAAAACACTGTGTCAAAATTTTACATAGGAATACATAGGTGTAATGGTTAAGGCGCATTGGAGTAAAACGTATTGAAGACTTCCAATAGTGGAATGACCTGGCAACCCTTGGAATGGACTATCCAGATAAAAGGGTATATAGGGGAAAGCTTTGGGAAAGTCAGTCATTCAGAAGCTACCTTAAGAAGTTGGACGTCGAATCAGCAAAAAAGAAGTTACGGGTAATAGCAAAATAAAAGTATAAAAGTTATAAACACCAGTGGCAAGTATCCTACGGAAATGATGTTAAGTTCTAGGTGTAGTAAATCTGAAGAAGATTGAGACACCCAGTTCTGATCGATCAATGGGAACCTAAGAGAGAAACACGGTGCAAATAGTACCTTACCCAGTCCCCGTCTCTAGATAAGAGAAAATTTAAGTACTGTGTGATTTACCCTCAGACCTAATAAATACATGTCGGTAGATCGAGGAATTTTATACAATCTTCGAAAAAAGATTATCAGAACATATTCCTTACCTTTGCATGCATCAATTTAATGTTGTTTACAAGTTTTATGCTAAAAATAAAAGTTGTTAGACCTTGACATGGACGATAACAACAATACGGTATATAAAGCCTTTGTTTTTCCGTCACATATTTTTTCAGTCTTTTTTGCTTTACAGTGCTGCTGATTTTGTCAAAACTTCACTTACTCGAATTTTTCATAATAATTTGCTTTTTGATACATGTATCATTAAAGAAACATGTGATTTTGACTCATTATGTAACTTAAGCTGAGCTATAATTCTGGCTTTGTAAAGTACTAGTACATCCAGATTTTTAAAGTCTAACTTGTTACTCCTAATTAAGTCTTGTTACTACTTCTAAGGTAAATCTTTCGGATGACCGACGTAGCGTGTAACGACGAAAGGCGTTGGCACGATAAAGAACCCTTATTATTACCTAACCTACTATATAAATTATAATTAGGCATTTTGAACTGTTTCCTGATTCGTTTTAATGTTTTTGCATGTCATGCAACAGTCAAACTGTTTACCCGGTCACAGAATGAACTGTTGCATGGCTGAACTGATCCATTGTGACGTCATAATTAATTTCCCGTACTTTACAGCTACATTATATTGAATTATGTATAAATTGAAGCATTTTCATGGCATTCAATTTGAAATTATCATTTGAAAAGTAATCCTGATACCCATATAAATACATATTCAATTTTATATCATTTCAAAGAAGAGGCCAAAAACACCTTTTCTGAGGGTAATTTGGGAAAAATGTAGGCCCCTTTCACTCATTACAGATCTTTGCCTTAAACGTCTCACTCGGCGTGTTATAGTCAAACCTTCTCGTTATCATTATTTTGTTTACTAAAAATTAAATGTAAGCATTAATTTATTAATGCATGATAATACCGCCCCCATTAATTTTTCTGATTTTAAAACCGATCGGTGTGAGAATTTGATTAATATTCATCTTGTTTAGTTTGGTTTCAAGAAATAAAACACTTCTGTCGATGTATTTTAAAAATCCATTGGTTATTATGTCTATATCATTATTTTAAGAAATTATATAGTAGGTTAGGTAATAAAACACTTATTTCATGACAACTCGGGAAACAGTCAAACTGTTGTCCCTCGATAATGGGGAAGACCTGGGAAACTGTTGCCCTCGGCCAACAGTTTGACTGTTCCCCTTGTAGTCATGAAATAAGTGTATACTGTTCAATGTATATATAAGTGTATACTGTTCAATGGCCCTGCGTGCCGAGTACATATAGGTCTAGATTTGAAGCCCTTTACAGGAATACGGTGACGTCTCTATATAAATTTTCGAATGGGACGTTAAACAATATACAATCAATCAATCAATCAATTCTCCTAAGGTCCAAAATCTGGAACGTATAGTATATGATCACAAAGAGCTTATGCGAAGAGGCAACATCACTCAAGGTCAAATAATGAATCCTTACAATGTTTTAAGGTGTCAAAGTGGCTGTAGTGTAGTCTTTGTCTTGATTGAAAAATAATCAAACTATGAAGGGGGAAAAAACTCTGATTCAGTTTGTAAGAAGTGTGTTGTTGCATGTATTGTATAGCTACTTGCTTAGAAATATACACAATTTTGATGAACTTTCACTAATTTTATGTTTAGGTGTTACTTACCTTTAACCGATTTCCACGTACTTCAATACGGCCGTCTGCATACGTCCTGGTTTTGTATGGTGCATTGCATTGTGTTTGGTTAGTGTAAAAATCGATATGAATGTGTGTCATGTTGTCCGAGCTATTTTCAGAAAAGGAGCAGTCTACGTGGCTGATGATAGGGAATGATAAGGAAACAAATCAATGATCACTTAAGAATACAGTTAAATTGGTTGTTTATGTCAACATATACTGAACAACAGACGTTAAGGACAGATGATACAAACAACCTTTTATCGAAAATCTTGAAAATATCAACTTATAAGTCACGTTTATATACGTAAAATGAATGTTTATTTGCACATTTTTAATTTTTCAATCAAAGTTTCACAATAATGGGATTTCAAGTGACAAAAAATTGTATAGATTAATAAGAATGATTGCAGAAAGATTGATTTTTGAACATCGTAGACGGTTTACAATTTCTTGATATTTTAGAAAATTATTTGCATCATTCACAACCAATTTAGGTCCAGAAATATATACCAATCCAGGCATTGCTTGTATCATCTGTCCTTAAGACATAATAATTTAAATCCTAATGAATTCAATGTGGTACAATTGTATAAACAGATAAAACTACAAAACATATATTTACCATATAAAACGAAAATCATAGATACATATGAATTATTAGCAATACGCTTAACATATAATTAAACGGATATTTATCAGCCGTTAAGGAAGATCGTTACAACAAAGGTTTATTTAATGAAACTCTAAGACCTCTCATTTGGAATATGGTTTCAGCAGGAAAATTTTGCTATTAGCTCTTAAAGGTTATAAATTATTTTTTAAAAAGAAAACTGAAAAAAAAATTATCTTGCAAATAAGATGCTTGCCAATCCTCGTCTATAGATGTTTCCACAAAAGAATCTTAAATTTGCCTCATCTCTTGTTATTCTGATATCTCTTGTTTCCTATGCATTCGTTTTATGTGTCTGTTTAAAATAATCATCTTATTCAACGCCTGCCCACTTATGTCAAATTCGAAATTTCTCTTGTTAATATTAGATAGATTACCCGTATCTATCTTATTGTTTGGCTATACCAGTAAAGATACTTCTACTTTTACTACTGGGGGTGACAATGCTTGTATATAACAAATAATCTCACTACTTGGAGGAATTGCCATAGTTTCTTTCAGACTGACATGAATTCATCCTATGTGCCCCTGTAAATGCAGTTCGTGTTTAATTCCAGATGCATACATTTTAGTATGAGATATGTCCATTTATCTCCCACCTGAATCGATAAGCTACCTCGTCCTTTTACTTTTAAGGACATTCCATCGGCCGCTACTACGTTCTGCATGTGACTTACAACACTGCTAGTCGCATCGCATCACTAAGTGACTTTATTAAAATATGGAGTCTTATGTTAAAGTCTGTCACAGCATCAACAAACTATTCTTTGGCAATCATTTCTGTTACTTCACAGGGAGCAGTCGGTTAGGCTAAGTGAGTCAAGCGGCGAATACTTTCTCCTAAGTCTGGCAAAGTTTAGGTGGGTTTCTGTCTTTTGTCCATCAACATAGCCCTATACAACTCGATTTAGTTTGCTGAACTTTCTGGTTTCAAATGGCCTATATACTTCCAATATCTACCCCCAATCTGGAATCCTGGGTGGAATTTATAGTGTCTATGGTGAAGACTTCATTCTGCCAAAGGTATCTTTCAGTTTCTCTGACATTGCGCGTCTGTAGCACTCGGGGGGTTGGGGGGGGGGGGTTACAAGGACCGCTTCTTCGTATACACTTCACTTTTCTTTAATAAACTTACAAATTTTAATTCTATTTTTGATTAAAAGCGTCTAATAGAATAAAAACAGGTTACACTAGCTGTACCTGGTCTCCTCACCTGGTAACACTGGATCTGATAAAAAGCACTCGGTAACACTGCACCGGGCTTTCTGCACCCATTTACTCTGGACCTGGTAAACTATACTTGCTTTTTTTTTTTTTTTTTTTTTTTTTTTTTTTTTTTTTCCTTAACGTCCCTCTCGAGAATTTTCAGTCATATGGAGACACCACCACTTGCCGATGGAGAGTTGCAAACTTACGCCTTTACTCGGCACTCAGGGCCATTGAGCAGTAAGGGATCTTTTTCGTACCAGCATCTACTGCGATACAGGACCTTGGTTTATACGGTCTCATCCGAAGAACCGGTCTCCACGTCCCGCAGTGGGATTCGAAAACGCGACGTAAAAATAAACTCCTTACAACGCGTATCTAGAGCAAACGCAATAACGCGAAAAAAGACGTAATTACGCCTTTCGAAAAGGCGTTATTACGCCTTTTAGAAGGCGTTATAACGCCTTTCCAAAAGGTGTTATTTTGCTTTTCTCACAAGAGACGGTGTTAAGCGTATTATATTACAATATATTTTCAATGTTTATCCAGCTTAGTCCTTCACTGATGCCAAACACCTTTAGCAAAGGTCATGCATTTCACAATTCTGTTTGAAGGCTAATTGCTCATTTTACCCTTACAAATAGTTTGTCTGCTTTTCTCCAAGAGGAAAGAAGAAGATTTTTAAATTTTAAATGAATTTTTAATATATGATCAGCAAAGCCCTAAGCCGCATCTACCTAAATCCTGGATTTTCACAAGTAGAGTGTTGAGCTCTTTTTTACTCATGCAAACAGTTGTCTGCGAGATATGCAGGAGTATAGAAAATCTTAAATATTGCATGAATAAAGATGGATTCAATTATTCATATAATTAAAAACGCCTTTCCATTTTGCTATAACGCCTTTTCAAATAGGCCGGTAGTACGAGTTGGGGGGGGGGGGGGGATTTTTGGGAGAATAGTCTCGCTGTAGTTTAAATATGAGGCAAGAGGAATATTCACTTAGTCGTATCTAGTGAAAGGAGTGGGTGTTCTAGACCGCCTTGAATAACAAGTTTCGTTGTCATTAGTTGATATATTAATTTATCTACCCTGAAGTGACAAAACAATAAAAAACAAAAAATGGCTATAATTGCAAACAGTAATACATATCACCCCGAAATGATCTCAGCGGAGTAAAATTGGAAGTGAAAGCAGATTAAAATTTTCTATTATTTTAAAATTTTGAAAAAATTCAATTCTTTAATAAATTAAAAAAAAATTCTTTCAAGGGCAGCCATTTTGGAAATTTTATAATGAAGAAACCTGAAGAGACACTTACTCATCAATATTATACCGTATGGAATACCGAGAGAGAGAGAGAGAGAGAGAGAGAGAGAGAGAGAGAGAAATGAAATTACATGTAATCCCATTTTTTGTTCTTATGGCAACAGTTAAAAAGTTTGTCTAACCGTTTCTATTTCGTTGCAGAAATCAATTTGGCTTGATTCTTGGAAATTTCCTTTGATGTTTAAAACATATTGGTGGACCAATTAGAGAAAATTGGTATTAAAAACTTTCATATTTTCCTGTTTTCAGGCAACAGTGACCATTGAAAATTTTAAATTCTGAATGCACATGGTACAACTAGACTTGGTGATTATTACGTCATTCTCTGTAACAATCAAAGAATTTAGAAAAAAAATGGAAATGGTACCTCACAGATTTGGCTGATATTTTGCATGTAATGTAGGAACACCATATATAGAGCATACTTGGGGTCAATTTTAGATTTGAGTACCGGTTGCCATGGTAGCCAAAACCACCATTTTAAGGCCAAAAATATGGAGCGGCCTACTGAAATTATACCAACTTCATCTTAAATTTCTATTTTCTAACATATTTTTACAGGATTAATTGTTGCCTACTCTGATGGACTATTTGTTGGAGTAACTACCACAAATAATGAAATGATTCAGTAGTAGGTCATGAAAGAGTGGTCTTTCATTGAAAAGTGTCAATTTTTTGAAATTCAGAAAAATGCAGATTTTGGGCTTTTTCTAAACATAGTTAAGCAAGAAAACGCGGACAATCCATAACAAATATTTACAATCATTTAAAAGTACATTCTATACTCAACAAAATGTAAAATTTCTAGAGAGGTATTATTTCTTAAGAAAAAATAAAATAAAAACAAAAATGGTTGCTATGCAGAATTTGGATTAATTTGTAGATTCAACATTTGGCTCATTTTTGTATGATCTTCTTTCTGCCAGGTATCTTTCTTCATAACAGCCTTACCCTAACAAAAAAAATACTATAGTTAACTATAGTTTACTATAGTTAACTATAGTTTACTATAGTTAATTATAGTTAACTATAGTAAATCAAAGTGTCAAAGTGATCACAACAGTAAATCAAAGTTTTCAAAGTGATCACTATAGTAAATCAAAGTTTTCACCATAGCAAATCAAAGTTTTCATAGTGATCACTATAGTAAATCAAAGTTTTCACCATAGTAAATCAAAGTTTTCATAGTGATCACTATAGTAAATCAAAGTTTTCATAGTTATCACTTCAGTAAATCAAAGTGTCAAAGTTATCACTATAGTAAATCAAAGTTTTCAAAGTGATCACTATAATAAATCAAAGTTTTCACCATAGTAAATCAAAGTTTTCATAGTGATCACTATAGTAAATCAAAGTTTTCATAGTTATCACTTTAGTAAATCAAAGTGTCAAAGTTATCACTATAGTAAATCAAAGTGTCAAAGTGATCACTATAGTAAATCAAAGTTTTCACCATAGCAAATCAAAGTTTTCATAGTGATCACTAAAGTAAATCAAAGTTTTCACAATAGTAAATCAAAGTTTTCAAAGTGATCACTATAGTAAATCAAAGTTTTCACCATAGTAAATCAAAGTTTTCATAGTGATCACTATAGTAAATCAAAGTTTTCATAGTTATCACTTTAGTAAATCAAAGTGTCAAAGTTATCACTATAGTAAATTGAAGTGTCAAAGTTATCACAATAGTAAATCAAAGTTTTCATAGTGTCAAAGTTATCACTATAGTTAACTATAGTAAACTATAGTTAACTATAGTATTTTTTGCTAGGGTATTATCCCACTCAACTTGTATCTTTGAAGTCTATGTAACTGATGTAAGCTTGCTTTTAGACACTTTATTGGTTAAAATCGTATACACCTAGCTGGAACCATTCCGCCAAAAGTCCTAAGCACTGCAACTGTTCCAATTTTTCTTCAATTTTCGCCGCAGCCAAATTCTTAAAAGGAATAATATTTTTCAGCAATTCTAACTTTATCAGTTACACTAAAACAATATTTCAGTAAGAAAAATATCATACTTCACAGAGGTTCATTTACTATGTAATTAAAATTATTCAGAGATTTTTGTCCAAAAAAAAAAAAAAAAAAAAAAAAAAAAAAAAAGAATTTCCATCGCAAAGAGGCATGTGATCTACGGGAATCATGTGTACGAAACATTTATAGATTAAATGTCCACGATTTGGTCTGCTGACATAGGAAAATGTTACATTTAGTTTAAAATACACTGCAACATGTCAAATTGTAATATTTAATACTTATATTAATAATCAAACTATAACATAGTAATGCTTTTCATAAATAATAAACACCTACAAGATAATAAGGGTATATAGTTAAATGCAATTAAAAGTACAAGATTGTGTATATTAAGTATCAGTAGATTGGAAGAATTGCTTTCGCTCGAGATGCAACGGAACCAGAATTTATCCATTTTAAAATAAATCAGTGCAAAAAAATTGAACTGACAAAAGGATTGATTGTTGGCATTAAAAAAAATATTAACGTTCCTTGCGAGAATCGAACCATAAAAATGCTGAACTTCATTGCACTGGACGGGTAACGCATACCACTGAGCTATCATCACTACACATACTGGATTTTAAGAGCCCTCTATACACTGCACACTAGAGAGTTCTGAATTTGTGGTATTTTTATGCAGATAGAGTGACCTGCCCTTTGATCAAGTATAATATAAATTGAAATGTACAGTTTATAACTCAATTTGTGATCAAATCAAGCATTCATAACACTTTAATAGGCCAAGATGAATAGATAGAACACTTCATTTGCAGGTATTTTGCCCACTAAAGTAAACAACAGTGATTTATGTTCATCAGTACTTCATTGTCTTTGAACATTTTTCCTGGGGGTAAATGCAAGGCACCCTATGTTGAAAATGTGATAGATAAGCTCAATACTTACACCTTTACACACCATAATTTTCTCAATGTCCAAAAAATATTTTCCTCTAGTGTATAGAGGGTCCTTAAAACGACAATGAAGCATCGCATTTACACAGTGGAATTTTTTCTTTGGGAAAAGTTCATTTTTTATGGTCCCTGGGTCTTCTCTCCATTTTTTTTAATAAATGGTTGTTTGTTTCTTTGAATTAGATTATGCATATAACGTTTGAAAATCGTGGAGAGATGACCCAGATATAGCAAATTTTAAGAAAACGTTTTTAAAAATGTGATATTTTGTACCAAATGAACCATCTAGCCTCTTTTCAAGTTATTTTTTATAGCAAATCAAGGCAAAATATCGGGAAAAGATTTCCCTTTCCTATTTCACAGGAACCCGATACATCAAAAGAATGCTAAAACCTCATGTGACAGAACAATGAAATTGAATGCCAATAAAAAGCGCCCTCGTTCTTTATAGTGCTTGGTTAAAAAAAAAACAGCAAACAGAGCTATTTATAAGTAATTCTTAACGAATCAGATGAAACAGTCTGAAATGGAAGAATCCACAAGGAATTCTGACCCTAAAGGGGCTTTTCAAAATACCTTAATTTCGTCCGGATCCAAATGGAATTCTTTTTGTCAAGAAGAATATTCACATATTCCTAAAAATGGAAAACAAATCACGGCTAGCTAATGTGATTTTGTTTTACATACATAAGCTTATACAATTATATATATATAAAGAGAGAGGTTTTTTTTCTTAAAGAGGTATTAATTATACCTGGCATGGCGCTGTATTGTAGCGAATTAACATCAAATGAAATTTCTAATTAAGGTACAGTTTTTTGACTTTTTTTTTTATTTAAAGCGTACAATGATGAAAACTTTTTTTTAAAGAATACATGTACTTTTACAAACATATCCAACAAGATGTGTTTGTGAAACACTGATGCCCCCGTATGGCAACTTATAGCAAAGGTTAAACTCAAATGCAAATCAAATATGTTGGTACCCAAAGTAAGGTATTGTCTCGAGGAATATACCTGTGAAATATGAAAATCCTAGCAGCAACTTTGAATACATAGTTATGGCCAAGGTTAAAGGTTTTCCAAAGTAGGTCAAACTCCAAGGTCAGGGTCAAAGTTGTGGAAAACTTTAACCTTGGCCATAACTTTTAAACGGTTGGTGCTAGAGCTTTCATATTTCACATGTGTAATCCTTGTGACAAGACCTTCCTTTGGATACCAACAACTTTGACCCTTTGACCTTGGATTTTGACCTACTTTGGGAAAACCTTAACCTTGGCCATGACTTTTAAACGTTTGGTGCTAGAGCTTTCATATTTCACATGTGTAATTCTTGTGAAAAGACCTTCCTTTGGATACTAACAACTTTGATCCCTTGACCTTGACCTTGGAGTTTGACCTACTTTTTGGAAAACTTTAACCTTGGCCTTAAATTATGAACAATTGGTGCTAGAGCTTTCATATTTCACATATGTAATCCTTGTGACAAGACCTTTCTTTAGATACCAACAACTTTAACCCTTTGACCTTGGAGTTTGACCTACTTTTGGAAAACTTGAACCTTGGACATAACTTTTAAACGGTTGGTGCTTCGGCTTTCATATTTCACCTGTGTATTTCTTGGGAGAAGGTCTTTCCTTTGGCACCATTAATTATGACCATTTGACCTTGATGTTTGATATACTTTTGAAAAAACGTTAACCTTTTCCATATCTCTTTATGGTTGCTGCTAGGGCTTTCATACTTCACAGGTTTATTCCTCGAGACAAGGCCTTACTTTGGGTACCAATATATTTGATTTGCATTTGAGAAAGTTTAACCTTTGCTATAAGTTGCCATACGGGGGCATCGGTGTTTCACAAACACATCTTGTTTAATATTGCTTTACAAAAGTGTTGTTATCTGCAAATTTAGACATTAATTCAGAAATTAACGAACATTTTATAGGGGATTGAAAATTTGACTTAAATCTAAGTCTGTTTTATGAACCTTGGTGCCTGGTCTCTGACCAGTAGAGCTAAAAAGTAGAATAGTTTCAGATAATCATGTGAACTTTGCTCATTCAAACATAATACTATGTGCTTTCATTTCCATTCCCCTCCCCTCTTTTATTACAATTTCAAAAAGATATGTGTAACATATATTTTATTCTAATACTTGAAGCATGAAAATAATGTCATAATATAAAAGCACCATGTACACAGACTATAAAACTGTAAGTCAGCAAGGGCACCGCTAAGGGATACATGTATATATCTAATAATAGGGTGGAAGGATAAGAAATGACAACTTAAGCATAGTGAGAAAACATTTAACAACTGTAATTATACAATTTATATAAAAAAGTCAAAATAACAGTTTCCAGTGATGTTATTACTTAACCACTTGTCAAAAGCAAGCATTTTATAAGATGCCAGGCTTAAGTAAGAGCAAACATCACTCAAGTGTAAGATTTACCTCAAAACAAATATCACTTGCTGAAAGAGCTTTTTTTTTATGTGAAAGTCAAAGATTAGATTCTTGCTCTTTTGCAGTAAGTAAGATAATTAAACTTGAGGGATATAGTATAAGTATCATACTAGTAATCATGTCTAGAAAGTTGATTTTTTCTACTTTTCCATTCTTTCTTACACTTGTTAAGAAACTTTACTTATTCCAAATTTGATGACTTTGATATCAAAAAATGCCTTATTGCTTGCTAAAAAAAAATACCAAACTTCAACACCATAGAACAATCTTTAAAGAGCTATCATGCAAAAAATAAACCCTTTTGGATGAATGGAAAAGTGATTGACAAATAGTGATTAATACAAATGACCCACAAATCTGTGTGGAGCAATAATGAACACATCAAAAACAATAAAAATAGCAAAAAGTGGTTCATGATTGAACAATACTACGTGTAAATATTTTGGCAGTTATAGTCTTCAAAATCAATTAGGTTCTCAGAGATTCAAATCAAATCTCAAATAAAACTGTCAGTACTTTTGATTTCAGTAACTCTCTTGAAGATGTTGGTAATTTTGAGTGACCGGTGGGTACACCTCCAACACTTGATGTTCTTCTGAGGATGCACCTCGACTTCTACAATAGACACAGGTCAGAGCCACGCAGGAGATGATGCCAGTGATGACACCGAGGCCGGCCAGGATGATAGAATACTGTACTCCAACGCGGTAATCCACAATGAAAGGTAAATTGACTGGTACATTTTCTAGAATCTGTGAGAACTGGTCATTTGTCTTCAAGTTTGCATTGATCATCCGACCAACAAGGATGGATTCAGAGACCACTGAAAATGCAAAGTATGGTGACAAGATGAATTCAAACATCACTTCTATGACCCTATCACCTAAAATTTGTATTCTCTTTTACCTATATATTTATATTGTATATACAAGATACGAATCTTAAAATTATAGCTTAAGTTTTCAATTAGTTTGATTGTTCCTACTGGGAAAACATTATTACAAATAAAACACCAAAAAAGTGATCTTTTTTAGTTAGTAAAATTGATAAATGGGTAGGCATTAAATAATGAAATCTGACTTGAAACATATTTTACTGGTAGTTGTCAAGCACTGAAATACTTGTTAGACTGGATCTCATTTAAAAAATATTTTTGAGTGTGAATTCGTGGTATATAGGAGATATTTACTAATTTAAAAATTTCATTTGAAAGAAATATGCTGACTTCCAAGTATCAATATATTTACCTTGACCAAACCTGAAATTCAGAGATTTATAACACAAGCTTCCAGGGCAGAGGGTATTTTTTCTCTCTCTAGTTTTTTTCATCTTATTTCAGTGACCCTTACACTAACATTTATTTATTTATACATGTACACAACACATATTTTTTTACTGCAAGTTAAGCGTACCTCCAAGAAACACAAGAATGCCTCCAACTACAACTCGGGAGGTTTTGGGAAGGACAGCTCTTTGGTTCACCAGGAGCAGAACAAAGCCAGCACAGCATACAATGATTGCAAAGCAAGCCTCCAGCTGAATCTCCACAAAGTGAGCTGTAATATGTAAAAGATCATGAATAACATATCTAACTTAGAATTATTAAATCTAATTTATCTACTATCATAATGAAGAGTTTCCCTTTTTCTTTAAAAAATGTCATTCCTATTTTCATTAACTTAATTTCACAGTGAGATTGCAACATCAGATTTTAAATTTTTGATTTTAGGACAACAAGTCTATGCATTTGTAAAGGAAAATGCAATCATTATTATATTATGTAGATTGAAGTTTGATCAAACCATGCACTTGTGGACTCAAGAAAAAGTGTTGATAATATACTTTGAAGAAGTCCAGTGAAAATAAAATCATATCATTTAAACAATAAAACACTTTCTTTGCTTGTTAGTAAGGGGATCAATGTTGCAGCTGTTGCAGAAAAAAATGCATTATTTAATTTTTCTGCAATAGCTGCAATGTTAATTCCCGCACTAAAAACAAAGAAAGACATTTTATTGTTTATATTTATATCTGTACAAATAATCATTTAAAGTAAGATTTTGTAGATGAAATAGTGTTTTATTGACATGCACATCATTGTATGTTTCATTGATGGAACAGCCACTGCTCAAGAAATCTGTATATAGAGGTGATATGCTAAGCAGTGTTACCTGACTGATAAACGGCAATGGTTTTCTTAAGAAATAAAGGAGATAATATTTAGTGGATGTAAATATAAATATAATTTTTTAACATAACTGATAATGATATGAACAATAATGAACTTACGCATGCCCGGTGATGAGGCAGAGTTATCTTCCTTGGAAGAGGACAGAGAATCAGTCTTACACTGGTCAGAGGGGTAACACATCTGATAATAAAATATACTGAAGGCAGCCTTCATCTGAAATACATGCATAGAGAAAGCATGTCAGCTAAAATTGTAGAGCATGTAAGGGATGTACCCAGTAAGCAAAAATTTTTTTTTTCTTTTTGTAGCCTTTCCAGTATTTACAAATAACAAGAGGCCCAAGGGCCTTAACGGTCACCTGAGTATAATACAACAATTTAGAGGATCCATAGAGTATAAAATGAACTGAAAGGTGAAGCTTTGTTGCCTAAAAGCAAGAAAAATAGGGTGATCAGGATCAACAAAATAATTAGTCTAGTATTCATTAACAGTTCATAAATTAGATTCTAATCTGTTCCCCATTTATCACTATCACCATACAGTATATTAAATAGCAAACTATCAGTGCTTCTGTACTATTTTAATTCCTTGTTAAAATCTCTTTACATTGGCTTCTCTTGGTCTTTGATGAACATTTAAAAAGACAAGTTATTTTTGTCTCATTTTTATTTATCTATTACTTACAAGTATATCTGATCATTAAAACTATGAAAGTCCTTATGTATTATACAATAAACATTCTTGCATAATTCTCTTATTCCATTAACCTTTCAAGTACATTACTTACAGTGATTAATTATCAAAAGTAAATGGCAAAGGGGAATAACTCCTCTCAGTAGAATACAAATTAATAGAGCCCTGGTCAGGACCAGAACACTTGACCAAATGGTCCAGGTGTTCAAAAATCTGATAAAAATACTCTTCCTTATTAAAACTTTTACTCTTTTTGCCTCTGATATGCCCAGGTGCAGAGAAGATTTTAAAAGAAATAATGCATTTTTATTACAGATTCACTATATTATCAATAGAGCCCCCCCCCCACCCCCCTCCCCAGCAAGAAACACCAGATCCTCTCACCCTGGGACCAGAAGTTTGCTCATCATAAGTAATCACTTTGTTTATCTGCTTAACACTAAGAGTAGACAGGACTATTTAATAGAATTAATGCATTTTCACTATATTATCAAGAGCCCCACCCTTACACCAGCACATCTGACCCGGGGGTCATGCAATTCACTACTCTGGAAGAAGCACTCTTGCTCATCATAACTATACACTTCGCTTCTTTGCTTTTTAACCAGGAACAGAAAAGAATATTTTCAAAGAAATTTTGCTTTTTCACTATATAATCAACAGAGCCCCCCCCCCCCCCCCCGAACCCTTGACCCTGGGGCTATGAATTTCACAATTTTGGTAGAGTCACTCTTGCTTATCATAACTATGTATTTAATTTGTTTAAATAATACCCTGGGGCAGAGAAGAAGATTTTCAAAGAAATAATTCACCTTCACTATAGGATCTATATAGCCCCATCCTAACACCAGAACCCCTGATTACTGGGCCATGAATTTCACAATTTTGGAAGAGGCATCCTTGCTTATCATAACTATGTATTTCATTTGTTTAAATAATACCCAGGAGTAGAGAAGAAGATTTTCAAAGAAATAATGCACTTTCACTATATGATCTATATAGCTCCACCCTAGCACCAGAACCCCTGACCCTCGGGCAACAATTTCACAATTCTGGTAGAGTCACTCTTGCTTATCATAACTATGTATTTAATTTGTTTAAATAATACCCAGGAGCAGAAAAGAATATTTCCAAAGAAATAATGCACTTTCATATATGATCTATATAGCCCCGCCCTAGCACCAGAACCCCTGAACCTGGGCTATGAATTTCACAATTTTGGTAGAGTCACTCTTGCTTATCATAACTATGTATTTCATTTGTTTAAATGATACCCAGGGGCAGAGAAGAAGATTTTCAAAGAAATAATTCACCTTCACTATAGGATCTATATAGCCCCACCCTAACACCAGAACCCCTGATCCCTGGGCCATGAATTTCACAATTTTGGAAGAGGCATCCTTGCTTATCATAACTATGTATTTCATTTGTTTAAATAATACCCAGGAGTAGAGAAGAAAATTTTCAAAGAAATAATGCACTTTCACTATATGATCTATATAGCCCCACCCTAGCCCAGAAACCCTGACCCTGGGGCTATGAATTTCACAATTTTGGAACAGTCACCCTTGCTTATCATAACTATGTATTTAATTTGTTTAAATAATACCCAGGAGTAGAGAAGAAGATTTTCAAAGAAATAATGCACTTTCACTATATGATCTATCTAGCCCTGCCCTAGCACCAGAACCCCTGACCCTGGGGCCATGAATTTCACAATTTTGGTAGAGGGCTCAATGCTTATTACAATCATGCCAACAGTTTGACTGCTTGATGTCCAGGAGTAAAAAAGAAGATTTTTAAAGATAGCACTAATTTTGATGGTTTTAGCCCCACCCCTCAGGCCCCAGGGGGGCAGGGACCATGAAATTCACAACTTTTGTACCCTTTCACTCATTGATGCTATATGCCAAAATTGGTTGAAATTGGTTCAGTGGTTCAAGAAAAGAAGCTGAAAATGTTCAAAAGTTTACGTCTGACGACGGACGACGACGGACGAAAACAGATAGCAATAGGTCACCTGAGTGACTCAGCTGACCTAAAAAGTCTATTCTATATGTTTATCACTGACTGCATTGAAAATATATATCCCAACTTACTCCCTGTGGATACAATTCGTTGGTTATGTACACAACAAGCCATCCTGGAGTTAACATGGCAACCATCCAAAATGTCATGGTGATGCCAATAAGCACCAAGGAAATTATAGAAACTTTGGAAGCCATTCTCCTGCATATTAAATAAGTAAATGTGTTGTTAGTGTTTACACATATTGATCACTTTAAGTGATGTGTTCAAGATTAATATATGTGTTTGTTTGTGTGACAAAGTTGTTTTATTATCATGATTATTTCAGTCACACTTGAAAAAACACAAATGTTATATCTTTTAGAAAAATTGTTTTGGAATTGATAGTCAAACTTAAATTCCCGATTTCTCTTGAAGAAGAGGGCTAAGGTGTTACAAAGGAAAAACATAGGTAATCAGAGATTACAAAGCTCACTTCTACGAATGTTGTCTTTAAGTAAGGCAAAGTCCCACTAAACTAATAATCTAGTAGTGTGCATCCCTAGATGCAACATTTATGCAATTTTGGTCTGATATGGCTTGCTGCTTGGGAATGGACTTATCTAAATCTTAAAACTAGTCACTCATCCAGAAAATGCAAGTCAAATCCAGCATCTGAAGCAAGTTTGAGAGTGTTCGTCCCTTGATGTATCATCCATGCAAGTTTGGTTCAGATAAGCCTTATAGTTACTTGGAAATGAGATCTGCTCCAAAAACTTTAACCTGGTTACTCATCCGCAAAAATGTAGGTCAGGTCCAGCATCTGAAGCAAGTCCAGTGGTGTGCATCCTTAGACATATCATCCATGCACGTTTGGTCAATATAGGTCTTATAGTTACTTGGAAATGAGATGTGCTCCAAAAACTTTAACCTGGTCACTCATCTGGAAAATATAGGTCAGATCCAGCATCTGAAGCAAGTCCAATGGTGTGCATTCTTAGGAGTATCATCCATGCAAGTTTGGTTAATATAGGGCTTATAGTTACTTGGAAATGTCAGATCTGCTCCAAAAACATTAACCTGGTCTCTCATCCGTAATATATAGGTCAGATCCAGCATCTGAAGTAAGTCCAGTAGTGTGCATCCTTAGATGTATCATCCATGCAAATTTGGTCAATACAGGGCTTATAGTTACTTGGAAATGAGACCTGCTCCAAAAACTTTAACCTGCACCAAAAACTTTAACCTGCTCCAAAAACATTAACCTGGTCATTCTTCAGCTGAAATTGCAGCATCTGAAACCTTGACCGATACAGTGAAACACACTAGAGCATCCTCCATGCATCTCTGATTGATATAGAGCATCAAAGTATTTGAAAAGAAAATTGCTCCAAAAACTTTATTCTGGGACACTGACGGAATTGCATAAGCTCCCCCAACTTTGTTGAGGTGAGCTAAAAAAATGAGTGTCTTAGATATTGAAATAAACTTTCTAGATCTATTGCTTGTGTGCCAGGCTGGTAATATTTCAATGATTAAGTTATCAATTACAACACTGTACAATAAAATAATGAAATATTACTAGCTAGGCTACTTCAAGGTACTCTTGAGTTTATATAGTTCAGAGAATGATCATATTCAATACATAAAAATAGTTAAATTATTTTAAAATTGATGAAGTTGACAACTTCTCAGAATTAAAATATAATATTATTATATTAACTAATTTGTCCTTAAGATCTTATTACAATACAAAAATTAAACACTATATAGGTTTAAGTGTTACAAGGGATCACATTTTTATTCCCAATAGCGGGGATAGATTTTATGTGCTCCCAAGAAAATGTATACATAGTGTTAATTTTATTTATAAATAAATCAGGGTACATCATACATTACACTTATTCTAATGTTTAAATAAAATAGGCCTTCTTTTTGATTGAAACTCAAAATTCAACCTGTTTTACCAGAAAATCAGAAGGCCGAAGGATTATTTTTTTTAATACCGAAAACATCCCTTGTGTTACAATGTGTATAAACATAAATTTTGTGATTTCGACCAGATTCCCCTTACTCAGTGTACTGCAAGCATGGTAAAGTAATTCATTTTGTAACTAATTTAATACAGTAAATGTTAAACTACACGTGTAGACACATGTAGATCACTGAACCGTTCCGCTGGAAAGTCATTCCAAAACTTAATTCTCAACACGAAAAGGAGGGGGTTTACGGGAGAGGAAAGTGTATTGCGAAATACATGAAATATATATATGCAATTATACTAAAAATAAACTATAAACTATGACGTAAACAACACATTTTTTTTAATTGGTGCAGTAGTACTGAGACACTTCATCTTCCCTTTGTATATATCTACATCATATATCACATCGCCGGAACCCACGGTTTTCTCTCCGTTACACTTACACACATTCAACAAGAGATGTATATACAATGTAGGGTTACTATGGTATACGTCTCTGATTTAACGTTGATGGTAGCTGTAACGGAGTCGGAGAGAAAACCTTCCCGACGATGAATGCATATATCATCAAAATAATACATCTTACCTCAGATGTAACAACGTAATCGTACAATCTTACCAAATGCCTTTGTCCGCCAAATATGTGAACACACTGCGGGAAAACTCCCTTTATATGTAAACAAAGAACCCCAGACTCGCAATCGCAGACTTAGAGATCATTGATGCATGAACGACCCGCGGGGTTAGGCTTAAGTATCAAGAACAGACTTACGATTTGGCGGTTTTTGTTTTTAAATACAGTTATTTTTTTGTCTGGTAAGATGCTTGACATGATGAGAATGTGATCAATTAAGACTGCATCAGTCAGAATTATAATAAATTAAAATATGTGTACATCTGAGTTAATATATATTTTACATAAGATATTTAGCTGATTTGAGAATCCGATTCATCAACTACTGAATTATGAAGTTTACATCATTTTACATGATTTTCTTTACCCTATATTCACGTATAGGGTAAAGATTTTAAAATTTTAATTAATATATCATTATGTCAAATTAATACGGAGATCTTTATCCAAGTCTACAGCTTTTCATCGCAGCTTAAGGCGCTTAACTGAAGCTCAAAACATATTCCTTTGGCATAACAAGTATATATTTTTTAGAACGTCTATTATAGATCTCCCTTAATTCAGTTTTTAAAGCATTCTTAAGCATTTTTTATGAAATGAATAACTATCGATATACTGTTAATTGTTGTAAGGATATAAACCTAACAAGGAAAATCTAAAGTAAAATTCTGGTAATATAATTAATTTGTACAAGGCAGCTAGGCCCGTAGGAACCCAGGGAGGGGGGGGGGTACCCAATAACTAAGCCAGTATCTACTACAGAAAACAAGGTTAACTTAAAGTTGTGTCCCTCAATAATTGCCATTATAAGTATGTACTTTATATTAGAAAGCAAAGCTAATTTATGGTTACATGTATATGTCCCCTCAAATTCATGCAAGTCTGATGATCTTTTTTTTGAGCTTGTGAAGCATTTCTATCAATTATGCCCCCCTCCCCCAGCTGAAATTGCTTCCTACGGGCCTGCAAATGTATATCCCCCTCCCCCGGTAATTGATAACACAAACTATCTATTCGAATCAGATCCGGTAAAAGACATCCCCCCCCCCCTTTTCCGTGCTTCTGTTTGTTTGAATTTCATTTCCAATGCATCAAATTCATTTGAAATAATATATTTAGACAGAAAATGACTTAATGTTGATTTACTGGGTCGAGTGAAATGCATGAAACCTGCAGAACACCATAATCAATAGACAAAAGTAACACTCTCTAAAATTATTTATGCACAAATTATTAAAAATTTAGGAAAAAAAATGCTCCTTAAAAGAGCAAATCATGACAAGGCCAATGATCTTATACATGTATCTACACAATTTTTCTGACCGTAAAAGACATCCCCCCCCCCTTTTCCGTGCTTTTGTTTGTTTGAATTTCATTTCCAATGCATCAAATTCATTTGAAATAATATATTTAGACAGAAAATGACTTAATGTTGATTTACTGGGTCGAGTGAAATGCATGAAACCTGCAGAACACCATAATCAATAGACAAAAGTAACACTCTCTAAAATTATTTATGCACAAATTATTAAAAAATTTAGGGAAAAAAATGCTCCTTAAAAGAGCAAATCATGACAAGGCCAATGATCTTATACATGTATCTACACAATTTTTCTGACGGTAAAAGACATCCCCCCCCCCCTTTTCCGTGCTTCTGTTTGTTTGAATTTCATTTCCAATGCATCAAATTCATTTGAAATAATATATTTAGACAGAAAATGACTTAATGTTGATTTACTGGGTCGAGTGAAATGCATGAAACCTGCAGAACACCATAATCAATAGACAAAAGTAACACTCTCTAAAATTATTTATGCACAAATTATTAAAAAATTTAGGGAAAAAAAATGCTCCTTAAAAGAGCAAATCATGACAAGGCCAATGATCTTATACATGTATCTTCACAATTTTTCTGAACGGTAAAAGACATCCCCCCCCCTTTTCCGTGCTTCTGTTTGTTTGAATTTCATTTCCAATGCATCAAATTCATTTGAAATAATATATTTAGACAGAAAATGACTTAATGTTGATTTACTGGGTCGAGTGAAATGCATGAAACCTGCAGAACACCATAATCAATAGACAAAAGTAACACTCTCTAAAATTATTTATGCACAAATTATTAAAAAAATTTAGGAAAAAAAATGCTCCTTAAAAGAGCAAATCATGACAAGGCCAATGATCTTATACATGTATCTACACAATTTTTCTGAACGGTAAAAGACATCCCCCCCCTTTTCCGTGCTTCTGTTTGTTTGAATTTCATTTCCAATGCATCAAATTCATTTGAAATAATATATTTAGACAGAAAATGACTTAATGTTGATTTACTGGGTCGAGTGAAATGCATGAAACCTGCAGAACACCATAATCAATAGACAAAAGTAACACTCTCTAAAATTATTTATGCACAAATTATTAAAAAATTTAGGAAAAAAAATGCTCCTTAAAAGAGCAAATCATGACAAGGCCAATGATCTTATACATGTATCTACACAATTTTTCTGACGGTAAAAGACATCCCCCCCTTTTCCGTGCTTCTGTTTGTTTGAATTTCATTTCCAATGCATCAAATTCATTTGAAATAATATATTTAGACAGAAAATGACTTAATGTTGATTTACTGGGTCGAGTGAAATGCATGAAACCTGCAGAACACCATAATCAATAGACAAAAGTAACACTCTCTAAAATTATTTATGCACAAATTATTAAAAAATTTAGGAAAAAAAATGCTCCTTAAAAGAGCAAATCATGACAAGGCCAATGATCTTATACATGTATCTACACAATTTTTCTGAACGGTAAAAGACATCCCCCTCCCCTTTTCCGTGCTTCTGTTTGTTTGAATTTCATTTCCAATGCATCAAATTCATTTGAAATAATATATTTAGACAGAAAATGACTTAATGTTGATTTACTGGGTCGAGTGAAATGCATGAAACCTGCAGAACACCATAATCAATAGACAAAAGTAACACTCTCTAAAATTATTTATGCACAAATTATTAAAAAATTTAGGAAAAAAAATGCTCCTTAAAAGAGCAAATCATGACAAGGCCAATGATCTTATACATGTATCTACACAATTTTTCTGACGGTAAAAGACATCCCCCCCTTTTCCGTGCTTCTGTTTGTTTGAATTTCATTTCCAATGCATCAAATTCATTTGAAATAATATATTTAGACAGAAAATGACTTAATGTTGATTTACTGGGTCGAGTGAAATGCATGAAACCTGCAGAACACCATAATCAATAGACAAAAGTAACACTCTCTAAAATTATTTATGCACAAATTATTAAAAAATTTAGGAAAAAAAATGCTCCTTAAAAGAGCAAATCATGACAAGGCCAATGATCTTATACATGTATCTACACAATTTTTCTGACCGTAAAAGACACACCCCCCCCCCCCTTTTCCGTGCTTCTGTTTGTTTGAATTTCATTTCCAATGCATCAAATTCATTTGAAATAATATATTTAGACAGAAAATGACTTAATGTTGATTTACTGGGTCGAGTGAAATGCATGAAACCTGCAGAACACCATAATCAATAGACAAAAGTAACACTCTCTAAAATTATTTATGCACAAATTATTAAAAAATTTAGGGAAAAAAATGCTCCTTAAAAGAGCAAATCATGACAAGGCCAATGATCTTATACATGTATCTACACAATTTTTCTGAACGGTAAAAGACATCCCCCTCCCCTTTTCCGTGCTTCTGTTTGTTTGAATTTCATTTCCAATGCATCAAATTCATTTGAAATAATATATTTAGACAGAAAATGACTTAATGTTGATTTACTGGGTCGAGTGAAATGCATGAAACCTGCAGAACACCATAATCAATAGACAAAAGTAACACTCTCTAAAATTATTTATGCACAAATTATTAAAAAATTTAGGAAAAAAAATGCTCCTTAAAAGAGCAAATCATGACAAGGCCAATGATCTTATACATGTATCTACACAATTTTTCTGACGGTAAAAGACATCCCCCCCTTTTCCGTGCTTCTGTTTGTTTGAATTTCATTTCCAATGCATCAAATTCATTTGAAATAATATATTTAGACAGAAAATGACTTAATGTTGATTTACTGGGTCGAGTGAAATGCATGAAACCTGCAGAACACCATAATCAATAGACAAAAGTAACACTCTCTAAAATTATTTATGCACAAATTATTAAAAAATTTAGGAAAAAAAATGCTCCTTAAAAGAGCAAATCATGACAAGGCCAATGATCTTATACATGTATCTACACAATTTTTCTGACCGTAAAAGACACCCCCCCCCCTTTTCCGTGCTTCTGTTTGTTTGAATTTCATTTCCAATGCATCAAATTCATTTGAAATAATATATTTAGACAGAAAATGACTTAATGTTGATTTACTGGGTCGAGTGAAATGCATGAAACCTGCAGAACACCATAATCAATAGACAAAAGTAACACTCTCTAAAATTATTTATGCACAAATTATTAAAAAATTTAGGGAAAAAAATGCTCCTTAAAAGAGCAAATCATGACAAGGCCAATGATCTTATACATGTATCTACACAATTTTTCTGACCATGCCAAGAAATCCCGTCCATTTTTCCACAGCGATGGAGTCAATAAAAGTGTAATTGATGCAAATCACCCATATTCCCCTAACGCTGGCGAGACAATTAACGGCAGCAGATTTGAGGGGGTGGATCCTAAGTTTTCCGTTTTCTTAGTCAAAGAAAAATAAACTTCTACCCCAGGAAGTAGCCTCCTATGCCCTGAAAAAAATAGTTCCTGTCAAAAACCTTTATTTATTTACAAAATATGTAAAATGCACTAGACACAGGTACCAAAATTGTAAAAATAGACTGGAAGGAAGTTAAAAAAAAATTCAAAAGGAAAAAATAATAATTTTATATGTATGGAACTACAATTGACTAAGTTCATTTTCATTGGTCAATTACCGCTACGATACCTTAATAAGGCGCGAGACTTCCACAACAACCAAGTTCATCGTGCCCGATGTTAATTTATACTAGGAAAAAAATATTTTGATATATAAACACTGAAAAATTTGAAAGGCGTCTAATTCTTACTGAACAATTAATTAGTTCACTACAATTTATTTCACTTTCTTTTTCTTCTTTTTTTTTTTTTTTAGTTTTTTAACCGCATATGATTTGCATGGAAAATGCCCCCCCCCCCCCCTTAAAAAAAAAACAACAGGAAAAAAGGTGCAAGGGCTTCTAAATAGTAAGTATTCTAGCTTTAATTTCAAACCAGTAAAACTTAAGATCCTTCCCTCAAAACTGCTGACATTAATTGCCTCGCACACATCTCCCTGGGGAAAAATCACAGATTAACGCTAATTCCGCTTTTATTGAGTTCGCTCTAAAACTAGAATGCGTACCTTTTCTTGGCATGCTCCAGGCAGGAATGTACATCTCTTTTTTTCTTTCAGTATGTCATGCGCGGATCTAGGTGGGGGGGGGGGGGGGGTCGACCCCCATCCCCTTGGATTTTGCAGGGTTATTAAATGTATATACTGAAGAAATTAAATGGAAAAAAAATACTTAACACCCCCCCCCCCCGAAACGTGCACCCCACCAATATCGCCACGAAATATGTTTTTCACGATTTTGAATGGACATTACTTTTTTTTGTTGTTGATTTTTTGTTTTTTGTTTTGTTTTGTTTTGTGTTGTTTTGTTTTTTTTTGTTTTGCTCGTCAAGAAATTTCTGAGTTGGAAATTTGGGGGGGGGGGGGTCCTGGATCCGCGCCTGAATGTAATAATAAGTCTATAATTACAAAATATAATTAAAAACATTAAAAAACATTACTTGCTATAACACATATTACAACGAACTGACGTCAATATTGGAATTGATAGCACTACTATTTTAAAATTTGACGTGCTAGTAGACTTGTTGAATTCTCGTTTTTTAACACATCAGTACTTTTACGATAGAAAAAATGTTTTAATGCAAAGTAAATACAGAAGTAGGCAATAATGCATTCTGAAAGAGGAAACAAGTCAAATCAGCTAGTCAGGTCAACGTATTAATATTCAAGATGGTTAAATAGGAAGTTGTTTCATCACACGGTTATGACTTTCCGTTGAATGAGATTTCCCTCCAACAACTGACAGAGACACTGCTTTTTAAGCCAGGTATTATGGCGGTTATAATTGTATACACTTAGCTGGAACCATTCCGCCAAAAGTCCTAAACACTGCAGTTGTTTCAATTTTTCGTCGATTTTCTCCGCAGCCATAATCTAAAGAAAATGCGACATGTTTTGAAGTTAAAGTGGTTAACGACCATATGTACATGTAGCTTTTAAAATCAATACCTGAAATATTTATTATACAGACTATGCATTCAAGCATTTTCGTTTCAAATTGCTGAATACCATATCCATTTAATTAATAACAGTAAAACGATCTTAATTTCATGAGGGAGGGGGATTCCCGAGTAATATGAACTATATACAAGAAAAGAAACTTTATTTTGCCTATTCAGACGTATAACATGCAGAGCTACAAAACTAACTACATAGTTTTTAAGTGAAATGTATACTGTGTAAATGGTGTATAAAGAGGCTTTTTCATAATACCTGAATTTCCTCTTCATCCAATTGCAAATGAAAATGCTTTTTGTCAAGAAGAATAGTAACATATTCCTAAAAGAAAAGAATGAAGGATATCTTCAGTAGCCATTTTTATGTACATTAATTAAAACATGTTAATTTAGAGTGGGATTTTTTCAAAGAGCTGGGTAATTATGTACCTGGCAAGACGCTGTATTGTAGCGAATTAGCATCAACTGATGTTTCGTTAAGGCGATTTTTTACAGCTTTTCTAAATACTTCGTAAACTACATGTTTTTGCTAAAAACGTTTCCTTCCTTTCTTTTAAGAATAGCTTTTAATACAAAAAATTAAATTATCAAAAAATAAGAGATTGAATAAATGTAGCATTATATACCTTATCATATGCACATGGCTTGAGCATGCTCTACGTACGAACAATTTCTAAAACGAGGCAAGCTATTGACAAACAAGTTGATGAAACAACTTTTTCAACTGTTGATAATTGTAATGACACGGGAATATCGACAGTCTCATTTAAAGTCATCATTTCGGACGTTCTATGGTCGGTACAATGACCTTGTCAGCAAATACAATTTATTATTATCTCGAATGCTGACTGACGTTATTATTGTTATTATTCAATTATTTACACACTTTACTGTCTACAGATTTTTCCGTTTGTCCAAACATGACAAGGAGCATACGGCGGGTGTGACTGGTCGATAAGGATGCTTACTCCTCCATGGCACCTGATCCCACCTTTGACGTTTCTAGAGTTCCGTGTTTGCTCAACCCCCTATTTGCATTGTTTCAATGGACTTTTGAGCTCGATAAATGTTCGTTATCTCCATATATCATCGTGACTCCAAATGATTTAAGAATTAAAATATTGATTGCAAAATTGACCTCGGCACAATTCCGTAATTTTTTACAGAGACGGAAAGTAAATTAAATAAATAATGGCCTGAGTACAGAGGATACACATGGCTGAAGAACAATGGAATCGTCATACACAATCAAGCATTTTGTCTCCCGGAAATACTTTTTGTTTACTAATTGCCACAACTTCTTTCGTATGATGTTTTTAATCTGCAGTTGGAAAAAAGTATCCATCAAATTACAATCATTATACTTTCAATCAATCAACTTGGAAAAGAATACGCATGATGAAGATGATTACCTTTTTTCGTAAGATGAATATTCCTAAGACAAAAATGATGTATAGCACGAACCCAAGAAAGACTGCAAGGGCGGATACAGAATTGGACATGATCCTGATATCTCTACTGACTAGTACAGCCATGTTTTGCACCATCAGTGTAGACGACACAACTATAGCAGCCAGGAGAACTGCTGCAGCGTGTGTAAATTTAGTAAGAACAAAAATCTTGTAGAACTTCAGAAGCTGATGGCCTGACACCAACGATACAGCCGCTTCGAATTGTTCTTCACACTGAAAACAGTACAACTCAATGAAATATAGGAATGCTTGAACTTTCGATTATTAATTTAAGGATTTAACTTCCTAGGATTGAACTTTTATATTAAATTACGGATTTCAGGATGGTGAATTCTGTTAAATACAAATATTGTCTTTAAAAGCACTGAATAGGGCATAACCTCAAATCTGACAAATTTTATCAAGGAAATCTGAAATAATTTATTATAAAAGAAAATGTAACAAAATTAATCCTATATATATATATATATATATATATATATATATATATATATATATATATATATATATATATATATATATATATATATATATATGATATATTATATATACATATATAGTGCCGAAACAGAGTTGTTTTTTGAATGCACAGGAGGATTGCATCAATTACATGTACAATACATGTATATTAAAACTGCGTGGTGTAAATTCAGAGATGTACTTGATAGAAAATGGTTATAAAGTGTTACTCTCTTACCTTTTCATGAATATTTTTCAGATACTCTCGCTCATTATAAGTAAAGCTTTCAGTTTCAAATACATAGCCTTTTTCAATGTATGCCCCGTTTTGATTCTGGATTTCTTCTGCGGTTAATTCTGTTTATTGCAAGAAAAAAAGAGTCGTATTAAATCTCGAATATAAATTAAACTCAGTTATAGACACGTCCTCGTGACCTTTGAATTTTCACCACTATATCAGCAGCATAATTTGTCTGCATAACGAATTCGTAAAAAATAATGTATCGTGAATTCGCAATAAACAAAATACATGTATCTTAAAACTGATCTTAATTACTGGAACCCTGAAGAAACATCAAAGTTTATGCAAAGTAAAATACAATTTAATATCAAAATCATACGTGTTAAATATAATTTCAATATCAATTAATTACTTGAATAAAAAATGTTGTTTTTAACACACTGCATTTTGTGTTATTGGAACCTTAAAATTTATTATAAAAGATATAACAAAAAACAATTATTGTTAACTTTTTTCCATAGATGCTTTAAAGCAATTTAAAAAAAGGTTCCGCAAGTTTAAAAAAAACTTTAGGGGCAAACACAAAAGTTGGATGCTTGGTTTGATACACATTTTTGGCTATTGAAAAAAAAAAACACTGATTCTTCTTTACTGCTGCTCTTTAAACTCTCTCTCTCTCTTCTTTATATAGCAATTGAGGCTTCCCCCTTCCACTTAACTTTCCGAAATGATTACTTTTGGCATTGTTTTAAATTCTTCTGTACTTTTTTTTACAAGTGAAACGATCTCGTCCGGTAATCTTCTTAGAATGGAAATTAGTTACAATTTTACATACAATATATATTTTTATGTTTAGAATTACATGCAAATATGATAATGTTAATTTAAAATATTTTCCTGCAGAATTCAATTGTCTACAGCAAGAATTAATGAGGCTCATTTAAATCCGTTAATATTTAGGGAAATGTTTACCACCCCGTTCAAGTTCAAAGATATCAGATGTGATGTACTTGAAGTACATGTGTTTAAAACATACCTTGTTCACCTTGAATTAAAATTCCATCTACGGCCTCTGAAACAATTAATTCAAAACGTATCATAAAAACATGCGTTAAATGCATACTATACAAAAAATGTTTTTACAAAAAAATATTTTATCAAAATCTCTAGATTACTTGAATATAAACCTGAATGGTAGTATGCATCCATTATCTTTGCTGGTACGTCTTCTTCCTTTTGTGCATCTATATACCTGTACCTCTTCAGAAATTTTAAGGATGGCGTATCCTTCATGCCATCAATTGGGCGCAATAGAACAGGTATAATCTTAAGTTTTTCTCCGCTAGAGTAAGCTAATTGAACAGCCTCATAGGCTTCTGTCATACACCAGTGACTTTTAATATAAGCAGGGCTCAGAGCTATTAATACTCTGATACTTTTTGTCATTTCTGTATGAATATTGTCATCCAAACGTTTTCCAGCCACGAAATCCCTTTCAAACTGCATGCACCTGAGAAAGAATCTTTTCTCCAAGTCCTCGCATATCTTATTTACTTCTTCTATATCTTCGGAAGAACATGAAGTGAAAATATGATACTTTTTTCCCGGGGGAAGCCCTCGGAAAGTATTTTGAATTTCACTACTGACACTAGGAAAAACATCTATCTCTTCTTGAGAGTCTGGTGTACATTCCAAAGGAATTTTTACACAGGTCTCGCTATCGAGATGATTTTGAATGCTGATAGGATTGGATTTACACGTTTCGTTAAAGCTTATTATTTCTTCACAATTTTCTCCTTTGTATTCACTCATTAAGAGACTGTCGTTCTCCGTAACAGATTCATCTGACATCTTGAAATGTTTTCACTCTATATTGATACGAAGTATATATCACAATACCTTTTTGAAATAAAAGATATATCGTCTGCAATTATTGATTTGATTTCATTTGAAACACGTCCTTATATATATTAACAGTAGCAACGCATATATGCGCTGTCAGTTTCTGAAAATGAATGAAAATTGAAAATAGATCACAAAAAGAAAGAGGAAATTCCTAGAATGCTATTTACGTAACAAGGTAGAAACCGTTAATATATTTTTAGAAATACCTGTATGTAAAGAAAAATGGATGTTTTTCTATTCTTCTTGGCGCTTTCCTACTTGGTGAAGGTAAGACATATTTAATATAACCTTGAAGTTTACTGGTATATTTTGCATGTTCACTTGCATTAATAATCAAATTTTAATCAATATATTTATTGCCCCAAAATCATTTTTTGCAGACTACAGAGAAGTTATGATTTTAAATGTAAATACTATTTAAACCCCTAATCAAGTTTTTACCTGTCATCTAAGTCACTCGGATGATCCGTTGCTATGGGTCCATCCGTCGTTGTGCGCCTTTCTCAATTCTGTAATTGTTATGACTTTAAATGTAAATACTATTTAAACCCCTAATCAATAAGTCCCCACGGAGTTATTACGGCGTTGTTAAAATTTTAAAATCGCAGTGGAATCGCAGGGAAATTGCACAAATTTCTGTAAAATTTTTACAATGTGAAGATGTCACGGCGTCCCTACGGCGACCCACGCGTTTCTACGGCGTTCTCGCGGAGTGCTACTGCGTTTCCACGGATATCTCTTCGCGATTGACTGCGCTTGACCCGCGGAGCTTTCACGGCGTGTTAGGAGTTGTCAGCTCGAGGTCACGGCGTTCTCACTGCGCTGACTGCGTTCACAATACGTTCACAAGGCGCTCTTCACCATGGGTATATATTCAGAAGGAATGTAACACATTTTTTTTAAAAGATTCAAGTTACATGATGAAAAGACTTCTACTTATGCCAAGAAATATTCTTTTATTAAAACCATCTATTTGAATAATTTAGTACTAAATTACTGATAGTTTATTATTAAAACCCTTCATTTTTCAATTACATAAATTCAGATGTGTTTTTGTCTGTTCTTTTATTTTATTATGAATGTATAGAAAAATAAACACATTGAGAAGGTGTTATAAAATTTAAGTAATTCCACCGCAATTCCACTAAAGCAACAGAACAAGTTCTGGTGTAATTTTTCATGGTCAGGAGTGGAACAAATACGTTAGAATTAATGCTGATCAAATATGAGGCCATTGCTCTTGTTTTGTGAGCTGACTGACAACGCTCTAACAACGCCATGAAAGCGCATTGTGATCGCCAACGGACGCGGTAGAAACGCCAAGGTAGCGCAATGATCGCAGTGGCAACTCCTTGTTGTCGCGGTGTAATCGCAGTTAAAAAAATCACAAGACAATTAATCTCATTAGAAGCGCCGTAAAAGCGCGATAGAAACGCAGTGACATCTCCAAGGACTCCGCGAGGTCTCCGTAAAAGCGCAGTCTACTATCACTGTGTTCATGCTGCGATCACGTGCGTCTTTACAGCGTGCGTACGGAGCTCCCAATGCGTTGTTGGAGATCTCACCGCGCTGCTACGGCGATCATACTACGTATCTACTCCGTTCTTATCAGACCGCGATCACACGGCGCGTACTTTGTGCATGCCCAAAGTACGCGCCGTCCCCTGGCATTCTAGGAGACCCCACGCGACCCTACAGCGTTCAGTGGAGATCTCGACGCGTTAATTGTCACGGCGCTGTAGGAGACTCTACTGCGCTCGCCTCGGCGTTTTGCATTTTTTATCGATGCCGTGCGATCGCCGTGAGGACGCAGTCCCGGTGTGACAGGGGTTTTAGTCACTCGGGTGATCCATTGCTATGGGTCCATCCGTCGTTCTGCATCTTTCTATAATATAACTTTTGAAAATTCTCGCAAAGTAATATGAAGTTTCTATGGATAAAAAGAAACAAAAATTGTGATTTTTTTCATTGTTCCCTGTGCAAATAAAGGTGAAACACAAAAATTAAGATCCATGTGATCTTGTGAAAAAGCAAGATTCAGGCGCACAGGGTATCGCTGAGCTAATAATATCTTGAAATCTCATCTGTGAGTATAAACATATGACTCTAAATACTAATAAATTTATGAATCTAAGAAAAATTACCCATCTTGCAATGATTATTAGAAAGCATTCTGAGAGTATTGCATTTATTTAGCAATACTAGTTTCCTACCGGTAAGTGTAATCTGGTTCCCGTTAAAAATTGTAAATGCCATAATTTCGTCAAAAATCAATGAAGCGGAACGAAATGCAAACGTGATCTATAACTAATCAAGATACACGTACTCACATACCAAAAATCAGCTCAATATCTGCAAACGTTTAGGAAAATGGTGCGGAAAACCAAATGGGACAGACAGACAGACAGCTAGGCGGACAGACAGACGGACGGACAGACTCAGAAGAAACCTATAGTCCCCTCCGGTTTCACCGGTAGTGGACTAGTAACGAGATAAGAGTTTATTGACCAGTTCAGTGGGTTTATATTATCATATATTAGTAAAATTGACATCCATTAAATATTGATATAGAATTATTTTCCTGTGTTTGTACTTCCTAAATGCCAAGAAATCGTAATAAAGTTAACAGGTACAATGTATAAATGTAAACTTTGCAAATAATTAATAGGAGTTGGGGTTGATACACATGAATAAAATATCTTCGACTATGTTCTCCAATGTTTTTTCTTCCTAGTTTACTCAAGCAATTAGACTACATTTGTATTTGCAAACAAAAACTTACAAATTCAATCCTTTTCAGATTAGTACACCAAATCAATTACTGATACAATTAATTTCAGATATTGACTGCATTTTGCTTACCATCAGAGGTAAGAGTGGAAAACAAAACTGAATGTATGAAATCCTGTCCATGGAAAACATCCATGTTTAGACAAATATGCTACGACGAATGTCCTATCAACTCAAATGAAATTCAAACAGAGCTTGGAACATTTTGTAACATAGAGCATGATTTTGAATGCCAACGCGCGTCTTGTACGGATAACTTTCCTATGTGTTACAGAATGAACTGTTTAAAGACATGTCCAGAGTATGCAGTTCAATTTCAAAACAACTGCATTCTGAAATGTCCCAGCACGCACTCTTTTATGGTTTCCACAGATTGTGAAGGACCTTGTCTAACAGGAAACAAAACATGTTTCAGTTCCTGTCCACAGTCTCATCCGTTTTTATTTCAAACACCAAGGTCCAAACATTGCCTGCAACAGTGTCCTCAATATACTTTTGAAGATGCAGTTAATAAAACGTGTCACCTAAATTGTCTAAGTAAAGAACCGTTTTTATACAATAGAACCTGTATTGAGACTTGTCCTTCATCCAGTCCATTCGTATTAACATTGACCACAGAATATAATTCAATCTCTCAATGCTCTGACTCTTGTTTAAAAAATGATGTTGTGGATGGAGAATTTTGCGTCAATGCTTGTCCAAAAGGAAAACATTTATTAAACAATACTTGTGTAGAAAACTGTCCTCTGTCTCATCCTTTGATGTACCCAAACAAAGAAGGAATTTCTATAAGTTCTATAAGAAACTTTGGCAAGGCAGATTTCATGTGTGTTAATTCCTGCAATTTGGAAACAAATTCTATTGTCAAATACAACTTGGAATTCGATAAGAAGTGTTTGAATACGTGTCCGCAAAATTCACATTTCGCCTATAATGGCTCTTGTCTTTCGCTTTGTCCCTTGTCGCATAGATATAATGTTGATTACAACAATTACTATCTATGTGTGGCATCGTGTCCTAATGACAAGTTCATTTCCAACGAAACGAATTGTCGTAGCTCCTGTCCAGCAGAAGAAAATTTTATGCATAATAAAACTTGTTACAAGCAATGCCCATTAGAAGCCAAATATCGAAAGTTAAACATTTATTTATCTCAATATGAATGTTTTGAAAATTGCCCTGAAAACTCTCCTCTGATTTTCAATCACACTATATGTATGGATAAATGTCCAAATAAGGCAAAATACAAAAGTAATGGAACATGTGTTGCACAGTGCCAAGACGAGCTAAAATATGCAATAGAGATACGTACAAGTTATGGATTTTATTTCCAGACGACTGAGTATTCTTGTGTTAAAAACTGTCCAAAAGAATATATCGTTTCTGGGAACAATTGTGTTAAGGAATGTCCTCATGACAAAAATCATGTTTTTAATAGCACTTGCCTCAATACATGTCCAGCTACATTCAGCTTTAAAAAACTTGAAGGAGGTCATTACAAATGCATTGCAGCTTGTCCTTCGGAAACATTCGTTTATAACAATTCGAATTGTGTGTCTACTTGTCCACCCGAAGCTCGTTATCAAAATAACAAAACTTGCGTTGCGAATTGTTCAGATGAACTGAAGTATAAATTTGATAATTTTAGCACTATATCTGTGAACTGGAGAGATAAAAAGAACATATATCATTATTTCTGTCTAACAGAATGTCCATCAAATAGACTCTACTACCTTGATAACTGTGTTAAGGAATGCCCAAAGGAAGCAAATTATCTTTTTAACAAAACATGCATCACATCATGTCCAAAAAGAAGTAGCTATGGTTTTTTAACTGGGAATTACTACACCTGCTATGATGACTGTCCTGCTAACACGTATGTATACAATCAATCCCTCTGTGTTTCCGTGTGTCCAAAGGATAAGAATTTCGAATTTAACAATACATGCTTTGACAGATGCCCAGATTCAAGTGATTTCATATTTCACGATGGTTCATATTTTAAATGTATGAATTCATGCACCTCTTTGTTAATGCTTAACAAAACATGTTACAAAAACTGTCCTGCGGAGGCCAAATTTCAGGATAATGGATACTGTGTCCAGGAATGTAGAGACGAAAAAAGGAAGTACAAATTTAAAAATGTTACCATAGTTTCCAGCAATCAGAAAATAGATAAATATTATTGTTTACATAAATGCCCTGTTAACACATTTGATTTAAATTTCACTTGTGTTTCTCACTGTTCTCCGGATACACTTGAACTGGACAATAAATGTGTCCAGTCTTGTCCAAATGATAGATCACTGAATTATACAACGATCAAGGGGAAACATTCCTGTGTGTATTCCTGTCCCTATCAAACATTTAAGTTTGAACGGAATTGCTTCGATCAATGTCCATCCAGTTTTCGGCACCATCTTGGCACGTGTAGACTAGAGTGTCCACAATCACATCCATACACAGATATTGTGACCCAAAAGTGCTTAAGCACTTGTGAAAATAATTTTGTAATTGTGGATAACAATGTTTGTGATAAAAAGTGCCCACATGATAAACAATACATTGAGAAAAAAACGTGTGTGAAATCTTGTAGGAATCCAAATTCATTTCTTCAAGTGGCCAAGCAAGGAACATTTTGTCATGATAAATGTCCTCATCATTTGCTCCTTATGGAAAACAAAGGGACCTGTGTAGAGAAATGTCCAGATAATAAGCTTATAGTTGATAGTGTATGTCGATCCCTATATAAATGTCCAAACCATGCGTATCTCGAACACACTGATGTTGGCAAAAGATGCACAAATAGATGTTCATTTACGTTTTACTTGGATGGAAGCCATTGTGTCAAAGAATGTCCTCCAGAAAAGGTGATTGTTAACGCAATGTGTGCAGATGAATGTCCGCCGAGTCATCCGATAACTTACAAAGATTTCGGATCTTCCAAACCACGTGTTAAATGCTACGCAGTTTGTCCTAACAACTATGTGCTGAATGGCACAACATGTATAGAAGAATCTGATTGTCACAAAGCGAAACATTTTTCATATGAACATATCTGTTACGATGCTTGCCCAGGTGGTACAGGTCTCTCTGGAGATTTCACATGTGACTCCTTATTGAAATATATATTAATTACTATAGTGCTCCTTATTCTCACAATGGTTTTGTTTGCTGTATTTTATTATGTAACTTGTTTTACTGGCTGCAAACCTAAGAAATTAAAAGAAACAAGGGTACAGAAAATAAAGACCCACTTTCAGGTAAAGATATTTTCCCTACATGATTGATTTTTTTGAGCTGGTTGATGAATAATTCCCTTGAAAAGTACAGACTAGTATTTAAAAGATTATGTAATCTTATTTTCTTTGATAATCGTTGTTGTGAATTTGCAATGCAACTGTAATGAATAATACCTTTATATGTTGTTTGCAGTTGGTGACTCGAAACAAAAACAAGGAGAAGAATACGAAATACATCATAAATTTTAAGAAGGGAAAGCACGAAACGGCCGAAATTCTAGAAGTGAACAACACCAATCGAACTGATACAGATAATGATCTTGAAGATGTGGTGGAACTAAATGATGGATTCAAACCTATTTCTTTTCGGAGGCGTAATGTATAATATATATGAAAGGTAGATTAAATAATTTTCCTTTAAGATAATTATCAAATAATTTAGCTTAAGTTTTTTTACAGCGATTTGAAAATAATTCAAAGAAAAGATGCGGTTTCAATACTCTTCTGGCCCCATCTCTTACCTTAATATGAAAGTGATGCAGGAAATTAAAACTCATGCTTTCTGAACAGTAATTTTTGAAAAGTTATAATTTGCTTTCTCTTTTTTCTCAACAACAACGGAGAGGCTGTAAATTGTACCATTCAGATATATGTAAGAGGTGAAGATAACGAACAGTGATCAATCTCATAAACACAGTAGACCAAACGAATTGTGAACAAGGCAAAAACAAGGACTCCTTTGAAACAAGAGAGGTGGGATCAGGAGGAGTTACCATCCCCTGTTGACTGGTCACACCCACCGTGAGCCTTATGTATTGGTCAGGTACATGGAGAACCCCGTAGTCAAATTTAGGATAAAAGCAAGGACCTAAGAGATGGCATGAAACATGTCAGCTATGGGTTTTATTTACAAACAAGGTCATTATAACGGCGGCAGAATTTGCGAACAGATGGCTTTAAACTGGATTGTTGAAATCTATATTTCAAATCTTATTTTCAGTAGCGTACCTCGGTTTAAAAATTGGTCGTACTCAGAGCATGCTCTTGCGTATGGAATCAGTTGGGAGACAAAAACGCAATATTCAAGTAAAGTTGGAATATTACTTCATAAATAAGGGAAGTTGATGATGGAAAAGCTGAAGTCATCCCGTTTCTCATACAGTTTAGTCATTAGTTGGCCATTATGGTCTACAGTCAGTAAAACATCCAAACATGAAACAGATGTTTTGGACTCTGTAGTGCCTTTTATTTCGAGTTCACTGGGATATATATCGAGTTGACACATGAATGAAAGTTACTCCATATAATGTAAATTGGTGAAACGTCGTCGATATATCTAAATGCTGAGTTGAAGGCCACAGGATGTTTTTTCTTCTCTCTTCCATTCTTATTGAGGAAGCAACTGTCTATGATGTCAAAAAGCCTGCTCTTCAATTTATCGTGAGGAATGATTGGCGTATAAAGCGTAGAAAAGTCATATGTTTTGATTCGATTGATGTTTGAAAAGTTATGAGATTTTAAATTCCACATTTGAATTACTAGTACACCACTTTTTTAATATGTTGAATCACAATATGTCTAAAGTTTCTCCTTCATGGCAGTTAAATTTAGGGACTTGGTTAAACCTGCTATATCTCACGTCTCTGTGATAGAGTTGTCTCTCTTTGAACAGGTCTGTATAGGACTATGTTCCTGTAAATTAGGGTGATTATATTTTGATAGAAAATTTACTAATGAACTTTTTTCATACATATTTACATGTTTTATAACTTTATAGCTATTAGTTTTCAAAGTTCAGGAAGGAGGTATGTTAGACTGATGTTATGTCCACCAGAAAAGTATCGTTGACGAAACTAGTGCTAATATTAGATAATTGTGAATTAAGAATTATTTTTCATGTTAAATTTTTAGTTGCATATGTTGTTTAAGCTAATGTTTAACTTTTTAATTTATTGATTGAGTTTATTACTTTTCACAACGTTGTTTTAATTTATTTATTTTAAAACAGAAATAGCTGAATATGGATATAACTTTTCGGAAAATCACTTTCTTTGTACACGTAGGTCGAACAATATTGAAAGCATATCTTTAAAAGATAAAATCGATGTATAGTTTAGAGCTTCATTCTAAATATCTCTCTTTCTTAGAAGTTTTCGGGGATAAGTTGATTATTTCATTGTCGTCTTTTGAAATTTTGATAAATTGACAGAAAATAAGACAGTGTCCTCCGTGGTGTTATAATTGTCAGAAATAGAAACTGTAACAAAAATATGTAATTTTGATGCATGTTTGTTCAATTATGTTCAATTTTGGTTGTAGATATGTTCAGTTCAGTGGTTGAACTATAATTGTTGACCTTTGCACCGTCTACTAGTGCTGTGAACTTGTTTCTCCAGATTAAAAAAAAATAAACATTTTAACATCACCACACAAAGTATCTTGTCTTCTCTCTACCACCTGTTTTTAATGCATTACAGAATCTAAAATCTAAACAACACTAGCTGCAATATGTAGATCAAACATTAAGAAAAAAATATTTTAAAAGTGAATTGCGTGAAGATATTGTTTTAAAAAAGTACCCAATTCTTTAGAAAATTATCTGTCAGAGGATGAATTACATTCCAGTGGTAGAGTTATCATTCTTTGAAAAAATTTGATTAGAGCGAAATTTTATTGTAATTATGGATTATTATTAAATTTTAATTGTAGTTTTATGCGTTATAGCTTGAATTAGGCATATACTCTGTATAGATTAATTATTTAACCAGTTAATTTTCTTCTTAAGTAATTAATTATGAATAGTCAAACCCTATTTCAATGGGAGATAATTAAGAATTATTGAAAAATTAATATTAGTAGTATTTTTTAAAAAAAAAAAATTCTTCTCAAGAACCACTGCATAAGCCAGAAAAGATAAAACTTAAATGAAAGCTTCATTATCTAATAGATTTAAGTTTGTTCAAATCATGACCCTCGGGGGTAGGGTGGGGCCACATTATTTATTTAATGACCTCTTGGGGGGGTAGAGTGGAGCCACATATTATTTATTTATTTATTTTGCTACATGATAAAAGTATCAGTCATTTAAGAAAGGTTTTATACCTTGGTTGTTTTGATCCGAGAAAGTCAAAGTAATAGCAAATTTTTAAGTCGCTTTTCATTATAAAAAATGCCTTAGTTTGTAATGTTTTTGTGAAAAAAACCTCGTCCGTTTAATAACATTAACTTTGTAACAAACAAAATGGATTATATTAACTATAAATACTATACATTCCATTGTAATCATTTTTGTAATCGTAGTCGTAAATAGAATTTGCATATTTATTTATTTTGATATGTTAATTGATCAACTGCTTTCTTCATCCGTCCATACTGACATGTAAGCTTTCTTTTTTCCCCATAAAAACACTTATGCTGTTTTATATAGAATTATTTTATTATCCATACATGTGTTTGTTATCCATGATTCTCATGATTGTACATGATTTTCTCCTTCGCATAAAGTTGAACAAAGGAGAATGAATTGCGTTTCAGTGGTAGAGTTATCATTCTTTGAACAGATTTGCCAAGAGAGCAAATTTTTCTTTTAATGAAGGATAATTAAATTTAAATAGTAGTTTTACGTGTTTTAGTTTCATTTAGGCACACGTTTTTAAATGTTTTAATTATTTAACAGCATTTAGATTTTAAGGTTCAGAAGAAAGTTTATATTAGACATGATGTTATGTGATCCACAAATTAATACTCTTTACCGTACTATAAATTTGATGGTATGTAATTGTGAAATAAAAATTGTTCATGTGAATTGAGTTGTGTTGTTTAAGCTTTTGATAAAAAGCAAGGTATGGTAACCGCCGAATTTGACCCTTAATGATACAAAAATCAAAACTTAGTTAAAAGTGTGATGGTTTGTATGTTAAGGATCTATAGATGCATGATGCCTGTTTGAAAATCAACATTTTGATTTGACCCCGAAGCGTAGATGGAGGTTATAAGAGGGACACAAATTATAATATTTTAATAAATTTCCTTACCTCTGATGCAATTTTGTCATCTTTAAGATACTAATTTTCACTTCGGGAATTCGAAACACACAACGCAAGCTAGCTTATCTGATATTTTCATACACAAGATATACCTGATACTTGTGCATTGTTTCTGTATTTAGTAGGCAGGCAAACCTGCGCTCTTCGATTTCTGAGACAAAATATGTCTTACAATTGATGAAAATTTTAATAAAAATGAGAAAATTGACAAATTTCTATTTCTCTGACCTCTTTGTATGCTATCACAAGGATAAATAACACAAACAAAAAAATCGATGCATGAGTTGGTATATATATTTTTTTTGACTGATTTTGATTGGAAATTACACAAATAATAAATCGCTAAAATATTAAGTAATCGTAAGTATTCTTTAGTGTTCAAATTTGAGACTCAATGTCATGTTCTATATAAATCTATACAATTTTTTGCACACATTTTATGACATTAATGCAAAGTCCTACAAAATTTCTTCATTTACTCTGGTTAACATTATTCATATTATCTGTATAAACATAAATCTTTTAGACTTATTGCTGATTTCTGAAAAAAGTTTGTGTTATTTATCCTTAACATCAATATGCATTTTAAAATAGGAAATGTTTTTGATTTTGAACCATAGCACCGTTCTCTGAGACCCCAAAACAGGGAGAGGGGTTAGGCTATCTTATCCTGTCAATTGTATCCGTAAAACACTTCTCAGAACACTTGTTTTAACAATTAAAAATCGAATATATCTTTCGGAGAATCACGGGTTATATAGAAAACATATCTTTCTCATAAAGTTTACTTACTCAGATTTATCATATTTCATTCCAATACATTTTTAAAGTATTTTGAATTCCTAATCCTGCATGGAAGTATGCTTTAAACTAATAACTATATTATATAGGCAGTTGAACAGCAATTATTGGTTTTCAAGTAGAAGTAAATAAAAAAAATAATTAGTGAAATTATGAGAGAAAAAAAAAATTAAAGTTGCATATTTTTCTGCTTGCAATATTTTAAAAATATGTGTCTCACTCAGTTATGCTTTTTTAAAAAAAAATATTGAAGGCCATCGGTTTTATGTAAGTGTCAGTGAAGTTATTTGCATCTCTAACAAAAACTAAATTGACTATTATGATTGTAATTCACCGAACAAAATACCTGTCTTGTACTCTCTACTAGTTGTAATGATTTAAAAAATTTTAAATATACAAAACACTATTATAGATGTGTCGTGTAGATCAGATATTCCAGACTTTTGATTTAATAAACTACAAAATGCAGGAAGCTTTTTAAAGATATTAATAATTTCTTTACGCCAAAGTACATTCGTAGATTTATTCATTTATTTATTTTGCTTTATGATTACAATATTTGAGTTTTCCCACGTAAATCACATAACCAAGCATTCGTATCAACTAGTTGATTACTATATTTTCATGTTTTGGTTACCTACTATAGTAATTTCCTGAATTCTGAATTTTTCTCCATATTGACAGAATGTTTTAAATATACATTGATTTCATTATAAATTTATAAAAGAAAATTATATTACAGAAAACATTCTTTATAGGGTGTTTAAAAAAATCTCATAGAAACCAACTGTAATAATAAAAGTGTCAAACAGTAAGAAAAAGATATGGTGAGGGATTTGGGAGACAGAACAGTGCTTATTTTCATCATCACAATGGAACTTGTATATTTATTGCCAGGGGTATTTTCGTAATTTGCAAATTAATCTTAAATATGACTTTGAAGTTTTGGCTAAGTAATTGAAGAATTATTTAATAATTCGATTTTTGTTCGTGGTTGAAATTTAAACATCTCAAACATTTCAAAAACTTATTTTTACAATACAACTAATAGCACACGAAAAATCTGTATATTTTATTAATAATTGATTGAAGTACACTTCTGAATTATTTAATACTAGACCAGTAGGTCTATAATGCAAATTTTATTGAGAACATTATTAAACTTATGATAATAAAAGTAAGGAAATCCAAACATTATACACTAGGTGGGTTATATTTGATATTTATATGTGTGTCTGACTGGAAATAATTCTCCAAAGTAACATCCATTTATGTATAAAATAATCGAAAGTAATCGAAAAAGTAATTATAATTACATTGACAATTTTAGCTGTAATCGATTAAATTACGATTACAAGTAATTGAAAATCTCTTTGATTACAAATTACTGTCGATTACTTGAAAAAGAGTAATCATTACAATCGATTACGATTACTCAATTACGATTACCCCATCCCTGTTTCTTAGTCTTACACTGCAGTGAATTCATTTTGTATCATTTTATCTGGTATAGATTTCCTTTGTAAAAGTTTAGATCTTATAATTAACTTTAATAATCGAAGCAAAAGTATCTTACAAACAAATCACCAAAAGAATGGCAATTTTTCTTATAAATTTGTAATTTACCATGTTAATTACATAATTACAAGCACGCGAAAGAAAATCTTTTCTTTTAACCAAACATCACAATACCTAAAAGTACAAAAAAGTACCAAGAAAGAAGTTGTTAGTTATTGTTCAAACCAATTATCCGGATATGATATGTCATTGACATATTTATTTCTTTTTTACGAAAAAATAATCACAAATAAGTTATAAGTTAGCGAGGAAATATTTTCCATTAATCACCCAAAACTCATTACGGCCACTTACCAAAGTAATGCAAAGAAAAAGTGACATCTTGATTACCATTTTGTTATCGGAACAAACACACTTAGACAGAATGACACACTGTCTTCGGATGACCATTATCAGAGCCCAAGCTAATTCCATCTCCTTTGGTCATTAACACGAAACATCGATTGCAGACGATAGCCAGTGCCGTCCACAGCATCATTTGCTTCTTTCTGAATCTTTCTTGATTGCAAACTTTCATTTACATTCGGTTCTTTTTGACTGGTTAATAGCAGTTTTCAAAATCTGTGGCTTAGATATGTGCATTTATTGATATTATTTATTGGGCAGAGCAAATTGATTACGTTCTCCGCCGACAGAGAAATCTAGAATCTTATTTTATTTAATTTACACCATAAACAAAGAAACCTAAAAGCTGTTAAATCGTAAATTTTATATTTACCGCCACCCGGTATATTCAAAATTTACAATATGACACAACATAGGTAATTTGACAAGAATTGGATCTTTTTATTTTTTTAATTTTCTCACATAGGAAAAGATAACTATATTATGGGAAGGATTTGCATGTACTCAAATTTGCAATTTATTTGACAATTATTTACTTAAACAATAACATGTAGAAGATGTTCTTTCAAGTAAGATATGCAAATTAATTGTCACTTATTTAATAAAATTTTAAAACTGAAATTATTCAGTCTCTGATGACAATAAATCAATGATCATCTTGAAAAATAGATTCTATGTGCCCAGAAAACTATTTTTTCAACTGTTTCAATTCGCATAAAGTGTAATGACTCGTTTATACTAAATCTTTGCTGTTGCCCTTTCTATCTATAAATCCTGTTATGACAAATTTTCAATGAAATCAATATTGAATTTGTAATGTCTGGAATGGTTTACCTTCTGTAGGTAAATCGGATATGGATACTTAAAAATTCCAAGGAACTTTTGGAAAATTTGATATCATAAAATTTTATCAAAATCAACAACATAAAATCTTACCACTTTTCAACTTTATATACAACCATTCCTCACAATAAATTAAAGTCTTTTTGATATTATTGACAGCTGCTTAAAGGCTTTTTGATATCATTGACAGCTGCTTTTTCAATAAAAATGGAACTCTTAAATTTACTTAACTTGTTATTGGCCATTTGCAGAATTATTTTGTTAAAAAACATTCTGATTGTACACACAAGTACTCTGAAGTTGATATTAAAAAGATGCTTGAGTTTGTGATTGACAATATCTTATGTGGTTTTTAAGACCAGGTCTTCAAACAATCTAATGGGATTCCAATGGGTACAAATTTGCCCCGTTATTAGCGGACCTATTTTTGTATTAATATGAAGCAGAATTTGTTCAAAATCTTATACGTGGAAAAAAGAAAATACTTGCTGTGGCCTTCAACTCGACAGTTTGATACTAGTATATCGACGACGTATTGTCGATTAACAATGGTTATTTCCATTCTTATGTCGATACGATATATCCCGGTGAGCTTGAAATAAAAGATACCTTAGAGTCTGAAACATCTGTTTCGTATTTGGATATTTTACTTGAAAAAGACGTTAATGGTAATCTAACAACCAAGCTTTATGATAAAGGTGATGACTTTAATTTTTCAATCGTCAACTTCCCTTATTTATACAGCAATATACCTTCATAACTTGCATACGAAGTTTATATCTCTCAGTTGATTCGATACGCAAGGGCATGCTCTCCGTATGAACAAGTTCTAAAACGAGGTAAGTTATATGACAAACAAGTTGATGAAACAAGAATATCAGCAGTCTCGTTTAAAGTCGTCATTTCGTAAGGTCGATACTATGACCTTGCCAGCAAATACAATTTATCATTAAGTCAAATGCTGACTGACGTTTTTCATACTAATTATTTTTCCGTAATTTCCAGATCATGACAAGGAGCACATGGCGGGTGTGACCGGTCAGCAGGGGATGCTCACTCCTCCATGGCACCTGATCCCACAACTGATGTTTTAGAGGTCCGTGTTTGCTTTGCTCCAAAATTTGTATTGTTTAATGGGCATTTGAGCTCGAATACTGTTTGCTATCTCCATGTATTTCATTCGTTATCATATCTTCTTTATAATGTTTGCAAAATTGATCATTTCGAAGACAATCAATAAAATATTTATTTACATTATTTACATCAGATTTTTCAGTCGAGTTAAATATTACGTAAGAGCAACATAATTAATAGTATTGACCAAGTAATGAAGGCAAGGACAAATGTGTAATATTTGACAGTGCATAAACCCTAATATTTTCCCATACGAAAGAAAAACATTCCAGCTTCCCAAGAATATGTATTTCAGAAATAATGTTGGTCAATAATCGTAAACTTGTACGATGCATCACATATTAAAACATTTGATGACTCTGATAATGGAAATTTGGCGAGAATATAAAACGCTTGTGAGACGATGATCGCGTGCCTCTTGATGACGGTCACAATAACGCTTCACTTCTAATTCAGCTCATTAACTTCTTACTACATCAATCATAAAACGAATTTATAACTACGATATTGTAACATATTCCTTGTTAATAGTCGCCTTAGAAAGCCTTAGACCCGATGAATAATATTCTTCCGGTCTTTACCGGAAGTGTATGAATAATTAATATGCAAAGATGCGCAGAATATAAAAAAACACAAGCTTCCTAATTGAGTTTATATCTGAAGATAACATGGGAAAACGATAAATCATTTCGGATAAGGGTAATAATAGTTTCTTACGAAATTAAAGGTGATCATTTTATATTTCAGTGCATAGAAAGAGTCATTTCTGCACTGACTTGTTTGCCACAGTATTGTATTTAAATCGATTAATTTTGACATTTGATTTTTTTCTTTCTGGGGGATTAAGCAGAATATAATCTCCGTTTGTATCTTATCCATCATAGAAATGCTGAAACCCTATATAAAAATATGAGAATATAATACATTTATTGACAATGTTCTCGGGCAAAATGCGTTTTGTAAGACCGAAGGACCAAATCGTTTGATTCGAGGGGTTTACAAAACGCATTTTCCCTAGAACACAGTCAATAAATGATTTGTTTTAATATACCTTTTACTTTTTATTTTGACATATCTTGCGCTGAATTTCATGTTTGCGATAATTGAAGAGATATAGCTTATCCCGCCTACAGTGTGACGTAAAACACGTCATAGAGGTCCAATATATCACTCAGCGGTCCAACCTCGTTTTTGCCCGCTCAGTAAAACATTTCAAATGTTAGACTTTTTAGTATAGATTTATAGGAAACAATTCTTAAAATCATAACTAATGTTTGCTATACCTTTTTATTACATTACAATATTACATATTACTTGTGTTGGCTTCTATGTTTGCAATGAATACGAGAAAATTTTGATGTAAATTTCGATTGCCGGCACTGCGGATATAACTCGTTCAATTCCGTAACTGTCGAAAACAAATGAACGTACATAAGATCCCGCCTACGCGTGACGTAAAAACGTCCAACATTTCATGGACCAGTCCAACATCAATATTTATGGACGTGCTAAATAGGTATGTGAAATGTTAGATTTTTTAAAATAAATAGTTATAAAGAAAAATAACTTAAAGGTACAACAATAAATCTATAAATTTTACTCCCTTATTTTAAACTTTGATGTTATCTCAAACTGAGCTCTCAGTTTTCTTAATAAATACAGAACTTACAATTCCTCACGTGATAGACATTGTAATTTATCAGAGTATGAGTTGATCATCGAAAAGCAAGATTTTTCCGTAGATTAAAAAAAAAATACATGAAATATGAAAAGACCAGACAGCAATGATCACTTAACAAGTGATGAATTCGAATCTCTGTCCTGCAGTGGTACAATTTTTACCCCCCCCCCCCCCCCCCCGTTGAAATTGCTATACTTTTTACATTATAGCTGGTTGTACAACAGCAAAATTAATGTATTCGTAGTTTTCCTAAGTTCGGAGATGACCAATTCTCAAATTCCTTGCTTTGAATATCTTGGAGCATTAGTATTACATGTAAAAAAAAAAAAAAAAAAACTATATATATAATATTTAAATATTTTTTTCTTGAATTATATTTTGTCTTATTAACTTATCTATTTTAAAATATAAATTATGAACTATTGTGTACCACAATGAAATTTTTTTCACAATCAATCTTTATCTTTCATGATTAACTAGTTAATATGTACCTTATTTTTCTTGTAGAGATCCATATCTAAGTTGTACAGTATTGTCGAATCTGGAATTGTCGACAATGAAATAATAATTAAGCATTTACTGCTTTCACAGGCCAAAAAATATTGCAAATATAAGACTAGATTTTGCTTTTGTTTGTCGTGAGAATGAGCTTTAATTTGATGGTGTCTAGGGTTGTAGATATATTTCCATTGCTCATATAAGCAGCGTGGTGAAATTGTAGATTAATACAATATGATGGTTTGATAAAAAGCTGTCAGATGTTGAAAAGGTTCGGAGAATCGCGTGATATTTTACCAACAGTTATAAATTCTCAGTTTGAACTGTTATTTTTACTGTATCGAGGCTCAGATGATTTTAGGTTGTAGCCTTTATGATTTTGCGAAATTACATCATAAACATTTCCAAAATTATCCGGCATGTCATATCAAACATAATCCGTAAATGGGAAATGACAGGTCCAACGTCAAATTAACGCTTTAAACGTATGTTTCAGCCATATAAAGCAGCAAACATGTGCAGGAATTGGCAACATTTCACTATCACAATGGACACTTGGAAATCCATCCTTCCTGGCAATCAATTTTGCTTGTCAATTTTACGCGATTTATGCCACTGTTTTAAGTGGGATGATTGGCTGTTGTTCACTGTAAATTTCATATTTTGGGTAGTTTGACCAACTTTATGGTGACATGTCGATTTGAGTGCCCATTTTGTGGTTTAGTTTTGGAATTGTTCCTTCTTTATGAGAAACATTGTCTTATCTTATGTCAACAGATATTTGGAAGCAGTCACCGAATTCACTGAAGATCTCTTAATATATCATCTATTTATTTTCTGAGTCTTTTCAGCAGGCCATCAGGGATTGATCTTCCGACTTGAAATGGCTCTATTTGTAAAATGACAAGCCCGCATTTATAATAAACGAATTTACGACAACATGTAGGAGTAAAAAGTTTTTTTTATACATATGAATATATGAGAAAAATTGTTGCCATAATTAAGATAAAATCATTCAAATTAAAATTTGAGCATCTTATTACAGTGTATATAGCAGCCGCAAAACCTGGCCTCGGAAGCAAAAGGGTATGATAGACTAGTAGTTGTTGATGGAATTCTGATGAAAACACATTTAAATCACCCTTTTCGATCAAGTTGAGATACTAGTAAATTGAACATGTTCTCTTCGGAGTGTACTTTTTTTTTTCAAGCCATGATCCGGCGAAGATAGGGATTTAAAGCAATACAAAGTAATTTAGGATATGATCTTTTTCTGACAAAATATAGTGAGATTTTAAGAGGTAATTTTAAGCGTTTAAAATGCTTGTATTGAGATAATAATTTAGGTTTTCACAAGAGCAATAGTCTATGATATTTTTGAATTAATGTGCAAGTACAAGTACTGTGATCAGTTCCTTGTATAGGCTGAATATTAGAATTGGTGGAAACTGGTTTATGTGCGCGCACAGTGGTTAAAGAGATTTCTTGTATTTGTTATAGAGGACGTATGAACATATAAACTCTTTTTTAAAGGACAGATGATACTGTACAAAATTTTTTCCCCAAAAAATCATGAAAATAACAAATACATGTTTATGTAAGTAAAATGGGTAAGTTTAACTGCATAGATTTTGATTTTTCATTCACAGTTTTCACAATGATATCCGATAAAATGATAAAAAGTTGTATAGATTTCTAAGAATGAAAGCAAAAAGGTAGAATTTTAAAGTTTACAATATCTTAATATTTTAAAATTTGATGTTTACATTTAATGTTTACAATCAAATTATGTCCGAAAATATATATCAATCCAGGCATCCATTTTTTGTTTGTGTCATCTGTCATTTTGGAAGTGAATATTGAGCATTTATACAAATCGAACTGTTCTAAACAATCTAATTTTTAATCATTGAAAGAATAGTTCATGGTTAAAAGAAGAATTATGATTTAGGACTCAATTAAACCAGTATCACTATGATCTATGAGAAATTTCATACAACACTTTATTTCATACCAGTTAAAATACGTTATCTTAGAAAAAAAAATGTAAGTGGATGAGACATTTTCCTTGTATTATTAAGATCATCAAGTTTGTTTTACACCACAAACATTTATTTCTACACAACACTGCTTGTAAAATAAACAAAAATATGATTTATAAAGTGTCAAATAAGAACATTTTCCAGACGTGTTGAAAAGCCGAGGGGACAGAGAAACGGACAGGGTCACAACCTTGCAGCTTCTTAGGGTCCCCGTTCCACACCAGGTTCAATGGCAACGGCACAATAAATTAGGAAACATCATTAGTCAATGTTTTCAAGCTCATTAGAATCGGCGTGTGTTTTTGTTTGAAGTTGTCAGAACCGGCAACCATGGAGAAATGACGATGTCAGTGAACTCGGGGATGTCTACGACTACTCTCCCCGAATTTCGTACTAGGTGAATTGCAAACCACTTGTAAGTACGTTCAAGTACACAATGTTCATTTCTTTGTTGTCGAGTGAATGAGTTCAAATGTAAACTTTTTTTCAAAATTATGAAAGGGATCAGTATAATATTACAGCAATACTTTTGGAAACAAATATCGAAAAAAATATTCACAGAGTTAATGTACAGATTTGATTGTTTTCCATCTTCTACGCAATCTGTCTGAAAATTGCTTAAAGGATATAAGACCATATTGCAAATATAAGTGTGATCATTGCGCATGTCAGCGCATGTCAGGACAAAACCTTTGACACTATCGGCGGGAACTCAATGGCATACATATCGCCAATGTCTCGCGAGATTTGTCATCTGTGCATGATAGCTGACAATTGATGCAGACGTTAGTGATCGAATCATTTTAATATTCCTTTAATCTTCACTAATTTTATGAGCTTTAGATAATTAAATATTCTATTCACGCTGACAGAGATTAGAATGCACTTCTTTTTTTCAAAACAAAGAATGCAATGTTTGTAAAATATGTAACCTTTTGTGCGTCAACTATTTTGGATTTCGCAGTGTTTACTTTTGCAATAAAGAACATCTGTTTTAAAACGCAAATAATTTATCAAAAATGTATAGGAGAAATATTATTTTATGAATATATTTTTCCATTATTCTAAATTTACATATTAAACTGTTTTACACAGACTGTATGCCCTACTGCATACCTAGACTGCTTATAAAGATAAAAACAAAATTGTGTCTTTAACCAGATCCTCAAATAAAGAAAATGTGTAAGTGTGACCTCCTAATGAAAAAAAAAGGCTACATGAATTTTTTCATACATACATGTACATAAGAATAACATATTTCTTTAAAAGATAATCTTAAAATAATATATGATTTTATGTTTGGTAATATGTCAGGTTATAATTGTAGATATCTAATTATAGATATGCGTTATTTCAATAAGTAAAAATGATAGTTTTACAAACTACTAATATACTGTGAATCACTTTTTATTCGCGAGAACTTTATTTCCGCTTGACTGCCTGCTCGTGAAAATTTAATCCTGGCGTATCTTTGTATCACTAGAAGTTATATAAGACAATATCCAAATTTCGCGAATATTATGCCTGGCTTATAAATACCAAATGACCATCTCATGAAAATATGATGTCCCGAAAATTATGCCTCGCTTATAAATACCAAATGACCATCTAATGAAAATACGATGTCGAGAAAATTAGGTGATCTACAGTAGTTCATCATTTGCAACGCCCTTATTACTCATAATAACCTGCAAATGCTCAAAATAAAGTAGATCCACTGTAAAATTCCATGTTTCTCCGCTGACTATCTAGGTAAGCAAGGCAAAATATTCTTAATCGCATCCTATGTTACACTGTTCGTCTGTCTGTTTGTTTCTGTCTGTCAGCATACTTTGTCCTGCGTTCATTGGGTTTAAATTATTGACAAAAATATAGATTCTTTAAAAATGAAATGTCAGTTCAAGTTATGGTCCAGCAGGCTTTTCTTAGACCATAATAATGGTTGTGTGTGAAACGTGAATTAAGTTGCTTTTGTTTTATTTGGAATTATATTAGATGTGAAAATTTTACATAAGAAAAGAATGGTGACATAAATAAGTTTAAGTCTAGATGGAAATCATTTGATGCACTGAACCTGCAGTGATGGTTTGTACAATTTTGAAACATCTTATATTAACATAGGCAAGAATTTCTTTCGATGGTAAATGTTTGTACATATACAGGTTTCTGTATGAGCATGTGTGAGAGGTTTCTGTATGAGCGTGTGTGAGAGTATTTTTCTTTTTTCTTTGAAAAAAAATGCCCTTTAATATACATCTATTTTAATTATATGTTTAATTAGTAAACATTGTAACTGCTTGATAAATCCAAGTCCCCAACCCTGACATCAAACTCCACATTATACGTTCTATTATTGGGCAATAATATTTATAGATAAGAAAGTGAATTACACCTCTTTAAAATTTCTTACAAGAATTTTATACTGTATGTCAAATTAATTAATTAAAAGCACAGAACCCGTAAAGTATGAAGGCTTTACAATTGTTTGAATCCCGGCTCCGAATCAAATTTAAGCCAGAAAGACGGTCTTACGGCCATTGCTGTCACACTGCTTTTCTCTCAGATAGCAATTTGTGTGATTGTTTCATCACATTTCTTTGTTTTTCATTAGAGTAAGACCTACACAAATGTATCTGGGAAAGATCAGAAGTTTAGATTTAATATACTCATTATCGAAATGAAGAAGGTTTAATGATTTTTCTTTTCTTTTTCATAAATACATTTCTTGGTAACAGTAAGGTCTCAAAATTTATGAATTTTAAAAACCGCAAGGGGACTTGAATGATAATTTAGATCATTGGACGTCTTGTCCCTTTATTTGGAGCGTTTGCATAAAAAATCTTTCCAGAAAAGGAAAGCAGAGTGTTCAAGGAATTATTGATTTATATATATGCACTGCTATTTTAAGAAATGATACATACATTTTGGTACTATAAGTATTAATGAGAAGTTTCTTCTTGAATCTCTACAAAGTGTAACTCAAAGTGTGTCACGATAAAAAATATATATAGTTTTTATCACTGTGGAACAATCTTTGCTGACTACTTTAAACAAGATTAATAGCCTGAAGGATTGTGGTCATTAAATATTTTATCTGTAGCAATTTGATAAATGTATTTTTCAAAGATGTTTTTCAGGAAAACAGTAAGCATTGTTATTTTTTAAGGATTTTTAAAGCTGAGCCATTTGTGAAATGGGAAAGAATATGAAAAGGGTAACAGAAACCAAAATACAGACAACACAGTGATAATAAAAATACATAAGATTGGGATAGAAACAAGTGCACAGTAACAATAAATATATTTAAGAATGCTGTGAAAAACAAACAAATTTGAAGCAGCATCAATCATTTCTACTATTGATTAATGAGTGTGAAGAAATATTATTGATGATCCTATTGTTATCGATAAACATCACAATTATATAAAACTCGTCGCGGTGCAGTTTCGTTTCACAACTGACACGTGCATATTGATGATTCTATAGCCGCAGTTTTAATTGAAAAATTTTCATTTGAAAATCCTAATTAAATTATTGCATCGAAAATATTAATTTATGTGTGGTGTTGACAGTGAATGCTGCTACTTTGCAAGGTTCATTAGACATAATACTAATCCAATTAGTGCATTATCTGACAGGGCAATTTGAAATTCAAAAATATTGTGTGTGTTCCCGCTACCCTTTCACAACCTATTGCAGCCATTGTGCCGTCGAATAAAGATATAATTGCAGGTGTCAATGAAATGTTATTAGATAATGTTTGTTGTTTGATTTTGGGGAGTCTTTTTTTATTTCCTTCACGGTACTTGTGGAATTAGAGATGAACAATAAATCAATCACACGTATATCAGCCAGTCGAGAGGATGTCAACTGAGGGGACAATTTTTCACTTGCTGAAATAAAATGTTACGAATATTAATTAAGTTGCGTGTCATTACGCACACACATGGCCATAAAAAGTTGAAAACTAGCATTTAAGACTATATATTTATGAGATTTTACTCCCTATGTAACCAAACGTATAAATCTCGTTGACAGCGTCTTCATTGCGCGGGACCAGTTACGATCACTCAAAACGAGGCTTCGGACGAACAAAAACATTTTGCGTTCTTTAGTTCTTTCTTTAAGGACATGTTATAAATTAAATGTTATTCTGTCCACTTTGACCTTCAATATCATATCAGTATGCATTATTATTCTCGTCATATTTTAACAAAAATTCACATGGTTATGACTTAATATGATTTATCACGTGCATTATTTTCAGAAATGTTGGAAAATAATTAAGAGACGCACTAAAGAATTAGGTTTTCCGTGGTCAAGATCTCTAAACCGAAAAATATTGAGTATTTCAAAAGTCGTGATGCAAATGCAATTTTACTTTTACTTTTAAAGGCAGTGTGAAAATCAAAAGAAAAAAAAGACAAAAATTTCAGAATTTATTTAGACTTAATCTTGTATCAATACAGCACTTATAATGTATTGAAATAACATTAAAAAGGAGAATATTCAATTTCAACCATATACGTATATAAGCCGTCACTTTGTTTTACCCAAGCCTATTAACACAAAATACATGTTAACGTCATCAAAAGGCACTTATTGTCGGGTAAAAATCGCAAAACCATAATTGAAAGCCCTGGAATCTTGTCCATGCATATCAATCAATATTTGTTACTACAACAACAAATGTGAATGTATAGCTTACCTTGTATCTAGTGCCATCATTTTCTAGATCACTGAAAATCACCAAAATTTTGCGACACCTCATATTCGCGAAAAAATTATTTGGTATTGATACGCAAGAAAAAAATATGGTATGGCTGGTTCCATAAAAGAAGTACATGTATTTTTAACATTTTTCAGTGCAAGATTGAATATAATATATTGCTGCAAAATGCTTATTTTCTCCATAATTACTAGAATAATCAATATTAGTATACCACGTTTAAGATAAATATTAAATTTTCAAACATTCTTACTCAGAATTACTACACAATCATAGTTCATTAACATTAATCAGGTATGGCAAAAGTTTAAACTGTAATTTAGATTTAGGTACATGTACTTGCAGTTTCATAGCAATAGCTTAACAAAAATTCTTTTTTTTATTCATTTCCGTATGTTAGAGTTTGTCCAAATTAAATGCCCATGCTTGAGATCTCTGGAAGTAGCCTTTTTCCATTCTTGCTAATTTATGCTCATAGCACAAAATTGAAACCTTTCATCACAAATATAAGTTGATGTTACAGGGCTTCCTATAATCCCGCTAAAAGTCAGCATTTCGCAAATTATATCTTCTTATAATGATATTGTTTGCAAATAAAACCTATCGCTTGTTCGTATTTTGACTGACATGTTTCATAGCAATGTTAGGCCATAATTGTTTTACACTAATTTTGATTACAGATTACTCGGAGTCTCTGTTTACCTGATCAATATAGAGGGCTCACGGCGGGTGTGACCGGTCAACAGGGGATGATTACCTCCTCCTAGGCACCTGATCCCACCTCTGTTCACGATTTGTATTTTTAACTGGATTTATGAGATTAATTACTGTTGAAATCATTGTCTTTACCTTTTACATTATATAAATTCTAAATTATTGACAATAATATAATTATACTATGCACAGCACAAACAATATTCAGAGTGTATATTAGTCAAAGCAGTATACATAAATCAAAGGAAAATGAGTTTGAGAATATGTCAGCTAAAATAAGTATGTTTTAAAACAACACTACATGCTGAAAAGTGAAGCTTTGCAAACAAAGCAAATGAAAAATGGCTATGATTCCGAATATCTCTTCCAATGAAGGTTAAATTTCATGGATTTTATTGCAGGTCTATAAAGTAGCATTTCTTTTTGTTTCGTTTTTCTAAATTTTCACAAATTTACAAAATATTGATTCATTACTAGTATATTGATTATGAATTTCATGTACATTTAGAAAGTATTTTATTTGAAACGTCTTGTAATATTATATATCTATTGCTTAAGACATACATCTTATAATATTCACATATTCACTTCTGTATATAATGTAATATGGTAATGTATTGTGGCATTGTTACAAATTAAGTTATTCAAAAAATGTCATAATCCGATACATTAGACAAAAAAAAAAATGATCTTGTAAAATTTTCGTTTACTTCAAACACATGTTGAAGATAAATAACTTGATTACACAATACCTTAAATTCATTACACTCGACAACCGAAAAAAAAAATGAAAATTGAATTTCTTTAAGTAATATTTCTTAATAGGGCCTATATTGAAATCGAAGATAACAAAATTCAGGACATTTTACCAAAAAATGCATTTCATCATCAATATCTGAATTTGATCATTTCACAGATTTGGTACTTACTGCTGTACAATACTGTATTATGCTGTACCACAATCGATAGCTAAATTATATGATGACATACCTTTTCTACATAGTCGCTTCTAATATTTGATTGGAATAGCTTCTGTTAAGAAATATTGAAGTGAGAAGTTAAAAATTTTGTATCGCAATAAAAAATTTTTTGTTCAAAACTGATTTTCCTATTATAAAACTATTCATGATTTCTTTTTTTTTTTCTCTCTCTCTCTCTGATTTATAACAGGAAAATACATTTTAAACTGATTACTTTTCTGTTATACCAAAAATCACTTAGACCAATTTCAAACAGATTTGAAACAAATGTAGATTCTCAAAAGCATCATAGAACTTTTAAAAAATTACAATAACATTTATTTCCAGAAGTCATTCACATTAAAACGTACGACTTTTCTATACTTATACAACCATTCCCCTCAATAAATAATAATAATAATAATAAAAAAACTAAGCTTTTTGATACCATAGACAATCGTAGACAACTGCTTCCTCAATAAAAATGGAACTCGGAAATTTTCATATCTCGCCATTGGTCATTTTTAAAATTAATTTGTAAAAAAAAGTTCATTCTGATTCTACACGTAAGTACTCTGGGGTTGCGAGATTTTCTCAGGACAACATCTAATGTCGTCTTAGGAACCCAGGCCAACAATCTGTTGGGTTTTCGATCGGAACTAATTCAGCTTCTTTATTAGCCGACCTGTTTTTATATTTCTATGAAGCAGAATTTTTTTTTTTGAAATACGTCTACATGAGAAGAAGGAAACATTTGTTGTGGCCTTCAACTTAACCTGATCAATATATAGGGCTCACTGGAGGTGTGACATTTAAACATGGGATGCTTACTCCTCCTAGGCACCTGATCCCACCTCTAGAATTTCCAGGAGTCGGAGTTTTATGTCCTGTTCACAGATTTGTACTGTGTGTAGATTTTTTTTTTTTTGAAAATGATCACTGTTCGTTGTCTGCACCTTTTTCATTCAGGTATATCGACGACGTTTAATTAAGTAATAATACTTACTTCCATTTATATGTCGACTCGATATATCCCAGTATACTCGAAATAAAAGACACCACAGAGTCTTCCACGTCTATTTCATATTTGGATGATTTTCAGACTATAAACGAAAATGGCTAACCAACAACTAAACTGTATGACAAATCCGATTACTTTAGCTTGTCCATCCTCGAATTTCCTTATTTATGTAGTAATATTCCACTATCCCTTTATATGTCTTCACATGCTTTTTATGCCTCCCACCTTATTCGATACTCAAGAGCATTCTCGGAGTACGATCAATTTTTTAAACCGAGGCAGGATATTGACAAGTAAGGTGATGTTACAGGGATTTCAACAATCCCGTTAAAAGTCAGTATTTCGTAAATTATATGTTTGTTATAACGACCTTGTTGGCAAATACAGTCTATCATTGGGTCGTATTTTGACTGACATATTTCATACCAATTAATTAGGCTTTTGGTTTTATATTAAGACTACGGATTAATCCGTATACCTGATCAATACCTAGGGCTCACGGTGGGTGTGACCGGTCGATAGGGAATGCTTTCTCCTCCTAGGCACCTGATCCCACCTCTGGAATTTCCAGGGGTCCATGTTCTATGCCCTGTTCAAAGATTTTTAGGCTGTAGGTTTTTTAAAATCTTTTTTTCATTTATTTATTTATTTTAATTTAGTATTATTACTAGTATTTTTTATCAGTCACTGTTCGTTATCTTCTCATCTATTTCGTTATATTTGTTATCCAACTAATTCTATATTTTTTAACATTACTCAAGCTACTTGTAATAACATTCTTACAAAATACATTTTTGATCTTTAAACAGCTTTATCTAATCAATAAATCATTGCAGAATTTGTATTTTTTCACATTTAGTTGAAGATGCACATTTTTTTTTATATCTTTTGGATTAAGAAGACCCCTATTGTCACATCCATAATTCAATACACTTGCAACGTACGTATCAAATAAAGACAATGTTATTTTTGTATTCAAATATATTTCATTTGTTTCAGATTTCAGAGAGAACGTAGCTTTTCAACAAATGGACCTTATATAGACAGTTGCTTCTGTGTGATATTAACTTTTCCTTGTAATCTATGAGCATTTCCAAAATTTTGATAAATTTATCAACAATATCGATAGGTTCTCCATTCAAATTTCACTTTTTCATTATGCTATATTCTCATTCATTTCTAAATATAACCATTGTAGTCTTTTCTACATTTACTGTGACATCCCTTTTAGTAATATAAACATACAATGTATTTAACATGGCTTGTAATTCGTTCATAAATAAAAAAAGATATCATTCCCTTTTTATGTATTTGTAATAGAAATAATTACTAATCAATTGTACATTCAACATAGTATTACTTAAATGAGATTCAGAAAAGCATATAATTTTACTTTAATTAGGTTTAGATAATCGTGTATCTTTTTCACGCTTTTACATTTAAGCGGATGTTAATAAGCATAAACAATTTACAAAAGAATAAAAAAAAAAAGCATGCTTTGGAAAAATTAAAATCCTATCACAAAATAAGTTAACAAGAATTTCTTTCGAGTACATAAACTGAAATCAGGTCGATCGAATGATCAATCGATCGATCGATTGATCGAGAGAGAGAGAGAGAGAGAAATACGTTACGAGGTGCATTTTTGAGACATAGCAAAAGCAACGCCCTTTAAACCGTCAGCATTGGATTCATAACTCTCCTCAATGTTGTTTTGACCCAAATGTATTGATGACATTTTTGCAAAGTAATCTCTCTGATATTGATTTATCAGTTAATATCGATAACAATGATGTAGGACCATGTAAATGCTATTGGCACGTAATTCATAAGGATTGACAACCCTTCTGCATAAATAATTCGAGGAGGTCTTGAAGAATCCTTTGTTTCATAAAGAAATGATTAGGGGAAAATATTTATTCCAACTTCTGCGAAAGTTAGACCTTATTCTTGAACTTTTCACTTTCTGATAATTTAAACACAATTAAAAAATTACAGAGTCAACTAAGCTTAGTATATTCAGGAAAATTTTAATTATTTTTTTTTCTAGGAAAAAGCGAATAAAACGTACGAATCAGCAAAACGTTAATCCATTTTGCTGATCTTATTTTCTTTGTGTAACTGTGTGACCAAAAATCTCCAGGGTTGTTCAAAATACGAAAAAAAATCCAAATTTGAAACAGGATATTAAAAAAATAAATTTGTTTTTTTTTTATGAAAAGATCACCATACAAAAATGAGGTTAATATTTGAAAAAAAAAATAAATACCATTTATTTTTTTCATATCAGCACAATCAGATCACTGTAAAGACTGGACATATTTATACACCGAAACGTACTAATGCAGCACTGTTTTAATCCATTTACTGACTTATATTCTCACATTGAATTACTTTGTGACCAACAAGCTCTAGGCTTCTTCAAATGGCGGAAAAGGTTATAAATTTTGCATGTAACGTAAAAAAAGAAGTTTGACAAGAATAATTAGTTTATCATTGCATTGCTTTTATAATAAATTTGACTACGGAATATTCCGTCTACCTGATCAACACACGGCGGGTGTGACAGGTCGACAGGGGATGCTTACTCCTCCTAGGCACCCGATCCAACCTCTTGAATTTCCGGGGGTCGGTGTTTTATACCCTGTTTATAGATTTGTATTGTTTGTAGATTTTTTTTCGTGAGACCGATCACTGTTTGTTATTTTCACTTTTTTCATAAGTCAGATATTTACTGTTTCTGATGTTTGTTAAAAACGAAAAGTGACCATATGATCAAGTATGTATTGTAAAAAATATTGCCATTTATTTTTTCCCAAATCAACATATTCAGATCACTACAAAAACTTTTGATACTTACTACGAAACTTTTAAGTATGACATTTTTCTGCCTAGGCTTCATACCACATCCAAGCATTTGTGGTTTTTCTTTTCTCAGTCATTATAATTTATAATTTTTTACATTTCAAAGTTTCATATCAATGTAACCTTTAAGGTTTTCTTCCTGCGCCTGTTATATTCTAACTGGTTTATTCTTCAGATATATTTAATATTTGATAATTTGTAGGTAAGTGAATCAGAATTTGCCAGAGTAGAATCTTATAAGATTGACAAATTATTAATTTGTAATTATGCTTCACCACTTCCTTGTCGACGCCAGTTTTTGTTTTGTCTGCAAATTTGTAATACTTAGCTAAAGGTAATCTAATTTCTATTCCTAATTAATATTAATAAAGCATGTATTGATTTTAAAATCAGGCGTGGGAGATGTTTCAACTTTGCATATTTAGGGCAGTATGAAATTTATTTATGGTAAATTTTTCTTCTATTCAACAATACTATCATTTGCAATAGAAACAATAAATATAAATATTACTTACTCTATCTATGTATCGTTACATTTTGCATATTTTGTAAAGAGAGTACTCGGGAAATTTTAAGTATTTTTTCCCGGTCTTTAGATTTCAGAAGTAAGTATTTATACAGGCATCATTTGAAAATTTTCAAAACTACTGCTGTCAGCTGTTCGTCTTTAGTACTAAATAAATGGCTGACCGTATTTGAACTCTGGGATACATGTGATGTATAGTGCTTAATGTAACAGTTACGGCCTGATACCAACCACAAGAAAAAAACTTTATATGACAACAGGAATGTGGATTCTAAGAATTAATGGTCCAGATACAGGTGTTGGTTATCGATAGAAAAATAAAACGGTATACATTTAACAACAATCAATAAATCAAATATATAAATCACACCACTACCTTTGCAGCATGTTTAACTCAAACAATGTGCTTCAGTCCTTGAAAAGAACTTGTTTTGCGTTTTAAATGTTCATTGTAAAACCATTGAGGAATGCAAATAAAGTATTTTAATCTTTCATTGACAATAGCAATTTGTAAATTTCTCTATTATTTTCCTCTTTTCTCCAAAAGAAATGCTACATGCATTTCCTTAGTTTTTTGAAAAGAAACTGGAATTGAATTAATATGTCTCGTGCGAATTTTTTGGTCCAAGGGAAATTGGCAAAAAGAAGCATACGAAATAAAATAATCATTTTTGTTAAACAAAAAATCTGAAAACAGACAAAGTATCGACAAAATATGTATTGATGTGTTGACATAATTTGAAATTGAAAATAAAATGATTTGCTCAGACGTCCAAGGATTCTACTTTAATGCACAGTATCATATATATACACTTCTGGAAATTTTGGAAAACATAACAGAATCTCTTTATAATTTCAAGTCGTAGAGTTCGAGTTCTCTAAAAGCCCCAGAACTTGAGATACACCGGTTGACATGGTGCTAAAAAGTTTGAAGATGTAACACCTGCAAGGGAAAAAGACGTTTGACGTCGTTGACGTACAAATATTCAAATTAAGGAACAATCGTGACACAAAGTTTCTTTTCAAGAACACTTCTAAACCACAACGGGTCACTTCTGTCAGGCTGCCTTCAACACTTAAATCGATAGAATTCAGCTCCATTGTGGTTTGAAGGAATGATTATTATTATATATATTTTTGAAATAATAAAAAGACAATCGATGAGTATTTCATGCAAAATTTGTGAGAACAGTTTGATGGATAAGTATTCAGTTTTATAGCTGTCGGTCTCATTTGGCAAGAAAATGGGAAAATTGATGAAAAGAGTTATCTATTGTTAAGGTCACAAGTAGAAATCAATCATTTTGAGAAGTGCACCACCATCAGCATTCTGGAGATACTTCTAGACTTCGTGCACAGTTGGTCCTGAGTTACATTATGCAAGAGCATCAGTCTAAGAGACCAGCTGTATGTATGCTTTTGTTGATCTCTTTTTCTGAGTACTACAGTCATTTTAAGAGGTTGCATTATACATAAATGTAAAAAGAAATACAAGAATCTTTTCAAGATGAATTTGCAATATTTTTTTCAAAGGCCACTGTTAGCTGTAATGCTATTGAAATTAACGATTTAAGACTTTGCATTCCTTGGAATTTGGTGTAAACGTTGATGGACAGCTCCTGTTGACATATACATTTGTCAGAGTGACACCCTAGACCAGGCTCCCTCACACCGTCAGCGGATTTATTTCCTTCTGAACGTAGATTGGTGTGAGATTAAATATCATTTATATGCACGAAGAGCGTGAAAATGATTAACATGCCTACAGTTTGCAATATATGTACGGTTATGTTCAAAGGTGTGTATGTTTAGAAAAACCACAAGTTTAATTTTTAAAGTACATATAGCACTTTCTACTGAGAAGTATCAGAATTCGGACCATTAGTTTATGTAATTTGTCCTAATTTGGCAGGACCATTAGTTTATGTAATTTGTCCTAATTTCGCAGTAATTCAAAGCATTTAACATAAATCGTGGAAGGATATGTTAAGATGCACAAAAAAGTGTTGATTAACGAAATCTAAGAGAATAATGAATGACTTTAAAGTGAAAGTATAAAATCAAGTTACTTTATAATTATGTTTTCCATCAAATATATTTGTACGAAATTCTGAATTCCAGCAAACGTCGTTGGTAGATACCCTCATCTGCAATATGTAATATCAATTTATTTTCTCTCTTCTATGCAGTTACAGTTAAATTAATCAGATTATGTAACTTCGCTAATAAATGAAATGAACATACAAAGACATTATTAATTATAGAAATTTGCAGCCAACCTGTGGAGGATATTTTGATTGTTATATGAATCCTTTTCAAAAATCAAAAACAAAACTTCGTGTAAGTTCAGGGATCATTGATTATTTGTCTATCTGCTATTTCGTAAGGGGTTGAACTTACATTTTCATATTCTGTCAAAGCTGAATATGATAATGGATACCTCCCTCACAATTGATTTCCAATTTCTGATAAAAGGTCGTCTTAATATGTCAATGATTATTATTCAAATATGTACATACTTAGCAACATTTATACATGTGTAAACAATAAAAGTCTTTTCAAAAGAATGGATTTATTCTATTTCAAAATTATTTTTTTAATAAATTTACAAGCACAAAACAATTTTTTAAAAAAAATCTTATGTTTTAAATTAAATAATTAATGATTGTCAAAATATTGTAAAGTCAATAACCAAAATATCGTTAACCACTTGTTTACAATTATAAGGACTCACACATCTATCTCCTTCACATAACAAGTAGCAAAACATGTCAAGAGTTAGATAACTAGACATACCCTTGTAATCATGAATCATAACCTAAGTCTAACAAAACTACGAACTTGTGGTACAGGTAGGTATTCAATCTTTTTTTCTCACCCTCAAAACAACAGATAGTTTACCCATTCAAACATTGAACCCTCATTGGAATATTATGCAAAACACATATTTCTATTAACTGTTCCGGTCGCTATACACTTAGTTGGGTTCCATTGAATACCTTATTTTGTAGAAATACATACTTCTTGTTAGAAGATATTATTCCTATCTAGATGCTCAAAACAAATATTGTCAAAATTTTATATATGACATACTAGTTCTAATTTCAGAATATTTGTTTTATAATTTCGATGTTTATTATGATGTTTTGTTAGAATTCTTTTTTCAGTATTTTAACAGAATGAATCAAATGAAAAATTAATACTTGGACTATCAAAGTCTTTATTACATTTGTTTTATCAATTAACTTTTTTACTAATCTCTAATTAATAATTTATTATATATTATGATCATAGCACTGTGATTTGGACATATACAAACATGATTTATACACATTTATTCATCCATATACATACCACATGCTACATGTAGATGAAATACTGTTCTAAGGTGTTGGACTTGATTGAAAAAAATAATAAAAATAATGATACTGTTTTTTATGCTTAAAATGGGATATGATATCTAAATTAAATCCATATCTATTTAATATATATGGAACAACACAGAGAATCTTTTCGCTACAGTGGTTGTTTTAAAGTGTTCAAATCTAGACCTTTCTGTAAATCACAAAATGGCTTTCGCTTTACAGTTATACCAGCTTCAATTCCAATTTTCAACTTTGAAAATGAAATATATTTACATCAGGTGTCAATGACCAAGTTAATAAAGTAAACTGTCCAAGACCTCCTTAGACTTAGGGTGTTTCCTGGTGCGTACAAAACTGTCACTCAAAGGAAAACCGCGCTTCGTATCATTATGTCACGTGACTAAATTGGACCTATAGCACGACTCCCACCTAAATGTCTGTCCAACTTTCCATCGTGATCTGAGAAATTAATTGCTAGGTACAAGATTAATAGTGTTTGAACCAAAGAATGGTGTTAAATGTTCTTTAGATGATGTATTATTTGGTAAACTTGAGGTTTCTTTGTTCACACCCATTTCAAGCTTTTACTTCTCTCAAATCAGAGAGTTTTCAACGATAAAATTCCAAGAACAGACTATTTTTAATGTCATAATTTTTTCCTAATTTAATTACAAGCAAAAGTATATTTACACTGACAAAATAACATTCTAAAGGCAATCGAGATTTTGAATTCAAAGCTAAGACTTGTCTGGAGGATGAAAACACGGTTGGATTGTTAATATATACACTGCATAAAAACATTAATTAGTTAAAAAAAATATTCTTATTTAAAGAACAGGCACACTAAAGCAAAGAGGAGTTAATTTTTTTCTAGCATTATTCAATGAAAGATATAAAGATTTTTCATTGCATGAAATAATTTTCATAAAAGCTGTGCTGATATTAAATAAAAAAAATACGCAGATTATAATGTGTAAATGTACATTATGGAATGGTTTTCATATCTATTTAAACTTATATTACTAACCATGAATGAAACAAGGACAATTTTGGACTTTTGAAACATTTTCTAATAATATTTTCAGATAAATCATATTTTACTGGATCAATCAACGAAGTTGACAGAGGAAATTCAGATGACAAATCTTGTCTATCACGCCACTAGTATCTGTGTCCACTTCAGTAAATTATTATTTGATATGTTTTTCTTTCGTATAATTCCTTTTGGTTTCTTTCTTTCTAAGTGTCTGTTATCTCTTATATCTTATTTGACACTAAAACACAGTGACGTCATAATGTTTGAGTTTTCCTGTCAATCTAGTTAACAATTTCTAAACTGACTGCGTCTTTTAAGTGAATTTGTCACATAAAGTATACTTTATCGCTTAAAATATAGATTAAAGAAATCTTTTAGATTTTTTTCTTTTTTTCGGGGGCAGTTTAGTAAAAATGTTTTGGTTAATCAGCCTTTATATATATATATATATATATATATATATATATATATATATATATATATATATATATATATATATATATATATATATATATATATATATATATATATATATATATATATATATATATATATATATAAAGGCTGATTAACCAAAACATTTTTACTGCATATTCTGTATAGTTTATTGTATTGAAAGGCTAATGGTAAGTCCGTCCATCTGAGGATCGTTTTGGATGTGTATTTTTATTATTTGCTTCGATTTAACAGATAAGTTCTTTATCGTCCCCTTCTGTTACTCTCTCATAAAAGAAAACACATATTATACTTTGCTACAAATATATAATAATCAATTTCAAATGAGAAAAATAAAAGGTTAAAAGATTTCTGGTATATTAACATCTTGACATCATTATATAAAATAAATATCAAAGTCAATTTTTCCACGAACTCATCAGAATTATTTGAAAAAGTAGTAAGAGTATTGCCAAAGTGGACGTTGACACCAAAACACTTGGTGTGCCAGGTAGGTCTGAAATTCCAGGAGTTCTCTGAAGTTGCTTAGTTGGTTTCGTAACTTGATTAGAAAACTGTTGTTAAGTAGGAAGGAAAAGATTGCAATTTTATCATAACCTGGTAAAATTCGACAACTTACATTTTATGTAACATATTTTGGTTTTGCCATTGATAAGTTGTCTTTTTCTGTATGTATTGGATTTTATTTTCAGGATAAAAGCTTTGTTTTCTAATGCATGCATATTGAATTGTGGTTTCACATAAGTCAAAGTCAATCATGTTATTTTTGTGTGATTTATACATAAACAGAATTCTTAGTATTCACCACTCTGTATGTGAGGGAGTTCTGAAAGGTGCAAATTATGTAAAATACATTATAGATTTAGGTTGTATAGTTCATTATCCATTGATCATTGGCTAATACAATGATTTAAATGATTACATTTGCAAAATTAATACTTTTTCCCATGATTTTCATGAATAGTAATGAAAATAAACAATATTATTAATAAACTCAAGTAATAGAATGTTATTGATTTTATAGGTTCAAGGTAAGGTTTTCATATTTATAGTCATTGATAATGCTATTTTGTTTTGTATTTATATTTCTTTAATATTGAATTTAATTTACATTTTGATATGTATTTTTTTTTATTCAGGATTGCCTCCCTTTGTCTCGAGTTTAACAGGTAACAAACGATTTTCATAAATATATAAACTACTTTTGAAGTTTACTACGTAATGAAGTTTCCCATTTCTTTTCATTTTAGTTTCATTTCAACAAAATAGCCCTTATGTTCTGCAAATTATGCACAATAGAACATTTTTAGGAATTCTTAAAAATGGTCAGGAAATTCAAATTTGTATACAATTCCCCGTCTTCTTTTTACCGGAACTATGATCATTCGGATTAATTTATTATACACATTGTAAAGCGACACTGAGATTCTCTGTTGTATATGATTAATAGTAGTCCTAGTGTATGAACTCCGTATTCTTGTATCCGTACCTGATCAGGAAATATAAACTGAAATATACATTTGGTCAACGATTTAATATCAATCAGACATATATGTATTAGAATAAAGCGATTACACTTGTACTTCTATCGTACGAAGGCATCAACCTGCGGTTAAAATCTCGAATTTAATATGTATCAATTGAATCTAGTATTATATTTTTTTTATGTCTATCAGAATGCAATTATAAATGTCATGTATTTTCATCAGAGTGGCAAAAATGCACTAGAAATAAGCCAAATTGGCTTATGACCCATGATTTGTGAAATATAGACTTATTTATGGGGGCTGTCTTGTATTTTAACATTTTTCTTATATGCATTAATTACTTTTGAATAATTAGTCACAAAAAGTGTGAAAGTTGAGAATTAGATAATCTTATTACTCATTGTATATTGACGGGTTTAATATATCATTATCAGAATTTAGGTCACCTTATCTGATTATTAAGTTAAATGTTTTTGTCAAGATAAGATTTTTCTTGTATTGAATTTTTTCAAAGGTCAATCCGAATGTTACTAAATTATCATTGTTTCTCTTAAGCCCAAGAGTAAAATTGAATTAATGAGGTAGTTCTAGAGAATTGAAGCATAATATTGAATAAAATGTATTCTCTCTCAAAGTTCCTGTACAGAAGTGAAAAAAATGTTCAAAAATGGACCAAAAAACATTTTGAAAGAAAATAGGAAAAATATACAACATGGTATTTTCCCTCTCCATGTCATGGAGAAAAACAAACAGAATACATACATTTTACACCTCAATTCAGTTCCCCCCCCCCCTTTTTTATATTATTCAATGAGAAATCTATATATCCTTATCTTTGAATTAAAAGTAAGTAAATTGTTGGAAGAACAGTAGGGAAAATTCATATATGTATTTCTTTCAAATATATATATATATATATATATATATATATATATATATATATATATATATATATATATATATATATATATATATATATATATATATATATATATATATATATATATATATATATATATATATATATATATATATATATATAAAAGAAAAATGCGAAGACAATATCTAAAAGATTTCATCTGTTGACAAAAAAGCAGTTAATTTTATATTTATTTCTTCATAATTTGTGTAAAACTATTTGCTAAAAGGTGGGTTTAGAAATAGATTAAAACTAAAAAGACATTATAATGGCGTCGACTAGTAAAGATACATACACTAGGTATTCACAAACATTTTGATAAATGAAAACAAAATACTGCCATACTTCTATCTTTATTTACGATAACTTTGCAAAGCCATTGATATGATATAAATAAGTTCGAACAATCTAAAGAAAAGACGCAACCGAAGGAAATAATTAGCTATTCCACGGGCATGATGCACTATTAACCAAAATCAAGAATTAACATGTGTTTGTGTTTTAATAATCAAGGCCAAAAGAAAAAAAACTTTGTGCAACAATCAAAACCATTAAAAAAAAGAAGTTTTTTTTTTTTTTTAAGTTTGATATGAGATAGCAAAACCACCTTTATGAATAGCGATTAAAGCATATCCTTTCATACTTTTTTTTTTTTTTTTTTACAAATTCATGTTTCAAGTTTGAATTCATTTGTAATATAATTAAAGAGAAAAAGGTTTACCAGTAATTGTTGGAAAAAAATTAGAGTTAAAACATTTTCTCTATACTGTACAGTATCTATACTCGCTGCAGGTTTTTTGAAGGTATGACTAACTGATGAAGATAACACTGTAATGAAAAAAAAATTAAGACAAAGGACGAATTTTTTTAAAAATATATGAAACAGAAATTTATGTACACATTTTAATGTCCTTTTTATAACCACAAATAAAAATTTTGATATATCATTTAAAGAGAAATTGATCGATAAATTGCCTAAAATCTTAAACCCTCGAAAGGCATTTTTTTCAATAAGGCACGTAATGAATTTAGTCAATTATCGAAGTATGTATATTTCAGTGCAAAAAGACTCTTTTTTCGTCTTTAAGATCTCTGTTTCACTTTAGTCAGAAAGTGCAAACGTCTCAAATGCATTATCATGCTTAAACATAAAAAGAAAAAGTCTCTTGCTGTGGTCTTCAATACTACATTTAGATATATCGACGTTTTATTAAATAACAATATTCAGTTTCTTTCCTACCTTGATTCGATATAACCAACTGAACTCGATATAAAAGACACCAAAGAGTCTGACACATCTGCTTCGTATTTAGATGTTTTACTAGAGGAAGACATTGATGGCAAACTGACAACTAAACTTTATGATAAACGTGATGACATAAACTTTTCTATTGTCAACTTCCCTTATTTATGTAGCAATAAACCATTATCACCTGCATATGGAGTTTATTCTCCCAGTTCATCTCGATACCGACGAAAAAAAAATACAAACAATTTCTAAAACGAGGCAAGCTATTGACAAATAAGATGGTGATACAAGAATATCAACAGTCTTGTTTACAGTGCACATATCGCGGATTCTATGGTCTATACAATGGCCTGGTCTGCAATTACAATCTGATGTTAAGTCGAATGTTGACTGACGTCTTTCATACAAATTGTTAGGCCATTATTTTCGTATTGAATCCTTCATGGTTTTTTCTGTTTGCCCTATCTTGACAAAGAGCACACGGCGGGTTTGTCCGATCGACAGGGGATGCTTACCCCTCCATGACACCTGATCCCACTTCTATTTTCAGAGGTCCGTGTTGAATCTGCTCATAATTTGTATTGTTAAAATGAACGTTTTCGAATGATTACTGATCGTTACATGTATCTTCACATTTCATTTTTTAAAGTTTTAAACTCAGTGAAAAGAAATCATATTACTTGTCTCTATACTGTCAAAGAATTAAAAGATGCCAAATCTCTTTTCGTTGATTGATTGATTGTTGTTTTACGTCCCGTTCGAGAATTTTTCACTCATATAGAGACGTCACCATATACCGGTGAGGAGCTCCAAATATAGACCTTTACTCGGCACTCAGGGCCATTGAGAAAGGAGGGAAATTTATCGTGCCAACGCCTTCCGTGACACGGGGCCTCGTTTTTAAGGTTTTTTAAGGTCTCATTCGAAAGACCCGAAACTTTCACTTCAAAATGCCGTGTGCTTGGCGTACGATCAGTTGCTACCTATTTTTTATTAACTTAGGTCAGTCGCCGCCGGGGTTTGAGCCCACGACCTTCCGATCACAGAGCGATCACTCTACCGACTGAGCTACCGTGACAGTAAAAATCTCTTTTAAAAAAGATTCTTTTATTGCTAATATAATTATCATATTTTTCTTCTCTTTCTTAAATTTTATGTATTAAATCATTTTTAATCACATTAACATTAGTATTGAAAATAATATAAATGCTAATTACTTACATTGAATGATTAAAATACCAAAGGCTACAAAACCTATAGCAAAGATGTTCATTTGATTAAGATAAGGTTTTCTACGTATTCATGTTCATGTAATATTGATACTAGCGTCGCTTTCAACATCTGATATAGACAAGAAATACCTAGCATATTGTGATTTTTAGGTTTCATAATGAAAAATGTATTACACACATGTAAACTTAATAGTTAGATGAAAAAGGTAAAAATAACGAACAGTGATCGATCTAAGAAACAATTCTGTGAAGAGGGCATAAAACATGGACCCCTGGAAATTCAGTAGGTGGCATCAGGTGCCTAAGAGGAGTAAGCATCCCCTTTTGACCGGTTACACCCGCCCTGAGCCCTATGTATTGATCATGTAGACGAAACATTCTGTAGTCAAATTCAGTATAAAAACAAAAGCCTAACAATTGGTATTAAACAAGTCAGCCAAAACGCACCCAATGATAGGTTATATTTGCTAACAAGGTCATATTCCAAGTTCATAGAATTTACGAAATGCCGACTTTAAATGAGGATGTAGAAATCCTTGTAACATCACCTTATCTGTCAGTAGCCTGTCTCGGTTTAAAAATTGATCGTACTCGGAGCATACTTTTGAGTATCGAATAGCTGTACAATGCTACTAACGAATATTTGTGCAACTTCTTTTAACTTTTATATTACTAATTACTCATTATCTGTATTATATCACAAATATATCTTAAATTTCCTTGTATAGTCTATCAAATCAAGATTGATTGATTGATTATTATTTAACGCCGAGTCGGCAGTATTTCAGACATATTTCGATAGGTATCAAATCAAGGTTTTTTCCTATAAATAACTGACGTTCTTTCGTGGTATTGTTACATTTTAAATAAGATTTCAGTGTAACCCTTGTTTAGTGATGTCGACAAATTTGTAGTCTAGCTATCTATTATCATATAGACCATGTGTATATGACCATTATAGAAATCTTTCCATTATCTTTCCAAATATCTTGTAAGTGTTAGATATCGAATTAGGTTCTGTATACGTAGGACCATTATGTCTGTTCCCAACCCAGGTGTAAATTTTTCGATACAGAACTGAACATCAAGTAAAGAGAAGAAAACGGGTGCTATGTTTTATAGACTTCCACCTTAAGGAGTGAAGAAATGAATGAACCGTTGTTGGAAACATGATACTTTTGTGAACAAACCCTCAGCACAGTCCCCTGAACGTATTAACATTGATATATGGCAAGACGAAAAATGATCCAAGTCTTTTAGCTTGGCTCCATTACTGTTGTTGTGGAACTTCCAAATGGGCATGGGGATGAACTGTTTTAACCTAGAGTGTGTAGTGACTTAATGGTGCACAAATATGAGTGTGTCGCCATCAATGACATTGCTGTGAAATATCAGGCCAACAAACGATTAAAACATTAAAGAGATGAAATATGCACCATCTGATAAGAGTGTTTTTAATTCCTGAGAGTGTTAGTGGAGTTTAAGTAAAGTTAAATCATTTAAAATGGTACTACGTCAGCAGTATGTCGGTTTGAATTATGCCTCAATTTGACTCTAAAGAATGACTCTGCAATAAATAAGATTTTAATATGTTTTTGAGAAACGTTTTTCAAGTTCGATAAAATCTGTATTGTGTGGCGCTTTTATTTGCTCAACCTCCTTCTGTACTTTTATCAGTTTACTGATAGTGAACTTTATCTCCTCTTTTTTATTGGGCTTTTTTACAGCTTTTACTGTAGAAATGGATGAGTTTTAGTAATATTTGCAAAATTACTTTGTTGTTCAAAGATTATAATCAGGATACCATGGAAGTTTGGAGACTGTGATCGGTAAAAAAATGTTTGTTGCTCAAATTATTTTTTTTTTTTTGGAAAATACACTACGTTTCGTAGTGACTCAGTTTTTCTTTAATTAAATTAATTTAAGTAACATAAGAACCTCTGAATCCTTTAAAAGTAATGGACCGAGACCCATTGCTTTTTAGGAATGGAGAGGTACGAAGGTATTGACCAACTTAAATTCCACTGTTTAAATGATTGTTATTAATGTTTGCCATTGTATGAAAAGACGTGTTTCATTTGTGTTTAATGTACATTTAATTAATTTGTAATATTAAATAAATTCTAATACTAAGCCAAAAAAAAGCATTGAGATTTTTTTAAACTATCATTTTGACATCGTCTTTAGTAGGTCATTACGGAGAGGTCCTGATGAAAAGGTACCTGGTTCGATTCATAGATAAGTCACAATTTTCTTATTAAACAGTAATTAATTTTAGAACACTGCTGGATTTTAACAAGCTTAATACCAAAAAGATATTGGAGGGAGAACCTTATCATAGAAACAAATGTGAGTGTTTTTTTCCACATGAATTGCTTGCTACTCTCCATTCCAGTAAAATATTGGAGAGCTCAAATAAAAGAAAAAAGTCGCAAGTGAATTTTTCATATTACACATTCTATACAATTGAAACATTAGAACTCTGTCAGTAGTTGCATGGTTTAAAATAGGTTCTGTTCTCTAGCAAGGCAAGACAACTTCATCGAAAAGATATCATTCGACACTAAATGCCTTAAATGACAATTCATTTCATGACACTATCGGTTATTTCCTATCCGATTAATGAATACATTTTGGTGTTTACTTATAGTAATCTGGTTAAAAGTACAAATATGGTTAAAATTCTGGTTTTTTATCTTAAGCACCTCTCAAGATCATGTATGAAATATTGAAAATGTGAAGATGACGAACCGTGATGGATCTCATAAATCCTATAATTATTATATAATGGAGAACATGGCAAAATAAAGACCCTTGGGAACACTAAAGACGGGATCAGGTGCCTATGAGGAATAAGCACCTCCATTCATCCTGTCACATCCACCGTGAGCCCTTTGTACTGATCAGGTAAAAGGAGCCATCCAAAGTTATAATTAGTATGAAAACAGTTGCTTAACAATTGGTATGTAACACATTGGTTGCAATATGACTCAAATCTAGGCTTTATTTGCAATAAAGCTCACTATAACTGTTCTAAACATTGTAAAATGCTGACTTTAACTAGGCCCCGTGACATTAATTCATTTGTCAGTAACCTGTCTCGGTTTAAAAAATAAATGATCGTACACAGAACATGCTCTTGCGTACCGATTCAGCTTGAAGAGACGCCATATGCAGGTGACACTAGTAATTGAATATTACTAAAAAAATGGGAAGCTGAAGATTGAAAAGTTAAAGACATCTCATTGTCATATAGTAAGTTGTTAGTTTACGTCAATATTTATGTTCAGTAAAACATCCAAATATAAAACAGATGAGGTAGAATCTGAGTGTCTCATATTTTGAGCTCACAGGGATATAACGAAATGGTATATGATTGAAATAAATAAATATTTGACAATGCAGTTGATATAACAAAATTTGTCATATCAAAATGCCGCATTAAATGTCAAGACAAGAGTTTTTCTCTTACGTAATTTATTTGAATGAAATCTTCATAAGAATAATATAAGAATAATTTTATAAAATAAATACTATCTATCAGCTTTTTGTCTTCAGTAGAGTGGAAGCAATAAAAGAATTAGAACATTTATATGAACAATAATAATTCCAGCTGACAAAGTTTTTAATAATATAGCTTTTTTACAACTGCCTTTTATATTGATCGCTAAATTGATTGTAATTTTAAGCCCCTTTCAAGATTATTTCATTCACACATACGAAAAGTCACCAGATGCCGGTGAAGAGCTTCAACTGAACCTGGCTTTAATTCGTCGTCCGGTAATCCATAACATTCTCAAAGTTTCCTTTCAACGGAAGTAATTCTTTAAAGTTTTCATAGTCAATATTTCATACCAATTTTACGCTTTTCCTTTTATACTAAATTTGACTAGAGAATATTCCGTTTATCTGATTATTGCATCGGGGTCATGGCGGGTGTAACGAGCTGACAGGGGATGCTTTCTTCTCTTTAGTATCTGATCCCACCTCTGGAATTTCAAAGGGAACGTGTTTTATAACCTGCTCAGAGATTTGTATTGTTTGAAGATTTTTTTGGATCGATTAGTGTTTGTTATCTTCGACTTTTTCATTTGAATAGATATATACTCCAGGGTTCTCCATCATTTAAAATTTACTGTGGCGCAAAATGTACGCAAAGTGCTATTATTCACTTGACTGAAGTATCTAAAACTTGCGAATTTAGCAATTTAGAGTCAAAATACTATTTTTGATGGATCTTTGGTTGATTTTTTAACGTTGCATTAATACATGATTACGATACACTTAGGAGATTTGGCTTACAGTGCCAATGCAACGTTAGAGACAACAAAATCCGATAGGCAGACAAACAAAAATAGTATCAGTGTTTGTGGGAAATTAAGGGATATGTAATAGGCATATAAATTTGAACAAATGGAAATTTGCATTAACGGAGAAATATACGTAGGTCGTCAAATGGTGTATATAACGTCGCAGCTATTGCAGAAAAAAAATTACATAACCCGCTTACACGGGTTATGTATTTTTTCTGCAACAGCTGCGACATTAATTCCTGTACTAACAACCAAAGAAAACATTTTATTGTTTAAATATATTTCACGATTTACCATATGTCTCAGATAGATGTCAAGTCTTACTTACCTATTTAATTTTATTTATTTAATGATATAGCGACACGATACACCGCTGTCTTCATTATTGTTATTCAAAATACTGCATTCGGGTAACAGCATTTCATAACGTGTACTCGGACTGAGTCTTTAGCTCATGCAGAACAAATTGTATCTTTTAAAATTGCTTTCATTTGCTATACAAAAAGATTTTAACGTACTATTACTGTGTTCTATTAAATTTCAAAATTCTTAATTATTATATAGCATGTAATAGTTCTTGCTTTTTAATTTCAATTTAACTTTTCCTAAAATGTATAAAAACCATAATAAGCAATTTATTACCTATGTCATATGAATTATATTTGATTAATGTTTTACATTTTGCAATGCTTATTATTAATTACGTATATTACTTACATCTTTGCGTCAGACAACATAGATGAAATATCGCCCCAACAGCAAAAACGAAACTTATTTTTAAAGATAACATACTATGCTCCTAAAATAGAACAAGTTGACAAAATACCACATAATTCAGAAATGTCTCCCTTTTTGGCAAAATATGTCTGGTTTAGTTTAAATTGTTCATCTGAAATGCGTAAGATTTATACTTGGGCAGATCTGATTATTTTATTGAAAGTTTTGAGGAAAAATGCATTCGTATTAAATTATATATATTAGACGATTTGATAATGATTTATTTTGTGTTTTAAACAAATAGAAAAAAAATAAAGCTCATTTCTCGTGATTGGACGGAAAAATTTATTTCAAAAATACTAGATCGATTGGGTTTTGACATCAAAACATAATTGCACATAGGGAATAGACACGACATTTTATAAATCCTTGCAAAGTATTTTGAGACTTGTATTCAATGACATGCACAAATATGCAGCAGGAAGGTAAAACTCAAATGTTTAGACATTACTGTATCTTTGAAACTCACAAAAACACAAAATTAATACTTGTATAATAGATAAAACAAATCACACATTTATCCAATAGTTAATTAAGCAAATTTTCACCTGAAAATCAATAATTAAAGTTTTCTCTCTTTCCTTTTAGTTTATGAATAAATCAATCTGTTACATAAATGTTTGTTCCACATAGCGTTGACAATGGGAAACACTAATGGATTGAAATACCAAACAACTTGTTTTCTTATATCTCTAAAAAAACCACAAAAAGTGACACAATATTTGGTTAGATCCCATATCAGAGTAAGGGCGGTTTAATGCAATTGATTACAGTTTCACTCGAGCAATTGTTAAAGCACGAAATATACCGCAACAGGAGTGATAAATGAAGATCTACTTCATGTTCACGTGTGGGTTATTTTATCATCATTCTTTAAAAACTGACAAAAATCCTTACTTTTTTCAAAAATAAGTATGATATATTCTCTTGTCCTTGCAAATGCACCCTCGTTTGTTAACTTGCTTACAAGATGTAAAAACTAAACGTCTATTTCCTGATATTTGTTAATTTACACTGAGAATTTTTTTTAGTTTTATCCTATTCAATTGTATACTTCTGTTCTAGCAAACGCATTTTGATTACATCTCAGCATATTTAACTGCACATGTTTAATTGTATGCCATATACCTATGATATATCAAAATATGTCCATGTCCATTTTATTAGAATCTCTGACATAATTGACTTAATTAACACTTAATTAACACCACAATAACAGATCAAGAGGATCGTTTCGCCTGATAAACAACATAAAGGTCTTTGATCTGATTGGAATCAATTAGGACTTGGGTAACAAGAAATCCGATGTTCGTTGGTGTGAACTGTCACGTGAGTCTGGGTGGTCTTATTCCCCATCTGATTTCATCTATTCTCTGATTTTTATTACATTTCCATGTTATTTCATAATAGCATCTCGGTCTAACGACGAAAATTGAAAAGATAATTGAATCTCCCGTGATACTTCATTTAAAATATATGCTGAACATTTTTGACTTTTTTTTGGCTGTTGTTTTTGTAGGGCTAAACTGGTTTTCTAGGAATTAATCCTAATCGTCACATCATTAAAGGGAGATTTCATAGACTGCTATTGCGTAACACTAGTTTTAACTTTTTTCATGTTTACCAATTAAGTTTTTCCTTAAATATTTTACAAAAAATGATTGGCATCTTCACATACACATAATAATATCTGTTTAGCAAGATCTTTTTTTTTTTAATTTTTTTTTTATTTATTTATTTTTCTTTACAGAACATAAACAAAAATTGTTTTAACATGCATGAACCAGATATTAACAAAAGATGCTTGATGCGCTTAAAATGAAATATACCATTGTTGAAATTTTTAAACATTTAATTATAAAAAGAAACATCATTGTCCGAAGGCATTGTGTCCTGGGATGATAACACCGAATCGACAATGTGAAATATGAAATTTATATAGCATTGTGAAATAAAATTTCTAGTTGACAAAATCTCGAGGGAGGACAATAATTTTTTTTCGTATTGCCGTTTTTTATTTTGTTTCTGATGTTCAGCCATTTGAAACAGTAGATTTATTTAAACTTGATGAGGAGTCTGTGTTATATTGGACGTATTGCATGTCTTTTCGTTCTAGACAGACACAAGATATATTACCAAATGTAATTCTTTAAAAAGTAAATTTGAGAGATAGAGGAGGTTGGAATACCACCCAAAAATTGCATTTTGGCAAAACTGATATGTAATGAATACATCACTTCCACGTATTTTACGTTTGTGCACTTGATGGATGGCAGTAATTTGCTCAATCGCAATACGGCGCGCAGTATATAGTATATTTTGTCATTCCTATAGTTTACACACAACTGTTTCTAAATTAAAACAGGGCAACAATACTGGTTTTCCGGTATATATCTATCAGATCATAATATTTTGCATTGTGCTAAGTTTTAGAATAAACCTAAATTTCACAAACGTTGGTATCTGAATCTAGAGGCGAGATTGTGATACAAAGAAAAATTTACATTTCAAACGTAAAAGGTGAGTGAAGATAGCGAACAATTATCAATTTCATAAATACAGTAATCATGAATCGAATCTAAAACGAATCGTGAACAGGGCAAAAACATGGACCTATGAAACATCAGAGGTGGGATCAGATGCTTAGGTGGAGTAAGCATCCCCTGTCGACCGGTCACATCTGCCACGAGCCCTCTGTATTGACCAGATAGACGCAGTATTCCGTAGTGAAATTAGTATAATAGCTAGGACCTAACAAATGGTTTGAAACATGTCAGACGGAATACGACCCAACCATAGGTTGTATTTGCTAACAAGGTCATTTTAACAACCGTGGATTTAGTGGAAAAAATTACAATTTCTAGAGTTTAATCAGGAAAGGAAAACCTTGTGTTTAATATCAAAAATCTATTCAGACAAAACCATATATAATCTTGCATGTTCTTAACTAATGGATTTTATAATAATTCAATAATAATAATTTTTAAAAAAAAAAATGATTCAATGCCTGCTCTGACCGAGTAAGAAAAATATATACAATGTATGTTTATATCAAAACACAACGTACTAAAATGGTTTAAATGTTTTTTTGTTTGTCATTTAATTTAGTTTTTCTCTGAAATTATAATGTTGAAATATTTCTATCTCTTACGGTTTTTCCGTGTATTTCGAATAGGTCTTCGAGAATTCAAATATTATCTCATTCTGAGGCCCACATATGTTCCATTGGGTTTTTTTCTGTAAGGAATAAATTTATATTGTTTTGTGCCATTTTAAAAAGCAGGAAGGAATCTTTAAAACATCTTATAAAAAATGAAATAGTGTATGGTTCTTTCAAGTGATATATAAAGATCAGGAATAATAATCATGCTGTAAAAAGTTCATCGAAACAATACAAATTGTGAGAAGAGCAAACTTGGACCTGAAAACATAAGAGGTTGGATCAGGTGCCATGGAGCAATAAGCGTCTCCTGTAGACCGGTCACACCCGTCGCTTGCTCTTTGTAATGATCAGGTAAAAGGAGAAATTTGTAATGGTAGCCAATGTAGGATGATAAAACATGTCCTAAAATTTAGTTTTTAAGGAAGCTAGTCGATATTCGACCTAACGACATATTGTTTTTGCAAACAAGGATATTTTATTGAACATACAATTTGCAAAATATTGCTTTTAAGTAAGAATGTAGATATCTTTGTATCTTCAACTTGTTTGTCAATAGCCTGCCCCGTTTTAGAAATTGTTCGTGCGAGGAACATGCTCCTGCGTACAGAATAATCTATGATATATAAACCCAATATGCAGATGATAAAGGTATATTGCTACATAAATAAGGGAAGTTGAAGTCATCACCTTTATCATAAAGTTTATTTGTTATTTTGCCATCAATTTCTTTCTCTAATTAAATATCAAAATATGATGCAGATGTGTCAGACTCCGTATTGTCTTTTATTTCAAGTTTACTGGGATATATCAAATCAACTTATGAATGAAAATAGATATTGTTAATTGATAAAACGTCAACAATATATCTTAATGTTAATTGAAGGTCACAATCAAGGATCGAATTCAATCGATACTATAAACAAGGATTCTAAAAATTTTACAAATTTCTTGATTTGTTAATAAATTATAAATCCGAATAGGATTCAGAAATCACAGAGCACTACAGGGTACTCAATCTGTCTAATACATATATGTTTCATTCACCAAATAAATCTCATACACATCTTGTATGAAAATTATTGATATGTTTGTTCGCTGTCTATTTTTTTTTTTAAATGAAAACGTATTCTGAATTTATTAGAAAAACAGATATTCTTACAAATTTCTCTTATCACTAACATGTAACTGTGAAATATATGACTTTGTATGTTGACAATCAGTACTGTAACCACACTTTTTTTTTTTTATTTCAGACATCGTGTTGGGTTCTAAATAAAATCAATTTCACAATATTGAACTTTTTTTTTGTTCTCTGTTTAAGGGAAAATTTGTACTTTGCTGTAACATGTCCTTTCTCCTTATTAACCTATATTTGCAACAACAAAGTATGCTTAATTATTGTGAACACATGATTCTTAAACGAAATAGAAATGCCTTCCATACCAGTCAGCATAACACATAAGAACAATTATTTTTCTAAGTAAAGCATTGTATTGCTTCTTCAAAATATGGTAATCACGGTAATAGTGGATTACAACTCGCACCAGAATGGTACACTAAATTATTCTCGTTGGGAATCTTGTGGTCCTAGGAAATTGAGTTTTAAGAGAGAAAGGCCGCTGTAATCAATGTTATGACATTTCCCCTAGATGGAGCTGATAGAGGATACAATGTAATTACTTTAGGGGGCTTCGCAGATGTCTTTTGTTGTTATCGTCAAAACTTTCTTGTTAGTTTCGTATTTCAAGCGTATTAGGGACAATGACGACTTTTCGTTGACATGTTTTCGTCAAATATAAAACAATCAAGAAGTCGACATCTCTGCTAATTCCTTCTGGACGAAAGGATAAACAATATGCTATTAATAGTTTGCTTTGGAACTGCAAAATCGAAGGTCCAGTTGCTCGTGTCAACATTTATCAGAATTTTGCTATTCACTCACGAGTAACAACTCTTCCTTTGGTGAATCTGCAGTTTGAAATTATTTATGCTAAATCTGTATTTTATAAGGAAAACATTTCAAATAAACTTAGTCAATGATAGCTTAAACATTTTGAGTCGCTTCATACATTGTATTTAAAGATTTATGTACACAGGCAAATTTAAAACATTTTTTAAAAAGATTGTTAGGTGATCTTGTATACTGGATTTCTATTGACATCTGGGAGCGTTGGTATAACAGATAGACGTGTCTATTAACAATATATCCTTTTCTAATGGACATTTGCAGTGAAGTGAATTTTGATAATACAGGTATCTGGAGGATATATTTTGTTTCTATAAGACAGAATCAGATACTTTCTTACACAACAGAATAACTTATTCACACGCTCAGTCTCTATAGGGCCAATTCTAAGATTTACAAACAGATAATAAAATAAAATTAGGTAGCATCTTTATTCCATAGAAGATGATAATAAGATTATTGCCATTTCATTGAGTACACACAAGAAAGGTTTTCATATATTGATATTCTAGTCGCTGTCACCACAAATGTACATTTATTCTTTAAATTATTCCAAATTCGAATACAGTTTTTTTTTGCTTGTAGAAAAAAATTTCAAAAAAGATTCAAATTAATATATTGTTCTGTTGTTTGTGAGTCTAATAAAATGCGTTTGAAGTGGCTAAAGGACAAGGTATGGTAAAGGCCGAATATGCCCCTTATTTGATCTAAAAACTTATTTAAAATCAGTTGTTAAAATTGTGAAAGTTTGCAAATAAGGACTTTAAATGATGGTTGCTTGTTTTATTTTTCATTCGAATCGTACACGGAGGCCACAAGACGGTGACAAATAGAAAATTTTTCCGAATTTCCTTAATTTTTTCGAATTCTCTTGAAAAGTTTGATATACTTTTTTGCTTCGGGAAACATAGATCTCATGATTACCTGTCCGTGATTTTTAAACATAAGATGCATCTGATACTTGTGCATGAAATATCTGAATGTGATATACGGGCAAGCTTGTGCTCTGTGTTTTCGATACAAAATGGTCTTTAGAATTAAGGAAAACTTAAATATAAATCATATATCCGCACATTTTGCGACCTTTCTGTGACCTCTTAGTATCCTATCACCTATAGAATCACTACTCATTTTGAAAAAGGGATGGCAACAGGTTTTTGATTATAAACTACTTAATTGTTGTAAGAAACAACCCAAACCGGGGGACAAAAAGGGGTCTTAGCTTATCTTCTTTTTCATTATCTCATAACTAGTCATTTATGAAATGACCTATTCCCTATTTGAAGAATTCTTGATCCAGTGAGAGACATAGAGACTCTTTCATTCATGATCTGTTTGATGAGACTTCAGTGCGAGGTTGTTCTTTGAATTACGTTTAAAAAATTAAAAATGTGAAATATATACATTTATATCTATATGCTTCTGTTCCTGGTCTATTCATTTGAAAAAGTTTTGTTAATTTTCAAGACTTTTTTCGGTTATTTTTATTTTTAAATGAATTTCTTTATCACCACAAAATATCAAAGATGGGCAGTATGAGTCTTCAACGTTCGTCGACGCTATGTATCAAATTATTACATTAACTTCTACTAAAAAAAACGAGATATCTATCTATACAAATATGGCGGCAGACATTTTACGACATCTAGAACTTCAAGGAACATTGGGTAAATATTTTTGTTTATCACCTTACTCTTTTTTACACCCTTGTCGACAAACTATCAGAGGTGTTAAATAGCACATATATACTTTATGAACCCCTTAAATGACTTCCAGTTTTAGGAGCAAATTTTATTTTAATTTCTTAGGTAACTCAAGGATTCACAATGTCGTAAATACCGTTAAAATGACACTTGTCTCGGTCGATCAGTCTTTGGAACAAAGAGGCTCCGACGACACATTATTTCTGCTTTGTTTTATAGGGTGCCAACTTTGAACCTAAGTAAATAAATTGTACCCATCAACTGCACAGGATGGGATTTAGAATCTGAGAGATGATTATCAATCCCACCGTGTTATGTCTCCCACCCTTGTTAATTTGAGATCCAAGTGATCCTTTGCTGAGATATATTAAAGAATTGATGGATTTCATTTTAAAGAATAGATGACATGTACGACGTTTTTAGTTTGTTGTTTATAGGGTTCTACATTCTTGTTGTAACATGCACAGGGGTGTACGCAATTACCCATTTATATCGAAACCCTCACTCAAATTTGTAATTGAAAAATATCAGTATACCTCCAAGTTCGTTCAATTTGAGGGCTCTTGTTGAAACATTTAACAAAAATTAAACAAAATATAATTTATCAAGGAACTTTTTTTTTTTTTTTATGTTTTCATTGAAATTTTGTATAATAGAGTTTTAAAATTAGGTAAACCATTTGGTCTGTGATTTTTGCAATATCTTTATCATGGTTTCTTTGTTGAAAATTTTAAATCATAAAAAATATGCTATTAAATACTTAATCTGAAAATAAGTTATATTAATAGAATCCATACTAAGTAAATATATTTAATGCTTTAGACCCCTTCCCTAATGCAAGACAACGATTAAAACATCTTTTTAAATATAACTCTTACTTCCGGATCTGAAAAGGACAGTTATTTCCATGATTTTCAAAGCTGATATCTGCTAGAAAATGGCAACAATCTTTATATAAAAAGGGGGGCGAGCCTTTCAATGAACATTTTCAACAATAAAAGGTAATGTTTGGAAAAGAGTGTGTGTGTGTGGGGGGGGGGGGGGGCCTGTACTTTCAACATTTCAGTCAAAGAAGGTGAATTCAAAATAAAGTACTTTTACTATCTTACAAAAATACAAAACAACGTCCAAGAATTGTTCTATCGAGCTTCTATCTTCACTCCTTACAAAAAATATGAGCTTTGTGAAGGAGAAACATCAGATGTACTGTGCTATAACATATTCAAAAAGTGGTGTAGATCAAATGTGAATTCTAAAAAATCCCAAAGAACCTTTAAAAAAATTGAAATCACGTTTTTTTTCCCAAAATCAATAACCTCAAACGTATGTTTATCTACACTTTAAACAACCATTCCTCACGATAAAATAAAGATCAGGTCTCTTGACATCCGTAAACTACTGCTTCTTCAATAAAATGGAACTCCAAGTTTTCATATCCTGTGATTTGTCATCTACACAATAACTTTGAAAAAAATAATTTTTATTCTATACTCAAGTACTCCGAATTTAATATTAAAAAGATGTCTGGATTCATCATTGACAATATTTATGCAGTCTTTGGAGACTAGGGCTTTCAACAAACTATAATTATTGGAATTTCGATAGGCACTGATTTTACTCCTTTGTTAGCAAACCCTTCACTCTTCTTATTAAGCAAAATTCATTTAAGAACTTTTATAATAAGAACAATTTGTCTTTGCCTTCGTTTAGATATATCGATGACATTTTATTTTTCATTTATATGTCGATTCGGTATATCCACGTAAACTCGAATTTATAGATAACACAGAATCTGATTCATATTTGGATGGTATACTAACTATAGATGTTAATTAATGGTCAACTAACAATAAAAATTTAAGACAGAAGGGATCACTTCAGCATTTTCATCGTTAACTTTCCCTATGAATTATCATTCCACAATCATCTGCAAACTGTGTTTATGTCTCCCAGCTGGTTAGAGTTCTGAGTACGATCAATTTTAAACCTCGGCAGGATACTGCCAAAAAAAATTGATGTTACACAGCTTTTAACGATCTCTTTAAAGTCAGCCATTCAGAAATTCTGTGGTCGTTATTATGACCTTGTTTGCAGGTACAGCCTACCTTTGGGTCATTATTTTGAACCACATGTCTCAAACCTATTGCTAGGTTAATGTTTTATACTATTTTTAGCTAAGGATTACTCCCCTTACCTGATCAATACAGAGGGATAAAGGCCGTCGACAGGGGATTATTATTTCTCCTTATAAGCACATGATCATAATTCTGGTGTTTCAATGGGACCATTCTTTTACCCTATTCTCGATTCATTTTTTAAAGGATTTATAAGACTGATCACTTTTCCATATGTTTATATTAAATATTTCATTTTACTATATCCAAGTTGGCTGTTTTATTTCTATCAACTTTGATAAAGTTTTTGATTTGTTTTCATGAATGGTTTTACGGTCCATGGTTCCAAAAATCAATAACAAAATTTACCATGAAAATGCTTTAGAAAACAAATGAAAGCATCCTTATGTACAATAATATAACAGTGCAATATTGAGAAGGAATATTTTTTGCGAAAAAAATAATCTTTTACAGTGTAAAATGTGAAGATAACGAGCGGTGATCAATCTCATAAAAATCCGGTAAATAAAACCAATCGTAAACATTGCAAAAACACGGACCCCTGGAAACACCAGAGGTAGGATCAGGTGCCTAGGAGGAGTAAGCATCCTCTGCTGATCGTTTGTCATAAAGAACAAGATGTCAGGTGAAAAATGTATGGATGAATTTATAAACTTTGTAACTGATCTACAATTGTTTGAAAACTTATTGAACGCCACAGAGGGAACATGTCATAAAAGCATGCAATTTCTTGATTTTTTGCTCGTGCTTCTTTGAACACCCTCTTCAAAATATGCTGTATTTTATGCTTTTTTGATATTGTTACTTAAGATATTAAGTTCAAAAATTGAAAAATCTAGCTGTTATATGATGCAAAACAGACTGCATAAATAAGCCAAATATACATAAATGAATGGTTTTTGTCTTTTTAAAAGAAGAGTAAAAAGTGGGTAAATCAACTGATGTCCCTAATAGTGGGTTACAATGGGCAATAAGAATCGTGCATTTGTCAAACACCTTTTTCTTTATGAAATATGGAGATAACGAACAGTATTCAAGCTCAAAGTCCATTAAAACAATACAAGTCGGGAGCAGAGCAAACACGGACCTCCAAAAACATCAGAGGTGGGGTCATGTGCCATCGAGGAGTGAGCATTCCTTGCCGACCGGTCACACCCGCCGTGTGCTCCTTGTCATGATCGGTAAATAACGGGAAAAACCGCCGAAAATTCATGTGCAAATAATGGCCTAGCAATTAGTATGAAAAACGTCAATCAGCATCTGACTTAATGATCGATTGTATTTGCTGACAAGGTTATTGTATCGACCAAAGAACTTAAGAACCGGTGACTTTAAACGAGACTGTTGATATTCTTGTTTCATCAACTTGTTTGACAATAACTTACCTCGTTTTAGAAATTGTTCATACGTAGAGCATGCTCGCGCGTATCGAATAAACTGAAAGAGATACACCCCATATGCAGGTGATAAGGGTATATTGCTGCATAAGTATGGGAAGAGTTAAAGTCATCACGTTTATCATAAAGCTTGGTTGTTAGATAACCATTAACGTCTTTTTTCTATAAAATCAATCTTGTAAGTACACACCATGCTTTACGATATACAAACAGAAAAATGTATAAGTGCAGACATACATTGCAGTACATGACCACTTTGAGGAAGTTCACAATCAATATTTATTTTTTTGAGGGGAGCTATTAGTATCATTGAAAATAATTGCACTGTCAAATATTACCATACATCGGTTTGTAATTGAATTGCAAATATCTAATATTAACAAACAACAGATTGTTGTGCATAATTGCATATTTACTCTGATATTCATTGCTTCGCATGCTGTCAAATTTTTAATTTCCTGTTTTAATCCCTTCCTATTTGGGGAGCACACGTGGAAGAATTAATCTCACTTTGGTTTTTATCCTCATTCAATATGATAATATTTCATACATTAATATCTTAAAGTATATGGGTCGTATTCATAGTTGTAATTATTATTCAAATACATGTAAAAAGTAATAGATTTGTTCGTGTTTTCCTCATTTAAATCGTTTTTGAGAATGAGAAGAGAAAAAGTTAAATTCATTTAATGGATCAGTAAATTTGATGATTGTCATCGCTATTGCAATCAGACTTTGATGTAAAACAAACGCTATCATTATAATCATTAGCATTTTAGTCGTCAGCATCCACGTCATGTTTGTCCTCTAAATCAATGTCATCGACGTTGTGGAGGTGGGTACAGAGATCCTCTCATATTAAGAGAAGAATTAATGTTATCTTTATTGAAAACACAGAAAAACTAAAATAAAACACTAAAATTATATTTTTGAAAATTTATTGTAATTATCTTAAATTACAAAATTAAAACAGTTTTAAAGAAAAACGTTGGCTTCCTACTGATGGTGCATTTGCAATACACAGTAAACCAAGACCTGCCCAACATTACTCCATCAAGTCATGACCATCACACCATCGCCTTACTCCGTCTTCGGTAATAAATTAAGATGGAGCACACGGTGTTTAATGGCTACCTATTCATAATGACCAAAATACAGGCATCCATTAAAAAACAAACAACAGATTATGGTAATCTTTCATAATTTTTTAGCTTTCTAATGAAAAAGGCATGCTGGAAAGATGCAATGTCAGGGGTTATTTAGGTTACAATTTTCAAATATCTTTGTATTTCTTTAAACAAATAAGAATTGGTTTTGGGAATCACTTTTAGATTGAAATTTTCTCATGATTATATCTATTAATCTAAACAAGTACAAACATTTCCCATTGCATGTCAGATATCAAATATGTATTTAAATGAGAAACTGTTGTACTTTTCCTTCAGTTTCTTGCAAATGGTCATGTAACTAAAGAGAATGTTTGAGGTTCCAGAAAAAAATTCTAAGTAATTTCAAACTAGAGTGGCTATTTTTTCAATTAATATCTTTCTTAAACCATCTTTTTAAACGCTACATTGCGTCAATAAAGAGGTTTAAGATATTTGGACATCAATTTCTTGACAACTTCATAATATTCCTTACATTCAGTTTAAGATACATGATTCCATTTCGATAAACAAGTAATTTTACTTGATAATGCATCATTTTAAGCTAGAAATTATTGCTTGTTTGATCTGTGACGCAAATTTTTGTATTTTTTTTTTTCATTAACAATTGTCGACTCTCACACGATGTTTAATTTTCCCAACACCAGAAAAGTTTTTCGAGAATTATACTACATATTAAAATTTTTAAAAAAAATTGTATACAACTTTGTTCAACTCATTTTCTGTAAAATTAATTTTAATAAACAGGAAGCATTTAATCTACATGTATCAAAATTGAAGTTTAAGTTTACATGTGACTTTGTAGGTACGTGTACTTTGACCAAAGTTTCTATAGAGAGAAAAAAGTTAACTATTTACTAGAATACTTACCTGTATAATTATTTATCCTATTATTTCTTCATATGATAAACTGTATTCTGAAAATAGTTAATAAATAAATATATCAAATGTTATTTTTATAGAATTACTATCAATTAATACTGTTTAAAGTTTAACAAAAAAGGACATTTGTTTGATCTCAGAGATTCTGTGTGGTCCAAAGATAGCATCAAAGTAAAGACTCAACGATTTAAAACGGATTTAATTAATAAATTGATGAATTTAATTAATAAAATGTTTTATACTTATACTATTGTTGTCATAATCAATTTTCAATTTCCATTAATACTATATATTTATGTAGTATTAAGCTAATCATTAAATAAATCCAGGGAAATATACTGGCTTACTGAGAAAATTAAGTCACATGTTCTTGGACTCTTCCACAATATACTTTCAGACTTCAGAAATTTTTAGAAAAATTGTTGTTATGTCTGGAAAAAAAGAAAGTCACTGTAGCTGAAATACATGAACGCTTATTTTTCTTCTAATCATCTTAAAGGTTTGTAAAAATGGGAGACGACACTTTTCGAAAATTCTGATGTCGGTTAATTTGAGTGTTTGTAAGTTTGTGTATTTTATATTTCTGTGGAAATCGCAAGATTTCTGAGTAATATGGGTTATGGAATATGAAAGATGCATAGTCATTTTTATTCATCCTAAGAACATTGTTTTCCAAAATAATAGGGATTCTTTACAGGGATTCTAACTGGCGACTGCCAAAACAAACAAGATTACCTTCGATAAAATTCCAACTCCCTACCCTATAAGAACGAAAATCATTATAGAAGAAAACAGAGTATTTAAGCAAAAGTACAAATCATCAGACATGTTATATAGGAAAATAATTATTCTATAGAAAAAAGTCTGCTCCCACAAAATATTTAATCTTTAAGATTTAATTTGTTTGTCTTACAGTGACCTTGAAACAGGATGAATTTTTCCGACGTTCCACATATTTAATTTTTGCACTCTTTTGGTACAAAATTAAACACCGTTTGATACTTAAATTCCAAACATTCCGTCTTTCTAGATGGTATGCATGTGGAATTAGTCATATTTCTTTAAAATTTGTATGTATCCAAAAGAGTTATTGTTTCTGTCGTGAATTATATTATCCTTTAGAACAATTCAGACTATTCCACAGAAATGATTTTATCTTAAAACTGTCTGTTTTCTATTATTGTGGAAAAACTTATAATTTGAAAGTTTGTAGATCAAATTTGCTAGTATAACGAAAAGTACTAACGTATGAAACCTTAAGTTTCATTGAAATTCTTCAACATTTAGCAGATACAAATCAAAAATAGTAATTATAACATTGATCTACCATAATAAATTGAAATACAGGGGAAAAATACAGGTTTTGATCAAATCTTTCTCGCTCTACTACAACTTGTGGAAAAAATCTAATATATGTATTGCCATAGCCATGTAGCTTATCCTGCTTGATTTTTGACTTATTTGGTCAAAAGTAACTTATGCAACTCTGTTACTGAAGAAAGTTAATTTTTTTCTTTTTTTGTTTAATCTTCCAGTTTAGGTATTGTTGTCCGGCTCAAGAAAAAGATAAAATACCATGTATGCAATTCCTGTCTTGTTAAATAAAATAGGGAATATCTTTTTGAAATTCAGGTTCTTTGGTCTTAGTAAACTAAAACAACAAACATCATCAGTGGTGAAATGACAGGCGCTCTTTACAATTTACGTAAGGATTCAGGTACCGTGTGTCCCGACACTGCTCGAAAAGGACATGGTAACATTTAAAGTTTGTCAAGAAAAAAAATGCATGCCTAGAAGACTTTAGGAGCCATATTCTGGCTTTGAATTCGATGATATTTATACGCTTTAAGACAAGTTTGAGTGCTTTGAACGTATTTTGGTAATAAAGAATAAAATCTATTTGTCTTTGTACCCTCCTAGAAGTAATCGATTGTTGACTAGGTATAATAAAAAAGGGTTTTAGAAGTTAAATGGCATATCTTATTTATTTTCAATTCCTTTGAAAATGAAAACAAGAATCATAAACTAAACTTTTTGTTGAAAAAAAAAATACCTTAGCATTTACTTTCCCCCGATATCTTAACATAACACTGTGCCCTGGTTGTATATTCTAAGGATATTTTGTTCGAAATTAACATTAAGATTTCAATAAAACTTTGATTATTTTGAGTCAAAGTATGTGGAGAAAGTTTTTTTTTCAACCGTTTTTCAAGATAAATGTAATAAAACAAGAGGTTGGTTCTCAGCTTTAAATAACTTTTTAATTTTTAAATAAATGTTAGAAAATTTCAATCCTAACCGCATTTGGTAAAATTTAAATGTCGTAACCACATAACATGCAATCTCCTAATGAAGAACACATAATTATAAACTTGAAACCTAGAAAAATAATTTTAATTGTGTCCTCATACTAAATAAGTAAATTAAAATGTGAATCAGTCTTTTCAAATTCATCATAAATAAATCTGCAAAAGACATGGAAAATTCGGTGTCATTATCTGTAAAATTACAATAATCCCTAATTTACACCACTCCTCCTTTCAAACAAAGTTTGTGTTATCATTTCGAACGCTTACAAAATTATCGTAAAATTTCAATAGTAACCATTTGTGATTTATGGTACATAGACAGAATTAGACCTTTTACAACCCGATGAAAGAAAATAAAGAGCAATGAAATTAATATTTAAAGTTATTCAGAAAAATACCGCATTTAAAACGCTTTGTTACCGCAAACAGATTTCTTGTACAAAAAGCTGTTGTCATGATAAAATTTTCACACGTCCTGTCCAGAAAACATGGTACAGCTTTATCTGTATCATGTCTAAATGTTAATTTATTTCTGTTCTGTACAAAAAAAATAGCTTTCCATTAACAATACTCCTTATGTTACAATGGCATGTGTTCATGTATTAGTAATATTACTCCTCCTTTACCTAGATTATTTTTATATTATTGAGAATTAGATATCACTGGTAAAATATAGTAAACAGCGATTTATAAATTATATGAAAAGAGTTTTCTTGAAGAATATAGAGGTTGATTTTTTTTTTTTAAAAATTGACTTTTTCTTTAAAAAAAGATATCCATGTAAATATTGCCATTAACCTTTTTTATTTGAAAATTAAGATAAGTACACGACAATATAGCGATATATAAAACCCAGGACTTCTGGCATACAAGTCTAGTACTCTACTGATTTTGTTATAGGGTTAGTCCGCTAGCCTAACCTAGTAGGATGCCGTGCATTACACACAAACATCAGTAAGGATTAAAAATATTCCTTTAAATTAAGATGAAATAAATAACATTTACATTTCCTAAATTGTTTGCAAAACCTTAAAGAGATATTATGAGTCAAAATAATGTATTTATTTATTTATTTATTTTATGATATTTGTAGCATAATCGAAAAATTTTTCAGAAATATGAGTAGGGCGAAGTTTTGACAAATCAGCTGCACTGTAAGGCAAGCAAAGAGTGCAATATATATCTGCATTGTTGTTATCACGTGACTTTTATTTACAGCGTAAAACTTGTAAACAACATCGAATTGGACCATGCAAAGTTTTGATTACCTTTTTCGAAGACAGAGTCAAAAATCCTACCGATATTCCACTTCTCGGGACTTAATTTAGATTATTGTGATTAAGTTATGTTTTCTGCGCAGGAGTAGTGCAATAAGGGGGTGCATATTTTCGTACTGGGCCAGAAAATAATTTTAAGTTAATTTTTTAGGTTCTGAAACCTGCAATTTATGAAACGTAATACTTTCAAGAATTGAACAAATATTGCATGAGCCATCAAAAAATTATACTTTTAATATATGTATTGGGACAGCTTGTATTTTACTTAGTATGTTTTCTAAAGCTGGGAATTAGGAATTTCAAGTTTTACTAAAGAAAGACATTAATGGCAAACTGACAACAAAACTTTATGATGAACGTAATGAATTTAACTTTTCTATTGTCAACTTCCCTAACTTCTGTATCAATATACCTACATAAGGAGTTTATGTCTCTCAGCTGATTCGATATGCAAGAGCATGTTCTACGTAGGAAATGTACGTACGAACAATTTCTAAAACGAGACAGGCTATTGACAAATAAGTTGGTGATATAAGAATATCAATATTCTTGTTTAAAGTCAACAGTTTGCAAATTCTATGGTCGATGCAATGACTTTGTTTGCAATTACAACCTGTCGTTAAGTCTTAATATGTTGACTGACGTCTTTCATACAAATTGTAAGGCCATATTTTCACTGATTTGTCTACAGATTTTCCGTATACCCGATCAAGACAAGGAGCACACGCCAAGTGTAACGGTCGACAGGGTATGCTTGCTCCTCCATGGCACCTGATCCCACATCTGAGACTCTCTTATTATTTGCATTGTTTAAATGGGCTTTTGAAAATGATTAATGTTCGTTATCTTCACATTTTATCTCTAATCAGTTTAAATCAATAATCATATAGAAAATGGAATAATGCATAAAATAATAGATAATAGCTGTTTATTCATGATTTTATTTTGCACAATTTTCAGACACCCATAAAGAGGCAAAATATAGATTTTATAAACTACCTTGTTATTCCTTAGAAACAAATCTATTTTTTGTTAAGTAGTAAGCATCTTACGTGAGACTATATTTTGTTCCAGTCCATTCTTTGTCAGATGACTTCTCAAATTCTGGCACATGTTTAGTACATTTTCTTTTCCTCAATGGTGATTGTGAATTATGACCATATCAGTCAAATCCTCTCTATAACAACAAAGACACTCGGGGACCTAGGAGAAAGTTTAATGAAAAAGGATGTAAACAGGTGCTGATGTACCAACCTCGGTGGTTTGTTTACGACTTAACAACGCATTAGTCACATCCTCTTTCTAAGAATCTTAGAAGATAAACTGTAATACACTACAGGATGGGACCGAGGGGACGTCCAAAAAGGATATATACAGTGCATTTACTGAAGGAATGATATACATCTGCAGGTTTCTTATTGCTGAACAATGACAAACGCTATTTATGTGATATCCTGAATTGACATGACTTGTTCTTGTGAAATAACTAATTTCATTTTAATGTTTTAATGTTTCGTTGTAGGAGCTTGAGCAAGGGTGTCTAGAGTATACAGTGTCGGCGTATGTTTTCCCCTTCTCTTTTCTTTGTGTGTGTGTGTATGTGGTGGTGGTGGGGGTGGTGAGGGCAATCTTATTATACAAAAGTTTGAGTAAACTCAAATTATCTGAAATTATCTGAAAATCTTGCGTCTGGGAAAAAACCCATCCATGGTTAATTATTCACTGCAATTTCAAAAAAGTGATTGCCACACATAACCTTAACGATACTACGTTAAATCTATTTATCAGACTTTGAACTTAGGAGTGGTCTAACTCTTAATAAAAGAGAATCTTGGGTTGTTATCATAATAGTAAATATTTCAATTTTTCGGATTTTTTTTTTTACAGGCGTAACCTCTAACTTGTCAAAATGTTACTTCCATTTTGTTTTGTATGTATTTATATTTTATTTTGTTATTCATCAACAAAAGGAAAATGCTATGTTTTGTGTTATTACTCCGGAGTTCTGTGGTTATTAGTCTTTTGGTTTAATGGATAATTTTTTCTCAATGGTACGCAAGAGAATGATGAGATTTTTGGTTGTTAATTGAATTATCTTCCAAGTCAAACTCTTACATGAAGAAAAAAATTTCATCAATGAGGTTTTTTTTTAATATTCAAAAAGATCCAAAATAGACAATGACTAATTTATAAACGTACGAAATTCAAATTTGATTCTGAAGACACTTACAAGAGACCCCTCCCTTAACCTTGTTTTAAATTAAAAAAGATAACATGCACTTTACCACATTTTAACCTAGAAATATAGCAGAAAAATCTAACAAATCAAAACAGATCAAAAACAAGGAAACGAAACATTAAAGTGACTTATCATGATAAGTAAAATCATTTTCTCTTACAGAGTAATTACCTTACACGAACACACGCCTTGGTCCAGTCAGTTCTATGTAGGAGGATTTCTCAAAATCGAGCATCTGTTTATACATTTCTTTTCCCCATTGGTGGGTGTGGGTTATGAATATCTTAGTCATATCCTCTTTAGCTGCAGGAAGATAGACTGTTAAAAATTACAACAAGGACACATACAGGACCTTTGAAGAACTCCAAAAAAAGATATATACACGTGCATACATGTACTGATGAGCTAATTCCTGTGCTGTGAGTGGAGGTATTATATTTCTAGACATTTTTCTTTAAATCAAAATTTATATTCTGGATTGCCTTGCATCGTACATTTTTCAGGACTAATTTCTTTTTAAAAAACGATCTGTCAAAAACAATCCCAAAACAAGGTGCACGTGTTCTTTTATACTAGGGCAAGATTGTCTAGCGAGTATATTGTTGGTGCATTTAGTTTAACTTTAGTTGTCGTTTGTTGGTTTGTTTTCTATTTTCTCTTTTCCTTATTTTTCTATTTTCTTAACAAGTACATGTTCTAGTTAAGATGTAAATTCAATCCCGTTTTCGATCCGTATTTATTGCTTGTCTTCTACCAGTATTTGAAAGGTTTAAAGGACTTTTCGCTTCTTTCAGTGTATTTATACTAATAATACAGACAAATCACACTAACTTACTATACGGTAGCTGCAGAACTGTAGCTCTCTGGGACATACCTGCCTGTCCGCATTTTTTGTCCAAGAGCTTATAAGTTCTGCAGTTAACTATATGGAAATTTAACGCTCAAGTTTCATATATTTTTTTTTAATTATTTGCAACATGACCGCTTCAGATGTTTAACTTGTATTTAAAACAATTATTAAAAAAATATTTGTAGTACCTAGGCTTTGATAACGACAACGTTTATACTATATTTAGATAGACTGGTGCACCTTAATGTCGGCTTTTTAGGCCGATTAATTTGCAAAAACATTCGTATCTTTTCTAACATGAATGTTTATCATTAACACACATAGAGTTCTGTTATTGAAGATTTTCGTGTATACTCTCCTAATTTAAAGACATTCAGTTAAGAACACAGAAACTTGTGACGTATTTATAGTGTGACACATATTGACGTATAACATACTCTAGCACAGTGGCATATTGAAGTACACGACATACTCTAGCACGGTGACATATTGAAGTACGCGACATACTCTAGCACGGTGACATATTGAAGTACGCGACATACTCTAGCACGGTGACATATTGAAGTACGCGACATACTCTAGCACGGTGACATATTGGAGTACGCGACATACTCTAGCACGGTGACATATTGAAGTACGCGACATACTCTAGCACGGTGACATATTGAAGTATTCTACATACTCTACCTCTGTTCTATTTTCTAGTGAGTGGCAAATTGTAATTCTTGACATATTCTTGTACAGTGACATATTCAAGTATGTGGCATATTTTAGCACAGTGGCATATTATACATGTACTGTGTGACATATTGTAATATATAAAATATTCTACATGTAGTATGTGATATGTTGTAGTGTGTGATATAGTCTATACCTGATATATTTTAGAACATGATGTGCATGGCATATTGTATAGTGTGTGATATATTGTAGTAAGGTGATATATGTAGCACATAGAGGGGTAATACAGAACTATATAAGGCCCTTGAAAAATATCATATTGGAGATACAAATGGCTTTAAAACACGGATCTAATTAGTTTAGAATTTAGTTGTTATTTATTGCATCAGATACACAGCAAGATAGTTTTCATAAGAAATTTACTGTTATAAATATCTTGTAGTATATACGAGGGTTTATCAGAAAGTTCGTGGACTAGCTCCATAAAATTAAAACCGCTTGTGGTACATCAATGCATTTTCACACATGTAGTTAGCATCATCTTTTCTATGTATAGAATAAACTATAAATCATAAGTTTTATTATTTAATAAATTGTTTAATGTTTTGTCGGCAATGGTTTGACCAGGCGACGCAACCTCAAAATACGACGGATTTTCTACTGAGTCTAACGGAGAAAAAAAAATACTCTTTCGATATGATCATTTGCCATCCAATAATCACTTAATTCACTCATGTGGTATGACACAATTGTTCCGTACAATTTGCAATATTTACCTCATTCTGTAAGTTCTATGAAATCTTATCGTAAATTTTCTTTTTGCATGAAATATTAAAGCCCTAGCACCAACCACACAAAAGTTATGGCCAAGGTAAAGTTGTAAATTTTGGATTTACTGGGTAGAGGCAATGCAAAATAGTTATCGTGTAAATTCTGCTACCCAGTAAATAAAAAATTTACAACATGATAGCTAGCTTACCTATCTTTTCAAAAGACAGACTTGCTTTTAAAGGAATATTTCTTTTCCGGTTTCGATAGCACGTTATTACCTCCAGCAGTGAAAAATGATATAAGGGATTTAACTCTAGGAGTGATCGAGACGGAAAGCGTGAAACACAAAATTCTACCGTCTGGTTTCCAGAGGGAGCATCTCAAAATGTCAAAATTCATATTTTCCTGTTTTTATGGAGTACAACAAAACATGACAGATACCACAGATTTACACAAAAAATAATAAAAATGATTGCTAGATTCTCAATTTCCTATGTTTAAAATTTCAAGAGCATATATTTTATACTTTTTATTTTATGGCATAATTAATGACCCCGCTGAAAGAACTCCGGTTATTCATAACGTCAAAAACACACTATTACGACGTCTGTATACCCATTATTTGAAAAAACGTTCAAAAAATCAGTTATTTAAAAACGTAATTAGATTTTTTAACCTTAGATTTCCTAAATTTGTTAATTTTTATAAATTATGTAAAAATAGTTCCTTTAAAAGAGTAAATACGCTTGTTTTACTATGCTGCGCGAAGTATTGCGCAATGAAAACCCCAGTCGGCCCCCTTAAGAATACATACGGAGACAGACAATACATTCTGGACCATGGTTAAAAAGTCAGGAAATTAAGTGAAAATAGCATTGCTGTATCAAAGTTCATGAAAAAACAGAAGAAATCAATTTTGGATATAGGTAATGAAATTATCAATATCTGTTAATATGATTCAGGGTGCGGCCGTTGGGGTGAGCGAAGTTGTATTTATTACTGGCTAAAGGTCGGACTCATTCAGTGACTGTGACGTCACGTTTCGTCATATATTACGAGTATTTGCACTTTTATAACAGAGTCTCAATATTGCAATTTTTATACTGAAAGGCATTGGTTATTTTTTAAGAGTAGATGCATCTATTTTTTGTTTCCGTTAAGCTTTCTGCAAGTTCTAAATCTTCACGATAACTGCGGTACTGCCATTCACCATTATTGCATAGAATTGTGGTAGCGTCTATAAGATGATTTCGTGATGATTGTGCAGATTTCAGTTCGAATATCCTCTGTTCTAACATATTAATCTATAAAGTTCGCTTTGCTGCGCTCGTTCTTAGGTAGTAAAAATTGTTAAAATAAATCATGCTCAAAGCAATCTAAAAACTATTAGCGAGCGCAGCGAGCGGCGCGAAGCGCCGCTCGCAATGCGAGCTCTAACGACAACGCCAGGGCGAAGAGAAAATTCGGACTTACACATTGATCCAAACGACTTTTTTTCCGCAGTAACTTCTGGACCCACAATGCATCGCTTGTTTAAGCTACGTTCTCGCGAGAAAACCAACAAAAGTTAAAAAAAAATAAAATATACCCGCCTTGATTTAATGGATATATGGCAGATAAATAGTAAATAAAACGTTCTTCATTAAAGTCAACAATGTTCAGGTTTAGGTTTGGTAATGCAACTTAAAATAAGACGTCATGTGACGTCAGAGTCTACACGCACCAAATGACGATCGAGCCCGATCTAAATTAGATCTGAATAAGTAGCTGCGCTCGTCCTAACGGTCGCACCGTCAACAAATTATAGTAAATTTTATTGAAAAATAATGGATATCAAAGCATAATATACTCAAAACCAATACATGCATTTCTGCATACCGTTTGGATTTCCTAACTTAGTACGATAAACTAATGATGGCGTTTGGAATTTGTATTCTATGAATCGCATCGTAATTTCTGTATCTAAATCAAGACAATAAACAATCGTTTTGTGATTTATTTTTTTTTTATGTGAAAGCAAAGCAAATCGGTGATAGAATTGCGTTATAAAATATCCACGGGCTCTTGTTTCTGATCTGACAAAATAGATTTAAGGTGAAAACTTACAATGATTTTATCAAGTGAGTTAATACTGGATTTTTTCCTAAATAGTTTTTATTCACTTTTTATTTCGTCTGTTTACTGCATGGATTTATGAGATTGATCACTGTTCGTTATCTTCACGTTTTACTTTCTGCCTTAGCTTCTCAGCATATTCACAGAATTACATTCCTCATTTTATGAAAACAGTCCAACCAGACTGTGATAGATATGAGAATTCATTGTAATCACACAGCGGAAAATGCAATTTAAAACACTGGACCTCCGTAACCTTCTGCATTTTTGTGGGAAAAAATATAATTGAATAACTCTAAGAATTAGATCATCGTGCATACGTATCTAAAACATGTGTACAGTAATCAATGACGTCACCTTGTGTAGAATTAAGTCTATTTTAAGATGTGATTTAACATAGAGTTGATTAAATCTTACGTTAAATAAATCTTACCTAGGGAAAGCTATAGGATTTCAATAATGAGAACCCGAAGTGAATAACTTAACATACGATTTCTATTATCGACAGCTTAATCGAAACATTGAATAAAATGCAATTTCTATTCAATACTTGTCTCAAAAAAGGATTTGCAAATAAAATTTCATTGATTTGAATATAACAATTTCCATAAAGGTTTGTTTGTATTCAGATGGAATGCGATTAAGCGTGTTAAAGTGTCGTTTCAAATTTATTGGTACTGCATTTTACTTTATAATTTCCAGTAAAGTGGTTGCATATACGCGATTAATTTAAATATACTTAGCATGAAAATAAATGTATCTTGCTGTTTCATCTCTCGACTTGTGTTTTCATTCGCTAAAATATAACGACCAAATCTATACTGAAACAAGTAGGATTTAGAAGCTGAAACGGAGTGGATTTTTCAACAGATTATCCGTTAAGCCATGTGTTTGGTTGAAATGTCTCTCTAGTTGTGTGTCCTGGGATTCGTTGGATGTAGGGATTTTAAAACAATGAGGTCCGCTGCGCGTGTCTGGCTGTGACAAAACGTCAGGTGAGATTTTTCAAAGTTTATCGGTCACTTGAACAACCATTTTGACAGATTTCATCACACGTATCCCATTCGGAATGTTCCGGCCGCAGTACCGTGTGACAAGGCACGGTTTGACCGATCTGGTTGCGCATAGAGATCGTTGTACCAAAACGTGCACGGTTCTACCTATCTCTATTTTTTTTTCGAGGAAGAACGAATTGAACTTTAGAATTATAAAATATTTATTTCTCACTCTAGAACAAGCACGTAATAATAATGATGTATACTTCTAAGGTATGACCGGTTAACATTTAATTTCTTAGAATCCTTTGTGCATACTCTGCGGTACAATTTTACTTTAAATATAATTTTATGCTTCCATTCTGACGATGAATTGCATGCACTATCTCGTTAACTGTGCAGCTGTGCTGAAATGAACAAGCCCGTGCAACATATATATTCAATAAGTCTGCATACACAAAAACTTCTCAGACTCTGCATGTGCTTGTTTCGGCTTACGATCGGCAGGATTTTACAATGATTGCCTTACATTTCGGCATCTATTTTAGAGGGTATTTTTCATCATGTACATGAAAACGGTACATCAACATTTAGTTTCAAATTTTGTATTGTGTAACTAAGAATATTTCCGGATACAATAAAGAGGTAGGCACGACTTCAACACTCTTTATAAAATCAGAACAGCAAACCACAAGAATACGGAAATAAATAAGAAAGGGTTGCTTCGTTCTTGCAGATGCGTCGAAGTCGGGGGTTTTGTTGTTGACAGTTATAGGTTTTAAATTTTACATGAAGGAATCCAAAACCGGTTTTCTTGTCGCTGGCTGCTTTATTATGCGTCAAAATAAAATATGTCGATGTCAAAATTCTCACAACTTGAAAGATCTTTATTCAAGTCGCAGAGTTCAGGTGTCGTAGTTGAATTAAAATTTATTATCTCGGGGGTATGAAATATTATGATTTATATCTATAATCAATCAACGCTCGAAGGGAAGAACATATTTCTGGAAGATATGTACCACAAACACACTCTCAACTTAGGTCGTCTAACTTATCTACAGCACAATACATGCAATCTTATATTCTATCTTTCCACATTCATTGATTGATAATCTTGATATTTATGTCGGAAAAAGAGCTATTAAATATATTTCTGCCTCAAATCATTAAAAAAAACCAAGGCTGTGCATTTGAAATTCATATACACATTTGTATTACAACTTAAAAGACAAAAAGATTGTTGATATGATGAATGAGATAAAGACAATTAATTCAGGTGTAGCCCTCACCCAAACCAAAAAATATATACATCCTCTGAGTTTTCAGCAATGAAAACTTCTTAGATGGAGATCTGAAAGTTAAGAATTAAGTTTAGCCAAATGTTTGAGGCAATAGTTTAAAAAAAAGATTAATAAAAAAAACTTTTGTAAGATGTTTTTGATTCTGTTTAAATTAGGAAAAGATTGCATGTATATGCTTAATTTTTATTTTTATTTATCTTGGTTAAATCAAGTGGGTTTTTTCCTTGCATTAAATACTCTACAAACTTTAATGAATCAAATACTAGTATTTAGAGTGAATTTATGCAACAACGCATGTAATTATATAGCTGATACATTTTCCCGTTTTGCTTTTTAATGCGACGAAGAATTTTTGGACTAAAATGAAGTGTTATATTTAAAAATGATAAATGTTAAATCTAAAAAGGTAATCATTCATCTTTTTAAGGTGTTTTAATTTTAACCTCTCTAAATAAATATGCTAAATTCAATTTTAAGGCTGTGATTCGCTGAATTTATAATTACTAAATGCTTAACAGTACGCAGAAATATTTCACATTGTATTTATTTTTGAAGTTTCTGCCATAAAAGATGAATTAAAAAAGAATTAATCATTTAAATAATTTAATACGCTTTTATCACTTTTTAATGTAAAATTCACCCAGCTTTCTTCTTGGAAATAATGGAATTTTGGAATGTTCTAAGCAAATAATGCACCCGAAATAAACAAATAAAAATTCATCACACACAAAATAAATTTGAGTCAAATTTCGAAAAAAAATTCCATTCATTTATCTCTGAATATATGGTTGAAGATGGTTTTTACAAATTCAATAGAGGATATTGTTTTAAATGGGATGTAGTTCTGCAAAAAAGCGAATCTTAAATTAATGAACCCTCCCCTATATTTAATATCGGAGTCATTTTACGATATTTCATGATGTTTCTGAAAGATAAAAATATGCAATTCTGGCAGATAAATATATACATGTAAGTCTCGTTGACAGTGGGTGCAAAACAATATTTAAACTGCAGTAATGAAGCAAATATTATTCTAATAAAACACCATAAAAATAACATTGCCGAAGAATGAAATATTTCCCTACCACAGAGATCAAAACAAAGGAAATTAATTTTTCCGATCACATATAATTTATATCGATGCGTTTCGGTCAGATTTATGCTAATGCAATTAAATCACTAAATGGTTTGTCTAGAATTTTTATTCTTTTTTACTATTTTGACAAAACACTTTATAAAAATGAATTTGGAATATGACATCTAGAATGTTTTTTTTTTAAATATGAATATACGCACTAGTATTTATCAATGTATGAATAATGCACTGTAAAGGTTCTGTGCATAATGAGATGATTTTTGAACTTGTTTTGTTTTTAATTGACAAAAAGAAATTAGTAGTTTATTTGGTTTGTTTTGGGAATATATATATATACAAAAACAGTTTGTATTTATGATCAGTTCAAATATTTACACTTAAAATACTTTTTGCTCATCAGGTATGACACGAAAGATAATTTATGTACAGATAATTTCGATGAGACTAATCAACTATGTAAGTTACAAATGCAAATATAAATCTTTATTCTTTCATGTATTTGAGACATTATTTTGGTCTAATATGAGACAAGATCACATCGATAGTCCGTATTTTTTTTCTACAATTTTAAATTTCAAAGTCACTTGTTGCCATAGATACACGATAAATTAAAATAATGGTCAAACTCGTTTCTACGATGTGGGTCTATAGCTTATAACCTAAACCACAGTGAAAGAGAGTGAAGATGACCAATAAAGAAAATTTCACATTCATCTGGATAATTAATTATACATGTACTTGATTTGCTTTTCCATCTTTATTTTCTCCATGGGTATGAATTATGTGGTATTTTATAAATGTAGAATTTCGAGAACAATATTATGCAACCTGAATAATGGAGATAAAGGGCAGGTAACTTTGTGGCAATAAGCTTGTTTCTAGATTTGTTAGCCTTTTTGTAACTTCAAATTCGTATTACAAATTTTTCATCGTCAAATAATTTATACAGATTTACCCATGGGAATGAAAACTGTTAGAATATATTTTAATTTGTAAATAAAAGAGAAAATTTTCATCGAAAAGAAAGCTAAGATATTCATGAATACACGTTATTAGAAGTTATATGCATTTGAAGGTCTTTTTTTTTAAAGAGGGAATATCAATGCATCATACACAGTAGATTTTTCTGTGCAACATTGTTTTTTTATTTTTTATTTTAAAAGTTGTTACGTTCTGTCTCTCTGCATTGCACGGTAAGATATTTCATATCTAGGGAGAACTCTCACTCTCTCTCTCTCTCTCTCTCTCTCTCTCTCTCTCTCTCTCTCATTAGAACTAACAAGTTGTAAATTTTGAATTTACATGGTGCAACGTGGAGCTAAATGCAAAATATACATGATAAAGTTATCATATTGTAGTAAAGTTTGCATTTACTTCAACCTAGTAAACTTAAAATTTACGTGATAGAACGTTCATTTTTATATAACATTTTTTGCATCTCAGTTTTTCCATAAAAGTGGCTCTTCGTTTCAGTTTTTGATTGAAAGTATGTTTTTAAAGTGTGTTTGAAAATATATTTGTAATTCAAAAATCAAGGTTAAAGGACCAACTATAAGTTTAAAAACGCACGTTTGTGTCACAACATTCGCGTTTTTTCAAGAAATATTCAAATAATGGATATAACTAATGAAGGCAGTGACTGTTGTCCAATCCTTTGAAGTTTAATTCGTTTAAATAATAAAAAAAAATAATAATATTTAAGTTTAGATATTCAAAGTTCACAAACAAGATCTGTTATCAGTTGTTATGATTTGTCTAGATTATGGTAAACTTGTCAAATACATAATTGATCGCTTGAGCTAGATTTATGTACCTACAGAAACTTTATTTTTTGCCATAATTTCCGTTAAATACTTGGTTTCATTCTTAGAGGTTTCAATTACATTTACATGTACTATCATTTTAATAGACTAAGGTGCACTTTACGCCAAAATAAAATTATGAGAAATACAGTTCACATTGCATCTATTAAATCCATCGAGTGGACAAGAGTTATTGTTTGTTTGAACTGTTTCAAATATGGAGATAGTGGGAATAGAGTGGGAGTTGGATGGGAGTTTCATATATTAAATGTTATTTAATCAGGAAAAAATCTTTAAAAATAAAATACATGTATCTTGTACAAAGCCTAAAAATCGTGCGATATCTTATAGCCAATAAAACTAAGAATCGCAACAAACAATAAATTCAAGCACATACTAGTATTCTCTTCTCCATGAGTGAAAGTTTCTCTTAAAAGACTTCTTCGTTAATTTTTTTTTTTTTTTTTGAAATTTTGACATGAATTTTATCAAATGATAAGATAAACTGAAAATAACAGGTGTACGCAAAGGAGCTTTTTTCAGCCCGTTCCTTTTTATGCTAAAGTTAAAGACAGAATTCAAGTACTCACGTTTGCAAATTATGTTTCAATCCACTTTCCTACATATTGTGTGTCGTGTTGACAATTGGTATAGTTTATAAGAATATAACTTTGGGCAATACAGCCCATCAGTTTATATTAATAAAATTTAATTAAAACATATTTTACAGCGATTAAGACTCTCAAGGAGTCTAAAATGGGGGAGGGGGAGGGAGATCCCTGATCAATTGTTCCTCAGTCCCACGTGTATACAATAATATAATATAATATAAAGTAGTTCAATACATAATTTAAAATAATATAATTGTTGTACAGTACGTAGCAATGCTGTTGTATAATACATAAACATCTTAAAATTGTCGACATTAGGTCAACCTGACAGATCATCGTTACGTAATATAAGAGCATGAAGGATAAATTTCTCTAAGCCAACCAGGGTAGATATCTAGATATCTAGAGAAAAAAAATATATTAATTGATATTATTACAAATCGCCAAGTACATTTAAATTGATCTAATTGTTGGGTTCAAACCGCATATCCACCTTGGTTGGTTTAGGAAAATAAGTCCATAAAGCTTTAATATTACGTAACGAAGATCTATCAGAATGACCTTATTTCTATCTGTGTAAGGTTTATATTTTCCGATGTCTGTACATTAAAACATCATTGCTATATATTGTATTATAACTTTGAATTATGTATTGTACTGTTTTATTCAATATATTATAGTATTGTACACTATAAGGCATTGAAGAATGAAATGAAATTCGTCTTCAGTTTGATGAGTATCACAAACATCGCAAAATCTATCCTCTCTGCTCTTGCCTTGGTACCTCCCTGTTTCGATATTATGTGACGAAAGTCTAATGCGGAAAATATGTTGTTTTTTTTATTATTCTGAAAAGTTTTGTTAAAAATGGTTGCATTTTACAGAAACTAGATTCAACAATGTGTTTATATAAAAACCATTTTATCGAATTATCCATAAATGTGTTGCACTCTTGGAGATATACATTTTTATATTCTATTATATTATTATATTATATAAATATTAGATTCTATTTTTATACACATGCTTAAAAAGAGCATAGTTTATTACTTACTGTTTCATCCAAAATTCTCCCAAACTCAGTCTAAATAGTTCAAGCTTTACATCACGCGCCCAGTTTATTCTAGTTCCCGACCCATTCTCTGCATCAGACTGCAGATGTTCGTAATAAGAAGAATTTAAAATGAAATTTTTTGTTTAAGCAATTTACACCAGAATTTGGTAATTTTTAGTTTTCTTTGTATAATAAGTGGATATCGGCCTAATTCTATATAGAATATAATAAGTGATATCGGCCTAATTCTCTATAGATCCTATACAGTGTAATTGCTTACTCTGCGCCTAACACCAAGAGTATTTTTACGAAAAGATAAGTGCAATCTTCTTTTTTATGCTCAAGTCAAAGAGAGATCTAGAATTTAAGTATACTTACGTTATTGATCTTAAATTGCAAATTATGTTTCAATCCACATTCCTATACATTGTGCGTCGTGTTGACAATTAATAACCTCTTTGTGATTAAGAATGCATTTCATTTTCAACTGAAGAATTTTAGAATGTATAATGAATTTAATTATTTCATTGACCAATTTTAGTTGAATATTGCGAAAAATAGGAGGATGCCAGAGAAGAATTTCCAGGTTTTAAAAATCAGAATTCAGACATAAAGAAATTTAAAATCAGTATTTTCCAACTTTAAAGGTTGGAAAGCCCTGATTATATATTATTTCAGGTCTGTTTTAGTCTTAAACTTAAAAGGTCAGTAAAACTTTGATATCCAAAGCTGTGTTTGTAAAATGGGGGGGGGGGGGGGAAGTTTTAATTGTAATTTTTCAAAATTCAACATATTTATTTCTTACTTAAACTTTTTTCACTAAATCTTGTTCATTTCTACACCATAAAAACACGAAAGAATCATAAAGAGATTTGCGTAAATAATGAATTATTCAATAGTGAAAACTATCGAAATAAAGTTGGTCGTATTTAAATCGCTCAGTAAGTTACATCAAAACTTAACACATTTTATCTCCTTTAGCTGGTATTTCAGCTCACTGTATTTGTTCTTAATGAATATATTATCATTTTAAATCAGATTTGGTCAGATAAATGTCATTAACGCTTGTCAAATTTCAGAGATAAACATCGGCTATTTTTTTTTTATTTCAAATATTTCATCAAAATAAAAATGTAATATGTATATTTTTTATGTTTAAACACATGTTTTCTTGTTTTAACAAATTGATATCCACTCGATCAAAATTGTTCGTTGCGTTTCACGAGTGAAATTTCAAAACACTTTTGAAGTTTGAACTGTTATCGAAAACGTTATTTCATATAAGGATATTTAATTATTTATTTGCTTGAACAAAGAAAGTTGTGTGCACAGATACAATGTGTTAAAAAATAGCATTCTGTTACAATTTTGATGTTCTCTAAACATTAACAAAAGCAAATGACAATTTGGTGATCCTTTTGTTCTTTTGGCTAAAAATATCTTTAATGGGAATGTGGGGATGAGAAAATATCCCAGCACAATTTATAATTAATCGTTCTCTCTCTCTTTTTCTTCATTTTTTGATAACCTACAATCTGGACACGGTGTGTCTCGACACTTGCCCGCAATTAGTTAATTATCAATATACAGTTCTTATCTTCTTGTGTATGATATACTTGGATTGCATGTCAAACTCAGTCATCGGGGTACAATTCGCGCGCTTGCACCGCACGTGTCACAAAAGCCCTGTTGTGTACATGCTTTGTTCGCCTCATGATAAATTCATAATTCCAGTGGTAGAGAATTCGACAGTTATGTAATAGTGTCGTGACACTAGGAACTGCTTACGGGACGAGAGAAATAAGTCTAAACTTTGATGTTCATTGTAAAATATTTCGAAAGAGGTTAAACATTGCACTGCAAAATCAAATTTTGAAGTCTTTATGCAAATTGAAATAATAGACTAAACAAAGACTCATCAATGAAGAATTATTTATGATATTTGTTTTATTTCCTTCATGCCTCTTTTGATCTATTTTTCGTGCTTTGAACATATTTTATTGCAGTTTATGTACAAACGAATTGGACACAAGTTCCCAAATCTTATTATGCCCACTCCCTACATAGTCTTAGAAATGAAAGGTTTAAACTAAGTCACAGTTACAATGTAATCTTATCACGATTGTATATTTATACTATACTACATGCAATATTTACAGAATGAGATTAATAGCAGTTTATCAATACATGTATTTTTAGTACTTTTACAGTATATATTTATTAATATTAACAGGTTAATCTTCCAGAATGTTGGATACAATTTTGAACAATAAAGAAAAGACCTTCATTCATTTGTATGAATCGACATACTTTCAAATTTAACTTGCATGTAAAATTTCAAATTCTATATTTTTTTCTAATTACATGTATTTTAAGCAGCTTACAACCGTGTTTTGTTTCTACATGTCTGACATTTTATCCATAATGAAGAAGGAAATGGATTAGTATAATGTTTTTAAAACTAAATTGTTTCCGACTCCTTTTTGATTTATCTATACTATACTTGCCTGAATTTCTGCTCGTCATTTTAAAATAAAATATGTTTTAAACTAAAAGACGTACATTCTCTGCAGTACTCGATGAATCTATCCCCATCATAAAACGTGTATCTAAGATGTGAATTTTATCAATGGTAAAAACTTATTAAAAGAAACTTAAAATCTCTCTCTCTCTCTCTCTCTCTCTCTCTCTCTCTCTCTCTCTCGCTCTCTCTCTCTATATATATATATATTTATATATATATATATACTATCAGTGTATACTTGTTTCAAAATGCATTTAATAAAACATGCTTATAATGAAAGCAAATGATAATTTTTTTTTTTTTTTTTTTTTGCTTTGCTTTACAAACATGACAAACATCTTCACAGTTTTTATTCCTCCATTTTCTCAGACAACAATTTTCAGCGGTAAGCATTATAATACATGTATGTACAATGTTAATATGTTCCTGACGAAATATCACAGAATAGCTATATAGACACTATATGTTGATAAAGAAAATCAATAGTATCAGACCATGCCGTTAATTTTTATAGCTTGATAAACCGTTATATCGTGGTGTATATCATTAACAATTATGAATATTCATGATGCATGTAATTGATTTTAAATATCTGCTAAAGCGTTTTTAAGTGCTTAACAACTTGTTGAATTAGAGCGCATTAGATGCATTAATTAATTTCACACCTTGTGCCTTTTTTTCTATCACAAGATGTGGATTTTTGATGTATGATATGCAAATACATGAAATGTACATTAATTTCATAATCCAATTAAGAGAAAAATGCGCTTTTAAAGATTTTTTTTTTTATCATAGTAAATGCTGTGGGTTTTTTTAAGGATGGTTTATTCTTCAAATTTTAAATTGTATATCTGTAGATTATATCGTAAAGATATTTTATAATTTTAAAAGATGCATAAATAAATCAGTTGAATGTATTAAGCACACGTGCATAGCAAATTGCATTTCTATCAAGGAACCCGAAGCATGTCTTTCATCTTTCTGCGTATCAAACGATCTACTTAATTGAAAAATTTAAAGGTGTAACACAGTGCTGTTGTGGTCCATATTTGCAAGATTCTTAATCATCTTATTTCACACCAAATTAAGTAGCTTTAAAAACAAAGGGAACTCAATGACACGAGGAATAACACATCAAGAATAAAATTTCCAATCGCTACACCTTTTTCTCTGGTTTGTGCCCCCCTCCAGAGCGAATTTATTTCACAATAAATCAGTGTTTTTTGCTCGGAAGCTGAGTTGAATTTCGATAATGCAGGCTGCTTCAAAGCTGTTCTGTATCTTTAGGCATGACCTTTTGTAATTGGAAAAACTTCTAACGATTTCATAAACGTCACGCTTGATTATGTGAAAAATCAACCACTAAATGTTTGCCTTTACGGGAAAAAATTATGACTAAAGGGTCGAATCGAAGAGATTTTCTGGTTATTAAAATCGCACATTTTAAGGAATTAATTCAAATTAAGTTTTTTTTTTTCCCTGTTACTGAGAAGTTGAACGAAAATAATTACAAAGGAAAGGGTTGTATGAAATATACATTTATACAATAATTCAGAAAATAGAAGAAAAAATTATTAGGTCTTATTAAGACCGTAAAATGTGAACAATGATTATGAATCTGATAGCGATCTAGAACCAAGAACGAGTTACTATGTCCCGATGTCCCCTCCCACAACAGCGCTGGGTTGGAAACCACGTTTTGACACAGACGACAATTCACAGCGGGGGAACCATTATCTGTTATGTGTTTATTCCATGGAATATTCTTTGGCATCCTCTACTGCACTAAGAATCGGTCTTGCAGAAATTGGCATGGCGACTTCTGCTGTCACGTGCCATGGGTCCAATAAATGTTTGTTAAAGCTTCCGTAAGTAATATAGCGTTATTATATAACTAAATGGACGAGTAAAAGATTGGAGGGCACATCTACGTTTCTCTCTGTGTACCTGAAAAATTGGCAAAGACAATTTAAATAATGAATGTTTGGATTTTCCATGTTTCAAAATACAATTTCTCTGCAATACACAAGTTCAGTGATACTAATTTATATAATTTCTTCTTCTTTAAAACAACCACAGCTCTTGGAATTAAAATGTATACAAAAAAAAAACATTTCGCATATCTATTGATGTATAACTTTCAATTTCAAAATAACTATATATATAAAGAGAATTTTTGTTAGTGGCATCTTTCCAAATTTGTCATCAAACTCTCCGAAAAAGGAAAAGGCTCCCGCGCGCGAGTTCTGATGAGCAGCAGACGAGCAGACACAAGTGTCAATACGATTTTCTTCTGATCGGGTGATGTAAATGAAGACTTATGTCAAAGGCGAGTCCGCTGTAACAACCTAATTTACCAACGATAAAGCTCACCAAATCCCTGCATTTCCTATCTCAGCATTGGACAGACTCGACACGTCACACAAAGGCACTAGTTAGCGCCATGTCCCTTTCGCGGTAGTTATACGGATGGATGCTCAAAGCGTTAATGAATCGAATCAATTGATTTTTTCCCCTTATTTGATATTCCAGTTTGAGGGCGATATTAGGAAAAGAAATACATGTTTCTTTTTTTACTAGCTTTCTTCATGTGTCTGCTGTGAGGCTGTGAACGACATTTGCATAATTAAGAGAGGTTAAAATTTGCATTATAGTTTGGGTTTTTTGTTATTGACATAAAATTCACAATGTTTCACTTCTGTAATATGTCTCAGATAGAAAAATGAAATAGAATCATAAATTTATTTTCTATGTTTATAAAGTGGTATATTATTAGGCTTTATATAGTCTTTGATTGGCCCAAAATCTATCCTTGCCTACCAAAGGTAGGTAGACAATGATACCACAAATGATATTAGAAAAAACACACGAGGAATGGCTATATTGCATCAATGTGCAGATTTCATAATGGCAGAGATTATGAATTAAGTGTGTGGCTGGCGAATTCAAGATGGTGTCAGCAATAAAATATTGTTTAAAAAATGGATCAGAATTCGACCTCATGTTGCACACTGCACAAAAAGATTTGTTCATCAACGGTGAGGATACATATCAAATGTTTCTAGGTCTTTTAAATCGTAAATGACGGCTTTTGAACGACGTTCTGGGACAAACCATTCTGCTTCAAAAACCTTACTCTAGCCCAGCGATTTGCTGCGATTTTCATATAAAATGTAAGAGGAGATGTTTTTTAATCATGGGGATATTAAACACCTCTGGTAATTCTACCTACCCGCAGTCTCCAACTCATAAAACAAGATCGCAGGGTTTTTCTTCCTCCCTTCGCCTAAAATCACAGCTTCTTGGTGAAAATAATGGTCTATAATAAGATCTGTGTCTTCAGATGATACGCATGCAGTATTGAGTGATTCGCTAAATTCTATAGGTATCTATTAATGTTAGTTATTTGTTTGTTTGTTTTTTAACTAGGATAAAAAAAAAATTGGATCTCTCGCAGTGCGAATCAAATTATATATCACATCGACTTAAATTGCTGAATGACATAGGCGGATTGCAGACCAAGATTGGAAATTATATAGCCAGCTAAATTATAGTTCTATTAAATGTATCAAATTTTTATATACTTTTGGGGGGATGGAAATGTAACTTTTCGTTATAAAGGAATTACGAGCTTTTAAGTATAATTTGATAAGAAAAAAAAAAACCCGATTATTCTGAAGAAGAAAAAAAAATTACTTTAAAAAAAAAAAAAAATACTAATTTTATTTCTTTTGTTCTTGGCTAACAATTCTTTATCGTAAGTGCAAATATAAATGCATTTCTTCCTGACAAAAAATATTATGCACAAAGTTCACTTTTTTTTTTAAATCATCAAGAAAATAAAACATCATCCATTACAATCTAACAAGTTTGAGAGTACAAAGGCAAAAAACTTTTAAAATATAGAAAAATTTATCTAGATAAGTACCAACTATCCTGGCACGTACGGACCGTATACATGCCGATAGGAATAAAATGGGGGAAAATGTGTGGTTTGATAAGAAATAAACTATGTATATTGTTGAGAGATTTCGCTTCACTGAACGAAAAATGTGAAATCTGGCTTGACAGACTCTCGGCATTTATAAATTTTCTGTTCGATTATTACCAACGAACGAGATGTGTTTGTAAAATCAAACTCATAGAATGGGAGGGAAAATGCTTCTGTGTGTTACATCCATTATATATTTATCTAGGGGATGTATTCTTAATACATTCTCTCTCTCTCTCTCTCTCTCTCTCATTTACCTGAGTTAAACTTTCCTTACTACCGGTGCGACTGCTTTGATGTTCATCCAAGCGATTGAATCAAAATATATGATATACCTGCCGTCTCATTTTTATTATTAATCCTCGTATCGAGACACATGTTTACGTTTCGACAATTATTGCACATAATTTACACAAACCCATCTCTCACAAACTTTCACGATCTTGCCATATTTGCCAAACATCACGCGGATTCTGAAGAAGCTCTAATTTCGTTTATTCTAATTTTATTTATTTCAAATTCAAACAATAGAAAATGTTTGTTTAGGGACAATTTAATTATCGAGTCGCACATGGCCATAAACACTGTCCTCACTATCATCAGTCCGACCCACTGTACAATAGCTCGTCCAATCAAAAATTCGCGAAGTAATATAAGCTGTGCCTTTTTGTCAATCAAAGATTTTTCAGCCAATCAAATCGCGTCAGAGGGCGACATCCGTCACACCATAGTTAATATCACTAGCCGTGTATAGGGCCCAGATAGTTGTTGATTCGCATTAACATAACGTAAAGCACCAGGCCGCAGCGTTTTGCAATTCAGATCAGTATTAACTTATGTAGAACGACTTCTTACAACAATTTAATGTGGAGCTTCTACAAGACCTGAATTCATGATGACCATGGCAACTAGCGCTGGACTTTACATGCCCGGCACCCCTCCCTCGTTAAATTCGCCCCTCGGAGACCCTGTACATGGAATGCAGTGCTCGGTGGGCCAACAGCCCCAATATATCCATAGGACTGATATTCAGGAACTTAAATATATGCCTCCCCAGGTACAAAATGGACATTTTAACAGTCATTGGGGTATCCCGACCAGCGGTGAATCCTGGAACACAGGGATGCCTCAGTTACACGATATGCGCGATTTGAGAGACAATTTTGTCCGGGATACCAGGGACATCAAACCGGGTCAAGGTAACGAAATGGGCCATCAAGTCACCCTCCATCATCGGGGTCCGCAGCAAATTCATGCCCCTCATGGTTGGAATGCCCCCATTCCCGGTGGACACTTAAATGGCGGGGGCCAACTTCAGCACCACGGGTATGGTGTCCCCCTGAACGGCATGCTATCCCCTCACCAACTTCCCCACGTAATGAGAGACCCAGAACATGATTTGGACCAACATACCCCATCAGATGATGATGCACCTTCATCGGATGACCTCGAGGCATTCGCTAAACAGTTCAAGCAAAGGAGAATAAAATTGGGATTTACTCAGGCTGACGTTGGACTTGCACTTGGTACATTATATGGTAATGTATTTAGTCAAACAACAATTTGTCGCTTTGAAGCTCTTCAGTTAAGTTTTAAGAACATGTGCAAGTTAAAGCCTTTGCTTCAAAAGTGGTTGGAGGAAGCAGATTCTACCACAGGCTCAACTACTAGTATAGACAAAATTGCAGCACAAGGCAGAAAACGGAAGAAGAGGACAAGCATAGAAGTGACTGTGAAAGGTGCATTAGAAAATCACTTTATGAAACAACCTAAGCCTGCTGCACAGGAAATATCTCAGCTGGCAGACCAATTACAACTCGAGAAGGAAGTAGTCCGAGTTTGGTTTTGTAATAGGAGACAAAAGGAGAAACGAATGACTCCCCCGGGCCAGTTAGGGGCAAATGGGGAACTCATCATGCCGGACAGTGAGGATGGAAATTCTAGAGCGGATAGTCCGTTACAATCACGACCTAATGGTGCCATGAACGGTTCTGAACATGGCGGACTTAACATGGCTGTTTCTACAGCACAGTCTTTAATGTCACCGAATTACCATTCCGTGGGACAGTTATTGAATGCTCATAATCCGCAATCAGGTGGACACCCGCATTTTAACACACAAAACCATTCACCGACGCACTGACTAGAATTCTAAATTCCGATTTCTTCTGAAGTTGTATGAAAACTAACTCGCCGCCACCATTCCTGAAAGCGTCCGGAGATCTCACTTTACCCCCACCACCGTTGGAAAGCAAAAAAGGACTTGATCTGGACAGACGGACAAAGGAGTGGTGATCTCTCGAACTCCCTTTGTCCATGATGGCCAAAATAGCAGCGAATGTTCTCCGTTCCCGAAAGGACATGACAAACAGATCGCGTTTTAAATGTGTGGACCGACAGATCTTTATTGGGTCGTTAATTCAGTGATAGCCCGATACTTAGCCTGGTCAAAAGTGCGAAATGACCTAATATTGGAGAAATATTTATGCCATATTTGTGTGTTGCAGACCGTTTGTGTATTCATATTTATATGCGAAACAGAAGTAGAATTTGATTCTAACTTTGTATGTGTGTGTATTTCCGCGTTTGATATGAGTGTCTTGAGTATTTCTATATAATATCATTGTTATGTTTCGAAGAAAAAAGAGCGTTGTGTGACTTTGTCTGGACTTGTGGTTTATACATAAACTGGATAATTTGTTAAAAGTGCCAATTTATAAACATTCACCCTCTGTTTCTCATATGGATCGATGTCCATGTAATATAATGCAGATCATAGGGTAATTATAAAAAAAAATTGTTTTATATTTCCAGTTTTGTTTTTCCAAACATAAGATTAAAAAATATAATGTAAGTAACTCTTATTACATTTTGATCGTTAAGGAAAGGTAGTTTATTTTTTGGTGCTTAAATTTAATTTAATTTTAAAAAGATATATATTTAAAAAAACATCAATAATTTTTTCTCGTTTATTTGGAACCCATCAAACATAATTGCATAAATATTTCGGAAAATTATAGGGGACGATATCGGTCTATGGTGTAGTTTCCTTATGGGAGTCTTTATTTAACATCATTAAACATTTACACAACATTGCTTTGGAGAAAAATGGTTTTGGGAAGAGAAGTCACGGTTTACTAAAGATATAATTCGTTGAGTAAATATTGAAATTGACTAGAGTGTTAGTCTTGAGTCTCGCTCGTTAATAATGGCGGGTGTACATCTTAAATAGGATTAAAAAGATAAGCTTTTCCAATATTTAATCAGAAAATGTCTCGAATTGAAGTTTTTAACGTTTTGATTTAATAATTGTGTTGATTTTTTTTCTTGATGGACATTTTTATAATTTAAAATTATACATACATTCTGTTAACGTATATTAGTTGATTTTCTCTTTTTTAAAAAATGGCTCTTATAAATATTTATTTGTTATGAACTTTCACTGTTATTGTTTACGTTAGTGATGAGTAAACTATTGTACTCGGGGTCTGTAATTTCTGAAACATTTCATAATCACTTTTCAAAGTGCATTATCAACCCAGCTAATTTAATGTTGATATTTGTAAATTTGTGGCAAATTATGCGTGCATTGGTGATACAGATAGGCCTTAATGAGAGCGATATGAGAACTGATTAAACCATCACTGGGAAAAAAAGCACGAATAGTCCTCTACCAGCAGACGATAATCGCCTCAATAGAAACAAAATCAATCTTTATTTTTACCCGTAGAATGGTCCGTCAATTAGAGCGAGAAATTGATAAAAATTAATAATCATTTTCAATGAAGATTAGCCCTTCTCGTTTTCCGATGTGTCGTGTATATTTTTTTTCTCTCTAATAAATGATCCTTATGAGTGCAAAAGAACAAAACTGGAAATTTGTGATGATTTGTTTGCAATGAGAGTTGTGTACCATGCAGTGGACTTTTTTGCCAGTATAATAAATATTTTTACAAATGCAAAATAATACTTTTCCTTAATTGTATAACAAGCATAGAAAGGATGTGGTCGGAAGAGAAAATATCACCATGTGTTTTTTTTTAAGAACAAACTGAAAATACATTGTCGGGCAAATCCAAGATTAATGTGGTTAAATTCAGACCTCGTTTTGACAAAACGTCACATATTTTTGTGAAGTGTAAATCTAGTCTTTAATGGCGTCGACATTTTTCGATGCACATGGTTTAATTTAAAATCGTTCAAGAACCATGATTCCTCTTCATTCTTTTCTAAATTATCTATTTTATTCTAAGTTCCGATAATGTATTTTCCACACTGCTAATCTCCGCCGGAATTAATCCGGTTACCCTCCACAGGATGACGGTTTTCGTAATTAGGTATATCAAACTTTCTGGAGACTCCGATTGATATATCAGCATGAGTAAACCACAGGAAAAAAATATTCCCCTCTCCCACTAAAACGTATTATATGTCTCAAAGTTAACAAGCCGGAAAGTCGTGAAGTTAACGATGAACTATCACACCTTCACACTCTCTGCTTCATAGATATTTACAAAAGATGAATTTGGTGATACGTCTAGCATTCAAGCAAGTCACTGTAGAATCAGTCACTCGCTAATTCAACTGTATTTTCACTACATATTTTGGATGTATCCAGAAAAATCTCAGATAGATAACTTTAATGTCCAAAAGATATTTCTTTTTGTCTTCTTGCTTACTGTGAGTCATGATATGACGTAACGGATAGATTATAACTACTGAAAGCACACATTACGTAATGCATCTATAAAGTTATTTAACAAAACTTTGTCTGAAAATTCATTTTTATTTTCATAAAATACTGAAGTGTCATCTTCTCGCCAAGATTATTTTACAAACCCCTGTAATCTTTTAAATTTCTTCCTTTTTAAATTACGTATAATTTGTTAAATTTCCCCCTTCCCAATACCAAGTTTATGTATGTAAAATGACATAGCACTTACTTTGATAAATTTATCAACTAAATCCGTTTTATACATACTTCATTAAATATATGTTTAAAATCTTAATCGTATAGATAATTTTTAATGGCATATTATTAACTTTCGTTTCCAATCAATTACTGACGTGCATTAATGAAGAAAATCGAATAAATTGGGTATTTTTCTATTACAAAATTTGAAATTATACTTTTTTTACCAGGTTGATATATCAACAACGATCTACCTAATGTGCAATTAGCCCTGTTCCATTTAATTGGTTACAAAATTGCAATACATTACCGTTTTTTTAAAAATATTTTTTTAAGTTGACAAAATTTTATGGTTTTAAAGTTCAGACATTCTAGCGGATTATTAATATATTTAGGAACAAAAAGACATGTTTATCCTATATGTATAGTGTACTTCTATTACTTATGTAAAGTTGCAATTACATTTTCTAAAAGGAGCTTGAACACTTTAATTAGAAAATTTAATTAACAGAGTATTTTTAAATTTGATTTATTTGTGTGATTTATTACTTATTTCTGTTGCCATTTTTTTTTTAAATGATATTATATGCATACATCGAATTCAAATTTACGTTAATTTCTCATATAATCCAAATATCTATCAATTTACTCCAAAATACAATTCCACTACAGATATATTTCTAGAAGAAAGCTGCAGAATATTAGTTAAAAAAGTACACAAATATACTATAGCGTAGTCAGTGATACATATATACGAAAGATCAATACCCCACTACTAACCCGGCTTCTTCTTACAATGGATTGATCTCTGTTCTCGGATTGGCTGGCGCTGTGTAATATTATGTCCACAAGTGAATCATATATAATTTATTAGAAATTAAATGATGTATTTGGTATCAATTATAAACTGCATCGATGTTTTTATTATTGAAGAGGTTTACAAAAAGTATGTCTTGTGCTCTAATTGCAATTTAAATTTATAAAAGAAATATTTATTTAGAAAATTTATCAGCCATGTACATTTTCAGAAAAAAGCTGCACATGAATATAATGATCTTACTATATAGTGAAATTGAATTAGAATTAAATTGACTACAATTCATTACAGATCAATAAAATAATTGTGTTTACCTGAAGTCGCTAGCTACTTACGATAGACCGAAGTCATATTAAATACTGTGACTAAATTATACTCTATTTATGATATAGTATTAAAATAATCATATGCATGTATTTCACCTTCAACGTGCACAAATCACCCACTACAAATAAACCTGCATATATTGCACTTAGGAAAACTCAAGTCAAATACATCAATATGGTACATATTTGTAACAATTTACATTATGTCCTTAATTTGTAATTACAGGGAACCAATTAACATGAGTTACACGTACACAAAGTTCAGTGGTTTGTCGTTCAGTGTATTATACGGATTCTCACCTCATGTCATGTATTACGTAACACGTAGAAAGGTGTGTTATACCCCGGGTCTTATACTAATCGACCAGGAAAACATACTCCAGGCAAAACATCTTGTTTGTGGTTGTTATTGCATTTAACTAGTATTTTATCCCAATTAATCTAGTATTTTTTCCTTCAATAAATTCGAAAAAAAAGCTTTATAGGTTTCTTCCCCAAAGTTGAGGTTAAAAAAGAAAAATGAATTAAATGTACAAGAGATGAATTTTTACATCGAAGTAATGCCTAAAAATATACGTAGCTGGAGTAACATTTTGGACATTTCAAGTTACTCTAGTACCATGCATGAAAGCCTAAATTTTCTGCTCTAAACATTAAGTAAAGTTTCTTCCTTTTTATCCTTCAGAAAGACTTCAGCAGCAGCTAAGAGTTTTGCCAATAAAGATGAAGACAAAATTGCCTACTTTGAAATGTGAATTAATGGGATACTGATTGTGTTGGTCACCTACAAGCAAACTATCAATAACCACAAGGCTATTTCAGGCCATATCAGGTCAGTTGAAACCAATGAATGTGTCGTTAATTTGGGTCACAAGTTATACGATGTTTATGGTCGTCCGTCTATCGCCTCGGGCTCGTGATTGTCAGTGGTATAGATAGCCGTGACTGGACCAGCCTTCCATCCTCGGGTTCGGAAGCTAATCATTTATCGCTGTTGGAAATCTGTGAAAATTGACAAGATGCTTTTGTAAACATGATCCCTGTTCCTCCCTCACCTTATATCGGGTTCAAATAAAGATTTTTTTTAACTACCGGTGAAAACTGGACCACAGTCCAGAATTAAAATCACGTGACAGATGCAGGTGTTGATGAAAACCTATAGACTTAAAGATACGAAACGCGTATGGGAATTCTTTTTTATCATCCAATCCATGAAAAGAAAAATTAAAAGTTTAGAAATGTTGAGGCCAATATGCATCAAATGGAGAAAACATTTTATGCATTCAATGCAAAAAATGGTATCAAATATTTATATCACTTCTTCCATTACAATCGGATGCACTTAGTCTAATCGCATCTCTATCTTGCTAAAGTTCTAATGGAAATATTTTATCTGAACATCAAAGAAAGAAAAACAACACTCTTATTAGCTGTTATATATATAAGGTGATTTAGAAAGTTTCTATCGTCCCAAGACAAAACTGGAACATCACAGAATTTTACAATGCGAGAAATCGTAAAAATATTTGACTAGGGGCCTTTGATTTTTCCTCTCGATCTCGGCCTCCATTGCAAACGACTGCCGAAAAGTGTCTCAGAAATTTTACAACAAAAACAATAAAATTTTGCCCGAGTGTTTTTACGGAGTATTAAGAAAGAAAGGGATGGTTGCTCTTCAGACAGGAGATTTATTTGGAATTTTATTATTGTTTACCGTATTTGAAAATCTAATAAAACTTAAGAGCTCTAAAACTGCTTTGATCGAAGTTCTCCATTGGTATCGCGGAAGCTATGATATGTTTTTTCAAGTGATCATAACATCTTCTGTAAATTTGTCGAGAACGGTACCGGTGTGATCGGGGTAAAATTACCAAATGCAGATAATTTTCCCAGGCTTAACAGTGATCTTAAGATATGATACCTAATTTATCATATCCTAAAATACTTATATGTTCATTTAAAAAAAAAAATCATCTTTACTGCTGCAAAACGAGAGCAATAATCGGTGAAAGGTTGTACAAATTGTTATTTGTAATTCTGTCCTAAAATTAACCTTGTTTTACGTAAAAATCAAAATTTAGTTTGGTATGTTTCCATAGCAAAAATAAATTTGAAATGAACACAAACTGAAACGAATTTTGTTAACATATAGATTTTTCCGATATATGGATACAAGGGGAAAAAAAAGTAAAACTTATCAAAGATAGACACGCGAGAGATTTTGAAAAAAAGAAGAAAAAAATCATGCATGCTTTTCAATATAGTAGTAATTCAACAGACATTTATAGTGTGATAACACAAGAATTTTTTTCTTAAAAATCCATTTTAATTTGACGGTGAAAATCATATGAATTCGTAATTTGATTGTTACAAAAAATGTAGGGAAACTATTTGTGATGTAAATATAATTATGAAAGACTGTATTTGAAGCGCAGATACACACAATGCTTGTAAAGGTTTTTAGAAAATTGAAAAAAAAAATGGCTTTCAATTAATATGAAATTAATTAGTAATGAATTTTAATATTTTTTTATTGATTAATTTATGCTTCTATCCAGTTTTCAGAAGCATTGCTCATCAAAAGAAAATCTTCCTAAAGATGAAGAAAAAATAATTATGAACATTGAACAAGAAGATAGTAAATACCGTTTAACTTAAAATCCGTTTGTCATAAAAGGCAAGAGTTCCCTTAAATATCTAAAGAAATATTCTTCATAAATGTTTGGTGAAATATGTTACAATTAAATACAATAATCCGTAGCTTAACAACATGCAAATGAAATGCAATTTTTGAAATAAATATATGCAAAATAGCTCATAGCGCGAAACTTCTCAGCGTGTGATGTTTCATGATTTCGCCGACAAGCACGTGTGTTTGTTTACACTTCTTGAATGACCCAATGGCGCTTTCCGCGTGTTTTGCCCTTTAAGTAAATTGATGTGAATTCATAATTGTTTTCTGATTATAAATGCAATTGAATTACCGTATTTTACCTTGTTGATATGGCAGCGGATCAGTGGTTATGTAAGCAGCTTTTATGGGCTGAATTTTGTTAAATAGTAAGTCCATAAAATTTATTTGACTTTGAAATGAAACATCTGGAGCTAGTTTTTTGTTTGTTTGTTTGTTTTTAAATAATGTATGTATGTCTTAAAATGATATTTGTTAATAATGGTTTATTTACATGAAAAAAAAATTACTTGATGGGTCTCTTAATTTAATGCTAGTTGTTACACAATAGTGTTTATTTTCGGCGAGATTAAGGAAATGCACATGAAAAACAGATTCAGTTGATTAAATTGTATTTTTCATTAAAGCTTAAACCTTTAATACACGTTAATTATCGCCATTAAGCCACAATCACAAATGTTATCGGACTATCATTTTCTTCCAAGTGAAACAAAGTCAACATTTCTCTTTGCCGAATCCATTCAATACACAATGATGCTTGATAAGAATCTATTTTCACACCTTATCGGATGCAAAATCAAATTAAAATACCCATTTTTCCCTAAATCCAATTCACTTCTCGGTATTTAGGACCTGAAAATGGAGGTCATTATAAATAACGGTTCTGCAGAGAACACTTTATTTAGCTTCAAAACTCCTGAACACATTTTAGCACATAAATTTCAGAGAAGAGGGTTTAATATCCAATTAATGAGTGTAACTGTATCACGTTAATCTAACTTGTCCAGATCAACTAGCAAGAAGTAGCGACATACAGATTCCTTGATCTGCCAAGCGACTCGATCAGAAATTGACCCGACGTGTCCCGAGAGAAATAAAACAATCTCCTTCGGATCGGAACGGACCGATCAGAATAAGGACCGAATTTCGAGCGAGTCACAGCAATCAATGTTTCTGGTAAACTTAGGCTGCTTTGAGCGAAAATTTAAACATTTTTTTTTTCTTATTTGATTATGGTACAATGAGACAATATATTGAATTCAAAAGGAAAGGGATTTGTACTGAAGTTGCAGTTTTGTTTTTAGAGCGAGACGTTTGACGTTTAAGGATAGAATTCACGGCTGACTTCCTGTGAAACAATATTTCACGAGTCGTATCATTTTATGGTCCATGGTCTGTGGATACGACGTTCATTTAACTTTGTGGTTTTTTTTCCTTTATAGCACACAAAAAGATGGAAAAAAGAAGGAAGGGGGAAAGAAATCGACACTGGTTTTGATAGCGAAATCAGATAAAGTGAAGAACCCAGCGTGCCTATCATAAACTGAAAAGTATTATTTCGTGTAAAATGCATGTCTATTACTTGAAGCAAGAAGGACTCCATTTTCAAAAACCAGACACCCTAGAAGAATTATCGTTCAATATTACAGCAACAACAAAGTCTGGATTGGGAATAACATATAAGAACGTATACATGCATGTATATGAAACGGTCATAATTATATATGAATTAAAAGTTTGACTGATAAGAACAAAACTCATCTCCTGGGCATCTAAATCTAATCATTGATCATAAATTTAAGGACATCGCTTTTCCTATCCCCCTTTTAGAACCAATTCGTAGTTGGTTTTTTATTGTTCCTTGTTTTGGTTGGGGTGCGCATCAAACGTTGCGAAGAGCTATGAATTAAACCACGATACTAACCAAGTATTTACATAGAAAACACAATAAAGACATTATGAACATAGGACCCTCTTTCTGTAAATTGCTTCACCCTTAGATACAAGGCAGGGATTGTAGCCGGACAAAAAATGAATACTCGTTCTTTTTCGTCAGGATTAATTGTACAATTCTTTCAGCAATAGGAAACTGGACCATTGGAAGAAAATGCAATGCCCACCAAAGCATGTTACATTACAAATCTTATTTCATATGACGTCATATGATGCCTTCATTCCAACAAATCAACATGTATATTTGCAAAGAGGGGAAATGTGTTTATTTATCCATGCATGTAAATATGTGACGATATATTCTAAAATAAAATCTTCTAATATACATCCCATTTTTTTTCTTTTTGTATCGGTATTTTACCATAGTGTTACAAATGCAGAGTAAACATTTATCAATTTAAAAAAAAAAAGGAATCATCTGTGCATGTGATACTTTCATATTACAACAATAATAACGTGCAAAAGCAATGTTTTCAACAACGATTAAGAACTATAACAAGACATAAAAATTTTGTGTTATTTGGAAGTAATTAACCTTAAGTACGTTCGATACCTCCAATGATAATACCAATTGTTTTTGTCAGCAAGAGATGCATGTCGGGTCAGCAGTATAAAATATAGCTGATGATGTACAGCGATGATATTTTGATCGGGGAGACGCCCCTAATAACATTTACCCCCGATACTAAACAAACGTTTTGTCGTCAAATCAAACAAGTCTCCCATGCTATTGTTTGTTAATCAATCAATTCTCAAGTAATCCTGTCGTTAGTTGTATGTGCAAGAAAACATCACAGGTCAGGATTTCAGTATGCTTTCGTTTAGAACGTTAGCTCAACAGCCAATATTTACTTTCTCTGCCTATTCAAACCCGATCAGAAGACAGCGATTTGTCGTGGAATGTGCGCCCTATCCAAGTCAGAGAGCCATTGCCTTCTGTTTGAGGTTGAAGCTTGCTGGAGGTTTTTGTTTTGGTAAGGTGATGTATTGTCTTCGTAGTTCAAACAGATAACGAGCTGTCATTGTGTAGACAAGAAGTCTTACTAAAGTGACGATGAGAACACTTAAGCGGAAGAAGAAAATCCGTCATTTTGGGTGACGCTATTTACCCAAAAAATTGAACTCTCAAACTTTTCTTCAAACAAACCAATTTGTGGTGCACTTTTATGGTAGGGAATTAATGCGTCAACGAATAACTCACCTAATGCTATCACCTCTTATATATAAACAAAACAAAACAAAAATGAAATATGATACAACTTCTTGAGAACAATGCAAAATTAATTAATTGACTTTTGAACAACAATGGCTTTTTTGTTGGAGACGTTTCAATATATTGAGTACATATGTAGTTGAAAGTTAAAAAAAAATATAGTTATACCATTTGCACTCTGTGATTCTTAATGTGCATCAGGGTCATCAAGTAAAGGAGAATCAAAGGTCATTGAAATAGATCAGAGCTTTACCATTTACGTTAGCCTGATGATCTAAACTCAATTTTGCCCGACACTTTCGATAGTTAAAAGTACAGTCCTCTATTCCCACAAACTCCCCTGGCTCCATGAAACATCTTAAGTTTTAAGTGAGTGAGAGGGCAAATAATAAAAATAAAACTGCTAGTCAACCTAGCATCATCAAACTGCTGTTGTCTGCAAATTGAGAGGTTCAGTTAACAAGTATTAAATATTTTACATGTGATTGAAATTTTGACATAAGTCTAAGTCTGTTTCATTACCCTTGGGCCTGGCACCTGTGCTGATCCACAGCAAGCTTCCCGAAACATGTTTGTAGTCTTATTGCCATTCATCAAATGTGTAATATAAAAGGGCTTTAATATTTAAATGAGTAACTTCTTTTTCATAGATAACATTTTTCACTGTCCACTTAATTTAAACTAAACTTTCAAAAGCTTATAAATTTAACACGAGTTTTGCCCACTGTAAACTGGTGGTCTGTCATACCACTAGTTTCCAAAGAGGTTGATGTCGGTTAGTAATGTTCTTGCACATGTTTTTATGAAAAGAAAATATGTATAAAAAAAAAACAAAACAAACCAAACAAACAAACAAAATGTTTTTATCTCTGTATGCCAAATTTAATGATAATCAGAAAGACCAATCATTTCAAAGACCTTTCTAGAATCGACCTTGATTTTTTTCCAGGGAATTGTAGATATTGTAATTAAGAAAAGCATGGGCAAGTTTCTGTATAGTTTTGTTAATGCTTTCATGTGATTAATTATTGTTCATCTTAATTTCTTTAGAATATATTCAATTCGGAATGTATATACTCGTATACACGTATATCTCTAGAAATGACTTAATACCTATACCCATGTACCTGAATGTACCTGAATCTGCTTTGCAGCATATATTTCATATGATAAACTAGATCTGTAATTAAACATGTAATCGTAGAAGTCAGTTGGTCTTATGTTGCTTTATGATAACTGTATATCCAATACATTTGATACACTCTATGACATCGATAAATTTTCAAAAGCGCTAAGTCGTAACAAGCCTTGTTAGTTTCATGGGATTCAAAATGCTAAATAATCATTAAATTACTCGGTAGTGTGAGATTAAAATAACCAAAGGAGTCTTCTTTGATACAAGCCTTTAAATTTACCGTAAGATATTTTGATATGCAAATTCAAGTATACATCAATTCTAGTTTGTAACGAGGAGGCAAAATAAACATTGTATAAATCACTTCAAAGTTACTACATCTTTAAGGATCTTAAAGGGCAATTATCTGGGTCGCAATCATAAGAAATGTGTTTATTTATAAATTCAATTTTTTACTGGTCCATAAAATCATATCATCTTGATCGTACGTCGGTTAATCAAGAATAGAGAGGTATTGTGTATAACACAAAATCAAATAAACGTTGTATATCATTCTCAATTCATGTTTTATTATATGTATAAAATACTATTAACTTTAAACGTAACATTTACGTCAAGTGACTTTGAAAATTTTGTATTTGCATCTAAAACATGATAGTAAAGGGAAAAAAAACAGTAAACAAGCAACAAGCAGTTCATGAATACTAGAGGTGTTTTGCATCTCTGCATGTGACTTATCTTTGCAATATCTAAAAGAGAAGCCTGGCTGATTTGGATGATCTGTAAAATGATCATGAAGGGAATTCCCCTTTACCATTTATTTCAATGGGTTTTATTTCCTTGTTTGAGCATGATTTTTCGCTGTTGATATCAAATAAATACTTTTATTTTTATTAAGTGGGTTTTTTTAGCGAATTAAACGATTATGTCACACGATAAATTAACGACGGCACCTTCATTATCGGGGGAAAAAAATGTAATCTTAATGTGACGAAAACCCTAGTGTGTTTTCTGTACACGTTATCTACTAAAGGATGATAGAGAAATTAAAAAAAAGCCTTGTGTGTTTCACGTTGAAACATGCATCGTACATTAAAATAAAATGATATGACATAATTTGTTTGTATTGAACAGAGTGTTCTGATACCATCAGCACAATATAATTTAAAGGTCTCGACTATTTTTTTTTTCCTTTTGCAAAATATTTGATTTTTTTAACTTCTAGAATGAACTGAATGTTATAATGCATTTATTGAGAAGGAACCAACTAATAGTATCCTATATCTTTGCAGAAAGATTATCTACAATGTAAGTTGTTGAAAGTGTTAAACAATATCCACACTGGATTCGGCAATAATTATTTTTTTTAAAAAGGATAACATGAAGCATCTTACAAAATCAGTGGTTTCATCAGTCCCTTAAATTATACAATGTATTGAGTCTTGTACGCCAGCTCTGTACGCTTAGTTGACAGTTAGTATGGAAGTAAAGGGGTAAAGTACTCTAACAACTAGATTTATTTTGAAGATGAATTGAAAACATAAGAACATTTTTTTGAGTCAAAGCAGGGACCTATATACTAAGTCAAAACAACATATTTCAGTGAATAAACATAGTATTTCTAATATAACAGATGTGCCCTAGCGTACTTGGTTCACTCGTAAATCAATGTCGATTTTCCGCGATCCTAGATTATAACACCCACGAGTTTACCATGTCTCGTCTAGTCACGTTAGCGAGACTTTGTAACCTTGTTCTGCCGGGCCTGCTTCGTTTCTGTATTGTCCGGCCCAATACTTACAAATTAAATCATTACTTGGAATCTACAGCTATTGTGCGCGACGTGACTTTTATTTCCCAAAAGGAAAGTATCTGCAAGAAATGTCGATTTCTTTTTACACGAATCGTCCATTGTATTCCAACAGAAAATAGCCACTTTAACGTTGCTTCTTTTATTCCGCTCCGAGCCTGACCGTTCAATATCAACAATTGAGTCTTTAATTCAATTAATCCCCTCTCCACTCTCCCGATGAAGATGCTGGTATTTCATTGGCATCTGTCCACTATACGGGGAGATTAAATCAACGTCCAAGTCCTCCCATCTCATCATTCCGAGCTTGATTTGATCGAGCGAGAAAAAACTGTACTTCCTGAGCTGTTACGTTTATTCTATCGCCATATATTTTCTTATTTTCTCACTAAACATTCTTTAAGTTCTAAGTTTATATTCATTTTCAATGTTTTTAATTTTTTTTCTTTAACTTTATTCTCTACCATTGTATAAGTTTTTTTTTTTATCTTAATGGCAAATATTAAAAACAAATTTTCATATTTCAATCTGATTTCGAAGGACAGGAATGCATATAAGGATTCACTAAAGAATTTCTGCAAAATCTCTGAAAAGCGGAAGTAAAGACGGAATTAATGAATCCGTGAAATAATAGCAAGTTCGATTACGTTGGATTCAAACACCCCCACATGTCTTTTACGTGAACATCTCAAAGTAAAAAGATAATTTCTTATTATCAATTATTTAAATTTAATGGCAAATAAATTGCAACATGAAAAAATAACGAGGAAATAGTATTATTTCCACCATTTTGCAAGCATCTCAAGTTTTTTCAATAGAATGTCGCGGTTTGTCTACCATAGCAGTGCATTTCAATTTTTTCCCTTTGGATCTTTTTGCAAAAAAATATTATGTAATAAGTTCCGCATATAATCAAAAGAAACGCTTAAATTGAATTTTATATCAATTAAAACCAAAACCATTAACAATAGAATACAGCCAAAATTGGAATTTTATTGTTGTGACATGTGTATAGCGACAAATTACTTAGTACAAATTAGATTGAATCACGTGTCTAGCCACGTGTGAACATAATGGCGAGCATGCCTTAAGCAATATTAATTTCTTAACTATACAACAAACTATGAATTCATTAAGACACAACAGTCAAAATAAAACTATTTTGGCATCTTCAGATGTACATGTATTTAAACATGAAAATGTACATCAAATGATACTGCTCTACTTTTTCTGTTCAATGTCATTCTCTTGGATGGATGCTAAAACATTTTCCTTGTGGCGTGAAATTCAGCCCCCGATGTGAATCTCCAGTATAAGGATGCTTATACCATTCTTGTTTGAGCATTTAGTCAATGGCCGCTTTCTCCAGATGCAGTCACGGATTCTCTCTTGTTTAAGCGTTGTCAAGATCGCATTTGTTCGATATAAGCGTTGTCATGGATTTTTTAGCTCACCTGAGCCGAAGGCTAAAGTGAATTTTTCTGATCTGGTCTGTCGTCGTTGTCGTAAAATTTTTACAATTCCAACTTCTTCTGCAGAACTACTGGGTCAGTTTCAACAAAACGTAGTATGAAGTATCCTTGGGTAAAGGGGATTCAAGTTTGTTCAAATGAAGGGCCACGTCCTCTTACAAGGGGAGCTAATTAAGAGAAAGTAAAAAATGGGTGGCGTCATTTAAAAATTTTCTTCTCAAGTACCACTGGCCAGAAATGATGAAACTTATGTAAAAGTTTTCTGACATAATGTAGATTCAATTTTGTTCAAATCATGACCCCTGGGGGTAGGTTGGGGCCACAATGGGCGATCAAAGTTTTACATAGGAAAAATAGGAAAATTCTTTTAAAATCTTCTTCTCAAGAACAGCAAAGCTATGATTGGTCATGTTTATATGGAAGCATCTTTAGGTAGTGTAAATCATAACGCCCAGGGTAAGGGTGGGGTCACAATAGAAAACAAAGTTTTACATAGGATCATATAGGAAAAATCTTTCAAAATCTTCTTTTCAAGAAAAGCAAAGCTATGACTAATCATATTTATATGGAAGCATCCTAAAGTATTGTAGATTCAAATTTGTTCAAATCGTGACTCCCCAGGTGTAGGGAGGGGCCACAATGGGTGATCAAAATTTTACATAAGAAAACATAGGAAAAAATTTTCTTCTCTAGAACAGCAAAGCCATGATTAATTATATTAATATGGAAGCATACTCAGGTAGGGTTGTTTCAAATTTGTTCAAATCATGACTCCCGGGGAAGGGTAGAGCCACAATAGGTGATCAAACTTTTACATTGAAATATATAGAAAATATCTTTAAAAATTTTCTCCCCAAAAAACAGCAAATCCATGATTAGTCATATTAATTTAGAAGCATCCTCAGGAAGTGTAGATTCTAGTTTGTTCAAATCATGTTCTTTGTTCAAATCATGTTCCCCGGAGGTAGGGTGGGTTCCTAAATCTTGAAAAATCTTCTAAAGCCATTATTAGTGAAAGAAATATGGAAGTATCCTCAGTTAGTGTAGATTAAAGTGTGAACAAATCACGCCCCCCGCCCTTTTCCCCAGGGGAGTGTATTAACGATGATTATAGATTTAATCTTTTCAATACTGAACTGATTTCTGCTTTTTCCTAGCCAGTGTGGTCAGGTGAGCGATGTGACCCATGGGACTCTAGTTTTATTGTCAAGGGGCGCCTATCTTGTTTGAAGTGTGAGGATCTCTTATCTAACTTGATATTTAAAACAATCAATGAACGGACTTTTTTTTCTTTTTGTGAGCTTTCACTTACTGCTTACCATTATCTGTGATGTATTTCAGCATTCGGGCCGCTTAGTCTTTCAATTAAGGAATGCTTATTCGCTAGTATGAGCGTTCAATCAGGGAGTATCCTCAAGCTGAGTTTTATTTTAATCCTGAAATAAAACTTATATATATTTACAAATTAAAAAAAAATTATTAATTAATACGTCTAGCAGTACATTGTGACACATTTTTGACCCATTTTTAACAGATAGCATGAAGGTTTTTCCAAGGTGTGCTCCGTATTAAATGTCTGAGGTGCAAACCAGCTAATTATTCTTCTATTCTTCAGCTTTTAATTATTACAGATACACGTTAGAATTACTTCAGACCATCCCTGACTTGTGTCAAATAAATTTCCGTCGCCAACCTACTTAATAGAGCCGACGTTTAGCTATGTTACACTGCCCAAGAAATAACTTCATCATTCCATGGATAACGTGTGTGTCAATCTCTGATATACTGTAGTGTAAATTTCAAAGAAAAAAATATCTGAGATAAATGATGCACATTTGTTAGTTTAAAATATATAACTCATTTTTTTTTTTTGTATCTTTTGAGGAGAATTTGGCCACATGTAGAGTGGTTGTTGCTCTGAGTTGCTACCATTAAACGCAATTGCTTCAACATTCAAAAAAAAAAAAGAATTAATAAAACATGAAAAAAAGAAAGCTAAACAGAAGAAATAAAAGCATTTTTCTTTGTATATATAGGCGATAAATATGTTTTCCTATCTTTTTTATGCCTCCGTAATCAAAGATTCGAGAGCATATATTTTTTGCTCTCTCCGTCAGTCTAGCTGTCTGTCTGTTTTTCTGCAAAAGCATAATGTTAGATTGAATGGAGCTAGGGCTTTCATATTTTACATCTGTATTTCTTATGGCAAAACCTTTCATTGGGTACCAAAATATTTGACCTCTTGACCTTGACCTTGGCGTTTGATCCACTTTTGCAAAATTGTACCAAACATTAATACTGGCCATGACTTTTGAACAGTTAGTGCTAGGGCTTTCATATTTTACATGTGTATTCCTCGTGACAAGACCTTCCCTTGACTTTTGACCTCCTGACTTTGACTTGGAGTTTGACCTTCTTTTGAAAAAAAAATATAACCTTGGTCGTAACTTTTGAACGGTTGTTCCTAGGGCTTTCGTAATTCGCATATGTATTTCTTGTGACAAGACTTTCCCTTGGGTATCAACATTTTTGACCTCTTGACCTTGAACTTGAAGTTTGACCTGTTTTTGAAAAATTAATGTCTTGACCATGATTTCTGAATGGATGCTTTCATTTCACATGTATACTCCCTGTGACCAGACTTTTCTCTAAGTACCAAGAATTTTTACCTCTTGACCTTGACTTTGGAGTTTGACTTGCACTTGAGAAACTTTAACCTTGACAATAAGTTGTTATACGGGGACATCAGTATTTAACAAACACATTTATTAATTTTTTATGCGGCTGTGATCTACATCTAAATTTACAATGTACTTTGTAAATTGACTGTAAACTCATTCTATGGATGAGAATCATTTCCCCCCACTTTATGTATTTGAGTTACATGGATAATCAAGTAAATATGCTAAACTGTAACAGTAAATAGTAAAGGTTAAATTATTTTAAAAAAACAAAATTTATATGTATGTATTTTAAGAATATCTAATTTCTAAAGGGTTTCAGTTCAGTTCAGTTCTTTATTCCGTGGGACGTACATCCCATAAGCCAAAGGGATTAGGATAGAAGGCACACAACTCATTGGATGAAAACCCTTTCCCCACAATCATAAAACGAGAGATTCTTTTTCTAATTTTTCAACAAGTTTACTGCTATAGTAAATCTTTTCTGGACACTAAAATTTACCTGTCAAAAAAGCTAAATATTCTCCAGCTTCTGGGGGGTCCCCCCCCCCCCCCCCCGTAGTAGATCTAGAAATTATAAAATTTCTGGATGAAATCAGCATTTTACATGTTGAAATTCATTTTAAAATTTCCTTTTCCGGAGACACTCAAAGTTAGCTGTCATTTATAAGACCCCCCCCCCTGGAGCACGGAACTATTTGGGGCCTCAAGAAGACCCCAAACTCCCTGTCATTATTTGCTTCCACATCAAACACCCCCTAGCCACGCTCCTGAACATGTACATGTAGCATGGCACGGTTAAAAAAAGACAAAATTTGCACAATTATCGTTTCACAAAGTTGACTGCAGAGTCAATTGATATTAAGATTGTAATCATGATGTTTCATTCTTCCACAGTCTCAGATTCACAGTTTCAATCAAGAACTTCTTTAATTGGCCAATATTTTCAATTTGAGGATACAGTAAAGGACAGTATACTGTGAAATAATTGTTGTTGACAACTTTACATTTTGACTGAGTGTATGTGTTTGTAATTTTGAGAACCCCATATTTTATCGAATTGTAATTTTTGTGCGATGTATCCATTTGCATTGGTACCCACGAGAAGGTCTTGTCACAAGGAATACACATGTAAAGTATGAGAGCCCTAGCTCCAACCGTCCAAAAGCTATGACCAAGGTTAGAGTTTGTAAAATTTTGCAAAAGTGGGTCAAACTTCAAGGTTAAGAGATCAAAAATATTGGTACCCAAGGAAAGGTCTTGTCACAAGGAATACACAAGAAAAAGGGTGAAGATAACGAACAGTGAAATCTGAAAGCCATATCTCAAACAAAAAAGTTATTGGCAAGGTTGAAGTTCTTTCAGACAAACAGACATATAGATAAACGGACAGATAGACAGCTAAACAGACGGACGGACAGAGCAAAAACTATATGCCCCTTTTCTTCGATTACGGGGACATAAAAATACAACCTTCAATCAACGGTGATATAGCTAGGCCTATTGATTCAAATTGTAAAAATATTCCGGGATTTTTTTTCCTTTCATATTAAATCAAGAATTATATTGCACATTTCATTCCGATTATATTATTATTGTATTATTTTAAATGAATCTATGCAAATAAATACGTACCTTATGCACTGCATTTCATTTCCGAATTTTGCATTGCATTTCCGACATTTTTTGTTTTCATTTTCGACATTTATTTATTTATTTATTTATTTATTTTTACATTTCTGGAATATTTGGAGGGTACCTTTCCGACAATTTAATATTAACTTATATAGATAGAAATAGAATTTTAACACTATATACATGTGAATATTACTTTTATTTTAAAGAACATTTTCCGAATAAGAACATTACAATTATGCAGCATCAAGTCGAGTTAAAAGTAAAAGAGATGAGCGAAAGTTCACAGCACTTACATGTGCTCCATGGTATTAAATCTTCATTTATTTCTTTAAAAGCTAAGCAAAACTTATTACTCGGATATCAAAGATTTATTTTAAATGTACTATATGATAAATGTCGGGGATGAAAACTTTAAAATGTTGGAAATGAAAACTACAAAATGTCGGAAATGAAAAGTTCAATATTTTAAAAAAAAATTCCGGAAATGAAATACTAGCATGTATGGCGGGTTGATAGGGTCACTCGCTTTTTCCTCAGGGCAAAGAAGCGAATCGTGAGGGAGACAACTAGAGGGAGTAGGAATTGAAGATCAGTATCGAGGAGGACGAAACGTAGACAAGACGAGAAAGCAAAGAGATCAAGTCCTGGAAAGTCCTGGGGACATTAGGAAACCTCGACAACGAAGCGAAGTTGATGTCAATCTTCCATTTTCTCACTCTCTCTGGTGCCTTTCGCGTTGTAGCTATAACTCCTCTACTTTGTAGCCTTCACTACTTTGTTACTACTCCCTCGTTTTCTCGCCTTTGCGTTCTAGCTCTCTCCCATTAGTACCCTTGCCTTCTCTCCCCTCGTCCTTGGAACAAGCAAGAGAATGGTCCTCTCAGTACAATTATTTTATTTTGCCTGTATTTTTCAATTTTGTTTGAAAAAGGGTGCCGTCTGAATTTGTCTATGTTTGGATGAATTACAAAGTTAAGTAGACAAACTTAAACATCTATTAGAATGTTAGGCATGTGCAGGTTATATGCAACGTGGAAAGTACTGATCTCCTCCAAATAAAAAAAAAATAGAGAAGGCAGAGAGGGAAGACCGGTGTGGATTATGTTTCTGGTATCCCTCGAACCAAATCAAAACAAGAAAAACAAACCAAAAAATAAAAACAAACAAACAAAAATAAAAGAACAGTGTTTTATGGTGTTGTTTTTTTCTCCACATCGGTCTCAGGCAAACAATTTGGTTCTTAGGTCTGACAAAGCTCATTTTGCCCTCGAACCCAGTCAAAAATTAAATAATATTACATAGTTATTTCCATATCATATATCATATACCCCAGTGACCTCATAGCACGAGAACCGAAGGCCCGAGGGCTGGTATGACATACGATACGGGTTTTAGTCTGTGATATTCTTTATATTAATCTCTATGACAAGTATTCCATTAATCCTCCGGAGATGAACTGAAAAAAAAAGAACTGAAAGAGGGGCTTGTTAAATGTACTAATATTTAAACTGCTCCTTAGTTTTAACATACTGTATACAGGGAAATATTTGCCCCTTCCGCCTTACTCACAGGTGGGCAAATTTAAAACAGAGCGAATTAAAAAAAAACAGTATAATTTCTTAAATAGAATTATGACTAGGCGAATTGAAAATGGGGCAAAATTGTTTGCAAGTGTGAAAGGGCGGAAATAACACTAGGCGAAAATAACCCTGTATACAGTATATGTATTAGATTTATTACTTAGGTGCAGAGTGCCGCATCAAAATAAATCCTTATTGAAACGTTTTCTTGCAATCGGAATTGTTTCATGATAAATTGATAGGATTCTAAAGATCTGTTTTATGACTCTGATCTGCAGTGTAAAGCTAACAATGTTTAAGTAGAGCATAATGTATACTTAATTATTAACGGGTTTCTAATGGCTTTTTGTGAATTATCTTTCTGTCTCGTTGTCTCTCAAAGGGTAAAGATTAATTGAAGAAATGTATATTCAAAAACAATTAATATGAATAAGTGATACCCAATCGAATTTAATTAATGCATGAATTAATAAATACCTATCTTAAGTGTTTAGAGATGTTTCTTGCAATTTGATTGAAATGGAAAATAAGACATGTAACTTCAAAGAATTTTATCTGATCTAACATAATTCGCTACAGTAATATCGTAAGAAGCATCGCAATCAGATAAAGTTTATAGATAATAATCATTTGAATTATTAAAAAGTAGAGAGAGTTTGTCTTAATGCTGATCTTTCATTTTTAAAGTTTTTGTATTGTACTTTAAGGTGAGAAAAAGTGGGCCACTTGTATTATTTTTTAAGAGGTTTACTCAAACGTATATGCGTTACATGCTAGTCTTACAAACTACGCAGAATCATTTACAAATATTGATAAAATAATATGTTCTTGACAATTTATTGTGGAAAATAGTTAATATGGTACATTGTTAAGCTTATCTATACAGAAAAATAATATTCATTTTCAACATGTTAAAAATGAAAACGTCATTATACATCAGAGGGAACATCTCTTGAGATTCATCGAGTCATAGATCGTGATGGCTCAATTTTTATGTCCCTTTAATGGCGGAAATCATGATAAATATTAACTATCTCGATTGTTAAGGCTTAGATCATATCCATTCCTTGGTAATTTTATTAAGTTGCACCCTGGTGCATTTCTTGTTAATTATACTGCGATCCCAGTATGGCTTTGAGCATCTATTGAGTGATTGAAAATGCACATGACTTGAAATGTTGCAGTCTTTTGAAATACAAGGATGGTCTAACCTTGAATTCCTGTCGATGATCATGTCAATGCATGTTCAATAAAGTTACATACCCTTAAACCCTTTCCGGTCAATCAAAGTATTTAAAGTAACGTAAAATTGTTCAAAGGTTTTTCCGTCCACTACTCATGTAAATATCTTAACCGATTCGTTCTTTTTAGCAAATTATGGAGGAAAACAAAATCTTTCATTTTTTTTAAAATCAACTTTAAAGGTCTGAATAAAAAAAAAAATGGTGAGAGGTTCCAGATCAATACGGTACAGTTTGGTACTTGAATTTGTAAATACGAGAATATGTTTCATTTGTAGCTGACCTCAAGGATGTTCTAACTATTTGTTTAAAACATTAAAGGATATGTCGACTTATCAGTGTTTGATATTATGCATACTAATGCAGAAGTCATCAGTGTGTGTAATTTTGGAAACCATTTTGCAGTTTAAATTTAACATTTCACTGTTGCATCCGTCCTACTTTTCCAAACAAATGAAAAAAGCACCTTTGATAGATAGTTAAAGAAAAAAAAACTTCCTTTATCTTAAAAATATCTTCCTTAAAAAATCAAAAACTGACACTTTTATAACTTGAGATAATTACAGATAAAATGAATTCCATTACGGAAATTAAAATTCTCTAGACTGCATGGGCGTACATTATACCTTTACTATAATATAAAGCTTTGCTGGTATAAAACGCTACATCATCTATCCGGACATCTTAGAAAGTACTTTTCTGCTTTCCCCGCTATTACGTTTAGTATATGTGTGTAGCCTTACTTACACGGCAGTTTGTTTCATACTAATATAACGATCTCAAGAAAACATTAAGTACAAGAGGCCAAATGAATTTAATATACGTTATATGTATTTTGAATAAATGAAACCATTTTTGTCTGATTTTTCAGTAAGTTTTGAGAAATATCGTATACCAACCGCTAGATGTTATCTTTTCTTATTACATGAACAGAAAATGAAGTTTGTATGCATATATGAATTCATATGTTTTGGTATAGAAAATAAATTTTGGTACGGGGATTAACCATGAAATCCATGCCGACTGAATTTCCGGGTTTAAATATGGAGGCAATTCACGTGTTGTAATTTTGCACATGAAAGCTCAAATTCATACTAAAGTCTGATTAATATGTTTTCAGCTTGTATCTTCTCTAAATGACTTACCCAATGATATTTCTAACAGATTAACGAATATCTGAAAATGATTGAATCTTAATTGCACCTTAAATAATTTCTTAAAACTGGTTCATTGCTTGTGAATCAAAAGCATTTTTGGTAGAGAAGGATTTCAGTGAATAACAGATTTAAACTTTTGCAAAATAAACGAAACACCTTTTTATATACATAAACCATTACATTTCAATTTGATCTAAGCTTACTGGGGTTTACTCATCAGAGCTAGACAGTAAGTGGTATCTGTTCTAACGCAGTTCTAAAATTTCTCATTTTTAGCCCCCGAAGATTGCTCGCTTTTTTCTGTCTTTTCTGTCCGCGAGAATTTTATCCTTACTTGGCATAAACTTTTGAATTGTAGGAGGTAAACTATTTAGAATTGGCATGTATATTGCAACTATTACTGCCCTTTCAAAGGTGCCCATATCAAAGACCCTGCATAGTCTGTCTGTCTGTCAGTACCAACTACCTGCTCTATTTCGGGATTACTTCATCTAGAATTCATGTTTACCCATTCGAGGTGACATTTAAAATAAAACAAATTCTTTGTGTGTTTGGGCTTGGAATAGGATTGAAAGCAAAAGCACTGGACAGTCGTTAAAATCCGGGCAAAATACAGCGATGATACAGGACCACACATATGGGTAAAAAATCACCAAGCACCAAAAGATAAGTATTTTTCATGCTGACAATTCATCTGAAATGTAAGTTCTTATTGTCATTATTAATTGTAAATACGAAATAGCCATCTTGCTAATACATGTAATAGTTGCAAAACCAAATAATGTAAGTAGCTCACAATTTTAAGGTGATGGGTGGGACTTCTAACGTTAAATAGCAAATACATATATAAATTTCATAATTAATCCCATGAATATACTGTCCAGAAAATAGAGTTCCTTTCAATTTTTGGCAACGTTCGAGGGCATTTGTGTTAAACAAATACGTTGTTTGCCCCTAAATTCTGCACAAATGGAATTTCCTTTATTCTAGTGACGAATTTTAGGGGGAACGCTCTGTCCAAAAATGAATATATAACAGGAAAACATTAAACTCTATATAATATTGGTTTAATAATGTGGATAATTTTGTTCAGCTAACTTTTTATTTGTATGTAGTAAACATAGCCCCCCCCCCCCCCAAAAAAAAAAAAAAAAACTTTGAATGACTTTTATCCCCCCCCCCCCTCCTCCTCGACTGAAAATCCACCTTTTGAAAATTTGTTCGTTTGAAATTTTAAAATATTTAAGTCTGTCTTCAATAAAATGAAACCATTTTTTAAAACTCAAATGTTACATAAGCGTTTCAGCATTAATTTAATTTTTGAGGACATTAATGAATATTCTACTTTATTCTGAAATTGCACTTGTACATTGCAAATGATCCAGATTTGAGCAGGTGATGTTCCAGGTGAAAATTCATTGCAGTTCTTCTTAGATTACGTAATAACTTTTACTACTCTTGAAATATGAAATCTGCAGGAAAAACTTAATGGTTGACCATTTGAGCTGAATACTATGTTTAAAAATTATCTTTTAATGAATATACATGAAACAATTATTTTTTCTGAATTTCAATTGATAATTATTCAAGTCACAATCTACGACAAGATATACATAGGTTTGTTAAAGTTGTCACCGTCTGAGGCATGAATTTAACAGGTGCTGATTACAAATAAAATTAATATGTGTGCATCTAATTTGCACAGTGACAAAGTTTACACCTACGACCGCGTGGGAGAACATTCCTCCACCAAAATTAACTTATATATATAAAACTTTTCATTCTACATTAAGTGAACAAATACTTTTCTTATTTTCAAGTTACCGTAACTCATTAGAATACATGCATTCTTGACACAGTTCCAAACTTAAAATACAGAACTCTTGTTTTAAATGTTTGTGTGTCCCTTTTTTTTTTTAGACAAATAAATGTTCGTTATGGAATACTTGCGATTGACTTTGATTGCGAAGGATGAACATGTTGCTACAATTTTACCGAAAGAAAGTACGTCATGAATGCAGGGTCAATTTTACACAATTTGTACTGTCCGTTCTTTCTGTCTCTTCGGGTGACTACCTTTAAAGTGTTGGCTTCCGTAAACTCTGCAAAGGTTTTTTACATTTTTTTCGCACCAATTCTTTCTTTGGCTTAAATATGTGTTTTTTAATGCCAAATGTGTATTCTGAATTACTAGATTTTGTTGGTATTCCACTAAGTATATGTTAGTGATGTTGATTTGAAGGTCAGAACGTATCATTTCTATATTTGCAAAATTTTATTGGTCATATAAAGATATATAAAGATATTGAAAAATACACATAAAAATGAAATATATAATAAAACAAATATATAAAAAAATAATAATAAAAAATTTTGATCATAAGCACAACCGATGATCTAAATGTTTAATTAAATTTGAAAAATTCATTAATCTAAGATATATGTGGATAGCGTCTTTGAATGGATAATTGAATTCTGTTTAATAATACCAATGCATATAAATGCTTTTGCAACAATATAGGCAATCATTTTTGATACAATTTACTAACAATGATTTTAATCCTGGATAATTTGAAAGAGATCGAGAAAGAAAGAATGAAAACGAAAGCAATGTATATGTCAGAGAAACCAAAACATACAATAAGGCATTCTTTATGCTAAGAAGAATAATTAAATGTTAAATAACTGTTTTTATATATTACATAGCCCCGCTAATTATTTTATTAAAAAAAACCCATTAAACTTTTTTAATTCAATAGCGATTTTCTAAGAAAAATATCATATTCAATGGATTACAAATAAAATTTGAGGTGAAATGGGAATTTCTTAGAATTTGTATAGCATACAGTAATTAAAAAGTACGTAACCTTATTAGATATTAACATAAAATTTACATACGTCAGTGAAAGTATAGTTGTTATTTATGGTATAAATTTTAAATTTGTCATATTTAAATAAAATGTGTTTTGATACAAATAAAGAATGTTATAATAGAGCGAAATTCTGATTATGAGTATTTAATGTTGTGTAAATGCATATAGTTTACATATATTTGTTATCATGTGCTTATATACTCTGCATTTGTAATACGTCAATCAAAAAGGATGTTGGAATTTCTTTTGATACAATGTTAAGTTCAACAACATTTGACGCAAAATTGGCAGAACAAAAAATATTGCATTAGAATTGAAAATAGTAGATATATATTCTTAAAGAATGACAAATTTTTCAAACAAGCAATATTTCACCGTTGCTTCAAATTGACAAGAAGATTAAAACATGGTCCAATCAGAATGCAGGAAGTCTTCTCATACCCAGCACAAAATGGCACTGGTAAGTCACGTGGGACATTTTTGTCACGACTCTTCGAAAGAAGGAATTCTGAACTTGTCTCCTAAATAGCAAACGTGGAATCTTTGGCAGAAAGACCTTTAAAGGGTTTCATAAATCAAAGCAATGGAGGAACCATTTGTTTCCAAATATCTTGCTTCTAAAGATCAACAGAGGAAATCGGTGTTTGCATTCAAAAGCAAATTTCCTGTAAGCGTTTGAAATATAACATCTATTTACATTTCTGATAATGTTTATCAAAATATACCTTCAAATAACTATATAAGTGGTAATGTCAATAATATTTAATAATTTGATATTTATTGCACATCAATACTGCCTGCTTGCAAAGGGAAATATGAGACAACAGGATGATATTGTCAACCACATGTATGCCACTGTTTGCTTTCAATGGACACCACAACTGGTCGTATTACAGTCTGAGAAATGCGTCGTCATCCTTGCACGTATTGTTGTTACCTTTGTAATATGAGAGATAGAACTATCAATAAATTATAATTGTATTTAACTCAAGCATATGTGTCCAATGAAATGTTTTCTTTATGAAGTGTTAAAAATTAATCCGCATTAATATGTTTTTTGTTTTTTTTTGACTTCTGCAATAAAAATACACATGGAAAAAAAGTTTTGAAAAATCGAATATTGTCTGTTAGTTGCTAGGATCTGATAAATTTTGTTATGGAAGTTATTGTTTGAAGTTACACCCGGCCATAAATTCGTTCCTGTAAAGTTTATCTATTATTTTCATCTATAAACATCTACTGAGGTGGCTCGCCATGTTTGTTTGGAGTTAACGCGTTATGTGAGAAGTTTCGAAGCAATGCACCATTAAACAACTAATGAACCAAGCCATTAAAAGAATATCTATTCATAACAAAACTTTAATGAAAAAAGAACATAATCGTATCTACATAATCTTTATAGCCGTGAATATAACTCTTGGTAATAAAGGACAACGTTAAAAGATCCTCTGGAAAGAGGCGACCATTTTTTATTCTTCCATAATCAAATTTGTGAATAAAGACTTTAGTTTGTCAAATCGTCATATATGGTAAACATTGACTGTATATAACTTAGTAAGTTGAATTAAGCATATTTGTGATTTACTGCATTTTAATTTTCTTAACCTTTTATGGTTAATTATGTATGACCTTCAAAATGTTAAATTTTAATTTAGAATTCTTATATTAATGACTAAAAGGTTACGAAGTACAGTCAAAGTACATGCACCCTGTTTTTGTTGCATTCAAAGGGAAAAGGCCGATCCATGAAGTGCAGTGTCATACAAGTTCATTCTGGAAAAAATTGCCTTTCAATAACCATATGTCAAGTTTTTAAATATGTAACTATTAAGTCTAGTTCAAATTTTGAAATTTGAAAAAAAATAACAAAAACAAAACAAAACATTGATATGGTACACTGTAATATATCTGTAACTGACTATGATACTTGTTACAAATGTCTGTAAGTGTTGTAATTAGAAATTTTTTTAAAAACAAATCACCTTGTTACCTCTGTGTTTCTTTCTAATTACAAAGTTCGTTCTAAAATAATAAAATTAATAATAATAATAAAAACTTGGCAGGAACAATTTCAAAGTGAAATGCATCCGATACCCTACTTGAAAAATTAACGTAGAAGCTGGTATGATTTATGCCCAAAGAGAGAAAAAATCCTGTCCCCCCCAATTTTTTTTTGACAGAGACACTTGCCTTGTCAAGAAATATGAACAATTAAATTAACGCATCTCCCATTTATTTTGTCACAATATTACATAAACCTTGATGGATCATTTAAAAAGAATCTGAAGTTTTCATTTATTTTAGGCAAAGATGTTCAACATACCACAATTTCCTGGTAATTGCATCTCAAGTTTTGAAATATATTCAAAGTTGCTATCATTCGTCATTTTTAATGCAGACTAGACTACAAGTGTGCGGACATGTGAAACTTGGAGTGGGTGTGTTTACCAGCTCTTGACAGAATGTGTAGAATATTTATAAATAGCAAAGATTTACTGCCAATTTACGCCTGGCCTCCCTTTTTTAATTTCTCTTTCCCGTGGTTGCATGTGCTGAAGTCAATTGTACTTTAATGTGTCGCCTTGCACTGGTGTTAAATGTTCTATTCTAGAAAGATTATTTTCTTCGAAAAATAAAAGATAGCGCTTCAATTGTATTTTTTCTCTTGGATGTTTTTATTCCTCAAGTACCATCTATATATTTTTGTCGATATTAACATTTTTTGCAAGAACATCAAAATATGTTTACAACCCAAACTCAGTCAAGCATGGGTCTCAGCTCTTAAAAATTATGAATTTATGTTGCGTAAATGTCAAAAAGTTTATACTTTTGTTCAGTTTTGAGGAGTTTTACAAAAACCACACTGTGACTTATGTTTTCTAGACTCTACAGCAAGGAACTTCACCTATTGTTGGAAGCACAGAATGGGCTTTGATTAACTTAACAAAGATTTATTGAAATAGTGATGACTTGGTAAAAATCATCTAATAAAATGTTGTACAAAGTTTAGATGTATGACATACACATGTTTTGTTAACAGTTTCACATAATTAAAGGGAGAAGCTGCTGAGCTTCACTGTTGAGAATGATAGATCAAACCACATGTAATTCTTAAAAAAAAAAAAAAATTATTTTATTATTATTTTGTTTTTGTACAATTTTATGCTTCAAATGAATGTATGTGTTTGAAAAGACCAACTGCATTTAATTAGGGCAATGGCTAAAGAGTATAACAAAAAAATGTTTAATGCACTTAAGTTCAACGCTCTCTCCTTGAAAAATGCATTTATCCCTAAAACAATGAACTTTTTAAAAAAAATCTCCTTCCTTAATGCAACAAAAAGAAAAACCAGTGACAAATGTTGGTGTATGGACGCAATTTGAAATACACAATTATAACAATTTCTGTACAAAGACGATATGTCATATTAACAAAATAGTTTAGTTTTAATCAACACGTGGTTGGCAGAAATTATAAACATGATTAAGTGACCCACTTAAGTTCACGATCTGTGCCTTATTTTGTAGTATGAAATATTGTCCTGTCTTCGTAGCACTTTCTATAATTTTTATTTTTTTATTGCCTTTGTGTCAAATTTATCAAAACGTTATTTTTTAGGGCTGAAAACAGAACATACAAATATAGCAAAAGTAAATCAAATTTAATAGCTCTAAAAGCCTCATCGATGTTGGGTATTTTGTGGTAACTTTAACAATCCAAAATCACTAAAAATTCTGGCACTAAATAAAAACCAAATATTTCCTTTATAGAAAAATGCGTTCATCAAAATCTTAAAATGCAATAATCCTTGTAAATCTTTTATTTTCTTGCACATCACTGTAAAATGGAAGCTTTAAGATGCATAAGTTAAAGCTTCATGAGTAGAAATATCTATATACATCAACCCCCCCCCCCCAAATTCTTCTGAAAAAATACCAGACATAGACATCAAAACCGACTACATTTCATATAAATCTTTTGTTAAATACAGAGCAAAATTTACCTGAAAAAATAATCATCCTAACCATCATATCAGAATATCAACTCAAGATACATGTATAAACAAAATGTTAAGAAAACTATAGATTCAAAAGACAGATCATTTGAATAAAGAATTTTGATACAACAATTAAACATCTAAGCTTTAAAGCAGTTTAAAAGTTTTTTTAATTTTTAAAAAGTGGTGGAGATGAATTCTGGAAGTGAGTAAAAGTGTACACCTTTCTCTACGCCTAGCTTCATAAGACAACCCATACGTAGTGATGGATTACGTGAGACAACATAGTGTTACAAGGCATGTCGGTACCGCTCGTTCTAACAAACATGTCAAATGAAATAAATTTACCATTACACTCGCATTTATTTGTTTAAATCATTATAACATTATAGAAAATTAACATTCAATTTGATCTACAAATGAAAAAAATGTCTGGTCATCATTCATGCGATTCTAATGCGTACAAATTATGGACATGACATAATTTAGATTTCCACTTTCTGATGAATGATACTATGCAAAAAAAAAAAAAAAATGTGAAGAATGAACATACACATTTTTTTAAATATAGGAATGTGTTAAAATGGTGTAATGGTTACAATATTGCAATATCCACCCTAAACTTACTTGTTGGCAAGTTTATGACGATTTTGGAGATCGTTGCCAACTTACCAACCAAGACAAAAACTCATTCAATATTAACTTACAATCCTGTTTGCAAGTAATTAATACACCCGGAACATTTCAATCAAACGACCACAGCAGCCATCTTAATGATGTGTTTAATGGTGACACCTAAATAACATTAGATATCCGGTAACACAATAATACGGTTACCGGCACGGCATATATTTCATTCTATTGTTTAAGTATATGATATAAATAATGATGGAATCTTGTCGTAAAAGCAATTTCAGATAAAACACCTGCATAAGGTTGATTGAAACTGTCTATAAATTTAAAAACGGACCCATCTCGTGTAATGCAGCATTCTCTTATTTTTGGGGTTTTTGTTAAAACGTTTTTAGCGTCTTATATCACAATGACATGCCCAGACTTTTGTTATCCTTGTTAACATTTCTTATCCTCTTCGCCTTGGTCTTGCTTTGCTATGTTAATTACTCTACAATTGGTAAAACCATATCAGGGATTTTCATTCATAAATATGAAACTCTTACAATGACTTATTTCCATCATAAAAAGACAGCTTAACACGATGCTCTTGTTGCGATTTTTACTTTATATATTGCTTCTGTTGTCTGAGCTTTTTTTTGTGATAGAAGGCGCGCGTGTAATGTTTACGATATCGAATGGCTTTTATACGTATAGTATGTAAATTTGTTTTAGTATCATTCATGGAGAGCAATGGGGTCGTCTGCTGCATATATAACTGCTTGTTAATTCAAGTGTGGAAAATATTCTCACGGGGTTAGAATAAATAAGCATAATTTCAATGAATGTGATGGTGCGAAATCCATAACATACATTATATATATATCAAGACGTCTACAACTCACGCAAAGCAGGAAAAAAGGATTTTTAAAAGTGAGCTCATTCTCTAACAAAACATTGCACTGTTTGACAAGGACTACAATAAAAAGTCAATGTCTGAAAACTTGACATGTTTAATTTTCTAGTGAGGGTTTTGAATCAGATAGTCCCTAAATTAATTGCTTGATGTGACTTTATGCAGGTATAATTAAGAGCATTTAAACAATTGTTTGAATTGTATTTTAATTGTGAAAATAAAATGTGACTATCTAACCTGGAGACAAATATGATCTACAAGATACTTGGCTGTTTTAATTTAAAGTATTGCTTAGAAATTCCATCCACATCTGATAGAATGTATGAAGTTATGCTCTTTCAAATACTGAAGACCTTTAGGTATTTTATATTTCTAAACAGATACCCCCTGATTGCTCTAAACACGGGTATAAATATATTTGTTTCATCTATAATTGTAATAATCATGTCTGATCAAATCTGAAAGACTGAAAAATCCACACTTTCACCTACAGGGTCTGAATTCAAATGCAAAATATGTTTCATATTGACCATCTTTCAACTGTTTTCTAGGGAATAACTCAAACAGCCATGCTATAGTATTTTCTACTTTATCATTTTTCTCTGTTCTTTTTCTGCTTACCATTTTTGACTAAGAATCAGTCAATATTGTAAAGGCCATGACAAGTATGATTTTGGTTAAGTTATAAAAAGAAGAAGAACTTGTGAATTGCAAAATACCTTGCAGAGAAACCTTCTCAAAGGCACCAGAATAATGAATCATCCACCACAATTTTATTATTTACAAACAATTGTGACACAAATGATGCAAAGTCTACAGATTAGGTAAAGTCTGGCCGTCGTTTAGCTCTCTGGATAAGAGTAAAATGACTTAATAGCTAGTTATTACATCAGAGAAGCTATTGTCACACAAAGCCCAGAGCAACTTCTTCTGTTGCATAAATCAGAATTACCAACCACAGAACGCGCAACTAAACATGGAAGCTGCGTTTTACAAACCGCCCCAAGATCAACATTAAGTTCTAATTTCACTTATTCGTGTTAAGTGCCATCTAAGAAATATTTAATGAATGACAAGTCGGACTTAGATTGTGGCAGATGGGAGGCTTTAAGTATTTTCTCAATTTTCCCCTTTCGTTGGCATCGATGTAAGAGATAAATTAGTTGACAAGGACTCGATACTGAATTGCCCCTATAGGCCGTGTGAAATTGCAAACAAGTCCTCAAATCGCTTAACACATCCTTAATTCTATGTGACACGAAGTAATTATGTTATGAAGTTTTACAGAAAATCAAGGGAACTGATATAATTTGAAGAACAATGCTGCATAGTGAAAGGTTTTAAATTATCGAATATTACATAATTCAGTAATGTTATGCAGCACACATCTTGTAAACTTCCTTATTATCTGATTTTAAAATAGAATATACCCTAATCTCTCTTGGAAACTATGACAAATGTGGTGAAAGGGTAAATCATAGAATTCCAGATAAATATTATAAAGAAGAACTTTCCTTGTATAATGTTAAAATATAATTTGAAGATATACTTAACAATTTCAGATTCTAAAATCTACATTAAAATTTCAAATTTCTGCAATGTAGAGATAAACTAGATAAATACAAAAAATGCCTAAAAATGAATTATGATTTTTTGAAAAAAATAAAATACATGATGAATCCCCCCCTTTTAACTTCCGATGAATGAAACATGTTTTCAATAGATGTTGCAGTTATTCTGTGCTCTTTTCAATTAATATTCGATTAGGTAGATTTGACAGCTTGTACTGTTTGCAACTATATCAACTGTAAATTGAAACGTTCGATAGATGTTCGCATGCAAACTCTTTTTGCTTTATCTAACATGTGTACAACTATAGTATGATTTTGTTTACATAATTATATTCAACATATTATATAAACACATTATATAAACACTGGTTATAAAACAAACATAAACATTTCTTTCTTCCATTTTTTTTATAGACGATACACTAAAATGCATTTCAAAACATCATTTTATGTAATTTAGATAAATATATCTTTCTGCAATGCACAAAAACGTTTCTTGTTTATCATTTTTTTTCCAGAAGTACAATTGTATATGCAAAACTGTTTTAAAATTTTATGGACCTGTTAAGCATTAAAACATCGAAGTAGTTATGGGTCTAAAGTTTTTCTGTCTGCTTGTCCCATCATTATAAGACCATATCTAAGTTATACATCGTGCGTTCTAACCCTATAAATTGTGTAGCACGACTTATTTGATCAAATCTGGTTTGCAAATGAGAAGTTTTCTTTCTACTCTTTTTTGCATATGATCACCATTAGAAATCAAAGTATATACAAGGAGAATGTTAGGAAAGTATCCTTCCGCTTATTCTTAAACGTCTCAGGAAAATCATCATTGATTAGTGTATTCTGTGTAAAATATTAATACAGTTTCATGTCGGGAATGATAGAAAGCCCTTGCTTCATTACAATTGCAAATGTGAAATCTGAATTGCACTCACAAAAATTTTGCATAACACTGAATGTTAATAGGAAATAGCACATCAGATTAACACTAGTTGTGGCAGAGGATGGATTCACGAACGGGATGGTAACCAGAAAGTAGGAAAGCAGTCAAAGTACCTGTTTTCGAAAGAATTTGACGAAAAAAGTGTAGTTTGTCCAAGGCGTGAAACCAGGTCAAGAGAGAAAAATATGTAAATCTGATGTCCTTCATTAAGTCAGCTCACGATACTATTTAATCCGTCGATGGATGTGGTCAAGGGATCCGTGATTTTTAAAGTGTTAAGCGCTGGACTTTCAGTGAATTCAGATGCAGAAACACGACGCGGAAGGTGACAGGACCATAACAAAATTTGTCTCGGTTATGCAGACGGAAACTTCGAAACGTAAGTGTGACAACCATCAATCACGCTTCCTACCTGTATGTATGTAAATATCACCATATTTTGGCCTCTGTCTTTCTTCAAAAAATTAAATAGTAAAAAGTTTAAAACAAGATTACCATTTTGTAAGAATTCTCTAAGAGGGAATACGTAATCCGTATCATTGCGCGCATGCGTTAACATCATTAATATAGTATAATAAATGAAGGGAAGAAACATACGAAAACGTTGTACCTAGTCGTTGTGTAAAAACGGGGTTAAAATGAATATGTTTTGAAATTTTAAATTTATATCGAAAAGTTAACAATGAAAGGCAGATATCAAAAATTTAAGACAAATAATGCGTCAATAGCGTTAAGTTTCAAAACATTTTGTAGAAAACTCATAAAGGGAAATACAAACTACGTATCGCACACACTGTCTGCGTAATCTTTATCTGATTTTACAAACGAATGTCAATTTTTGCTTCCAGGTTTTAAATTTCACACTTCAGATGATTTTAGTCGCAAAGATTTTTAAAAGATTGTCTTTTAAAGCATGCATATAAAATGCAATGGACCATTTAACTTTTCATCTTATTTTTCATCTATATGAGCGCTTTCTATGCCGGGGAAATATAAAGGGTCACAGGATATAAATATGGCGGTGAACTGACAATCTTAAATGTTCTATCTTGTCATTTTTTGATAATTTGAAATATGGGGTGTGGTGACTTTCGCTTTTATTTCAGAAGGAACTTTAATCGTGGAAGGTATTGAATGTTCTACAACAATCCATTTGCGTTAATTTATGTTAAGATCTTATTTTGGCAGTGATTAGTTTTAATTCGGTCAATCTTTTTCCTATTAACTTCATTTAGTCCAAAATCAGTCATTCATAAAATAGAAAAGTTATGATAAGCTATCTAAATGTAGGAAATTAAAGTACTTCAAATTACAAACTTTTATACTTTCCCAATTATAACCCAGTATATATAAATTACATTAGAATTGAAATGTAACAGTTTCATAACACTTAAAATATAATTTATGTTTTGCGTGTTTTTCATGTCTTTACTCACAAAGGAAACTGAATTTTAAAGACCATTTTATTAAGGTATTTTATTAAGATATAGGGATTTTCATAACACAGACAATAAAGAGATACTAATATCTGCAAAGTTACATTTTTTTTATCCATAGAGGACGCAAAACAATGGAAAATAACATAAAAATAAAGTGAAAATATTTCTGTAATAAAGAATCTTCTACAATATTCAGATTTCGTGACAAGCTCTAATACAGTCATGCGGAGGAGACATTAAAAAGTTTCAAGATGATCCAAACTTCCCCAATACTTCTACTGAAAACAATACTCTAGCTCTCTTCAAACTTGCCTTTTGGTAACCTCTCTCTTGCCTTTAAAATGTTATGTCAAAGCCATTAGGACCAAGTGTTGAAATGTAATACGATAGAGCGTTTCTCAGGAAGTTAGCCTGAAGAAAAGACATGGCAAAAACACCTCCCAACAAAGCCACCCTGCTGACAAGCGATTTATTTCCCGTATTAAATATTTCCATTTGATGGGATGCCCGTTAAAGCAGAGATGAATTTATTTCTTATCAATGGCCTCCAATTTAGGAGACGGTTGGTCGCAAATGACATTCTGTGAAGAATTTGGAGGAAACAAACTAATTAAAACCTAAAATAGAGAAGTTTTTCTCCTTCAAAGATTTTCTAAATGGCAAAATCGTTGTACAAAATGATTCCACAGTAGTTCTCCGACGACGACTACAATAGTTAGTTGTGATGGCGATCTAAAGATCTCTTATAGTACATTTGTTTAATGAAAAAAGTCATTATTTCACAGTATATCTGTGGCAAGATGGCAAAATGTTTCACACAATTACCGTATAATAGTTTGAGATAAAGAGAAAATATCCCACTTGACGATAGAGGTCCATATCGAATCTTGCCTTGAAAATTGAGATAGTTGACGTCGACTCACTGACTGCATTTTTCAAATGTGAAAAACGTATGGATTTCTTTCCATTGCCTAGAATTACATTCTTGGATGATAAATCAGTCTGTTGTACCAAAGACATAGACAGTGTTAGGGAAATTGTCTTAAATTACATATCATTACAAATATTGCTATTGTGCAGGTGGGGTATATGAATTGCTTATAAAAGCAGGACGAAAATACATTAAGTGATAGCAACTTGATCTTAATGATAAAAGGGATTAGACGTTCGAAATCATCCGATATAAACAGGGACCATCTTTCTTTGCCTTTTTTTTCCTTTCTAAAAATCGGATTTTCTTAAAGATTACAGAGCTTAGAGGGAAAGAAAAAAAACTTTGCTACAAAGAAGAAACAGAGTTGACGTTGAAAAAGGAAAAAAAGTATAAATCGCCTTGGAATCACCTCTTGGCCAACTTTTCCGGAACAATATGATTTCTAGTCTTTGAACGGAAGTTTTATTCAGGCACTGTTTTGACAGACTCAAACATCATCCGTCTTTTGAAGAGTCGTCTTTGTTCGCCATCGATTTCTGAGAGTGGCCCATAATATCCATATCATAGGATTACCGCTTTTCAGAACTCTCCACTCAAAGGAGGTTCTTTTGGACGCCCGTTTTTCTAAAGGAACAAAGTCAACACGATGTGGCGGCCCTAATTGAGCGAAGGAAATATTTTTAATTTAATCTTGGGGACTCGCAGATCAATTGTGCTACTTTAGAAATATAAGGCTGAGAGAAACGTTATCGAGATAGACAGATAAAAACATGTTGCACTCTGCATGTCTCTATATCTTCTAATATAAATCTATACTTCATTGTATTTTAATGTTTATTTCAACAATGCAGCACAATGTGTTTAAGGTAAAAGATCCTTTTTTTATAATTTAAAGAAAAAAATCAATAGATTCCATTCTATATCACAATAAGATTGACTATATCTAGTTTATTATCAAATCAAGGTTTAATACAAGATTCGTATAGATATTATACCACGTTACGTTTACACGTATTATAAAGGTCAAGGAAAATCTGTGAATTCTGAGCAGCTTCAAGGTTATCTTAGTGATTCGATGCATTGAAAGTAGAACGATAATTTTGTTTTTACCGTCCGTCAATGATTTGAATATACATGTGGATGCTGAACAGAGAAAACACAATTATCGTTAGCGCCATAAAAGTTAACATATGTTTCTGTGTGATACTCGTATTTGCCTAAAAAATAATACCATTATGTATAGAATATAATACTTGGTCCAGTTAGATTCAGCGTTTGGCAGGTGATACAGAAATATTTACGAGGAGTGACAAAAACCCATAGACTATTGAAAATATAATACTCAGCAAAATTACACATTTCTTGTTTAACATAATACGTCCTCAGCGCACCTGTTGTATATAATACTGGGAAGAGTCCTCGAATATCTCGGTTTTTACTATTTCAATTTTTACACACAAATTCCATTACGTTTAACTTTACGTTAAAGCTACACATAGAAATCGTAAAAACTCCTTAATTGTACTTTGAAAGTTGGCAAGTGAAAAGGAAATCGGGCGTACCATGTTATCAGTCTAGGGATGGAAATGACAGCGACTGAGCTTAAAGTTATCCCGGAATCCTTAACTACAGATAATTATAACACAGTTAACTATATCAGTTGTCAAAGAAGTGTTTGGATGATTAACTTAATAACTACTTAGTGATCTCAGCTTTCTGTTATGTGATGGGTGGATGTCTTTTACAATGATTTTGTTTTTGCGAAGATCACAATTTTGTGCGGTTGTAAAAATCTAATAAAACATTAAGGAAAGAAAAAAAAACAGGTCTATCTCGAGATGTTTTTCGGGGTAAAACGCATCAACAGGTGTTTAACAACAATGAAAAGCCGCCATAGACGAAAACACTCCATTAAGGGCCTAGCAGGAACTTGCAACAAAAAATAATATCCAAACCTGTCCCGACCTTCTGTGGCCAGAACGCTATAAACGGGGTCTAATTTCAACCCCTCTATTATTGCTGGAGATAGATTTTCAATAGAATTTACGAAAAGAAGCATGTTGACACAGATTATAAGGGGGAACCCGTGGATACTTTGTGTTGGATGATATTCGGTACTCTGGCAGATGATGTCGGTGTATTTAGCTTGGGGACACCTTTAATAATTTAGGTCTTCATCTTACCCCAGAGTTAGCATTCAGAAAATATAAATCTTTCCGAGGAATTGCTTCTTTCAAGTCTCCTTTAAATCTTTTTGTAACTCTTGTAATGTGGCCCAGACAGTTTGTCTATGACAGTAGAATTAAAAGGAGGAGGGGGTGTTGTTAAATTTACAAATATATTCCAAATCTGCCTTCTAACCTGTATAACATATTTTAAGTGGTGACATAAAAATAAATGCATGTACCTGCAAACGTATGATTAACCATGATGCAGGTATCACTAATTTCTGCTGTGTTTCGTTATTTAAACAAAAAAAAAATGAACTAAAGGAATTTTTTAATAGTGAGGTCATAGGATAGAAAATATAGTTTATCTGATTGTAAACAATGTAAAGTAATGTACTTTCTGTGAAAAAAAGTTATTAAGGTATAACAAAGGGTTTATCACGCTGAGTTTATCGCGGCCATCTTGCCAGTGAAACCTTCCTGCCCGAGGTACATAGAAAAACGTACCTGTTTGTGAAACGGATCAAAACATTCGCTGAAAGTGTGTACATTTGTCAATATTCGTAGGTCAAAGCGATTATTACAATATTTCAATCTCTAAATTCATAAGGTATTTCAGAACCGACTCACATCGGAGCATTTTTTTTTTCTTGCACATATTTCAAGTTACATTAAACATTGAATATTACATGTAAAACTGAAAAGATAAAACTAATGCTATATGATTCTTAAATGAAAAGAATTGAAATATTGATGACATCGAAAATGAAATAATCTAGATAGATAAAAGTCACAGTGATGGAGCATGATTTTTAAATAGACTCTGCAATGCAAAATAGCTACGCATCCTTCACCCCTCTAACGTTTTCACACATAATGATCACAATGCTTTCGAGTGATCAACTACCCACAATGGTATCATTTTCACGTTTTTTGTCTGTCACACGTTTCTCAGAGACTCTGACAAACCATACACATCGTTTCAGGTTCCTCTTATCTTTTTCCCGTGAACGCCCTCTTTTTGTGGGGTCCGACACAAGAGCTGCTTAGTTACATAAGTTGTGAAAAATACGATATGATATTTAATATGTGCTATGTTATGTTAATGTCCCACATACAGCTGTAACGATGAGGGTCGTTTTTGCTGATATTGTTAAAGAATATGCTTCAATAGAAGCATGTACATTTATATGGACGATGTTGTCTTCTGGTATATATAATGCAGCAAGGTACTCTGACTATCTCTTGCTTTGAAAGTATTTTGGTTCATGAAATATATATAAAATATGTAATGTCAATCATTCTGTGAGGATATCACTGTGAGAATACTGAATGATACAACAAAATTCTTCATTGAATATGCTTTTGAATTACTTGAATATCTGCAATGATATGATACATTAAAGTTTCTTATAATTTTATGATTTTTAATAACTGCATGTAATCTAGTTGCAAACGTATATAGGAACCTACCATATATCTAGAGGTCTAAAAACTGTGGCACATATATGACAGTAAGAGTACGTTACGGTAATGACCTTTTTGGACCAGGTCAACATGACGATATAGACATCAAAACATGAAAGCAGACCTCTCTTACTTTTAACCCTGAACTTCTTACTCCGCCATAAAAGTTTTGCCGATGATAACCACTGTTTTTCCATCTGTCTCACATTTTTGGCATATAACTGACGGACGGCGTCCATTTTGAGCAGACAACCAGGTTTATGTTGCAAGCAGGCGTTTACGAGTCATCTATCATGAGCAATAATATTAAAGACTTGTACATTATATATATGTTTTAAATGGTGGGACATGTGTCTTGGAAAATCTTTTTGTATAGAACTGAGGCATAAGCATAAAATGTTAACATTTTAGAACAAAAATTAAACTTTTTTATCATTCAGGGTTTATGTAAACGTTACCAACTAAAAGTTTAAAACAAGGGCTTTGCAAAAAGATGCCCTAAACACAAAATATAACCAAAATATGATGCTTTCATTGCTTATGATGAACGTACAAGTGATCATCTCTGTAGAACAGATTAATTTAATATGGCAGTTTTATTCATATCAAGAACCACCAGAAATGCTTTGCTGCATTTTTTTCAGTTATGCAAGTTATTAAACTTAAACTTTAAAGATTATCTTTTTATCAAAATTTACCCAAAAATAAAAAAAACGCGTTTAAAACTACAGGTATGTATTTTGAAAAACATTTTCAAGAAAAATGGATATAAAACTGTCACCACATTATAGTTCGATGAAAAATTAAATTGTGAAAAGTGGGTCTCCCCAGGAGCCCTTTCGCGATAAATGATATAAAAACACTCACATGTCATGCGTATGGAGTAAAAATACGTATAGCAATATACCTAGGGTGTCGGAAAGTAAAAAAAAAAATCGCATTTCTTTTTAACTTCATTATGGGTCTTTTTGTACGAATTGATCCATAAAGTCGATATGGGTAAATATTTTTCGGTTAATGATTCTTTTCTGGAAGGTCATACTTTTAGAGTTGAACGAGAAGTAAATCTGTCTTTGACGTACATTGTACTTTAGTTGTGAATTGAGAATTCGGGAATATTGAACTGAATATTCCATTTATGTAATGTGGATTTAGAAAAGTGCAATTTAGTTGTCTTCTTAAAAGTTGCTATTTCTAGTTTTGTTTTATTTATTTATTTTTAATTTTGTATTTATTATTATTTTTGCGACTGTGTGTTTCTTTTTAATTTCATTTCCTGGATTATTTTAAAATATATTTGTAAGAGAGAGAGAGACGGACTTGTAGCATGCCAGAATATAGGAAATATGTTTGCTGACCATCAAATATACCCAGTATTTGTGGCAAAAGCTATTCTGATTCAGAAACATGTACATGTAGACTATTAATTTGTTCCGTGGTATAAAGCAAATCTGGAAGTTACTGTTATGTTGATTCGTGAAAAATGGTCCAATGGGAATTCATATTTGAGTCACGTGATGTCTAATGTGAGAGGTGTTCGATTTCCACGGGAATTCAGTTCTAGTCCGTCTGTCTACTTAAAAATCGTCAAATTTCAGTTGAAAATTTCAGTTGAAATATAAATTACTTGAGTTATACTATTATTTATGTTACGCAAATTTCAACTGATTTAATTGCATTGTTTTCCCGTATTTTTACAGGCTTTATTTTGTGTACATATCATAGGGCAAGTTTCCAGACTTCTTTTCTTTTAAAGTTTTTTATCTCTGCTATTCATCCTGGTTACATGTATCAATGTCTAGTATAAATATTGTTACATATAATATGTTCCACATATATAAATACAAACACGCGTGCATGTGTTATGTTTTACGATATTTAAAGCATATTTTGTTAACTCTTGTGTATTAGATCTAGTAAACTTCCGGCTCCCCAATACCCTTCCTGGACTAGTCGGCAAATAGTATATTTGCCTTGTCATTCAGGTAGAATAGATAAGACCAATTCTTAGCTTTGAATTTTATCCTATTTATAAAATAAGTAAGAGTTTGAATTTTTAGTAGAAAGAAACTTAGGAGAAAAAAACCAACCAAACAAACAAAGCAAATGATTTTGGCTTCTGAGAATATATATACATGTACTAGTAGTCAATGGAAACATATTATTTTCTAATAAAAATGCCCTGGTTTTCTGGGACAAAATCTGGTAAATTTTGTGAAGTTTATGACATTTTATCAGTCATTTTAACTTCTGACTTAGGAATACTGCCATATAGATATTCAGTCTCGAAATATACTCACTGTATATAAATGAATCTTTGTTTGTCTTTGTTGTTCATCCTTTGCTTACTTTTCATCTTTAACCTAAATTACTTGAAGATACTGGTATACAATATGAAAATGACTTGGTCATTTCATCATTGACTGTTTTTTACCTATACCTGTTGTGGCCTGGATATATATGACGCTTGACCACAGTACAAATATATCTATTGACCCATACTTGCCAGTTTCATGATTATAATTGTCAGTATGATTGTCATAAGTTGTTATTATTTCGATACAATTTGTGACAGAAAATCAGATAATATTTCTTTTGCAATGAAAATCCCGTGAACACTATTGATTGTTTGATGCCCAGATTACCACAATTATGTTTTGTTATGTAGGTAATTTATTTTGTAAAATTATGTTTAGTATGTATAATGCAAGAAGCGTACATGTATGCATTGCAAATAATTGATAACTGAAACATTATTTTTTATATCCATCCTGGGTTACATTCCTGGTGCTATACGAGTATATATACATTGTGTAATATTTTTTTCTGAACAAGAACCCAACACGAGTGAAATTGTTAGAAAAGTTTGTTTAAGTCTTGATTACACAAAAATCCTGATCCCTATATTTAGTCAACAGTAAGGAAAATCGAGCAAATAATAGTGCAACATTGATTTTAATACTGAATGAAAATTTAAAATTATGAAATATTTTCCAAGAAATTAAGGGCAATATTTTACTATTAGCCTATATTGATTTCTATCATTACAACAGGCATATAGTATTTTCAAGATTTCCAAGAGTTTGCTAAAATGAGCTTTCATTGGTTAAAAAAACACCCTTTTTGATTCATGCTTTGATATTTTGATATGTCTTTTTGAAGATGCTTTAGACCTATTGTCATACTTGTTTCAAAATAAGTATAGATTGCAAAGGATAAGGTCAAAGGAATATCTGAATTTTTTCTATTTTATTCAAATTTTCATGTATTTCAAGGCACATTTTGTTTGGAAAAAAAAATAGAGCACAGAATTGCCTATCTACCAGATGGATATACTAGTATATAGACGAAATGCCATCATGCAGAATTAAGAAAATGTAATAAAACGTGCTTTCGTGGCCCCTGTGTACGCCAATAGTTGCTTTAAAAACCAATATTTAAGGTTCTTAATTTCAAGCTATCATAATTTTAACCGTGTTATGATTTTTACATAGCAAATAAGAGGTTACTTATCTTGTCCTTTGCTTTTTCTGACCTTTCTTCAGAATTCCTACATTATCAATTTTAATTGAGACAGTTTTAAACTTGGATGATTTTATCCAGTACATTTCTACAACATAAGAAATTATAACATGTAATGCAGTGGATTTGATACACAAACCTCAAAAAGTTTATTTTGTTGAACTTTTTTGGATTACAGCAGATCAACTTTTGATAACATAATATAAAAGATATGGACATAAGGATAAATTCATTGTGATATCATACCTTTGCCACTCTCGCAGTACATTGTTCATGTGTTCTAAAGTAAATATATTCTATCATGAGGACCGTACTCATCTTCATCTCTGATATTTTTTACTGTGTTCCACTGAAATACATATTGTGGTTACCTTTCTTTTCAATACATCTATAAAATCAATATTTGTCTAAATAATGAAAATAATGTCTTAATGTCATTTTCGAATAGATTCCATTATTTACATCAACATTTGTTTATGAAACAGAAACAATGCAGAGAGGTAACTAGCAAATTGATTGTTCCGTACATATATACATGTATTTTCCAAATGGAATACTAGGCTACATAATTATACATCAAACAGAAAATACATGCACGCTTGAATCCATATCAGACGAGCAATTTCGGATAGGAAAGGCGGGAAAACACATTCGTCGTAAACGTCCATCATTCCTGACGGTTTTGTCAATTTGTCTGACCACCACTGACCGCAACCCAGCAGCAGTTGACCCTCCGTGGATGGACGTGGCTTCCGTGTTTGATGCGCCACAGGTACAAATGTGAAGTCTCGCGCAGGTGATTAAAGTCTCGAAAGTCGCGATAAATTACACACTACAGTCCAGTTGGTGATGTATGAGGTTTTGTAGGGAATATGACACGAAAGTTGTCTTCTTTTCCTCTGTGGCCCATGTAAGATTTGTTGGCAGAAGAGATGTTTACCAAATCAATCAATTGTATTGAATTCATTTAACTTAAATATAAATTATAATTCACAATAAATATTAAAACAAATAGCAATAATTTAGATACGGAAACCTAAATATGACAGATTATTTTAAGTACAACTCAGATATTACCTTACAGTGCATTCGAAATGCATTACACATGACACAGTTTACATAATTATTAAGTCTTTATGAGGTATATATATATATATATATATATATATATATATATATATATATATATATATATATATATATATATATATATATATATATATATATATTACAAGAGAACAGATCATGTGATTATATAAATCTATGTATACAATGATATTGTGATGGACAGCAACGAATGAGGTTAATACGTTTATAAAGTGTTAGCACTTAACATTTCAGATAATTGAGTGTTGATTATAAAGGACAACGAACTGTCTAAGTTGTTATAATGATTTAATTCTGCAATTAAATAAATATAACAATTTCTCAAGTTAGAAATAACACATATGTTTGTCTCGAAGACACTCTTTAAGGTTGTATTGGTAGATGTTGATAATAATTGCAAAAGATTTATTTTATATGCCAACCTTAATGCTTCCCGTGCCGATCGGAAGTGAAATATCAACATATACAATATTCCAGGTGCATTTCTTTCTAATACACCGAAAATATTAGTCACAATACCTTCTTGAAATTTTAGTAACCTTTGTGTTCTGGCGAGACAAAACATCAATAAGAAAATTAAAGGTTATCCAAGGACAGCTGTACCTCATAGAATGCCCTAGAGTGAAGATTAGGTGTACGAATTACCCATTCATCACCACTATTAGGTGTACGAATTACCCATATATTATATCTTAATTTGAGGATATCCTGCCCAGTTGAATTTAATTTAGCATTTTAGATACTGTGGGCATAGCTTATTGCTACCGCAAATTTATTTGATTTTACGGATTGTCTAATGCAAATTTCCCATCTTAATTGGACTTTGTTACAATAACGTATTAGTTTTATCTGTAATAAATGGCCAACGAATTTAAAAATCAGAAACACTGTTTGGTTTTTGTTAAACACTGTATCGAACAAGGCGTGTTATGAAAGCAGGGGTATGGCAATATTGTCCTCTTGAAGGCTATATCTATTTCAAAATTGTTGAAGAAAGTTTGTTAACTTTTCTTTCTAAAGAGAGTACGTTTCAGTTTATCTTAATTAAATGTTTATGAATAAATGATCGTGAATTAATGATCTCTTTAGACTAAAGTATGGTTATTGTGAACCTTGGTGGGTATATTTTGCTTCGTTATACAGTAAAAAACGCTTATAGCGAAGTGAAAGGGACAGACGATTTTGTTCGTTATAAGCGTAATTAGTTATATCTAATAAGTTTACAATATATTTTGAAGTCATGGGGAATGACAATCACTTCGCTATAAGCATCAATTCGTTATAAGCGTGTTTGTTATGAGCGCGTTTTACTGTATATATATAATGATTTCATGCTCTACCTATAAATGTTTCATGTGAATTATGATACATAATGGAATAAATTAACCAATTTTTTGTTAAAGGGAGGTATTCACTTTATCCATAGTAAATTTAAACTTGTTTCACTGTATATGCTTTAAAAACACGAATGATCTTAGGTAAAAATCAATAATATCAAATTACATTACTTAACGAAATAGTCTTTGAATTTATTATTATACAGCAAAATAGGTAAAATTATTTTTAAATTTTAAAATAATAAATTGCGCTGTCTCTCCCTTCTTTTTTTTTTAATTTTGTTTTGTTGTTTTTTTTTTCCAAGGAAGAAAAAAAATTAAATCTACTTTTAATTTTTCGCTATATTCCACAGCAAGAAAAGATTATATCAACTAAAAGCAAACTGTTTGCTGCTCTTGGAAGAGCGACAATTGTGGCAATGTCGCATGACCAAAGACTATAACTGGCAAAGGTAGTGTTACCTTGCTGTTGCATTATAAAAACACAGAACTGATGTACATGCCACAAACGTGGAACTATTTGCATAATCCAACACAATATGGCACCTTTAAAAGTTAAATTTATGGACTATTTAATGGCGATATGTCCATTTTGCCATTGTTTAAACTCACGCTGGTTACCCATACGGTAGAAATATAGATGTGTATCGATAGCTGTTTGATATTTATCTCATATCTCATCGGTCACGGATGACTGGGTTTATCTCGTCAGTTGACTATTTTTTGCAGCATTTGAATTTAGTCGCGTCATCGAGGTGATATCTCGCGCGATGTTCTTTTCATATCAAAATGTTTTTCCAATGCTTTAAAAGACATTTATTCTCGTAACTGGTCTGAAAAACAACATATGTTTTATGCACATCCGATGGTTTTATGTGACACAAGCTATCATAGATGTAAACCAACTCATAGATTAAACAATAAAAATCATATAGCATGAAGTTTCTAAACAGCTGATGTTGAATTAGTCTAAAAATAAACGTATTATCAATGCTATCTTAATAACGAATCATTCAGTCATTAGTTAAAACCTATTGATAAAAGCATTCCTCCAGATGCAGATTTTTCTACATAAGATTACACGCATGGTCTGTGAGCAGTTTACATTGCAGTTAAACCGATCGCAGATGGGATTAATTCCTACAAAAACCACGCCTATGTGTTTTGCTGAAAATTCTTTCAAACCTCATATGACCCCATAACTTACAAGGTGAGGTCTGGCCAAACCATTCTCCTTTCCTCAGGGCCTTGACTGAGTTTGTGGGACAGTTTTGCGCCGAAGCAACACTGCAGTAAATCCGTCACCTTGTTTGACCGCAAAGTATTTGCTTCGATCCAGAGCCTTTGATTATAACCCCTAGACTTTCATTAGCGTTGCGGTCCGTCGGGTTTTTATTCCATTTGAAGCCATAGGTGTAATGGTTTTGATATCTTAATCTGTGTTTATTACATATTTAGCTAATTTTTCATCCCATCCCCTATTTTAATTAAAAAATTCTCATATTTAAGTTTCTTCAAGTCAACAGGTCTTCAACTTAAACATTAATTTTGTCTACATATCTACATGTCATAAATGTTTTGTTGAAAGATAAATAAATGTTCCTTCCAATGGCCTGAATGGTATGAGTTGAACAAAGCAAATTTTTGCTTAATGTTACCCTTCCCCCCTCCCCAAATGTCAATTACTATACTTTCATTTAACAATTATAATACCAATTTCAGTAAAGGCTGTGCACATTTGAAATCAAATGTATACTATTTATGTCAAGCACATGTAGAAATTCAAAATATTTTACAGCGACGAAGTAAAATTAACCACAAAGTATAAATGCCCTTTTATCACAAAAATCCATCGATATACTTCAGTTTTTGGAGACGATACTAACACTCAAGGGTACAACAGGTGAAATGTGGAACTCGTCAACAATGTCAATTAACCAATCTTACCTCTGGCGTCCCCTTATACTCATACATTCCATATCCATCCGCGCACTACACACGTAAAGAACAAATCCGTCTTGTTTTATTATGGCTGAGGATCTCCTGTTTTAGTTTTAATGCAATTGCATTAATCCGCCTGTAATTAATAGAATTGTATTATGTAAACAGAGTTTATTTGTATGTCGATTTTCGAGTCATCTAGAAGTGTCAAACCGAACAGGCTTCCATATCTAAGTATCTCTTCATAAATGTAGTACCATAAAGAATGATCGCTCCACATTTCCCTTGATGCATGTATTTTTAATTGACAATGATTCATTGAATGTTCTATTGTCTCATAGTACTTAATGTGCTTAAGTGTATAATAAGTAAACATAGTTATCATTGTATAATAATGGCCTACATTTATATTACCTTTTCAGACTCTTACATTTTGGATAGCTAGTATTAACTTCTTTGCTATTTTTGGCAGTAAGAAGCGAATTTTCATTTTAATATTGCTCATTATAGTACTAAGATCGTGGAATGATCGAATATTGACGGTTTGTTCATGGTTTTTAAACTACTGGCTTTGAGACAATGGCTCTAGGGAGACTCTGATTGCAGTGCAATATTGTACCTTTATAACCAGAAAGTATGCTTTTAATAGACATTTCTTACATTTGGGAAGTATTTAGGAGCTTAATTATAGTTGAAAACTGCTTTGCGTTGGCAGAAAAAGGAACTCTTCGTGATTTATGTGAATTTATTAGAATCACCGTCATTCTCATCCTGATTTTCTAAGTTAAAAAATTGCTTCAATTATGTGATATTATTCATTGTTTTACAAGTAAATTGAAGAGGTGAACGAGTCCATTTCAATATCATTGCTCAAGGAAGCTATAGATTAAATAAACTATTTTCCGTTGTTTAAAACATGTTAGGTAAAACTTTCTTTAAAACATTTCCAATACCTGTACCCGGTACGTATTTTTTCTTTTTTTACTTTCTTAAACAACAAGGGTTATAAGTTATTTGTACAATTTGGAGACTTGTAAATACATGTACTATATAAAAAATATGACAAATATGGTACATAATCATTATTTTGTTGAAAGAAGGGTGTTAATCTTACTGTCAAACATAATAGTATATCAAATACTTCATACAAATAAGCAATCCAAATTGATTATCGAATTTTTCAACAGCTGTCACTAGTTACCATTCTAGCATGTAAAATAAATAATTCTTTAAGATCTCATCCAATAAAAACTTTAAACTCAATTATACTCTTGTATGCAATAGGGTTCACACAACTTCTCTTTGCTTTTCAAATGTCTTGCGAACTGGCTTTCTTGAGCTTTCCATTTTATTTCTTTTTTTGCCTTCTCGTATACAGCCAACAAGAAGCTAAACAGTAGTCTAGTTTCCAATAGTCTAAATCTGGACTGGCTTTCTTTAGATTTATTCCCGACCATGGATTAAAGTGGACGAGAGTGTTGCTAGTGATTAATCCACGCCGTGTGTGGGAAAACGTTGCCATTCCGACCTCTTCCATGTAGCGCCCGACTGTAACAATGTTTCACGCTATGCTCTTGCTTCCCTGCTACAAAATATATGCCTGCAAAACAACACAATTAAACATAGTTAATATCAGATAGTGGAAGTCTAAACCCTGGGGACAGACAATTTCTACAGTTAATCAGAGAATCCCCTGCTTCTATCTTGCAATGTAGCTGATGGACCGATACGGAAAGCTTTATGTAAATATTTAAGTTAGTCCTGGCGCTAACGAATCAATTAAACCGATCTGTTTGACTTCCACCTTAGTTATTGCATATAGAGTTTAAACGTTGTATTCACTGAAATTGCAACACATCACCTATGAAAATATAAAGGCAGGCAACTGGCGCTCATAAAGTTACTTTGTTAATGCAGTTGAAATTGCAAATCTTTATTATAAAGTAACTCTTCCATTATCTTATGCTAAAATCTTTTGATCAGTATCTTTCGAATAAAGTCAACTTCAATTAGTATTTTAACAATATGGTTTACTCATTTGCAAAATTTGAACTACAACGGCGTAGTTCTAAATCATATAGGGAAATTGGAGTGCATCTTGCAATAATTTTGACGATTAAGTTCAATTCTTATGCCAAGTTTATCTTCTGTAAATGTATCCAGGGTATAGTAATCGTAAAATTCTTATAGATATATAATCACCGGATGTGAAAATTGCACATAAATGATTAATGAAATTTCCTGATGCATATACAAATTATGACATATAACTAAGTTTACAAAAAACTTCTTATAAACAGTTAAAGTGCTGCCTCTGTGCATGTAAGCATTTTATCTTAGGAGGCTGGGCATAATTTATCGCAGACTTATTATTTTTAACATTTAATTCACTATGCACTTTTTAATAACAATTTAAGACTAATCGCTGCCTGGGTGCATGTAAGCACTTTATCACAAGAGTCTGGACATAAATTATTGAAGACTATTCTTTATTACATGATCTGACGAGTAACGGTGTTTGTTAGCGATTTGTCATCTGCTTAACCCCTGTATCATCAGGCAATGATACATCATCCCTGTTACGTGACAAATTAGTTATTTGGTGAACTTAATATCCTATAACCATTTGCTTAACATAATCAGTTTTCTTGTACCGAAAGCGTTTCTTGGCTTTTTTCCTTTTAATGACTTTTTTCCTATGAAATAGAAATCCATTTTTAACTGGGCTCATTGCTCATTAAGTAATAGTTGTTCAAATCGTACCGGAAGCTGACTGAACAGTCGCCAAATTGAATTTACGTTTAAAGATATAGTACTTTTTCTCATCCACTTTTTGAGACAATATAAACGCTAATTATAACAACGAACAAAGATTTCTCTACACAAGTAAAAATCAATAGTAATGATTTTGAAAAACGGCTTAATTCATATGCGTAAGTTTTTTTTGTTTTTGTTTTTGTTTTGTTTTGTTTTGTTTTGTTTTTGTTTTTGTTTTTTTTTTTTTTGTTTCTTTTCTTTTTTTTTTTTTTTGTTTGCTTTTGTTTTTTTGTTTTTGGAGTTTTTTTTGGGGGGATAATCAGTGTTGTTGTAGCCTGGTTCTCTACACAAACGAAGAAAGACAGGGACACGAAACTTCGGTGGTGTCGGGTTAACTCTGACCCTGATTCATTCGGACCTTGGTATAACGTCCCAAAATAAATTTGATATATCATTTACAATATTTTTTTTTTTTAAATATAGTTTTCATAAGATTTTTTTTTTATTGTTTTCATATAAGATGTCACTGAAGCCCTTATTATTTAAATAGCCCAGCTTATAGTACTATGAGTACTTTGATTTTTCTTCGTTGACCGTAAGTATGGGTTGAAGAACATAGTTCTGATCGAAAGATGTTTAAAATGTGTTTTCCCATCTTTCCGCTATCTATATACAATGCCAAATCATCATCAGACTTGAACCCCCACCCCAGTCATACGTAAGTAAATGTCATTTCATTCATGACCAGACTTTGATAATAATTAAAATAAATTTCGTTGTAAAAGACGAAATTTCTTTCTCTAGGAATTCCATTGGCTTATCTTTGTAACATATATCTATCTGCCAAATTCATTTACAAGTATGAGTCATTTTCTTACTCTGCTGAACAATGTGGTCTATTGGGCTTTGAAGCAAAATTTTTGTTCCTGTTCTTTTAACCAATTGTTTTGAAAATGTAAAAAAGATTCAATGTTTACATTAAATACACTTGATATTTTTTACTGTACTTTTCTTGGAAATTAGTTTTTGCCCTCTTAAAAAAATTCTGTATGCAAGGCACAAAGTATTCTTTCTTTCTCATTGAATTTTTGCAGAAGTATATTAATCAATATTAAGCTACAATCTCTGTGAAGTAATGTGCATCATTTTAATTCTTAAGTTATTGAAACTCGAGAACTATATTAATGGGTATTTAATGTTTTTGATATATAAATAATAAATAATAGCTTTAACAAATGCACTGTCCTAGAACAAGTTTCATCTAGGGACGGCAGATGAGCAAAGTGTCAAATTTTATCGAGCATCTCCAGATCTCGCGCGATCTCGTGCAATCTCGCACTGGAAAGAGAGGACAGTGCACGTAACAGACCTATAATTTTCTTGGCACCGGATCTTAACAACCTCTTTGGACCTGACAGTTCATTTTAGAGAATGCAGGTTCAAATTCCACCCTAAACGATTTGGGTTGGTTTTTCTGAAATTGCTCGACGCTTTTACGACCCTTCGCCGTCGATCGCTGAACAACTCTGGATCATATCTGTAACAAAAGGAAACCCGGAAAACTGATACGGTGCCTGTAAACTTCTGTAACATCAATAAAGTGTTTGGCGCACTCTGGAGCCGGCTAAGGCTAATCGTCTGATAAATTATATGCCTCAGTAGAATAAAATGTGTCGTTTTTGTCGATAATTCGAATTATATTGATAATTTTGTTTAAAATATCACTCCAAAGCTAGAGAAATTAATATTTCACACTTTTCCATTGATTTATTTGAAACAAATGGTCTCAGTCTTTGACGTAAGAATTGATGTATGAGTTTTATATTGATGTGCATATGAGACAAATAGGCAGACCTGAATGTGACTATGGATGTAAATTTTATTTACTGCCTATCAAACTCTATTCCTAACCAGTGCTCGAAGCAACATGAAATATTTAAATCCTGAATTTAACCATTCCATGAGCTATTTGATTTATTTGTTATGGTAGCATTCATCTTGTTTCCTTTTGTAGTTTCATTTTATCGTTTTGGTCTTATTATTCTTAATTATGGTACAGCCTTTTTTTTTTTCAATCACGAGAATGACACATTCACAAAACACATTGTGATCACCGAGCAAATCCCTACAAAGCCTTTCTAATACAGGTGTTTTTGTAAGTACTAAAATGCCGAAACGAAATTAGTTTCTTTAATTCTCTCCAGTTTAATTAGGAGTTCTTCTCTTTTCCACGAGTGTTAATTTTGATAGCAAAGGTTCATTTTCGGACAATGTTTATCTTATCGAAAAACATTATTTTGGAAACACGGACAACTAACAATAAAAGGTAATACTCGGGGAATGGACACTATTGAAATTCTAAATTAAAAGAACATTTGAAAGACTTTTGGGAAATTTGAGAATAGCTTAATTTAGCAAGCTCGATAAGATGCATTATAACCGCTAATAGGAAAGCATACTAACTCCCTTGGATTAAGGTGAAAGACGTTGAATTTACTTTGATGTGTTCATTATTGAGAAATTTTACGTCGGATGGCTTTTAATCTGTCTTTGCAGAAAAGAAGCATTTCAATAGGAAGTTAGATATAGAGACACCTTGGGTATCTTACTGTTAAAAACCTTAATTACTTTAGAAAATGCATTTTATACAGTAATTTTATATACAGCATTCAGATATGCTAATTTTGAGATCGATATTAATTAAAGTATATTATATCTGTTCTACATTTATCTGGATCGTAAAATGTTTGGAACATGAAAATATTTGAACACTTTCGATCTGAACAATACAATTACATATGTCTTGGTCACTTTTATGATGAAGTCAGTCCCTTATTATTTCTTAGGATGTTCCAATTTACTATAAGATACTATCCATCACGTAGTTACTGATAAAGAAATATGAAATAGAATACTTATAGCAGTCCTTTACTTTTATAAGGAACTTTATTTTTCACATTTTGACATTTGGGGGCATAAGTCCAAAGTACAACCCATTGACCAAAATATTTTTTTAAAATATGACAATTTTAGTAATTCCACATATCGTTACATTTATAATTGAATTTTTTTCAGTTTTCAAGGCAAATTAAAAGCCCTTTTTACAACAATACGCTATACAAAATCTGAAATTGATCCTCATTCAAAAACAACTCTATCCAAGTGAGATTTATGAATAAAACATACGAAATAAACCGATAAATGCATATTAATAATGATAGTTTGCATAATATGGTAATTTGTAGGAAAGGATTTACAAGAATAATGCATAAATCCTTTATATAATGTATTTAAAGCAAAACCTTCACTAACATTTGCTTATATTCTGGGTTTGTTATTTCAGAGTGGGACACGTCGTATAAACGGAAAATATCCAGACCTGACATATCTTCACAGAAAAGGTACGTTTTCTCGATGTTATACAATGTTTAAAAACCTTACTTTGCTGTAAGTCACTTTCGTCTACTTCGTTTGCCAGTTAGAACGTAAAAAAGTTCTACAGACATGGTTTGTTTTTGTCGTTGTTTTAAGGAAGAATCAGTCATATACTTGTTCATACATTAGGCTGATCATAATTGTCCAGATATTTTCACTTTCTAGTCAAAAATGCAGAAACCTCGTGTCTGCCTTGTTTTATCAGCTGTTTAGTTTACACACGTTAATTTCATATTAATATAATAAAAAAATAATGTGTAAAATTGGAGCATTGAAAAAGATTCTTTCTTTTAGGATCTCATTTCAGCTCCCAGTGATTCTTTAAGTTTGTTAAGTTCTATGTGGAATATTGAGTACAGAATTCAACTCTAAAATACGTTCAAACTTTGCATACCTAAGCGTACCCGAACAGAGGTTCTCTAATTCCTTGCTTTTTATGAAATTCCCCAGCAGATTATAGCCCAGGCCCTGGGAACTTTTTTTCTCACCGAAGAGAGGCTCAACTCGCACCTGCTCGTTAAAAGTTAGGGAGGTGTAAAATCGTCACTGGAAAATCATTATGGCGTTAGGTCCATGCAGAAAGAAAAATACTTCTTTCGGTATTAATCATATTTTATTCGCATTAATCATTTCCGCATGTTACCTTCTTTGTGTGAATTTCAACAAGTTTTTTCCTAATATCCTTCCGCGCGATAAAGAAGAAAGTGGGCTTTAACGGAAGATGAAGCGCATTTCAAAAAGATATATATTGCAGATTTAAATCAATATACTGGTGAACCACACCAATAGCTTTCAATGATTTTAATCACTTTATCAATCTTATTTTCATCTGATATATTTCATACAAATTGTTTTGCACATCCATTTCCTAACAAAAATGACAAGCACGGTATTTTTTTCTCCAATAGTTCTACAGAATTATTAATTTAATATATTGCCACAATAAAAAATTATGATTGAGCAAAGATGTTTATATCATATTCATAGATGATGAATTATAGTGACATCACTGTCAGGATGAAGTGATATGAATTCGGATAAATAATGGGCTCAATTAACCAGAAATGAAGAATGTGAAAGTTGCATTAATGCCTCGTAAATGCTCTGCTTTTTGTTGTCCCCCCCTGAAAAAACATACTTCCGTTGAGACAATGCAAGAATGGCTTTTCAGACATGGATTTGGTGTTCCTTTTGAAATCTAACACCTTTCAGAATTATAATTTACAGTAGTTGGAAAAAAAATCCATATTTCCTGCGAAATCACCGTCTCCAGCGTTGATTGCTTGCAGAAAAAATGATGGAAAAGATAACTACTATGAAAAAAGCACAACCCTACTTCATAAATTTGCAAAATTATCACATTTTAAAAACCAGTAAATCATACAAAGCCATAAAAATGACCTGGTGGCTACAAAATACCTTTTTGTTTACGTTTGGGGGTAATACGATACCAAACTGTTGTAAGATTGCCCAGTTAGATAGTTTTACATAAGAAATTTCAACTTTTGTGTAAGATATAGTTAATGGCCATCGAAGTGGTTATAATTATGCAAGTTTATCTTAAAATTGGTCGTAAAAGATGAATACAAAAAAGTAAATATCATATTTTTGAAGCCAAGAATATAGACAACCACAAACTTAAATAGATAACATTTGCAAAATAATTCATGCTGTTTTACATAAGTTTTCTGGCACGCGTGTTTGTACAGGTGATCTATATATAATTAAACAGTAAAACATGTACAAGTCCATTTGAAATGATAACAAAAATCATTTATCTATTTTGCTGCATCGTCATATCTGCTGTAAAATAAAGTTCCTTATTTAACAGTATACAGTGTGACAAGAAAATAAGTATATAATTTCCTGTAATTAAGATTTTTTTAAAGAAATAATAGGACAGAATTAAAAACAATTAAACAAAAATTAAACGAAATATAAGGGGGTCTGAAAACCAACGGAAGACTTTAATGATATCTTTCTCTTCATTTTACAGACATCTTGACCCATCACTATATGAAGACGCGGGAAAAATTAAGATTTGATTTTAAAAAAAAAATAACGAAAACCATACTTCCCTTACGTAACACCGCAAATGTGATTTTTCGTGAAATTATCCCCAAATTATTTTGCTACTGGCAAAACAGCCAAATTTAGTTGTTATTTTCCAGATAACAAAATTGAATTATCAAGCGTCAAATCGGCCATTTCAAATCCTCTAGTGTCCACGGATGACGAGGAATATTGTGGCTTTCGAGACATTATCAGTGCCGATCAAAGATTTATTTCACATTTTGGAACCGTAAATATGACTGAGCTCCCTTCACATATCGATTTCTTAATCTTGTGTTTTTGTTTTCCAACCCAGAAAAAAGAATAAAATAATAGAGAAATATGTTGCCGAGTAATCACCAATCATCTGATTTCAATTTCATTCAAATATCTCTGAGAAAGCATCTGATTAATACGGATTTCAACCCACAAATTTTACTATACGGATTTCTATCAATATTTTAAATGTTTTTTTTATATATATTTATGATCAAGACTTTGATGTAAAGCTAAAATGGTTACTATGTAATTTATCTAATTCTTATCGCCATTGAATTTGACTTGTGATTTTTTTTTATGATGGTTGAATGATAAGTATGAAATATTTGCGATTTTGACTACAGTATCAACTCTTTACAAATAAGTCTTTTCAACTTTTTTACATTCAAAGATATATAGATATGTGTGAAATTATGGGAGAATTTTACTTGGAATGGCTAGTTATTTTAAGTTCGAACAAAAAAAATAATATAATGAAGCCTTCAATTGTAACATATTTTTTTTCAAAAGTCATGAAAATCTAGGTAAACTCTTCAATTATTAAACATATCGATAGTCTAGAAAATATCTGTGAAATGTTCATCAACTTTAAACTTAATTTGAGTTTACAAATAATGTCCTTAAAAATCTTATGCACATTGCTTTACTCGAAATTTTAAAATCTTAAAAATAAACATTGATTATACATGTATGTACATAAAAATATATTCTTAAACATGCAAACTTATTAAAATGCAAATTTCAGTACGAACAATGATTATATGATGTGACCCAAAATAGCCACATAAATTCTACATAAAAGCAGATTTCGTGATTGTACAATTTCCAAGCAAAACAGTAAAAATTTCGCGACTTTTTATTGCATTTAGAGGGAGAATATAAAAACAAACATTTTATTTTTTGTTTTTAAAAGTTTCAGCTAAAGTGTCATTCATTTTTCTACTCAAGACTTCGAAAACTTTAATGTTTTGTTGAAATTCCAGGTACTGGAAATTTTTGCTCAAATTATTAGATTCAAATTTTTAATAACTATTAAAAATATTTTCTTTTGATAACTATATATTCCATTGACCTTTTTATTTCAAGCCTTGCTAGTGGGAACATATCTCCAAGGTATAATGCTATTAATGCAAACTCATCTACTATAATATTTCTATTCCTTGGTCTGTTAAAGTCAATAATGTTTTCACATAACACTTAAGAAGTGACAAATATATGTAGTTGATTAAAGAATGCTTAATGATCCAAGAATGTCCTGTAGTTGAATGGTAAGATAATGCAAGATATTAGCATATATATGTTATTAATATGTTACATGTACTTAATGGAAAATCAATGCATCATAAAATTTTTCATACATAGTAGATCACCTCCGGTTTGAGCTGTTTTATTTTAAGAAGCTGGCAAAGAAATTTTACATTTCCAATGTGTTTTCAATATATAGGACAAATCCAAAACGTTGTGAAGACTCAAAAATAGGAATTTAATGCTTCAGAGAATATGAAAGCTATCTTTATAGTTAGGTTTATCTTGAAACATGGTACTCCTCTACCAATTATTGAAAAATTAAATTAGGAGTTACTTGACCGAAATCTTAATTACAAGAAATAAAATGATTACCACTTTAACTGACTAAGTGTACCTCGGTCCGAATACAGTGCACTGCCTTTTCTATAAATTGTTTCACTCAATTTGTTTTGTCTCTCAGAGTGTTAGTAATGACCAGTTAGCTCTGTCGTTTGTCCTGCTAATTGCACGTGGCACGTTCATTTGATCAAATCCCCGCAGATTTCGTTAAGGATGCAAATGAGTCAATCAATAATTGGTCAGTCCGAATCTTCAGTATCCCGGCCAGACATTATGACCTATTGCACCAGAAGTACTAGGTTATCGTCAGTCACAAGAGTAGATAATGTCTCGGAAAATTTCGATTCTCATTAGTATTTTATCTTTAATAACGTTATTTCTATCTTTCACGATGCCAAATATTGTGAAAGAGATAATTTGTCCTTCTTGGAATTGAATTGTCTTAACTTCTGCATTTTAGTCTGGTGATACACAATCTATTTCTATTTATCTACATTTCTTTACTTTTTTCAGAGAAACTTTTGAATTTTAATGGCGAATTCAAAACGAACGTGTTGTTTCTTTTTAAGCATTTGCATTTGAAGATTCTTTAACTAACATTATGTTGTGTATCACATGTCAAGCAGTTATTCTTCCAAGTGCCAAAGTAAAGGTGCTGTGCGCATTTTCCATTAGCTTTTATTTTCATTTAACTGGAAAACGTTAAGTTATTTCATCATAACAGGCTGAAAAAAAAATACACTTTATCAAGTACACACACATATATACATGTAGGTCAAAACTGGTTGCTCTGATATAAGTTTTTAAAGCCTCAAAACACTTGCAATTTTTATTCTAATCTTACATATTATCTGATATAATTTCTGGCAATATTTTAAATGGTAAAATAAGTTAAGGAGCAGAATCTGTCCCGATTCCTTAATCGATACCATTTGTCACAAAACATTCAATGAAACAATAAGAGCTAGAAATACATGTATGGCATGTGAAATCAACAAAGTGAATGCGTTCAAATGCGCTGTAAATTGCACTCAATTAATCTATGTAATTTTCTTTTGATCTTGATGTATTTCAACAATTTTCCAGTCCATTTCCTAATGAAATTCATTTATTTGTTGTTATTTATATCCAAAATCTGATACGACACCATAATGTGTAGATTACATGGTCCTACACTTAACTTCAAATAGAATCAGGAAGACTGAAGCGTTTAACTTGTGATTTTTATTACAAACCAGCTTACCACATAGCTGATTGCCGAACAACTGTTGTTATATTCCCTTTTAATGACATCTAGAATTTAGGGTATTGAGATTTGATTCAGATTCATCAATTTCTAATCCTTGTATTTCCGCCTCTATGTGTTATATTAATGCAGTGAAAAAATTTCTTTATGTAAAACGGAAGATATTATATGCTGGCTATGTGAAGTTCAAAAATTTTCCTTGAGGAGGTTTTCGATTTTTGTTTCCTATCGCTAAGAAAATCTAAAAAGAAAAACCCTCATGAATTGACTTAAATTTGTTGCTCTCTTTGAAATCATATTGGCACATTGGAAGATTTTCTCATGTAAAGACAAACGCTTGTTTAAAATTTGACGAAATTGGTATTCAAGATACCTACATAGACAAATATTTCAATGTTCTGTTGTACTATTATCAGTTTTCTTTTGAACAGACAAGGCCAAAAAGATGTTTCTAACCATCAGTTCATTTTTTGGTGTTCGACCATAGACTCCACAGATATGTCAGATTTGCTGCATCGATCAAATTCATGTCCCTAATGAAGTTAGGGACACAGTTGATGCTGAATTAATCGTGCAAGAGTTTCTTGTTAGTATTCAGACCAAATCAGCAATTCCTTCAAAGAATGCTCATGAAAATTCCGATTTAATTTTCTTCCGTGTTGGAATAGCCTCATAAGCATTCCGGTCAGTTTTTAAGCCCAACGATTAGGTTCCCTTTTCACCAATATCTGCAACAACACATTCTAATATAACATTCATATTATTCATGAGTATTGTAATTTGTATTGTCCAAAGCTGAAAATTGGAATGGACTAGCAGATCAGAGAGACTTGTTAATCGAGGCCTGGTGAATTTTAACAGCCCATTTCTGTAATCAGATCAGTTATTTCAGTCAAAATAAATTCATGAATTCGTCTTATTTTATGCCAGTATTTGAAAATCAATCCTAGAGGAACGACGTTGTTTTTAGATCCATTTTTGGTTATTTTTCCTTGTGATTTCTATATTTCTGCATTTCATAGTTCATATAATTTTTGGGATTTTGGGATTTTGCTCTACTTTTGAAAGAACCGCTGCTTCCTCTGTAAAGATCACGTGATTAAGGTATGTTACGTGAAGGCTGTTCACATTGTGAGTGTGGGATAATTTATAATTTTAAACTTCATATTGTTACTTTATGTGGCGACCAAATCGCTGCTGTAGAAAGTTTTAATATGGTGAAATAGGATATTTTTCTGTGCTACAAAGTATGGAGTGTTGATTTGATCATATGGAGTGGTCATGACAAATATATATTGTTTTATTTCAAATAACGACAGTTGAAAACTTTAAATGCAAATTTCTAGCATGCTTTGTTATCCCAAATACCATCCTAAATCTGTCTTTCTTTCCTATGGAATTTCTCACATCGGGACTCTACGGGCGTTATCGATGGTCCACAAGGCTATCTAAATGAGTTCAATTACAGCTGATATCTTGAGGTCCTTTTTAGATGGGAAAAATCTCAGGCCTCTTATCAGAAAGATATCGGTCCTAATATTTCCGCACAATTTCACGATATGAGCGTCTAGTATCTATAAATTAGAAGTTTAACGCCTCGTTGCCTGTACAAAAATGTAATTTAGATTTCCGAGGTTGCACTAGATGTATTTTGTCGTAAATGTAATGATCGGGGGTGAATGCATTGACCTTTATATAATGACTTGGGCGAAATGCACGGATGAACACAAGCAAGATACATCTTCCCGGCGACATCATTCCCATTGGCAAATATTTCTATAGGAAATTTTGGATTTTTCCTTGCAAAGTTTATTTTTCCAGGACGTGGTTCTTCAAAAACTATTTGTTCCTCCGTCTAATTTATTGGGTTTTTTCCTTTTTGTAATTGATTGCATTGGCAACAATGATATTCTTTTATTTTTTAATACAGTACATGGATTTGAAACAAAATTTTGTGAAAAAAAAGAAAGAGAGGCTTTTGGTTAATGAAACATTGAGCCAACAATTCCTTATTTCTTAAAAGTCTACATAAACTTAAATTTATTTGTTTTAAAGTTTATTTTGTACAAGTTTTTCGGTTTTCTCTCATTATTTCCTGTTTGCACATTAAAAAAATGAAATAAAATTTAAAAATATCTCATTTTTAAAATGCAACCCGCCAAATGTGAAAAATACACTTAGAATTCAAATTAGAAAAAATACAAATAAAATTTTCAATAATGGATTTCATCAATTGCACCATATAATGTATAATATCGCCACCACTTTGCCAATACCAAATTCCACAGAAATCAACGCAAGTAAAAAAAAAAAATAAAATGGGGAACACAAATATCGTCCTCTATTCACATTTATTGACGGGAACATAATGTCGATTTTACCAATATTGCTGTAATCAAAAAGCCATTCTACACTCTAACCATCCATCACTCGGTTCTCTGCAGCCCGGGAACAATGGGAACCTCAATTGTTCTACCACGGCCATTGTAAAGAATAGAATACCTCCCAGACAACAGCTGGTACGTGTTCTCTTGGAACCAGAAAGAATTTTTACCCCTCTTCCTGCTGTAAATTACCAGAAAAAATTATTGGATTCAATGAAAAAAAGTCCTAAAATATTGGCATTTCCATAATTTCAAAGAATCTTTTTTGGCTTTTATTTTGAATGAATCTAAATTTATTATTTTCAAAAATTGGACAATATCTGCAAATATAAGAATTATATTTATGTATACTTATTTCATGTAGAATGGAAATCCTAAAGATATTTGGTATTTGCAAAATTAATGTAAAATGTTCTGAATTAAGTCCAAGAACACAATAATTTCTTTAAAAATTAAGGCCTTTGTTGATTCTCCAGTAAATTGCAATTCCTTTAAACGTATATTGTAAGACATCGGATTAAACGTATATTGTAAGACATCGGATTAAACGTATATTGTAAGACATCGGAGAAAAATACATATGTATAATTTGAAAATTACATCATTGATACAAAATAGCTCTCCAGAAAAGATACATTGAGTAATCTTATAAACCTATTTTCAGCAATTTTTTTTCTTATTTCTTAAAGAAAAGTAAACAAAGTTGATATGCAAAACACGTATACTTTAATTGATTAATCTTCAAATACGTCAAAATATTTTGGACTTGACGTACATGTACAATTAATATCAGAAAAATAACAAAAACAAATTTTCTATTTTTTAAAACATAATTAAGATGGTAGTATTCATAATGGGAAACGTATTTTTATACAGTCAATGTTCCTAAACTAAATCTGATTATAATTATTATTTTTATTGAATTTCTTTATCTGTACTGAAATACTCATGTCATTTGTGAATTTCTTTTTGCATCAACATAACCAAAATCTGTATTAAATTGCAGGACGTTCGTAAGAGCAGGCCACAGATAATATTAAGACGTTTTGTTTTTCTTTGAAATTGTAGTCATTATTTTCTTATACCAAACGTGTCTGGACTTCATTCACATAGTTCGATCGTTGACCTTATCATCTGAAAGAAACAATTTATGTAAATTTCATGCAGATCGTTTCCCAAATAAATGTAAACTCAGCCGTAAGTGTGCGAGGCAGTAGAGGGTTGTTTAGTCACGCTCATGTTAATGCATAAAAGTTACTTCAAATACAAACAAAAAAGAAAATAAATAGAAAATTTTTCAAACTTGCATGACGCAGAATTTTCTTTTACCATATATCTGACAGCAGAAAAACACACAAAGTGAATAACAGTATTTTTTCCATCCAAAAATGAAATAATTTCTTCTCTTTTGTCTTTGGTGCAAAAATTTTAAATATGAATACTTTAGAGCTAAATTAATATTAATAACGCTCCTAAAATTTTTGAAACATTGAAACAAGTCAGCTGTTTGATTCAGCTATCATCTTATATTTCATTTTTTTTCCATTCTTCAAATTCACACGAAATTGATCCCCGATTTGGATAATCGAGAGAGAGCTAATTCACAGCCCGGAATGTATTTTTGCACGTGCAAGAATATTGCTGAAAAATATTGGACGTCTTGTTTTTGAATTCTGAAGAATAGAGGAGTTTTCCTTGAGTTTAGTTGACACGATTGAAAGGATTATCGCATTGTTGTTATTGTCAATTTCAAATGTTATTGGATAAATCCGTTTATTGGAGCAGTGATTTATCTCAATGGTGGAAGGCATTCGTTCGAGACGCATTATCAGTTGTGCTGCTTTTTATGTTCGGCCTTTTTATTTTCGCTCCATTCTCACAAATGTAATTCAATTTGACGCTACAGATTTGCAAAGAATTCAATAAATTCAAATGGACAGGTTGAAGCGAGACTCATGTCATTCAAGTCCCAGAAAACCCTAGCTTTTGAACAAGTGGTCGACCAAGATTCAAAAACTCATAAAACATGCCACCATAATATCTAAATAGACTTACCCGTATAAAAAAATCCGTACATGAAATTTTAAAAGTTAAATTCATTTTGAAAACCTGTTGACCCTCGTAAGGATAAATAATGAAGGATTTTCGTGTGTATCACCTAACTCAGGGTCTTACACTTATGTATTGAGCTTTGACTGCTTTCTCATTATCATATGAATAAAAAATTGTCCTTGTACAGATAAAGCGAGATATAAAAATATTATTTACAACCTTCGTATGCTTAAATCTAGTCTACTATTGTCCTATTTGTCTGTGTTGTACCCATTGCATGTGGAAGAATAGGAATTCAATATTACGGAATCTTTACTTGAAGAATTTTAACATTTAATATTTGTTAATTTTTGGAACAAATTAATTAAGGTTCTGCTAAATTGTCATCTGCAGTAAAACTATAAAGCATATTTTGGATAATTCAATACAAAATAAGCATTACTAAAACTAAATTACTTTAATATTGTGTGTAATTAAATTCGGTTTTTCAAAACATTGAATTTGTATATCTTATATCTTTATCAAGAACACAAAGTTTGAAGTTTATCTATTAGCTATTTTTTTCTCAGACATATAATATTTAAAACTTAATACAACAAAATATATTATTTTCAATTCAGAATTATTATCAGTTAAAGAATGAAATTACGCAAACTAAAACACATATTAAGTTCTTGATTTTTTTTTTCTCAAAACAAACGAGTTCATATAAATATTATAGATTGATTGTATTGCATTAATGACAATAAGATTCCCAGTTTGGGTGGACCCTTATTTACTTTGTTTCATTATGATGGATTTTATTCTTCGATAATATCGATTGTATTGTGATTGATTATACTTCTCTTTAATTTTTACCAGAAAAATAGAATATAAAATCCCAGAATGTTCACATGTTTAATTTTAATTTTTACCTTTAATGTAGATTTGAAACATATGCTGAAACCGTTTTGACGTTTATAGTTTTGTTACAAGTGCTAAGAAGTAATATTTTGTAGTTTTAGCGACTTACATGAAGTAGTTTATAACGCTAGAACATTAAATACATAAAATGATAATAATATTGCACAATAACAATACAAAGTATTCAGGGAAATTCATTCTTCTGCAACGCCTGACAAGAAATTAATAACATTCAAATAGTAAAAAATATCAAATTTTATATATTAAAAAAAAGCAATTTAACGAGAATAGGGATTTTTGTAGAATGTACTTGAATTGTTGTATTAAACTTCAAGAGTTGTTCAGTAAACATTAGCTTATTAAGGAAACAGTTTTCACACGTTTTAGTAATAGGGGTCAGATGGCAAATTCCGTATCACGTTCTATCCATCAAGCTTGCTACCAATATGCAAATGAGTTGGCTTCTATGACGTTTTTGCTATCGGTACACATAAAGCTGTTCTTGAAGAATAATTAACCAAAGTTCTCTCCGTACAATTACCCTTCAGGAAATAAGGATTGTTTAGACAAAAAGATCTGTAAAGATATTTGTCTGTCTTTTTTCCAAGAAAAAATACCATGAATTCCCTTCTTGAAGTATTTTAGATATAACATCCTCTTATGGCAAAAATGCTACATGTATGTCTTATGTATTTTTTAGAGTATAATTAAAATATCTACTTGTACACAGTTTATCTTTAAAATATGTATATTGTTTTAGTTATTATTTTTAAAAATGATTAATTGTAACTTTTTTTTTTTAAAGAAAAAAGGCTAACATGCAAACTACAACGCTGATAAAAATCTGTCATTATTTGCAAAATAATCTTTTTGATTAACTTCAATATTCTTGTGTACTTAATTAATCATTATCAATCTGAAACACGTATATAATTTTTTTGTAGATATCTAACGCATGCTCACCTTAATGGTTCAAGAAAGGTAACCCATATTTTCATATTAAAATGTTAAATTGCATTCAAATGTTAAAAAATTCATTATTCATTTATTTTTGTATTTTGTTATTTATTTAATATATAAATGGTTTCCATGAAAACTAATTTCAAAGGTTTTTTTTAAAAAAAGGGGGGAAACGTGTTTTTATCGAAAGTTTGATTCAATATACTATTCTGTATTTAAACTTATTCTATTGAAACATAATCAATAGGATGGGACACAAGTTATACGTGATTCCCTTGGACTTAAAAGGGGTTGAACCAAATTGTAATTAAGTTCTCCTTTTTCTATATATAGATACAATGATTTACATCTGGTAGAAATTAGATGTGTACAATAATGACTATCTAAAAGAAATCTCCACTTCCTAAGCATGATTGAATTATAGTGAAACACTCACCAACCGAAACAATAGTTTAATAAAATCATCTTGAGGCTTAGTTTTATTTTTCGATGGGCAGATTTACATAATTTCAATCACATTGAGGGGAAAAATCATAGTAAATGCAGTCTCCATTCAGTATCTCTGACTAATGTACCTAAAAGCATTGGATGCAGAATTCCCTGCTTAGAGCATTTTTTTCTCACAAGGGAATGACGAATATCGGTATATTCACCTGGAAAAATCAAAACCATAATCACACAAATGTCAAAATCTTAACCAACGGAAAGCCCATGCATATTTCATATCTTATAAAGTGACACTTTGAAATAAAGTAATAAAAATTGTTGTGTTTAAAAGATTTTTCTTTATCGGCACTATCTATTGTCGACTTGCTTATGAATTATATATAATCTCGTCATATTTTTGTTCACGATCATGATATCTTTTTATTAAACATTTTGTGAACTTTTATATCCCTGGAAAGATGGAATAACTTTATATTGATAAATATTTCATAAACAAATGATTTTAATAATTCACCTTTGGTGCAAACAAAATTGAACAAAAAACTTGTTAATATATTGACAAATTTAAGGTTATAAATTAAGTTCACAAATAAGGCATATTATTATTATTTTTTTGTAATAATCTTAATTCTCGATTCATATTTAAAAGAATTATTTTAAAGGCTCGTGCATTTCATACCATATAAAAAATATTGTATTTTTTTTATAAAGTTAACCAATCAAATTAGTTTTAGCTGTTGGGAGCCTTTGTTTTGGCTCTGAAATTTACACAAGAAACGATACCTCAAAATAAGGCGTGATGTTGGGGATTTAGGAAAACCACAACTAACCAAAAATGTAGCTCTTTCTATTGAGCATAAAGATTTTCTAACCTAAACCTATCATTTTTTTCGCTGACGGACTTGCAGTAGCGGTATGGGAGGTTCTTTACTATTGGCTTTGTGAAATCAATACCTTCCTTATGATAACTGATTCTGGGTTTGGCAAGAATTCCGGGAAAAAATACATGTACAATACAGATTGATAACCTGTTCGCAGAAAAACTGCTGTAAAATGCATAAAAGCACAGAATACTTATTTAACTAAATGAAATAAAATCTTATTTTGCTTGCTTTCAAAAAAGCATTTTAGTGAAATATTCTATGTACACGTATTCGAATGTGCACATTTATTGGCTGCAAGTCGTTTTTTTTCTGCTTCTAATATCAAAATGAAATTAAAGGTTTAGAAAATGGTATATGTTATTTTTTTTCCCCTTATTTCTTTCTTTTTGCACAGTTAATTTTGAAAACTCAGTAGATTAAATTAGATTAATTAGCTGAGCTAGAAATAAGGGAAAAAAACTTTTTGTGCCAATAAAGTATTTTTTTTTTAAATATTGTATATATATCCTTTGTTAAATCTACTATGGAATTTAGGACCAATATATATTCTTGGATTGTTAAAAATGTACAGCTTAATTTGGGACATTATTTCGTTTTCGAATGTCTTGTTAGACAACGCCCAAATTTATATATATGTAATTGTTGAGACTGTGAATTTGATGGTCAAGAGACAAAAAAAAAAAAAAATAAATGAAAACTTGAACCCTCGAAATAGATTGATTTTACAAAATGCACTTGAAAATGTAACTGATAGAAAGTAAATTGTAATTGACGTCTCATGCACTTTAACTTTTCAATTTACTAGTATATTGTTTTTAAAACATGCAGAAACTTCTTACGATTCATCAAAATATTTATAGGTTACAATACTTGAGATCTATAAACATATATATCTTCATACTTACATAAATATACATGCATGTGCATCATATCAGAATTTATTAAAAAATGTTAGTTCTTTCTGCCATTAAAAAAAATTAAGATATTTACTTGATTGTTTTTGCCATAAAAATAATGTGCATTTACAGAAAAATTAAACACGAAAAGTACTATTTAGAATTAAAAGAAAAATACATGTACACACGAAAACAAGCCACACCATAATGTTTGAAAATGACATTTATGCACCTTATAATATATTTAGCGCTCTTAATTAAATATCAAATTACTAATGTTTATATTCTTTTGAATGTGTTTTAACTGTATTTGAAGATATCGTATTTCACGTGAGAAATTTAATCTTGTTTTGGTAACGTATTGGATATCATGATTTTATCTGAATTTAATGTGAACTTTCTTCAACGCTTTTCCGCTTTAATTCCTCTACCTTGCGACATATGTATTTCCAGGGGCAAATCATCAATGCGTTTTGCTGTATCATATGGTGTAACTTTTTGGTCATATTATTAAACTTTTATGTTTTGTATTATTATCTGATATCATATTGATATCTTAACACATTAAACCATCAAAACTAAAACATTCGCCTTCTTGTCAAAAATTATGGTGGGAAAACTTCCCCAAAATTGCAAAAAATAAAAGATGAAGGTTTAAATATCAATGGCCAGGATAATAAAAGAATCTTGTTCAAAATTCATCAAAGACATAAAATACTTCCAAGTCTTTGGTGACACGAAGTTGTTGATTGTTCCATAATCAATTTGTCAGTTAAAAAAGCACCAAAAATCCTGTAACCAAAATTATCTGTTTGCTTTAAACTTTCTTCTGATGTGTTCTTTTATAAAAAAATTTCCATTCTCTTATGTTTATTGTTATCAACAAAACAAGCATATTTTGTTCTGATAGTAATTAATTATTATGGCTTCATATATGAATTAATCACTTTTGTTAATGGACATTTCTTTACGACTAATATCATTATTTAGGTTATATTCTTTGACATTTGATCTATAGAACATTCAACTTAATGAATATTTATAGTTAAACGGCTTTACGTATTATTCGTCAATATTGTATTTTCATTTAGATATCAATTAACATTCATTGTTCCCACACCTTCGATAAAGAGAAAACAGATTAAAGAGCTTCCTTTTCAATAAAACTTCAATATTTAACGGTACAATCGCACTCTGATGAAACTACAAAGGCTTAAAACATTACTTTTAGAGATACATTTTGACGTTTATTTTGCTTAGATAAAAACATCATTCTGCATGATTTTTTGAAAATTAATTTTGTTTTGCATTGTTTAATTTAATGTCTCCCCCAGTGAAAATTAAAAAAGAATAAGTTTTGAAGAAAGCAAATGCTAGTACTTTTATTATACGCGTGATTTTTTTTTTTAAAAATATGCTTGTATCCAAGGAGTCAGTTTATATGTAGTGAATTTGAAAATACCAATATTCATAACCAAGGGAAAAATAAATTTTCTTACTTTTTTTTTAATTTCTGGTAAAGGCACGCCTGTCTTACTTCATTTTCTGACTCTGAACACCTGGAAGGTTAGGATTTTGCTAAAGCTCTTCAAACTTCAAATAGTTTATTTACATTCCAAGAATTGGCACTATAATAGTTTTAATCCAACGTAAAAGTTTTTTTTTAAATACGTTTCCAATATAATATGTATTTTATGATACAGTGATTGTTTATTTTTGCAGGAAAGTTAAAACCGACTAACTTTGAACAGAACGACAGTTTTCATTGTCAAAGGATCATCAGATTCAAATCAGGTACATATTATGCAAAAATATGTCATTTTGCTGCCTTATCCTTAAGTAAAAGTTTAATATTTTACAGTTTATGAGAAATAACTCGTTGACGCGCTAATAAGTTATGAGCATTTCAAAATAACCTAAATATACAGAGAATATGATTTCAAAATAACGTCCAGGTATGAGTTCATAAATTTGAATTGTAATTGATATAAATAGATAAAAAATAATTATAAAAATCTGTATTTACTTTTTAAAAATAATTGTATTTCAATCATATTTTATAAAGATATTTTAAGTTATTTAGGTTGCCTAATCACAACTTTCTCTGAAAGTGACCCTTTGACTTCTGGAGAACAAAAATGAAAGCCGGATTATTAGACAGAAAATTTCGTTAGCGTCTACAATGAAGGTGTCTCGCTCTGGAACGCGCTACTTAATATAGTTCAATATATCTCATAAAACAGGGCGAATTGCTGGGAAATTTAATTATGATTGTCAGTTTAAGCACGGAATTAGCATGGAGCTGTTTGTCTGTTTCATTACAGCACGAGGAAACACAATATCCCTATTTTATTATTCCATTCATCAAGTGAAATGGCAGGGTGAGCAGCTAGAGAATCGTTCTTTATATGGAACTTCGCAGATCTGAGGCTATCAAATACGCATGTAAAATCACTTTTCGTCAGATCCTTGTCGATTAAGACACTTTCTTAATTGATTTTTGGCCATATTTTTGTTTCAACCTTTTTTATACAATATATAATTGTTGCAATCGATTTGAAAGTCGCTAGAAAATTGTGTACATCATGCCTTGGCAACACTCATTAGATAATTTATACAAGGATGATGCATGTATCGTGTATGCTTCTCCACGCAATGAGCAATTTAAAATTGATAAAAACATACTGTTTAATGTTTATTCTTATCCTAGACGATTTATTATATACATGTATTTTAAATAACTTCATAGTAAGAATTTAAACTTATGGCCTCAAAAAAGAACAGAATCATCTATTTCTGATTTTTGTTTAATTATCATATTTTAATCCTCTTAAATAGGAAACGGTTATAGCGAAACAATGTTCTTTCTTATCAGAAATAGTAGTTGCACTAGATAAACTTTTTTTTTAAAGATGAAAGTATCTCACTTTCTATTCAAGCCACGTGTTCCTAATTTATTCTAGAACCAGGCATTAATTCTACGTTCCTTGCACCTTCAGTATTATAATTTTGACCTTAATAAATATATATAAATGATGCAATGCTCCACAAATATTCATCCTCGTGAGAAATAAGGCACCAAGATTGTCCTGGGGATACCAGGAATCGCAGACTTCCAACTTTATAACACAATCATCTGCGACGGTTTAGTTCGAGATGTTCGTAATACAAAAGTACAAAGCTCTTGCAGTGGTTTCTGACTCATAATTCATGAAATTCCTTTGCATAAAATTCGTAATTATTACATATTGTCAAGTATATTTTTATGGACACCAATATGCATTGTAGCCATACTTTTCGCTTATGTCATGTAGAAATTGTGAACATGTAAGGAGAAACTCAACGTTCTAATCATAAAGTTACTGAGTAATCTATGTAAAATCTGAATAAAACTCTTCTGATTACGTGTGTGATTAAAACGTGGATGAAAAAGAATTTACCTTTATTTTCATTTTGCTTAATAGGGTGGGTTTGGAGAAATAAAAATAGAGATGTTGGTTTGCTCAACACATATTGTCTAATTAACATTCACGTACTATTTCTTTTGCTGCACAGCAGTTTATAAGACAGTTTGTCTAAAGAAATGATTTGGGCCAAAATTCTCTAAGAAATGTGATTGTCATGTTTCAACATTTACTGTGTCTATATTGTATTTATATTTTATTGTTCTTTTTTGTACTTGACAGGATGCTGGATAAGATTAAACCCAAATGCACCCATAACTGCCACCCTTGTACTGTTGGATATTGGATATACAGTGTACAGAAAGTTTTAAAATTTGGCTGCAAAATGTGAATGAAACAACAGTTCGATTCCAAGTTGAGATTGGCATGGCATTGGTTGCAATAAAAGTAACGAAGAAAAAAATTTCCTGAGAAAATAGAAGGGAGATATCATGCTTTTTGAGGAAAATCTTTGTGGCATTGTTGTGTGATGGCGCTGGACACTGTATTAAGTGCGGGGGATTCCTGTTGAGAAAGCGATCAGGGAATACGAAATTAGTATGCTTAGTATCACTCGGGAGCAGGAAAAAAAAGCATTGTGTTCAGATTGTCAATAACTGGCGATTTCCCAACGGCATCATTCCACCAGCGAAGAATCGCAAGACCAACAAAACCTTATTACGGCAGTCGCTATCTTGTTTAGGAGTGAAAATACACCCCGTCACCAAAAGCTGAAACAACGTCTTCCGATCATGAAAGATATTATATTGTTAAAAATAATGTAGTTTTCTAAGACAAAACATTGATTTTTGAAAATTAAAAGAGATTTTCTAGAAACAAGGAAGTATAATCCTTACTTTCAATAAAACACTGTTATACTTTGTTGTAAAGGTTTTGTATTAGTTGGGAAATCATGGAAAAGAATGCAAATGAGCTGAATTATGCATGAAAAAAAATTCACTGTGCAGGGATGTCTGTATACATGGATATTTTCCAGTCGTTTCAATGTGTCTGTCCAAACGTGTTCGATTGAATTTAAACACGAAATATGTAATGTCTTGTAATAAAAAGGAAAAGAATCATTGAAATGTTGGGGAAATTACTTGCCTTTTTGCTTGTTTCAGTAAGAGTGTTGCTCACACGAAACACCGAAACTTTACTTAGGGTCATTTATAAAGTTCGATTTCGAATATTTGGTAAATTTATCTCTGAAAATAAATTATTCAAAATAAAACATCCATTTACAACGAGAAACATACTCTTAGACTATTTCTCTGGGTATTTTTTTTTAAAGTTTATTCATGTAACCGGATACTATACGATTTTTATTAACTTCTAGAAAGCACTAAAGTATACTTTGTACATTAAGATAAGTTGCCTTTGCTTGCAATTTTGGATAAACTAACATATTACATTCTGTCTGTTCACATTCAGAGTGCACATGAACATAAAATGTAATAAATCCAGACAATGAATTAAAAATTTAAAAAAGTGTCGTTAGCCCTACAAATATGTAACCCAATACCAAGAAAATCTAAAATTGAAAACCGCTATTACTACATTTTTAATGTATGTGTTCTTACAATAATGTGTTGAATGTAACAACAATAAAGAACTTATCGTTTTTTACATACTGGCTTTTACAACCATTACTGTCAGTTTGATGCTTTAAAAAAATACGCTAAACTACTTAATGGAAAATGATCGAACAAAAAATACTCAGTAATACTAGACATCTAAAATATTTACTATCGCCAGTTTAAATATCTTATTTCTAACGTATATTTTCTTCTTTTTCCTCGTCTATTTCGTCAATAGGGTCATCTACAAACGTCAACTAGTTTGTCCTCCGTCGTACAGACACCAGAAATATCTTAAATTAGATCAGGACTGACTGTCAATAAAAATGCATTGAAAAATATTCCTAAGCTCTGACATAATCCGATTTTAATTGGAAAATATAATAGGGGCAACGAAAATTACTGCACTGTCAGTTCTAAAACGAACACTGATATCGTGTTCCTTATTGCTCGTTTCCATCGTCTTTACCAACTTTTCCAAGATAAACCAAGATGCATGGGGATAGTAATAAAAGATAGGGGCAGGAAATTTTGATTTGCCATAAGATACTTTGATGGAGCATCTTTTTGTTTCACAGAGTTTTTTTTTCTGTTTTTCCGTCGATATTTTCCTTGAGGTTTGAAGATGTTACAAGACAGATGGGACTGTGAAGAGTCCCCTAGCACCAGCTGTTTGTCAGAAATGTCTTTTCCTATTTCTCCTCTGTCAAGACAAATCGAGAGATTGTTGACATAAGTGATATGCACATCTGCATAGATGATTTCATCCTCCCCATGTAATGATCAGAAAGTGTTTTGTGTTGATCTTTAAAAAAATTAATTTTACCAAGGGATACAAATTTGGTCTTTTATATGGTTCACTTGGATGAAATAAGAATATACATCTATTAAGAAAAAGTAACATCAAATTGAAAATTAATGTAATATTCTTCCTCGTTGTGCACTGGAATGCAAGTGAATCTGAAACCAGAAAATGGTTCCACTTTTTAAAAATATTTTCACAAATGCATGTACATCTTGTTAAATTGTCTTGGTATAAACAAACTAATGGTACATGTATAAACAAACTAAAACTTTATTAGTAAAATCAGAGACACATTTAACATGTTAATTATGTCTCTTGTAAAATACTTAACGAGTAACCCGTTATTTTTTTTCAATTTACGAGTAGACATTTCACTTCAAAACTTTTTGTTGATCCTTATGGATTGAATGTAATCTAGTCTAACATAACCGGGCAATCGCCATTTATCTTCAAAAATTGTTGTGTCAAGACACATTGCTTTCTCCTTACATCAAAATAAAATGACTATCCGGAATCTTTGCGTCCGTTTGAAAATGAGTCGATTTATGGCAATACTTTTCAATTATATCTGACTTGCGAGATATTTCTCAATTGGTTTATAGAATGTCAAAAGCCATTTTCAAGTTCCTGGCGCGAGAGTATTTCGTTAAGATAGATTTGGCGTATTTGATCATTAAGAAGCCCACGGGGGCAAAATGCTTAGCGCCTAATATGGCTAATCCACGCGGGAAAAACGTGCTAATGTTTTGAACGGCCAATTTCTCGGTAAAATCATTTCCAGACATGCTATGCTATTCATTTCTTCAATTATATCGATTATGGCAAAATGACCAAAGTGGGAACTTCGTTACTTGGCGGGGTTCTTGATACCAAGAAATTTCTCCTGCAAATGTCCCAATCATCGGACTCATTTACCTTAAATGAAATGCAGCCTTTCTAATAAATTCACAGTTGACTCAAATGGGTAAGGACTATAGAAGATAAAATTCAAAAGGTTAAACAATAACTATTTTTCACAGCATATAATCCCTCGATTGTTCATTTCCACAAATAATCAAACATCAAAGAATTTCTCAAGGTCGACTATGCAGTTTTCATAGAAAAATCAATCAATTATTAATCGCATGAAAAGGATATATCAGTAAAATCTTTAGAAATGTTTTCCTATTTTACTCTCAAGTTTAGTTATAATGTATTACCTTTCTCGTCAGATTGGATGTCTAACAGACGCATTAAGGCGATGGTCGGAGATAAGCCGGCAATTAACACAAAAAAATGTATGCTTTAGTCTTCACTTGTACTCAAATTTTATACAAGAGTTATCATTGCTCACCCGTGTATGGATCTGTAAAATCAGCTAAAAATAAAATGAATTATTAATCATTATTCAATTGATGGCGTACTTATCTGTGTGATTTTATTAACACTACTTTATTTTACTGAAAGGGTTGGCTGTTGAAAGATCTAATTTGATAATTTTGTATCTTTAGTCCCAGTGATTGGTTTATTGTATATTGTTTAGCGTCCCATTCCAGAATTTTTCACTCATAGAGAGACGTAACCGTATGCCAGTTAAAGGCTTCATATTTAGACCTATGTTCGACACTCAGGGCCATTGAGAAGTGAGGGTTCTTTATCGTGCTAAAGCCTACCGTAACACGGGAACTTGGTTTTTAAGGTTTCATCCAAAAGACCCATAACTTTAATGCCGGGCGAAGGAACAAAAAGTATAACTTATATCAAACAGCATTGCTTCACGTACCCGCCACAGGCATTTGACGTCACATTTATTTCTCATTAAAATTACTTTGGCATTCAATTTATTTGACCTGTGTTTTCTATTTATAAAATGATTTTGACAAGGGTTTCACCAAAATAAATTGATAAATGTTCAACTGGGCAATGAATTAAACGATCTTAATCATTTGGGGGAAAAAACTTTAACTTTCCTCTTAGAACTATTTCTCCTACATGTAGTCCAATCCTCAGGTTCTGAAAATCATCAGTTAAATTGAGAATGACCACAAAAATGTCTCCGAGTTCACAAAGTAATGTGTATTTACTCATAGTATTTCTTCAAAGTTCATCATTATAGGTAATCATATTGTATGAAGGGAAAGTTACCAAATCTCAAATAATTTTCAGGAAAACAGCTATGCATTTTCTAATTGAAAATAGGTCAACAAATAAACTTTAGAATGAAAAAAAAACCCTATATTTTAAGAATTATTTTATTCATGATATACATAGAAGTATATACAATGAACATAGATTGAACAGCAGACAAAAGTGACCTATATTAGTTCTCTCCATTAGAGATCAAGGTACAAATGTAAAAATGGAATATATTTGTAGTTTTACAAAGTCATGTATTTTAAACTAATTTTTAAGGAGATTACAGAGTACAAAATTGAAAAAGAGGGAAAATGAACAATAAAATTAAAAAATGTTAAGAAAAAAGGGAGTGGGGTGGTGGAAGAGGACAAAGGAAAAAAAAGACTCGGAATCATATCTGTATAATTATGTACTTTCAATCCACATGCTGCACATAAATACTTATTACATTTTCACATTTCTGTATTAAATAACTATATTATATAATATTTAGTGTAAAAAGCTTGTTCTATCATTGCAGGACATCACAGATCTCTTCTAATTTCATATCATGCTAATAAACATTGGTATATAAGGCTAGATAAAAGGGAATTCGATTTCTCTAAAACCTTTTAATTCTAATACTTTTATGGAGTACAAATGTCAAATTTTTACAGACCGTTTCTAAGACTTGATAGAACCTTGAATCAAATTGAGATGCATGAAATGAAAATTGTTGCACGAAAAGATTTCAATTTCAAGCTTCATTTTGAGACTTTTTTAACTAATATAAATTTAAGAGTTATAGTTATACATCCGTAATTTATGGTTATTTAGACAAGAGCCTATCGCTTCAATTAAGACTAAAGTCCTGTTATAGATACAAAATCCAACTTCAGGAAATATGCAAATGATTAAGTTTATATACTGTTACATGGCTGGATATGATATGGAAGTCTTCTAAAAGTCAAAATGATTGTTTACACAAACAAAATATGTATTGTTAGAACATAAACAGAGAGCCAATTCCTCTAGATTAAAATGTTTTGCAATTATGTTTCTACAGACAGACAAACGTTAGAACTTCGAAGTTTGGCGTGAGTACCTTTCCTTCTCCTTTCAAAAAAAGGTATAAAAAAGTCAGAATCAAAGTCATAATGCTTTCTTAACAGACGAATCAATTTATTGTGTTTTTGGTATTCGACATATTTGTGATCGAGATATCAAACTTCAACTCTAATTCATCGAAATTACAATCTAAGAAAGTGTCAAGTTATTTTCTTAACAACAAACACAATATCAAATGTAATTTGTTATGTTGATGACTAATTAGACAATGTAGCGATAAATGAAATTTCCTTAAAACAAACTTTGTCATCATTAAATTGCACTCTATCTGACAAGTAATTGTACAATACTCACAGACGGGAGAAAAACGCACTTAGACACCTTAAAGTGCGTTTATGACGCGCCATTTTCATCACTCTGTAACTCTTGAACAACATAAATTTAGCAATAAAAGTGCGACTTTTATTTTAAATTTGGCGTAGAATTTTATTATAAGGCTCTCCATTATTTCATTTGAGTCAGATATATCCTACCTTGGAGGCAGAAAGTCATCTTCCGGAAGCTGCCTTTTTGGGATCAAATTTTGTATTCACTCTTTCATGCCTAAAAGAAAACAAAAGAATTTTCAGATACATATCACGTTATTGAAATATTGCAGGCGGTGCCCAAAATTTCTGTTACTGCAACTTGAGAGTAAGGGTACAAATTTTTGACCTTTAAGAGTTCTTGAGGGCGGATCATAATTCTCTGCATTCCTGTAACCTGTAATTATAAATAAAAAGGCCGTTAAAATGCTTTGTGTGAATATCACAGTGACACAAAGAAATATGATTTATTATTAACAGTAAACGTGTCACGATTTTGGAGAAATACAATGACACATTCGGTGTAATAACTATTTATCTATTACAAGTGTAAGTTAGTTGAATAAAATATGATGGTTCTTTTTTGTAATAACGAATCTTTCACGTATTGCACCATTTGAAATGTACATGTATTACATGACTTTGTTATCGTAGAGATGTTTAAGAAATGACCAAAAAAAAAAAAAAAAAAAAAAAAAAAAAAATTGAAAAAAAAAAAAAAAATTGAAAAAATTCCAAGTCACCTACAATTTATAGAGGCACTACCATATGCAGTTCAACATTTAGTTACGGCATGCATGTACATGTACCTTATTGCAGCCCGGAGGACCGGGCTGCTCTATACATATAAGTTTAAGTGTTAGTATATGGGGATTGAGGTGGGAGAAGTTATTCAGAATTAAAGGTTTTCTAAACATTAAAAAGATTGTTAATCAGAATGTTCTTTCCCTTTATAAATTACGAGATACACAATATATTTACTTCCATAAAGTGAATCTGTAAAAATATATACGTTTTTCATATTTAATATATAAAGTTGCTTATCATTTACTATCGAAAAAAACGACATGTCCCTTTTTTTAAAACATCGAATTTTACTTATCGCATAAAAACGTAAAAATATACTTTACACAGTTCGTGTTTTATATTCTTAAAGTGAAAGACATTTTTGAAAATATGTGATGCATGTGTCTGGTTTCAAATTATATTTTATGCAGCCAACATTTACTTGAGGAATTGATAAAGTTTAAAAGGGTATCGTTTTTGTTCGATTTTCATCCGACTATAAGTTTTCAAAATATTCTCGACTATCGTCTCCATCATTTAGACGCATGCCTTTTTCACACATATCGAAGCGGTTCGATGATCAAGACTCATGTCCATTGTTTACTTTATTTATTTCCCGGGCGACAATTGATGGTTACATCAATGTTTTCTTGTTCCTAATATTGATAAAGTTCTGGTAGCCTCACAAGACACAGAGAATTTAGGGAAAATTGCAACAAAAAGAATTCAGTTAGCACATGAAAAAAATTTCTAACGATTTGAATTTTAAGTCATTCTTTTTACCTATTGATACTGTGCATACACACCACCAGCTTGTTAATTAGAGATAAGTTAAAAAATAGGTGAATTCCTCAATCCTTTGAATCTCAGAATCTGTTCTAAATTTTTCTGACCCTTCGTGAATAAAGGTATAAGTGTGTAAAGTGAGGCTACCACCATATATTTTTCTCTCTAAATATTTCAAGAACATTATTATTATTGAACACTCAAGTATGTAGGTCCCATAAAGGCAATCAACATTGTACTGCACTGTTTGTTGTAGCAATTACTATTCCTTTGGGTTCACGTTTAGAAAAAAAAGACAACTAAATTTCTTGCAAAGAAAGTTTGCTTGATAAAGTCCAGAACCTATACAGGCATACATAATGATTGTACAATTTCAAAATGTACTGCAAATCAACTACATGTATTATTCGCGACTTTTAGTAGTCAGTTTGAAATCAATCCCTGACTATAACATGTAGTTTTTGCGATTAAAGAAACATTCTACATATATCATGTTAATACACAATAAAACAAATGATTTGCGGCGAGAAATTAACGCGAGTAAAAGAACATTTCTGAAAGTTGGTTGCAAGTATTTCTTGTGCACCAAGAAAATATAAAGCAGAGCCAATCTCGAGGCATTTATTCTCTATCATGATCATAGGTCAACATCGAAAGGCATGATTTCATATGACCCTTTCCGACAATTGTACTAGTTTCCTTTATTTTTCAATTTGAAGCTGAAAACGATTAATTTCTAAGTAATCACTTTCATCTTTAGACTGTAAATTTTAAAATAAACCCAAGAGGAAAACAACAAGACATAAAAATTAACTAACAACAGTGTTTTCTAAGTCCTTGGCTTGTGCATTCACAATTCAGACGGTGATTCTTCAACAGAGAGAGAGAGAGACTGTAGGTTTCTCTGTCTACTTTGCAATACTTTTGGACACAAAATTATAACTCCTGCAGTATTTCGAGGGTAAGCTTTGTCTCTGAATTTGGGAGGAAAGAAAAGGGAAATTTTATTATTCTGAAATAACACAAATGAAAATCTACAACACGACACTAAAAGGACAATAGTATAATGAGAAAGGCAGTATTGAAATTAATCTTAAGAATAATAAATCGATGCACTAAATGATGCGGACAAAGTACTTTCACTCAAACAATCAAGTAAATCAAATGGGAGGAAATTTCAGCCATTGATCAAAATTTATTGCTTTGTTCGGAAACCATTTTGATTTATGGTTACTTTGATACCGCGACGCAAGTTTTCGCGGAAAAGAGGCTGGGATTATAGGAAACGGAAGTGGACAGACAAGCACAGGGGGATTATCATTCGGCCCTTTACGAGTAACAGGGGACTTAAATAAATTGCTCGGACTAGGCCTGGGGTTTATTGGATCCTGCACTTTAGTGCTTTGGTTGTAGCATTTATCGAACCGGAGAAGCCGCTTGATAAATGGCGGTAGGATAGGAGGCTTATAACGTCAAAGTGAAATGAATATAGATGACGTGCTGTCTTACATTTTCATGACTCTATAATTATGAAAGTTACAGATGACCATGATCCTACTTTTTGAACATTGGACAAGGTCGACACTGGGGTCTCTCTCTCACTCTCTCTCGCAGAACAAAAGAATTTATTAACAATCTTTGTAATTGGCATTCTATCTTTGCTTCAGATCTTCTGGCAATAGAATAAATGTTTAATATCAGTCCAAAAATGATATAGTCTTAAAATGGCCCTGCAACCTTTTCTTAGCTGTCTGGCATTCCTTTGTCGTCAATTCGAGACGATGTACGTGAAAGTATAACCAAAATGATCCAAGAGAAACATTTATCTACATCAATTTGGACAAGCGTGTCGATCATCTGCATTCAATTTTCAATTATATATATCAGCTGCTTGCATCTACAAAGACAGGTATCTCTGTGGGCATATATTATCTTTAAAATTATTAGCATAATACATATATGGAAAAATATATCATTAATTTTGTTAAAAGCGCATAAAACAAGTTAAGAGTAATGGAAACTTAAATTGCAAGATTGAATCTTCATATACACAATATTTCCTCACGATCATTTCCATCAAAAGGTTTGGATGATAAAGGCGACGATAACGAACAGTGGTCGACCTACAAACAATACAAATCTGTGAAAAAAAGGGTCCCCGGAAATTCCAGAGGTGGGATCAGAAGCTTAGGAGGAATAAGCATCCCTTGTCGACCGGTCACACCCGCCGTGAGCCCTTTGTATTGATCAGGTAGACGAAATATTCCGAGTCAAATTTAGTAAAAGAACAAAAGCCTATCAATTGATATGAAATATGTCAGTCAAGATACAACCCAATGATAGGTTATATTTGCATGCTAACTAGGTCATTATAACTACCATACAATTTACGAAATGCTGCCTTTAAATGAGGTCGTTGAAATCCCCGTAACATTAACTTATCAGTCAGTAGCCTACCTCAGTTTAAAAATCGATTGTACTTAGAGCACGCTCTTGAGTATCAATAGCTTGTAAACATAAACACCCTATGCAGGTGATAGCGGAATATAACTGCATAAATAGGGAAAGTTGACGATGGAATAGCTGAAGTCGTCTCATTTATCATACTATTTAATTGTTAGTTGGCCATCATCGTCTACAGTCAGTAAAACATCCAATTATGAAACAGATGTGGTAGATTTGTGGTGTCTTTTATGTCGAGTTCACTTGGATATATTGCGTCGATCTTATCTCCTCCTTCTTTTTTTTTGGGGGGGGGGGGGTGTAATGAAATGAATAAACCGGCATGAATTGAAAAGGGAAAATATATTTGCTTTTTTCTCAAACTTAAAACTTTCATAAATAAAGCAAAAACAGTAACGCTTTAGTTCTGAAATTGATCCAACTACCCTTAAACAATTTTAAATTTTACTGAAAAAAACCCAAACAAACCGACCTACAAACCAACCAACCAACAAACAAACAAACAAAACAAAATATTCTGAATGTACTCGAAATCGGCGGATCTTTGTGTGTGGGTGAGAACACAAGGTTAAAAATTATTTTGAAAAGAAAGAATAAACGCTGATTGAAGCTAGTGATGTATCAATTTTATTTTCCATGCTTCATACGGTTCAATTAAAATGCACTTGTATTTCATTTCTTATATTGAACATATTTAAGATTTCTATCAGTGATAATTATAGTTGCCGAATTTTTTTTCTGGAGGGGAGGGGGATTGCTTTTCCAATGATATTTTCAATGCTCTATTTTGGACCATATTCAAGAGGTTGAATTTCTTAGGCTTAGATGGACACTAGCATAGTGTTTTTATTCGGGTAAGGAATATTACATCCTTAATTAAATTCGACTTCTTGATCTATCATTGATGTACATGGAATTAAAGCAACCTTGTTTGCACTCAATATTATAGTCACTTGGAAGTTTCAAAATCTTTGACATCCTGTGACATTCTTCCTTTAATTGTACATTAAATGGAATATGTCATGCTTGAATATATATAATGTATTTCCCATTTAATTTATCTCCAGCATAATTGAGCGATACAGACAGAAAATTCTCAGATGATATCAACAACGAAAGAGCAATAACTCCAACTAAATACTTTTTTAAAAAGGATCTTAATAGTAGTATTTGATCAAAATGAATTCAATTTTCAATATTTATATATTTTCTATACATAAATTATTTTTTGACGTTATGATTTTTTTAAGAATGTATTCATATATTCATTTTGAATTAGAATACATACACTGTATAGTCTTTTTGAGTGATACCCGTAGCTATTTATTTGTAGATAAGTTGCGCTAAAGTTCGAAGTAACTTTTTCCGTCGTCCGTTCGTCTGCTTGTCGCCTGTTAACTTCTTCAATCAAATCTGTCATTAAGCAACCTAAGGAACAGGGGATGGTTATGTGTAATTGATATGAATAGAAATAATTACATTTTTAACAGTATTAATGTTACAGTCATTTTTACATTTTAAGAATGTTAAATGAATTTCCTTTGAGTTTTTTTTCTTAAATAAACTCCTGTTTAGTTGAATTATAAATCTTTTAAATAATAGGTACGGTATAAACAAATAGTTTAGGTGTACATACCAATCAAGGGTGTGCCGCAATAAGGAGGCGCAGTTTTACATGGGAATTCTCAACAGAAAATCCACAACCAATCTTATTGATACATGTATTACGCATCCTCATATTGTGGATTCAACATCCTTCAAATCATGATCCCTTGTGCAGTGTTGGGGTTCTCAATACATTTTCAAATTTTTTATAAATGAACATATGGGGAAAAGATCTTTAAAATTTTCCTAGGTCTCAGGAACAGCATGCGCAGGAACTCAATTAATTATATTAGTACATGTGCATGTATATAATTGTAAGAAATTAAGTCAAGCCCCAAGATTCAATGTATCAATTTTGTTCAAATTACATGTACATGTAATACAAGAGATTAAGGTGTGGCCATATTGATATAGGGTCAAAGATTCATACCGAAAACTTAAGAAAAAAAAGTCTTTCAATTTTTTTTTCTCATGAATAACAGGATCACAAACAGACATTTTAATCAGCAAGATTGGTTTCCAATGTATTGAAGATTTTAATTTTTTTTCAACTGTGGTTCCCACGCCGAAGTAAGTACTGCCGACTAAATAATATACATATTATGGTTCCCATGTAGGGAAGAGTTAGGAGACTATAGGGGGTTAAAATTTTGCAAGCACATACAAGAAGTAAAGATTCAAATACCACATTGTAAATTTGTAAATTTTTTTTAAAATTGTCCAGATCATAGAGTTCACTATTATATCCATGCATATCTATGAGAAGGTGAAAATAACGAACAGTGATCAATAGTTAACGTTCAATACAGAGCGGCCAAAGTGTGCCGAGTGCTCCCACTGTATGCAAACAATCATTCCCTGAAGCATCAATGAATGGGAGTAATTAAATATTTTAGGAGAACATGGATGAAGTAGATTTGGAGGAACAAGAAGGTACATGGAGGGTTTAGAGAGCAGATATCATGGAAGGGATGGGGACAGTCCACTACTAGCATGTCCCATGGTACCTGTGAATTATAGTATTATCTAAAAATACATAAATAATTGAGCTTTCAAACTTGGTTCCTATGGAAGATCAATCGTTTCTAAGAATGGATGAGTATTTTGATATTGCAGCGGAAAGCAAGTCTACGGGGATTTGACATTGCGAAAAAAGGCCGCCGCTTCGGGAAGGGATCCATCATTATTAGCACTGGCGGATTTAGAGGGGGTGGGGGCAACCCCCCCCCCCTTTGTGTCCAAAAATATACATAAGATTAATTAAATCAATGTTTTTGGTGTGGTCCCTGGGCCCCCAAGGCCTCAGGCAAACAATTTGCTTCAAGGGGTCGGCAAATGCATTCTATCCGAGAACACAGTCAATAAATATTTGTTTAATTTACCTTTTACTTTTTGAAATGATATAGCTTGTGCTGGTTTCCATGTTTGTGATGGATGTTAATTTCGTTTATCCACAATGCATATTTAACATGTTTAACTCAGTAATTAAATCCTTAAAGTGCTGAACACAAACGATTGCAATCAAAATATACATGTAGCTGATCCCGCCTACAATGTGGCGCACAAAATAAATAAATAAATAAATAAATGATAAAATAAAGTTGTGTTTTTTTGTGTTTTTTTTTTAAATAACGTTATAGCTGTCCAAGTAACATTTCGCCGTCACCTCTAAAATCACCTATAGTTACCAAGATCAGTTTTTTTTTTACCGCTCAGTGCGTACAATATTGGAAATGTAAGACTTTTTAAAAGTATACATTTAAGAAATAAGGTATCATTTTTAAACATCTATCGGGATATAAATACGGGTTGGTCACGAGATCAAATGCCATAAAGCCCGAAGGGCTTTATGGTTATGGTAAATTTGATCCGTCGAACGTTTATGACGCGAGGAACCTGTGTTTATACTGATATAGATACGCGTTGCTTTTAATAGTGTTATATAAAAGAAAACATTTGCAAATGTAAATATGTATATTTAGTCCGAAATATCTGAAGTTTTCCAGGCGTTTTCACGATTTTGATATTTTACGTTTCCTGGCACGTCAAATATCAAAATCGTGAAAAACGCCTGGAAAACGCGTAAGATATTTCGGACAAATGTATATTTATATAGGAAACAATTGAACCTGTTTGCCTGAGGCCATTAGGCCATGTTTAGAAATAAGTCAAAATTTATTCAATAATATCGTTTTAACAAATGTGGTAGAAGCGCTCATATGGGACTAACTATAGCTTATTTATTTTTATAAGGTTTTACTTTTCATTCCCAATTTTTGTTGAGCAATAAATTATTTTTTACCCCTTAAATGAAAGCACATCAAGTTGTCTTTCCTTCGTTCGTTTTCATGCAAATATTCTTCTCCAGGAAACTTAGATTCCTTATTTGTTGGTAAGGAGAGACATGTGTATACATGAAAGCGGCTTCTCAACCCCAAACCGCACTACGAAATACAGGTTATTTGCGGGGAGGATGGGGGTTGGGCAAGTTGTTTAGGTATTTATTTATTTATTTTTATTTTTTATTTTTTGCTGGTAAATAAAAAAAATGAAAATCTGAGTCAGATTTTTACTTGAGTGTGGAACCCCCCCCCCCCCCATCCCCCGGGAAATTTTCATGGATCCGCGCATGTATAACCCGATAACTGAGACAGCGAAGATTTTACGTATAAATACTAATGTGTAAAGTATTAATTAGTTAATGTGCAGCAAAGCATTTACTGAGTAATAAATGAAAAGTTCATGTGAATACAGTATATTAGACAAAACCTACCCAATCGAAGTCCCTTTCCACCATTTCTTAAAATGATAAATTGCCGCACATTACGCATGTCTGCCTTCTTAATATCCATTCTAATTTCTAATAGAAGCAATGTTTTGTAATCATATATCCATTATAATTCTTCCATCAATCTTTCAATGTTATTTTTTTATGTCAAAAAGCATTCGCTATAGTTTTCCGGAACGTTTATTTTTATTGCGCTTGGTTTCTACATTTACTCCTTACTTACGAAAAATGGCGCTGACGAATAACGTCCGGTCGATAAAAAGAAAAACAGAAAATTACAATGCATATGACTAACTTAATGTTTGTCATGTACTGAATCACAGAAATTTCGACACAAGTTTATTTTTGCTTCAAGTATTTACATTTTTCTACATTTGGAGTGGACGGAATTGTTTGAAAAGTAAGTATGAAAACTTTAAAGTTTTGGTCATGATGTTGGGCGAGTGGCCTTGGCATTGTACCGATGTTGTTTACTAGAGAGCGTAGTGAAGAGTAGTGGATACTATGTAAACAGATAGTTATTCAACCGACTCTTATATAGCGTGATTTAACAGTAAGTTAAATGTAGAATCATGAATGAGTTATATATTTTTTCTTCTTTCATAATCTCTATGTGCATAATATCTTCAGAATTTTATAAAATATGTTTGTTAGTTTTATTTAATCTTACAGATTTATTATTCATATTTATGAGGATGTTTGACCCTATCCTGTATGAGTCACATTTTAGATATATTTGAAACTATATACTTTTCAGTGACCTGCTCAGCCATAACTAAAATATTTTTTTTAAATATTACATCACATATCATAATAGATAAAGCATTTGGAAAATCTAAATAGGATGGAAAGCAGGAAAGTCAAACCATTATATTTTTAGATGTTTGAGGCTTTTATTGGGTAAGAATAACTGAAAACATGAACATTTATGAAAAATAAATAAATAAATATGTCTCTTACTACACCATATGCCCATCATGTGTACACTACTGAATACAATATGTTACCTTTATTGGAATACATATTTTCTTCAGATAATAAGGATATTCTGAACAGTTATACATTTTAAAGGTTTTTGAAACAATTTTGAATAGATATGATTTTAACATTTTAAAGTTGAAGACAAAATTACAAGGGCTCTCACACACCTTTTTGGGACTGGGGCCAAGGTCATGAAAATTGGAAAATTATCAACTTTTGGGGAAATTTTGTGAAAATTATTTATACGCATAAAAACTCATCATATTTTTGGTTCCATGTGTTTATTATCAGCTAAATTCTGTTTTACAATACAGGAACTTGAGTAGCTCAAGTTTAGTTACTATCTATATATATATCCAAATGTTTGTTCTTTAATTTTGGGGGATAATGACTATCAGGAAAATTAACACATTCATTTTGGGAAAAAAACAGTCACTTTTGAGAAGTGGGAACAGGGCCTTTCAGTGGCCCCAAATGATAGACATTGGAGAGCCCTGCTTACTGAGATGTCAATATTACACTGTATAAAATTGTTTAAGATATATTATGTATGAGATTAAGAATAGGTTTTCTTTGTATTATGAAAAAAAATACAGAAGTATTGAATTATCAGTATTACTATGCAGTCGCATCCAATTCTTTGGCTTGATTCTCTTGGTAAACAAACAAGTTTCATAAACTAAAGTATATGTTAAGAATTAATAGATTCTTGATCATGCTCTCTAATGAAAAAAAAAATGTAGGGAAAGAAGGCTGAATATTTATTGTTGTTTTTTCACTGCTATGAAATAGAAATCTGCTTTAATTAATAGCTGACAAAGAAAGATGAAGTTACAGATATGACTGCACACAGTTATATAACACTGTATACCAATAATTTTTAATATTTACTTGAAATACCCCATCACTACATTAAAAAGCTTTCAGTATCAAATATAATCAAACCTAGACTAAACCTTTAACTTCAGTTTGGAATTTCTTTAAGGATTTGGTGTATCTAGCAAAAAAGATAAAAACTCAATTTGATATGAAAACAACTCTGGAATTTTTATGGTAGAAAAGAAAAATATTCTGGAATGTTCAGAAATGACTTAACCATGCAGAGATGAGAATCTTGCAGTTAATTTTATGAAGCCTATGATTTGTCTTAAATAATTTTGAAGTTTTATTTCTGGAATTTAAAGCAACATATTAAATATTGGAATTTAAGTCTCCATATGATATCACGTATGATACAAAGCGCACAATAAAAAATCATGATATTCTGATATTTTCACATATCCCTATCTTGCAAGTGTCTATTCTTTGATTTGGCAATAAAAAAAATTGATACTTACTGAAAAAATGCAAATGTTTCTAGAATGAATTTATATACATTGATTTAACAAGTATGCAATATAGTATAATTTATTTTTTAGCAACAGTTGAAATGCTCTTGTTCTATGCATTTTTTCATATTCATTTTTAAATATACATAAGGTACATTTTTAACTATCACAGAAGTGCATTTAACTATAGATATGAACAAAGAACTATAAATAGATAAGTATTGATTTACAGTCAGTATAGCTTCCCATAGATACATTTAAACATCTGACAGGAGAAATAAAATTCAGGTAAAGTATGGACAGGTTTATTTTTGGGAGTTTAGATTGTATGATTAACATATGGACCCTGAAAATGAAACTGCTATTAAAGATTTGTTTTTTTTTTTTTTGTTTTTCTCTTTGCTGTCTATATAAGTATTGATTACTGGATCAGGATGGGCATTTTTGCATGAGCAAATATTGACATTATAATGACACGTAAAAAGATAATGGTGTATTCCTGACAAGGATATTAAGCTTTTAAAGGTAAAATTAGGCAATGGATTAAATAAAATGCTATCCCAATTTGATAAGAATGAACAAATATTATGTTGGAAAAAAAAATGTTTTTTTTTTCTTTGCTCTCGAGAATTAGTATCATGCAGGATGTGAAATTTTAGTCGAAACAAGTATTTCCCATTAAATGTAAGGATTTTATCACAGAAAATGACGTGCATTTTATAATATTTAAAGAGACTGCTGATCATTATATAGAACTGTTGAAGAACTACAAGTACAAAATAATCATGTATTATATATAAACTTATGTCTTTAATCCTGAATAATATAATGAAGGAAAAATTTATAATAAATATCTACATGTATATGAAATGAACATTTATATTTTATTTTCATCTTTTTCAAATTAAAGATCATAATTTAATTATCCTAAGATTAAAGATGGCATGAATGAGTTGGTTCTTAGTTTTGAATGATTTTTATTAGATGAAAGTTTTTAAGGTTACTTTTTGGGTGTAATTAAATATTTTAAGATCTCTCTTATTTTACTTCCTGACAGACCCAGCAGATTTTCTTACGATGGCCGTCACACCAACAGGAAAAGGCACGTCCTACCAATATGATTCTCAAGGTATAATCTCCATAATTGTTACCATATTCTTCCTTATATATAGGAAATGCACTGTGGATTAGGTCTTTTAACAGCAAAATTGTGTTAAGGAAACTTTGTCTTTTCTTTCAAATCCTGTTAAATTTGTCTTTTCTTTCAAATCCTGTTAAATTTGATATTTCTTTTGTTCATTCTTTTGAAAAAGGAAGAATAGAAGGTTTTTTTTAGATACTTTGAAAAAAAATCTCATTTCATTTTTCTGTTAAAAGGAAATACAATGAAGAGAGATTTTTTTTTTATGATTTCAATGGTCATTATGCCTTTGAAGGATAAACAAAATATATGATTTTAAGGGCATTTTTCTAGTAAATTCTGAGTTGTGATGAGATGAAATATGGAGATGAGAGTGTGATTAATGTTTTAGATAAAACTTTCGGTTCTTTTTACCTTACTATGAATGAGCAGAACATGAAAAACTAGAAGAAAATTACATAGATGATACGTCAGTCTGCAATTTTAGAAAAATAAATCATGGTTTTAGAGTTGTATGGGTTCATCTTTATGCATAATTCACAAAATTAAACAAGAAAGTCCCACATCTATGTCTTTCAATTAATGCTTCTGTGAAAAGCTATGTATGCTCTACAACACAGTGTAAATAAACTGAATGTAAAAAAAAAAAGCATTGTCATGGCAATTAAGGTATAGAAATAAATTTGATGAAATTGATTTTCACTGGGTTTTCCCTAACTTCAGTGAATTGGGCAGAACTGAATACCATACATAATTTATAAATATCAATATATAGTACCGGTACTCAATAAACATGATAAAATGAAGAAAGCTTGCATCTTTGTCGAATTATTGCAGTATTTTTGCTTGTGTTGTTGAAGTATTGATTAGAGTTGGAAAATCAGAAAAAAATATATGTATGAGCTATTTAATGTTTTATTATTAATTTAAAAAGGTAATGTTACTCATTAACAAGGTACATTTGTAAATGACTTCTTTCTGTATTAAGAGTGAAATTTAATACCACTTAAAGTAATTTTAATGCTTGTTGATGATTTTGTAAGTAGTTTTGGCTGGAATTAATATTTGAAAGAGAATTTGGAAATTAAAAGGGGTTTAGAGGAGGGTTTAGGGGTGGGGGTGGGGATGTTACAGGGTTGGAGGATCCAGTAGGAGTAGAATTTGACCCCCATTTTGGGTAATTTTAATCCTTCTTGATAATCTTACAGGTAGTTTTGACTGGAATGAATATCTGAAAGAAAATGATTGTGTACCTGCTCCACAGTCTTGTTTCAAACAGGTAAGTTTGAGAGACAATAAATCCTCTGGGTTAGAGTTGAATTTGTAAGAAGTTTTAATAACTATACAGTTTGCTTTACCTTCAGTGCTTTCATAAGAACACTGATTAGGTACAGGTTTCTTTGCAACTTTCAATGCATATGTTAAAATAGACTGCCCATTGTTCAAATAAGGTCTATTAAAAAAAAAAACTATTTGGCGTGTAAATGAAAAACATTAACTTAAAACTCACTTCATTATATGTTTTATAGTCTGTAGATCCACCAGTCAATGAGTTCAAACTGAACCAGAAGATTGAGGCAGTGGACCCGCGTAATCTGACCTCGATATGTGTGGCTACCGTGGTGGGTATGATTGGCCCTCGGATACGACTGAGGCTGGACGGAAGTGACAATACTAATGATTTTTGGAGGCTCGTAGATTCCTCAGACCTTCATCCCGTGGGATATTGTGAAAAGACAGGGAAACTTTTACAGCCACCCCTAGGTTTGTTCTTTATAGAAGGGAATTTGAAGAATAAATGCACCTGTATTGAAGTCTTAGTTTCCATTGGGTGTATGAGTAATTTTATTATACTCAACAAAAAAAATATGTTTGAGAACTTGTTTTGAACCAGAAGCATGATATACAACATGTATGTTATTAAATGTAATGTATAGATACAATTGCAATGAAACTTGTGCAGAATACGTTATTCATTTGTTTAATTTTTCAGTTGCTAGCAACTTTAGATTTATATAAGATACATGTGCATATAAATCTGAGGGAGTTGTGAATGAAAAAAAAATAAGAACAAAAAAGAAAAAATATAGTCTTTTTGCATTTTAGATGTCACCAATCTTTCCCTCAAAGGATTACAATGAAACTCATCGTAAAATGTTTCATTTTTATATTATTAAGGTTTCTGTAAGAACCCAACACTGTGGCCCTCATTTCTTCAGAAGACATTACTAGGGGCAGAAAGAGCTCCAGAAAACTGTTTCAAAAAAGAGCCCTCCACACCCAAAACAAATGATTTCAAGGTAGGTATGAAGCTAGAGGCAGTAGACAGGAAGAATCCACAGTTAATCTGCCCCGCCACAATCGGGGCTGTCAAAGGAGAGGAGGTCCATGTCACGTTTGATGGCTGGAGGGGTGCTTTTGATTACTGGACCAAGCGTGATTCCCGGGATCTGTTTCCTGTGGGATGGTGTTCTACAAGTGGTCATCCCCTTCAACCTCCAGGGCAGAAAGGTAGGTCAATAATAAACATGAAATAAAACCATAGATTTAGATGTTGTTCAGGAATAATATTAAAAAACAAAATGAAAACAAAACTCACACAGTACATTTAAAATTTGTACTCTTCAAAATTATTAAGATGTAAATCTTAATAAAATCTGTATCTATAGTATTGCAAAGTAAATGCAAAAAATTAGAAATGCAGAATTCTGAATGCTACTTTTGAAGGATGGTATTGCAGATACTTAATTCAGAAATCACTTACACTGTATTATGTGTTAGGACATGTAAAGTCCATTGTGCAATAATACACAACACTGAATTTTACATGTAAATATTGAACAGGTACACCCCAGGTGAAGAGTAAATCCCGTGAACCCTCTGTGTCACAGTCCGCCCACTCCCCAGGGAATCAGAGCAGCACGTCCAAATCCTCCACCTCCTCTTCTGGTCCCACCAGTCCGAACCTCCCCCACGACAGATCTGTGTCCCCCCTCCAGGCAGAGTTCCCTGTGGTCACTGTCACTGAGCCAGATACGAGCTCCTCCACCACAGCAACAGATAAAGGTGTAATATTGTCTATAGGCAGTGAATTACCCTCTGTTGATCATGAAATTTTTGTGACACCTTATTTTTGGTATTGATAATGAGAAAAAATATGCTGAATTTTTGTTACTGCTGTATTTAAAGCTTAGAGTTAGAAATATACATAAGAATGAGCTGATGGCTTTAGGTATTTATGCAAAAATAAAGTTATCACAAATAAAAGTGATTAACAGAATATATATGCATTTCCTCAGAAATAATTTGATGATCTTTCTGTGTCAGTCTTCTCACATGGTGTGTAATTTTGATCAAAACTGTAAAGTGATGATATTTTCAAATTTATCTGGCATTTTATTTCAGTAACAATTTATGTGAATCACAACTGTAGCTGTGGTATCTTACTAAATCCAAGGAAGATAGAGCAGCTTCCGAATCAGTATGGACCAGGTCCCTATCAGAAGGTTCTAAGGGAGGTAATTCAGGCATGTGTGGATTGTGCAAATCATGAAAAACAGGTGTACAACTTTATCCAGGACGGCAATGGCAAAATAGTCATTACAGGTGAGTTAAAACTAGGAAAGTTGAATGTATGTGAAAACAAATTTTGAGAATTTGAAATATATCTGTTATCCTGTGCACAGCTTAGACAAAGTTTTAGTTAAATTAACACAATTGGAAATTTTTAAGTTTATCATGTTCATGAAATTTTTTTTCTTGATCATTGCTTTGATTTCATATATTTTACAATTGTTCAGTGTTCTTAATGATAGCCAGGAATTGTCATATGCACATGTACATGTATAACCAATGTTCTATTTTCTTTGTATTATAGCAAACCAAGGCAATAAGACACACACAAAGAGACTTCCTCCTATAGACAAGGTGTCGGATGTCTGGCGATTTCTGGAAAAGTCCCTGGAGGAGCTCGGATGTTGTGAGAATCTCTTCGCCAGTCAGCCATTACATGGATTCTGTGCTCAGTGTAACAAGGAGAAGAAGACAGGTAGTGATTTTAAGAGTAAGTGGATTCATTGATTTAGATAGGAGCAACATTACAGTTCGTTTGTTGATTCAGTGTTAAATTCAGAAATTTAAAAATATGTCATAAATAGTATAAATAGTATTATATATTTACCAAAATTCATGACCAATTTTTAGCACCTCTGCATATATAGAACATTTTGATAAGCTTACAGCAGCAATTGTGAGGTCAGACTTGTGACCTGCAATGCTGCTTAACATTGCTAAACTGTCATATACCTTCAAATACTGGCTGTGAACATCTCTATAGACTTCAAGCTGTGGACATATTTGAAATCGAATCCTTTTGCACAATATGCATAAAATATTGTCGGACATTCATAAGTGGCATCAAATTCTTCCAAGATTTAAAGTTTTGAATTGAATAATTTTAATTATTGATGTGAAGTATTGAAATAAAGTACAGATGAACATGTACATGACTTAAATAAGAATTTGTTTTCCTGGAACAACTAAGAGAAGTAAAACAGTAGAAGAGCAAAGCTTTCCTTATAAATTTTCTTTATTTGATCAATCATTGCAGAACCTCTGGAGTCTGAAGAATACGAAAACAGAACGTCCATCAACAGAGCTCTAAAGAGGAGATGGTCTACAGACTCAGTAGAAAATCAGTCCCTGAAGGCTCAGCAGAAAATCAGGAGGTTCTCAGCTTATGACTCTGCTGAAGGTTTGTATGTGTGACTGTTAGTGTTTCTGAGAAGTTAGGAGAAGATAAATCAATTCTTGGCTGAAGTATGTGCTGAGGGTTCTTATGTATTTATACAAGTGTGTGTATGATCATCAGATCTGATTAATCAAAAGTTTTGTTTGTTTGGATGTGTCAGAACTATACGAGGGGTTATCAAAAAGTTCGTGGACTGACGCGATAAAATTAATAATATGTAGTCTTTGCTTACAAAATTTATGCGGAACATAAAACAACAAAAGTTTAAGAAATGTTGAAAATTTTAGCTTGATACGTTGATAATTTGCCAAATTATTCTAAAATTAAAAAGACTTTATGTGATCACCCGGCGCTGTCGCCGTTTAGTGTCATGACGTCCGCTTAACGTCATTGTTTCTTAATGTCCGCTCTCTCTACCTCATACACTTATCTTGATGAGATTACCTGGAGTTAAGTAAGGACTTAAACCCGTATTATTTATATGAATTTACAATGTCATGAGCAGCTGTTTTCAATGCATATAATATTGTAAATGGATCTTTATATGAGGAAAGATCCTCACTTGATTATGCCAGAATACTTAGCTTGTTGGAGTTCAATTTCTACCACACAAGATCAACGTCACTTTTCGACGTGACTGACTTTTGACACCCTGACTACAAATCGACACTAACTGTGCATATTTCATCTCTCTGAATCTTTTTGGGCATTAAAAAACAAGTACTCTGGGTGCATTTTATTTTTCTGTAGCCAGTTTAAACATTCCTTATGTCAATACCAGTTTTTCCAGGAGCAAAACTCTATAGAGTGTTTGAAAAAGAAACCCCTCCCCCTTTTTGACGTTATTTTCAAGCCCATAATTGTTTGGACACTCCATATAAAATTTACGATAAAATTTCATAGAAATTACAGAATGGGGTTAAAATTGCAAATTTTACTGAACAAATGTTTCGTACTACATGCCTGAATTAACAAGATTTTTTGATGACAAATACTCATATCTAAAGAGTTTTTCTCAGTTACACTCAAGTAGAAAAAAACGTCATATTAGAGGTTGCGCCGCCTGGACATACCTTTGCTTACAAAAACACTAACAATTTATTAAAAAATAAAAATTATGATTTATGGTTTATTCTATAGATAGAAAAAGATGATGCTAACTAAATGTTTAAAAATTCATTGATGTACCTAAAGCGGTTTTAATTTTATGACGCTAGTCCACAAACTTTTTGATAACCCCTCGTATGTATTCAAAATCCATTGGAAGTTTATGTGGCCATTTGTTATGGAGATGCACATTCATTGAAACACTTACACAAATGAAAGTAAATATCACTGAAGATCTTTGTATCATTTCTTATCTTTTTATGCAAGGGACACAGGGGTTACAAGGGACAAAAAACTTGAGAAAGTTTTCGGATTTAATTTAAGTTCAAGTCTTCTGAATGGGCTTGAAATTCCTTCAGTAAATGACAGACATAATCAATTAACATTATTTTCTATTCCAGCAAGTTCTACTACGGACAGCCGGCCCCCTCGTAAGCTGTCCGCTGACCCCAATGACTGGACAATAGATGATGTTGTCCAGTATATCTCAGAAGTGGACTCAACTCTGGCCTCACACTCAGAAGTGTTCAGGAAACATGTTAGTATTCTGTAAAGAATTGTTAATGAGACATTCTTTTTCATCACTTTTTGTTGTGAAATAGTTATGATAGAACATTGCAAATTTGGTAATTTAGTATGTTGCTTCAAATATAGCTTTAAGCTCAATTTTTAGATCACCTTAGTTACTCAGGTGACCTATTGCCATCTGCTTTTCCCATCATTGTGCATTAACATTGAACATTTTCAGCCTCTTCTTTGAAACCACTGAATTAATTTCAGCCAATTTTGGCATAGCATCAATGGGTGAAGGGAAACAAATTGTGAATTTCATGATCCTTGCCCCCTCGGACTTGAGGGATGGGCTAAAACGAACAAAATTAATGCAATCTTTGAAAGTCTTCTTCTTTACTCCTGAACATCAAGCCATTAAAGTGTTGCCCTGATTGTAATAAGCACTGAGCCTTTTAGGTCACCTGAGTGACTCAGGTGACCAATTGCTATCTGTCTATTAATAATAAAAATAGCTATGCTAATAATATTTCAGCAATTTGTATATATACTACATTGTATCTGGAAACTTTGAAATTGAAATGCTCTCTGTTCCATGTATCTGTATGCAATCTACATCTTGACACATGTCTCTCCGTACTGATAATAACAAGTACATGTAGCTTTCCTGGAATTTTCAGGAAATTGATGGAGGCGCTTTCATGCTGTTAAACAGTGACATGATGATGAAATATCTGGGATTGAAACTGGGACCAGTATTGAAACTCAGCAACATCATTGAAAAGCTGAAGGGAAAAAAGAGTTCTCACTAGTCAAGAATTCCACGTGTGCACCAGGGAAAAGATCAACGGAAAGAAATATTCCCACTAGTCCAGGATTCCAGGCCACCAGAAGATGTTCTGAAAAATGTGTGACATCATGATATGTAATTTGTGTAAAACGTGTTTTAATAAATGTGTGATGTCATAATGTGTAATTTGTGTAATACATGTACTTTTTCTTGTGGTCGTCATTTTTTGGTGTATTATGAAATGAGGCATGTAAATAGTGTATGTAATTTTGTGATAAAAACTGACAAAGAACAATTTGTTGTTCAAACTATCAATTAGTTATTATAATAGTATCTGTATATATAAGCTTTTCATTTTATGTATTTATGCACATCATTCATGTATCCATTATTTGATTTGTGTTAAGTTGTGTAACATTATCACTGTTAACAAGAAAATTTGACCAAACAGATATATTCTAAGCATATTAAAATCTCATTCACTTATGGAAAAAAAAAAATGAATCTACAAGAAGCTGCAGTGCAAAACACATATTTTTCTATTATATGAATATTTGTTTTATTATTTGCTAATATGATGATTTTTTTTTTTTTGGTAATTTTGTTGTCTGCTGTGTAATGCTTTTACAAGCATGAATAAAATACTGTTCTCAAATTTCTATGCATATGACTTATAGTACAATCATTTTTTAATACATTATTGCATTGAAAATTTATTTTACTAAATTTTGGTGCAATGTTCCCCCCCCCCCCCCCCCCCCCCAATCGTGCGCTTCATTATCATCATCAAATTCATTCAGAATCCTCACTGAGGATCCGTATATTGTTATTGTTAAAATACTACTTGATTGTGATGGCGAACAAAACTTGTTAATTGAATTTGTTAAGGTTTGTTTGATACCTACTTTTTGACGCTTGTTAAAACCATGTTGTTAATTCCTGATGGTGCCTAGCACTTGATGTTCTTTGAAACACACAATTTATGATCAATTTTTGTCCTTTCTTAAAAAAAAAAATAGTGTACTATCATGCAGTGATTTTATTTAATAGAGTCAGTGTTAAAAATGTGTAGTGACACAAAGTTTTTCTTGGAACATACAGTTGTAGTGCAATCTGATTTTTGTTCAAATTGTGGACACTATGTTAAGATGAATTTTTGAAAGGATGATGTAAAGTATTTGCTTTTTGTAAATATTGGTTATTTATGTTAGTGATTTTTAAACGAATCTTACTGTCTTTTACTTAAATTATTGATATTCAATGGCTTAATGTTCTAGTTCTACCAAGTGGAATGGAGGCTTTAGTGTTTTGGTTTCAAATGCAGCTGACTTTTAGGCATTCAGTGGACAACTGAATAAAATGTATGTGTTTTACATAAGTTCTTGCCCCTCCTATTTATTGCTTTGTAAATAACATGAAGTTATCTACTGCAGGCATCCTCTGGTATTCATTAATTTTCATCTGAGGTTCCTTTGATGTTGGCTGATTGGATACCTGCATGTATATAAACTGTATACCAACTTTGTACATAAAATGTACTAGAATTTTTTTTCTTTTTTTCTTTTTCATTCAGGGTTAATGACTTATGTTTAATTAAGAAAACTAAGAAATTATGCTGATGTCATTGTATGCACATACATGTGTTTAGCATAAGGATATTCGCAAGTCCTGTGTTTATGATAATATAATTTATTATGTACGGGTAACTTGGGATATCTTTGATAATGAAGTTTTTTTTGTTTTGCAATTAAGAAGTTATAACACACCTAGTTGAACAGTAAATGGAAATTTTTATGATTAATGTTAATACACTCTAATAATTATTTTTTTTTTTAATTTAAGTAATGTATATGCATGAAAAACTGTATTTGCTTATAAAGTATTTGAAAAGCAATTAATGTGAGATTGAAACAAAAAGTAAATTGAAATCTTAGCTTGGTTGTAGCTCTGGCCTACAGCTTATGGAATAAATAATTTGACTCACTCATAAATGTATACATGCTTTATTTTAACAGGATAAAAAAATACGAAATTGCATTGAATTTTGCAAATGTGTAATTCTTCCTTTTTTAAAATCTTGCGATGTATTACTCCTTCTTGATTAAATTTCCATTGTTTTAGAATTTCATTAACATGTAATTCAATTTTGAGGTCAAACATACAGTACATGTCATAAGTATATTATTTGATTTTTAAAGCTTTTTTTTGCACTAATGAGGGTTTTATATCTCAAACTGGGAGAAATCATTACCACTGTACTAACTACTCCATTTAATTTTCAAGCATAAGAATATTTACTTTTCTCAATTAAGAACTTGCACTTATAACATTTTGAAATGAATAAGCATTAATTTTATTGTAAAATACTATTATCTGGTTAAGAATTGAATACGTGAATAATTTCCTAAAGGAATTCAGGATATATTTAACAATTTTTAGTTTATTGACATTTTACATGTTTATATATAGACATATACAGAATTAACAACAGGTAAACAAAACTACATTTTAAAATTTTTAATGTTTGAATAGATAATTAGATATTTCACATAATTTCACACAGGGAATTAGATGTACTTAATTTTTGGAAAGACAATTTAAATAAAAATTAAAAAAAATGTGATTTTATCATGAACTTGCAATTGTATTTCTACATCTTGAAGATCTGTTACATGTATTAGGGACTTAGAAAATCCAAATAAAGTCAATGTGGTGCTGATATACTGTAGTTTTATTGATGTTTTAAGACACGCTGTACATACAGGCTCTGGAGGGCCATAAGACTGAGATAATCTCCCTTTTGATCTCATTCTCACTTTTCCCTTATTCATTCCTTTAGTGAAAGTGAGACTGAGAACAAAATTGAGCTCGTCTAAGTTCTATGGTCCAGGAGCCAGATCTGTGAAAACTTGCAAGTGATTTCTAGTTCAAGTAATATTGAATATTACAATATATAAGCATATTTTACCATGTATATTTCCGTATATTAAATGAAGACTCTGATTCCATGATTAAGATATCTTGACCAATCAGTGTCCCAATTAGCTGTAGAATTGTAGCACTCTGTGAAAGAAAATTTGGACAGACATACCCGGTGAGCTACGGATCCACCCATTGCAAAATCTTTAAATTTACAGCGACAAATTTTGTCACAAGCTTAGGTCGTTATTTCTAGCATTGTATGCATTCCCCCGCCTAAAGCATTGTATATCTTTTACTCCTGTTTCTTCATTAACCTTTCAACGGTTCTAAACGGCGATTGTTTTTGTATAAGTTAGACAAGTAAAGCACCGGTTAGATGTCTGCCCCTTTTTATAGATTACTGACATTTCAAGCCCACAGAAGGCTGCTTGGAACTGTTGAAGGGTACATTTAGTTGAAAAAGTAAGAGTACAGTATATTGTTATTCAGAAATGCCCTTTTCCTAGTTAACGTAAGAGAACAAGACCAAAGGAAAATATTGGTATAGTATTGATACATGTAATTTTGACCAATGTATTAATATGTAGTTTAACCTAAAACCAAAATGACATCGATTCTTACTCCAAACAGTTCCAACATAGGTATATATATTGCCGAAGAAATCTATGCGTAGTGACAATTTAAATTTTTAAAACAACTAGGTTCGGGATGAATAAACATTCTGGTGGTAACTTCTATTGTTCGAAGTACGTACTTCCGATGTTTCTCATCCGAAAATGATTGATTGTATACTAGTATCGTTTTACGTCCCATTCGAGAATTTTTCATTCATATAGAGACGTCACCATGTACCAGTGAAGGGCTTCAAATTTACTCGGCACTCAGACCATTGAGCAGTGAGGGTTCTTTATCGTGTCAACGTCTACCGTGACACGGGACCTGGGTTTTTAAGGTCTCAGTCGAAAAACCCGTGACTTTCACTTCTAATGTCGGGCGCTTGGCGAAGGAACAGTGACTACTTATGTTTACGTCGCAAAATGAAAACCATGCATTTTGCTTTAAATTCGAATTGTCCAAAAGTCCTTTTTAAGGTTAAGATGCACTTTAACCTTAGTCCTAGATATTTAAGTGTTTTTTATGTTTTTTTTGTTACAACGTTATTCACCGGCCAAGAATTTTACGCTTAGTTCTTGGGTTTTTTCAAATAATATTGTTAAAGGAATGGTATATCTGATATTTATACAATCATTCCTCATGATAAATTATAGACTAGGCTTTTTGACATAACAGACAACAGCTTCTTCAATAAATATGGAGATGGCAATTTTCATATCTTGTTAAATCATCTACAGAATAACTTCGTAAAATATCATTCTGATTTTACACAAAGTTCTCCAATGTTCACAGTACAAAGACACTGAAGTTCCCATCAACAATATCTATGTACAATCTTTGGATACCAAGTCTTGCAACAATTCGGAACACAAGCAAGTCTGTTTTTCGTATTTTCATGAAGTAGAATTTATTTTAAAAACTTCTATATGAGAAGAAAACTCTTGCTGTGCTCTTCAATACCACATTTACACTGTATAGTACTGAAATACTCAGATTTTAATGGCAAACTTACAACTAAAATATATAGTTTACACTATAGTTTACTATAGTGTTTTTGTTGTTAGGGATGTACAGTGTATACCTAAAAAAAATTCAGAGATTACTGAAATTTATCCCCAAAAAATTTATTGAGCCTGAAGGTGAAATATATACATTTGGAAACATAATACAATTTTGAGATAATTCAAATTAAGCATGTAAATTGCATTTATAAAAAGAAGTATTCTTATCAATAAAAATGTTTTTATTCTTGGTGATAGAAAAGTTACAATTGAAAGGAAAAACCTCTTAGAAATTGCAAATATTAATCTGTCAACCAGTATATTATATTTATGGCCTAATTATTCTATTTACTTCCATTAAAACTACAAGATAGTTTATAATGTGAGAAAATAAATGCATTCTACATTCGCAATTTTGTAACAAACGATTTTGGGACTTATTTTTAATTCCAGTTAAGTGTGCCGTTTTGCATTACGTCACAACCTATGATGACAGCTGCGCTCAAGGTATATAGTATACGCCTCCTAACCGCAAACTTTATGACGGTAGTTTCTTCTTATCCTCGATTGGTTGCTCGTGCAACAGACTATTTCCGTGTCAATGTTGATAAAATGACTTGACCAATCAGACCGCGGCGTCGTGAATTGCTTACGCTGGGCGCATCTGTCGAAAAAGATCGTGACGTAATGCGAAACGGCACACTTCACTGGAATTGATAATATGTTTCGCTGATTTTCTTTTTATTTAAATAACTTACTGAGTGATAAACTTGCTTTTGGTCTAGCTGATCAAAATATATAGTTTATCCTGAATGGAATATTTCACATCATGATTTTGAATTCATTGTTTTAAATTTTGACTCGTTTTTTTAAAAAGAAAATAATCATTTTAATACGAGAACTTTATTTCAAAGTTTATAACATTTTAACCCTGAACCGTGAGCACTCTCTGCAACCTTAAAAGACCGGATTTTATAGAAATATTAAGTTTAAAAAAAAACGAAACCAGATCATTCTGACTTTAATAATCATAACAAATATTTTGGTATACAAATATATCTAGGACCATTCAGTTTGACAAAAACGTCATTGTCCACGAACTTTTTGGACAACCCTCGTATAATATCAATAAACCAATATTTCTGTAGCATTGTAATGTGTTGGGGGTAATTACGGATGAGTGTGGATTTAATATTCATTAATTAAAATGTTCTAAATGCTTAAGCCAAAGAAAACAGTAAGGATTGAAATAACAAAAGGAATCTATTTTAAAAATCATATATATCAGCGATGTAATGTCAGGGAACAGAATAAATGGATGAATAGTAAACGGACCCCCCCCCCCCCAAAAAAAAAAGGTCATAGAAAAGCAATGTAATACATAAAGGAAATTACAACAAGGAAGAGAAACAGAGGTCGCAGAAAATTGTCACTGGTTTTTCATAACGATGAATGGCGTGACAACACTCTGCGCAATTTCAATGGCCAAGGTAAATCGGCAGACCTCATAATTAGTCTTTGGGGGTATAAATCTGTTAAATACACCAGTACTTAGCATTGCATACGTTTATCGATGCATGTGTTTATTAATTTTGTCTTAATTTATACCAATAACTAACAGTTCTAGGTTTATAAATCCCACCAAAACTTCTCTTTACCAATTGAGGTAAACCATAACTATAATGGTAATATTGTATACAACAGTTACCTGGTCTTTTACTGTATATGCGTATTTTGTATCTAAAATCAAGTAGATTTCTCTGCAAGATATATAAAATCAAGCCAATTTCTCTGCAAGATGTATAAAAAGAAAAATTTGCACTTAAATACTAAAATTAAAAAAAAAATTCCAAAAAATGGGAATGCTGAATGCTTTTCTTGTTTATCATAAAATAATTCGTCTTCTACTTGTGTTGGAAGTTCAAAAATCCAAGTGATTAGGCCATTATTTTATGATCAATATTACAGTTACTAGACTTTCTATGACCAATATTAAAGTTACTAGACTCTCAGTAACCAATATTATAGTTGCTAGACACACTTTCTAAGATGGCTTTTCCATTTAAATGTGACTTCCCTTCTCTCTATCATAAGAAGTATTTTTTTAATGATATTCCCGATTTTCTTTTCCATAGCTGTTTTTTGCCATAAATTTCGAAATATTCATTATTCAACTAAAAAACATTAACCTAAAAAAAAAAAATCTGCAATATCTGAACAACTTTGATGTTTTATAAACCCTTTACCAGAAAATACCTGAAAAATAGTCAAAATGAAATCAAATCAATATTACACCATGTACTCCAAAGTTAACTTTGTAAATATACATTTACTTAATCTCTATGTATAAATTTGGATAAATTGTATAATTCATTTTTTTAACTCCTGAGTCCGTAATTATGTATTTTTGCTATTTTTAAAAATATTTTTTGTTTATTTGTTTGTTTTTAATTTGCTTCTAAATAAAACTAAAATTTCTTTTATATTCAGTGATATTACGGCTTACAAATATAAAATCTCGAGTTTAATTCAATGGAAAAAAGAATGTCTGTAACGAGGAAGTTTAAATAGATCTTTATAAACTATACACAAAATCGAGATTAAATCTCCCGTCTATTATCTACTGACCCTGTTTTTCTAAAATATGCACTCAAGTATTTGACAAATTTCAATAGTTTTGTAGTAATCGCCAACATCAGGACAATACAGGACAAGGCTGAATAATAAGGTCTAATACAAACTATATATATATATATATATATATATATATATATATATATATATATATATATATATATATATATATATATATATATATATATATATATATGAAAAATGAAAAGAGGATTGTTTAGCTTTAAAACAAAGAATAAACCGATTATATAAAACTAATAAGTTCTTTTCAAAAGAGTACTTTCATATTTACATTTATCACATTTTAAAAATGTCTAATTAAAAAGAAATACATATATAATAAAAGAATTAATGTATATATCGTCATTTAAAAGACACGCGTTAATCTGCATTATCTAGTAGTCTAGGATTTTTTAAAAATATACCCCTTAGAGATTGTTTGTTGAAGGATATTATCATGACACGGTCAAGGAGACGTTGAAATAAACTCTGTTTTTTCTTCCTTTTTTTTTTTTTTTTTTAAATTCATTGTAAATAGTATAATGCTTGTTTCATGTCGCTAAGTATTTCATCTATACATATATATCTATTTAATTGTTGCTTCACAACTATCGTACGATTTTTGGGATCTTCCAAAAAGATATTTATACTATGTGAACAAATGCCTATAAGCATCCGGGATAAGAATTACTATGAAGCATAAACTTAGCTCACCTGTCCCAAAGGCGCAATGAGCTTTCCTAGTTGAAATTATCTGTCGATTACCTATTACAAGTACTTCTCTGTAACGTTTCATATTTTAAACTTTTTACAGCACTCTTGTGTAATTTTAAAGCACACTAGGCAAAATGTGTAGGGAATTCAACGTTGTTTAAATAAATTGGTTGTGCTTATTACATGTCATAATGGGAGAAATAGTGAGTAAGTTCTTACGAGAGAGAGAGAGAGAGAGAGAGAGAGAGAGAGAGAGAGAGAGAGAGAGCGATTTCTTTTATAATAAGATTCTTTTTTTTTTAAATTTAAATTTTAGATTCGGTAAAGATAGGTAGAAGTTATACAAAGGAATAAAAGTTTGGCTTCTAAATGTGAAGGAAGATCAAGCACACACGATCATATTTTCTCAAATCAGTAAGACTGTACCAACGTCGTTAATTTTGTAATTAATGGTATCGAAATTCAAGTTTTGTTAGCTTTGAAAGTTTTACAAGGATATGTAAAAATTTTAATTAGATGTTTTAATTCCTTACAAATATGGTAAGATTTACAAGGTTATGAACAGTACATAATAGTTGACCAAGGTTGAAAATCTGCTTTTAATGTAGGTCGCTAATTTTAAATTTAAACGTTCTTACCCAGAGAGAATATTAAGATGAGCGTTAAAGCCTTGAGGCCTCATTTTCAATTAAGGTATTCTATGGAAATCGAGAAATACATATAATATAGACTGACCTGGATTTTTCCCAGACTGAATTAATTAACACCCTTCCGGTATAAATAATATTTCTATATTTAGATATCAATTAAGGTATATATTGCTCCGCATAATTCAATTTCGTCACACCAAGAAATTATTTCGGAAAATGGGCAACGTGCAGCCTCCATCGCTGCCACAACATGATAAGCAAATCCAATCTAGACACCAAAAACTAGAAATAGCTAGGGAGAATTATCAACTGGAACAAAAAACATTCGGATTAACTAATATTGAACAGCGGGAAGTTAATGTTGTCAATATCCCACCTATGGTCAGTATTGGAATTTATGGTGATCATTTTATTTTCTTCAAAAGTACCTTACGTAACCATATATATTATTGAATTTTCCGTGTAAGTAATATTATAGTATACTGCATGAAAGATATCTCATAGAGAAATGTGCATAAACTATTTTATACTTTTTATTTCTCCCCCCCCCCTTTTTTTTTTTTTAAATATCCTTATTTATTTAATCACAATGATTTTCTTTCAAAGTATTTTTCTTAGCCAGGTATTTTTCACCTTTTAAATTGGAATTATTTTTTTAATTTAAAATCTTCATTTTTTTTGTTAGTATCCTTATTTTTTTTCTTATTCTTCTCCATGTAGCAATTCATGTGATTTATGTTTAAAAATCAATTCAAAATAATAATAAAAATATTTCTCATATTTTTCACTCTAATCAGCCATTTTTTACACAACCTAGATTCATATAGATTCATTCAAAGTTGTTTTTTTATTTGTAGCTACGTAAACTTCCAAAAGAAGAACAGTGGTCTTTTTCATCATTGGTAAGCAATACATTTAGTGCATGTTGTGTTTTTCCAAATTAGCTTTACTGTTGTAGTTACATGTAATTCAATCATAAATTATCCGTCGAGGGAATTTATGCTGCATATGCTCTACGTATGAACAATTTCAAAACGAGTTAAGTTATTGACAAACAAGCTGATGAAACAAGAATATCAGCTGTCTCGTTTAAAGTCGTCATTTCGCAAGTTCTATGGTCGATACAATGACCATGTCAGTAAATACAATTTATCATTAAGTCAAATGCTGACTGACGTTTTTCATACTAATTGTTAGGCCATTATTTACACACGGATTTTCCGATATTTTCTTAATTGTATTCTATTCATACTCATGAAACAGGATCGAACTGATAGAATTTGTTGGCATTTCAAACATAATTAAAATTTCTCATTTCTGTAACAGATGAAATTTGCCCTCCGATATTTGTTTTACTTTCTCTATCAACGGGTTTTTCAATGTTGTCATTGTGGTGGATGGACAATTCGCCAAATGATCAACCATTTTAGATCTTCCTGCATTCTTAAAGAACCAAAGGTAAGAAGGAATGTGATTTTTCTCTTGAATACATTGTTTTTTTTTTTATCTACCTCTTCACTGATAACGCTATGTTTCTTGCACGAAAAAAAAAGAAAAAAAAACCCCATTATTTTAGACAAAAGAATGAATTAGTTGTTTTCACTTAAATACTCTCTCTTTTAAAACAGGTTCTAGGTTAATATGTACATGTACTTATATATAACAGAAGATAATTTTATTTTTGATCAATATTGTATATTTCTTTAGCAAATAAATATCATTTAGATAAATTGCGAATGATTTTCAGGCCTTAATATTCACAGATATATGAACAAATATTCATTTACGAATATAAATCAACATTTTCCCATAAAAACTTTGTATTATTTGCAGAACATTTCTGTAGTGTATAATAAACACCTCTCTGTTTTTTTTCCCAGGGCTGTGAAGTGTGGAGAACAGAATTTGTAAATAATCCAAATCAAACTCCTGTGCGTATATTTCACACCCTGAATATAGACATTTCATAGTTAAAAATACTTTTTCGGTAGACTTCGAGATTTCTACCCAACTCAATATTCCAAGAATATCCAAATTTTAGGATTTTATGGTGTGTGTTTTTTAAACTCTCTTTAAGATACAGAAAGCTCAAACTGACCACTGGTTTGCATGGCAGAGATTGAATGGTGTTACACGAAATCTCATCAAACTTGCAACAGAAATTCCTCAACAGTATTTGCTTTTATTTTTTAAGGAATGATCTTTAAAGCTTAACTTTCATTTATCCAATTTTTTCAGGTGATTAAAATTCTTGAGTTGTTTTCCACATTCAAATATATAAAAAACTACCCATTCGTGATTAAAAAACCCTTTTTGATATAAAAATCTTGTGCTTTTTAAGATTTGGACCGTTTGTAGAAGCAATAGAGAATGACCACCAATATCTTGGTGGGAAGTCACTCAAGTCCCATATACAGGATAAGACGTTGTTTGTTGTGGACCTAGCGGATGTATCATTCAACGAGCCATCGGTAAGGGTGTAATATGAAAATTAAAAAAAAATCATAAAAACGCATGTAGTTTGATTGTTAATGTAAGTATAATTAAAATGTCACGTTGTCAAAACATTTGTCGGTAATATATAAATGGCATTTTATCCATTTTTGTATCGTATTCATATAGAAGAAAAAAAAGGAGCTATAAATGCACAGAGAAAGAATTTAATTTAAGTGAATTTAGCCATGAATTTATAAAGAGGGCTTGCGGATGTATGCTCTGACCTTAGCTAAAAATACTAGTATTTGCAACTGCATTTAAAATTATTTCTATCCATAATTTGCAAATTCTACGGTCGTTATAATGACCTCGTTTGTAAATACAACTTCTCGATGGATCGTATTTTCTCTGACATGTTTCATACAATTTGTTAGATAATTGTTTTTATGATAAATTAGTCTACAGAGTATTACGCCTAACTGATCAACATATATGACTCACAGCGGGTATGACCGCTCGGCAGGGGATGCTTACTCCTCCTAGGAACCTGATACCACCTCTGGTGTTTCTAGGTATCTGTGTTTTTGTTCTGTGTATGAGGTGGGATCAGGTGCTTCGGAGGAGTAAGCATCCCTTGTCGACCAATCACACCCGCCATGAGCACTATGTATTGATCAGGTAGACGGAATAATCGGTAGTCAAATTTAGTATAAAAGCAAAGGATTTACAAATTAATTCGATTATAAAGATTTTTTTTCTAATTTCTGAGTTTTGTGATCTTGTTCAAGTTTTGTATTTTTCACAATTAAGAAATTGCATACTTTTTTTCAAGTTTACATTTGAATTCTAAGATTAGATTTAGATCAAAAGTTTTTTTCTCTCTTTGTAAAATGCTGATTAACAACTTTGTTGAAAATCATTTTTTCTTTAAATTGTATTTAGTTATTTCTGTTAATTTAAGCTTTTGTCTCCTATTGCCTTGTTCGTGACATACAACAACCTGCTGATGCCTGTAGCAATTCGTATTGACCCAGGAAATCCGAATAATAATGAGGTAAAAATATCAAATGATCTATAGATGTAAGAATGGATTACTTAGTGTTTTCACAAGTTTGACGATTTAATAATTATTTCAATGAATATATTGCTCTTTTCAAAGGGAAATATTTTTTCTTAAAATGGGAGATATTTTCTGATGATTGATTGATTGCATGTTGTTTAACGTCCCATTCGAGGATTTTTTGACTCATATAGAGACGTCACCAAATACCGGTGAAGGGCTTCAAATTTAGACCTTTTCTCGGCACTCAGGGTCATTGAGCAGTGAAGGATCTTTATCGTGCCAACGCCTGCCATGACACAGGGTCTCGGTCTTTAAGGCCTCATCCGAAGGACCCGCAACTTTCATTTCAAAGTGCCGAGCGCTCGGCGAATGAACAGTTGCTACCTATTTTTCATCGACTTAGGTCAGTCGTTTTCTGATATGGTTTTACATGTGAAAGCCATTTCTTTGCGTGTTGTAATCAGTCATCTACAAACTTAGTTAAAAATCTAATTTTACACATAAGTACACTGAGGTTGATAACAAAAGGATGTTGTAGTTTCTTATGGACAATATCTAAGTAGTCTTTGGAGACTAATTGTCCTCCTTTATTAACCGATTTGTTATATTCCTTTGAAGCAAAATGTATTTATAAACTTGTACACGAGAAGAAGAAAATATATACTAGCGGTGGTCTTCAACTCGACACTCAGATATATTGACGAAGTTGTATCAATTAACTATAGTTATTTCATTCATATGTCCACTCGGTATATCCCAGTGAACTCGAAATAACACCACAAAGTCCTCCTCATTTGTTTCATATTTGGATTTTTTACTGACTAAAGACGATAAGGGCCAACAAATAATTGTCTGACTAACAACTAAACTGTCTGACAAATGGGACTTCAGCTTTTCCATCGTCAGATCAATTTTTCTTATTTATGTTCCACTATCACCTGCATGTGGTGCTTATGTCTCCAACTTATTTTGTGCACAAATGCATATTCTGAATACGATCAATTTAAAAACCGAGGCAGACTAGTGAAAGATAACTTGATGTTACAGGGATTTCAACAACATCGCTTAGAGTTGGCAATTCGTATATTCTATGATGACTTTGATAGCAAATACAACCTATCATTGAGTCGTATTGTGAACGACATATTTCATAATAATTGTTAGGCCTTTGTTTTTTTATACTAACATTTAAAATTCAACAACAGATTAAGGAAGCTCTAAACACTGCACACTAAAGAGTTCCATTTGCAGGGTAGTTTTATTGAGTTAGAGTGATCTACCCTTGGAAGAAAAATAGAATAAATTTGAATCTACAGTTAATGACACACTTTCTTATGAATTAAAGTATTCTTAATGTTATGTTAGACCAAGATTAAGTAATTGAATACATTATTTCTATTAATTTTCCCGATGCAAGTAAACAACAGTGATTTTTGTTCACAAATAGTTTATTGTCTTTGAACATTTTTTCTGCAGAAATAAGGCGGGCACCCTATGTTGAAAATGAACTAGATACACTGAATATGTGCACCTTTATATGATATATTTTTCTCAAAGTCTAAAAAGCATTTTTCATTAGTGTTTAGAGCTTCCTTAATATGTCTACCTGATCAATGTATTGGGCCGACGGAGGGTGTGGCCGGTCGACAGGGGATGCTTGCTCCTCCCTCCTATACAACTGATCCCACCTCTGGAATTTCCAGGAGTCCGTGTTTTATGCCCTATTCACAGATTTGTTTGATTGATTGTTTGTTGTTTTACCTCCAGTTCGAGAATTTTTCACTCATATAGAGATGTCGCTGTATGCCGGTGATGAACTTCAAATTTAGACCTTTACTCGGCACTCAGGGCCTTTGAGCAGTGAGGGGTCTTTATCGTGCCACTACCTACCCTGACACGGGTCCTCGATTTTCATAGTCTCCTCCGAAAGACCCGGTGCTGATGGATGCTTGGCGAAGGGCCAGTCACTATTTATGTTTACGTCTTAGGTTTAATGGTTTGGAATCAAACACGGACATCCCGATCACGAAGCGAACACCCTACCATAAGCTAAGACTACCGTGACCAGTTTCACAGATTTATATTGCTTGTAGGTTTTTTGAGATCGATCACTGTTCGTTATCTTCACTTTTTTCATACCTCCTTTCACAGATTGATACAGTCTAAAAATTTGCATAGAAATACTCAAAAGAAAAATAAATGGGAAATCTAGATAATGTAATTACTTTGTAAGGTTAAAAATGATGATAATACATGTACATGTACCTCTAATTAATGAAACAGGGACGTTAAATGATTCATTTATAAGGGTAACAAAACTAAATATTAATGTAATTTATTGAGAAAAATAGGTTTAGTCAACTAAAAGAAAAAGATACTGTGATACTGTAGTAATCATTTTTTTAAAGTTACGACTACGGCCCTTATTACATGGTGGTTGTGTTTTTGCCGGTATTTCAATAAATATTAAGACTTTACAATTTTCTTAAGTGTCTTACCTTTAAAAACACAAATTATGGGTCTATGTATTTTTCCGTAAAATATAATATTTAAAACTTATCATACATGACATAAAGGAAAAGGATCTGAATCAAATTCACAAGAGTAGGAGCTGCATTTGTCAGACATGATGTACATTTTTTTTACTTAATTTTTAAATCCGAGGGAAAATTAGACAAACAAATTCCATTGAAAAGAAAAAAGTGGATTTTAAATTAAAAATTGTCTACTTAAAACATAATATAGACGGTTGAACATTTTTATAAAATAAGACATACAAATACAACAAGATTCAAAGTACTGTAGATTAACAAGAACAATCGTGCTTTGACAATATTTCCAATTTCAGGTATTTATGCCTCCCCAGTTAGGTTCTGATTCCACAGACAAACTACGAGAGTGGGTCAAAGGTAGAATGTGGTTCAATATGTTGGATGCTCAATATCATGAGTCAGTCACTCATTTAGGTAACGTATTTCGGCTTTACGATCTGTAAGTAATCAATTGGTTCATAAATAAGGATTATAAAAAAAATAATTATTAGAAATCTTTGATGTTTTACAATTTCAAGACTAGAAATCTCTAAAGAAATCTTTTCACATGAATCATCCTTACAGCTTGATTTAAGGGTATCTGTTTTCGAAGCATATGATTGTGAAAAAAATCTGATACCAATTAAATTAAACCATACAATAAAATCATTCAACAGAAAAAAATTATAATTTCAAATAAAAAATGAAGAAAGATTTGCCTATCGTTTAGATGTAAAAATAAACACACTTGAAGGTGTACGGATCTTCATATAGAATATATATAGTGTTATACAGAATATATAGAGTTAAGAAATATATAGTAGAATATATAAAAAATATAAGTCATTTGATTGTTTTCGTGTTTGTAGGCTTCACACATTTATTGATGGAAGGGATAAGCGCATGTATGCACAGAAATATATCTGAGAGACATCCCATATACGAATTAATGCTTCCCCATTTCCGCTACATGCACTTCATAAACGAGTAAGATGAAAAATGATGTCTGGTCAATATACAGAATAAAAAAAACTACTCTTCTCTAAAAAGTATATATGCTCAGTTTCAATTCAAATTATTTAAATAACTCTCAATCTCGGTGATTATATTCTAAAATTGTTATATTGTAGACTCGCTACGAAAGAACTGATCGAACCTGGAGGATATGTGGACAGAGACATGTACTTCGGACAAAGGAACATGATGAAATTGATAGCAAAACAGTAAGAATGACTTTGACTAGATGTGATCCACTAATGATGTCAAGAAAATTATTCACATTTTCATGTATCATGAATATCTGTGGTAAACTTCATATTAGAAACATTCAAAATCACGTATCTTTTAATGAGATGCAACAGTGTAAATGATCGAGCAAAGGGATTTGTCTGAGCAAAACAAAATAATTCAGAAAATAAATGACAATGATGTTACATGTTTATTACCTTTGAATATTTTTTGCATATCACCATCTTTAGCCTGCGAGAATAAACTGATAAGCATACAGATAGAATAGAAAAAAGTGAATTTGAAAAATTATCTACGTTATTCATTTTATTTTGTAAAATTTCAGTAATGAAAGATGGTCATTTGAAGAGGATGGGTCTATTGAAAGAAACTTCCGCATGCGAGGTGTTATGGTAAACCTCATTACATATGGAAGTATTTAAAATCAGAGAGAGAGAGAGAGAGAGAGAGAGAGAGAGAGAGAGAGAGAGAGAGCAATAATCCAATGATAATTTGCATATACATGTAACATATACAAGCTGGAATCATTTGTCTGTCTTTCAGGATATACCAGGATACTTTTTCAGAGATGACGCCCTGCAGCTACTTGATGTCATACAGAAATTTGTTCATGAATATGTTACAAATTACTACAGTTCGTATCATGTCGATTTTATTTTTGAAATTGATTTTTATTCTTAATACGTGCAATGTATACGAATCCACCAAAATGAAATAAATAAACAAATTCAAACAGAGACTTTTTATAAGAGTTTTAACCCTGCGTTTGGTCTTATTTCAAATGTTTGGCAGAAGACGATCAGGAAGTTTTACAAGACCAAGAGATTCAGGCCTTTAGAGCAGAAGTTATTGCACCAAGGTCTTTGACTGGTGTTGGAGGGTGTGGAATGCTGGTAGGTCCTTTAACCATCGACATTTTGAGCTTTATGTACATATTTTAATTGACAAGAATATTTCCCGGGTGCATTATTAAATTTCTGTATATGTAATTGACAAAAGAGAAAGTCTACTTAGAAAAAAAAGATATGTTCTTAAGAAAATCGTAAATATACAAAAAAAATATATATATATTGACAATAATGGAGATAATTTCTTCAATATATATTCAAAAATCATATACTGCGAAATCACTGATTATCGTAGGGATTAATTTTCGTTGTTTTCGTGGTATGATTAAACCCACGAATTCATGTCCTCCACGAAATGTAAAATGTAAAATTTCAAATATATAACAACAAAATAACAACAGCAACTATAATAAGCAATTCTCAACCCCGAAATCAAATCAACACGATCCAATACTTTTTCCTCGAACCTCGAAAATTTGACTCCACGAAAATACATTTATGTGATTTTAAATAGATTAGAGCGTATGCGCCTCTCAACAGGAAATACCGACTGCGTATGATACTAGAATTATCAATTTTGATCATGAACTAATTGTATTAGAGTGCTGAATTTGCCATTTTGTTGAACAATTGCATGTTGAAATTTTTGGGGAAACTGTGATGATTTTAATTTCTCACAAATGGATGGATGTATTTAATGTAGATTCATCTTAATTCTTGGGAATAAATGTTCTGGGCAACCGAAATTTTCCTGATTTATAGGACATAACTTAGAGCGAGTCATATCACAGAATACGTTGAAAAGGTTCGTGTTCCTGGGGCATAAATTCGTGTGTAAAGGTAATGCAGAGTATCCTCGAATATTGATCCTAAACAAACAATTTTGATTCTTTCTCTAAGACCTACCTATTTTTAGAGTGTACCGGAGTTTGACAGTATAGCTAATGTTGTGACCGTCCTGGCGAATTTCATCTACATCTGCAGTGTGGAGCATTCTGCAACAAACTTTCCACAGTATGAACAATACGCTTTCCCTCCAAACATGCCTGCTATTTTGAATGGCCAACCCGAGTTAGAAACCGTAAATATACATGTTTACCTTACATTTATAGTATTATGACTTATACAAAACATGAACATCCAAGACTTAGCTTGACTATTAGTATTGCATAAATAAAATTTTAGATTGAATAATGTTCTGAGAGAAAATACTTTTTTTTAAAAAGGGTGTACATGAACTTGACGTAGCAATGCCTACAGGGCAGCAATTTTTCTCGACAATCAAAATTATGATGGTTTTGACAACAATTACGACTAACAGCCTTGGAAACTATGAGAGTGTGTACCTAAATGCAATGGACAGTGCTGGAAGACGTATTGTGCAAAAGTATGAAGGAGTTTAAAGTATAAAAGTTTAAAATTCATTCTATCAATAGTTTATAGAACAAATCAAATTCTTTTGCAACCCAGTTACAAAACACATATTTAATAACAAACGTTGATGCTTTAATGATAAATGCGTATGAAATGTAAAAAAATGGGAACTCAGCATAATGTCAAGAATGTCATTCATTGACTTAAATTTTGTGACTTACTTTGCAGATTTCAACAAAATTTGATTGAAGTCAGAGATAATATTAACCAAAGAAACAGCTCCATCGAGAATTCTGTACACCAAATTAATGAGTATCCATACGATTGGCTGCTTCCAGCCAATGTACGGAACTCAATAAGTATTTGAAGAGGTCCTTTTTCTATGCACGTTTTTTCTCACTACTTGAAATGAAAGTAAACGTTTATGATTCATGTTAATTGGAATAATCACACTTAACTTTTGTGGTATGGAATCGGACACTATATTCTATAAACAGGTTATGTTATCTAGGATTTATATGGTATTGAAGGTCTGAACAGAGTTGACCACAGGCTTTATATTTCTTTAATGATACAAGTATTGATTTTGTAATAGTTTTAAAATTGTCATTATAGAAATCTCAAAAATGTAATGAAAGCAGGAATGCATGTCTATGAATGATTTCATTGACATATGTAAAATGTTGTTTTGCTAAATGAAGATTTTTATTTTACACACACAAACTGACAATTATTTGAAAATTGTCTGGACGTCATTATTGAGCTCTCTTTGTAATAGAAATGCAATCCTGTAAAACATAACAGTCTAATAATCTGCTTACCCCCAGTGAATTTGTATTTAAGCTAACTACGTACTTTTTAAAATTTTAAGTGACAAAGTTATAAGCATCATATATCCTTAATAAAGTTCGGAATAAAAAAAAATCAGATTTTTTGGTCCAAGTAGCCCTCATTCAATCCTATAGTTTTTCAAATAGGAATGTATATAAATATTTCTGTGGGTAGTAATAAAGAGAAATCAAATGAACAAACGAGATAAGTTCGGAAGTCTATAGGTTACATAAGTTCAGATCACTATTATTTTGTCTTTATCTTATTATGTTAGTTGCTATTCTATCGTAACTATGAGCTATTTTAGTACGAATATTTGTACTTAGAAAATGGCGTAAGCAAAAGAAAAAGAAAAAAACCCATACATATTTCTATTCATCTTTCGTTTCAGAACAAGCTGTCTTGTAATAGATTCGTGCAATGACAAATGTAAATTTGGAAAGAATTATATTGATGATTTCTATGTCAATATTTCGATTTGCTAGAAATGCTGTTTACATATTTACAAATTATTAATTATTATACCTTTATACAGGTCTGTTTTGTATATGCAGTAATTTCCTTGGTATCAACCATGATAATTTGCACACACACACACACACACATACATGTGAAAGGTGTCAAACGGGGACAGGGGTTAAAGACTGTCAAAGTGGGGACTTCTTTATTTTTATTATTTCATTGGCTTTTGACCAAAAATATTAGTCCTCCTATAACTCTGATGGCGAATATAATGAGAATATGTCAATATCTTTAATTTTAAGCCACGCACTTTTTACAGCACAAACGGGGACCTATTTCACACTTATTAATATTCACACACCAGTACTTGATTCATTGTATCTAATCGGGGACATTTTCAAAAAAGAATGCAAAATACTCCCTTTTGTGCCTTTTATTCATTAATTACCATCGTTCTCATCACTGATTAGGATTCTTGTCTTCATAGGTACTTGAATGTTTTATATTTTAAATCAAATATGGAGATAACGAACAGTAATAAGCCTCAAAAGTCCATTGAAACCCATAGGCACTCCCCAGCTTAATTGTTAAAAAATATATATCTATATACTATAAATATGTTTATAGTATAGTAGATATATTTTTTTAACAATTAAGCTGGGGAGTGCCTATGTTGAAACCGTACAAATCGTGAGCAGGGCAAACACGGACGTTAAAAACACTCGAGTTCACAGTGCCATGGAGGAGTAAGCACCCCCTGCCGACCGGTTTCGCATGGTATTTGGTCCGCCTCGTTTAAAGGTCGGGGGGGGGGGGCTAATACGATAACATATAAGGTCCCCCTTTTATAAGAAAAGGTCCGGCCCGTATAAGAGAAGGTCTGTCTACGTTTAAAGGTCCGGGTAGTGCAAAAGGTTTTAATCTTGATTTAAACACATAAAATTAAATATACTGAGTAGTTTGTACAATATATCTCTAGAGCAGGAATTCTACTCCTTATTTAGCAGTGCCGTTTATTTTAACATTTCCATGCTTGTGGTGTAAAAACTGCATACAAAAATCTCCTTGGACTACAGATGTCATTACAAATGTATTTTTTTTTTAATTACCTATGATATTTTTATGATCGATGATTTTAGCATTTCAGAAGAAAATCCAGGTTTATATATTAACACTACCCCCCCCCCTCCAACCCCCCCCCCCCCCCGAAAAAAAATGACGAGAGATATTATTTTGTTTTGTGTATTTCAATTTTTTTTTTTTAATCTTTTTTAAAGCTTATTTCTAAATTTATTTTTCTTGTTCGTTACATTTTATTGTGCTTTTTTATGATGTATAGTTATGAAATCTCGGCGGAAAACTCAGATTCATCTAATACTAGAGGCTTTTATGCCCCCTCCCCAATCCCCTTTGAAAAAAGTTACACAGTTCAGATTTAATTGTTTGTTTGTATGTTTTTTTCACTGTTTCAAAAGTTTTATTCTACGATTTTATGATCGGTAACTGAACAATTTCAGAGAAAACTAAATATTTACAATAAATGATCCCCACCCTTGTCCAGAGAGAGAGAGAGAGAGAGAGAGAGAGAGAGGTTAATCAATATAATAAACCACATATAAATTAAATCAAGCCGTTCGTCTAAAATACTTTCAGTCCTGGTGATTTTTCCCAAATGATGATTATGTTCCGGAATTTATTCCTTTTTGGAGCAGTTTCGATTGCACCTTTCCTCGCACAAATGACCCGAAGAACTTAATAAAGAAATCATCCTCTCCAGCCGCCACTACACTTATTACAGGAAGCAGATACACAAGATTTGCTAAAGAAATACTGCATTATTAACGCAAATAATACCTATCGCTGTAAAGTAATTTTTATCCAGTGATCATTTCGACACTGAACTCCGTTTTCTCATTAACGAAAGGACACCCCCCCCCCCCCAACTCCCTTCCTTCACGTTTCTGCTGAAAATACAATTTTCTTAGACAAAGCGTTCTTCCTTACATTGGAAAGCAAGCTCACAGAGCAATCATCTTTACTCCGTCTTTACTGTTTCCTTATTAAAGCAATCCCAGAATCCACAAACTTTTATCATGGTACATGACTTGCAAATGAAGGAAACTTTTTGACCGTTAGCCAGTCATTGTATTCTCCATGATAAATAAGTACCTATTCTTAGGAAGAGAAGGATTAATTTAAAAAAAAATAATACCAGTGTGTTTATTCCTGCTTGATTATAGATGACAATTTTGCTTTAAGTTAAGACAAAATTAAAATTTGATAACACGTATTTATTTCCGCTGCGCAGATAATAGTGCATTACCACAAGAAGTGAATTCGGAATTTGCAGTGTGGTTAGGGTCCATATTTTTTAATGAATAAATACATACTATTTATCAGGATGAAGATTTCCGCAGAGGATAAAGGTGTTCATGATCAAACATAAAATTTAGAGACCAATCATGGGGGGGGGGGATTTCTGCTACTTTCTCTTTTAAGCATAGGTTTTGTGCACCCCTCCTTCAGGTGTGACGTACATTTTTATATTTAAAAGAAATTACTCCTCACGCATTGTCGCAACAGCACAACTGTTTTTTTAAATGAAATTCGATTTCGCGTTATGTAAGGAGTTTTCCATGTAATACATCGTCGGAGACCATAATGGTTTGGATTTAATTCTTTCTTATAAGGTTTCAGTTTAATTTCAGATCAGGTGAAAAATATTCATCTCTCAATAAGCGCTGATAATTTGTTTTAGTCATTTATGGACATTGGCGAGACACGGTTATCCGGAGGAAAAAAGTTTAATTCATAGGTTTTTCCACTTATAAAACTGATTTAGCCCCCTCCCCCTCTTCCTCGCCTGAGATGCATTGTCCTACCGGAAATTTCTCCAGCCAATACCGAAAATATTCATATAATCATTATTCAAAATTTTATTAGGTAATATTCGAAACATACGGAAGCCGGTAGGTGCCAGGTAGAAAAATATTTTTCTGGCGGCCGCCAGATAACTTATCTGGCGGCCACCTGAAAATTATATGGCCACCGCCAATTATTTATCTGGCGGCCGCCAAATATTTATCTGGCAATATAAATAATAAGAAAGCGAAAATTTTGGAGAGGGTTCTTTTCTGCAGCATAAAAACTAGAGAAAGGGGCAGTGCGGACCTTTAACGCAGTATAACAAAAGGTCCACCCTTTTTATTTCAGATATCTTACTATTACAAAGCGATAATTTTGAACAGGGTTTGATTCCTTAACATAACTAGTCAAAATGGCAGGGCGGACCTTTAAACACAGCAATAATAAAAGGTCCGCCCTCTGTATTTCAGATATCTTACAAATGTTGAACAGGGTTTTTTTTTCGTAGCATACAAATAATAGAAAGTGACAAGCGGACCTTAAACCATCCCATATAAAAGTTTCGTCCTCTGTATTTCAGCTATCTACATTTTACAAAGCAAAAAATTTCAGACATGGTTTATTTACGACAGTAGCATAAAAGCTGTAGAAAATGGCAGGGCGGACCTTAAAACGCAGCGTAAAGAAAGGTCCTCCCCCTGTACTGTATTTAAGGTATCTTACTGTTACAGAAGGAAAATTGTCGACAGGGTTTATTTTCGTAGCATAAAAATAAGAGAAAGAGGCAAGGCGGACCTTAAAACGCAGTATAATAAAAGGTCCGCCCTCTGTATTTCAGATATCTTACTATTACAAAGCAAAAATTGTGAACAGGGTTTATTTTCGTAGCATAAAAATAAGAGAAAGAGGCAGGGCGGACCTTAAAACGCAGTACAATAAAAGGTTCGCCCTCTGTATTTCAGATATCTTACTATTACAAAGCAAAAATTGTGAACAGGGTTTATTTTCGTAGCATAAAAATAAGAGAAAGAGGTAAGGTGGACCTGAAAACGCAGTATAATAAAAGGTCCGCCCTCTGTATTTCGGATATCTTACTATTACAAAGCGAAAATTTTGTACAGGGTTTATTTTCGTAGCATGAAAATAAGAGAAAGAGGCAAGGCGGACCTTAAAACGCAGTAAAATAAAAGGTTCGCCCCCTGTATTCAGGTATTTCAGATATTTTACTGTTAGAAAGCAAAAATTATGGACAGGGTTCTTTACTGTAGCATTAAAACTAGTTGTTCTCATAGTGATCAATCGTCTTTTTGTATATATACTGAAACGCAAAAGAAACGCAAAAGCAGTAATCTACAAATATTTGAATTTTTTATCCAATGATTTTCAAAAATGAATACACTTAGGAAAAACTTTATTTGAAAACATCAAAGATTTGATGAAAATGTTAAATGATTATCTTTCAACTTCAGAAAGTAACACATGACTGTTAAAACACCCCCCACCCGGCCATTCAATTACAGCGTGCAAGTCTGCCATGCACAACAATTGCAGCTTGATTTCTACGATGCAATAAGTTCATCAATCTCGAGACCTGAGCGAAAGAAATATTCTTTACCATTTTTAAATGCCTGTTTTTCAGATGATGAGGTCGAAATTTCTCTAGCCAAGCGCAGAGTAGTAACCCTTGGACTTCCGGTCCAAGGACTGTCATTCATGCTAATGATAAGTAAGAGACTGTTGAGGCGTGATGTAGGTCATATTTGCATCTGCAACTCTCCATCACCTTTATTTTGAGATTTTCCAGCTAGAGCAATGGAAATGTCTACTTAAGTCATTTTCAGGAAGCCTTGGTATCGCTTACAGAAAAGATAGGGGAAATTATTTTTCGGAACATTGCTGATTTACTTATGATAAACAGATACAATACCTTAAAACGCCATATTATTGCCAAATATTTTGTTAAACATGCAATTTCTGATATTTGTTAAGCAGACTCAAACTTAACTTCTGATAATGGTATGAAAATCATTCAATTGTTAAATTACTGATATTTACAAAATTGAAGAAGTCCTTACTTTCTAGATACAAAATTATATCCTATATGTAATATTTCCCCCTAAAATATGATGTTGCGTTTCTTTTGCGTTTCAGTATATATCAATTTTGACTGAATCACTTAGGCTACTTTATGGTATCTGTTCTATTTTTTGTCAGTTTGTTTTCTTTTTTCAGTTTTGCTGTTTGTTTGTTTGTTTTTTTTTTTGTTTTTGTTTTTTTATACCCCCGCTCCGAAGGAGAGGGGGATATGCTGTTTTACCCTTGTGTGTCTGTCTGTCTGCTTGTCTGTCTGTCTGTGTGTCTGTCTGTCCGTAACAAATTTTGGTCGCATTTTTCTCAGCAACTACTCATTGCAGATGCTTGAAATTTTAACACAGTCTTTGTTTAGGAATGCCATATGGTGGGATTCATTTTTGTACGAATCTGATGCCAACTTCTTGTTTATCCGTGCGTCTGTCCGTACCATACATAACAAATTTTGGTCGTAGTTTTCTCAGCAACTACTCATTGCAGATGCTTGAAATTTTAGCACAATCTTTGTTTAGGCATGCCATATAATGGGATTCATTTTTGGAACAAATCCGATGTCAACTTCCTGTTTATCCGTGTGTCTGTCCGTACCATACATAACAAATTTTGGTCGTAGTTTTTTCAGCAACTACTCATCGCAGATGCTTGAAATTTTAGCACAATCTTTGTTTACGCATGCCATATGTTGGGATTCATTTTTTACAAATCCGATGTCAATTTCCTGATTATCACTGTGTTTGTCCATAACCGAACTTGTGTATTCACATCAGAGCGGGGGTATTATTAGTGAGCATTGGCTCACAGACTTCTTGTTTTTTTTTTGTTTTTTTGTTTTTTTTTCTTTTTATCAGATGTTCACAGTCTTGTTATCTACTTCAACCAAACTATGTGCTTGTTTTCACAACTTTTTCCCGCAGCTCACTTGCTTATTTTTATGAAAGTCACATATTTCTTTTTAACTCATGATAGGTAATACTATCCAACAATATCGAGCCGCCATTGGTATTCATATGTACAATGAAATCAGAGTTATTCCCTTTGTTTAAAGCCTAATATCTACCTACGTTTTTATGACACCCGCCGTGTGCTCCTTGTCATGATCGGGAAAACGGAAAAATCCGTTGACAATTAAATGTGTAAATAATGGCATAACAATAAGTTTGCAAAACGTCAGTCAGTATTCGACTTAATGATAGATTGTGTTTACTGACAAAGTCATTTTATCGACCATAGAACTTGTGAAATGATGACTTCAAACGAGACTGTTGATATTCTTGTTTCATCAACATGTTAGTCAATAAGTTGCCTCTTTTTCGAAATTGTTCGATGTAGAACATGTTTTTTTGACATGAAAATATGCCCCCTATAACATTCCCAAATAATTCTTAAGATGGATATAAATGTTTTGCACACTTGTAGTTTAAATGATAAAAAAGTGTTGGTAAGAGCTAAATAGAGAGTGGAAAGCCTACGTAATCAAATCTAAATTAGATTTTGCGGAAAACACATTACGTACACATCTAATAATTATAATTATTTAAATTGAAGATTCCTGCACTTCCCGTTCAATCGGCATTGCAGTTGCGACTGCTGAAAATGGGGTACTAAACCAATTTTCTGCAAAATCATTTGATTGGTTGAGACCAAAATACGCATGTAAATAAGTGAGTTCAAAAGAAAGGTCATGACACAAATCATTTGGAATACGTTTCCTACTGTATCGGAGACAAAGGGCGGGGTGCGGCTCGAGCTCTCGCCCTCGTCTTAAGGCCCGCCCTGTATCTCCGACACAGTAGGAAACTCGTTCCCTAAATATAACCAAGAGTGGAACGTTTATCATAATACAATCGGGGAAATGTATATTTGAATTATCAGGATACATTTCAGGGGACATTTTGTGTATTAATTATTACAATACATTAAGGGATTATACACATGTATACATTTGTATTACTTTTGTACAATACAGTTACTGTAGAGGAATTATTGTTAAGAATTATCCCAAAAAAGTAGGGAATATTATGTACATGTATAACATGTAAGTGTAGCAGTAAACTAGAGAACAAATGGATAACGCAGATAAGTAAGCTATAGGGACATTTGTGGATGAATTATCTCAATTCAGTAGGGAGATCTTTGTAATTTATAACAAAACAACAGAAAACATTTGTGTATAAATCTTAGGAAACAATAAAAAAAATGCCTTAATCAAAACAATACAATAGGTGAACTGTGTGTTTGAATTATCAAAATACAATGGGGGAGTGCATTTGTGTATAAAACCACAATACAATAGGGGACATATATACGTGTATAAAAAATCATAATACAATAGGGGACATTTGTGTGTAAAAAATCACAATACAATAGGGGACATATATATGTATATAAAAATTCACAATACAATAGGGGACATTTGTGTATAAAAAATCACAATACAATAGGGGACATATATTGTGTATAAAAAATCACAATACAATAGGGGACATTTGTGTATAAAAAATCACAATACAATAGGGGACATTTGTGTATAAAAAATCACAATACAATAGGGGACGTTTGTGTATAAAAAAATCACAATACAATAGGGGACATTGTGGGTATAAAAATCACAATACAAAAGGGGACATTCCTGTATAAATGATTACAATACAATAGAATTTTTTTAATAAATCATTGCGAATCATAACGAACATGTATGTGTACCTGATCATAATTCAAGAAGGGACGTGTTTATAACTTATTCTAAAACCAGTGGAGGAAATTTGAGTAAAAATTATCACAAAACAATAGGAGACATTTGTGTATAAATAATCACAGTACAATAGAGGACATCGTGAGTATGAATAATAAAAGTGCAATTTCTTGATCTTGGAAAGCATAAAGCAACTGCTCGAAAGTGCTGGTGAATTTCAAAATACGAGGTATTTTTTTAAAAAATGAAATAATAATGAAAGTTTTTTCTCTGATACCAATTACTTTTGTTTCTATTTTGTTTAATTTGTTCCAATGAAAGCTTAAAATTGAGCTTGAATTTTGTTTTGGAATAAAATACAGTTACTGTGGAACCCCCACCCAACCGACTTTACCTCCAAGAGCATATCTCAATATTAAAGAAAAACAATAAATACATCGTCAATAGTATACTTATTCTTAAAATATATGTATGAAACAAAAGAAACAATATGTAGATTAGCCTGGAAAGAAATTGTTTACTTTCGTTAAATGACGACATCTTTTGATAGAAAAAGTATTAGTAACAAATAACAAGTGGTCACGGGTGGGGTTTCACTTAAAATGTTATAAAAATTTTCAAAATCATCAACCAAATGAACATCAATCGCAAGATCAACAAAGACAATAAATAAATCTACATTACTGAAAAGCTGAAAAATAAGCGCACCTGTTAAGCGAAAAAAAAGAGTCGAGAATTTACATACAACTTTGCAGTTGCTGATCTGTAGCTCGTTGATCTGCCAGAGGAAATTGGAATGGGCGATAAGAGAAGTATAGCCCCCCCCCCCCCAAATTGACAAAAAAAGTACATATTAATTGCGCACAAAAGAGTGCACTGTTTCTTGATTTATTTCTCTGTATATCTAAGCTGCCAGCTCATAATATTACAAACCATGAAGTCTTAACATGCATTATATTTTTAGTGCATGATCGTCTGCGAAATATGAGGATTAAATCATTCCCCGATGGTTTCCCCGGGGGAAATGGAAATGGAAATGGATTTTAATTACTGGCTGGATAAATGTTCGTATTTCCCTCATGATAATGAAATGAATCGTTTGCGGTATTATTTTATTTATTATTATTATTCGAAAACGCCAAGCCTTTGTAAATAACATTCAATTTAGGCTCCACATTCTAATTCACTTTTGTCTTCCGTATCTTTTTTCCCCTTTTTCAAAACACCCTTATTGGAAAGAAGATAATTGCTAATTTCGTCACTGTTTGGCAGATGAACCCTTTCTAATATTATTAATTTTGCAACTCTCGGAATTTTTAGTTTAACGAACGATACGTATTGCAAAGGGGAAAAATGTACGATGTTTTCGATGTAGTTTAGCACAACGGCGACAGGGAAATGTGAAGTTTTATGACCCTGTCAAGTGATTGTATTGGACCAATCAGGAAACGCGTTGTATAGAACAGTTATAATGAGGTATAATAAATTCTTTTAAATTCTTTTACTACTTCTAACAACATTGAAAACCCTGAGGTATGTAAGGACGAATTTTTGTTAATGTATGACTGTACATGTAAGAAAAAAATAATAAAAACAATTTCAGCTTTTATTAGCTAAAACAAGATACATGTACGTGACTGTCAACTATATTTCTATGTCCGACATTTGAGAATTCATATCTGGAAATATGATCGCACATTGCCAAGTCAATATTCGATACTATAAGGAATCATTTATTACAGAAACCAATATCCCGAATGTTTTCTTTTTGAAATTACATTAGTGGCCCTTTTAAGAAATGAGATGTCATTTGTTGTGTACATGTCTTATAAGCCTCAAAAGGAGGAAACGTTTGAAATTAAATTGTATCAATTAAAGATAGCAAAGGTGAAAAAAAGAAAGAAAGATATTTTTTTTTAAAGGACAGAATCATTTATAACCGCTTTCGATAAAAAGTAATTTACTTGTGAAAAGAAAAGTATCAATTTTCATATACTAGATTAACTTTTATAAGATAATCCTAAGACATGATTATGTGCCTCTTTTTCCTGTTTCTAATCCAACTAAGATAGGCGCAGAAGCAGATTTTTTTAACACTCAGCGTATACAAAAAGATTCACTTGGAAATTAAAAAAAAAATTTTTTAAATACATGTATATGAATTTTTACGAACTACGTAATAAACTATTTTCTAGAAACATTTTTTTTACACCATGACGTGTGTGAATATTTGTTCCTATTAGTATTTATCGTTGATACAGAAAATACATGGTTTTATTGGGGATGGATTTCCCCTTTGTCTGGGACATCTGTGTAGTTTTTTTTATGTTTTAATTAACATGTGCTTTATATATATAAATTTTAAACTGGGCTATACTTTCAAATATAAAAAAAAATGCCTAATGTATAATTGTACAGTACATGTATCATATTTTTGAATTAATACAATCCGTTTCTAGAACCTGTCTAGACCCCCCCCCCCTCAAAATTACTGGATCTGCCTCTGGAATTGTACACATGTAAAAACTAAGGCAACTTCAGAATATATTGACAATTTAGGAGCTTGGGAGAAGACATATACATAAAATATCATCCAGAGTTTATATGTGTTATGAAAGTTATAATTTGAATAATTGGAAACTGAATTTGACGCATCCGACGTCATTACGTCCTAACGTCGTTTTGAAGCGCCTACTAAAATGATCATAAAATAGTGAAAGAATGAGATATTTATGAAAGTGGTGTATATTTAAATTCAGAGAGAGTTGGTCTATCAAAATTTACAAAAAGTTATTTTGTGAAATATTGACCTCCAGGGCCTTATTCTCATGAAGGCAATCAAATAATAAATAAATCTGAATATTATTCTTCACTGTTCTTCACGCCTTCCTCCTTTCCCTCTTTCGACTCTGATCAAGTCCATTTTCGTAAACATTGTACGACAACGATAACGAATTCCACATACCGGGACTGCAATTCATTCTGTGTATTATAAAAGTTTGACATTTTAATTTGAAATTAGCAGATAAAATGGTTGTAGGAGTACATACAATGCTTAATAATAGATAAAAGATACTTTTAATTAATCCGATTTATTGTAACTAATCTATATAAGTTAACTTATGAATCGCGCAGGTTTAATTTATAGTTTTTGTAGTATTTGAACTTTATCTGCAAGTGCAATGTTATTGATGTGCATAAGTATGTACAGTAAATTAAAACAGATGGTAGTGATATTTTACTGTTATTTGATGGAAGAATTTTTTTTTTTAAATCATACCCCAAACGCAAAAAAAAAACGTATTCTGCGCACACTGATCAATTCGCCGTTACATATAGACAGCATAAGACTGCCCCCTCCCTCTGCTCATTCAACACCACATACCTGTAGATCTTTTTTTTTCGTGAAGAAAAGTATTCATTGATATTTTGAGATTTCTTTACGTATCTCTCCCCTTCAGAAATCTCAGGCTGTCGAAATGTTATGAAACTTTAATTAAATGATAAATCATATAACATGCATTTGTCGCTAATGAGGCAAGTTTAGGAATTTCAATCTAGTCTCATGCATATATATGGGTATGTTTACCATCCTTAGCCAGGCAAATAATAGATCACAAATAAATTGGTAAAAACACTGTAGCTCCCCCATCCCACCTCCGCACCAACCCCTTCCTTTCAAAAAAAAAATGCATGATAAAGTTCAGATCTGGTAAAGTGTATACTTATATGTAGTATTAAATTAACTCTGCAAATTATACAATAAAACTCATATTAATTCAATTGAGTATTATTTTGCCACGAAATCAAGGACAAATCTACGAAAATCAAACTGATTGCAGAATTCAAACGCAATATAAACAATATAATTTCGAACTGATACCTCATTTTATATTTCAAGAATAAAACAAAAATTGGAAACAACCCCATAGAACGGGGGGGGGGGGGGGGGCAGGGTCCCCTCACTTTTTCTGAGTATTTTTTTTAGAATAATCTCCATTTAGATGCCGGTTGCCCCCCTCTATTTTGTTGCTGTAAAATCGAGTAAATTCCAAGACTTTTTTTTAAATTTGTAACAAAATGTAAGGGAAATGTCCATAATCATCCCTCCCTCTTCCCCTTTTCGAGATTGGACGGTTCAGTTTTTTTTTCTTTGTCAAATTTTTTGGGAGGTGTCCCCTTTTAAACTGCTCAATGGCCTTGCGTAAATGTATACATTTTATGGTTAAAGAAAACATGGAGCAAGCATCCGATAAACCTGAAAAACACTTTTATGAAAAAACGTTGGTATCTCTCTGAGAGATACTTCAAGTCCATTCAGTCAATGTTCATATTACAAACATGATTTAAATGTCATTATTCATCCAGAGTTGTAAAGCGTGTTAACGTTAGTCTAAAAAGATATTAATACTCAGGATTTTTATTGCCAGGGTTTGAACCCCAGGAATACGACTTTATTTTTTTAAATGTTGGTTATAGAATAGCTTCTTTTTTTTTTAAACCAAAACGTTTCGTTTGTCATAATTTCATAAATTTCAATTATGAGAACTTAACTCTTAATATTTAATTCACAAATTTGATATGATTTTTAAGTATCTAATGCCATAGCATACTGCACGCCTTGTTCGCCCATCTCCTTTATATACAAAACCTTCATAAAGAGCAATTTGCTATAATTCATCTTTAGTGTTTAAAGTATTTAAATTAAAGGTTCATGTGTTTGACTTATTCGTAAAAATTAAAACTACTCTTATTGATATAATTTAATACAAAATTATATTATGTATAAATTCAAAGCAAATTTTGCGCTCTTATATGTGTTAATTGCAACCAAAATCTTTAAATTTTTCTCTGAAAAATTTAAAAAAAAAATCCAGATAAAAAGGGAAGACAATCGAATACAGAATTGCCAAATTGTAAACCGCAAAATGAGTATATTGCGATGATAATCTAAAAACATTCAGTAACAAAAGTACTAGTGTACGTCACAAGCATAAATGCTAAGTCGATCATACATCTGTAACCCAGGTGTTCCATTGATTGAACGTTTGTTGGATGGACTGATCTTCATACATGAGTAAGGATAAATAATATATCTAAATTCTCTCTCTTAAAATAAAATGCCAGATAAAAAGCAAGAATGATATCTCAATGTAATGTTTGTTTCAGAAAAGTCACGTGACTTGTTTTTCACTATACAAACGGGGACCCGTGTGTAACCCCCAAATACAATCTTCGGTAATTGTGAAAAGTTCACACTCACACTCATGTTTTAATCCTAACTAACCGGGGACATTTTTTCAACATGTTGAAAAACGGATCTTTTCGGCTTTTTGGGGTAATTAGACATCTCTGATTTCGAATTTGGCGCTATTTTTAATCAAAGACAACCGGGGACGTCCCCGGTTGGGAGGTTGTCCCCGGTTGGAAGGTGTGTAAACAAACAATTGTCCCCGTTTGACACCTTTCACGCACGCACCCTCTCTCTCACACACACACACACACACACACACATACATGTGAAAGGTGTCAAACGGGGACAGGGGTTAAAGACTGTCAAAGTGGGGACTTCTTTATTTTTATTATTTCATTGACTTTTGACCAAAAATATTAGTTCTCCTATAACTCTGATGGCGAATATAATAAGAATATGTCAATATCTTTAATTTTGAGCCAAGCACTTTTTACAGCACAAACGGGGACCTATTTCACACTCATTAAATATTCACACACCAGTACTTGATTCATTGTATCTAATCGGGGACATTTTCAAAAAAGAATGCAAAATACTCTCTTTTGTGCCTTTTATTCAGGATTCTTGTCTTCATAGGTACTTGAATGTTTTATATTTTAAATCAAATATGGAGATAACGAACAGTAATAAGCCCCAAAAGTCCATTGAAACCCAAAGGCACTCCCCAGCTTAATTGTTAAAAAATATATATCTACTATATTATAAATATGTTATGTTTACAGTAAAGTAGATATATTTTTTTAACAATTAAGCTGGGGAGTGCCTATGTTGAAACCGTACAAATCGTGAGCAGGGCAAACACGGACGTTAAAAACAGTCGAGTTCACAGTGCCATGGAGGAGTAAGCACCCCCTGCCGATCGATGTCGCATGATATTTGGTCCGCCTCGTTTAAAGGTCGGGGGGGGGGGGGGCTAATACGATAACATATAAGGTCCGCCTTTTATAAGAAAAGGTCCGGCCCGTATAAAAAAAAGGTCTGCCTACGTTTAAAGGTCCGGGTAGTGCAAAAGGTTTTAATCTTGATTTAAACCCATAAAATTAAAGATAGTTTGTTTATATTATATGAAGAAAGAAGGGTTTACCCTGTTGTGTTCATTGTTTGTACAATATATCTCTAGAGCAGGAATTCTACTCCTTATTTAGTTGCTCTTAGCAGTGCCGTTTATTTTGTTTTCACATTTCCATGCTTGTGGTGTAAAAACTGCATACAAAAATCTCCTTGGACTACAGATGGCATTACAAATGTAGTTTTTTTAATTACCTTGATATTTTTATGATCGATGATTTTAGCATTTCAGAAGAAAATCCAGGTTTATATATTAACCCCCCCCCCCCCCGGCGGAAAACTCAGATTCATCTAATACTAGAGGCTTTTATGACCCCCTCCCCCCCCAATCCCCTTTAAAAAAAAGTTACACAGTTCAGATTTACTTGTTTGTTTGTATTTTTTTTTTCTCTGTTTCAAAAGTTTTATTCTACGATTTTATGATCGGTAATTGAACAATTTCAGAGAAAACTTAAATATTTACAATAAATGATCACCATCCTTTTCCAGAGAGAGAGAGAGAGAGAGAGAGAGAGAGAGAGAGAGAGAGAGAGATTAATCAATATAATAAACCACATATAAATTAAATCAAGCCGTTCGTCTAAAATACTTTTAGTCCTGGTGATTTTTCCCAAATGATAATAATGTTCCGGAAAATATTCCTTTTTGGAACAGTTTGGAGGAGCAGTTTCGATTGCACCTTTTCTTCGCACAAATGACCCGAAGAACTTAATAAAGAAATCATCCTCTCCAGCCGCCACTACACTTATCACAGGAAGCAGATACACAAGATTTGCTGAAGAAACACTGCATTATTAACGCAAATAATACCTATTGCTGTAATATAATTTTTATCCAGTGATCATTTCGGCACTGAACTCCGTTTTCTCATTAACGAAAGGACCCCCCCCCCTTCCTTCACGTATCTGCTGAAAATGCAACTTTCTTAGACAAAGCGCTCTTCCTAGCAGTGGAGAGCAAGCTCAGAGAGCAAACATCTTTACTCCGTCTTTACTGTTTCCTTATTAAAGCAATCCCAGAATCCATAAACTTTTATCATGGTACATGACTTGCAAATGAAGGAAAGTTTTTGACCGTTAGCCAGTCATTATATTCTCCATGATATATAAGTACCTATTCTTAGGAAAAGAAGGATTAATTTGTGAAAAAAAAAATACCAGTGTGTTTATTCCTGCTTGATTACAGATGAAATTTTGCTAAAGTTAAGATAAAATTAAAATTTGATTGCACTTATTTATTTCCGCTACGCAGATATTAGTGGAATACCACAAGAAGTGAATTCGGAATTTGCAGTGTGGTTAGGGTCCATATTTTTTTAATGAATGAATACATACAATTTATCAGGATGAAGATTTCCGCAGAGGATAAAGGTGTTCATGATCAAACATAAAAGTTAGAGACCAATCATGGGGTGGGGGGGATTTCTGCTACTTTCTCTTTTAATTAAGCATACATTTTGTGCACCCCTCTTTCAGGTGTGACGTACATTTTTATATTTAAAAGAAATTACTCCTCACAACAACACAACTGTATTCTTAATTCTTAAACAAAATTCGATTTTGCGTTATGTATAGAGTTTTTCATGTAATACATCGTCGGAGACCATAATGGTTTGGATTTAATTCTTTCTTATAACGTTTCAGTCTAATTTCAGATCAATTGAAAAATATTTATCTCTCAAAAAGCGCTGATAATTTATTCTAGTCATTTATGGACATTGGCAAGTCACGGTTATGCGGAGGAAAAAATTTTTAATTCATAGGTTTTTCCACTTATAAACTGATTTAGCCCCCTTCCCCTCTTCCTCGCCCGAAATGCATTGTACTACTGGAAATTTCTCCAGCCAATACCGGAAATATTCATATAATCATTATTCAAAATTTTATCAGGTAATATTCGAAACATACGGAAGCCAGTAGGTGCCAGGTAGAAGAATATTTTTCTGGCGGCCGCCAGATAACTTATCTGGCGGCCACCTGAAAATTATATGGCGACCGCCAAATATTTATCTGGCAATATAAATAATGTGAAATCGAAAATTTTGGACAGGGTTCTTTTCTGTAGCATATAAACTAGAGAAAGGGGCAATGCGGACCTTTGACGCAGTAGAATAAAAGGTCCATCCTTTTTTTTTTTTTAAGATATCTTACTATAACAAAGCGATAATTTTGGACAGGGTTTGATTCCTTAACATAACTAGTCAAAATGGCAGGGCGGACCTTAAAACACAGCAATAATAAAAGGTCTGCCCTCTGTATTTCAGATATCTTACAAATGTTGAACAGGGTTTATTTTCGTAGCATACAAATAATAGAAAGTGACAAGCGGACCTTAAACCATCCCATATAAAAGTTTCGTCCTCTGTTTTTCAACTATCTACATGTTACAAAGCAAAAATTTCAGACATGGTTTATTTACGACAGTAGCATAAAAGCTGTAGAAAGTGGGAGGGCGGACCTTAAAACGAGGCATAAAGAAAGGTCCTCCCTCTGTATTTCAGGTGTCTTACTGTTACAAATCGAAAATTGTGGACAGAGTTTTTTTTTTTTGTAGCATAAGAATAAAAGAAAGAGGCAAGGTGGACCTTAAAACGCAGTATAATAAAAGGTCCGCCCTCTGTATTTCGGATATCTTACTATTACAAAGGGAAAATTTTGTACAAGGTTTATTTTCGTAGCATAAAGATAAGAGAAAGAGGCCAGGCGGACCTTAAAACACAGTAAAATAAAAGTCCGCCCTCTGTATTTCGGATATCTTACTATTATAAAGCGAAAATTTTGTACAAGGTTTTTTTCGTAGCATAAAAATAAGAGAAAGAGGCAAGGTGGACCTTAAAACGCAGTAAAATAAAAGGTCCGCCCCCTGTATTCAGGTATTTCAGATATTTTATTGTTAGAAAGCAAAAATTATGGACAGGGTTCTTTACTGTAGCATTAAAACTAGTTGTTCTCATAGTGATCAATCGTCTTTTTGTATATATACTGAAACGCAAAAGAAACGCAAAAGCAGTAATCTACAAATATTTGAATTTTTTATCTAATGATTTTCAAAAAATGAATACACTTAGGTAAAACTTGATTTGAAAACTTCAAAGATTTGATGAAACTGTTGAATGATTATCTATTAACTTTAGAAATTGCCACAAGACTGTTAACCCCCCCCCCCCCCCCCCCAATTACAGCGTGCAAGTCTGCCATGCACAACAATTGCAGCTTGATTTCTACGATGCAATAGGTTCTTCAATCTCAAGATGTGAGCGAAAGAAAATATTCTTTGCCATTTTTAAATGCCTGTTTTTCAGATGATGAGGTCGAATTTTCTCTAGCCAAGCGCAGTGTTATAACCCGTGGACTTCCGGTCCAAGGACAGTCATTCATGCTAATGATACGTAAGAGACTGTTCAGGCGTGATGTAGGTCATATTTGCATCTGCAACTCTCCATTACCTTTATTTTGAGATTTTCCAGCTAGAGCAATGGAAATGTCTACTTAAGTCATTTTCAGGAAGCCTTGACATCGCTTACAGAAAAAATAGGGGAAATTATTTTTCGGAACATTGCTGATTTACTTATGATAAACAGATACAATACCTTAAAACCCCATATTATTGCCAAATATTTTGTTAAACATGCAATTTCTGATATTTGTTAAGCAGACTCAAACTTTACTTCCGATGATAGTATGAAAGTCATTCAATTGTTAAATTACCGATATTTACAAAATTGAAGAAGTCCTTACTTTCTAGATACAAAATTATATCCTATATGTAATATTTCCCCCTAAAATATGATGTTGCGTTTCTTTTGCGTTTCAGTATATATCAGTTTTGACTGAATCACTTATGCTACCCTTATAGTATTTGTTCTATTTTTTGTCAGTTTGTTTTCTTTTTTCAGTTTTGCTGTTTTTTTTTTGTTTTTGGTTTTGTTTGTTTGTTTGTTTGTTTGTCTTTTTTGTTTTGTTTTGTTTTGTTTTGTTTTTTTATCAGATGTTCACAGTCTTCTTATCTACTTCAACCAAACTATGTGCTTGTATTCACAACTTTTTTCCCGCGGCTCACTTGCTTATTTTTTTATGAAGGTCACATATTTCTTTTTAACTCATGATAGGTAATACTATCCAACAATACCGAGCCGCCATTGGAATTCAGATGTACAATGAAATCAGAGTTATTCCCTATGTTTAAGGCCTCATATCTACCTACGTTTTTATGACACCCGCCCAGTGCTCCTTGTCATGATCGGGAAAACGGAAAAATCCGTTGACAATTAAATGTGTAAATAATGGCATAACAATTAGTTTTTAAAACGTCAGTCAGCATTCGACTTAATGATAGATTGTATTTACTGACAAAGTCATTTTATTGACCATAGAACTTGTGAAATGATGGCTTCAAATGAGACTGTTGATATTCTTGTTTCATCAACGTGTTAGTCAATAAGTTGCCTCGATTTAGAAATTGTTCGCATGTAGAACATGTTTTGTGACATGAAAATATGCCCCCTATAACATTCCCAAATATTTCTTAAGATGGATCAAAATGTTTTGCACACTTGTAGTTTAAATGATAAAAAAGTGTTGGTAAGAGCTAAATAGAGAGTGGAAAACCTCCGTAATCAAATCTAAATTAAATTTTGCGGAAAACACATTACATACACATCTAATAATTATAATTATTTAAATTGAAGATTCCTGCACTTCCCGTTCACTCGGCATTTTAGTTGCGACTTTTGAAAATGGGGTACTAAACCAATTTCTGCAAAATCATTTGATTGGTTGAGACCAAAATACGCATGTAAATAAGTGAGTTCGTAAGAAAGGTCATGACACAAATCATTTGGAATACGTTTCCTACTGTATCGGAGACAAAGGGCGGTGTGCGGCTCGAGCTCTCGCCCTCGTCTTAAGCCCCGCCCTGTATCTCCGATACAGTAGGAAACTCGTTCCCTAAATAAAACCAAGAGTAGAACGTTTATCATAGGGAAATGTATATTTGAATTATCAGGATCCATTTCAGGGGACATTTTGTGTATTAATTATTACTATACAATAAGGAATTATACACATGTATACATTTGTATTACATTAGCACAATACAGTTACTGTAGAGGAATTATTGTTAAGAATTATCGCAAAACAGTAGGGAATACAAATACAAATATTTTATTGGCACAAACACAATTACAGTAATTGGTAAAGGCCCATACAGAACATATTAATAAGCATAATAATACAGTAGAACACAACTAGAATACAGACAATCGGTGTAGCAAATAATGTAGTGTACTCATCCGATACTAAATAATTCATAACAATGTAGTTACTCATTTATAGCTAAAACATTTTTTCTAATATCAGATATTTGACATAAAAATGAAGATAATATTTTAAGAACCCTTTTACACCTTGTTTTCATCAATGATTTTAACAAATTTTCATTATTATGGATTGTTTGGTTGAAATTAGGGAAAGTAGATAATTTTGTTTTGAATACTTTTCTCTGTGCTTCATATTTCGGACAGAGCAAAATGAAATGTTTTTCATCCTCAATATCAAGGTTTTGACAAACTTTACACAACCTATCATTTTTATTAATTTCAACATATCTACCTTTTTCAATTTCTAAATTATGTGCACTTAACCTAATTTTTGCTACAAAAGATCTATCATGCAGTGACTCTTGTTTGTCAACATAATGTGCACGTTTATTATTAAAACAGAAGTTTCGATAAAATGATAGTTTTGAGGAGTTCATAATACTTGCATTTTGTTCTTGTAATATTTGATCATGAATACGTTGCTTAAAAATGCCAAGAACTGGTTTCAATGACATATTAAAATTTGTTAAATAAGAAAACCCTAAGTTATTAAGACAAGTCCTTAAACACATAGACCATGTGTTATTTTCTTTAGTTTTGATAAAAATATCATATGTCAACGTATGTTCAAATGAAATTAAATGATCAAGGTATTTGATAGCAAACATAATAATTTTTGATCTGACTGGGAGTCTCCCGAGTTCAGAATAGCAAACATTATTTGAAGTTTTGCAATGAACTCCTAAGATTTCTTTTAAAAATTTAATATGAAACTTTTCATAAGATGCCGAGCCTGAATTTTTTATGACTGACTCAATACCCCAAACTTCGCTTCCGTATAGCAAAATAGGAATTACCATGGTATCAAACAATTTTTCAAGTAATCGACAGGAATTATGTATTCCAAGGGTTTTCTTTATCTTGAATAAAGCTTTTCTGGCTTTATCCACTAACTGAGCTGCAGAAAGGTTAAATTTGCCATTACATTTAAGATTTATACCAAGATAGCAATATTTGTCAACAGTATTATGTATTACATGTAAGTATAGCAGTAAACTAGAGAACAAATGGATAAAGCAGATAAGTAAGCTATAGGGACATTTGTGGATAGATTATCCCGATTCAGTAGAGAGATCTTTGTAATTTATAACAAAACAACAGAAAACATTTGTGTAAAAATCTTAGGAAACAATTAAAAAAATGCCTTAATCAAAACAATACAATAGGGGAACTGTGTGTTTGAATTATCACAATACAATGGGGGGAGGGCATTTGTGTATAAAAACCACAATACAATAGGGGACATATATATGTGTATAAAAAAATCACAATACAATAGGGGACATATGTGTATAAAAAATCACAATACAATAGGGGACATGTATATGTGTATAAAAAATCACAATACAATAGGGGACATTTGTGTATAAAAAATCACAATACAATAGGGGACATATATATGTGTATAAAAAATCACAATACAATAGGGGACATTTGTGTATAAAAAATCACAATACAATAGGGGACATTGTGGGTATAAAAAAATCACAACACAAAAGGGGACATTCCTGTATAAATCCTTACAATACAATAGAATTTTTTTTTATAAATCATTGCGAATCATAACGGACATGTATGCGTACCTGATCATAATTCAAGAAGGGACGTGTATATAAATTATTCTTAAACCAATGGAGGAAATCTGAGTAAAAATTATCACAAAACAATAGGGGACATTTGTGTATAAATAATCACAATACAATAGAGGACATTGTGAGTAATAATGGAAGTTTTTTCTCTGATACCAATTACTTTTGATTCTATTTTGTTTAATTTGTTTCAATGAAAGCTTGAAATTGAGCTTGAATTTTGTTTAGGAATAAAATACAGTTACTGTTGAACCCCCACCCAACCGACTTTACCTCCAAGAGCATTTCTCAATATTAAAGAAAAACAATAAATATATCGACAATAGTATACTTATTCCTAAAAATATATGTATGAAACAAAAGAAACAATATATATATATTAGACTGGAAAGAAATTATTTACTTCCGTTAAATGACGACATCTTTTGATAGAAAAACTATTAGTAACAACTAACAAGTGGTCACGGGTGGGGTTTCAGTTAAAATGTTATATTTGTTTTTTCAAAATCATCAACGAAATGAACATCAATCGCAAGCTCAACAAAGACAATAAATAAATCTGCGATATGGAAAAGATGAAAAATAAGCGCATCTGTTAAGCGAAAAAAAAAAAAAGAGTCGAGAATTTACATACAACTTTGCAGTTGCTGATCTGTAGCTCGTTGATCTGCCAGAGGAAATTGGAATTGGCGATTAGAGAAGTATAGTGCCCCCCCCCCCCCCCTTGACAAAAATTGACAAAAAAAGTACATACTAATTGCGCACAAAAGAGTGCACTGTTTCTTGATTTATTGCTCTGTATATTTAAGCTGCCAGCTCAAAATATTACAAACCATGAAGTCTTAACATGCATTATATTTTTAGTGCATAAACGTCTGCGAAATATGAAGATTAAATCATTCCCCGATGGTTTCATCGGGGGAAATGGATTTTATTGGCTGGATAAATGTTCGTTATTCCCTCATGATAATGAAATGAATCGTTTGCGGTATTATACCGAAAAAACCCAGCCTTCGTAAATAAAATTCAATTTAGGGTCCACTTTCTAGTTCACTTTTTAAAAAGTCAATTGTCTTCCGTATCTTTTTCCCCTTTTTCAAAACACCCTTATTGGAAAGAAGATAATTGGTAATTTCGTCACCGTTTGGCAGATGAACCCTTTCTTATATTATTAATTTTGCAACTCTCGGAATTTTTAGTTTAACGTATTGCAAAGGGGAAGTATGTACGGTGCTTTTGATGTGGTTTAGCACAACGGCGACAGGGAAATATGAAGTTTTATGACCCTGTCAAGTGACTGTATTGGACCAATCAGGTAACGCGTTGTATAGAACAGTTATAATGAGGTATAATAAATTCTTTTAAATTCTTTTACTACTTCTAACTACATTGAAAACCCTGAGGTATGTAAGGACGAATTTTTGTTAATGTATGACTGTACATGTAAGAAAAAAAATAATAAAAACACTTTCAGCTTTTATGAGCTAAAACAAGATACATGTACGTGACTGTCAACTATATTTGTATGTCCGACATCTGAGAATTCATATCTGGCAATATGATCGCACACTGCCAATTCAATATTCGACACTATAAGGAATCATTTATTACAGAAACCAATACCCCGAATGTTTTCTTTTTGAAATTACATTAACGGCCCTTTTAAGAAATGAGATGGCATTTGTTGTGTACATGTCTTATTAGCCTCAAAAGGACGAAAAGTTTGAAATTAAATTGTATCAATTAAAGATAGCAAAGGTGATAAAAAAGAAAAAGATATTTTTTAAAAGGACAGAATCATTTATAACCGCTTTTTATAAAAAGTAATTTACCTGTGAAAAGAAAAGTATCAATTTTCATATACTAGATTAACTTTTATAAGATAATCCTAAGACATGATTATGTGCCTCTTTTTCCTGTTTCTAATCCAACTAAGATAGGCGCAGAAGCAGTATTTTTTTAACACTGAAAACATACCTTTTTTTAGCGTAATCAAAACGATTCGCTTGGAAATTAAAAAAAATCTTTTTAATTACATGTATATGAATTTTTACGTATTACGAAATAAACTATTTTTAGAAAAATTTTTTACACCATGACGTGTGTGAATATTTGTTCCCATTAGTATTTATCGTTGATACAGAAAATACATGGTTTTATTTAAGATGGATTTCCACTTTTTCCGGGACATCTGTGTAGTTATGTTTTAATGTACATGTGCTTTATATATATAAATTTTTAACTGGGCTAGACTTTCAAATATAAAAAAATGCCTAATGTATAATTGTACAGTACATGTATCACATTTTTGAATTAATACAATCCGTTTCTAGAACCTGTCCAGACCCCCCTCCCTCCCCCCCCTTTCAAAATTACTGGATCTGCCTCTGGAATTGTACACATGTAAAAACAAAGGCAACTTCAGAATATATTGACAATTTAGGAGCTTGGGAGAAAACATATATATAAAACATCGTCTAGAGTTTATATGTGTTATGAAAGTTATAATTTGAATAATTTAGAAACTGAATTTGACGCATACGACGTCATTAGGTCCTAAAGTCGTTTTAAAGCGCCTTGCTAAAATGATAAAATAGTGAAAGAATGATATATTTATAAAAGTGGTGTATATTTAAATTCAGAGAGAGTTGGTCTATCAAAATTTACAAAAAAAGTCATTTTGTGAAATATTGACCTCAAAGACCTTTTTCTCATGAAGGCAGTCAAATAATAAATAAATCTGAATATAATTCTTCACTATTCTTCACGCCTTCCTCCTTTCTCTCTTTCGACTCTGATCAAGTCCATTTTCGTAAACATTGTACGACAACGATAACGAATTCCACAAACCGAGACTGCAATTTATTCTGTGTATTATAAAAGTATGACATTTTAATTTGAAATTAGCAGATAAAATGGTTGTAGGAGTACATACAATGCTTAATTATAGATAAAAGATACTTTTAATTAATCCTATTTATCGTAACTAATCTATATAAGCTAACTTTATGAATCGCGCAGATTTAATTTATAGTTTTTGCAATATTTGAACTTAATCTGCAAGTGCAATGTGATTTATGTGCATAAGTATGTACAGTAAATTAAAACAGGTGGTAGTGATATTTTACTGTTATTTGAGGGAAGAAAGTTTTTTTTTTTTTTTTTTTTTTTTTTTTTTTTTTTTTTTTTTTTAAAATCATACCCCAAAGGCAAAAAAAATGTATTCTGCGCACACTGATCAATTTGCCTTTACATATAGACAGCATAAGACTGCCCCCTCCCTCTGCTCATTCAACACCACATACATGCAGAACATTTTTTTTCTTGAAGCAAAGTATTCATTAATATTTTGAGATTTCTTTACGTATCTCTCCCCTTCAGAAATCTCAGGCTGTCGAAATGATATGAAAATTTAATTAAATGTTAAATTATATAACATGCATTTGTCACTATTGAGGCACGTTTAGGAATTTCAATCTAGTCCCATGCATAGATATGGATATGTTTACCGTCCTTAGCCAGGCAAATAACAGATCACAAATAAATTGATAAAAACACTGTAGCTCCCCCATCCCACCTCCGCACTAACCCCTTCCTTTAAAAAAAAAAAATGCATGATAAAGTTCAGATCTGGTAAAGTGTATACTTATATGTAGTATTAAATTAACTCTGCAAATTATACAATAAAACTCGTATTAATTTAATTGAGTATTATTTTGCCACGAAATCAAGAACAAGTCTACGAAAATCGAACTGACTGCAGAATTCAAATGCAATATAAACAATAAAATTTCGAATTGATACCTCATTTTATATTTCAAGAATAAAACACACAATTTTTAGCATAATATACTACTATACGATAGATAAATTTATGAATGACAATGAAAACTTTCAGTGCGGAAATTAGGCTATAGTAATAAAAAATGTACTTTTGGATGAAACTTTTACATTCAAGAAAAAAAAAATCAAAATCAGAACTGGACGTTTAATGTTCTTCTTTCTTTATATAGTACTGGTGAAGCAAGATTTAATGAAAACATAATCCGATATATCGAGACTGCTAATTCTTCAATCATTATCATGTAATAATTTCAATAAATTCCGAAAGAATCCGAACAGAAAAAATAAGAATGAAGCCAAAACGTGTGAGAATCCTGTACAAAGTGCAGCCCTTCATGTAAACCGAGTAGCATTCCGTGTAAACTGCTTTGTTCAATCCTTGTGCACTTCGTTATGTAGCGTTTTGTTAAACTAGTAGTATTAGGCGTATATGAATCGTACAGTGTGCGATTGGGCTAGTATAACGATAACCGTCCTGAAGTTTTCAGATGGAGCACTTTCTTATGTTTTGTTATGATATGAAGACTCAAAGACCTAATGTTCATGAATAAATATAAAGAAAAATATATTTTGTGATAGAGTTCTTCTGAACCTTAGGGTGTCAAATATTCGGAAACACGATGCATTTTTATGGAAAAAGTCAAGGGGTTAATCAGAAGACTTCAAGACGATCATGACTGTAAGCTGTTACACCATGTCCAATCAATCAAAATGTAATAAATAAGGACAGAAAAGAGAAACTAATCAGTAAAGACGGGGTGTTACTAAACAAAAATTAACAATAGGAAACGCATCAACATAATTTTTCTAACGGAAATAATTGCATGCAGATAGATGGAAAGGTAGACAAATGTTAAATAGTAATTAAATAATAAGATGCCTGCTTCACAAGGACACTTGTATTATCCGTTTTCAAATTAGCCCATTCCTGTGTTGGAAACAACCCCATAGAACGGGGGGGACCCATCCCCTCACTTTTTCTGAGCATTTTTTTTTCTAGAATAATCTCCATTTAGATGCCAGTCCCCCCCCCCCCCCCCCTCTTTTTTGTTGCTGTAAGATTGAGCAAATTCTAAGACTTTTTTTTTAAAATCTTGTACCAAAATGTAAGGGAAATGTCCATAATTACCCCTCCCCCTTCCCCTTTTCGAGATTGAACGGTTTAGTTTTTTTTTCTTTGTCAAAATTTTTGGGAGGTGTCCCTTTTAAAGCCATTGCTACGGATTGCTTTAAAATGATAGGGCATGAAAAATAGACAAATAATTAAAACCATGTACAAACTTTCTTTTATGAAGGAACACGCGAAAATAACGAGTGATTTCCGAATGACAACTGAAGGCCGGTGACAACTTTGGACAGATAACGTTAGCAAGCTTCAGATTCTGTAATCTAAACGAAATCGGACACAAATTTTATGCTGTCAAAAACAAGGTATCGGATACATCACTGTGTAAAGAACAGGGAAAATAGTAACTAAGCAATGAAATTCAAGGTCGGAATTCACAGTGAAACAGATTGCACAGGTGTCAGATTAAAAAGTATACTAAACGGCGATTCCTAGCCATGATTCTTCAAGATGGGCAGAAGAAGTGATGATTTTCTGAGATTAATTAAATTTTCACTGTATAACAGTCTTTGCCCTGAATTAGATATTCTCGGTAGAATGCTTTATGCATATTCCACTTTTAAACACTAAAACATTGCCTAGATTCTTACAAAAATGAGTGATTTGGAAATACGTATCAATTAATTCTTTTTCTGGCATCAAATTTGATCTCTGCGTCAATTGAATTAAACATTTTTTCCTAAATGACATCACAAGGATAAAATGGACATATTAATGGTCCAAAAGGTATCGATATCAATTTTATAGGATAGTTTCGTTGCCTGTTTGTTTGTTTATATAACGCGTCCCTTTCGAAAAAAAAAATCACTCATATTGAGACGCCATCATTTGCTGGAGCAGGGGTGCAAATTTGGACCTATTCTAAGCACTCAAGGCCATTGAGCAGTGAGGGATGTTTTTAATGCCAGCATATACTGCAACTCTGGACTTCGGTTTATGCGGTCTCATCCTAAAGACCGGTCTCCATGTCCTGCAGTTGGATTTGAACCCGCGACGTAAGGCCACGCTTGTGACTTTAGAATAGGTTATCTAGTATATTTAATTTACTGCGCCTGCAATCACATCAAAGTTCCGACTCCCATAGCGCTTATTAACTCTGATTTCTGGCGTTGAGCAGTGGTGGATAGAGAGTTTTAGAGTGTTTGCTTTAGAGTCGAGGGGTAAGAAGCTGATTCTTACCTCGCAGGTTCGAATCCGGCTGAGGGACGTTGAGACTGGTCTTTTGGATGAGACCGTATAAACCGAGGTCCTGTATAGGAGTAAGTGCTGGGACGGAAAAGATCCCTTACTGCTCAATGGCCTTGCGTAAATATATACATTTTATGGTTAAAGAAAACATGGAGCAAGGATCCGATAAACCTGAAAACACTTTTACGAAAAAAAACGTTGGTATCTCTCCTCGAAATACTTCAAGTCCATTTAGTCAATGTTCATATCACAAACATGACTTAAATGTCATTATTCATCCAGAATTGTAAAGCGTGTTAACGTTAGTCTAAAAAGATATTAATACTCAGGATTTTTATTGCCAGGGTTTGAACCCCAGGAATACGACTTTATCTTTTTTAATGCTGGTTATAGAATAGTTTTTTTTTTTTTTAAGTGAAAAAGTTTTGTTTGTCATAATTTCATAAATTTCAATTATGAGAACTTTACTCTTAATATTTAATTCACAAATTTGATATGATTTTTAAGTATATAATGCCATAGCATTCTGCACGCCTTCTTCGCCCATTTCCTTTATATAGAAAACCTTCATAAAGAGAAATTTCCTATAATTCAAGTGTTTAAAGTGTTTAAATTAAAGGTTCATGTGTTTGACTTATTCGTAAAAATTAAGACTACTCTTATTGATATATTTTAATACAAAATTATATAATGTATCAATTCAAAGCAAATTTTGCGCTCTTATGTGTGTTAATTGCAAGCAAAATCTTTAAATTTTTCTCCGAAAAAAAAAATAAAAATAAAAAAAAAATCCAGATAAAAAAGGGAAGACAATCGAATACAGAATTGCCAAATTGTAAATCGCAAAATGAGTATATTTCGATGATTATCTGAAAACATTCAGTAACAAAAGTACTAGTGTACGTCACAAGCATAAATGCTAAGACGATCATACATCTGTAACCCAGGTGTGCCATTGACTTGAACTTTGTCGGAGGGACTGATGTTCATACATGAGTAAGGATAAATAATTTATCTTAATTCTCTCTCTTAAAATAAAATACCGGATAAAAAGCAAGAATGATATCTCAATGTAATGTTTGTTTCAGAAAAGTCACGTGACTTGTTTTTCACTATACAAACGGGGACCCGTGTGTAACCCCCAATTACAATCTTCGGTAATTGTGAAAAGTTCACACTCACACACATGTTTTAATCCTAACTAACCGGGGACATTTTTTCAACATGTTGAAAAACGGATCTTTTCGGCTTTTTGGGGTAATTAGACATCCCTGATTTCGAATTTGGCGCTATTTTTAATCAAAGACAACCGGGGACGTCCCCGGTTGGGAGGTTGTCCCCGGTTGGAAGGTGTGTAAACAAACAATTGTCCCCGTTTGACACCTTTCACGCACGCACACACACACACACACACACACACACACACACACACACACACACACACACACACACATATATATATATATATATATATATATATATATATATATATATATATATATATATATACTCAACTCTGTCATTTCTTAAAATATTTTTTTGTAAATTGTATAAAAGATTATATAAAGACATATCTGTAGTCTAGACGTAATTATCCATTGTATACATATAATATTATAAACTTGTACAAAGCCAATTAATTTGGTGGAGGAATATTGATTGTCGCACTTTGGACGTATGGTACTGAAGCTCATCAACAAGTCAGGAGTCCTTTACAAGGTGGAATTGCTGTTCTAGTTCGTACAACTATCCATTTAAATTCTTGGGAATCAATGACCTGATGAAAAGAAAATTATGTGCTAAATATCATGAAGAATACATGACTGTGTGTTCAGACTTTTCCATGCATTTTCTAAATCGAAGCAGGATTTGTCTTTAATTTGCCATCAATGGAATGAACTCAGTAAGATTTTTTGGCTATAGATACAGAATCAATCAGGAAAGCGGAATATCTTTATGTTGATTTGCTCAAAACATGACATTTTATATATACGGATCTTTGTTCAGTCTGTGTGAGATGAAAATTAAGAGCTCTGATAGACATAAGAGGTAGACATACTCACGATTAACTTTTCAACTTGGATTCTGACTTTTCTCACTTTTGAGTTAACTGTGATAAATACATGTACAAACCAATTACCATTGAGTTTTCTTGACAAATACCTAAATATTACAAATTGAGATGTCAAAGTGCGTCTGCTCTTCTTCCTTTTTTAAAACGAAAAAAAAATGTACCTAGGATTCAACTAAAATACGAGAACATAAAAAGTCGGGGAAATGCTAACAACTCGATAACCCCAAATATGGGCATCTCTATGGGGATTAGACCTTAAAAACCGAGGCCCCGTATCACAATAGGCGTTGGCACGATAAAGAACCCTCACTGCCCAATGGCCCCGAGTAAAGGTCTAAATTCGAAGCCCTTCACCGGTATATGGTGACGTCTCTAAATGAGTGAAAAATTCTCCAAAGGGACGTAACACAACATACAATCAATCAATCAATTAATCAATTATTGACAACGAAATAGTAAAGTATTTATATATACTGTATATATACATGTAAATAACAGAATTGTCAGAATGATAATGAGTCAGATTTGGAAACTGTATACGTCAAATTTTACGAAAAAATAAGTAATCGACCTGTTTTTCGTCAAAAAAAAATATTTTAGAATCCTACTTCCGTTTAAGCATTTAAAATCTTAATCTTATATAAGGACCATAAAATTGATTTCGTTAAAAACCTACTCAAATTCAGAATCATTTCACTCTTGAAAATATTGAAGTGTACAGGAATTCAAAATACCCGTCCTGATTTCAACCATTGTTTGCATCAAGAAAACAATCAAAAACACTTTAAGTGTAAAGAATAATTTATTGTACAGTTTTTCAAAGAATATAACTATTAGGTACACTTTTTAAATTCTTAATACATGGTAAGTAAAATAACTCTTCAAAAATGTGAAACAATTGAAAGTAAAAATGTAGAATTTATAGAATTTTTTCCCCCGTTTTTTACCTACCAATATCTTAAAATTAAAAGATTTCCTTGTTTCACAAATTTTGCTATATACATAATAACAAATTTAACATTATAAAACATTTTAACTTGAAGTATAAATAGAGAACAATAAAAAGAAAACCTGATAGAATAAACCATTGCGTGTTCTTAAATGTAGTAAAATGAGATTCTTCAGTGGAATACAAAAAAATCAAAATGATTTTTTAAAAAGTTTATGACAATTTATGTATTTCTTTTACGTATGTGGTCTAAAAAGATAAATTTGTTTTCAAATTAAACTTTTTGATAATCATACAAACATATCTTTAAAAAAAACATAAATATTTGCTTGTTTAGCGAATATTCAACTTTTCCTCGTCTTGAACGAAGAAAATAGTAAAACACCTCATCACAAATGTTTTCATTATCTCACATGATTTTCTCTAACGTTTTTCAAAATGTTTAGACAGCCTTTTGAAAAAATGAAAACAGGTTAGTTGATTTGATGTTGGAATTGATGGCACAAGTCCCTTTTGAGCATTATCTGTTTACCTCTATCCTCTAACCTTGAACCAAAGAACAATCTATAATTTTTCATTTCGCTTTAAGCAAACTTTCAATATTTATAAAAAGCATTAACATTTTTAAGTTTCCATCTTAAAAATGTTTATTTTACAATGAAATATGAAGATTTTTCTAAATATACAAACAATAGAGATTTGAAAATAATGATTTGCAATCACTTGAATTCAGCAGAAAAAGTACTCTGATTTACTTCAGTAAACACTTTTAAAACTATCGTTAACTTAAGTAAATCTACTATACTAAACCATATTTAAGATAATATTTTTATTAGGGAGTAACGTACATCATAATAAAACGTCTTGGCTCGTACAGAGTGTCCAATTTGAAAAGAAATACTCAGATTTAGATGCTGATGGAATTTAGGACTTTGTCCGGATTGAGCCAAGTGTAGGTGTAATCTTGGACTTTACAATCGGGTTTGGCATTCTCCTGTCTGATACGTTCATTTCTCTTATCGATGTCCTCCGATATTGTTTTTAGTACCTTCTGGAACCTTAAATGATAATTGAATAGTTGGAACTTAGTAACTTTATTTGAAAAAAATTCTCATATCAATTTACTTTTATTAGCTTTACAAGCTAGGTAAAAAGTACATGTAGTTTAAATTGACCCTTTTAAGGAACATTAAACAGTTAAAGAATTGCTGTTAAAACTGGCACAATATACTGTATTTGAGTGGATACTATAATAACAATATAATGGATCGACGAATCATGAACTATTTGACAAAAATCTACATAATAATATTCTTAATTACTAGTATTAAGCAGATATATTTTTTTCGAGAATCAAAAAGTAAACTGTCTCTCCTGTTTTCTTTTTCTGCATGAAAGATAACTGCTGCAATTTTCAGAAAAAAGGAATATATAACTAGGAGGCAACATTACATGCTTGGTGAAAGCCATCTTCGCTAGTCAAGGGTTTCTGATACGCTACTCCCCTCATCAACCCTTGGCATACGGTGCTGACAAAAGACGGGATTGTTTTCGTCACATGATCACAATTCTTACCAGGTACGCACAGATTGCGTCATCGACAGAAATAAAAAGCGTATTTAAAAAGATAATGTTTTTAAAGAATAATTAACAGGAAGGTATTGAGTTATGTTAATTTGTTATTTAAACATGTTAAAATGCAAATCTAGATCTTCAGTTTTGATTCTTAATCACATATTTTGCACGTAGCTTAAGATATTGGATGACACCATATAGCTATTCATAGAATGGCATGTTATCTTACGGATCGTTGTTTACTTGCGTTTTTCATTCCCGATAATAAAGAGTCAAGATATATCCCGAACGCAAATATCGTCATTTACAAAAAAACAATTGCTGATTGGTCGAACGATGTCGATCAACTCCAATCACAACTTGAGAAAAAAATCCCAACTTTTTTTAACACCGTATGCCAAGGGCTTATGAGGAGAGTAGCGTATCAGAAACCCTTGGCTAGCGAAGATTGGTGAAAGCAGATACTCTAAAAAAACTGATAAATATAATTTTCTCTAAGATGGATTTCTTCTCAAGACGAATAAACGTGTACAAAAACAAAATTAACTGCAAAAAATGCCTTTCTTTCATCGTTATGCACTAAAGTAGGTAAGATTCCTGCCTTTAAAATTCAATTTATTTTAACATTTAGCTTTCACATTTATTAAAAGACGCTTGAAAAAAAACCACACACACACAATAAATATCACACTTTTGTACAAAACTCTCGTCTAGCATTGTCCATTTTAATAATAACCGAATTTCTTGACTTTTCAATCATTATACATGTAAGAAAATCACTCTATTAAGTGTCTAAAATTTCAACAGATTCAAAATTTTTTTTTAGTTTTAGTATTACGGGGACATACTAGACACACAAAAAAGCATACAAGATGTACATACCTTTTAACAGCTTCTCTTCCTTTCGTGTCCATTGCCTGCATGTATTCTTTTTCGTACTGCCCTAGATTGTTTGTCAAGACAGTTGTAAGAACTTTCATGATTTTAACAGTTGAAAAAAATTCCCTTTTTGTAGGCAAAGCAGCATTTAGTTCGTTAGATCCCTACAACAAAAAATAATAAAATGCTTTAAAAAACTAAAATCATACAAGTAAAATCGAGAAGGTTAAAGAAGTGATATCTTATATAATTTTTTTTTCAAAGTTTTCAGAAGATTGGTATTTACAAATTGTTCCTCTGGAAATCCATTTAATTTTGCAGCATAGTTTGGTGCAAACCCATACTGATCATACTGTGGGAAATTTGTCGCAGAATGTTCAACACTGCATATAAAGATGAAACTGGACAAGGTAGCAGAAAGGTTTTCAATAGAGTCAAAATCAGGAACACCCTTAAATTATAAAAACAAATGATTTTGTTGAATTTACATAAAAGTAGATTTTGTTGATTGAATTACTGCAAAGGTATGTAACATTCATGTGAGTGATAAACTATGACCATCACGGGTTCATGACATTGCTAGACACGAATAGCTCAAGCAGGGGTTGTTGTTCTTTGCACCTTTTTTTGAAGAAATGATCGATTGTAGAAAAAATATGTTTCTTTTTTTAATTCTTTTCCTCAACAAATTTTAGAAAGTTTTCAAAACGTGCATTTCTCTTATTTTTGTAAAATTAGTAAAAGATTTTGCAAAAGCCTATGCCATTGCATGAAAGTGGAAATGACCCAAATATTTTCCAATTGATTATTTTTCACAGAAAAGTAAAAAAAAAAAGCTTATGTCATTTATACAAATATAGATATATATTTTCAAAGATAGATCTGAAGAACTTTTATACACCTACATCTCTAGCTCGATATAGTTTTGTTTTATATGTGTACGTCAAATATAAATATTACCTGCATACCACACCCTCTATTTCCTTCTAATGATCTTGGGGATATCAGTTGTTCTCTGAATGCCTGTATTTCCTTGTCAGTTTTTAGTGCATCGTCATTAACTTAATAAAAATAGATGTTATTAATTGCTATCAATCGTAAATGATAAAAGAAAACATTTATAACAGGACCTATACTTCTTGCTGAGAATTATGCACAAAAATATTAATTAATATCTATTGATAAATTGCCAAATTTACAGCATGTAGCAATGTATTTGATATCAAAATATATTAAGAGAAATATTATACAATTATGGACTCTTTCGGTGGTGAATATGGTTTGTTATTCACCAGAAAAATATCAATATTGACCGAGGCGAAGCCGAGGTCAATATTGATATTTTTCTGGTGAATAACAAACCATATTCACCACCGAAAGAGTCCATAATTGTTTTATTACATAGTCCGGATTTGAATAAATAAGACATTGAAGGCTGCATGATGATACCACTTTCATTTACGAACTTCTGTCGTGGAAAAATAAAAAAAAAATGTCCAGATTACAAGTTATAGCTTCCGTGTTTTCCTTTTGCTGTTTGTAACTGTGTAAGGCATCGTAATGTTTAGAAAATAATCCTGCGATAGGTTTGGCTAATGTTTTTCCTGCTCAGATACACAGCTGGCTGCGGCCGTTGCAACCATTGTTTACAACTTTGTTTGAGGTGTTGATTGTGACGTCACAATGCCTCTGCACGCGCACCGACCCTCCGGTGAATACGGCTTCAAAACCAGTGAATATATAGAGAATAATACATGGCAAAATCTGTATCACACCCCATATCAACCCGAGACTCCAATATCAGCCCGAGGGCCGAAGGCCAGAGGGCTGATATTGGTCGAGGGTTGATATGGAGTGTGATACAGATTTTGCCATGTATTGTTGTTTTTATTATATATTTGAAAATAGTGTCAAAAAATCATATATAAATCTGTAAATTAATTAATTCTTAATAATTGAATATGTTCCTTTTTTCGTTAAATTTCCTTTCTCATTATTTTTTTTCCAAAGGCAATGCATACAGCGATAAGAAATGAAATAATTATAAATTAAACAATTATTTTGAATAGCATAAAATATCTGATGAAAATTTACAATTTAAATAAACTTCATAAACAATTAATAGAAAAAAGATCCGAGATACTCCGAATGAAAAATACAGAGATGTTCCGGAATGGTGTAATAAAGGGTGTGATAAAGGGTAAAATAAAGGGTGCTGATACAGGGTGTGTAATACAGGGCACGTGCTTGTGTTCATATCAGGGATGCAAAAATCCTGTATTATTGAACAAATATATAATAAGTAGTGTTATGAACTGTTTGCGTTTGTATAGATTATATAGGGACTATAAATAGACTATTTAATAAAATCAATTATGGCGTTTCGTTGATTCTTATGACCTGTACTTTGTAGATGTCTCAGATGATAATCATAATTATACCTTTATATTTCTCGGTATGTAAACTAAGGCTATGTTCTTTCTGAATTTAAAACAGGGAAATACAAAGATTGCAGAAAAATCGAAAGTATAATAGCAATGATATTGATTGTACTCCTTATGTTTGTATCGTGTCGACTTAGTGTATAATATTATAATATCAAAATATTCTGATCATGCAGAGAAGATTGCACAATCAAATAAATCAACTTGCATAGATAAAGCATACTTGTGTCAGAGGGAAATTAGGAATTGGTAGCTATTGTGCAAGTTTCAAACATCTCAGCAAGGTAGATAGATTTTAATTTCAGTGAACGAAGCTTTTAATTTTGTTTTTAATTTTGGCATTAACACATTATTCACAAGGCTGTAAACATGATACGAATGGTAAGAATACAAGCAATCAACACTTTTGATACCAAATGCCTTTTTTCTACATGGAGTCTTGATCAGTGTGCCTTATACCCATCAAAGTATGAAATTATCTTGGGACACTCTTTGCTGTTGTTCACAAGCCTTGACTGTTCCTTAAATAATTTGCCCATAGTGACCACACACTACCCCCGGGAGACATACTTTGAACAAACTCCAGCGTCTCGCTGGAGGGAAGGAAGAAGAAAGAATTAATTAAGTTTTAGAATCAGCAGGGAGATCTAATAAGTGATGCATCCTTTTTTTAGAACATTTTATAGTGCCGTGACCGTATGAATTTTGACTTTCCAAATATATGATAAAATGACGTTAAACTTAAGAAAGCAGTAATAATTCGAGAAGTCAAATTGTTTTTCTCTAATTTACTGAATTCTATGTAAATTCAATATTGTATTTCATATCTTAAGAAAAAAAATTGTAGTTATGATTTGATTTATTTGAGAATTCTTTAATTTCAAGAATGATAAGAGGTGCTAGTAAATATTAGAGTGCTTAAATTTAAATACATATAATAATAACAAAATGGAAAATTTATACAGTTTTTTTCGTGCAAAGGACAAGGTATGGTAACGACCGAATCTGGCACCTTATTTGATGTAAAAATCAGAACATAGTTAAAATTGTGATAGTTTGTAGTTAAGAACTTAACGAGGCCCAGTCTAGTTGGAATTACGAAAACGGACCGGAAAATATTTTTTGAATTTTTGATATATATTTGTAAGTACCATACTAAGAAAAATTAAATTAAATTTTTGTTACGTTGTCTTGATTGTAGTGGAATGGGGGTATTTCAAAATATGGATATTTTTTCGTGGTTTAACACACAATTATATGCTAAAACAACGGAATTGATAAATTAAAGAAAAAATGAATGGTGAAATGTTTTGCTTTTCACATATATTATGCAATATCCATTCCTCTAGAAAATGAAAAGAAAAGTGGGGGTAGCCTATATTATAGTGAAAAGGGGACAAATCAAAACACAAAATAGGACTTTAAATTATATCTAAGATACTTTATAAGTCGATCGCAGTAGGTTTACCTAATGTCAAGAAATGATCGTTGTATTGTATGTGTGTCACAAAATTAAATGTTCCTTATATTATGAAAGAATTTTCTCTCCAATCGTTATTTTGTCTAACACAAAACGTTGTTTTATGTGAAAAAAGAAGAAGAAGGGGGCGGGGGTTTAAAAAGGCAATAAAATTACAAAGTTTGTTAATATGTAGGAAACAGAAGTATTTCTTCTTGGTTGCATTTAAATGACTCGTAGAATTTTTTTTAAGTCAATCTACTGCACATATAGTTAAGTTATCAACAAAATTAAAAAATAAACATTTTCAAGGAGAAAGACTACATGTGTTTACTTCAGGTTGCATTTTTTTAACTCAAAAATTAAAACAAAATAAGATAAAACATAATTATCTACTTAGAAATTCTATATCTCAAAATAAATTAAGTTACAAAGTTATTTATTAAAACACAAGAATTGACAGAAATGCTAGAATGAGTGAGCTTTCAACACGCACAGTCAAGACTTACAGCTGTACCAGGAATGCAAGAATAGCGAAATATTCTAGCGCAATTTGACGTCATTTTAACTGTGACGTTATTGTATTTAATTGTGACAGCAATCAAGGATAGTGTGACGCGTCTGAAACAACGCTGCGTGAAAACGTATGCGCAAACCAAGTAGATTAGGCCTCGTCAAAATGATGTTTGTTTTGAAACCAGCACTAATTTTGATTCAAAGCTTACACGGAGGCAGGGTGCAGAAGTAGGACATTTTCCCGAATTTCCTCAATTCTGGTCGAATTTCGTCAAATTAGAGATACTTTTCACTTCGAGAAACATAGAGCACAAGCTTGCCTATCTCAGATATATATATATATATATATATATATATATATATATATATATATATATATATATATATATATATATATATATATGTAGGATCTCCCATGATTTGTAGTTGGATATGATTTTTATTCAACGAGTTGTGTGTTTTTTTATCCCCGAGCCTTGGCGAGGGGATAAAAACACACAACGAGTTGGATAAAAGTCATATCCAACTACAAATCATGGGAGATTCTTTTTATCCCATGTTTAATACTTCACAACCAATGTTTTACACTGTTTTATATAGGACTCCACTTTATTTTACTTCATCGCGCTAACGCAAAAACCATTGTGACGTCACAACTGAGGATTATGAAAAAATTATCCAGTGAATCATATCCACGGGATAAAGGGGTAAACATGGGATAAATATATATATATATTGAGGTCCGTGTTTGATCTGCTCCAAGTTTTTATTGTTTCATTGGACTTTCGAGATTGAATACTGTTCGTTATCTTCATATTTCATACATAAGATGCATCTGATGCTAGTGTATGAAATATATAAATTTGTTAGATAGGCATGCTTGTGCTCTATGTTTTTCTGAACCAAAATGTACTTTGAAATCAATAAAAATATGTATACAATGAGAAAATTCGGAAATTAACATATTTTCTTACCTTCCTGTGACCTCTGTGTATCCAATAACGTAAAACCAATACTCATTTTGTGGCAGGGGTTACAGCAGGTTTTTAATTGATAAACTATTGCATCATTCTAAAGACGCCCCAAACCAGGGGCCAAAAAGGGGTATTAACCTATCTTGTCCTTTGGATTGGGTATTTAACCGTGAGATAGAATTAGCCATACCATAGTATAGTTTCATATAATCAGCTACATAATTTCGAATTGCACCATGAATTTTCGACGCATCATCTCGGAAGTAGTATCCAGGAAGATTCTGTATATGTAAATAATATAGATTTTTTTAAATATCAATTTTTGAATATAAAATAACAATTAAAACAAACTACAGAAAAACACATATTTACATAAATAATGATTTGATTTAGAAATTAAAGTAGTAGTTGTATTTACCGAAATCGTTTATATTACTTTTAGGAAAGTTAAATCTAAAATGTCATGATAAAACTCACATACAAAAAAGCGCAAAGATAGGAAAACAAAAACACTTTCTTTTTAACAAATTCAGTTTTAACGACTTGCATGGACAAATTAAAAACAACAACTAGGAAACAAGTTCTGAAATAAAATTTGAAAAACCTGCACTCCTCTGCTTTCCAAGTCCCATTCTAAAGAACCTTGCTTGTTAAGATGCCATGATTCGTTGCTTAACAAAGACATAATTAAATTTCATTCATTATTCCTCAATCAATGCGCAGTCAAGATTCATCTTAGTTCATAATGCATGGGGTAAAAAAAAGAAAACATTTTCCTTAACTTTTTTTACAGGTTTTATTGCATAATATTTTGCATAAAACGTTAGCTTTCTTTGGCATTTTGCATTCCTTTCTTGAAATGTTTACCTTGACATGAACGCGTTTTAATTTCATGTACAAAGTATACATTAACGTGTGCAGTTCTAGAAAGAAAGACTCTTACTGTCTTCCAATCAAATTGAGCATATATTTCCTTCCATAGGACATGTCTTTATCAACAAACCCATCCTTGGTCAGCAGAGTTATAGTAGCAAGACTGAAATAGAATTTTTGTTATTAAGATAATAATGCTGACGTATTTCAGAAATGAATTTAATTTTTGAGAATTCATGAGCACATGAACTACGACGCTTCACGCCTACATATTTCATGAAGCGCTTTAGTTTTTTTTAGCTCGGAGATTATAACTGTATTATGTACTCATGGTCGCAACGTCATCACTTTTGGCTATAATTCATGCAATTTTTGCTTTGTGATCGCAAATTTTGTGACCGAAACCTTGGATAATTCAGCCTAGAGTCTAATGTCGAAATAGCCCGATATTGTGCACTAAGTTTAGGCACGTTATTGGTAAAAGGACTAACTGTTTATTTCAGCTCGAAATCCTGACCTACGAATGTCCAAATTCAGAAGAGTTTTCCTTTCAAATCGATGATGATGCACAATTCAATCCACCAACTATTAGTTAGTAGTTACCATTTGTTAAATCCCTGCATTTTTCAGAGAAATTTCGCAATTTTAGTAGCATTTCACTTTGAGTTTTATCAGCTATTTCTTTATAACGTCAAAACACAAGTGACGCACTTCATGAACATTTATTAGATTACGTCAAAAATAAATCATGTGACCACATTCCTAAACAATGCAAGATGGAGTTTTACTACTAAACCAGTACGTTATTTTACTAAATCTTTGAATTCTCATTTTAAAAAACCATGTTTAAAAAACGGTTTTTTAAACCCAATTTTTTTTTTACAAGGAACACAAATTTTGGCATAATTTTGCAATTTTTGGCCTTTTTATCGATTTTGTCGATCGCGTTAATTATTTTGTACGTTCAGTGAAGTCGACTATTACGGGTTGTCTTAGTTCCTGGTCACTCGTATCTATTTAATGCCATATTGTTAGAACTAAAGTTCAAAAAAGTAAATAAACACACTGGTCATGAAGAATTGGTTTTTCTGTCTGTAATCAATAACAAAAGTTTAAAGAACAGCATTAACACAGCATCCGACAAAATTGCAACGAAGTTGGAGAGGATATATGTAGTACGGAAGCGCGATTTTATCGGTATACTGGTATATCGCGATTTTTTATTGCGTGATACGTATCATGATATGGAGACTAAAATACCGGTATTTGGTACATAACTATAAGTTCCGGATATTATTCTTTATTTGTTCAAACTATTGAATGTTAATTACAGGAAGTATAAAAGATGTTGAAAACAGTTTAACAATGGCATCCAAACACGCTTTATATTAAATAAATAAAATTTTAAAAAGTAAAGTTATGTCTTTATAGCATATGTTTAAGAAATATTATGGAAATTCATTTGAAATTGTAGTAAAATTGTATGTAAAAAATATCACGATTTATCGTGAGATTTTTTGGGGGAAATCGTGATATATCACGATACGCAATTTTTGCCGATACCCATCCCTAATATATAGTAACGCTCGTGAATGTGTGTGTGTGCGTGTGTGTTGGGGGTGGTAGTGGGTGCGTAACAAAAGTTAAGCAAGTAATAATTCATATCAGGATTGACATGCTCTTTTGCGAGGGGGTGCTCAACCTTGCGGTGCCCTTGTTTGGTTACATTAGATTTAAAATCATTGCTTTTATTTTTGGATTGTAGGACTAATCATAGAATGAAAGAAATGACTGGTTTTCAATATTTTGTTTCCGCTATAACGTAGAGCACTGTAGTGTTCACATTTATTTTTATCATGTACATTAAATATGATTTTTTTTTTTACTTTTAAAATCAGTCGACGCTGACAGTTTCTTCTTTGCTTCAATCATTAGAAATTAGACTCTTTAATGTTATTTTTTAGACTACAAAGCATATTGTCATATTAATTTTGACACAAACCAATATTTGATTTTTAAAAGTTTATTGTATAAAATATTATCAAATACTTTTATCAAGAGAATTTGAAGAAATTCTGTGATTATGTGTGCCACAATATCTGTATTAGATCAAGAGTTAAAGTCTTTAAGAAAATGGACTCTCACTATCCTTTTTTTTGTTTAAAAAACTTACTGGTTTATAGCATGCATATGTCGAAAATGAGGAATCATCAGTTTGAAAACAGGATGCCTCTCTGAAACATTCCTGTGAAGGCAAACACTGACCCCATCCATCAGCAAGTGGGTAAAACCTAAACGAAAATAATGATTTTAAATACATCTGATAATTTATCTTAAAAATTAATGTCTTTGTGTACTTTGCATATATATATATATATATAGAGAGAGAGAGAGAGAGAGAGAGAGAGAGAGAGAGAGAGAGAGAGACTCTTTCTTTGTGACTTCTATAGTCCTCTTTTTTTACGTAAAAGTAAAATTTTACTCTGTTACCCAAATGTGAAATAGATTCGTGATATTGAGCGTCCAGCATGTTGAACCACATTTTTGCCTTTACCCATCGTTGGTGACGAGCATGCTCTGCTTTGAAGAGCGGAGGTACAAATATCTGTATACAAAGTTTCAATTCTTATTTATAAGGATTTTCAATTAAAAATATTAAAAGGTTAACTGATTGTAGCTGATATCGTGTTAAAAATAGTTCTACCTTGTCTTCATTTTATAACACCCAAAACGGTTAACATCCAAGTACAAAGCATTTCGTTTTCTATTTTCATGGAGCACCTTTTTGTATGTTTCTGAGATGTTTTTTTTGTAACTATTATTAATTCCTTATTTAATACTTTAAATTGTAAATTTTCCGTAAAGCTGAACATGGTTCGTAAAAGAAAGAGAATTATCTTTGTCCGCCATATTAAATTTTTTTCGCTATATAAGCCTTAGTATTGTACAGAGTTTAAGTTTGTTTCACGGACTATACCTGAACAGAATTCTCCTTCATTTCCATTGTGTTATATTTACATTCAGTGTTGTTTTCTTTATGAAATTCATTGGAAATCTTCAACATTCAATACGCTATAAAACACACTAAACTTTGTCACTGCGTGGTACAATACGCAGTAGGAACTATATGTATATGCATTTTCAATATTCTACGAACACCAGAAGAAGTATTGTTTAACTTTTGACTTAATTTAATTAAAAACAATTACACTGTTAAATTATGGTAAATATACAATAATTGTGCGTTTAAATCTAATTTGTCATTTTTTTTCCTCGCGATGTTCATTAGCGATATTTAACTTTCCACGTCACATATGGCTCTTACGTCTATTAAGCACACACTGAAAGGCGCTAAAGAACTGCGAACGTTAGCATTGTTCTCCCGCCTACCTCCGAGTCAATTTTCAAAAATTAACACATTTGAATGATTTTTGATATCTATATAGATATTTTTATGAATTTTCATAAAACATTACTTCTTTGGGAAAACGAAGAGAGATAACTCTATAATGTTGGTAATAGTTGTGTTTTTCACTATAGAAATCAACGGAAAACGGAAAATATTTTTAAAATACCCCCCCCCCCCCGTGAAACAAAACAAAAAAAAAATCCTTTTAACAGTTTATATGGACTGTCATTTCACAAATTCATACCAAAGCTTTTAGTGTCTCACGGGGGAGGGGCGGGGGCATATGTTAACAGACAAAAACTACAAAATTGCTTATTTTTTCCACAAATTTCAAAGGGGTTTACTACTAAAACATTGTACTTTATTAATAACATATGTGTAATTTTATATGAGTAAAACATAAAAAAAGATTTAAGGAACATTTATTCATATCCAAGAATATTTTAAAATGTGGGGATGTTTTAAAGCCCGATTCCAATGAAAAAAATATCGTCTACACCCTTATTTAAAGAGCTGGAATTAGGGGTAATTAATTATTTAACACTGGTATTAAAATTATCAGTCAATTACCATTGAACTGTTCTTTGCATTCAACAAAGATTTTACGGCCAAATTGCCATTAGTATAGAATTAAATGGATGTAAAATGTAGGCGGGAATCGAGAGATAGCGTTCGTAGTTCTTCATAATAAAGATTAACAAAATTAACAATTGTGACTGATTGATTGATTGTATGTCGTTTTACGTCCAGTTCGAGAATTTTTCTCATATAGAAAAGGCGCCTTATACCGGTGAAGGGTTTCAAATTTAGACCTTTATTGGGCACTCAGGGCCATTGAGCAGTGAGGGTTCTTTATCGTGCCAACGCCTGCCGTGACACGGGGACTCGGTTTTTAAGGTCTCATCTGAATGACCCGCAACTTTCACTTCAAAGTGCCGAGCGCTTGGAGAAGGAACAATTGCTACCTATTTCTTATCGACTTAGGTCAGTCGCGGCCGTGATTCGAACACACGACTTTCCGAACAAGTAACAATGAAGAATGTAAATATAAGCACTAACGTGCGGTTTGATAACTTGTCTGCATGAACAGGTGCTGTTATAGGACCGACGACATCCAAAAATAAAATTTCAATGATTTAATACTTGGGCGCGACAAAAATTTCTACAGTGTTTGCTTCTGCCAAAAAAAAGTTACCAAATAATATCAATTGCACAGGTCATTGCGAAAAAGTGAAATAGCACAAATGCACGTTCATTAAAATAAAACGTAAACAAAAAGGACATTGAAAGACAAACATGTAATACTTGCAGCAGTGACAAGTTACAAGCAATCAAGTGTTACGAATGCGAAGGGTTTTTATACCCCAGTGCTGATAGAATAGATAGGAAATATAATATGGCATGTGCCTATTTACGAGTCGTGTTCAGCTTTAATTCACACAACATAAAGTAAAATTCAGAAATTGTTATAACAGCATCCCCTGCAGATTTATTTAACTTAAGGAATGTACATTTGACAGGGGGAAAATGTGAAATAAATTATTTTAGTATGCAATTGACAAACAAAACAATGCATATGAATCAAAAATATTTCAAATTAAATTATACCTTTCTGTTTTCTTCCAACTTTGCATGTATGGCTATTGGCATTAATTTTCCATTATAAATGGAAAACAAGGCGACTGGACAAAGCCACTAAATAAAAAAAAAACTGACTTATCATTTGATAAATTCCAAAGAAAACAACATCAAAGTATAGAACAATGTTTTATTTTATATGAAGATATCTAACAAAATTCTTACATTTTCTTGATCTAAAGCCACATCAGTTAAATCGACGATATAAAGATTGTTTTCCTTGGCAACATCGTGCAGTGTTTTTCCTCCCAAATAAGGATGTGCTTTACCCACTTCACTTTCGAAAGGCAGAAACCTTTTTTTAAAAATTTAAAATCAAAAGAATTAGGTAATTATAGGTTGATTATTCTGATAAAAATACTTAACCATGATTATCTCTTTCCAAAATGTTCAGATTTATGTCATTATAAGCCGAAGAATTTGTATTATCCATATTATTACCTTTTGCATTACGTACATTATTTCAATTCTTTGTTGCACATGATAACCAAAAAGAAACCTAAATATTCTAATTTTTGTATTATGTCAAATATTAAAAATGTCTGATGATATAGATAAGTCAGTATGTTTATTCTCTAGGGTCCAAATGGAAGTCTGGATTACTCACTCCGTAGGTACGTCATAAATAAGTCTTATAAGATTTCGTGTCACTCCATTCATTCGTTGCCATGCAAACCAGTAGTCCGCTTGCGCCATCTGCTTCTGTTAAATTAAACCCATAAACTCGGGGTTACGTGTAGATTTTCAAAACAGATTATTCTTTTAAGAGTAACATATCGAACAATGAATCAATTTCCTCGCCTATTTCGTTTATCTTAAATTACAAACCTGTGTTTGAAATAAATTGTTCACATTTTCCTTTATCCACACTTCGAGGCCCTACATTTAAGAAAAATATAAGAATATATCTATCTATCTATCTATCTATCTATCTATCTATCTATCTATCTATCTATCTATATATATATATATATATATATATATATATATATATATATATATATATATATATATATATATATATATATATATATATATATATATATTCACTTAATTTCAAAGGCTTAAATATAAAGCAAACTAGCATGGCGCAGCGCCATGCTCCTTTTTCTCGGCGCCATGTCTTTTTTTCCAGCGCCATGCCCTTTTTTCCTGACCAAAAAAATAAATAAATATGCCCAGCAATAGCAACATTCACTAGCTGCTCTGTTTATTCGGTGCATGCTGATTACCCCTTTGTTTATATAATGCACGCAAAGGTGTGAATTCAGGGCAGGAAATCACTTCTCGCTTGAAGCTTGAACGCACACAGCCACCTGGCCAGGTAACATGCTCCAGGGCTTTGGTGTAAACTTTTCAGAAGTGGGGTTAACGGTAAATGTTTTACTTTTAGTCTAAATATGTATAATGGTATCATATCTAAAATACAGATGGATGGTGTGTCATCAGAATTTTTTAACTGTAATGTTGGTGTACGACAAGGTGAAAACTTATCGCCCTTGAAGTCTTATTCTCATTGTATATCAATGACTTGGAAGATGTTTTGATAGAAAAGAATATTGTCGGTTTGTCTAGCATTAGCAAAGGTATAGAGGATGAGCTGTTTTTGTTTATGAAATTGTTTATCTTATTTTATGCCGACGATACTGTAATACTTGCGGAAACTGCTGACGATCTTCAAAGAGCAAAATGGAAATTGTGTGTGAATATTAAGAAAACAAAGATACTTATTTTCTTAAAGGGTAGACAACAAAAAAATATTTTTACATATAACGGCAGTGTCATAGAAGTAGTCAAAGATTTTAATTATTTGGGGATTGTATTTTCTTGTACAGGCTCATTATGTAAAGCAAGAAAACACCTATGTGAACAAGCACAAAAGGCAATGTATAGTGTGATACGTAAAATTAGACAATTTAATCTACCCTTCGAATGTCAATTGGATCTGTTTGATAAAGTAGTTTTACCAGCATTGTTATATGGCTGTGAAATATGGGATTATGAAAATGTTTATATTATTGAACGAGTACATTTACGTTTTCTGAAACATATATTGAATTTAAGAAGTACTACTCCAAGTAATATGATTTATGGAGAAACTGGACGGTTTCCATTATATATAAATATTTACTCAAGAATGGTAAAATATTGGGCAAAACTTGTGTATGGAAAAGAAAACAAATTGTGCAGAATTGTATATATGTATTTACGTAAACAATAAGATAAAGGAGAAATGATAAACTCCTGGATTTCATTTGTACAAAATATTTTTGACAGATGTGGTTTATCAAATATATGGTATGAGCAATATTTCTATAATGTAGAATAGATAACTGCTACAGTCAAACGAAGATTAAAAGATCAATATATTCAAAAGTGGAATAGTGAAGTTCAAGAATCTTCAAAAAGTTTAAATTATAGAATTTTTAAAAAACAATTTTGAGTGCGAAAAATATTTAACACTGTTATCATGTAAATTTAGAAAACTTTAGTTAAATTTAGAACCACAAACCACCACCTTCCAATTGAAACAGGTAGATGGAATGGTTCTCAAACAAGTGAAGGATTCTGTAGCTTATGTGATAGTAATCAGATAGGGGATGAATATCATTATATTTTAGAATGTAGTGCTTTAAACCAACCGAGGAAAATTTTTTTGAACCCAAAATTTTGTTCTAAGCCAAACACTATGAAGTTTTGTGAAGTTATGTGCCAAAATGATGTTGATTCTTTGAAAAAATTATGTACATTTATTACTAAGATTAATAGTATGGTCTGTTCTCCCTAGCTATCTGAATTAATCTCACCTTTTGCTTGACCCTCTGTATTATATGTATATATGTTTTATATGTTTTTGTACCTCATGTAACCATTTACATGGTTTATGAGTGAATAGGAGTTAACTTGAGAAAATATAGTTTGATTGCATTGATTATGTAAGAATTAGCCCAATGCTAAAGATAGATTAACTTGTAAATTATTAAATAATTTAAATCAGGATCGTTTTTTTAACCCGGAAGAAGAAAAAAATAGTTGATGAAGAATACTGAAAAGCAAGACTGCTGATTTTATCTGAATAAACTTCAATAAAGGTAACTTACATTGTACCAAAAAAACTGAATGTTATATGAGAAATGGACCTGAAAACGACAAAGTATGAAAGTTAGTTTCTTTTAGTTTCTGTTAATGATGTTTTATTCTAAATTATAGAGTTGACACCCAGAGGGTCAATGTTTCTAAGCCAGAATTTTTTTAAAGGTTTTGTACATGGCATTCAAGTTTATTTTTTGGTATGATCAGTTTTCACTTGATCATGTTGGTAGATTATTTCCAAATAAAGAGAATGCCCTCTACATTTATTTTCCAAATAGCCCCCCTCTTCCCTGGAAAAATAATTTTGTTGTTTGCCTCTTATACCATGTATACACAAATAACACAATCTAAGCAGGAAAAATATTCATTCCTCCAAACTATAAAAAATCTTAGGCATGTTACTAGATTCACACCTATTACTTCTTTTTAGCATAGCCTTACAAATTTCTTGATTATAAAATTGAATGTAAATACATAATTTTTATTTTTTGTTTCAATAATTGTCCTGTCAGTGTGATAATTATGTTGTTATTCTTGTCAAAAATGAATTGAACACAGATTTATGAATTTATTTTTTAACATCAATTCTCTGTAAGGACCAAAAATGCTTGGCCACGCACTATCATGGAATTTTATTTTATCACTATAATATTAGAGAGTGCCCTATATAAAGACTATTGGTGGGTAAATTTTGGACAGTACCTCCTTGGTTTCCATAGCAACGACTTTGAAATATTTTGTCATGGCAAAACTGGCCTGATTGTCATCACCATGTAAAATAATTCCGTGTTTCCTTAATGTAGGAAAGTTATGAACATAACATGGGTTTCATTTTATAGCTAAGTAACCAAAGTTTCTGTGCATCTAAATTTTATTCAATTTAACCCAAGGTTTTTAATATGATACAGATCAATTTACATGAATTTGTCTTAAAAAGGTTTACAAAGGTGCCTATTTCTTGATATGCATATTAAATTTTGCAGGCAATTGAAACTTAGAAAAAAGATCTTTTTAGTAAGATCAAGCTTAGATCTAAAAGATGCAAAAAGATTTGAGGTTGGGAAATCAGTTAAAAGTCATATTCCAATCCCCTCAATTCATAACTTTTCCTAAAAATTAACCTAGAGATATTTCCCTTTGCTGACTCTTTTGCACTGAAGACAAAAAATTAACCTGGTGTTATTTCCCTTTGTTGACTCTCCTGTATTGAAGTCTAAAGAAGTTTATAACAACATGTGGCAAAAACAGACGCCAGAAAAATAAACATGAAACAATAACGGAAAAATGATGTGTTTTACAACTTTTTAAAATGGAATTCAGGTGTGAATGGCAAAGGAATTCATCAAATGAAGGAGACACTGCTTTCTCAGCATTCAACTTGATAATGATGTACAGGTCTTTATTATGATAATAGATTTTTAATGTCAAATTCACTTTGCAAAATATTGAAACAAATTTTATGAGGTCTGACTTGCATTCCCATCATGTGGGATTCCATGTACTCTAAAACCCATGAGAAAAATGCAAGATGCAATTGGAGGAAAACAACAAGCAGAAGATAGGGCAGTCAGTGGGAATGGTTAGAACAACCCTAGGCACACGCAGGTATAAATTTGAATGTTTTCAAATATTCATTTTGTACAAAAACTACATGTAAGAAGCTTTTTCAAATAAATTGACATAATTTTAAATTAAACAATTTTTTTATGTAATAGACTTAATTGGTCGATATTCAAAGATCACCATGTTAGCAGGACATTCCAGATATATATCTTATTAATATATTGGCATTATAGGAATTTTGCTTGCTTCAGAAAGCAACTTACTTTGGCAAATCATAACTACAAAGTTTATCAAAAGGAGGAGAATATTGTAGATGTAAGTTTGTATGTAATGAAAAATATACACAAGGCTATATAAAAAAAAATATTTTTGGTAACATTGTACACAGTGGCGGTTCCAGGAATCTTGAAAAGGGGGGGGGGGCAGTGTGGTCTCGGGGCACTGGCTCAAGGCCACACCAAAAAATTGATTTATTAAATCTGATGTATATTTTGGACACAAAGGGGAGGTGGGGGGGGTCCCTCTAAATCCGCCATTGGTACAGTTTAAAATCTAATTTGGCCAAAAAAGTAGTAGGTGGTGGGTAAAAATTAGAGATGGTCGACTTAACGGAAACACATAAAAATTTTTTTAGCCTAAAAAGAAGTCATATAATTCCGATTCACTGTAAAAGAACAAAACATATTTAACTGCAGCTATAAATACAAACTAATAATATATAAATATAATGTATGCATTCATGATTGACAATAAGAATGAATTTCTTTAATTTGAAAAAAAAAATATTTTAAACATATTTTAGATGTACTGGTGCTTTGAGAAGAAAAAAGATGAAAAGATACATAGAGAAATAATTTTCAGTAAAAAGCAGGTGAATTTTTTTTTTAATATTACAATTGTCTGGATATTGAATTTTCATTTTTTTAATGCCACTGCCACCATGAATTTATCAATCTTTTATAAAAGTCATGATTTTGACAGATTCTGGGGCTGTAATAATTATGAAAAGAAATACAAATTGGTTGTTGATTATATATACTTCTATGTATATATTGTTAACATTTTAGGACTGTGAGACAGGAGCATCACTTATGAAAGGTTGCACTCAAATAGTACAACGATGAAGGATATATGAGCAACTGAAAGTACACTATAATTAAATTAATTCAATATATATATATATATATATATATATATATATATATATATATATATATATATATATATATATATATATATATATATATATATATATATATATATATGAAATAGTGTTGATGACTTGTATGATTATCCCTAATGCATATGATTTATACAAGAAAATTGCATAGGCCTACATGTATAAATTAAACATAAATAGAAATATCCAGTATACAGTAATGATCGATATAGTTGCAAATGCTTGGGAAATAACTGATTAAAGAGAACCTTTATTCTTGTGTTTTTATCATCTTTATTCAACACAAAGGCTATATACCAGAAGCAGGAGGCAGTTACAAAATTAACTAATGGAGACAGAAACCTTGCAATTGACGGTGAGAATTGAACATTGGACGGTATCTTCCCTGAACAATATTCTTTTGGAGAAGATTCTGTTAGAGCATGGGGACAGCTTTTGGAGTAGGTGATGGTAAATTGTTTCAGTTACTTTTATCTTGCAATTGGCTACACTGAAAATACTGTATGTGAACATATATTGGTGTATTCAAAATTTAGCGCAATCACTGGGTATGGAGTGGTTGGCGTAATCATGAATTAGCGCTACATACGTCTGCGGCATGTATTGTATTTATTAATGATTGATTTAAGGTATTCATTAATTGGTGCATTGTTGTCTGCGTTAAAGGCGATAAAATATGAAGAACAGGTGCTTGGGAATGGGACCCCCTCCCCCGCGTTCCATACTCCAAGGGTTCTCCCCGACTTTTTTATAACAAAATATATTTCTATGACACATTCACAAAGTATTACAATTCAAAAATCCAAAATATAATCTAAAACTAACCTATTAAAATTCATACTCTCTGATACTAAAAGTTCCCAATCACCTGTGATATGAAGTACACATGCAGGAATTTTGAGGCAATTTATTTCAAGATGTAAATACTAACTACTAGCTTAGTATTATATACATTTTGATAAAAATAGATATGCTTATATACTTGTATTTGTTATCACATGAAAAATGTAGTAGATATTAAACAATTGATTTTTGATTAAAGTATACATGTATGTTGTTTTTTTTTCCCAGGGGAAAAGATGAAGATGATTATTTCAAGTATCACTTTTCAAACCCATTTAAAATTCTTCTTGACTGGTCAGACACAACACCACATAATGGTCAACCTCTGATGTAAAGAGAAATCATGGAAACATCAAGCCTAGCTGTTTCTATTGTCTACAAAATTGTTATATAGCAGCTATTTTCTACATTTTGTTTATCTCTAAATACACATTTTGGATAATGTTTAGATGTAGATTCTTGCTTGATTAATAATTAGAAAAAAACTGTTTTTAAAAGTAACGATAAAATTATACATATTCACATGAATATGTGTATGTTTTCTGATTGTAAGACTATACATTAATGGTATTATTTTTAATGGGGTGTTAATTTATGGTCAGTCTAAATAATTCTAAATTTCTCTAACCAAATAAAATTGATATCTAAAGATTTGCATCTGGGAACAAGCAAAATTTAAAAGGAGGAAATTAACATTAGCTTATCAAATTTCAAACCTGCTAAATTAATACACTGTATCTACCTACCTATGCATGAAAAAGTAATAATTTATTATTTATTTATTATTTTGGTTGAAAAGTATCATTAGAGTTTTAATCCATTATCTTTTTCCATTTTTTACCTAGTATTTGAAAATGTTGTTTACTGAAATAAGTTCCAGTGAAAAGTTGAATAGCTAATTTTCTTTAGATTTTGAGTTATCTGCCCTTTGTAAAGGATCATACAGAAACAATAATAATTCATTTAATTTTATTTTATCCTATTTATTACCTTTAATAATATTTACTAATCATTCCGTTTGTCTTATTTATTAGTGTGAAAAATGTTTGGAAAAGAAATTTTATAAAACAACCAGTGTCTAGTAACATTTTGAACAAAATATTATTTGGCAAAATGCCAATTTTCGAAGTTGAAAAATATCGAAAACGAAAAAAATCCCCACTCCACTTTTCATAAAAGTTAACTAATATTATTATGGTGTTTCTAAAATTTAAGGTGATTTTTTCTTGAATTGCCTGCATTTCTTGAAAGACTTCTTGAAATATAGGGTAAAAACGACCATTTTCAAAATGTAAGAATTTGGTCATCTTTGAGCCATCAGTTGAAGAATTTGCAGGTGACTTGTAGAATTTTTTTTATTGTGTTATATAGTGCTTCATTTGTTCTATTCATATAATGTATGAATTATCTCAAAATAATAAAGATGATTAAACCACAAGAAATCAAGTATATAGCAGTTTTATGCTTGAATTGAGAGTAAATGGGGACAAAATCTATATTAGCCCGTTACCATGGCAACCAAAGTAGTAACGTTAATTTTGAATATTGATTATGTCAAACTGTATGGGCATTAATCACCTGAAAAAGTTTCATGAAAATCGCTCATGGTGTGTGCCACAGCCCTACAGTAAAATTTTGGTCCTTACAGAGAATTGATGTTAATTACTAGTATAAATAAGGATTTCAGGTTTAAATAATAATTAAGGTACATAAAGTAAATGGATATAATTTCTCAGACTTTAAAAAGTGCCCTCATGAAAACTTGTCGCGGCGTAAAGTGCTCTTTTAATTCTTAGATAACCATGCCATTTTTTAGATTTGAAAGCATTAAGAAAAATACTATCATAAATATATATCGTATCGTTTAATAGTTTAACAGTTGTCCTTTCTATAAAGGCGGGATTCTTCTGTGGGTCTTCTGTGGGTCGTATCATAAAGCTTGCTAAGTTTTTAAGGGTCATAGGTATATGTTTTAGGCGCAATCTTAGTACCTGTCTAAGTACTACTTACGTATGTCTTAAACCGTCTTAAACCGTAACATAAAACGAACTAAGCGAGGTCTTAGCTAAGTCAACATTATGTTCACAATATTTCTTATTAATCACACTAGTTTTTCAATTTATTCACTTGTATTGATAAAAATATTCAGTTATGCCTTTAATTATATATAAAGTCGACGTCCTTTCTTAAATTTTAGTTAGATTACATTAAAGAAACTGGGGGGATAAGCCGAGCCATATGCCTACATAACGATCGATAAAAAATCAGTAAATTCATTTTAAAAAAAATTCACTTTTTGTTGAATTAGTGTAATGCTTATTACCATTTGGATACAAATTTGACAAAACCTGAATACTGTAACAGCGAAAATGATTCTGATTAACACAAAAAAAATGGCATCACGCTTAATTTTCACAAAAACTGACATAAATTAGATGATATAACTACATTTTTAAAATAGAGTGGGTCATCGTACCATATTTTTGAGAACGATTAATGAAAGGCAATGGAAAGATGTTGCTTTTTACACTTGCAAAAATTTGGTACGAAGACCCACTCTACATAAAAAATTAAGTTAACTTACTTAAATTTTCACCGTGGTCTTAAAAAATTCTAAGTCCAAATACGCTTGCTAAATATAGAGAACTGTATGCTATTTAAATGGGTATGTACGAGTGTGTGACTCCGTGGTATAGTGGTTAGCGAGGAGCTCTTTAAAGGGACGTTTATTGAGGAAAGTGTTCGAGTCATGACTTTTTTATTTTTTATTTTTTGGGAGAGGGTTAATTTTGTTTTACTTTATAAAAAATATCTATAGGAATAACATATTTTTCACTGGAAATAAAATATATATATATATGTAGTAATGAACTCATTTACAGTAAATTATTTAGAATGCCGGATAAAAATTAGAATAGATATTTGAATACTTTTATTCCCGTTTTTATTTATTTTTACTACAAGCGCTTCTAGATCACCACTATCATTATATACAGTGTTAATATTTTTATGATATCTCCATAATAAGTGTTAACACTCAATATGCAGATTAATTAATAGAAGTCCCTACCCATGTTAGACACTTGTGACAGTAAATGAAAGTCAACTGTTTAGCTTGTTTAGAATATAAATATCATTTTGAGAACTACTGCAAACATTAAAATGCTTAAGTAAATTCGAACAATTGAGAGATTTTTTTTCTAATAAATGTTCTTGCATAGCCGAAAAATGGGCATGGGCACATGGCTCGTCTTATTCCCCCAGATTCTTTCTTATAAAAATCAAAATTCTGTTAAAATGATCCTTAGTACTTGAAAACAAATATTGCACGTTCACAAAGTGGTCAGGGTTCAATATAAATGCTTAACTTTTGTTTATCACCCGAGACTGCGATGTTTTCAGTTTTCCTTTTGTTGTTGTTCTTTTGTTTTGACAAATGTTCACTCACTTTTTTTTGCAGACATGGCACAATAACCGAACGTCCATCTACTTGAAATTGAACAGTTGAAGCTCTTATAAGAAGTACAAAACAAGAGGGACCTTTTGAATTCTTTTTCCCCCGATGTATCAGCCCATGTCAGCAAGCGAGACTGTAGACGTTTTATGATATACTTATTTACAATTTAATCAAGGATAGAAAAGAATTGTTTTCAGAAGATAAATTTTCGTATATCTCCAACTTACAGATCTCTCTCTCTCTCTCTCTCTCTCTCTCTCTCTCTCTCTCTCTCTGACTGAATCCGCGCTTGTTGCGTTCAACATTTAATCTAATTTACAGACACTCTTTATTAGCTTTCTAGTCATCATCCTCTAATCCACCAACGATTTTTCTGTCTCTTTAACTCTATTTCATCTCGTTTTTTCTCAGTGAACAACTGAACATACAAATCCATGATTACTGTGTACATTACTTAATATAATGATTAGTGTTTATAACCTATAGGTCCCACAAGTATTTCAAAAGTATCCCAAAAATAAAATTTTGCAACTACATGTATGCCATATTGAGAGTGATATTGGAATTAAGTTATCAGTGATCAATATAAAACTGCCCCCACCCCCTCCGAAAAATTAATTAACCAGTATAAAATAGAGATTATCTTTTTATAAAGCATAATATGAATAGAGGAATGTTTTCACGTCGGGATTCAACATTTAATAGTTCTATCTATGTGTATAAAATAGTTAAGACATACTTATTAATAAGTCACCTCTATCGACCGCCTAAGTTTTGCTAATTATAAGATTGTCATATCTTAGCACGCTTCTATTTACGGTCTTAAGTTTAAGATCGTATTTAAGTCCTTCTTAAGCCTGGTCTTAGACTTAAGTACTTTATGTTAAGATTCCTGGTGGCTAGGAGGAGTAAGCATCCCCTGTTGACCGGTTGGACCCGGTATTAATCAAGTAGATGGACATTCCATAGTCAAATTTAGTATAAAAAACAAAGTTTAACACTTCTTATGAAACAAGTCAACCAACATACGACCCATAGATAACGTATATTATCTAATAAGGTCATTATAACGATCATAGACTTTACGAAATGCTGACTTTAAAAGTGATTTTATGGACAAAATAAGATAAGGACAAAATGAAATAGTTTATGAAAACAAGATTAAAAATAAATATTTTATTGTGTTTATGTCATATTGTTTATTCAACTTAAGCATCTGAATTTACGCGTTTTTAATTACCGGAAATAAAACATGACTCCATGCGAGTACATTTTAGCTGTCAGCCGCAGTTCACTCTGCATCATTCTGCATACCTCGGAATGTGCGCTTTTAATTGGCCTTTTAAAGATGTCGCCATTGGTTTTTCCAGGGGTCTGCATCGTTCGCAGCATTCCTTAATTTGGCTGCTTACTGCAAGGACGATTTAAATCCCGCCCACTGACCTCCCTCATTTTCCGTCAGAAACTCTAGACTCTATTGTTCTTAGGTGGCAACATATTTATCTCTGCCTTTGCGAATCTATGTCATTTATTCAATCATATCAAATGATGCATTTTCTAAATGTTAATTATATACTACTAGTATTCAATATTATGAGTAATGTACTTTTGTGAATGAATGACCTTTTCACACAATTTGGGTATTGGCATAAACGAGGTTTTTGAAATCCCTGTAACATCAATTAATGTACATACCTATGTCCGTTCAGATTTTTTTGTTTGTTATCATTATGAAATCTATCACTGTTCGTTATTTCCCCCTTTTTTTCATTTTATGTTGTTATTGAAGATCAAGGATTCCAACAATCTTTTGGAATTCACATGGGTACTAATTTAGCCACATTTAGTAGCATACCAGTGTCTGGTTTCTTGTGAAGCAATTTTTTTCAAGGACATTTACGTTAAAAGAGATTGTATTTTGTTCTGACTATTGACATTTAAATATATCGTTGACGCTTTATCAAATATCTAATATCTGTCACCGGTCGACAGGAAAGGCTAACTCCTTCATATATGTTGCCTTATCCTACCTCCGATATTTCCAGATGCACGTATTTGCATTGCTTACAATTTATACGATTTAATTAGTCTTTAAGAATGATAACAGTTCATTATCTTCATATTTAATGCAAAAGGTTTTGCTGATACTTTCTGAAATATCAATTTAGCAGCTTTATATAACACATAATAGTTACGTTTATAAAATTTGAGAGTTAAATTCCAATTTGAAAAAGTGAAGATATTCTATGATATATGTGATAATATCAAAATAAAGTACCTTTGGTTTTGTTAGAATCCTTGAATCTTTCATATGTGATATCATTTCATCAAGAGTCCAGCTACCTGTTCCTTGCAACCATTGGTATATTTGATATGATAAAAATTTTATTCCAAATTTGAACTACAAGAGAAAAAAAAGAAATATTCCATAGATAGAAAGCAAATGAGTACGTCATTACAAAACTACGTTTAAAAGAAAAACAGTTTCAAATTCCTTTAACCGCCTAGCAATAACTTCTTCAGGTCCATAATGCGTTGTGTTATAGAATGTCCTTGTAATTTAGAAGTAAATGGATCACATTCCTATATTCTATACTTCAGTGAAAAAGGAATAAATCGACAAACATAAAATTGATGAATCAGTTTTACTAATATACAAATATTTTTACAGACAGAACTTTTTTAAAAAAAACAAAACAAAACCAGATAGAACCTTGTAATTTTGTTAAAAAGAATTGTTAGGTCGAAATATAACTAAGAAAAAAATTTATTCTGTAATGCTGACTGTTGTTTGTGTCGATATCTCCTTACATTTTTTCTTCTGATATGAATTTGAAATTACCATATTTATATTGGATTCCGAAACTTCATTAAAATCCTTACAAAGATATATAGCGGGTTCCAGTAAATGTTCTACCAAGCCTCTTTCTTTTCTCCTCAGTAAAATATTAACAGCAATGAAGGAGAAATTTCAGGAGTACTGTGCAACAATATATTCGAGAAGTGGTGTAAATCAGATGTACAATGTAGATACTAAAAAAATTCCAAGGAACGTTTGGAAAATTTGAAATCACAAATTTTACCAAAATCAATAACATAAAAACTTACAACTTTTTAACTCTGTATACAACCATTCTCCACGATAAATCAAAGTCCAGGCTTTTTGACTTCATTGACAACTACTTTTTCAATGAAAGTGGAACTCGTAAATTTGCTTACCTTATCATTGTTTATTTGCAAAAATATGTTGTTAAAAATATTCTGATTGTACACACAAGTACCCTGAAGTTGATATTGAAAAGATGCTTGAGTTTCTGATTGACAATACAGTATCTATATGGTTTTTGGAGACCAGGTCTTCCAACAATATGTTGGAAATCCAATAGGTACCAATTGCGCCTCGTTGTTAGTAGACCTATTTTTGTATTCACATGAAGCAGAATTTATTCAAAATCTTATACATGGGAAAAATAAATCTCTCTCTGTGGCCTTCAACTCAACATTTAGATATATCAACGACGTATTATCAATTAACAATAGTTAATTCCATTCATATGTCAAACGATATATCTCAGTGAGCTTGAAATAAAAAAAAATACAACATAGTCTTACACATCTGTTTCATATTTGGATATTTTACTAGAAAAAGACATTTATGGTAATCTAACAACAAAGCTATATGATAAACGTGATGGCCTTAACTTTTCAATCGTCTACTTCTCTTACTTATGTAGTAATATACCCTAATCACCTGCATATGGGGTGTATATCTCTCAGTTGATTCCATATGCAAGAGCATGCTCTACGTATGAACAATTTCTAAAACGAGGTAAGCTATTGACAAACAAGTTGATGAAACAAGAATATCATCATTCTCGTTTAAAGTCATCAATTTGTAAGTTTTATGGTCGATACAATGACCTTGTCAGCAAATACAATCTATCAATAAGTCATATGCTGACTGACGTTTTTCATGCTTATTGTTAGGACACACTGAATTGTCTACGGATTTTTCCGTTATTTAGCGATCATGACAAGGAGCACACGACGGGTGTGACCGGTTGGCCTGGATGCTCACTTCTCCATGGCATCTGATCCTACCTCTGTTTTTGGAGGTCCGTGTTTGCTATGCTCCCGATTTGTATTGTTTTAATGGACTTTGAGCTTGAATACTGTTCGTTAATCTCCATGTTTTATGCATATATTCAAATTTATAATTCGAAACAAACGTTGGTCTCGCTGAGAATATTTTAAAAAAGAATAAATTAGAAATAAATTTTTCTTAATATGCAAAGAAGTATACTTACTTTGTATGTATAATATCTTTCTTCACATGGAACAGTCTTCAACTAAAAACAATAAAACCACCTTCCAATAAAAACTGATGTAGGGTACATGTATATTTCCGCCAATTAATTCTATATATACTACATAATGAATACCATCTCCTTTTGCAAGTTTCGAAGAAGTACATGTATAGTATCAAAATAGGACAGACTACCCCTAATATTTAATGCTTTAAATTAAAGATTAATATACCTTTACATGTACAAGATATATATCATGATATGTCTTTGCAATTTCAAGTTAATCTGCAATGTCAAATCATATACCTTCAGAAATGAATTTGAAATCATAATAATAACATTTCATGTCTTTTTTAGGGTAGAGATCAGCAATGGTTTTCAAGGGTTAATAATATACATAATATTATCACACGTTACCCTAAAGAACATGTGATATATATATATATATATATATATATATATATATATATATATATATATATATATATATATATATATATATATATATATATATATATATATATATATGTATGTATGTATGTAGTACTTGCGAACAATGTGCGCAGCTAACAATTCTTATACTGTATCCGTCGTCATGCATTTTCAACCTATGATATGTCATTTTACCTGTCAAGCTGGAATTACCAAAGTGAAAACTTGGAAAACCTAACTCATAAATTGAGCATTATAAAATATTTTGAAATAAGTTAAATAATATATTTTTTTCTATGAGTATGTTTACATGGTTTATACATAATTATTTAATTTCACATTATTTTTTCACCGAGTATGACGTGTAAAGAATAGTCATATTAACATGTTTTTTTAAATGCCAAATTTAAATTGAAGAACAAATTTTAATAGGGTATTGTTATTGCCTTTTAAAAAATATTTGTATTAGACTTTCCGTGTAATTCCGGGACGCCTCTACATTTTACATAGTTAGAAATCGTCACTTAATTCCGTTGCTTTCAGTTTCAGTGCTAGGTATCGAGGACGTTTTGGTTCACTGCATGTTTTATACGGCAAGTTCAAATCGGCAGACGATTGAAGGGCGTTTTTCAATCATTTTTGAAGCTAGATCTCATCGACGCCGGAAGGAAAAGTGTTCATATTGATTAAAATCAAGTGTGAAACGAGGTACCCCCTGAAATCCAAGATGGCAACTGGCATACCTTCATTCTTTTTATATACACTAATATGATAGTTTTAAAACGTGCTAATTTCAGCGATTTTTTATTTTTATATTAATGAGTGTAGAAAAACACATAATACATAAAATGCACCATCCTGAAAGTTATGGCAATGTGTAAGTGATTTGTCAAGCACTTTTTTTAAAATCATCATAAACAGTAAAATTCAAAATACTTCTAAACTAAAATCGGTAAAATTTGAAATTTCTTTATAAACGATAAAATGCTGAAAGTCTTTAATTCGATTTAGCTTGAATTTTTTTTTTTTTTTTTTTTTTTTTTTTTTTTTTTTTTGCTTTCCGAAACACCAATGTAACAGTGCTTTCCGAATGAAATTCTTAAGAATGTAAAGAAAAATGTTAGTTTTTTCACCACGTTAGTTAAATATTAGAAGAATGGAGCATATTAAATTCGAAGAGAATATTTCATTACCATAAGGTGTCATATTTTCCACATAATTCAACAGAGATCATGAGTACTTTTTATAGAATAAATCTTCTCGATTAAAAAAAAACAATTCACTTGCAGCGTTCAGAAAACAATTCTGATTTTGTGCTAGGTTCGGTTTTTCAAATTGGAAAGTTTTATTTTTCTTAAGAAAATTAATAAAGCACGTTTAATTACCGAAGTAATAAATGATATACACTCTTTCTTTTGCGAAAGATGTTTTTATGCAATGTAGTCTATATATTTGATTTATTTCTTTCACCTTTTGAATGAAACTCACCATTGGCGGTATTTTTACCAGATTAACTTCCCCGACACTTTCTCCTGTTTCCATAAAGCCGAAGTTCTTCTGATCTAATTCGTAGATTTTTCTTGCATGTTCAAGGCCTTTTCTCCGCTGTTTTAAATTACTGTCATTTTGAGGCAAGTACGTAGGTGGTGGTTTCTTAAATATATTTACTGTTCTATAAAATTTAGTTCCCAAACATCGCAAAGTCTTACAGATATATGACAACATTCTGTAGGAGTATTTCTTTCTTGAAAGCAATCTCAGCAATGAAAGAGTTGATTCAACTGCGTGCTTTTTAATTCATTCCAAGAAAATAGGTTCATGTGTATTTTTTATGAATTCAATATATTCTTGGAAAAAAAGGCGGTGATTTAAACGCAATGCATTGTTTGTCTAAGTACAATCGATATTTTTATTTTTAAAAGCCTGTTTTTTTTTTTTGTTTTTTTTTTAATAATGGGATGGTATTCAAAATTACGTGAAGTCATTATTGTCTTTAAGCTAGATATGGAAGATTATGTTTAATTTGTGACTTCTGACAAACGCCATGGGAGAGAAATATTACAGCCTGCATACTTGAAAATGTGTCCATCCGATAATTTTTTCCTCGAATTAGCATGATTAAAAATTCGAAAGTCTGTTGCTGACCTGCGTCTGTTGCACTTTAACAGAAGATATGGCTGCAAATGATACCAGTTTATTATTATGTAATTTTGCAGAGTCATTTGATCATATCAAATTGCAGATCGTGGGCTTCTTATATATTACACCTAGTTATGCAGCATTTTATACAATTACTGTAGAGTTGCGCGTTCATCATAAACGTCTCAGTAATTCTATGATATATTGAAATATGCTTCCTGTCACAATCTACATTTTACTGGTACATGTAGTTATGGAAATTGTCAGTTGTTACTAAAAATATAATTCGATTCTGTTGCAAATTTTTATTACATATAGATATTAATGAACTAAAGCTCATTGCAATAATTTATTACAAAGATTTAATCTTGGTATACTTCTTTCTCACTCCCCGACACATACATACCTGCACTTTCCTTAGGCCTCTTTATAGATCGTGTGGATTTTTAATGTTCACTTTACTCAAAATGTGCTTTAATTGCAAACATGACATTTTTGCTCCCAACGATTTTGATAAAACATTGTATTTTCAACATTTTTCCTATATACTTGATTTATTTAAAAAGAACATATCAATAGATTTATGTTAGATTCCCTATAAATCAAACAAACAACAGAGATATTTTTTTGAATGTTTAATTTGGCGATTCTTGCCGCGGTGATCAATTTGCTGGGGCTACCATAGGGCTTCCCCACAATCATCCATCAAAACAAAAATGTGACGACCCAAATCGGGCGGATCAAGCACTGGGTAGGTCACAAGTGCATGAACGTCACCAATATAATTATCAATCAAGTTCTATCAACCAATATCAATCAATCAATCAATCATCAATCATCAATCAATCAATCAATCAATCAATTCAATATCAATCAAGTCAACTGCTTGTCAATTACAAACCAATGCACAAATTCAAATCTGAATTTCAATTTACATGTGCGATAGGATAAACAATGGAATGAGCGTAAGAATATGTTGCACTCCTCCAGTTGCGTTGAGGTGCGACGGAATACGCCATCACACAGAATTACTACCGCAACATAGGCTGATGTAGGTGCTGGACTAAACAGGCTGTCTTTACGGAATATGCGAACACACATGATTCACCACCGAGACATAGGCTGTTGTGGAAGCTTGACCAAGCACTGCAAGCGGACAATCTTCAGCTACAACGGCATAACAAAAAGCAGCAGTATTTGTCCTAAAAACAAGAGGAGGTTGGGTGGGTAAAATTTAAAACATTGCCACAATTTAACTCGATCCCTAAAATTTTCCATGGCCTTACCGTTCAATCGATTCTTCGAGAGAGGAGGTAGAAAAGAACTTATTATTAGACTATATACAAATGGACCTAAAGTATCCGGAGTGACAGTTTGTGACTAAGGGGGAAATTTTTCTATATCCGAATGTACGTAAATTATCCGGAATAGATAACTATAACTATAGGGTTATTGAAATAAAATCACTTATCTGAGGCCAGGCTCATATAAGTGGCAGGCTTGGGGTAATGCTAAATGTAATGGTAATGCATTGCAATGCATTACATGAATTCGAAGTAATGCTAGTAAATGTATAATGCCACAAAATTGCATTACATGTAATGGAAATGTAATGCATTACTATCTCAAATCCAGAGTAATGCTGGCATTACATAGCATTACAAAACATTATTTTGTATATACTTTTTTTTTTTAAAAGAAATAGAAAGGGAATGGAAATTATTGTTTAGATTAAAAATTTTGTAAATGATAGAAATGAATGAAAAAAGTTTACCTATTTAAATAAACTCTCTGCATATATTTAGATACACTATATTCTGTTGGAAGTATAGTTACCACTGATATGAACTCAATTTACAAGATTTAATTTAAAAGAATACAAAAAATTCCTTTAAAATATTTCCAGAATGAGGAACACTAATTAATGTACATTGTAAAGTGATAATTGTCATCTTTTGAATAGAGCATCATCAAAACACACAGTGCCTCTAGGGTTATGTAACAATTAAAACAATGTACATTGTATTGCTTTAAGAAGTGATCCAAAAACCAGTCCCTTTCTCCTGACTGTGTTATTTGAACATTGAGCTGGTCTAGCTTGAGCTGCCCATGACAAATCCATTGTATACAAAAATGGCAAAAGGAATAGAAGACAGGAATCCTACTTTTAGCAGAGCAAAATGTACATCTGTCCAACCCTTTTACTAGTTTGTCGATGCATTTAATTTTTTTCATAAGGATCGACCTAGATCCAAACATTTTATGTCTTATTAATTAAGATAGTTTGAGGAGAGGTTAAAGTGTCCCAAAAGATAAATTACTTTATGACAAAAAGTGCATATTGTACCTGTTTTTATCTTATTGGCAATTGAAAAGTTTGAACTTCTCATGAATAATAAAAATGTATATGAGTTATATACAGTGTAATAAGTACAAGTACTTGAAATCAAATTTTAATCAACATTCATCGAATTTAGTTTTGAAGGGGTAGAGTGCATGTTTATGAAATTAGTTGCACAAGTTTTGCATTTCTGTTTTTGAAAAACCCAAAAGTAATGGAAATGGTAATAATGCATTACTTTACTGAAGTAATGGTAATGTAATGCATTACTTTAAGAAACTAGAGTAATGGTAATAGCAATTTGATGCACAAAATCTTGAAGTAATGGTAATGTAATGCATTACTTTACAATGTAATTCGCTCCAAGCCTGATGAGTGGCCTTATTTCAGATTCCCTATACATCAAACAAACAACAGAGATATTATTTTGCTTGTTTAATTTGGCGCTTCTGGCCGCGGTGATCAATTTGCTGGGGCTACCACAGGGCTGCCCCACAATCAACAATCAATACAACAAATGTGACGACCCAAATCTAACGGATCAAGCACTGAGTAGGTCACAAGTGCATGAAAGTCACCAATACAATTATCAATCAATCAAGTTCAATCAATCAATCTATCAATGAATCAATTTAATATCAATCAAGTCAACTGCTTGTCAATTACAAACCAATGCACAAATTCAAATCTGAATTTCAATTTACATGTGCAATAGGATAAACAATGGAATGAGTGTAAGAATATGTTGCACTCCTCCAATTGCGTTGAGGTGCGACGGAATACGCCACTTGCAAGGGCGATGACTACTCGTGTCTACCACGAGTAATCATGGAACTGCAACCTCCTCCTAAGAGGGTGCCAAGAACCATGGTGACGGCGGCAGTACCTCAACGCAAATGGTCACCGTTGACCAGGGCCTGCTTATTCACCAATAGAAACTTATAAAACGAATGACTCACTAGTCAATTAATAAACAATGCATTAAAATATGAATTTAACTCGTCAACGGTCATTCAACTATTCCGTTATAATGCTTTTAACAAATGTGTTAAAATGCAGTAATGGACTCTAAAATTGTGGATCCTTACCTGTACTGTATTCCCCGTTCCGTTGGTTTAATTTATCGTATTACTTACCTACTAGGCTGTTACTCCTGTTACGCCTTTTGATGGCTTTTACGTAAAAAACTATCTTTACAAGTATTGGTTATACTTGTACTAAAAGGTGTGGACGGAATCAGACCCAAATTGAACAAAACTGAGATATTTACCTCACCTCTGAACTTTTAGGCACCAGAATACTTTTAACTATATGTGTGGTCTTAAACACCCCCTATTTCCCCAGCTGTATAAATTACATCTCCTCTTCACAATTTATGAACCAACTATGACTTTAAAAAAAACTCATTGGAATGAAAGAAAGTAAAAATATGTAAACAATCTTGTAACTACTTAATTGATGCATAAACATATGCATTTATAGCCAGCGTATCAAAGCTAAAATACACTCCCCTGATGCATCTTGATGGCAAATGTGCTTTTAGTGGTCGCTTCCCTACTTGAAGTGAATGAGATTTTAAATTAGTCTTTGTTTTCTACAAGTACTGACACGTATCGGCATGATATAAACTATCTAATACTGACTAAACCCGTCCGCAGTTTCCCTGAAAAAGGATAAACGGCTTTTATGACTGGTCATGGAAGTACTTGCAAGTACACTCGAATAGTTCAACTCTTTTAAATACCAATAACTGCCAAGACTAATTTATTTAATCATCACCTATCAAGTGTTTTCAAGTACAATTAATTTTAGTTCTATATAACCTCATGTCATAAGGATAATTTAACCTATTTCAAACAAAAGAAAGAACACTTGATATCGCGATTATTTAACTTAATGGAACTCTTTTGGGTTGAAGGTAGGATACGTCGATTAGCTGGGGACAATGTGCTACTGACTACGCTACGAGATCGATCACTGCAGATCTTTAAAGGACATATAAGAAAGAAGTCCTGGTGAAATACCTTGCAAAATGTTGTGTGCACCACGCTAATGAAATTCAGGAGATGCTAGTTCTCTTATGTTACATTTTTGTGGATATTTTCCGATAAGCCGAGTATTCTAATAATAAATTCAATCATTTCTTTCTGATAAACGTTATTTTTGGAAGTCTAAATATTCCAATTAAGATGACATACTTTCTGAAGTGCAACCATCGGCATTGCATTGTACATTCGGCATACATTCAATTGTCACTAGGGTAAACAATATGGTATGCCCGACGGGAGATGTACAATTTTCTTGACTTTATCGCAAAAGAGCGGCAGTTAGATAATGCGAGGTAATCGCGATATTAAGTATTATAAGTATTCAAAAAAATGTCTCGTGGGCCGTAGTTTTATCTCCTGGGAAAAAGTAAAAGATATAAGCACGGACCATTAACATTATACATGTGTTTTGGTAATTAAACAGAATGATAAAATCAGTCCCAAGGCTTAAATCCCCATTAGAAACTAACATAGGTGCACAATAAAATAAACAAGCACAATGAAATATCCGAAAAAAAGAAATCTGGAGTTATGTTGCAACTCTTTGTCCATGGGTGTGTGCGCTGGAAAAAAATCTTGTATACTCCTAGACCCTTTAATTACCAGATTAGCTTTAAATTGAATATCGTAGTGTACCTTAAATAAATAGATCAATATTGTTTTGACTAACACATATTTTAAAACTCTTTGGTTTTGACTTTTCTTCTACACTAGTAAAGATCTTAGCTCCAAAAATGCCCAATTCATATCAGCCTATTAAATCTTTAAATAATCGTAAATAGATTCATATATAATTTCTATTTAACTGCTTATTCAACAAGCTTTGTTCCCTGACTCGTCGCGCACGTTAGCAGACTAGCCATTCTAATGTAGCCTGATAAGCGAAAACTGAATTTGAGCAAGTTGATTTATTGAATTATCAATTTGTGAATTTTGATTTCCCTTTTAAAGCATCAATATGAAGATCAAGACATACGGAGCAGGTAGTGAGTTCTGCTTATCCTAGTGAGACTCCTGACCAATCACTTTGTTAATCTGCCTTTCACAATGTCTAATAGTTTAACTAATATCACAATTAAATCGATCCATAGAAGCTGATGAACCAAATTGATTTTGAACGACTGTTTCAAAAACTACAAGTTTATTTGAAATATGCCCCCCCCCCCCCAACAACAAAAGGCAATCACTTAGCCAAATTCTAGGTTCCCTCAGAATGTAATCTAACAGTGCAATTAATTGTAGCTGAATTAGGATACATGTATATCTCATTGCCAATTGCACTTCTATATCTAGTTTTAGAACTGCAACATTTTCGTAGTCATTATTTTTTTCCCCAAATGTTTAATTACTGTCCTAATTAATTACTGGGGAAGCGATTAGGCCATGCTTTGATGGAAAGGAATCTGATGCCCCCCACTGCAGCTGTTGACTCACTGATATAGCTGTCTTTGTTAAAAAACATGTATGTTGGTCTGTTTTTTGGTAATGTAGCTGAAAATAATTAACCGTGGTAACATATATCCGTGATAACTATCAATTACTAAAGGTTTTTTTTTGTACTTCCTGCCTTTTGTATTAATATATGTTATATAACTTGCTCCTTGCTTGTGCCTGAACCCTGAAAATTTTGCATACCTATTCTAACGCATATGAACAATAAATTCCCACAGCTTTGCTGCGGTTTCAAATTGGCTGCTCACTGTGGGACAAACTCGCAAAATTAAGAAACGACTTAGCCTATTTCAATAAATTGTGGTTTTGCCATTTATTAGTTGGATTTTTTATGCAGTTATTGACTATGTGGACCACATGAGTTCCAATGAGTTGTGTTATTACCCCCCCCCCCCCCTCAATAATGTAATAAGAAAATCAGTTCATACAATATCACCTTAAAAAAAAGAAGACCTTTTTGTTTTCTTGGTAACATGTTCTGTGTAAATACCAGGATAACATGAAGATAAAAAATTAAAATTAGGAAAAGATAAACAGCATCGCTCCAAACTTTTTCAATAGACCAACAAACAAATGAAACGATACAAGGCTGTAAATAGAGGATAACACTAACATCCTCTCAGTACATACAGTACTTTGATTACTGCAAAAGTGAAAGTGCCCACATTCCCGTGAATGCTCTATCCGATTTGAAGACAATTTATATTTTGGAAAATGCGTATATACCTCCTTCAAGCACAATAAATCTTTGTTGGAAACAAAACTTAAAACAGTCTTGTATGCCCGACTTCTTTAGAATTCCTCGTTTTACCCCCCCCCCCACCCCCCAATCGTTGTAGCTATGATGAACTCAAAGATTAACATTTCGCTCTTAAAAATAATAACTCACGTTAAACAATCCGTTGATCCCAAACTGTTAATTTATTCCTTTTACTTGTTACTCACAAATTAAATATCGCGTAAAATCAATACAGTTTACAAAAAAAGTCCAATCAGGTCAAATCCAAAGTCAAACTTCGCCATCGGTACGTCTAATTTTGTTTTGAAACTACAAACCGCAATAGTTATACTTGAAATCAAACTGATTTAACATCAAAATTTAAAACACTGCCACAATTTTTCCATGACCTTAACGTTAATTCGATTCTTCGAGAAAGGAGGTAGAAAAGAATGTAAACAAATGGACCTAAATTATCCGTAATGTTAGTTTGTGACTAAAGGGGGAAATTTTTAATATCCGAATGTACGTAAATTATCCGGAATAGATAACTATAACTACAGGCCCGTAGGAAGCAATTTCAGTTTAAGGGGGGGGGGGGGGGTCAGCCATACATTTTTCAGTTGACAGTTGAGGGGGCACTACCAAAAATTTCCTGACAAGCAACAACAACAAAAAAAAAAAAAAAAAAAAAAAATTAGTCATCAGACGTTTTTATTGAGGGGGCACAAGCATATATTATCTACGATTACTATAGTAATCTATATATCGGCAAAATTATTGGGCACGTGGCCCCCCCCCCCCCCCCCCCCCATATGGAGAAATGGTGTTCATTCTTCTCATTTACATATCGGCCATATTGGAGTTATATAATGGCGACAGATTCCATAAAGGTTTATATAGAGAACGAACAAAAACTCGCAGATTTTTATATACTAACTATTTCGGATAAAGTTCTTCCGCCGATGTTTAGATTTTTCTTAATATCTTCTACCGGAAATGACAATATTGTTGATACCAAAGTGAAAGTTGCGACCGCCTTTTTGATTTGAAATTCTGAAGCGAGAGTATAATGTTTTAATGAAGGAAAGAGCACAGAATTGGTGTCTTTATCATTTTTGGTGATTAAATGTAAGTGTTTATTGCAAGTTGACAGAGTTCTTCCGCCGATTTATAGGTGCAGACGAATGCCTACTTTTATAAAATACAAATGATTTATCATTTCATGAAGAGTTACGACCGCCCTTTTAATTTGAAAATGGCAATTTCTTGCATCAGTGTGACCTACTTATTCCCAAAAAGATTGTTTCATGAGTTGTCAACTGTTAATAACCCAAAATTCTGCCCAAATAACTATGACGGAGGCTTAAAAAGACAAAACAAACTGTGCTTGCAGGTTTTAATATAAAAATTTAAAGAAATGGAATATTTCGAGTTTATGCAGGATCTTATGAATATTAATGAGAAGTAAATCACGTGGGAGCAACCTCATGAATAAACTGTACATCATTTCTCCATATGCCCAGTTCCTACGGCCATGAACTAGGGTTACTGAAATAAACTCACTTATCTGAGACCAGGCTCATATAAGTGGCAATATTGATAAATCGATAACAACCAACACACTCCAAAAGACATCTACTGATTCATTTTCCTTCTTGATACCCACATAGCTTTGCTGCAAAGGTTCAAAACTTTATCCTGTGAGAATTGTGTTACAAAATGTTGGTGACAACATCATTTTATACATGAAATTGAGCAGTGTTCAACACTGAAAAGTTTCGAATCCGAGGGAATAGGGTTCGATGCCCTATACTTTTATTTAACAGGAGGGAAAACTCATACAAATTACCATAACTGTTTCGCCGTTTCTTAAGAGTATTGGAACGCTAACACTAAAGAAAAACGTCTGAATGGGATTTTAAGCTTATGAAATACAGACCCATAGTAATTTTTTAACGCGATGGGAGGGGACTCAAAAAGGTTGACAAACAAACAAACAAACAAAAAACCAAACAAGCAAACAAAGAAACAAAACAAAAGAAAACAAAACAAAAACGGAAACTACCCGAACTCGAAAATCCTATTTCATAGTATGTGTGTGTTTGTATGTGTTAGGGTGTGTGTGTGTGTTTGTGTGTGTAGAAAGAAGGGGAACCTTTCTCTAAATTTTGGTAGAATTACTTGAATTTCACAGTATTCAAGCGTACATCAACAAAAAAAGGGGGGGGCACAATTAAACTTCCAATTGAAAAATTACATAGTAAAACTACATGAAAATTTTCATTCTAAGGGACGGGTACTCCTGAAATCCTTCCTCCGCGTACTACGGGTCTGAAATGAAATTATGAATAATCTTGATTTTCATAAATGCATAAAAACGTCAGTATATTATTTGCGTGATTATCTGTTGTAAGTAACACCCATATCGTTCCAAAACATGAATTGAAAAATTGAAAAATACTTCGGTGTAACGAACTATGCACAAGGTGTAGACTAAGCACATCAATGTAGAACACGACCAAAATTTAAAAGAAAAAATAACCTGGAAATAATATATCACAAGAACAAAATCCATAAAGGTATTCTCCTTTGAAAACCAAACCAGTGGAATGTCAAACTAATAATTCACCTTGAAAAAGGTTGAAATCTTATCTAGTAATTTAAATATCTTTGCAAGTTATGCTTATCCAAACGAGAGTCATTTGAAGTGAAATTAAATCTGGCGCTATAATAAGAAATATTGTACACATAAAAACAACAACGGTGTAAGAAGTCTATATATATATATATATATATATATATATATATATATATATATATATATATATATATATATATATATATATATATATATATATATATTTACCATTTTCTCCGTTGATGTAAAGCTTTGTCATTTTGAGGCAACACGCTGATGACAGCTATGTAAAGAATATTCTGTTAAATTAAATTTAGTTCCTATTCATCGCAATTTTTCGATGAAAATAGCATTTTGTAGCAGACCCTTTTCTTTCATATATCAGGGCATGTACAAATGGAGTTGATTTAACAACTCATGTTTTATTTAATTCTGAGAAAATGATGCATTAAAATAATCTTTTTAACGCATTCGTGGAAAATTTTGCATAGTGTATATTTCTGACATCGTTTGCTTTCAAACGACACGTATCGTTTAACCTGTTTTTAAAAATTGAATTTGTTAACAGGGGATTTAAATGAATCAAAAAATCCTTATTGTTTTCGAACGAGGTATATGACGTGTTTTCGGGGAAAAACTCCAGGAGAGGAAATACAAGGACCATTAACTGGATATTATACTTATCTCTTATCAAATTTATGTGCATTCGTATAGCCTCTTTGTCCTGTCTTTGTCGTTCTTATTTACGTGCACACAGCTGTCAATAATATTAGCATAAATATTCTATTTTCTATCATTTTTTCCCAGTATTATTATGGCTAGTTCAAGAACGTGTATTTTGATACTAATAGAAAACTCATTAAATGGGAATATTACTCATATATTCCCATACTATTTACAAACTGTCCATCATTGGTATTGAATTTAAGACATTTAATATCTCAAAATAAATTCTAGAATAAAGTTTCATAGTAAATCAAAGTATTAATTTATTATAGTAAACTATAGTTAACTACAGTATATATAGTTCTGTAAACAATACTAATTTTTTAGGGAAGAAACATATATGTTACCTGCTTTAAAGCATCATTAAAGATGTAAATGTATCTAAGGCCACACCAATAAAATTTCTTGTTCGTCGGACTTGCGCGCTCGTATTTATAAAGAAACGTAAAAATGATATTATTTTAAATTTCCTGCTTTCGGAAATTTTCGTTCCATTTCCTGTCCCATCTGCGTTTGGAATAATAAATTTTTACAGGTCGGCAAAAACCGAGACAACATTGATTAATTTGCACGAGAAACACTCTGGACAGTTAATTGACCTAATCGGCTATTTCTTATTAGCATCAAATTCAAAAATGGCTTTATAAAGGAAAGTGAAGAGTTAGTGGATTAAAATAGCTTAAAAATTTTAAATGTGTTAAACAACCGGTGTCCTAGAAGATAGTGAGGATCCTCGCTACTACTAATGAGGCACACACAATTTTACTGCGAATGAGTCCATTGGTTGCGCATGGATTCGGCTGCTCAACACATTAGTTTAACTTGTGGCTAAATCCTTTATCTCAGGCCAACTAGCCACTTTTCAAACACCTGTTGCTAAAAAAAAGAACCTTTCAGTGTAAATATTTCTGAAAATCATACGAATAAAATATTATTTTGAGTATGTATTGAGACACCCTTTTCAAAAATATTGCCTTTCTGCAAACATTTGCAGGTCTGCTGCAGACATTGTTTGCAGAAAGTTTGCGGTAAGTATGTAGCAAGCTTACCATGGAAATAAGGTTTGCTGCAGCAAACATTGGATTTTCCCAATATGGAAACTCTGCTGCTAACTAGCGGCAAACATTGATGCAAGCTTGCTGCAAACATTACCCTAATTTGCGGCAAACATTTCATTATTATTCCCTTACCAGTGATGTCGGAGGGGACTACAGATTTTCTCCTAGACTGTCCGTCTGTCCGTCTAGCTGTGTGTCTGTTTGTCTGTCCATTTCGGTTTTGAGCATTTCCTTAAACGCTTGCAGATATTGCGATGATTTTTGATATGTGAGTGTATCTTGATGATTTACAGATTAAGTTTGCATTTCATTCCGCTTCAGTGATTTTTGACGAATTTACAGATTTCTTTTTAATTTTTAAGGGTTTTCCGCATTTATTTCTAAACGCTGCTGCAGACATTTCTGCTAACTTACTGCAATGAAGCTAAATAAACCATAACAGCCTATATATTTGCAGTAATTTTTTTGATGATTGGCAAATTAAGATTGCATTTCGTCCCGCATTCGTGATGTTTGACGGAATTGCGGCCTTTTTAATTCTTAAGGGTTTTCAGCATTTTTTTGTTCTAAAGATTGCTGCAGAGTGATTTCTGTTATGACTATTAGCATCATATATAATATGATTATTCTAAATAAGTTCACGTTTGTTTAGTATTAAAATTAAAGGGAAAAACATTCCTGCCATACCACCTTTTTTCGTGTTTTGGATGTCAATATTTACATATGTATTTATAGTTCCTTCATAGTTCATAAACTTACCTATAGTGCATATAATTGACTAATTATGTAATATGCTTAAATTTTTGGTCCTGTAAATGTGGTAAGAGGACATATGGTGTAACAAGCAGTGCTTTGATAAATGTAATTCCTTAAAAAAGGTTACATCCAGAAAATAATATCTTAGAAATAAAACTCCAACTGAAAGAAACCATATTTTAGCTTGGTTAGTGGGTACCCTATTTGTAAGCACCATTTATTTACACCCATGGGTAGCTCGCGGTAAAAGCGTATGTTCTAGAGTCGCGACGGAAGGAGTTTATCCTTTCGTCGAAATTATAAAAATAACGTGGGTTCGAATCCCACTGTAGGACGTAGAGACCGGTCCATTCGGATGAGACCGTGGAAACCGAGGTCCCGTGTCGCAGTAGGTACTGGTACGAAAAAGATCCCTCATCGCTCAAAGGCTGTAAGTGCCGAGTACAGGTCTAAAGAGCTAGGTTCACTAACTCCATAAAATGGCCCTGTCGATATACCAATTAACTGACCAAGTCTCAATGTCCCGTTTCAAGCATCAATATAAAGTAGAGATATAGTGCTTTCATTTCCTATAAAAAAGTTTCCTGCGATCCAAAAAATAAAACATGGATTATTATCTTCTGAAAAAGTACTTTCATTATATACTTCAACATTTTAGATCAGAGGTTGGGGTCTATGCAAAAGATTGAACAACAGCTTAAATTTTTGGCCATTTTTGAAGATTTTTTTCAGGATTTGGGGATAATGACGCAATTCATGACGTCATAATGCATGAACTAGCGAGAAAATTACGTCAGTTTTAATTGATATGCGGTCAGCAAGGGTCCGAGGAAAATTTCATGTATTTTCAACTAAAACTAAGCATTTTTTTTATTTTTCATAAATGCACAGGGTCAAGACCGGTCCTAAGTGAATCTTGTTCTATGCAGCTTTCCACCTGCAAATGGTGGCGTCCCAATATGAGTAAAACATCCTCAAAGAGACGTGAAACAAACATACAAAAAAAAAAAAAAAAAAAACAAAAAACAAACAAACTATATTACACCCTTGGAAGTTAAAAGGTCCTGGACACAGGTTGAAGTTAACATTTTCTAATATTTTCGTTGACTTATATGATGCTAGAGCATTTTACGCAAAAGTATAAGAAAAGTGTGTTTAGAAACTTCTTTTATCTGGAAATAATTAAAGCTTTCACAAAGTAAACTTTAATCATTACTATCGGCTCATACATTCATCTCTGTCGATGGCTCGCGTGAATCTCAGTGCGAAATTTTGGGTTTGTTGTAATTCAGTATAGTTAAACACTTGCTCTAATCCTTGTCCTTTAATAAAGATATTTTCGAAGTTTAATTTGAAATAATGCTAAATTGTAATATCACGTATTTTACTTAATGTTAAAAAAACGACGATGTCCAAAAGGGTAACGAACGACTACTCTGCATAGAGACTGAGTGATCATTATTCCTAATACTTAGGAAAAGTAGAATTTTTTGCTTATTACTGAAAAAATATTAAAAATATTATCCAAAAATTTCAGGGTAAAAGAAAGAAAGAAAAAACAACTCACCAGTATTGTAAGTCCGTGCTCAGTGATGTCTCCAGAGTAAAAAAATGAAACACATCCGATAAAACTTAATAGCAACACAGAGCTCCTTCCCTGTTTACAAGCACAGATGTGATGTAAAAAAAAGATTGTCGTTGTTACTGAATTCTACGAATATTCATGTAAGATCAATTTAATAAACTGAATTTGTTTTTATTAAACATAGAAATTTATGTTTTGCAAAAGTTTGACTTTAAAATGCCTCCGTTTATAGGACTGTGGTTAGAAATAAGATTTATATGTGTAAATTTACAGTCTGGCGCAAGTGATTAATAAGGATTAACTTAAAATAATTTGTGAAAAATTCATAAGAGGAGAATGTTCACTGTATGAATCTTGCTTGGGATGGAAGTGTAATTGCTTTGCTTTGATATTTATTACGATGAAGTGTGGAATATACCATCAAATGTTTGGGTAAGTTTAAATTCTCATGAAATAATTATTTCCTACACTTATAGTACTCTGGCTCGTCCCAAGCATTTTTCAGGTACTTTGGGATGCAAAAACCTTTTATGTAACTCAATGTAAATAAACATTCCGTTATGCACTTGCACCGAAGCGATTTTTATGTAACACTTGAAATATTTTTAATTGACAATCAGGTGATCAACCGGTTCATGTGATATCACAACGAATGTGCTGATATGTAGTTGAGAGAACCATTTGTGCAAATTTTCTGTATTTACGTTCATAGTCTACGTATTGAAATCAAAGCCGACCTGGAAAATGTAGTGATATGTTTTGAATGCAAATTAATGCTACGGACAGCTTTAACATAGCTGCATTTGGGAAACGTTGTCTTTAAGGAGACTTTTGATACATGTATCCCTGTTTCTTCTACCTGTCTGTCAATGCCTTGTCTCGTTTTTTTAAAAAAAATCATTTGTAGGCCAGGCTATTGTCAGTTGAGTCAATCAAGACATGAATTCCATGTGCAGGTGATGATTGTAATAAAGGAAGTTGACGATAGAAAAAGTTAAAGTCATCACAGTTCATCATAAAGTTTTGCAGCTGGGTTACCATTACCATGTTTTTTAGTAAAATATCCAAATATGAAACTTATGTGTCAGACTGTGTTATCTTTCATTTCGAGTTCAATGACATATATCGAATCAACATATGAATGAAACTGAATATTGTTAATAAAAAATACGTCATACATATATCTATATGTCATGTTGAAGGCCACAAGAAGAGAATTCTCCTTTTCATTTGAAGTTTTTGAATATATTCTTTTCATTTGAATACAAAAATAGATCTGCTTATAACCGGGTGCAATCTGTACCCATGGTAATTCCGACAGATTGTTGGAAAGCTTGAATTTCCAAAAACAAGTTAAATATTGTCATTTTGAAACTTAAGCATCTTTTAAATATCAACTTCGGTGTACTTATGTGTACATGAGCAATCAGAATGTTATTTTAACAATATTTTTGCAACTGACCAATGACAAGATAAGTAAAGTTCTTTGTTTTTTTTAAATACCTAAATCTCATGTAAACCACTTTTCGAATATATTGTTGTACAGTACTTCCTAAATTTCTCCTTCACTGCTGTTAATATTTCAGTGAGGAGTAAAGAAAGAGGCTTGGTAGAATAGATACTGGAATCTTCTATTTATACAAGCTTTGTAAGGTTTTATTCTTAATTGTGGTCTATAAGGGGATTTTTTTCAAGTAGCATAAATATTTCGATGGTATTGAACTGTGTAGATAAAAAATCCACTTTGACACTCGGAGGTGACGTGTTTTCTGAAAATTTCAACTCCATGCAAAGGAGTACGCAGATTTTGGTGTTCGTGTTTTAAATATTAATGGAGGAGTGAGCATCCCCTGTCGTCCTGTCACACCTGCCGTGCGCTCCTTGGATAAACAGGAAAATCAGTAATCAATTCAGTGTAAAAATGCTGAAAAATGGTCAATTTGTATGAAAAGCATCAGTCAACATTTGACTTAACGGTATATTGTATTTTCTAACAAAGTCACATGTATGGTTGTTTTGAGTAAGAGTACTTTTACCAAAACTGTGAAATGCAGGGCTCTGGATCAGGGTTTCTGCTGTTAGGACAGGAATCTATTATAATTATAATAATTATTATTAATTAATTATACAAGTACAAAAAGTACTTTTATACGTTTTAGAGGTCAGAAGGACTAATAATTGTAGATGAATAAAATAAGACAGAAATATTTTTTTGTTATATTAAATATTATTCAAATACAAAGAGAAGCCAATGGTATAGGGAGTATATTGGGTTTACAATGAAGATGCTGTATTCTATGCTGAAGCACTATTGTTTAGTGATTGAGTATAGTAAGAAAGCTTGCTGAATACAAGACTTACTATTTGTTGAACCTTGATCGTCTAATTTTGTTCGTTTTCAGCAAAATATCTCCATCCATTAGACAAATGATTGTATTAGACTCGGGTGATTTTTGAAGCCCATTGGGAATCTTGTACTTTTGTAGATCGTTTTTGACATATTTTCAATCTAATCCAAGCCATTAATCTGCAAAATTATCTGTAAACAAACATCTAATAAAATATATAAAATGTCGTTATATATATTACGAGTGTTAAAATTCTTTTATAATTTTTTTCTTGTCATTTTTGATTAATTGTAGAGATTAGAGTTAAAAAAAAGAAGCCGGGTATGCTGTAAACAAATTATTTATTCTTATGATAATTGGATTTTCATTTCGTCCACTGTTTTATTGATTTATATTAGTAATAAATTTATATACTTTTTAAATATAATTATGTGATATAAACAGGAAATTAGCCTTAAATCTCGACCATTCACATATCATTAAGTTATTTTTCAAATGACAGGGATATGTAAATTTTGTGCAGGTAATTACTTTAAAAATGACTTTAAGAACATAAATGTCTGCGAATGTCCGAAAAGGAATTTTCCAGATGTACATACACCTTTTCAGTTCCTTTAATTCAGGGATTGAAGTTTGTCCATTTTATATAAATCACAAAGTTTTAATGTTACATTATCATGATAAATATTTTACTTTAATGCAGTAAGATGTTTTAATTCAAGGCACGTTCTTTTGTCACATTCATTCGAGTATCTTAATTGGGGACGTACATATCAAGTAGCTCTTTTCACATTAAAAAAAGATTGTTAGTATCATTATATTGTCATATTAAAGTTTTTATATCTTCATCAATCCTGTTTCCATAAAATAGGAAGACATTTTCCACTTTTAGGTCTCAAAGTCATTTTTCTTGATTGTATCTAACCTTTTAAAAAATTAATAGGTTAAACATGTAAAATACAATTTTTTTGTATCACATTTCTTTTGTAGTAAATTTATTACTCAGTATTAGATTTTACAATGCTATATTTTGAAAGTGTTATCGACATGAAATTGTTAAAAAGGCAAGATTATTCAGAGTGCACATAGTATGCAATCTGTAAATAACTGTTTCCATTAAGAAAGAGGATTTTCTATTCGTGTCCTCTTTTTTTAATTCAAAATGAAAAATGAAGACAATGCAATTTCAGAAATCGACAATTTTTTTAATTCATTTTCGTTATTGAATAAGTTAAGAATTGGTGTGGTCACCAATATTTATGTTAAAACAGATCAATAATGTATCGGTATTCCGTATTCACAGTCAAAGGATTGGTGAATCCACCAATTTGAATTATCAAATATCTTCAAATAAAGATTGATCTTGGTGGTTCCACCAAGAAAACAAGAGTGAATTTGACCATACATAATTCTACAATTCATTAAAAGAATTGGAGAACTTACCAACAAAACAACTGAAATATCTTCAAAAAAACTTGGTGATTCTACCAAAAATACAAATAGACAATTCAGCTCAAATTTATAAAAGCAATCTGGTGAAATTCTCAATTACTTTTGATAATGATGATACTTTAAAAACGACGTTGGTGAATCCACCAGTGTTAAGACACTGAAACAACCCATTGAGAGAAACTGAGTGGAGGAACCACCAAAAACTAAAAAAGAAAGTATAACTAAAATTGTCCCTAATACAGAGTCGGTGGACTCACCAAAATGCAAAAAATCAACTAACAAGACATTCTCAATTTTACTCACAAATACTTGGTGGATCCACCAAAAATACAAACAGGAATACACAAGAATACTTGAATGATATACTGTCAACATTATCCGTGTAATTATCTATAGTGGGCTGTTTGGTGGATCCACCAAAAGCTAAAAATCAAAAGGCATTCATAATTTTCCTTTACAATTACCTAGTGACACTTCCTTAATACATTTATGTACACAAGGACAAAAAGCTGGTGGATCCACCAGAAAAGTCAAAAATCTACATGTAACCCAAAGTTCAACTAAATTGTCCTTAAATACAGAGAGGAGTTTGGTGGACTCACCAAACTGTAAAAAAAATCAAATAACAAGGCATTCTCGATTTCACTTACAAATACTTGGTGGATCCACCAAAATGCAAATAGGAATACTCAAGAATACTTAAATGATATATTGTAAACATTGCCTGTGCATTTATTAAAAGTGGGGAGTTTGGTGGATCCACCAAAAGTATTAAAATCAAAAAGCATTCGTAGTTTTCCTTTACAATGACTAAGTTCGTTTCTATACACAAGGACAGAAAGCTGGTGGATTCACCAGAAAAGTCGAAAATTTACATCTTACCCCCTCTTTATGTTGATAGGTTCGCAATTCAACAATAAGTGGACCTATCAACATGTGATCAAAATAAATATGAAATACAATGTCAAAAAAGTGTATACAATTTAAAAAACAAATGTGCTTCCTCCAATAAGGCACAGTAGTATATAAACAATATATAAAAATAACCCTCCATGTACTGTTTTATCTGCACCCCAATACACAGCTGAATGAAACACTTCTTTAAACTCATTTTTTCAAACGAAAAAATACTTTTCTTTGTTTCTTTAACGTCCCTTTGTAATCGGAGAATTTTTCCTTCCCTGCACCTAGTCTGCATGTCCTGCAGTGGGTGGGAAACCACGACGTAAGGATTAACACTTAACTGCGTGACTCTCGAGCAAACGCTCTAATACTTTGACATAGGAGCTCGAAAAATCATCTTGAGCTAAACATTTCAATTCATACACTCCCCTGATGAAATCTTTGGGTGAAGCAATCAAAATACATTAACTAAGTATTCTCATATACAGATATAGAAAACATTCGGAATTCATACTGCATATGTAAAAGGGAACAATGAGCTGAGAGGATCATCACCATTTAAATAATGAACACAGCACACACTTTAAGAATAAAAAAAATAGATCATGTATTAGTCTTCTATAGATTATGTAGTCATTCCAAATAGAATTAAAATGATGCATGCAATATGCAAGAGTTGATATTATGCATTTTTTACTCCTAAGATTGATGAAAATATATTTGTATCCCGTTTCACAACTTTGACATTACTTTGCGAGAGTCAAGGTCCAAATTACTGACTGTTCCAAATTCTGTTTGTGAGGTGGGTTTCCTAGTTCCAGCTCGTGGGTAACATTGTGGTAAAATCCTAGTGGTTGGGCCTTGATCTGTATCAATTGACATCTGATATGAAATTTCACTTACACGTTTTAGCAATCCTTCCACTATGAACTGTTGAGTAATTCTCCCTGATGTTTCTTGAATAAAAGAACCACTATTGTTTATATATCCAATTTACTTTAAAAGCGTCATCAGAATATTATACCGATGATTTCTTGTTTAATACTTTTCTGTGGTCTCTATATAAACGTATCCTTTACACATCTATGTGTTTTCTGTTTTTACTCCTCAGACATCTTGGTGGTTACTGTCCTGCTGGGTTGTTTACCTCCATCTTATGCCCTGTGATAGAAGTACATGTACAAAGTCTATGAATGGTGCACAAAATTTAAATGACTCTTATTTTCTGTTATATATATATATATATATATATATATATATATATATATATATATATATATATATATATATATATATATATATATATATATATTCTATAGAATCTTAAATTTAAACAAGTAAACAGAATTTAAAATAGAGGCCGATAGGCCACATCGCTAAATCGGTTAATTATTGAAGAGTTTAAATAAAAAAAAAATGTCCCGACATTTAATATCCACTGCATTGCCCTACCCCCAGGCAGATGCATTGAACACATTTGTATCTACATCACCTGAGGATGCTTCTCAATTAATTTTACTTATTATGGCTTTCTTATTCTTGATTTTTTTAAACTTATCCCTTAAAAAACCTGAGTTCTGGATTTTAATGTTCTAAAATTTGGGTTATTTAATTTTCACTCCCGAGGACCTGTGAACAAATTGATTTACAATAAATCCTCAATTATTTCAACAGAATAGAAGCCAAATTTTATAGTTTGATGAGAATCACTTGCCAGAATTTTGTCCTAAATTCTAGCAATTACAGATTAAACAACAGTAGACTTTGACTCTCAGTACTCATGATCTAAAGTGATCGTACTTTGTTTTTTCACAATACATGAAATTGAAAGGTTGCCATTCTTATTCCCTATAGCCCCAGTAAACAAATAAATAGTAGTACATCCTATCTCAAAAGCGTTGTTCTTAAAAAGAGCGGGCTAATCTTTGAAAACGTTTTTCTCACATTAGAACCCGAAAATATTCGTGCTTGATATAATAATAAATATAAAATAATAATAAATAACAATAATAATAATAAAAAAATATACAGACATTTCTATCGGAAATGAGGATTGTTTTAATCATTTTATAAGTGTTTTTGTCACATGTATCAATGCGTTAATTCACGAACATGATTCAAAAGTATTCAAATATATAATTTTAAAAAATCAAATGAGCAAAGTTAAGGATGCACGTTGTACTAACATGACAATTGTGTGTACCAACACTAGTAGAGGGAGCACACAAATAAAACAAGAGGCCCATGGGCCACATCGCTCACCTGAGTAACTTTGGCCATGCTTTTCTTTACCAGATTTCCCCCTTTTATAATATACCTATTGTGGCCCCGCCCTACCACCGGGGGTCAAAATTTGAACAATTTAGAATCTACACTACCTCAGGATGCATCCAAATATGTCTCAGCTTTATTGGTCCAGTGGTTCTTGAAAAGAAGATTTTTAAAGATTTTTCTTTAAGTTATATATTTCAATGTAAAACTTGGATTCCCTATTGTGTCCCGCCCTACCTTCCGGGGTCAAGATTTGAACAATTTAGAATCTACACTACCCCAGGATGCTTCCATATAAGTTTCAGCTTTTCTGGCCCAGTGGTTCTTGAGAAGAAGATTTTTTAAAGATTTTTCCTATATATTTCAATGTAAAACTTGGATTCCCTATTGTGGCCCCGCCCTACCCCCAGGGGTCATGATTTGTACAATTTAGAATCTACACTACCCAAGGATGCTTCCATATAAGTTTCAGCTTTTCTGGCCCAGTGGTTCTTGAGAAGAAGATTTGTAAAGATTTTTCCTATATATTTCAATGTAAAACTTGGATTCCCTACTGTGGCCCTGCCCTACCCCCGAGGGTCATGATTTGAGCAGTTTAGAATCTACACTACCCCAGGATGCTTCCATATAAGTTTCAGTTTTTCTGGCCCAGTGGTTCTTGAGAAGAAGATTTTTAAAGATTTTTCCTATATATTTCAATGTAAAACTTGGATTCCCTACTGTGGCCCTGCCCTACCCCCGGGGGTCATGATTTGAGCAGTTTAGAATCTACACTACCCCAGGATGCTTCCATATAAGTTTCAGTTTTTCTGGCCCAGTGGTTCTTGAGAAGAAGATTTTTAAAGATTTTTCCTATATATTTCAATGTAAAACTTGGATTCCCTACTGTGGCCCCGCCCTACCCCCGGGGATCATGATTTGAACAATTTAGAATCTACACTACCCCAGGATGCTTCCATATAAGTTTCAGTTTTTCTGGCCCAGTGGTTCTTGAGAAGAAGATTTTTTAAGATTTTTCCTATATATTTCAATGTAAAACTTGGATTCCTTATTGTGGCCCCGCCCTACCCCCAGGGGTCATGATTTGAACAATTTAGAATCTACACTATCCCAGGATGCTTCCATATAAGTTTCAGTATTTCTGGCCCAGTGGTTCTTGAGAAGAAGATTTTTAAAGATTTTTCTTATGTATTTCAATGTAAAACTTGGATTCCCTATTGTGGCCCCGCCCTACCCCCGGGGGTCATGATTTTAACAATTTAGAATCTACACTACCCCAGGATGCTTCCATATAAGTTTCAGTATTTCTGGCCCAGTGGTTCTTGAGAAGAAGATTTTTTAATGATCCCACCCTATTTTTTTCTTTTCTTGATTATCTCCCCTTGTAAGGGGACTTGGCCCTTTATTTTAACAATTTACACTCCCCTTCACCCAAGGATACTTTGTACCAAGTTTGGTTAAAATTGGTCCAGTGGTTCTTGAGAAGAAGATGAAAATGTGAAAAGTTTACAGACGGACGGACAGACGGACGGACGGACGGACGGACAGACGGACAGACGGACGGACGACGGACAATGGGTGATCAGAAAAGCTCACTTGAGCTTTCAGCTCAGGTGAGCTAAAAAGGAAAGTACATGTAGACCTTCATCAAATATAAACCCATTTCGTTTACACAAATTTCACTTGTTCCATTTATCTTGATATTTTTTAAAATGTTCTTCACTTCTTTATCAACAAAATATCCAACAAGATAAAAACACATTCTTCATATTACGTTTCTAACTTTTCAAATAAATGCGACTTACCATTATAACAACAACAAATTCTTTGATTCTTCCAAATGCCTTCATCTTTTTAAACATGTTAAATGAGTCCTTTTCATCTGCATGCATTATGATCCAATGTATACAGTAACTCTGCCATCATTCAGGTAGTTGTCATTGAGTGTTTTTCGTATATTCCATTCAAAAAGCTTAGATATAAACTTTATCTTCCATGTCTACTATAAACAATGCAATGCGCAGCCTTACTTCCTGTTACATGCGTAATTCCAACTCTCATTCGATTCAAATTATGATGTTGTAACACGTGCGGGCTCTGATGGTCAACAGAGATTGCTATTAGTTTCAGCCCCCTTCTCCAGTATAACAACTTTTGTTGGAACATGTAAATAACTTAACTCTCACTCAATATCTCTCTCATTCTCACTCTCTCTCAAAAAAAAAATTCTTTTTCTATAACATGTATAACTTTTGTACATTTATATTATGTTCTATAAGGTGTATATGTAAGAATAAAAATAAAAAGAATAAGTATATGTAAGAATAAAAAATGTTACAAATGATATTTTTTATTTGAAAAATATTAGTATATCTTTTTACTTATCTATTAATTGGATATTTAAGATAACTTTGGGAGAAAAAAAAAATCTTCAACAAACTTTCCGGTCAACTGTTTCAGTAACTTAGTGTGAAAGATAAACATGAAGAAAACAAGCGACATAGCAGCTGTAAGACATTTTCATACCACTCTTATAATATAAACAGGAAATCAGATTGGATCAAAGTTGCTAAAAGTTAGATGCGAGTCTTGTTTATTTCACGGTGCATTTTTCGCATAACACAATATTTGAGGTCTTATTATAGAAATTTGAACAATAAAGGCGGTTTATACATTTACCGCTTAGATTGATTGTTTATTTTTTAACGCCGTGGGCAATATTTCAGCCATGTTTCGGCGGATTTACTGCTTAGATAAAACCTTTTCTTTCTGCTTAGATAAAACCTTTTTGCGTCTCACACGGGGAGGGGGTAGAAGCAAATAAACTTGAACAAAATAGCTAAAAGAGCCATAGCTGCCTCACCGACGACACGGCCGACTCAAGCATTTAAAAGGAAATCACCTGTTTCTATTTATAGATAAATGTACTTTTTCAATTCAAGACATACATGTATGTAATCATTTATAAAACATAATAAAGAAAAGCATAGAAAAGATGCACAAAGAAAGAAAAAATCAAAACACATAGATAGAAAAAAATGTGGGGCTCGAACTTGCAATCACAATTTTTACATTCCAGCGATCATATAACTGCGCCGCGAAGTCATTGATGTCGTATGGATAAATTCAGGACCTCTTGATCCCCCTCTCCCTCCGATTTAGGGGAAAAAACTTATCCACCTTATACTATATCATACATTGCGTTAAATGTGGTATTTGAATATTGAATTAAAACTTTTTTCCAATCCATCTTCAAAAATATATAATACGCTTTCGCATTCAAAAAGATATTCCCTGCTTCAACACCCCTAACGTTATATTAACTGATCCCTAAACAAAATCAGTCTATTTTCTGAACAATAAAAAAAAACATGTATCAGAATTTAATTAAAAGTATTTTAAGAGGTAATATCATGAGCATTTCTTTTCTAGAATACGATACCTCATGTTCCATCCACTGATTTTTGATGTGAGTGTAGTAAATGAACTTGTACCTTAAGTTTTAAGTATTCATTATCACAAAAAATAGTCATATGTATTGCGAGGAGCAAGAAGTTGGAATTGCTATAAACTGATGTGGATCTTGTATTTCCTTATTCTCGCTAATGAATGTAAAGTAAACTGGGTTGACTTGGATAAATAGCTAATTAAGCTAGGCTGCCTGTAAGAATAATAAGAATGAAATGTATTTCTAATGTCTTTTAAATCACATCTTAAATGGTTTTAAAGGAGATATTCAATTCTAAGTCTAATGATATCATAAACACACAATCCGTAGTTTTACTGATCAGGATTTGTTAACATAAGCTTTATAATGATTATTACAAAGCAGGGGGCTTACGCAAGCACGCCAGGTCATTGCATTAACTCCTGGAGTCTTTGCATTTGAAGAGCTAATAATGATCACATTTAGGTTGTTCTGGAATGACGTACAAAAAATCATTTAATTTGTCATGTTGGTGATCTAACTATATGTTTTTATAATCGTACAGCAAAAGAAAACACACTTATTGTGATAAATTTCAATTCATCAAGCAAAATAAAGTATACTTATAGAATCCGCCAAATCTTTAGTGCATGCATCAGAGATCGACTTATCTTGATTACGAAGAGGATACATGCTTTTTGTGTTTCTCATTCTGAAATGTTGGTTTTAAATGGTTTTAAAATGTAACATAATAACTTTATAAAAAGTAAAAAGTAACATAAAACACTCCAAAAAATATACATGTATTATTAGTGAATACACAATAATGTACAGATACTTTGGAGTGTGTAAAGAATTGAGTTAGGTAACACGCATTTAGTTCTAATTTGTCCGCACATCGGCAACCAGTGAACTCTCCTGTTGGTGAAAAAGACCTAATGACAGCGATAGGATATGGTCTCACAGAAATTATTCTTACAGGTGGTTTTAATGCTCCTAGCTTGAAGCTGGCGTCAGCACTGGAAAAGTCTGCACATTCATTTTATTTCCACACCGACTATATAATTATATAATACAAGATGTTAATTTCGTCTAAATGACCAGTGTGTTAATTAATAGATGGGCGCAACACATTCCTCGCTTAGATGGAGCATAACATTAAAAAAAAAAAAGTAATGTACTTGTGTGTTTATAAATGAGATTTTTTACTATTGTGCTTTTCTCTAATTACACCTCCTAGAAACTTATTATGAATCAAACTGTGAATCTTAAATATTTATTTTTTTCCTTAAAATTTCAAGCCTTACCCTAGCTTGAGGTGAAACTGCATTCAACAGAAAAAAAGCAAAATAGATCAGTATATATATATATATATATATATATATATATATATATATATATATATATATATATATATATATATATATATATATATATATATTGTGGTTGTAATGGTTGTAACGCTGTATTTGATTGGATAAAAAATTGACTTTATATCGTATAAAATGGATTGCCTACGAGTACGTCACAATGACTTGCGTCAAAAACGTATCGATCCTCCTGACGTTACATTCAAATTTTGTACAAATTGAAGCCATTTTTTAAGGACAATCATCTTTTTTTCTTGCACCAAATGAATGAAAATTAAATTATGAGGAATGAACCCAACTTATACGGTATTAACTGGGTTGGAACAGTTTACGCTTTTTTTATGAACCGCTTAGCGGTTTCTAAAGCGTAAACTGCCCCAAACCACTTTATACATGTACCATATAAAATGGGTAACTCCTTAAATATATATAATTTCAATATTGATTTTTAATTCGTTTCCTTTTTTTCAAAACATTCAAAAAAAAAAAAAACTTACAAAGATATGTTCCAAAGAATTAATTTATTAAATACAATGTAATATGCCTTTTAATTTACTTCTTTCCTCGATTTTTATAGCTTATTTATGTTAAAAAGATCTAGTGCATCAAAAGTCGTATATTAGGGAAAAAAGTTTATAGGGCAATGACAATAAATTGCAAAAACGACAAAAAGCAGCATCCAAAACATAAATTAGTCGATATGCAGGTTCAAAAATAGCAGACTTTTTAAGCAGCCAATGAAGCTTGACATTTTGACCCAGTAAAGTTATCATTTTTGCTAAAGGTAGAGAGTGCACGTATTTAATGCGTGGCACGTCAATGTGCATCAATCTGCATCGTTCCGGTAACTTGTGAAACAGAGAATTTCGGTTTTGTCAATGAAAAGTAAATTTGGTCTAGTTCGTTAAAAAAACCCACTTTACTACATTCTGCGCGGTTATGGTCACTTTGAATTCACTGACCACCCAATGCGCACAGACGACGATACATGACCGATAGTGTGTGTAAATTGTAAGATTGTATGATTAGATCACCAGCGTCGTGGAGTTTCTCCCACGCACGAATGAGTGAGTGTTACTTTCATCGTAACTGAATCCAAGCAATTAGTAGAGGAAATCTCTCTCTCTCTCTCTCTCTCTCTCTCTCTCTCTCTCTCTCTCTGATATTAATTTAAGCGCTACTGATGAAACGTCTAATATTTTTCCTTCTTGTTTAATTATTTTCAAAGTCTTCGTGGGTCTTTTTTACGCTTTTAAACAATTGTGAACAACATATTTCTTAAATCCTGAATCTCCTCGCTCTAAATTGTTAGGGTACATAAAAAACTCACAGAAATGTGGTGAAAATGTAACAAAAAATGTTTTTTGTTTGAAAATTTTGAACGATTTAATACGTAAATTTTTAACTTTCGATACATACGTGTACATGTACACGTATGTTATACCACAATTTCTGTATCACACTTTATAGGTAATACATGTACATGTACAGATACTAGTAATTAAACATTTTTTTTCCTATCGATTAAAAATTTCGAGTTATAAACTTCTTCACAAATAAAATATGTTAATTAACATTTGAATTTCACTATATAGAACATGCATTTTGACTTATCTTGATGTGATATTTACTCGAAGTTTCGCTATTTAGTTAAATGAATAGATTTATTCTAATATGCAATATTTAATTAATGTTGATTGTACTGAATACAGATCTTAGTTAGTTATTGATGTAAATGTTAAACCAATATGACCCTGCCATTTAAAAAAAAAACAAAACAAAAAACAAAAAACAAAAAAAAAAACATATCAGATTGTCCAATAAATGTGTCAAAAACATTGTGAATATGCATTGACGTTGGAACAACAGTGGGATGGGAGGTCTAGGAGGGGTTTGCAGCTCCTAAATCCTCTGATCGCAAAACATTATTTAATAAGGACCTTGCCCCCCCCCCCCCTTCCACTTCCCCACCGCCCCTTTGCCACAACGAAGTAATACTCCATATCTCTCACACACAAACACCACACTTATATTTTACTTTCGAAGACTGACTGTATTTTTAGTGATTTCAAACGGCCCTTGAAATTGATAGTGATGCATTTAGTTCTAATAAAACAAATATTCTTCTGAGAATTGCCTTGAGCAATACTAGTCCTCTACCGGAAGATGTAACATAAAATCTTAGAACTCAACAAGGTCATAATTCCGTCAAAAGTCATCCAAGTGGAAAAAATCTAAACCTCATCTTATATGTACGTGTAACTTCGTAAAATAGACAATCACCTTAATATCTGCCAGCGTGTAAGGAAACAGTGCGGAAAACTCAGTGAGACAGACTAACAGACAGACAAAGGGACAGCTAGACAGACTAGACAGACGAACAGACTTGGATGAAACCTACAGTGCCTTCGTTTTAATCGATAAGGGACGAAAAAGTATACATCTATTGTTTTTTTATTCCTCTTTCCATTTTGTTTTTTCTCTTTTCGTAGTTATTTAACATGCAGCTACCGATCTGCACACCCTCCCCCATGTTAAGGAAAACACAGCATCAGTTTAGTAAGTTATAATAGTCATCTTGTGTAATTTATTTGTCTGTCTATGTAGTTTTCGAAAATAACATTCACAAACTAAATTAAATTGATTATTCATTTGTTTAAATCAACACTTCTAGATTTTAATCATGGATTCTAAATGGAAAGGATAACTTAAAGAACCCATAAAAATTGTACCAATTTATTTAAAATTCCCTGGCTCAAGGGATAGCTGTCAAGACCCCTCCCACCATTCCCTTTCCTAAAAAGTAGAAACCTAGAGACGGTCTGCACCGTACGGTACTTAAACTGTTAAATGTCCTTGCCATAGGCATAGGCTTCAAGTTTAATATTTTTAATCATTTATTCAATCAAACGTTCCATACCTTTGATTTTGCCAGACCGAGTTATATATAATTTGTTAAATGAAATGTTAGTATTTTTTATGTATCGGGTTCCTGTCAAGTAGGAAAGGGAAATATTTTCCCGATATTGAATTTTGAATTGCCAAAAATGAACTTGAAAATTGGGTAGATGAGTCATTTGGTACAAAAAGTTACATTTTTAAAATGTTTTTCTAAAAATTTGCTATCTCTGGGTCATCTCTTCATGATTTTGAAACGTCATATGTTTGCATTTTACTTAAAAAAAACAACCTAAAATGCATTTGTAAAAAATGCATTATTCCAGCAGATCGCACGCCAAATTTACTTATACGATACGTTCTTGAGTATAAGTATGCATCGATATAGACCTACTTGATCCAATCGCACGGCTTTTTTCCGTATCTTTTTATTGTAAACATTTTGTTGGTTTAAAGGACACTTGCATTATATCGTGGGTTCTTGCAGTGTCGTTAGGACTACAAATTTCCGCAGAAGTTATTATTTTCTTTAGACCCTGTTACATTGTCACGATTTATGCCACGATTACCCATGATTGCCGTTATTCGCCAGGTCAGTCTTACGATTTTTCCATAGGGTGTGGTATTTTTTGCTGGAGCGTGATACTACGATTCTGTTCCACAAAATACGATAGAAGGACGAACTGATCCGATTTAAGTACCGACTGAGACATTTACTTCGCGAACGGGCTAGATCTTTCCACGATTTTGAAGGATTAGACACAGCTACATGCGGTACTAGTGCAAATGGCTACGTTAAGGCACAATACATACACGATATTACTTCATCTAATTATAATGATAAATAATATAATATATAATAATATTTTTGACATTTTACCATTTTTCCTTTTTTAACTTGAGACAGCTCCCCCCCCCCCCATCCCCACCCCCTCCAAAACGACACTTCGTACCTGGATGCTTGTACTTCCAAATGTGAATTCTACGTATTAGCTGTAGGTCTGGCAATAAAGACATGCCATTACACACTACATTTTTTATAGAATTGTTTGTCAGTAAAAAAGATTAGCAAAACTCACTGTATAGCTCGGACAAGTTGAGCATTACACACATGTCTGATAATTCTTGCCAATTACATGTATTATTAGAAGGAGTAATTTATTAAAATTAACATAATTAAGCAAACGTACCTGTATTTATTGTGGATGTTTGTCTGCGCTGCAAAAGACTCTTATCATATTTCGTAAATGAAAAAAATATGAAGTCCGTAAAGGTCTACGTTCTATAAGATTTTTAGTATCAATACTCATTTTGTCAGTTTCGAAATTAGATAGAACTAAACCACTGAATGAAATATGATGAGACTTTCACAGAATCTTTGTTACATAGTGCCATTGTATACCTCCAGGTTTACTTTTTGATCAGGACACATATTTTGGGTTTCCCATAGCAAAACATGGACACTGCCATTCTTTCTATAATATTGAAGGAGACCAATTTCTTATTTGCAACTCCTCTTATACAACTCATATGGGAGGCGGGGGGTATCATTTAGTGAGCTCGGTGGTCACAGTACCTCTGGTTTGTAGTTAAGTCCATTGTAGGGCACAGACGAACGGACGGACACCCCCATCACTATATACCCCCTGCTTTTTAAGCGGGGGGGGGGGGGTATATATGGTCTGCGATATTCTTTTTTTTTCAAAAATTAAGTGGCAAACCGGCAATACAAGACTGATACCTCTAAATGAGGGTAAATAAAAGTATTTTTCTTAATTGTTTTTTGCCCTTGCTCAGAATTTAAGGATCATTATTAACACCTGCTATGGGGAAGACCATTTACATTTGTACATGTAATTCTTAAAGTTGTCGGAGCTCCATACTTTTACGCAATTTTGCATAGGAATTTTCTAAAAATCCAGTGGGAGGGGTGGGGCAGCGGTAGTCCACTGAGAGAGAATAAAGTTATAAATGTTACAAATAAAATGTAATCACAAGGTTTAAAAAAATCAAAAAACAGCATTTGACATCGATCCCGATGCAAATAACTTTACTTCCGTTTCGGACAGCGCTTACTCACTCATAAACGAACACACACGTTTGCGTTACTATATCCCCTTCAACTCCGTTGCGAGGGGATATCAGTTGTTTTAAGGTGTAAATCCTCTGATAAGAGAGAAAACTTACCATGGAAATTATTCCAAGCAATCCCCTGAATTTAATAATGAAGACCAACTCATTCAAATCTGTTCTGTCGTACAGTAATGATTTCTATTTTCTATAGTTGCAGAACTGTAGCTCTCCAAAAAAAAAAAAAAAAAAAAAAAAAAAAAAAAAAAAAAAAAAAAAAAAATCTGCAACTATAATTGCTATTGCCAATATTTTTATTAATTACTTATAATAGTTTACCTAAAACATTTATACTGTGAAAATTGAGATTTGTCTATCTCTTAACATATAAGTCTTGTAATTGTTACAGAAATTTCAGATGCAGAATTTCTATAATCAAATAACTATCTTTTTTTCACTAAAAATAATAATGGAAAGATAACTTTTGTGGATGGATACATTTTATTTTACAAGCACAGAAAACAATGTGATATTCTGATTTCAAAAGCAGCGCTTCATTATGTTGCCATGCCCCCCCCCCCCCCAATAATTTTGCCGATATATAGACTACTTAAGGAAGCTCTAAACACTAATCAAAAATGCTTTTTGGACTTTCAGAAAAATATATCATATAAACATGATAAAGGTGCACATATTCAGTGTATCTAGTTCATTTTCAACATAGGGTGCCTGTCCTATTTCTGCAGGAAAAATGTTCAAAGACAATGAACTATCTGTGAACAGAAATCGCTGTTGTTTACTTACATCGGAAAAATTAATGGAAATCATGTATTTAATTACTTAATCTTAGTCTAACATAACATTAAGAATACTTTAATTCATAACAATTTGTGTCATTAACTAGATTCCCATTTATTCTATTATTCTTCTAAGGGCAGATCACTCTAACTCAATAAAACTACCCTACAAATAGTACTCTTTAGTGTGCAGTGTTTAGAGCTTCCTTAAGCCCCCATTCCCCCACCCAATTATTTTGCCGATATATAGAATACTATAGAAAACATAGCTACCATATGCTTGTGCCCCCCTAAATAAAAACGTCTGATAACCTTTTTTTGCTCGTCAAGAAATTTTTGGTAGTTGAGAACAGAAAATGTATGCCTGTACCCCCCCCCCCCCCCACCCTAACTGAAATTGCTTCCTACGGGCCTGTTCATTAAAGGTGTACATACTACAATAAATTAATTTTACCACAGAAAAGACTCAAGACTCTATCTATCCACTTGCAACACGTACAGGTACTTGTGGACAGGACCCCCCCCCCTCCCCAACCGAATATACCCCACGGGTCAAAAATATTTTTGTGTATTTTTTTTTTATAAATTATTCTTCTAGTACACATTTACAATGTATTCCATAAGAAAAATCCAAAAAATAACGCAGAATTAACGTTTTAATAAAAAATCATACCCGCGGTATTATAAAATAGAGAAGTATGTCACTTCCATTTGCTTACACTGGACCCCTCTTGGATATCATTTACCTAATGCATGTCACCAAAATGTGTCATGATATCTTGTTTCGGCAGATATTTTTGTCTTTAATCGTGATATTCAATTGCCCAGGCACTCCATAATAATCCGAGTATTCATCGTCAAACGTGAAACGTGCTACAAGATTGGAAATGTCAAAGGAGAAATTACGGAAGTGATGCAAAAACGACACCTAGCGTGTAACTCACGAGTTGCGAGTGTTAAAGAATTAAGGGAAAAGTCAGAGGTCTACGAAAAAAAAGTTGGGGAAAATTTTGATAAAGAAGTCGAAATTGATTCATTAGAATTAAATTCTGCTTAAGATTTTCGAGATGAGCGAGGGTAGTCGTCAATATTCCCTTTAAAGGATGTTATCACTGATACCAAATAGAGGTTTAAAAATCGCTTAAACATTATCATCTTGACTTGTAAACCCCACCCCCTCCACCTCGGCCACCTTCCCCTTCTGCGTGGACATGGAATTTTTATTAAATTGTGTCTGCGGAAAGGTGGATAGCCGTTAAATTAATGCGGTAGTAAATATAATTTTAGAATGATAAACTAGTTTTAAAAATAAGTAAAGACAGAAATGTGATTATTTAAAACTGTACAATTTTTTTTTTCATTTGTTATGAATTCGCTACATGTATAATCAATATTGATTAATTTGGGGACGGGGGCTGTGCACGTCATTACAAGTTATAGTGTTGAAGAAAAACAATTGAGCGGTTGATGAATGGTTGTACAACCCAGGCAATAAGTTACGTACTACAAGTTGCAATTATCTAACTATGACTGTTAGATAAGACGTACCTAAAGAAATTTTTTAAAAGTCTTTATTTTATAGAAGTTAAGCTTCCGTTTGTTCAATTAAAATAATAGCAGCTTGATATATATATATAATCAAGGCCAGAAATCAACGCAGTGCGACGCGTGAGTAAAGAAGAGCATGAAAATTATTTAAAAAAAAATAATAATAAAATAAAAAAAAAATGGCGTTCTGATTTTCATTCTTAAGGATTAATATTGAAAAGACTCCCACTTAAATTCCTTGGCAAATGATAATCATCGCATAAGAATATTAGGTCGTGGGTTCGAATCCTCTGTGGGACTTGGAGACCAATTCTTCGGATGAGACTGTATAAACCGAGATCCCTTGGTGCAGTAGTTGTTGGCACAAAAAAAAGATCCCTCACTGCTCAATGGCCTTAACGTCGACCATAGGTTAAAATCTGCAGCCCTCCACCGGCAAGTGGTGGCGTCTCCATATGAGTGAAAAATTCTCGAGAAGGACGTTAAACAGCAAACAAACCCCCTTCTATACTAAACGTTTAAAATAATATATTCATAATGTACTTACCGCCTGTTATAGGTACTGTTAACTTGAATAATAACTAGAATAATACATGTAAATCCAGTTGAAACACACACTAAATATCAATAATCCCAGTGGTAATAATGATGTACATACACCATGTGCAAAACAATAATGATAACGGTAAAAGTAGTGCTCGCTGTGTGATTCCACGCAAGAGTCTAGAAATTTTCTAAAAAGGTGTACATTTGTAAAATTTATATTATAATTACATACAATTTTTTTTCATAAGTTTGTGCTATCTATTCTAAATATGACAGGAAAACGGGTGAATAGTGGATGGGGGTTTATTTTTGACAAAGTTGATTGGGTCAAGATTTGGAAAGGGGTTCTCAGAGTCCTACCCAAATACTGATAAAAATTTGCACAAGTTGTCATTTTTTTTAAGTTCATCAAAAAAGCTATGCACTAAAATAATAACAATATTTGTTGTTTTGACAATAAATTCAAGAAGTTCCAACTATGGGTAGAAAATTAACCAGTCCCCCCCCCCTTTCTTTTTACACAAATCTTGCAAAAATTCTCTCTTTATCAGAATTTACTTTATTAGGTAATATCAGACTGGTAATGAAATATTTATATGCGCGGATCTAGAGGGGGAGGGGGGGGGGTCCGGAACCTATATACAAAACCCATCTACGAAAGCAACTAAAAGTGGCCTTGGACCCCCTCCCCCTTAGAAAACACGGACCTCTGTTAAGTTGGTATGAAAAGTTATACAAGTGAGCAGCCAAACCCCCCTCCTTCCCCCTCCACCACCATCACCACCATGAAATAGGTTTTCACATATGGGAGAGAAGTTTAAGTGTTTTTTTTTTATTTATTTATTTTTATTTATTTTTTATTTATTTATTTTTTTGTGCGTGTCAAGAAATTTCTGGGTTGGATCCCCCTGGAAAAAATTCCTGGATCCGCACCTGATTTACATAAGATGCCCATATGGGCTGCATGTTCACCTGAGCATTTTATGCTTGATTTAAATGTGTACTTCCTCCCTGGTTACCAGAATTTGAAGGAGAGCAGTCAGAGCACATTTTAGGGACATTGCAACGTTTTTGAAAGGGGGGGGGGACAGCCAGAGAAAAAAAAAATCAACTTACCTGTAAAAACTTGACTAGCCAATTTTTTTTCAAAACTCAAAAATCCTATTTCGTGGGGTGGGGTGGGGTTGGGGTGGGTTCCAACTTCTTTCAGTACCCCAATTTTATATGTACGCTACTACATTTCCTTAATTTGACTATAATGCAACAAAAAGTGTAGGGGGGGAACCACCCTTTCATGAACATTTTCAATAGTAAAAAGTTATGTTTCGAAAAAAGTGGGGGGGGGGGCAGGCCACCTCTGCCCCCCCCCCCCCCCCGATGCTACGTGCCTGCATTTAGAGGCAAACACATTAGTGCGGGTATTACTGTCTTATGACAGCATCTAGTTTACATTTTTTTTTTACCATGGTTCATCTAGATATCGAATACTTGCCATTCATGTTGATATATTGGTGGTCTTTAATGAAGAAAGAGAAGGGCGGAGATATTGAACTGCTATAGTGACCGATCTTTAAAAAATCTATCAACAATACAAAACTGTGAAGAGCCGTTAAAACGGACCCCTGGGAATTCCAGAGGTGGGATCAGGTGCGCCTAGGAGGAGTAAGCATCACCTGTTGACTGTTCACACCCAAGTTATTGCACTATTCCATATTTTACTACTGTAACAACGACATGTTTCATGTTCATTTACATGTAAGGTATACATTTACTGTATATCTTTTCCAATCCCTATTCTTTGCCTTTGTCAGGGATTTTCGTGAATAACAGACTGAACTTGACTAAATCAACATGTATTTAACAATGAAGGATTAAATGTGAAAATCCTTGTATAAGATATACATGTATATCGTTTCTGATATAATTTGTGTATTAAGTGATTTATTCTAAAGTCATATTTTCCGTTTTCCCTTCCGTGCCGTTTTCCGTTCCGCAATATAGCAACACCAATCTTTTTGACTGGAATTGTCTATTCAACACCTATCCATTTATAAATACCAAAAACACCTATATTGCGAGTACTTTTTGTTTGAAATCACCAATGGGTTTTGGTCAGCTGCAGGTACTAAAATTGTAAAATGGCACCAACATTGCCAGTAAGGAAATGTTTAAGGAAACATCTGTTATAAACATAAACCAAGCTTTTATTGAGTTCATCCGAAATTTAAATCAGACAGGATTTATTGACATGGAATTTCTTTTAACTACCCCATTTTTAAATAAAATAACAGCTTTGTTTTGTACAATTTAATGTAAATTAGACTTGCTGACATTCTTGGATACACATGCTTTATAATTACTAGAACAGTGTGTCTATTAATTTAACAGAAAAACTAAAACTCGAATAAATACCACATACATGTAAAATTTTCAAGAGAAGTATATCATTTTCAGCTGTAAAAAAAAGTGGAAAAGGGGGGGGGGGGGTTAGCGTCGCCAGCCGGCGTGACGACACCTGAGACTTTGAGAGAAGGTAAAGGTCGGCCATATCTATATGTTTGTTATACGGATCAACATTTTTTCGAAAGCATAATTATTCTTAATTTAGGAATAAAATTAATGTACACGGTTTTAAATAACATTTTCGGTATTTTTGAGTACATAACTTCAAAAATTCATGGGCTTTAGATCAGAACAAAGTTTTCAAACAATCTATTTACATATTACTCAAATCATTACTCTCTGAACAATCTATTATGAAATTCATTTCATATCTGTTTACTTTCGCATATTTCAAATTATTCATTTCTTGAGTGCAATTCCATCTACCTGTTTTAACAGAAAGATACTGGTTCAAATAATCTAGATTAAATGCTTGCATTAATACCAGACATGTGCTAGTTTTACAATTAAATTTGTCCGCTGGCGCTTGCAGAGGATACACCACCTCTCCGCCCTTCACAAAGTTAACACGATACATTTTTTCTTTTCAGTTTTGATTTCCGTCTTTTATTGAGTTTGGTCTTTCAATCATGTTATGTCATATTTGTTGCGAGAATGTACTAGTACCATCATAATGTGAGGTGTTATATATGCAAGTCCGTTTTAATGTGTTTTTTGGTGCATTTTTCTATTTTATACCGGATATTTGGAGTCTACATATACATGAATATTTATCATCGTAAATGGCCGTCTATGTTTAATGGCACATGTACAAGAGAGACGTTTACTAGGGAATTTGCGGCTGAAAACTTTTTTTTTATTTTGAAAATTCAACTGTCGGACATCTTAATACCTCTGCTTTAATGTTAATATAATCGGATAGGAACGTTTGGCACATATTAATTGTTTTCATGGGTTTAATTTATTATAAATTTTATTAGGCTAGTGAATGACCTGTAAAAGAGATATATTTGGGAGAGGGGCTCCGTTTATGAAACATGGATTTAGAATACATAGTTGTTCGTATACTTATTTTAACTATATTTTTACTCACTTTATCGCTAGATTCATGCTGAATTCTGATTGGCTTGTACTGTAACGACTGTATCATTTTTTTTTTTTTTTTTTTTTTTTTTTTTTTTTTTTTTTTTGAATTTCCACTTATTTTTATACCGTACTTTTCTTTTTCAGCAATACGGAATAAATCTTTTTTTTTTAATCAGTGTATATACAACTAGTAAAAAAAAAAAATAAATAAATGACTAATATTTTGAGCAGTATTTGGTATTTTTTGTAGCGCTGTATCATAGGCCTTAGTCATGTTAATTACGATAAAACTGTCATCAACATTCAAAATATGAATTTTATTGAAAGGTGAAGAAGATAGAGTGTTGTAAATTGTTTAATTAATTTTATTTACATCTACTTACTTTCTGAATAGAAATATTCATATATGGTCAATATTTGTCATTTTAAAAGCAAATGTGAAGGAAATGGGTAAAAAACAAAAGAAAATGAGAAAATGAGGGGGTTGAATGAAATGAATTTAAAACATGGTAGAAACTGATATCATTCAGGGAAAACCACCTTGTGATATAAAACTGGCAAACCAGGTAACACGGATAATTTTGATTTATTTAAAATATTTTTTTCTACGGAATTTTTAAAAAAGAAAGAAAACATGGGAGTAATCGCTCCCGACAGAAAGCACAGGACTATTAATACTTCTACGCAAGTTAAAGTGAAATTTTCAAGGCAGGGGGCCATAAATTTATCTTTTTTGGATAATCAGGACGTGTTGACCTGACCAGCTTCATTCCTGCTGTTTTGCTCGACATGAAATACATTACCATGGAAAATAATTCACTCGAGATAGAATGGATCAATGTTATGCAATTTGGAAAGGTTGATGCGATTGTAAGTGTTCACATTAATCCTGTCTTAGCGATACTGCAGATGTGAAAGTATCACATAACGCTATGAAACAATGCAAATTCTTTATTATACGAAGAATCAAACTTGAATCCAGCGTAATCAAATTAAATCTAGAGAGTCTAGAAAACGTTTAACTCCATTGTCATCAACATTGAATAAAACTCAGATATTAATTTATTCTAAATACAGAGTTACTTGTAATTTCTTTTCTCGTGGCCGTAGAAACCGGGCGTGAGAGCGGGAGGGGGATCACCGTGCCCCCCCCCCCCCAATAATCAGGATATAAGATACTTAGTCTAGTACACTACAAAAAACAGCTTATTTATATTGATATGTCTTCTTAATCATGTGAATTATAACTTTTTTTTGTTTTTGATTGACATGCAATAATTTTTTTTATAAACTTGTAACTAGTACGTAGATTAACATCTTTCAGTTTGAATTTTAGCACACAAAAAATCAACATCCATATCTTTCACATGAATATTATAGTTTTGATCATGAATAAATCAAAGGTCTGAAAGATATGACTACTACTGTGTGAAGACTTTTAAAAGTCTAAAGCTTAAGTTAAAGAAACGTAGTTTGCATTCAAAAAAGACATCTTTTAGAGTTATACCGCCAAGTGCTGACCCGACCAGTTTCATTCCTGCTGTTTTGCCGCGGATCTGAATGATGAATGATGCATTCAAAAATGGCCAAATGTTATGTAACTTAATATATAATCTGATAATATTGACATCAGGTCTTATGCTCTGTTTCCTTTAGGTCATTAATCCTTATGATCTTCATGCTACTGATTATCGCAATAATTCTATTGAACTAACTGACCAACAAGACCTATTAAGTCTATAATGTCTGACGCCAAGACATTAGATAACAAGTAAATCTCATTAAAAAAACTTCCAAGGTAAAGATCCTTTCATTCATTTATGGAATTGTTTAGACTTTGGTTTTTTGTAATCTTGTTATTCAATCCGTTCTTTGCTCAGATTGCATCAAATTGTATTTATTGTTTCAATTTTGTTGCAAAAGTATATGAATATTTCCATACATAAAAAAAAAATAGGAAAACAGGTGCGGATCTAGGAATTTTTTTCCAAGGAGGTCCCTCCTCCCCCCCCCCCAAAAAAAACACCACAATTCCTTGACAAGTCAAAGAACGTGAACTCCTTTCCATACGTGAAAAACATATTTCATGGGGGGGGGGGGATCAAATCTTATGCTTCATATGTATAAGTTTTCTAACCAACTTAACAGGGATCTGCGTTTCTAAGGGAGTGGGGTGTCCAAGGTCACTTTTAGTTGCTTTATAATATACATTTAGTAACTCTGCAGATTCCAGGGGAGACCCCCCTTTAGATCAGCCCATTAAAATGAATTCACATCAATGACGCTGCATTAAACTGAAATTATTCTGTTCCCTGAAAATAAAATATAGATTGAGTAAATATTTAGAATTAGAGAGCTGAAATAGTCACTAGGTAATGTGGGAATAAGTTCAACACAACTCAATACAGGAAATTTGTGTATGCAATGGCCACATGCTGTGACTGGTGATAGTCTCGACTGGGCTAGGCGTACGAAATGTACACAGGACGGATCTTACAAATGTTCAGCTTTGTCTTCACTTTCTACTAATTATTAAATCCAAGAGCAACAAATAACGTTTTATGTGCCCACTGGACCACGCAGAAGGAGAATGGAAATAATTCTAATTTAAAGGTAATTCTTTTAAAAGATGCTAGACTCAATTTATTTGTTGAAACAGAAACTTCTAGAAGTAAAACTTTACTATACTTCTGTTTAATGCGCTATTTTCAGGGAGTGAAAATATTCTATTTAAATCAAAGATGGGAATGCAGAAGAAAACGCAAGAACTTAGGATGGTGAATTTCAAGGAGCACGTAGATCCTTTAGTGAACATGTAATTATATTCTTGGATTTACATTTCAAGTGGTGCAACATATAAGTGGTTTGGCTAGAATTTATCTGCGTTTTCTGTGTTGAATCATCACCATCTTATTTGAGGATTTCTGTAACATTGCTTATTCTTCGAAGATGAAACAACTTCTCCGTTATATTTTACTATTTACTAAACATGCTAAAGCACTCTAAAAACTATAGTCTTTTAAAGTATCAAAAGCTGCTTCTGACAGAGAAGATAGTGGAAAAGTATTTTGGAAAGTTCAAATTAGACCAAATCTACATGTTCAACTGAAGCGGAACGTCAGCAGTACGGAGATAAATGAGATGTTGACGAACTAAACCAGCATTTATCTTCACCAAAGATCCAATCAGAAGTTTTACCTGTTGGTAGGTATCTCTCCTCTTTCTAGGGCAGAGTAAAGAGTTATTGCTGTATTTTTTAACTAAAAGTATTAGTTTTTTTTCTTCTTTTTAAATGTCGTGGTACTCGTCATTGTTAATTAAGACCCCAGAGGAAAAGTGTGCACAGGAGGAAACATAGATAAAATTATTTCATTAAATTAATTGGTCTTATTTTTAGTGACATTTTATAGCGAATCTTAATTTGAATGTTAAACTGTCCTAGAAAAAAAATATTTTGAACACCGTATCTGTCTATTTCTTCATAATCTTCATTTTTCAATATTTGCTTGTCGTAAAGACAGAAATGATACAAAAAAATTGGTATATATTTATGAAGTCGACACATTTTTGCTGTTAATGATTTGAAAAAAAAATGCTATAATTAAGAAATTGTAAAATTTCTACGATGTCCAAAATTCCATTTTCTGCAGCCATCCTTATTTTTCTATACAAATTTCTGTCATTTTAAATTAAATTATTTTGAAACTTTGAAAAAAAAAAATTCAATGCGGTTAATATTTAATCTTAATCATATCATGAATTAAATTTTTGATAAAAGTTTGTATCATCCGTCCTTAAGCTTGACATATTTGGGTACATGTAGGTTGCTAAGAGCTATCTAAATCCACCCAATTATAGACAATTCAGTTAAATGGAATAAGATGAGCGATACTTTGAGAAAAAATGACTTGATATACTGGTGAATTTTAAACATGGCTTTAAATTTGATTGTTTTTGAATGGAATTTGTTGGCGTTATAATGGTAAGTCGCCTTTATTTTGAAACTCAGAAATGTAATATGAAGAATGTGTGTCTATCTTGTTGGATATTTTGTTGATAAAGAAGTAAAGAACATTTAAAAAATATCAGGATAAATAAAATGGGACAAGTGAAATTTTTGTAAACAAAATGGGTTTATAATTTGATGAAGGTCTACATATACTTTCCTTTTTTATTTGTGTGTTCAATCTACTAGTGTTGGTACACACAATTATCATGTTAATACGCGCGTCCTTTACTTAGCCCATTTGATTTTTAAAAATCATATTCGAATACTTTTGAATCATAAGAAAACTTTCTGTATAATTTTTTGAATTAACACATCGATACATGTGACAAACACACTCATAAAATGATTAAAACAAACAACATTGTCCAGAGAAATGTTTGAAAATTTTATATCAAGCACAAAGATTTCCGGGTTCTAATGTGAAAAAAAAAGTTTTCAAAGAAAACAAAGAATTCAGGATATACTAGTATTTATTTGTTTAATTGGGGCTATAGGGAATGGGATTGGAAATTTTTTCATTTGCATGCATTGTGAAAAAAAAACAAAGTACGTTCACTTTAAATCATGAGTACTGAGAGTCAAAGCCTACTGTTGTTAAATCTATAATTGCTAGAATTAAAGATAAAATTCTAGCTAGTGATTCTCATCCAGCTATAAAATTTGGCTTAGATTCTATTGAAATAATTGATGATTTATTGTAAATCAATTTGTTCCTCGAAAGTGAAAATCAAATAACCCAAATTTCAGAACATTAAAATCCAGAACTCAATTTTTGAAAGCAGAGAACAAACCTGGTGCAGTCAGGCCTATAAGAATTTTTCGTAGTCGTGTTAATGTTCTCATATTAAAAAGAACAAAATAAATCAAATAACAAAATTGTGAAAACTGTGTTCTCAAGCAGAGTCATTTTGTCAAGATAATTTTGTAGCCCTCTTTCCCACAACAAACACACATGTACGATTTGAATGCGTTAATTTATGCATACATAATGTATAATAAGTAAAATTTATTGAGAAGCATCCTCAGGTGGTGTAGATACAAATGTGTTCAAATCATCTGCCTTGTGTAGGGCAATGCACTTGAGATCAAATGTCGGGACAACTTTTGTATTTAAACTTTTCAATACTTAATTGATTTCAGCGATGTGGCCTATGGGACTTTCTTAAATTCTGTTTACTGAAAATGAATTTAATTACTTGTTCAAAATTTGAAATTCTATAGAATATAAAAAAAAAAACAACAGAAAATAAGAATCATTTGAATTTTGTGCACCATTCATAGACTTTGTTCATGTACTTCTATCATAGGGCATAAGATGGAGGTAAACAACCCAGCAGGACCGCAGCCACCAAAATGTCTAAGGAGTAAAAACAGAAAACACATAGATGTCTAAATGATACATTTATAAAGAGACAAGAGAACAGTATTAAACAGGAAATCATCGGTATGATAATATTCTGATGACGGGTTTAACGTAAAATGGTTAACAATAATGGTCCTTTTATTCAAGAAACATCAGGGGAAGTACTCAACAGTTCATAGTGGAAGGATTGCTAAAAACGTGTATATGAAAATTCATATCAGATGTCAAATGATACAGATCAAGGCCCAACCACTAGGATTATATCACAATGTTACCTACGAACTGGAACAAGGAAACTCACCTCGCAAACAGAATTTGGAACAGTCAGTAATTTGGACCTTGACTCTAGCAAAGCATGTCAAAGTTGTGAAAAGGGATACAAATGTATTTCCATCAATCTTAGGGATAACAAGGACAAAAATGCATAATTTCTACTCTTGCATATTGTGATTGTGTTGAGCTTGCATGTATAATTTTACTTCTATTTGGAATGACTTCATAATCTATAGGAGACTAATACATGGTCTATTTTTTTTTTATTTAAAGTGTGTGCGGTGTTCATTATTTAAATTGGTGATGATCCTCACAGCTCATTGCCCCTTTTACATGTGCAGAATTAATTTCTTACGTTTTCAATATATTTATATGAGAATAGTAAGTTATTGTATTTTGATTGCTTCACCCACAGATTTCATCAGAGGAGTGTATGAATTGAAATATTTAGCTCAAGATAATTTTTGAGGTTCCTATAACGAAATGGTAAGAGCGTTTGCTCGAGTATCACGCAGCTAACTGTTAATCCGCACGTCGTGGGTTCGCATCCCACTACAGGACATGCAGTAGGCGCAGGCACGGAAATTTTTCAAATAGCAAGGGAAGTTTAAGAAACAAAGTATTTTTTCGTTTATAAAAAATGAGTTAAAGAAGTGTTTCATTCAGCTATTTATTAGCGTGCAGATAAAACAGTATATGGAGGCATGTGGAGGGTTATTTTTATATATTGTTTATATAATATTGTGCCTTAATTGGATAATGCACATTTGTTTTTGAACTTTGACATTGTATTTCATATTTATTTTCATCATGTGTTGATAGGTCCACTTATTGTTGAATTTCGAATGTATCAACATAAAGTAAAAATGTAGATTTTCGACTTTTCTGGTGAATCCACCAGTTTTTTGTACTAATGCATAGAAAGGAACTTAGTCATTTGTAAAGGAAAACTACGAATGCTTTTTGATTTTAATGCTTTTGGTGGATCCACCAAGCATCCCAACCCCCACTTTTAATAAATACAAAGGCAATTTTGACAGTATATCATTCAGGTATCCTTGTGTATTCCTGTTTGTATTTTGGTGGATCCACCAAGTATTTGTAAGTGAAATTGAGAATGCTTTCTTATTCGATTTTTTTTTACAGTTTGGTGAGTCCACCAAACTCCTCTCTGTATTTAAGGACAATTTAATCGAACTTTGGGTTACTTGTAGATTTTTGACTTTTCTGGTGGATCCACCAGCTTTTGCCCTTGTGTATATAAACATATTAAGGAAGTGTCACTAAGTCATTGTAAAGGAAACTTATGAATGCCTTTTGATTTTAATGCTTTTGGTGGATCCACCAAACTCCCCACTACTGATAAATACACGCGTAATGTTTACAGTATATCATTCAAGTATTCTTGTGTATTCCTGTTTGTATTTTTGATGGATCCACCAAGTATTTATAAGAGAAAGTATGAATGTCTTGTTAGTTGAATTTTTGCATTTTGGTGAGTCCACCGACTCTGTATTAAGGACAATTTTAGTTTTTTTTTTTTTTTTTTTTTTTTTTTGGTGGCTTCACCACTCATTTTCTTTCAATGGGTTGTTTCAGTGTCTTAAAACTGGTGGATTCACCAAAGTGGTTTTTAAAAGTATCATCATTATTAAAAGTAATATTGAGAATTTCACCACATCGTTTTTATAAATTTAAGCCAAATTGTCTATTTGTAATTTTGGTGGAATCACCAAGTTCTCATGAAGATATTTTAGTTGTTTTGTTGTTAAGTTCATCAATTCTTTGAATGGATTGTAGAATGGTCAAATTCACTCTTGTTTTCTTGGTGGAACCACCAAGATCAATCTTTATTTGAAGATATTTGATAATTCAAATTGGTGTATTCACCAATCCTTTGACTGTTTATATAGAATACCGATACCTTATTGATCTGTTTTAACATAAAAATTGGTGTTCTCACCAATTCTTAATCTATTCAATCAGGAAAATGAATAAAAAAAATCGTCAATTTCTGAAATTGCACTGTCTTCATTTTTCATTTTAAATATAAAAAAAGAGGACAGGAATAGAAAATCCTCTTTCTTAATGGAAACAGTTAAATGCAATCTGTAAAATGCTTTGTATGTTCATTTCACATTGCTATTTTTCGTACAAGTTTGCTATGTTTCCGGTTAAAGGACAATTTCTGTAAATTCATTTCACTTGGAAAAATTTTAAATGATGTACATTGCATAGTGATGTTAAAAAAGTTATTTATATTTAAAATGATTCAAGGCTTTCAATCAAAAAAAAAACTTTAAGAATTTGTTTTCAGGTAAGACCCTAACAAAAATTTACTAAAGATAACTATTATAGTAAAAACTTTGATACTTTGATTTATTATATATCCAACTGTTTGTCACTCAGTTTTACTGTTGAATTTATGCAATCACGTGACGTAGTACACAGATAAATGGCGCTTTTATTCTCGCGCATCTTAAAGTTCCTTGACAAAAATGATTTAATGGATAAATGTTATGTAATTGATCCAAAAAGTTTCCTTTCATTATATTTTGCTAGTTGTAGAGGGGTATTTATTTAATTTATCATTATAACAGTAACTACAGTAACTAGTAGTAATCAGATCAAACTCGACGCTTCGAGTCTCGTTTGATCTGATGATCCGCGCCTGTCAACTTGACGTGATACGACTCTTCGAATCAAGTTACTACAAAACTTTACTATAGAACATTTTCTTAGATTTCAAAGCTGAAAATCTCTTACATTTGATAACACTGATGTAAATTTATAAATAATACGCAAGTATTCAAGTAATAGTTCCATTTAATATAAAAAAAAAATGTGCAGATAAGATTGGAGTACATAAAATATAACAATCGGAAATCGATTGTTAAAATACTAATACCTAAGTAAAACTTTGATTTACCATAGTTGAAACTTTGAGACTGAAGTGAACTAAAGTAAAGTATTGTTAACTATAGCATTTTTTTTTAGGATAATAACATTGTAAATTAATGAAAAGGAAAATATACCTTAACGTCTTTTTCTTTTTTTTACGTGCAAAAATGTATAGACTATTTCAATGTTTAAGAAAGAGTAATCTTCCTTGATATGTAAAAAAAAAAATTATGAAGACAGATTTTTTGCAGACAACAATCGCACTCAATGTCCATATTGTGGAAATTCTGATCACCCTTCGTACAAATGTATTAAAAAACCTGTAAGCAAACCAATCTGTTACAACTGCAGTAAACAGGGTCATATAGCAAAAGACTGTGAAAACGATCCTGTGTGTAGATATTGTAAGGAACGGGGTCATAGTAAAGAGAACTGTGAGGTACTTTCAGAAAAAATGCTAACAAACTATGGTAAATATGCCGCAGAAATAAGCGAAGGCAGAGAGGCCTTACACTACGATTTCCACCAATCCGGACCTGACAACAATGCGGAAGCTGAAAAACAGGACGAAAAGCATGACGAACAGATTGATACTCTAATTTTAGGGGCGTCAAACTGCAAAGGAATTCAAAGCTTACCGCCAAGTATTTTAAATACTTCGGTCTCCGGATCGTCCTACGAAAACGTTTCAGAATTATTAGAATTCGCAAGAAAAAAATTAGGAGAATCTTCACCTGAAAACGTTATCGTTCACTTGGGAACAAATGACGTAACAAGATGCCGGGATGAAATTGGAGATCTAACAGCCAATGTAATGACGGGACTCAACAAAATTCAAGAAGCCTTCCCCGAAGTGCAAATCGCCGTATGCACTGTCATCCCAAGGAAAGGAAAAAGCGCCGCAATTAAAAAAATGAATGACAATACTTGGCATGTCAATAAATTCATAGAAAAACTTTGTGAAAAAAACGAACGTTTATCGGTTATTGATATATGCAGTTCTTTCATTAACGAACAAGGGCTTGCTAAGTATTTTACGACAGCAACGACCCCAGTGTACATATTAGCAGCGAAGGAGCCGAGAAAATAGCCGACATTTTCTGTAAATACAACTCTGTAGATAATCCCCTACGAAAACCAAGTATCTCCAAAAGGAAGTTAAGTTCAAACATTCCAGCTTCGACCGAAAAGCAGGGTAAAATCCAAAAATGTAAATACGTGTAGCACCCTTCGCTGACCTTGATTCATACTGTTAAAATCACAGGGCATCAATAAGCATACTTCTACATATTACTAGTATATATAGGTCTTTTTTTCTTTCTTTCTTTCCTCCTTTTGTCTTTTTAGATTTTTTTCATTATTGTCATTACGATGTCTTTACACATTGCCTCGATAAATACTAACGGGTTAAGAGATAAGAAAAAAGAATGTGTACTTTTTCATGGTTCAGTAAACGCAAATACTATATCATTTGTTTACAAGAAACACACTTAAGGGTGAATTAAAAAAAATGACCAAACGCATATTTATCAACCCACACTAAAAATACAGGCAACGAAAATAGATTTTTATGTCTCAGCATATGTCTTTAGATAGTATCTAAATACCAGCCAAATATCTCGTTGATATCTCAATTAACAAAAAAGTTATGCCCAAAAATGATGCTAAAATTGTCAGGAGTGCAACACCTTTTTGTGACATTCTGAAATTTCAATATTTTTTGGAGATCTGTGAAATAAAAAATAATGCTTCATGTTGAAAATAAAGACTTTCCTGATAATATTCAAAGTATTGAGCTTTAAATGTGGACTGTCATAACTTTTGTTTAATCAAGTTGTGGTCATGGCTGATGTTTAAAAAAATGTTATACCATGTCAGGAGTGCAACAGAAAAAAATTAGTGGTGCCGAAAAAACATCAATTGTAAAATTCTTATAGAAAATTAAGACAAAAAAGAATTTTGGAAGTGTAAAATAATAACTGATATACATTTTAAAACTTAAAAAATGTTATATAAATCACAAGCAGCATTAATGAGAGTCAAGTATATGTGCATACCCAAAATGTCAGGAGTGCAACATTTGATGTTTTGCTCCCAAGCATGAAAAAAAGATTATCATTATATGATTTTCTGATTTTTATTTTGGAAAATAAAGACACAAAGAACATTTTTACCAAATAGATTTATCAATTACAGGATCTGTCTGTGCTTCAGATCCATATTTCTATGGTCAGGAGTGCAACACATTTTTTTTAAAGATTCAAGTTGTGTGAAGAAAAGACTTCTATTCATGCTTAGAAGTATTCATTAATTAATAATGATCTTTTTGTATAATTTAAAGCTAAATTATTGACAGTTTTATTATTAAAAACCTTCCTTTTTCAATTTTATCAATTTAGATGTGTTTTTATCTTTTTTGTGATTTTTTAAATAAACGTTAAAAATAAACACACTAAAACATTGTCATAAAATTCAAGTAATTCATCCTCAACTTCACTGAAACAACAGAACAAGTTCTTAAGTAATTTTCACTTCACAATTCTAGTTTAAAGGCCCCAATGCTTTTGGTCAGGAGTGCAACAAATATGTTAGAATTATAAATCATCCAATAAGAATAAAAATAACGAAAAAATGATGAGTAGAAATTTTCTGGTGGGTTACTGTGTTTGTCTTCTAAAGGAAAATATGCTTTAAAATATATTTTATCTTCTAAATATACATTTAAGCTAGTTTTTTGGCATAAAATAGGGTATAGTTCCAGATAAAATGCGAATTTTAAATACTTTCATCTGTTTTAATTATGAAGTTTTGGACTATAAGTATTGCACAATTTCATTACCACTTGATGTTTTCAACACTTTATGAATGTTTGTGTTCTATGGTTTTAATTTTAAACTTTACTGCAGTCAGGAGTGCAACAAAACTGCTTCATAATTACTGATGCTTTTCAACTATCTTTACTAAAAAATAAGTTGAAAAAAATGCTTGATACTATTTGATGTTCAAAACACTATGTCTACCAACAAATTACAGAAGTTTTACAGTCAGTTTTCATCATTTCACATATATTTTAAATACAATTTATATATATTACACTTTGCAAATAATCGTGTTTTAAGGTCTTCAAAATATGAAAAACCTGCTGTAAACGATGAAAAATATCAACACGACAAATTGATTTACAAAGTAAGAATGGGTTACTGTGTGTTATAATTTTTAAAACAATGTTAAATAAAATACATATCAGATGTCAGGAGTGCAACACAATAATGTAACATAGGGTCACTTCAAAATCTAGTATTTTTTGTAAGAGAACTCGTATATAACAGTTCTTTTTTGGCTTAGATTTAAAGAATTGACTTGAACGGACAAAAAAGTGAATTTTGGGGAATTTTATTGCTTCATATTTTTTTCATATTAAAACTTTTCAAACCAGAATTGAAAAATAATGTAAAATAACAATCAAAAAGCCAATTTTTGTCACATGTACAAGAGAAGATACTCATTCAAGCTCTAGATTTTAATCATTTACACCCCTTTTACCATTTTGAAGCATAACAAACTATAATTTCTTGTGATTATGTATTTTTGAAAGTCTTTTAAGGTGTAATGATATTTTCTTTTTTCAAAAGAAATTTTACTAATAAAAATTCTGAAATTTTTTAATCCAATTGTCTATTCTATTGCCACTTCAGGATTTTAAACTAGAATGCATTTGCAATATGATGATATAAGTGAAAAATATGTTATAAGTAGTTGAATTTTGCCCCCCCCCCCCCCCCAAAAAAAAAATCAGTTTGGTGGTCATTTTTTTTAAATTCACCCTTAACAGATAAAGAAACGCAAAAGTGGGAAAATGAATGGAAAACGTTTAAAGGGTATAACTCTATTTGGAATAATTGGTCCAGCGAATCACGTGGTGTTGGAATATTATTCTTTACAAAAATCCGGAATTAATAATAGATAAAATAACATTTGATAACGAAGGAAGGGAAATAAATGTAAGCATAAAATTAAATGATTTCACAATGGAAATTAAGTGTATTTACACACCGAATAATGTTTTTTTTTAACTCTGTGAAATTTGATGAAACAGCAAATCATAAAATCATATGTGGAGATTTCAACTGCGCGAAAAGCAATCAGCTTGATAGGCAACCGGTGCCCTTACGTAAAGATGTTGCAGTCTGTGAACTAACTGAATTAATAAGAAAATATGAATTACAAGATATTTGGCGTGAAAGAAATCCGGGGAAAAAATGCTATACATTTCACAGGGGCAATTCAAAATCAAAAATAGACTTTTTCCTTACAAGTGAAAATATATTACATAAGGTAAACAACTGTGCAATTATACACGTTCCATTTAGTTACCACGACTTGATAACATTAAAATTGCAAATGGATAATATCCAAAGAGGCCCAGGACTATGGGCAATGAATGAAAAAACTATAAGAAATGAAGATTTCCGAAAAACTTTTGTTGATTTTTGGGAAAAATACAAGAAAAGCTTAGACAATTGTCAGGATATTCTACATTGGTGGGACTTAACAAAATATAAAATAAAAATATTATGTATTGAGATGTCAAAAAAATTAAATGTTAATAAACAGAAACTTGCAAAATTAGAAAAAGAATTAGAAAAGATTAAAAATAGTCCTTCAAATGATAAAAAGTATCAAAACGATCTTGAACAAAAAATTAAAGACATTTATACAGAAGCTGCAATTATAAGATCTAAATGTAGGTGGTTTAGAGAAGGATTGATTGATTGATTGTATGTTGTTTTACGTCCCATTCGAGAATTTTTCACTCATATAGAGACGTCACCATATACCGGTGAAGGGCTTCAAATTTTGATCTTTACTCGGCACTTAGGGCCATTGAGCAGTGAGGGATCTTTATCGTGCCAACGCCTGCAGTGACACGGGACCTCGGTTTTTAAGGTCTCATCCGAAGGACCCGCAACTTTCACTTCAAAGTGCCGAGCGCATGGCGAAGGAACAGTTGCTACCCATTTTTTATCGACTTAGGTCAGTCGCGGCCGAGATTCGAACTCACGACCTCCCGATCACGGAGCGAGCGCTCTACCGACTGAGCTACCGTGAACGGTTTTAGAGAAGGAGAAGCGCCTTCTAAATATTTCTTTCAATTAGAAAAAAATAACGGAGGAAAAAATTGTGGACTAGAATTAAAGCAAAAAATGGCACTTATAAAACTGACATTGACTCAATAATTGAAGAGCAAATAAATTTTTATTACAAATTACTACATACTGAGGGTTGGGATAGAGAAAGCAGAAATTTATTATTAGAGACAGTACAATGTAAATTAGATGAGGGTGACGTAAAGTTGCTTGACAGCGATATAACTGATCACGAGATCTACAAAGCAGTTATGTCATTAAAACCAAATAAATCACTTGGGGAAGATGGAATACTGTCAACTTCTTATCAATTATATTGGGATACAATTAAAATTGAATTTTCAAAGGTAATAAAATATATTTTTCAAAATATTTTCTCTGTGACTCGCAAACTAAAGGAGTTATTTCATTAATACATAAAGTAAATGAAAGAGATGATGTCAAAAATTGGAGACCTTTAACTATGCTTAACAACGATTATAAAATTATTGCTAAGATACTCTCTGAGAGGTCAAAGGTTGTATTGCCAAAATTAATTCACCCAGATCAAAAAGGTTTTGTTATGGGTAGAAATATAAGTGATGCAAATAGATTTATTCAAGACATAATCGATTATGCAGAAAAAGAAGATTTAGAAGGGGCAATAATATTTCTGGATCAACAGAAAGCCTTTGATAGGATAGAATGGGGGTGGATAGAAGCCACATTACAGAGATTTAACTTTGGTGAAAAATATTGTAAATGGATAAAAATAAAATCAAAAACTTGCATTAAAACAAATGGATTTGTATCAAAATACTTTTCAATATCAAGATCAGCTAGGCAAGGTTGCCCTATAGCTCCCCTACTTTACGTGCTTCAAATAGAGCCTATGGCTTGTGCAATCAGACCAAATCCTCAGACAAAGGGCATCTTAATTTCTGGAAAAGATCAACATATAGAGTGTAAAATGAATATGTTCGCCGATGACACACAGCTATTTAATAAAGATGAAGAATCTATAATAAATTCCTTTCATATTTTAGAAGTATATGAAAGAGCTTCAGGGGCAAAAATCAACTTTTTAAAAACTAAAGGGTTGTTTATCGGAAAATCAAAGGGTAAAATACCAAAATTTAAAAAAATCCAATGGATAAAAACTAACATAAAAACTTTAGGGGTACATCATGGATATAATATCGATAATTGTGCAATATGGTTGGAAAAAATAAAAAAAAAATATGAACAGTTTGCATGTCTGGAAAACTAGAAACCTTACGTTTAAAGGGAAAATTTTGATAATAAAGAATTTGATAATTCCAATTATTGGTTATGAAATAGAAATGAGAGGAAATCCAGAGGAAATCCAGATATTTATGCCAAACAAATAAACGACATTATCTGGTCTTTTATTTGGGATAATAAATTGAATAAAATAGACAGAAATGTGTGCTGCTTAAGCAAGCATGAAGGAGGAATGAATATGACAAATATATTTAATTTTATAAAAAGTAAACAAATAAAAAAAATTATGCATTCAAAGTTAGAAACATAGAATGCAATTGGTAAGTACTAGTTGCAGAGTAAAAATATACATCTAAATCAAGAATATTACTTATGGACTTGTTCTGATTTATCTCAAATTTCCTTAAATAAAATGTATAGTTTTCATAAAAAAAAGCACTTATCGCATATAGCGAATTTCAGTCAAAATTTGAGCCAGAAAGTCGAGAAGAAATACTCAATCTCTCTCTGTTCGGTAATAAACTTATACAATTTAATGGGAAAGCCCTATATGTTGAATCATTTATTAGAAGTTTTTTTTTTTCAAATTAAAGACATTTGGAATGATGAGAAAAACTGTTTTAAATACAATGACACTATTTTTAATGAATTATTAGACAAAAGATGCTGGATTTTTGAATATAGTTAAATAAAAGCAGCCATTCCTAAATCTTTTTATCAAATAATGAAAAGAAACAACTTAATATCCAACAACGAAATAAAACTCCCTTATAAATTGAATAATAAATTACTCATTCAAAGAGGTACTAATAAAGTGGTAAATAATGATGATCTCAAGTTAAAAAAAACATAGAAAAAATATTAAGCAAGAAAAAAATTCCAAAAAGTCAAGAAAAATGGGAAAAAAATATATCAAAATAACATACAGTGGAATTTAGTTTGGGACAGTACTAGTATTTCAAGAGTAAAAGTAAAAAAATAAAATTCAAGAATTCCAATGGAAAAGTGTGCATAATATATTGTATACTGAAGATAAATTAAGTAAAATCGGACTTTCCAATGGTTTATGCAACTTGTGTAAAAACCATAGGGAAAATCAACAACACCTCTATTTTCATTGCACAAAAGTTAAACAAACACTTAAGTTAGTAGAAGACATAATTAAAAATGTGTTACAACTGAAGGGTTTTTTATCAGTTGATGAGCAAACAATAATATTAGGGTACTTGAAGGAACCGCAAATTCCAAGAACTTTTGTTAATACCTTAATATATATCTATAGATGGGTCATATGGAAAACAAGAAATAAAGTTAAATATGAGAATCTAAAAGTAAATGACTCAAGTATTAAAATTGCTTTTAAAAATGAAATGAAATCAAATTTCCTATTACAATCACATGATTTTTACAATTTTCAATTAAGGGAGAAAATGAATCATATTTTTCAAAATCCTATGTATTTCTAATACTAGTAATAGTCAATATCAGCTGACACACTTACTACACTAGTTACTGTTTAGGTTACTTTAATTTGCTTGTGTCATTTTTTTCACACACAATAGTAACTGGAAACTTTATGATTAAAATAATTTTAAAATGAATGTTAAGTTCATTTTTTCCCCGTAAAATGTAATGTGAAAAAATTATACATATATTCAGAAAATTTGTTTTGCTTTTTGTTTTGTTTTTGTTGTTTTAAAAATACTCTAAGTATTGTTTTTGTTAAGCATTATAACATAAAAAGACCCGTATTGGAGGGTGACCTGGCCCTCGATACAAGTTACAGCGGGAGTGATGGACTCATTTTTTTTTTTTACTAGAAATTCCCACTGTAACAAGGGTCATGTTTGTATATGTGTATATGATATTTCTATTGTTATAAAAAAATTAAACAATCAATTATATATGCATAAAATTTCCTTTTTTCCAAATTTTTCTTCACTTTCTGAGTTTTATGTATCTATTACTGTGTATTGTGCATATATACATATATGGTTTATACAGATGTTGGTGGCATTATTAATAATTTATTCCTTATTGAATATAGTAGTATAAACAGTTGAATTGGTGTGATGAAAGAGTAATACGCCCTGTGTACTAAACAATCTTAATTAACGTATCATTTTAGGTTGATATTATTTATCAGTTGATTAAGTGTATTGTCATATTATCTTGGAACTATCTGTGTATATTATATAATATTATACAAATGAATATATATTTAATAAAAAAAAAAGAAGAAAAAAAAATGGAAAGAGTGATCTTCCTCGATATTTAAAAAAATAATATTAATAATCGATCAAAGAATATAATAATATGCTTGATAATTTTGTCATTTTCGATAAGATTGATTGATTGATTGTATGTTGTTTTACGTCCCATTCGAGAATTTTTCACTCATATAGAGACGTCACCATATACCGGTGAAGGGCTTCAAATTTTGACCTTTACTTGGCACTCAAGGCCATTGAGCAGTGAGGGATCTTTATCGTGCCAACGCCTGCCGTGACACGGGACCTCGGTTTTTAAGGTCTCGTCCGAAGGACCCGCAACTTTCACTTCAAAAAGCCGAGCTCATGGCGAAGGAACAGTTGCTACCCATTTTTTTTATCGACTTAGGTCAGTCGCGGCCGAGATTCGAACTCACGACCCCCCGATCACGGAGCGAGCGCTCTACCGACTGAGCTACCGTGAACGGTTTATCGATAAGAAGACGTTCCCTTATTTAAGATAGAGTGCGATACGAAAATCAAAAGGTAGCATAGGATTGGAATCAAGAACGGAACTTACAATTTTTTTTCCATGCGTGTTGACAAAATACTTAAAAGTTACGAATAATCCAAAGATAAGGATTTTACATCGATATCAAGTTCATCTAAAAACATCTATAGAATATATATATATATATATATATATATATATATATATATATATATATATATATATATATATATATATATATATATATATATATGCAGACACGCAGTGAAAATATATAATGTAAAAATCTGAAAATATCTATTCAAGAGAAACAGACTTATGATTTGTCATAAATATAATCACTGTGAAATCACTAATTTTCGTGGAAGTTTAATTTTTCAATAATTGTTTTCGAGGTATGAAGAGACCCACAACTTCATGTCCACCACAAATGAAAAATATCATATACATAACTACTCAACAATTCTTCATCCACGAAATGAAATCCCTACGAACCCATGTTTTTCATCAAACCACGAAAATCCCACCCTACGAATATATGTAATTTTACATTATCAATATCAAAAAGTACAGCAATCATGAATTCGGGCGTTAGAGTCGGGCCACAACAGGGGATTAATTTTATACATGGGGGTATATCGATACCCTGTTGACCATTCACACTCGCTGCGAGCCCTATGCATTGATCTGGGAGACGGAACATTTGGTAGTCCAATTTAGTATAAAAAAGGCTTAACAATGTGTATTAAACATGTCGGCCGAAATACGATCCAATGATAGGTTATATTTGTTAACAAGGTCATTATAACGACCATAGAATTAAAATTGCTGACTTTAATTAAGGTTGTTGAAATCCCTGTAACATCAACTTAGCTGTCTGTAGATTGCCTCGGAAAAAAATTGATCGTACTCAGAGCAGGCACTTGAGTATCGAATAAATTCGGAGAGGTAAACCCCATAAGTAGGTGATAGCGGATTATTACTACATGTACATAAATAGGGAAAATTGAAGATGGAAAAACTGAAGTCATCTCATTTGTCATACAATTTAGTTGTTAGTTGGCCCTTCCGTCTGTAGTCAGTAAAACATCAAAATATGAAACAGATGTTGCATACTCTGTAGTGTCTTTCATTTCAAGTTCACTGGGATATACCAAGTCGACATTTTTATTGTGCTTGGTGGCGTCGAGACGCCGAATGTATGGAGTATATTCACATACCTGAACGATTCGCAACAAAACTTACTCTTAATTCAACAATTGCAATGGAGAAGAATGAAATTAACCAAGAGTTATATGCTCTATACAACAACCATTAAACTTTTAATTGGTCAGTGCCAATTTTAATCTAAAAGTGATTTTGAATCTTTTTCCAGTGTGTTATCTTCATTATCAGTACAGTTTCTGGTGCATTTTTCTCTATTTTTTATTTCATTCTGTAAGTTGAGAGGGCTTTTTTCCTCGTGCTCTGTAGGGGATGGGAGTTCTGCAATAAAAGCAATTTCTATTTATGAGATAATTCTGGAACACAGATTTTCTATATTTTCTTTTGATCTAAAGCAGTGCTATTCGTATTAGCATTTATAAATGAATTAAACACCGCTAATGAACGCTTAAGATGTGGGAAGGTTAAAATGTAGTAAAAAAATATCATAGCAAAAAAAGTGTACCTGATTGATTTAAAAATTGCTTAAAAGGAGCTCATAAAGATTTTCTTATTAAAGCATGTTCTGTTTCGTTTTAAGAATATTTCCTCGTTCTACAGTTATATGTAACGAACTTCGATAATAATCAATTAAATATGATAATTAAACCTATCATAAATTAAATATGATAATTAAAACATATCAGGAATAAAATATGATACGGTATAAAAAAAAAGTATAAACCCCAATGCGCATATGTAAAAGATTCATACTGATTTTATTCATTTTTGTGGAAATATATGTATTTTTTAATATTATATAATTATATTACCTGACCCACTCTTTTGTAGAGGATAATCATCTAACATTAAGACAGTTTCACCTTCGAGATCTTGATCTGTTGAGACCTTTTTATTCTGTAATAGATTGTCTATATTTTTTAAAAAGACAAAAAATAATTTCGGTGTTATAAAATAATCTCAGTTACAAAACTTGATTATACTATTGAATATCTCTTATAGATAGAAAAGGTAAAGATATGCAATATACACTGTTTGACTTAAGTATAAATGCTAATAGGTGTTTCAAAACTAATATTGAACTAATGTTTGTTTTAAAGGTTCTTTTTTTATGTTGCTATGTTTGATATATTTTGTAGTGCTAAAATAATACAAAACTTGACGATACGTTAAACAGAAATATCCTACTTTCTGTAATCTCGGTATGAAGCACATTATTATGGCTCCTAAAATGGGTGGAAGACCAGCAGCAACAAACGCTATTTCGTAGGTGTTAAGATGGTCGTAAATGAAACCTGAAATGGCATGTATGTCATGTTCTTAAATCTGACATGCTAGAATCATAAACTTCTAAATACTACCAATTTATTTTTGATAATGGTAGCTTAATTGTGGCTTATAGAAGTTAATCCTTTAAGCCACCATTAAGCCACCATTAAACCGCAGCTTTTAGGTGCTTAATGTCCAAACTTCATTAAGCTACCATTAAGCCACCTTTAAGCTGAAGCTTAATGGTGGCTTAATGTCCAAGTATATGTTGGTAAACTTTTCCCGAGCGCCATGAGATTTGGTGCCGAGCGAAGCGAGGGACCAAATCGAATGGCGAGGGGAAAAGTTTAACAACATACTTAGTACATGTTTCACACGAGAAATTAAACCTTTTGTGTCTGTATCTATTTCATTACAATTCTTTGTGTTTTACTTGTTATTTAATCAAGATAACGATGATTTGATTCTGACTGTTGCCATTTTGTACAGGCCCAGATGTGATAATTATACCCCTCAGGGTAATATATACCTGTCTGCAACAGGTCAGATGACAGTCTACAGTGAGTAGTTTTCAAACACAATAAGGTTCATTTCTATAGATTCAAAATATATTCATGTCATTTTTATGGGATTTAAGTCAGGGGACTTGTGGAAATTAGTAAAGATTTGTTTTTGGAGGTAAAATGGATAAATTGCTCTTGAAAAGCACAGATTTCCACAGAAAACGAAAACAGAAAAAAGGGAAAAAATCTTTATATGGTTGGATTGTCTCGGCGTACAACAATTACAGGGAAAGTTTACACACTACTTGAGCAATATAGGAATATCCCTGTATTTAAACTTTGCAAAAAAATCAAATTTTGACTTCTTGCTGTGTCCTCTTAATCTGTTAATTAGAATCAAAGGCAAGATGGTGAGTAACCTTTTTTTTTGCACTTTTTGATGAAATATAATTCTAGTTGTAAGTTATAATGGTGTTATTGCTAAATCCTTAATATTCAAATAATTACTAAACTTTTCTTAAATTTCTGTATAATTTTAATGTTTTAATTTTGGCTATAGATGATTAATTCAGAAAGAAAGACAAGGGAAGGAAAAAGATCTTTTTTCCTTTATTAATTCAATATATTTTATTGACTGTTTGGCACATCAGATCCAACATTCATTGTTTAGTGACCTTGCCCTGTGTCAATGACTGTAATCTATCATTGATAATGATAGGTTTAATAATTATTCACACAATGGCATAGTCATCCAGCCATGAAGCTTGGGTTTAGAGTGTACCAAGTGATTTGGTGGCAGCAAAAACCCTTTGTTCGAGATGTGAAACATGTACTAAACTTAATTAAACCACCTTAACACATCCAGTATCAAGTCTTTAAACTAACTTGTTAAGTTTAAAGTTGTTTCAATATCATTTACGCAAATACTTATTCAATTCATAATGTTTTCTCGCTATTTCTAACATTTTTGTCAATGTGTATAAACTCGGGAACTGAGAATAACTTCACCAAAGGCCTTAAAATTTTCGCTACCTAAAATAAGTTTGTTTGAATACTTGTTTTATAATTATTTTTATCCATAAATACATAATATAAATTAATTTTTCAAAAAAGCACGTATTTTTCTTTAGTGTTAGGAGAGCCATGTTCCGCTGCCGAATTCATAGGAAATTATATTGTAATCAGAGTCATTTTCTTCTGGAATATCTCTAAGTCTCTTAATTTTTCTTTGGGTAGAGAAATGTTTAAGATATAAAAATATATATATATATAAGTATAGACTATATTGCCAATCATTGAATTACTTCATGAATAATTTGAATTAATTCGTGGTTAAGTGCCATTATTTTTTCTTTCTGTTAAAATACTGCAGAAGTAAGAATTTATTTAAAATAATGCAGAAGTAAGAATTTATTTAAAATAATGCAGAAGTAAGAATTGATCAAAATATAGTCGATCTTCAATAATTGATATTTCAAAATCAATTTTCAGATGAACAGTCGATCAGATTAAACATGACATCCGACCAGATTTATACACATTGGGAAGCGGGGTAAAATAAACAGAGTACAGTATATCAACTGGTTAGACAATAGACCTTAATTAGGTGTCCGCACCAGTCCCCGGTCAGCTAATAAGAAACTATACACGGGAACATACAGTGACAGATTTTGATGATCTATTATTTTCACAAAACTTAAAATTTACGCAAGCATATAACAAATTAGAAATTATGATTGTAGACAAAAAGACAATTAATTTGGAGCCAAATATGTCCAAGGGTCTGAGCTATGCATGAGAGAGATAATGCCTAATTTGAAAATAAATTTCTAAATTTTACCACAGCAATTAAATATATATCCGTATTTTCAAGCTAGTACCGAAGTACTTAGCTAATGGGCTGTAGAGACCCTTGGGGACCAAATTGATGCACCAGACGCTCATTTCGACAAATTATGTCTCTTCAGTGATGCTCTAGCCGAATCGTTTGAAATCCGAAATATTTAAATTGAAAAACTTGGAAGAGCTGAAAAAGGGGGTGGGATGGGGGGGGGGGGGGTCAAAGACAGGAGCCAAATATGTCCAAGGGTCTGAGCTATGCATGAGAGAAATAATCCTTAATTTGAAAATAATTTTTTAAATTTTACCACAGTAATTAAATACATCCATATTTTCAAGCTAGTACCAAAGTACTTAGCTAATGGGCTCTAGAGACCCTTGGAGACTAACAGTCCACCAGCAAGGGCCTCGACCCAGGGATCATAATGTAAATCATATATGGTACCAATTTTGATGCACCAGATGCTCATTTCGACAAATTATGTCTCTTCAGCGAATACGTCGAAGGATCAGAGCTATGCATGAGGGAGATGATCCTTAATTTGGAAATAAATTTCTAAATTTTACCACAGATATTAAATATATATCCGTATTTTCAAGCTAGTACTTAGCTACTGGGCTGTAGAGACCCTCGGGGACTAACAGTCCACCAGAATGAAATGAATGAACCGTAAGTGATAACTGTATTAAGGTTAAGATATCTTGAAAGCGGATTCATTTATAACTGTTATGTCTATAAAAAACTTTTTGTTTATTTAGAACAACTTGTATAAGATTGAAAAATTAATCCCACACTTTTTTGTTATTTTCTTACCATCATCTTATTTTAGATTTGGTATCAATAGACGTTTATGTAAAACACTGAAATCTGATTGGTTTCAATTCATTTACCAATATGTAATTTTATCCTCTGCATTAGCAACAAACTTTGAAACTATAATCGCATATGTGTGAAATTTAACCGTGTTTGGTTCGCCTTAGAATCCTCAACATTTCTGAAGATGTCGTTATTTACAGCTTGCGTCTGCGTAGAATTTATTGACGATACTCAACAGAAAAAATACTTCTTATGAGTACTTTAGACATTCGTATTTTGATTCAAATTAAACATCATTAGGAAAAAAGTTTAAACATGTTTATACAGTATCTCTTTTTGAGCCCTTTAGTGATAGAGGAACAAACCCCGTTTGCCTTTATCAATATATCGTCCTGTGTAAAATATTATTTTAACAATTGAATCCACATAAGAATTAATGCATATCTAATTCTTGGTATATGTCTTTTTCTTAAATTCAAATACGACAAATTTACACCGTGTTCTCTCGAAATACAGCTCACCTGCAATCGGAGGTCCAACCGAAAATGGAACAGAAAACCCACCAAGCAGGAAACCGATAGCTTGTGATGCATCCTTACGACCCACAATATCAAAGGCAATGGGACCTATCAGAAAAATCACAATACCATCAGTTAATCCTAAAACGAGACATATTGCTATTAGTCCTTCAAAGCTGTCTGAGAATGGAATACATGCTGTTACTATGCCCATCGCAACGAAAGCACACTGTTGCATGTAGACTCTGTTCACACATTCCAGATCCGCTATTTTTCCAAAGACTAACCTTCCCACACCGGAAGTGACTTGGATGCAAGTTATGAGAATGAAGGCATTTTCTCTGGGAAAGATATCCTGAGTATGTTTTACCTAAAATACATTACATTTTAAATATTTGCGGCAATAAAAATGTAGAGGAAGAGTTCATTCAGTAGAATTAAACCTGATTATCTTAATCATAGGCATATTTTGAATACTTGACAAAATTAAAGAAACTCAAAAACATAAAAACGTTTTTGCGTTCACATTGACACATTCTATTGGATCGGGATTAAGACACGAGGCAATATTTTTCACCAGTGTAGGACCGGTGAAAAAAAATCCAAAAGTCTTTGTTCTATACAGTGTGCCATACAGAATGAAAAAAGTATATATAGCTCATCCTCATTTCGTGTGAAACTCAAATTAATATGCATACATATATAACGTTTCCACTTATAAGCAACAACCATCTAGAGGAGTGGGTTAGTAACTATAACATGTATGTATTAACTTCATTCACTTCAAGTAATTTTGGCATTTATCTTCATCTCAGAAGTAAATGTTTGGCAATTTAAATTGTGATTTTGGATTATCTGCAACCTGAAAATGTATAAAAGTAGGGTTAAATGAGGAATATAAGCTTTATTTTATCTTGAATCTGCAGGAAGATGAGGGATACCTCTAAGCACTTTCGTACATACCTTGCAAACCGTACTTTATTTATTTAATACTTGTCTTTAAACACTACTAATTTAGAAAATAGTGGAGTTTCTGATATTTTTAGAGGACTTTGATATTGGTATGTTCTTTTAATTCACCATTGTTAAGGAACCTAAGATTCGTAGGTTTATATTTCAGAGTCGTTAATTACTATGTACATAATTATGACAATGAATTGCTCTCTCAGTCAGTTATAAAATACAGTTATATAAATATTAAAATTAGGTACATATATCTTAATTGGCTATTTGCATACAAATTTATGATTTGTTATTTTAAGTCATAAATTTTGTTTCATACAGTTTTATAAAGAAAAATATGTTTGCTCAATCTATACGTATTATTTTTGAAAAAAAAAAAAAAATTGCTTGCCCCAGTATTATGAATGGCCAAAAAAGAACAAGAACCGTCTTCGTCATACTTTGCTCCTGTCTCACTTTGGTGATAAATATTGCCCGGTCACTAAATATTATTTAACTTAAATTTTTAAAGTTGTGTACTTACTAAATGTGTAAATGGTACAAAGTACCCAAATAATGCTGTGACAAATCCAAGAAACCAAATACGATATGCCTGATTATTAAAAATCTTCAAGTTTAAGTATTCATTTGTCCTTGAGCAACAACCCTCACGGGTCATCACACTCTTGTCTGAGGACAAAAGTTGTTCGTTGATGCCTTTATCTCTATGAATCAATGGTTTCCACGTCAAGCTACCGAATATAAGCATGCAATACAATCCTCCTAGAATAAGAAAGGTATACTTGATTCCAAACGATTCCAGAACAATTGGAAGAACAACAGATAATGCTATGGTATAGCTCGAACTTCCAAACGCAACAATTCCGTTTGCCAATCCAATATGCCTTTTAAAATAATGACCGAGTATAACTAAGGAGGTAGAAAAGATGAACCCCCCACCAATTCCGAGCAAAACACCGTATGTTAGATACAGAAGTTCTAATTGTGTGATAAAAGCGCTACTAAAAAGTCCAGCTGCTCCTAAAATTGCACCAAAACATGCAGTCGGTCTGATACCAATACGATCATTGCATATACCGGCAAAAATGCACATAATGAATGTTACACCCATGCAGACTGATCCTACCCATGCTGAAAAAAAACAAGACAAAACAAATAAATAGGTATACTTCACAAGTCCATCTAAAATGCATGTTAGGAATTATTTGTAATGAAATGCCGGAAATTTATCAAGATGAAAATCAGTTCTATTAACTTAACTTAAAGATTTTTACAGAGTTACTGGCTTGACGCTTTTAAAAATGTCTGTGTCCTTGGAAGTCGATCGATCGATCAATCGAGAGAGAGAGAGAGAGAGAGAGAGAGAGAGAGAGATAAATGTGTTCATGTATTTGAACAAAAAACTTACATGTTTTAAAGGAAATTGCTGGGTCTCCCTTCGCATATTGCTCGATCAAGTAAACATATTCAATTCCAAAAGTGTTAAGTATTCCACAAAATGTTCCATTAGTTAGGAAGACTGTGAAACATACAACCCAACCCCATCCACCATCAGGAGGGACAAACTCGTTCGAATTTGGATCAATGATGTGGTCTTTTTCTTTCAGAAATTTTGATGTGCATTTTTTGTCAGTCTCTGTTAGTTCTCCTTTCTCTTCATCGTTCGACATCCTAAGATCTTTCCTGAAACATTAAGTATTTTTCATTTCGTAAGGAAATAATTCATTGTTTTGCTTCCTTCATGACTCATACACGATTTTGAGAGAAGAAATTAAAAGGAAGAAAAAAATGATTGGTTATCATTCATACCATAAAATCTACATTATAACATTTTTTCTGTTTCATATTGTTAAATAGCTTTTCATATTGCTTTTTCTTCATGAAATATCTGACTCTACGTTTATTCCCGGGGAATTAGAAAATGTTGGTTTGTTTTACATTTACCAGTAATTACATGTCAATAATTTCTAAGTCTCCTCTTGTGTACTAAACACAACATACTGTAAACCAACTTTTATTCGCGTGCAAGAAATATCCACCAGTTTCGCGACCTTCTTTAACTCGCGAATATTAATTGCCGTGAACCATTAATTTTGCCTTTTATTTGTAAAGAATGTTTCCTCAGGCGTGAGAATTAATCGTCGCGAATTGATTTCAAACTGACGAATCGCGAATATAGGTGACGCGAATAATAGTTGGTTTACAATAATGACGACGGGATAAATATCTTTATAAGCGAAACAGGACCGTACGAAGCATCTGAAGATATTTGAAGATGTAAACTTCCTTTTTGTAACTGAATTTCAAAGTAGAAAAAATGAAATATGCCTGTTAGAACAAACTGTAATTCAACATATATATTTATAAAGAACTTTTCAAAAGAACTACGCACACTAACTCTCGATTCCTGCCTACATTTTACATCCATTTAATTCAATACTAATGGCAATATGGCCGTAAAATCTTTGTTGAGTGCAAAGAACAGTTCAATGATAAATATTTACATTTGCTGTGTTTTTCTATTAAGCCAACTGTGAAATGGATTTGAAAGTCATTTTTGTGTATACTCACGCGTAGAAATATACACGGTGAAACACGCGCTAAAGTGACGTCACAATGAGGCTACAGAGACGTAAATAAAAATGTAACGATATATATAGGGCAGCAAGAAATTCAAATATTGAGTACATTATTGGTGCTTTTGAATATGTAAAATGTAAATATAAGGAATGTTTTTAAGTTTAGTGTGAATTATTGGTGTGTAAATCACACAGACTTGCACGTAGGCATATTTTTCATGAAACGCTAGCGCGCTTCATGAAATATGCCTACGTGACAAGTCTGTGTGATTTACACATCAATAATTCACACAAAACTTAAAAACATTCCCTAATTGACTGATAATTTTAATACCAGTGTTAAATAGTTAATTATACCCCTAATTCCAGCTCTTAAATAAGGGGGTTAGACGATATTTTTCATTGAAATCGGGCTTTAAAGCATCACAATATTTTAAAATATTCTTGGATATGAATAAATGTAGCTTAAATCTTTTCTTATGTTTTACTTATATAAAATTAAACATATATTCTTAAAAAATACAATGTTTTAGGTGTAAAACCCCTTTGAAATTGGTGAAAAATAAGCATTTTTGTGTTTGTTTTTTTTTGTCGGGGGGGGGGGGATGTTCTAAAAAAATTTCCGTTTTCCGTTGATTTCTATAGTGAAAAACACAAGTTTTACCAAAATTATAGTTATCTCTTTTCGTTTTCCCAAAGAAGTAATGTTTTATGAAAATTCATATAAATATCTTTATAGATAAGAAAAATCATTCAAATGTGTTAACTTTTGAAAATTGACTTGGAGGTAGGCGGGAGAACAATGTTATCGTTCGGAGTTCTTTACAGACGATTTTAATATATCACATAATAAAAATCATCTTGAAGGGGGAAAAGGAAAAAAAATGTTTGTTAAATCGATCATTTGAACAGTCAGAGTGGAAAAATTGTACAGTACTTCTGAAGTTTTTCCTTCACTGCTGTTAATATTTTCTTTAGGAAAATAGAAAGAGAACATTTACTAGAACCTGCTATGTATCTTTGTTTTTAAGGATTTTTTTTTTAAATTTTGGAATCCAGTACATACGGAAGCCGGTAGGTGCCAGGTAGAAAACTATTTTATCTGGCGGTCGCCAAATAATTATCTGGCGACCGCCACAAAAATAACTGGCGACCGCCAAATAATTTTCTGGCGGCCTCCAGATAAAAAGATCTGGCGGTCGCCAAATAATTATCTGGCGGCCGCCAAATAAGTTTCTTGCGACCGCCAGTTATTTATGTGGCGGCCGCCAGATAAAATACTTTTTCTACCTGGCACCAACCGGCTTCCGTAAATACAGATACATGTGTGGTAATTCGAATTCAATTTGGTTGTTGGGAATATAGATATTATTTAAAGTGACATAAAGGGTTCTGAAGAATTTCATCAAAAAAAAAAAATGAATTTAAGTTGGATTCCAAAACTCCTCTAAAATACAATTGTCTTATTGAGCCTTACAAAGAAAGACCATGTTGTTCCTTGCTTTGTCAGCTAGGAACAGTACATATTGATCATGTAGTTCATGTAATTCTTTGTTTACTTCTGAATCACTTGATTGTTTTTATATTGCCCCTCAGTCGTTTAACACGAGATTTCAACATTCGTCTCATACTTTAATCCACACAAGAGAGTGCCTAAGTTCTTCTATTTCATGTTCGTACCATCGCTCGGCATAATCTTTGTCATAATTCATAATATTTTTGAAAAATTTCTGCCATTTGAAAGATCTGGGTTCCCTAAAAGAACAAGGTACGGTTTCAATACAAATCTGTGTTTTTCTTAAAAATGAAAGTGATGTAAAAAATTAAAATTCATGCTTTCTGAATCATTGAAATTCCATACAGAAAGAACATACAAATCATTTTTCTCACATGACCTTCTAAATGCTAATTGTGACGTCATGAACTTGTGCATTTTCCCGCATTTTCTTGAAAAGTTGCAGAAGACACCAATTTTCAATAGAATTATCTTTCAGATAATATTGTCCACAGGCATCGCCCACAAAGATTTTGAGATATGTGATTTTTCAAAGGATTTTACACAACATATCCGAAAATTAAAGTGGGCGATGGCTGTGGACACAATTTTCTTAAGGAAAATAGCCTTGAAAATGGTCATTTTGAGGCTTTTCCTGTTTAAAATAGAAAAATGCTTCAAATTAATGACTTCATATCTCCAGAATGGTACTCCTTCATACCATATTCTTTCCGGATTTATCACATTCATATACTTAACTAATAATTAATCCAGTTTCAAAACTTTTTAAAAACATTTAATTTTTAGGGCACAATAAAGCTAAAACCGTACCTTCTTCTTTGTTTTGTTTTTTTTAAATAAGTGATTTATGGTCTTCAATGTTAACTACATTCTCGTCACCAGTAATGACGTGTACAGCAAGACTATGAAGGGTGAAAATGAACACGTAGGAGAATTTTGTTTAATATGTTCAATATCTAGGCACTGTAGATGTTTTTGTTTTATAATTTAAGTTTGGGTGCAATAATCCCTGAATATTTCTAAAAAATAGGTGTGGACTTCAACTTGAAATATGGTGAAATACAAGACTGGGCCTTTTTTTGATTAAGAATATTACTTCTTTAAAGGTGCTTGGACACAGATTTGAAGTTAATATTTTCTCAAATTTTCTGTATAATTTCATGACTTATATGTTGCTATAGCATTTCATACTAAAATATAATAAAAATCTTATTTCATCTCGAAATTATTGAAACTTCAAATTTCTGGACGCGTTTGATTGACACATCCTTGCACTTTCACAAATCTTAATCTTATTCTTAATACTTTAAAAAAGTGGCAATTTTGTTGTGTATTAATGAAAAATATTAAAACTATAATCCAGAAAATTCAGAGTAGAAATGTTCGAAAGCAAAACCCACTCACAGTATTGTCAGTCCGTGCTCAATGGTGTGTGCAGACTTTAACAATTGAACACACTCGGTGAATCGTAAACATTAACAATAACAGAGCTCGTGCCCTGTTTACAAAAACAGTTTACGTTTCACGGGTGTATTCAATTTGTGAAACTCTGTATACAACACTGAGCACGGACTGACGATATTAGTGAGGGGGTTTGCTTTCGCACAATTCTACTCTGAATTTTCTGGATTATAGATGTAATGTTTTTCATTAATGCGCAACAAAATCGCTTCTTTTCTTAAATATTAAGGATAAAGATAAAATTTGTGAAAGTGCAAGGATGTGTTAATCAAACGCGTCCAGGAATTTGTAGTTCCAATAATTTCCAGATAAAATAAGTTTTTAATTATATTTTCGTGTGAAATGCTATTGCAATATATAAGTCGTGATATTATACAGAAAATATGAGACAATATTAACTTAAAATCTGTGTCTAAGCACCTTTAATGTTTACAATGTCAATTCTTTTGTTGGAAAATTTTAGTTAAAGGATTTCTTGAGAATTATTGTCCTTGAATTGCCTATGATTGGCAACACCCATCACCACAGACTCCGTCATTCTGGTGTTGAAGGATCCAGGTACATTTAAGTATCAGATTTAAAAAAAATCAGTGGTAAAGGTGAGCATACCTTCTGTGTTATGTAGCTGTCATAACTGGAGCTTCATTAATTATATGTAACGTGATGTCTAACACATGAAACCAGGTTATGCACATCTCTGGACTGTCAATTTTTAAATTTTCTTAAAATCGCCTTTGATTTTAAAACGTTTTACATAATTGTAATGTAGTTAGAAATGCGATGCTGCATAAAGACAAAGACAAATATGCTCACATAAGTTGTTCTTTATTATTACCTCCGGATCCTGTTAATCTCAGAAGTTTTAAAAATTAATACAAAAAAATATTTAAAAAAATGTGCCCACTAACCTAAAAATCTGCAATCAATTAGTAAAATAAAAGTCCAAAGTCAGATTCAGTACTCAAACTTTAATTTATAGCGCTTTCGCTCCTTTTGTCTACTCAGTGGATTTAATTTAAAATATTAAGAAGCTACATTACGTTCAACATTAATTCAACATTAATTCATACTTGTGAAGTTATGTAGGCACGATAAACATTTACAAACTAATTATGACAATTATGACAATTTTTGAGTTCAGGAAACTTTTACTACATTATAAAGCGCTTTGTATAGACAAATTATCTGTACTTCAGCTGGTTATCTATCATTTATTTACAGGAAAAAGTATACCTTGTATTTAAAATGTACATTATAGATCGACATAAAAATTAAGTTATAAATGGCTTCGTAAACAGTTTTACGAAATACCTTTCATTTGCTTTGCATAATTGCTCACCTTCCTCTTTTACTTTGTATCAGAAATGAAAAAAAAAAAAACAACCGCTTTTACCAAACAAATCAAAATATCTTCTACATAATGTTTTAAATTTTTTTGTTGGATCCTAGATTGGTTATTTATACAGACAAACAATATGGACCAATATGTTTCCTTTTTGTTCTATTCTACTTCTCACATGTAAGACACGTCATACAATTTATGATATATTAGATAACACATCATGCTTGAATTTACGCTAAAGGTCATTAAGATTTTGAAAGTTATGGAGTTTCCAGTTTGTATAACATGATCAGTATTACATCATGTAATTTTTGTCAATATCGATAGCTTGTGTTCTTTAATACTTGGAATGTGTGGTTAACATGAATTGATGATAAAATTATGTACAAAATGTAAAAATTTTGGGAAAATGTCATGCAAAAGTGTAGAATAATTTTCTTTCTGTGACGGGAGAGTATGATTCTAGCAACACTTTTCATTGCCCAGAGATATTTTTACATAATTATTTTTACAAATAGAAATGAATCATCCCAGGGTTATTGTGGAACTTTTCACTTTTCAATAACGCATACTTTTCTATTTATAGACGCTACGTGATGACATCGTAGTGGGGTGCTTCTTTTAGCCTAAGACTCATTGACGTCTATGCAACGGACAAAAATATGTTTTATCCGCGGTTTGTCTGATTTATCAATGTTACATTTTACAAGTGCTGCCTTAACATACCCTCGTAGAAGTGAAATTGTTTATTTTAAATTTTTGCATATTGAACAGTTCATCTACGTGTTTAAGTACCTTCAGGTGAAGCCATACCTTTTGACGTCATATTGTTAACATAAATTGTTACTACCGTGCGCAGTTAATATTAACTCTATACCAAAAACAAACCATATTTTCCCAATTACTTTTGAGATTTCAATGTTATATTCTGCCCAAAATTATTGAAAAAATCTGCTTTTAAAACAGAATTGAAAAATGGCTATTTGTTTAAAACATGCAGAGATGCATGTATCTTCAATAATGAGGTTTCGATCCGTGTAAAAGTGCTTAATTGTTTTCTTAGGCAAACGTCTTTGCCAAGACTTGATTTTTATAAAGCAATAGACAAAATGTATTCAAATATTGATTATCATAAAAATAATTTAACTTTTTTTTCCATTTCTTTATACTTAAAAATGAAATTCTTTCAAAAAAAGAAGAAAGAAAGAAAAAATTCATTAGAGGAATAGGGTAAAAACTTCTATAATCTAGATTGAAAATACACATAACCTTTTGATAAATACGATTGCATATATTATTTTCTAAACAAATAAAGATATTTGTATATTCATGCATATATTTTCTCGATTTGTATTTTACTCAGAAATTTACCGACATATTTGAGGTTAAGATTTTCATGTATAGAATTTTTCCTTGTTCTATATATAGCTGAACATTTTTATCTAGAGCTGATTTCACCACAGCAGGGTTGGTATTTACCCTCAAAATTTAAGTGTTACTTCCGCCCCCCCCCCCCCACAATAAAAAAATTTAATGCGAGTTATGTTAAGTAATGTTTAAAGATGGAGAAATTTTCTTTGGAATCTAACCCCAGTGTGACTCTTCTTTTAATCTTCTTTCAATGAAATAAGGTACAAAAAATTACACAAAACAATGTGGTGTCAAAGGACAGAAAATATCCTCTAGAGCAGCAAGTGAACAAATGATAGGTTGATTACATGTAAATCCAGAAATTCACCCTGCAACGTAAGAAAATTAAAACATATTCTACATGTAGTATATTACCATTTATCAGTGTAATGGTATTAGATTTTGAAAATAATTGTTTACAGTTAATATCTCCCAGTTGATTCGATACGCAAGAGCATGTTCCACATACGAACAATTTCTAAAACGAGGCAAGCTATTGGCAAACAAGCTGATGAAACAAGGATATCAGTACTCTCGTTTAAAGTCATCATTTCGCAAGTTCTATGGTCGATACTATGACCTTGTTATCAAATACAATCTATCATTAAGTCGAATGCTGACTGATGTTTTTCATACTAATTTTAGGACATTATTTAGATACTAAAGGACAAGATAGGCAAAGACCCCTTTTTGGCCCCCGGTTCGGGGTGTCTATCAGAGTGATGCAACAGTTTATCAGTTAAAAACCTGTTGTCTCCCCTGCCTCAGAATGAATATTGGTTCTAAGTTATGGGATACATAGAGGTTAGGAAAATGTCAATTTCCGAATTTCCTCATTTTTATGCAAATTTTCATCGATTTTACAGCACATTTTGGTTCAGAAAACATAGAGCACAAGCTTGAATATCTATCAAATTTATATATTTCATACACTAGTATCAGATGCATCTTATGTATAAAAATCTCAGATAGACAAGGTTGTGCTGTATGTTTCCCGAAGTGAAAAGTATCTCAAATTTCACGAAATTCGGTCAGAATTGAGGAAATTCTGGAAAATGTCCTTCTTTTGCACCCTCTTGTGGCCTCCGCGGATGTCTTGAATCAAAATCAGAGCTGGCTTTAAAACAAGCATCATTTTTTAAAACTTCTTAACTACAAACTATCACAATTTTAACTGTGATCTGATTTTTACATCAAATAAGGGCCAGATTCGGCCTTTACAATATCTTGTCCTTTCTACGGATTTTTCCGTTTGCCTGATCATGACAATACGCACACGCTGGGTGTGATTAGCCGACAGGGGATGCTTCCTCCCCAGTGGCATCTGATCCCACTTCTGATGTTTTTAGAGGTCATTGTTTGCTCTGTTCCCGATTTGTATGATTTAAATGGACTTTTGAGATTGATTACCGTTCGTTATCTTAATATTTCATTTCCTTGACTGTTTTCTCGCTTAAAATAAATGAGACCATTTGGAAACTTGATGATCAATGGTCATAAAAGACAAAAAAGATCCTTTTAAAAACAATTATTAAATGTTCAATATATTTATCTCTTACTGATTAATAGAAAAAAGCAGACTGTCATAAAGTAATTAAAAAAAACTTTTACCTTTGCATTGCTTTTTAACAGTGAACGTCTACAGTTGTCTTTACACACATTATGTAATATCCTGTCATTGAAACGTGTATGTTATCTAGATTAAAGAGTATGCAATTTTCTAGATCTTTCAACGTTTAAATCTATTTCTTTTATTTTGTTTATTTCCTTGGAGTGGCTAAAAGGAAGTCAAGGTTTTCTTTTATTTGATGTTTTTTTAACAAGAAGAAAAATGAATGTTATATCTGAAGTGCACTGTGTGTTCGCAGGTATTCGAAGTAAGTCAGGAATTACTATCTTAAAATTTGATTTTATTTACCTTTATTTTTTATGAGGAAAGTTTAAAATATTTTACTTTATGCTCAAAAGAGTCAGTTTACCTACTGGAAAAAGAGGTCAATGCATTTGGTACATGATCGTATAAAATGTTTTTTGCTATGCATTCATCAGCTTTAAAAATAACGTAACCCCACCTTTTATGTAATATGGGTAATATAATCCTTTTAGATAGAACATGATAACATCCTGTTTACCTAACTGCGACGAAAATTCGTCGGAGAAGTTCTTTATTTTTGTATTTATACCAATTACAAATGAAGTCACTAAACATTTATCGAAGTTTTAATTATAAAAAACCCTGGAATTATTAATTCCTATTAAATAAGTGTTTCGTAACTTTTTGGATAAAAATGCTAATGCTTCTACATGTACTTGTTTCCCCAAAACCTGGCAAAAATTCGTCGGAGGTAAGTTTTTGATAAATAAAAAAAATTCTACATGGATATAACTAGTATAAGACGGTTCTAAAAGACACAGAATATAGATTACTTGTATTACTTGTATTAAATAAAAAGTTATTTACAATTTTCAACTTAATTGCTTAACAAAGTGGTAACATTTCTATTCAAAAGATATGTTACACATGAAACAGTAAATTATGCATATGTTTTAAAATAGAATAATTGCAAAATCATTGATGGACATATGATGATTAAGTATGAATAAGCTAACCAAAAGAATACATCTAATCAATATATCTGTCTATTTAGTGTAACAGTTGCAATTGTACTCTATTATGGAGTATCGATGACAAAATAATGCAAAATCTTTATGTGAGAGGCATGCGTAATAGTATGGATGAATGGAATTGAGACAAATAAACCCAAATTATATAACAGTCGTCAAATAATAGCTATCTGATATATTTAACATCAATACTTTCTCAAGAAATTTTGGGAAAATTGTTTTTCATCTGGGTTCGTCCGTCCGGCTACTAATTTCTCCTCTGATTTCTCTTATATTTCAAGAAGTAGCCAGTTCATATTTTAGAATATGACAGGTGGTGTCTGAGCTGGTAGATGTGCAATAAAGTTTCAGAATTTCTATTTTCTTCCAGGGGCCAATTAGGGTTAAAGACGACCTTAATCAACAAAAATCTTCTTCCTACAACGAATCATCTTATCCCAATTTGGATGTTTTACTGACAAAAGACGATAAGGGCCAACTAATCACTGAATTGTATGACAAACGAGATGACTTCAACTTTTCTATCGTCAACCTTCCTTATTTATGTAGTAATATCCCGCTGTCACCTGCATGTGGTGTTTACATCTCCTAATTTATTTGATACTCAAAGGTATGCTCCGAGTACGATCAATTTTGAACCGAGGCAGGCTACTGGCAGATAAGTTGATTTTTCAGGCATTTCTACAACCTCGTTTAAAGTTAGATATTCGTAAATTTCCTACCAATTGTTAGGCCTTTGTTTTATACTGAATTTTGACTTCGGAATGTTCCGTCTAACTGATCAATACATAGGGCTCACGGGGGGTATGACCAGTCAACAGGGGATGCTTGCTTTTCCTAGGCACCTGATTCCACCTCTGGAATTTCCATGTTTTATGCCAAATTCACATAATTGTATTGTTTATAGATTTTTTGGGATCAATCACTGTTCACTAGCTTCACCTTTTTTTTTTTTCATTTTCCAAATAATCTTTTGGAATATAATTGGTGAATCGATAAAGTTTTGGAATTTTATTTACACCCAGGAGGCAGGCTGTTTGTGAACTATAAATGAATTTATTACCATCTTTTAAAACCCCTTTTTAAACAAATTAATGTAAATTAAATTCTCTTTAATTTCAGACTGGTAATTAATGACTTTATTATTTGAAATGTTAATATAAGATGTTTATCGGACATATGTTCACCTGATCATTTAACAAGTATATGCTAAGATTTATATATGTGCATGTATATTTGAGTAAATTATAGAATAAATGTTAGTTACCAAGCTACGTTTCTAGTTACAAATACTTGCATGCAGGTATTATTGTCTTATTACGGCATGCATCTAGTCAAAACTGTTCTCAGTATGCTAAAGAAAATCCGTTAACAAAAGGGTCCTTAAAAGGGCTATTTAGTGTACATAAAGATTTGAAAATAAGGTGCGTTAACTGATCAGGATTTCTAATCTTACAAATGGATGAGTAACATGTATTTGTTTTTGACCAATGTTGCTTTAAAATGTTTCTCAAAGAAACACTATAAAAACAAAATCAGGTAAAGAAAAGTATGTATTCCAATTTTAAGTCTAGTATTTTGAATTAAGATGACAGTAGTAAAGTATCATGACTAATTTAGAAACATTTTCAAGAAGTTAAATAATATTCTCAGCTGTTGTATCGAACTTTTTGTGCTGATTCCATACACACCAGTTTTGAATTACTTTATATTAAATCTGAATTGTCTGAATTGTCGACGGATCTTTCCGTTATTTCCCGATTAGGACAAGGAACACACGGCGGATGTGACCGGTCGGCAGGGGATGCTCACTCCTCCATGGCACCTGAACCCACCTCTGTTGTTTTGGAGGTCCGTGTTTGCTCTGCTCCTATTTTGTATTGTGTAATGGACTTTTGAGCTTGAATACTGTTCGTTATCTCCATATATTTCATTATATTAAAGTGAAAGGACTCGCAATTCGAATATTTAAAAATTGAACTTTCCAACTAAACTTATATCAGTATTGTAATTCGGTTGTGGTCATATGCAATTCAACTTAATCGCTTTAGAAAAATTGTATCTCCAAAAGGAAACATTGAGAAGTGCATACACACCTGTCAATGACTCATTTAAATGTACCTTAATGGAGATTTAAAACTGTATAAAAACATGTATTCCATTTGTTGATCTATGCCTCGTATTACTCTACAGTATATTTTATAACGAGGAAAAAGACCATTTTTTTCGAACTTTAAGTTAAAGAAAAATATTCAAGATGTCGAGTGATTATATATCAAATTCTGTAAACTATTCAATGGAGAAATTTGGGTTATTGAATCATAATCGCTATTCATTGTTATGATATTAGAATTTTAGCAGCAATCTCCTTCTTATACTTCTTGTGAGAGCAATAACCTTCCTTTACAAATATTTTAATTAACATCTAATTATAATTAGGGCCTTGCGTTGTGATGAACAGTTAGGGAAACAACATGTACTTGTTTTGATTTTATTTAATAATGTCTTTAAACAATTACACTTTTCTTTTTTCAGTTTGGAGTATTTTGTGAAGACACAGTCAATTTTAATGATTCTAAGTGTTTGATAAAAATAAGGCCACTGCTAGTGGACTGTTAGTCCCCGAGGGTCTCTATAGCCCAGTAGCTAAGTACTTCAGTACTAGTTTAAAAATACGGACATATCTTCAATTGCTGTGGTAAAATTTTTAGAAATTTATTTCAAAATTAAGGATTATCACTCTCTTGTATAGCTCTGATCCTTCGACGTATTTGGCTCCAGTCTTTGGCACTTTTTTCAGCTCTTCAAAATCATTTTCATTTAAATATTTTGGATTTCCAACCTCTCGGCATGGGAATCACTGAAGAGATATAATTTGTCGAAATGCGCATCTGGTGCATCAAAATTGGTACCGTTTATGATTTACATAGAAGGATTTTTTTTTAGTTTTGTGAGTGTTATTAGAGTGTATAAATCATACTGACTTGTCACGTATGGATATTTGATGAAGTGCGCTAGCACTTCATGAAAAAATATGGCTACGTGCACGCCCGTGTGATTTACACACCAATAACATTCACAAACTCACCGCATTCGTTATATTTACATTTTTAAGGATATACGCAACGTACCTTACCTACTGATAATTTTTCAAGATATTCTGGATTTAAGATTATAGTGCCATCAGATATACACAGACAAAAAATCAGCATGCATTACCAGGGGTTTTGAAAAGATACCATTTGATGAAAATTCTTGTATGATTTAAAGAAAAATATACAAAAATTACTAAACATATATTCTGGACGTTTTGTTTATCAAAACTTGTTTTAGAAGAAGTGTACAACAGCATATATAGACATTAAAATGTAGCACACAGTTTCTTTAAGTATTGGAACTCTTCAACTCCAGGGGGAAAAGACAACACAATTAAAATTACGTTGCGTATGTCCTTAAAGCTATAAGCCTAAAATAATATTTCCAATTTTTGGTTTTTGCTGCCCTATATCGTAATATTTTTTTTTTACATTTCCTTCGAAAAAACGCTTCGCTTTCATATACACGAAAATGGCATTTCAAAGTTGGCGTGGTAAAAAAGCATAGAAAATGTAAATTTTTCAATATGAACAGAATATAATTTCAATACATAGTTGTTACGTTGCACTAAAAAGAATGACATGCATATGACATTTGTACATCTAGTTAAACTTTACATTCTTTTTTAAGAAATAAGATTCATGAAGATTTATAATGTAATTCCTTAAATACAATGATCTGGCTGTTGTTTTTTCTCTGCTTAATTTCATTGAAGGGATAACACCAACTGAGAAAGACAGAGGGAAAAGGAGGAACTTCAAATTCCAATAGCTTTTGTTTTTGTAAATCTTATGTAGTGTATGTAAACTTGTTGATATAAAATAATGTCAAGTGTTTTATATTTCTATAACACATAAAATTTGCAATTCATTCTCATGAAAACAGAAGAAAAAGGAAAACGATTATTAAAAAATACCGTTTGTTGACAACAAAATGAATAAGCCCTTAATAATATAAGTAAAGCTAATGCTAAGAGTTGAATACCTCTTTTTAGATTAAGAATGGAAGACTCTAGGATATTTATTGTTAAAATCTTAATGGTAAGTAATATCCTTTAACTAACCTTGGAGAATTTTCATGTCAATATATGTACACCTAAAGATCTTTTTCCTTTTTACAACTGATGAATCAGTCATGTTTACCTGGACATAATACAAAGGAATTATTGCATTCTATTGCGTCTTAACTGTGGGTAGATTAACATATATTTTGTTATAGTAGAATGTACTCAAAGAGAAGAAAAATAAACCATGTATACAGTCATGACTTATTCTTATTGACTTTACCTCTATCTGTTGTTTCATATAGTATCGAAATTTGAAAGTGACATTTATTGACGTTATAAATGTTTCAAATGTATATAATTATACTATTTTGTTGACGCAAGATTTTCACATTTAAATATTTGTTGTTTTTTTTTATCACTAGGACCTTGTGGTATTTGATATTGAATAAATATCAAATCTTAATATCTTTATGATGGGGAGGCCTTGGTATAGAAATAGGATACAGAATTGATTTTAATTATTGTTGAGGTGTGGCAGTAGGGTGGGGGTGGCAAAGGTTCAAAACTACTTTTGCCCCAGATTTTTTTAAATGTAAGCACTCTGTAATTAATTGTTCCAAAGTAAGCATATTGGTTTTCAATAAAGATATACTATTTATTATGTTATGCAAACGAGTTCAAAACGTCTTATTTATAAGTTTATATCTTACAATCTTCATGTTTGGGAGGCACAAATTATTTAATCATTGATACACTTCCTAAGTTTTAGAGGGAAGTATATAATAAAGGAATGAAGAAGGTATGATTTTAATAGAAATATGGCCCTGTATTATTTTCAAATTATGAAATTATTGTGGAAAATAAAACTAATCCTTTCTCAGTTTTTTCAAATTTCATGCAGTAACACCATAAAATTGTTTTTCTTATATGACCTCCTAAATGCCCATTAAGAAGTCATAAACTTTCCATAGCATTTTCCAGTTATTTGTTAAAAAATTGCAGATAACATCAATTTTCAGTGAAATTTTCTTTCAGACAATATAGACCACATGCATCGCACACAAAAAATTAAGAAATTCGATTTCTCAATGATTTTTACAAATCATCTTCGGAAATTTAATGTTTTCAAAAAAGTTATAAAATCGGCTTAAATAAAAGTTGAGTATATGAAGGTGATAAACCATGAAAGAACACGGCATAAAGAAGGACCATTCTGGAAATATGAAGTCATTAGTTTGGTATATTTCTAAGTTTTTAACAAAAAAGCCTCAAAATGACTCATTTTAGAGGTTTTTTCCCTTAAGAAAACAGTGTTCACAGCCATCACCCATTTCAAATTTCAAATATGTTGTTAAAAATCCTTTAAAAATCAAATTTTCTCAAAATCTTTGTGGGCAATGCATTATCTGAAAGAAAATTCCACTGAAAATTGATGTCTTCTGCAAATTTTTAAGAAAATATTGGAAAATGCACAAGTTCATGACGTCACGATTAGCATTTGGCAGGTCATATGAGAAAAACGATTTGTATAGTTTTACTGCATGAAATTCCTATGATTAAGAAAGGATGAATTTTGATTCTTACATTATTTCAATATTTTAGAAAAATACAGGGCCAGATTTGTATTGAAACTGTACCTTGTTCTTAATGACGTCATATTTCCAGAGCAGTCCTCGTTTATGCAAAATTCTGTCATGATTTATCACATGATTTAACACATTTTCAGGACTTGAAAAACCAATACCGTATCTTCTTTGGCAATCAATAAAAACAGACATATGACGGCAGGAGATGGCTATTAGAGTGTAAGATTCAAGGAGTCTTAAAGTATATATAATGCTTCTAGTGCTAGGCGCTTGGCAAAGGAACAGTCACTACCTATGTTTACACCTAAGGTTTGACTTGGAGCGCCAAACGAGAATCGAACCGAACACGAAGCAAACGCCCTACCACTAGACTACCATGACTAGTTAAACAAGAAAGACACAAATGAAATTAAATTGTAGATAGAATGTTCATTATCTACGTACAAAAAAAGAAGTTTTCATAATCATGATGGAATTTCCAGAGTAAAATCTTTTTGTCACGTTATTTTCATTCAGATTTTATCTGGAGCAATTGTTTGTTACTTATTCTTGAATGAAATCCAGAATTAACATCATGATACAAAGATTAACAAAAAAAGCAATGACGATTTTCTATTTGTCGAAATCATTAGGAAAAACACCAGATAAAAAAAAAATAAAAGAACAAGGTACGGTTTCAATACAAATCTTGCCCTGTGTTTTCTTAAAAATAAAAGTGATGTAAAAAATTAAAACTCATGCTTTTTGAATTATTGAAATTCCATGCAGAAAGATCATACAAATCTTTTTTCTCACAAGACCTTCCAAATGCTAATTGTGACGTCATAAACTTGTGCATTTTCCCGTATTTTCTTAAAAAGTTGCAGAAGACATCAATTTTCAATGGAATTTTCTTATAGATAATATTGTCCACAGGCATCGCCCACAAAGATTTTGAGATATGTGATTTTTCAAAGAATTTTACACAATATATCTAAAAATTAACGTGGGCGACGGTTGTGGACACTATTTTCTTAAGGAAATTAACCCTTGAAATGTGCCATTTTGAGGCTTTTTCTGTTTGAAATAGAGAAATGCATCAAATTAATGACGTCATATATCCAGAATGGTACTCCATCATGCTATATTCTTTCCTGATTTGTTACAGTCATATACTCAACTAATATTTAAGCCAGTTTCAAAACGTTTTGAAAACATTAAATTTTTAGGGCACAATAAAGCTAAAACCATACCTTCTTCTTTGATTAATGTGCTCATCATGACATGTAATTAAGATTATAGTGTCACCTGCTTATCTACTACAGTTTTTCGTTTGGGGAGTTACTGATTTTAAAAACCCTTAATTGATACAATTTTTGGACTTTAGTGAATGAAATGGCATGTTTTCGCCTGAAAGATTTTTTGTTCTACAGAATAAGATGAATTTTAGCAAAGATTCCCTCCAATTTAGGAAGACAATACTTTATGTTTACAAATAATCTGTTATGTTTTTAGATTCTGGAGAGTAGAGAGAGAGGGGGGTAATTCAGGATGGATTTATAATGGATAAATGTGCACATACCTGTCTCCTTACGCAGTGATGGCTATCTAAGCTGACTAATCGTACGTTAAATATTTTCTCCTTGGATCTTGGAGAATATTCTGTCCCAATTACGTAATGGCGTCAAATTTCATTTAAGGTTTAAATCTCTAGAAGAAGCCAGCTATGTTTATATATAGCTATTGCTAAAAATAATAATAGAATTTTTGAAGCGTTAAGTCATATACTGATTTGAAAAGAAAGGAGAATCTTTACCCTATATTTAGGGCTTCGAAAGGTAAATTTCAGATTTATTTTTATTCAAACTTTATAATTGACCATATCTGCTTTTGGTATTTGTGATTTTACTTAACTCGTTAGAAACAAACTAAATAATTACAAACTGAGGAAATATGTATAACTTAGATGTTAAAAATGATAATCTAATGATAAAGTACTAAGATGACCAAATCCGCTGCTCCAGTCCCCAAATATTGAAAGAGAAAACATATGAGAAAATAGATTATTAGCGGCAACTAATTGCATGACACACATATCAATGAACTGATTTCGAATTAATCCAAACATTTCTCTTTTACCATACATTAACAATAATATCAAAATGAACCAATAGCAAAAAGAGATTAACTGCGTTCACAGGATAAAACTGCATCTTTCAATTAAGTGAACGGTCACTGAAGGTCTCGAAAGGCGACTGAATGGCAGAGATTTGCCATTCAGTCACCTTTCAGCAAATAGTTCAGTCTCATTTCAGTTAACTGAATTACAGAGTTTCATCCTGACGTTAGTAAAAAAGTCTAATTAATGCTTTTGTCTAGTTTTCAGCCCAGTTTCTTTGGTGAATTTTGTGAAACAGTGTCTTTGTAGTTGATGTCTTTCTTGAGCCAGCATGGTTAGAGGATTTGCTCTAGAGTGGCGGAGTAAGGAGTTGATCTTTACTTTGCGAATCCATTGCATGACTCGAAGATTGGTCATCGGATGAGATTGTATAAACCGAGGGTCCGTGCTCCACAGGTGCTGGCAAGAAAAAGATCCTTTACTGTTCAAAGGCCGTAATTTCGAGTACAGGTCTAAATTTGCAGTCCACCTGTAAAAGGTTGCGTCTCAACATGAGTGAAAAAATCTCGAATGGACGTTAAGCAAACAAATAAACAAACGAACAGACTTCATTATCATAAGTAACAGATAATTCTCATGTGCTTGATCTGTGCCAGCCTCCAACAACTTTTGATTAAGTTAGCTTAGAATTCACCCTGTTAAAATGTTCACACTAATGTCAGACTCAATGACAGCCGTAGAAAATTGACATGCATATTAGGCACTTGACCTTTGACTTTATTCAGTTGTAAAATTATTCATTTGTGAAATTATTCAGATATTCAGTTATTCAGTTGTAAATATCGAGAAATCAACACACTTACCTTTCAACAAATTAACTCAGAGAAAGCAGTTGAAATTGTCAATAAAAGATTATATATAAAACATTGGAGTCTTGATAAAAGGAAGAGGGTTTTTTTTTCATTAACCACCGGTATGAAAAAAGGTTAAGAGGGCAATGTCGCACTTTTTATATTAAATCAAGCATTTTTTGTCTCCTTTGTCTGTCTCAAGGGTTTTAATTTCAGCAAAACATTCTTTGCAGCAAATTCATTGTAACTCATTGTTTAATATTTGTTCCGACTTAATGGTTTTACAACATGCTAGATTATTTCCCGTAGTATGAATTACAAAAAAATGATAAAGAATGAAGATTATATACACTAATGCATATATTGCGCAGGTTTTGGATTTTTTATATTTCCTACAAAGGACTAGCTACCTTTTTTGATTCTACTTATCCGTGAAGTGTTCGCTTTCCACCAGTAGTGGTTGTATCACATGTCGTTTTTTCATTCAACAGTTATGGGGAGCAATTTTTTTGACATCCAAATTTCCCTCAGTTTAGCAATTATATTAATATATGTCTACTTTCAATTTTGTCGCTGTTGACGATTGGAAAAAGTTCCATTTCTTCCTCACAATGAGGCAAATTATTATAGGCTTGAGAAAATCTTTAAAAAATCGAACTAATTATCAGTTGGAGCAAAATACATTTGAATTCAGTGAGGATTTGATAAAGGAATTAAACATCATTGATATTTCTCCAATTGTAAGCTTTTCTCTTGATAGAAAAACATATTGCAACTATAGTCATATCAAGTGTCTATTGTTGTTTTTCCGCGGTCATACGATATATGCTTTTTTCACAATAGGTGAAAAGTTTTAAAATTAACTTAAATTAAAGGTTTTAACCTTATCTGGAACAGAGTTATATCTTTGAACAATATTTTAATTTTTTAAATGGCACTTGACATATTTAAATATTTTGTTGTGTAGAGAGTTTCCTCATTACATTTAGCTGCATGATATACTTAAAGAATACGTAATAAGCATAATTTTTGTTTTCTTCTTCTTTTTCTCATTTAATTCTTGTATTTTAATTTGTTCATCTGAAATTTTTCTTTGGTGTTTTTTACCAGGAATTCTATCATCTTATTAATTTTTAAGCCCTTTGCACTCCGCTATCCCTAACACCCTTAGAAAATGTGGAGAATACTTAACTTAAATAAATTATTATGACAATGTAACAACGACACAAATATTTGTAAGAAACATACAGTAAATCTAATCGTTCGTCAATAATCTGTTTACACTGTTTACACGTTTTATGACTCTTATACGTATATGTACCACAAATGAGAACACTATTTCTTTGTTAAATTGATAATCTGTATGTGAGGAAGTAATTTTGTTTATACATGCAATATCTTAATCTGATCATAAATGTGCTCTTGAGAAGTATGCGTAATTTGTTCATCTTGTTTGTTGCACTGTACACATATTTATGGGCAGTGTGTTTTTTTCCCTCTACATGAACACTGTTCATAAAACAAAAGAGGTTTACGCGGGAAAATACACTTTATCTATTGGAAAACGTAGTCGATTCTTAAAATAAACAGCTTAACGAAAACTTTTTAAGGTGAGAATAAGATGATATCCGTTTTAAGATTAGGAATCCTATATCAAGTTAATTATTGACTTATTGGTTGATTGTGTGTTGTTTTGCCTCCCGTTCGAGAATTTTTCACTCATATAGAGACCTTAACATAAACCTGTGAAGGGCTAGCAAATTTAGACCTTTACTCGGCACTCAAGGCCATTGAGCAGTAAGGGTTCTTTATTGTGCCAACATCTACCGTGACAAGGGGCCTCGGTTTTTAAGGTCTCATCCGAAAGACCCGCAACTTTCACTTCAAAGTGCCGAGCGCTTGGAGAAGGAACAGTTGCTACCTATTATTTATCAACTTAGGTCAGTCGCGGCCGTGATTCAAACACACGACCTTCCGATCACGGAGCGAGCGCTCTACCGTTTGAGCTACCTTGACGGTCAAGTTGAGGATGTTATTGTCCTTTATTTTAAGTTGACTTATTCTAGTAGAATTCACGGACATTGTAACTGCAGACGCCAATCAAATTCATTTATCCATGACTTTGCAAAAATCAACAGTAGTTCAGATTATAAATCTCAAAGTTAAATTGGAAGAGAATGTGACACAAATACATGTATGCAGTAGTATCTGATTAAATATAATTAAGAGCATCCTTTTCGAGACTCCATACTCAAAGTGATTCTAGATCACAAAACGCCACTTTTATACGATAAAACACGCATTTCAGCCTATTCAGATAATTCTCAACTAATATGTTCCTTCATCAGTTACTATTTACCTTGAGATTTCAGGGACCAATATCAATTGCCCTTGTATTGTAGCCAAAAAATAGGGTCATCATATTTCATTAAAATGAAAAAGTACAAAGTGAACACATGATGATTATAAATTTACTCTTGTTTACTGGTAGAATTGAACAAATTCAAAGTAACTATGAAAAAAGTGATAACTTTTAAAGCACCAGTTTGTTGGCATACCTTTTTTGCTTCACATTCTTCTAACTTGTTTCTAATGTCAGAATTATGACTTGCATTGAAAAATTTCAAAATTAATTTCGCATATACCTCTAACTTACTTTTTAACACCGATCCTTCTTGTCAGAACTTAAGTATTTGTAAGAGAAATTCTAGTAAAAGAAATATATATAGCTAACAGAAGATGTCCATCCAGTATACTCGTTGTGACAAATATACTATAGGACTGTTTAAAGCAAACTTACAATTTTTAAGGTTCAAAAAAGTGAAAAAAGGAGGAAACATAGACGGATTTATTATTCATTTAAAATGCACATACCTGTCTTTTTATGTAATAACGGCTATTTAAGCTGGATGATCGTATTATTAAGCATTATCTACTCATGGGATCGTGGAGAACATTCAGATTTAATTACATAACGAAATTAATATGCATAAACAGTTTAAATCTCTAGAAAACAATTGTTTTATACATTGTTCAGTTGTTTTTATGAGCAGTGTTGCAATTGTTACTAAAATAGATACAGTCAAACCTGTTCAAAAATCTGAAAGTAAATGGGATCAATATCAAAGTTTGAGATAGCTGATGTTTTGAGATAACCGTGAAATTATATTCGAAAACCATTTGAAACCCAAGGTAAAAATGAAAACTCTAAAATCTTATTGCACATCTATAGGACATCACCACCCATCTCCAAAAAGATGATTAGGCTAATGTGTAGAATGTAAGAGGATTTCTCGTAACTAGGGGCTTTTTGCATTAAAAACGTAATTTTTCGACCCCTATTTGATTCCCAGGGTGAAAATGAAAAATATAAAACCTCATTGCACATCTAAAGAAAACCATCAACCATCTCTCAAGAGATGATTAGGCTACTGGGTAAAATGTAAGAGGAGTTCAGCGAACCAGGGGCTTTTTGCATTAAAAAAAGCCATTTTTCGACTCCCATTTGACACCAATGGTGAAAAAGAAAATTTTGAAACCTTATTGCACATCTACAGGACACCTCCAACCATCTCCCAAAAGATGATTAGACTACTGTGTAAAATGGAAGAGGAGTTTGAGGAAGAAGAAAGTGTGACAGACGGACGGACGGACATGAGTAACAACAATATACCCTAACTTTCTTTAGAAGGTGCGGGTATAACAACAAAAGAATAAAGATAGTGTCTTCAAAATCCATTAATTAAAATATTTCTTGAATGTAAATTGCAAAATATATAACGTTATATTGGTTTGTATTTGATTTTCGATAATAATAATAATAATATCTATGAAATATTTATTCACCAACATGGATGTGTAATGCATTTTTCTGCATATTCCGTCGAATTGGATAAAAATAAATTATTTTTATACAAAGATATTCTAACTAACTTGAAAAATATTTTTTTCTGACATCATATTGTAAAAACCACGTGTAATTAGGGACTTTTATTTTCGCTTTTAAAACTAATTTCCCTGAATATATGTATTGGCCGTATAGATCGATGCACAACAATTATTTGATATGAGACTTGATCATAAATGATAAAAGGAAACTTTTGATCAAAGCATGGACCATATATGGTTGTCGTACGTTTTTATTACAGGATTTCAAACTTTTTAAAATTATCAGATTACCCTCCCTTTTTTAATAATTTAAATATAAATGTCATTTTCCAGGTATTAAATGTAGTTCAGCCTGTGTAACTTGGAACGAAAATCATTGATCCTACTAAATTTTTTTGCCATCTTAGCGATACACGGTTTGGAGACAATACGAGAACTAATAAAAACACATTTTGTTTCAAATAGCATAGTTGACTGATACCATTAAGTGAATTTAGCAATAATATATAACAATGACTTCTTTTTTTCCAATGACATAAAAGATCCAGCTCACATATCAACAAATATGGACAATAACACTCAATATTTTGTCACAGGATTTTTAGTCAATCAAACATCCTGATTCTATGAATATTTTCCAATCATCTTTGTCACAGGTTTTTTTCAATCTTTAATGCAATGAAGAACATACAAAAATTATTATGAAAAGTAAATAAGATATATACTTTTCCCCGCATGTAATACCTATATATTATACTACTGTTGACCTTTTTGCACTTAGAGAGGTTTTAATGAATATACATGTAAGAATGTTTTGGGGCTACTTTCAGATTTACTGCGAAAATATTTTTTAAAAAAAATTACATTATTAAATTTATTTTTTTAGGGAAATATCACCATAATATAAATTAAAACAAACAGAAAATACAACCTTTAAACAGACCTATGATTCCGATGACACATCATCATGTTGTGTACTATTTTGATAGCAATTGAAATTTTTACAGCAATTTTACATGCCTTTTAAGTAGTTGCACGATGTTTCCATTATCATGTTTGTGTATTGTTCTTAGCTGAGATTGGTACAAATTCGTTTAGACCTAGCAAAAAATAAACTATTACGTAAAACGACTAGGTTCTACGTTAATGCTCTACGAAACCAAATATGAAATACACTTCTTTAAAATTGCTTTGTTTTAATACCAATACTGCCGTGGCTCTTGTATTCCAGAAGATCACGAGCAGAAAGATTTGGTGGATGCACATAAATTACATCTATAATCATTATTGGATTCCATTTCATAACCAGATGATCATAAAGGAATGTTTCATTATTTGCTTTAAGTATTAAAGTCTTACACTGAAACCATTATTCCAAAGAGAAACCTAACACCAATAATATATTGTCTTCGGAGAAAGCATTGAGCTAAAGTATTAATGCTGCTGTGTGGCAAAGGTGTACCTCATTTTGGAGCTTTTTAAATGATTTAAGCATTTTGAGCAAGAAATTATTAATAGTTTTGAACACATTATAATTAGCTTTTTTAAAAGAAGTTTACTTGAATTTAGTCTTGGGTTTTAAAATAGGATAAAGAATTTAAGCAGCACCCAATTAACAAAAACAGATGTAGATTTTAAATTTGAATTAGGAAACCTCTCTCTAACTTTTGCCCCAGATAACCTTTTGGAACACCATATCAAAATATTCATTGCAGTGATTTTTTTAAATGTAGGAAGGAATTGAAAAACCATTCCTACCTGAATTTAATAAAGTAAAAACAAAATAAAATAGCCCATCCCGCTGAACTGACAAGCCAATAGACAAGGATTTCAATGCTTGAATGACTCTGAGTCAAGTAAAAGGACAGTGTCTCAGTTTGTGTTTTCACAAATTATTCAAAAACTTCTACATGAGAAAAAGGAAATACTTGCTGTCGCCTTCATCTCGACATTCAGATATATCTACAATTAGAAATAGTTACATAATTCATAATTCAACTGGGAATATGCTAGCGAATCCGAAATATAGACATCACAAAGTGTGGCACATCTATTTCAGATTTGGATATTTTACTGACTAGACGATTATATGGCCAACTAACAACTAAACAGTATAACATTAGAGGTGATTTTCCACCATCAACTTTCATTATTTACGATCTGTTACATTTAAATTGTCGGTTGTTGTCAATTTAAATATGGATTATGTTTTGGTTCCACAAAAAAAATAAACACGTTTAAATTTAAAATATATATAAAGTATTAAAATACGACAAATGCCTTTTCCAAAACCTACCAGCAACCGACAATTATAAAGGCATAACATAAAAATTTTCGAGCGACTGTCTAAAGTCTGTCAGCCGTCGTCTTGTTGATTTTGGATGTTTTTCTGTCGACCGACCATTTTTGTGTCCGCCAGGTCATGTTATAATTTTTCTCCCGCAACTGTGTTATCTCTTCAGCTGTGATAATATGTGTATAGCCAAGCGACCCACTACCACGCTACAATCGACAGACTGTTGGACAACTTTAAATGTTTAAGGCTCCTAAAAAAATCAGAAGACAGACAGAGGTGGTTGATAAATCTGTTGGGCGATTGCAATTTATTGACCAACTGTCAGTGGTTGAAGACTGTGCACCGACAATCTACAAACTACTTACGATCGACAAGTGGTCACTTCTTGCCAGGCCGATAACAGCAACAACATATCTTCTTGAAAACATTATACTTAGTGGGTATTTTTTACCAAACCTTTGTTGGTTCTTTCCGATATTTACAAATTCCTATCTTCTTTTTCTGGAGCTTTTCAAAAAAGCTAACTGTAGAAAGTCACTTGCGAAACGATCGGGCGACAGTCTGCAATAGTTGCCCGACTTATTTATCCTCGCTCGACAATGAGAACAGTTCACAGTCTTGCGTTCGACGATCGTTAATTACGATGCTAGTCGCCCGCGTGGCGCAATGGTTAGAGTGTCTGCTCTAGAGTCGCGGTGTAAGGAGTACATGTATATGATCCTTACGTCGCGGGTTCGAATCCCACTGCGGGACGTAGAGACCGGTCCTTCGGATGAGACCGTATAAACCGAGGTCCCGTGTCGCAGTAGGTGCTGGCACGAAAAAGATCCCTCACTGCTCAATGGCCCTAAATGCCGAGTATAGGTCAAAATTTGTAGCCCTCCACCGGCAAGTGGTGGTGTCTCCATATGAGTGAAAATTTTTCGAGAGGGACGTTAAACAACAAAAATCAATCAATCAATTACGATGCTAATAAAAATTAATGTGACTACTCCGTGTCGCACGATTTACTCTATCAGGAGAAAAACTTCGTTTGGAGGATTAACAATGATGCATAATTCCTTTTTCAAATCCTTATTGAATCGAAATGTTTTTGCTCAAACTGATAATTCTTTTAAGCTTTCTAGCACGGCGTGCACGTCAAGAATAACTATTCTCCTTTTGGGGAAGAAATGTTACTTTATCCAATCTTCGACAACAACAGAATTGCAAATAAACTCCAAGTTACCCGCCCCTAAATATAGGTGGCGCATGTACCGTTTAGGTTCAACACTCTTTTCGCCTCCGCGATTAGAGATTTCTTTCAATATCTCAAGGGATCGACTGTTGGAAAATATACGTGATAAAATGACTGATTACGGCTTTTGATGTATTAAAGTATCAGGAATGAATAACATCGGCGATATGAACGATAACCTGATCGAAAATGGAGCTTGTGGAAATGTCTGTTCCATATTTTGAGATTTTAATCGTAATTTCCTCGGTGAAATAGCAATCGCGTTTACCATAAAAATAAAGCGTATTAAGATAGATCAAAAAGAAATACGCCAGCGATTACAATATTTGAAACTTTAGAAAATAAATTTAATGCTGTTATATATTTTTTCGTCTTACTTTATTTTTAAACGGGAATTATAGCAAGTAATGTTTGCATGCAAGTATTCACATTACACATGTAGTAATGCCAGGAACGCAAATCCTCTACTATATACGTCCCTGATAATGCGTATGAAATTAAATAAGAAAAAAAAGAAGATTTTTTTAAAATTTGATTTACATTTTCTGACCTGAAGCATACGATAGAAACAAAATAACTTTGATAACCGAACATGGTGAGAGAGAGGGAGAGAGAGAGAGAGAGAGGTGAAGGTGTCTAGTTTTGTCAGACCTGTTGTTATTTATAAAGATATTGACAAGGATATCTAACTCCCTTTACCTAATGTTTGATTCCTCTGATTCTTAACAACAACTTTTATCAAGATTACCTTTTATCAATTAAAATTTTCAGCATTTATATGGAAATAATTATATGGAAATAATTATTTACATTCCCTTGAAACATAGATATTTCTTCATTCTTACAAACCCAACTGATACTCAGTGTCACCCTTGTTAAATGTATTTTTTTTTTTAATTTCCCTATTCATTGGTGTGGGGTAAACCATACAACCTTTAAAGTAATTTCTGCTAAGAATTGTATACAAATATTTTAAAAAAATATTGCAAAAATTATTGAAATTCTAAATACCTATAGGAGTCTGTATTATTTAGCTGTAGAGAAACATGTATGTACATGATCATGTTCTGTGTTATATTAGTAGCCACGCAGGTAGGTTAAGGCTTCCCGTAGAATATCACAGTGCACTCTGTGCCTTCACATCTCTGAACTACCAAAATATGACGTCATAATGGAAAATGACGTCAAGTCACTGACTTGAGGTGTTATGTCGGGGAGAGTGTCATGAACTTAACACTTTATTTCAAACTGCATGTAAAATGCTAGATAGCTATTGCAAAATTCACGGGTCGTTAAAGGTTTTTTAAGTCTTATATGTCCGAATATTTTAAAAATACACCGCTTACCTACCCTTGAATGAAATTCAGCATGTTCAAAACGCTTATGAAAAATATACTTTTGAAATGTACTCTGTTTTATACCCGTGGTTGGAGGTAGAATTTATTTTGTGTGTATAAAAGAGTCTGGCGCAGGTGATTAATGAGGATTAATCTGAGAATTTTTGTGAAAATCTTTAAGAAGAGGTTGTTCTCTAACTGAATCTTGCTTGGGAAAAATGTGTGCTGGCTTTGTTTTAATACAGATTACGATATTGTGTGGAAGATACCCTCAAATTTGTAGGTAAGTTGAATTTCTCAGGAAATATTTTGAATCTAAGTAATACTATGACTTTCCCCAAGCACATTTCGGATACACAAGGATACGATGAGTTTATTTACATAACAAAATGTTAATAATTATTGTGTTAATCAACTGCGCCGAAGCGATTTATATGAAACACTTCAAAAAATTATAAATGACCGTCACGTGATCAACAAAGTCATGTGATATCATAACAAATATGTTAACATATAGCCGAGGAAACCCTCTATATAAATTGAAAGTACTTAAGTTGAGTACTTATAAATTAAAACCAAAACCGACCTCGCAATGACATATTATGTTTTGAGCGCGTTTTAAGGATTCGGAAAGCCTTAACATAGCTGCGCAAACATAAAAGTCATTTTCATCGAAATCTTCACTGATATTTATATCATATAATAATCATATATTACCTAGATCTTCATCCTGCAGAGATAAATTACCCAATAAAAACATTTCAAAATAATTTAGATAACAGTTATATTGTATATTATTGTTTATTATAATGACATGTACAATAACAAATAAATTGTGCCATATGCATGAATAACAAATCATGCACTTATAATATTGTACCCAATTTTCAAAGCCATATTAGTTAATTTTAAAAGTCCTGTATGTTCATATTAAGATCCATGTTCTTTTCTCAGCGGAATCCTACCATGTATCTTAACAGAAAAATGACATGATTGTTAACAGCATGTTCAAATCTACAGCACAAGTTTTATCAAAATATACTGCCCAGACTAATCTGATGTAAAAAGAGTTTCAGTTTAATACATGTTTATTTCATCACCAATTACAGTCCAGACTACAGGCCATCTTGTGAGAGCATCAGCTGCCTTTCTTGATAGGTCAGTCAATTCCTAAAACATCAAATGCATTCAATTTAATTTAATTGTAAATTTGTATATCATAAACTGTAGAATTTGATAAACTGCTTATTTATTATAATGTCTTGATCTCTCCAAACAAAGTCAAAAAACAGGTTTTTAAGTTCTATAGGAGGTCAAAATAATTTAGGCCCCATTTCCAATTCCAAAAATTTTAAAGTAAACTGCTTAATTTAAATTAGGACAATCCTTGACCAACTATTCACCTTATCCTGTGTGATGAGAAAATCTTTTCTGTCAATATCATTCCCATTAATTTTTTTTATGTTTTTTTTCCCATCAGATCACCATAATTGTAAATGTATAATATGTGATTTATGACAAAACAAAATAGCTATAAAAATGCAAACTTTTGTACATGTTCACAAGTTTGACAATTTCATTGCATATTTTGAATCAGTCAAGTAATTTGTAGCCATCTGATTTCATGAAAATAAAGGAAAATGTATAAATCAACATGGAACAATATAAATTTACATCAAACAAAGTAATAGAATTATTTATATCATAGCTTTTTATTTTTGAAATTTGAAAAAAAAATGATATCTGTTTATAACTTTGTAGATGTATGGATACAATTGAAACTGTAAGCCAATGAGACAAATAGTCGTTTTCAAAGAGTTTATTTACTGAAAGTTGTGAGGCGTTATCAGCTAAAATCAATGTTGCTTTTTCTTTGTAAATCTTAAAATCTCACGTACGGGGAATAATGAACACTTTGTCTAGATAAAATACAAGACCTTAAAATGGAAGAACAATAGATTTAAATAAACGTATTCTTTAAGAGCCCGGTAAGTTCTTAATATTTCTAAGAATAATATATTTCACCTTCAAATACTGTAGTTCCAACTATGAAGATCATAACTTAGTGGAAATTGTGACATTATGTTTGAAATTACGCCATGCAAATAAAAGCACAGACATTAAAAATTCTTTAAAGAGAATTTGAGGCAAACAGTTATCCCCTAAAAAGGGACATCAAAAATCATTTGTCATAAAACTATATAAAATATGTTCAATTATAGCGGTAACTGAGTAACTTTATAATTATCTCATGATCACTCTGTGTATGTATATTTCATTACACTCTTCTTACACCCATATTTTATTGAACGAAATTTAAACAACAGATTACATGTATGTATATACTAAGCATCTAATCCACAGGTGCAGCTGCACACCAGTTATCCTTTAAATGAATTGTTTCTGATATATTCCCACTTTCTCAGACAATCATAAATATCGAATCATTGAAAATGGATACTACCTTTTTTACATGTTTCCTTTGCGTTTCATTGATATCATTGGATATTATTCATGTAGCTGCTAAAAATTCACTTTTTGGATTTACTTAAAACTTTTTTAGGTATATATATGGGGGAGGTTATTCCATCACAAAAGTCTCATCGTTTGATGAACAGTTTTAATGTCTAATTCTATTCACGAGATTTTTTATCTTTAATTTGTGTCAAAATAGTAAGATAAGATAATAATTGTACTCCTCAGGTGGATAAGTCATCGTATTGACTTAAACAAAAACCAGCTAGCAATAATCGTCTTATCATGATTTTTTGATTAAATGATACAAACTTATTAAGCAGTTCATACCATCTATACTCATTTGCTGAAGTCCTAGCCAAACGTTATGAGAGAAGAAGGGTTAAATAAACATTACCAGTCGTATTAATTTGAATTGTTTTAATCTATTTTAGTTGCTATGAAAAAAAAAATAATGCCAAGCTCTTTTATAGGATCAATTTTGAAAAGAGGAGGAGGGATTATCAGGTAAAAAATTAACAGCTGAAAAAAAAGTTTGACTAGACCCAATGAAAAGAGGAGAATTCTTTAAACTTCAAATTTTGTTTTGGGGGTTGGGGTGGGGTTAAATAAGGGGAGGGAAATAAAGGTCCATTAGTGGGGGACCAGTCTTTCAATGGATATTTTAATCTAAATTAAAAGTAAAATTTTATGTTGATAAAAAGTGTTGGGGGGATTGTTTCCTTGACCCCAAACCCCAAACAACCACCCCACCCCAAATTATGTATTTCCTAAAGTTATGTTCACCCGAGTGGAAGTCGATAGCAAGTGAAATAGCTTTCTAAAACTATTTGTATCAATTTGGAATTTCCCGATCTATTTTTAGACCAGTGTAGAGAGAAAACAAATCCTTATATTTATCTGGAAGGTCACGTGCAGGTAAATTTAACGTGATATTTTTTTCTACAATGTTCGCCCTATGCCATTCAGAGATATAGGAACTCCAAAAACTTAATTAATTTAAAGTCATAATTCTGTATAAAGTTCTTTATAAAGTGCTATTTTTTCCTATTCAATTCTCTAGGAAATTAATTTATGAAAAAAAATTCACGATACATGTATATACATGTATTTCACTACAAAGGGCATATAACTCTCTCATATGCTCCAAAATTAGGTTGAATATAGGGAAACATTTTCTAATTAAATCCAATCCAATACATTTAGAATGAAATATGTTGACCAATATACACATCCTTATTCAAAGTCAATGATTTCTTCATAATTAAAGCTAGAGTTTCTGTAATGGATAAATCACGAGATGGTGTTGAATAGTTTAGAGAAAACAATCCCTCCGATGGCCGACGGCCCGAGGAGGGGATGTTTTCTCTAAACTATTCAACGCTGTCGAGTTAGTTATATATCCAATTTTGTTGTAATACAATGGGATCTAGCCCATTTATACTGAAGCCCAATAGTGCAAACCAAAATAATTAAAAGTAAAAAACGAAATTATTACATAAAAAACGAAATTATTAAATAAAAAACGAAATTATTAAATAAAAAAACGAAAGTATTAAATAAAGAAAACGAAATTATTAAATAAAAAACAAACGAAATTATTAAATGAAGAAAACGAAATTATTTAATAAAAGACAAACGAAATTATTAAATAAAGAAAACGAAATTATCAAATAAAGAAAACGAAATTATTAAATAAAGAAAACGAAATTATTAAATAAAGAAAACTGAAACTTAAATACGGAATTTATAGATGTGCGTGTTAAGGGCCTGAACCCATGAATCATTCCATAAAGCGCACGTGTTATAAAGCATCACTTAGTAATTCTATAGACCTGATTTTGATTCGACATTAAAACATGTGTGGGGGAAATGAAAAATAAAAAAAAAAACTTAGAAAAATGTCAAATTGACAAACGTAGAAAAACATTATGTGCCCACAGCCTATAATTCGCATTTTTGATTGATTGTTAATTGTTTAACGCCGAGTCGGCAATATTTCAGCCATGTTTCGGCGGACGCATTTTTGAAGTAAATGATTCATTTTGTCAAAGTTCGAGCCTGTAAGCCTGGACGTAACGAGGATGGCTGTTTCTGCTTACATAAAATTAATGACATTCCAAAACAGCTCATGAATCGCTGAAAGGTCAAGACCTTGCGTATCGTATTACTGAATTCCCCCCGAACTAAACCTAGCGGCCTATCTGTGTACCCATAAATCTTAGGTTGTTGAATAATTTGTTAGGTTCAAGACAATGATTTAAAAATTTATTGAGAATGTTTTATGTCCAGTTTGGATAAGTAGTAAAACGTGGAGATCGGTCCTTTGGATGAGACCGTATAAGATTTCGTGTCGGGGTAAGTGCTAGCATGGAAAGGATCTCTCACTCTATAAATTTTGAATTTACCGGGTGGCAGTTAATACAAAATTTACAACATGATATGTAAATTTTGTATTTACTGACAACCGGTAAGTTCAAAATTTACAACGTGACAGATACATGGCACTTGATTCTACCTCTGATTTCAAAAGGTTTGCACTGCTCCTGATTTGTATTGTTTGAATCGTCTTTTAAGCTTGAATGCTGCACAGGTGCTTGTGGACAGGACCCTCCCCCCCCCCCCCCAATATACACCCTGGGTCCAAGAATATTTTTATTCGTCTTTTTCCATAAATTAATCTTCTAGTACACATTTACAATGTATTCCATATGAAAAATCCCCCAAAAAATAAAAATAACGTAGAATTAACGTTTTATTAAAATATCATACCCGAGGTATTATGAAATGTGAGTCACTTCCATTTGTTAGCACTGGACCCCTCTTGGATATCGGGCCTAAAATATCATATGCCTACCACATGTCACCAAAATATGTCTTGTTTCGGTAGATATTTTTTGTCTTCAATCGTGCTATTTAATTGCCTACGCATTCCACAATAATCCGAGTATTCATCGTCAAACGTAAAAAAATGTAAGATTTGGAAATGTCAAAGTAGAAATTATACGGAAGTGATGCAGAAACGACACCTAGCGGGTAACTCTCGAGTTCCGAGTGTTACAGAATTAAGGGAAAAGCCAGAGATCTACGGAATAGTTCGGGAAAATTTTGATAAAGAAGTCGAAATCGATTCATTAGAATTTAAATTTTGCTGCAGATTTTCCAGATGAGTTAGGGTAGTCATTAATATTCTTTTTAAAGGATTTTATCACTCAAACCAATTTTAAAAACACTTTCTAACTGCACTTTACCAGTTTGTACAATTTTTCTGTTGTTCTTCATACTCACATAACAATTGTTTATAATTAACGTGTCTGCAGAATGCAATTATTTGTATTGAGCAAATTACACCAATATTTCAGAATTCGAAGTTTTCTTTGAACATACATTGGGCATCTACCAAATTCGAAATAAACCATTAAGTTATTTGTAGATTTTCGAAGCGACATAATTTTCTTCAAAAAGTTCATATGTACTTGCTCAACATGTGGGGCTTTATGAAATTCCCACGTCTCACATCCGTAATGAAGAACAGAACCTACATATGTATCAAATAAAGAGAGTGTAGTCTCCACATTTAGATTATTCTCTTTCACTCTTTTCCACAAAGAAAAAGTACATTTTTCCTTAACATTTCACCTGTGGAATGCTGATCATTTTCTCCGTATTCCATCCCTTACTGCTCAAAGGCCGTAAGTACCATGTACATTATAAAATGTATAAATTTTCAGCCATTCACTATATATATCCTATTGAGATTTTAATTCCATTTATTTTGTTAACATTAAATTGCTGGAAATATAGTCAAAAATCTGGAATGAAAATAATAAATGTTAGAAGTGAAATTTATTAATTGTCGGAAGTGCAATGCAAAATTCCGAAAATCAAATGCACCGAAAATGGTACCCCCCCCACCCAAAGAAACTATTAGTATACACTTCGACGCTCAATTGACCACTCCAATGAACACATTAAATCGTTACATTTTTTTAAGTTTTGGAAATTAAAAAAAAAAGACCTTAAAATGTTTATAAAATAAGAAAGCTTAGTCACGGATATTAATCATTGCAGACCTATTTTTCATTCATTTGACGAATCGCGAATAATGTCGCGTATGATTATTGGTTTACATTAAAATAGGTTGTGGATTTCTCTCGGAATTCAACACCAGCCCTCACCTATATGTATGCGTACCTGAACAAACCAACCGATTAACATTTTCTGCTCTAAAGAAAATCACTGTATTCTTTGTATTACATTATTCTGAGAGTGTTTTGTAAAGTCTAAAAGCTCTGAAAATTTGAACAAAATCCGTTCAGAAATGAGGAAGATATGAAGCTTCAAAGTTGGCGTCTAGGAAAAAAAAAAGAATAATAAAAACTAGAGCCGATCTCGTTGCAAAGCAACGAGTAGGTCTTCCGTTGGAGCTGCAGGCAGGAAGAAGTGACCTTGAGTCAAGGTCATGTCATATCATAAGGTTATAAGCAATCTTGTAAGAGGTATCAACTAACAATGTTTCACTCTGTAAAAAAAGACGATAAAGAAACGTATGTGATCTTGAATTTGTCCAAATGACCTTGCGAAAGCCATGACACACTCTGGTTATGACCAAACCCCATCTGTGTATTACTGACTTCGCAAATTCACACATGTTCATACAGTCCATACATCCAGTCAAAATATCTTATCCTTAGTGACCTTGAACTTGAGTTTAGGCCATGTCACACTCTGCATAGTTTCTCATCCAAACTCATCCAAATGACCTTTCATAAAGACCATAACACACACTGGTTAAGAAAAATCCCAATCTGTGAGTTATTGACTGGATAAGGTCAGCTATGTTCTTTCAGACCATAGATCGAGTCAAATAATTTATCAGGTTCCATACAATGATTTAAGGATTCATTGTGAATGTTTTTGTCCAGTTTGGATATTGAACAAGATGTGTTTGTGAAACACTGATGCCCCGGTATTGCAGCTTATGGCAAAGGTTTAAGTTTCTCAAATCCGTATCCAACTCCAAGGTCAAAGTCAAGAGATAGAAAATTATGTTACCCAAAGAAAGATCTCGTCTCAGTGAATATAACTGTGAAATATGAAACCGCTAAGACTAACTATTGAAAAGTATGGCAAAGATTTTTTTTTTTCATACTCAAGTCAAATGTTAAGGTCAAGGATAGATTAGCGGTTACCAAAGGAATGCCTTATCACAAGAAATAGACATTGAAATATGAAAGCCCTAGCATTAATTATTCAAAAGTTATGGCAAAGGTCAACGTTTTTTTTTTCAAAAGTAGGTCAAATCCCAAGGTCAAGGACAAAAGTCAAAACTGTCGGTACTCAAGGGAGGGTCTTGTCAATAAAATTAAAATGTTTCAATGGTAGGTCAAACTCTAAGGTCAAAGGTAAAAAGTCAAAACTTTTAATTTTTTTTTAAAGTACGTCAAACTCCAAGGTCAAGGTCAAATAGTAAAAATTGTTGATATCCAATGAACGTTGTTGTCACAAGGAATACACCTGTGAATGTGAAAACACTAGTCCCAACCGTTCAAAAGGTATTGCCAAGGTTATATTTTTTAAAAAGTGGATCAAACTCCAAGGTGAAGGTCACAAGGTCGAAAATATTTATTCCCAAGGAAAGGTCTTGTCACAAAGAATTTCGGATGTGAAGCATGAAAGCCCTAATGCCAACTGTTCCAAAGGCTACATTTTTTATAGTTTGTCAAACTAAAAGGCTGTAGAAAGGAGAAGAGAGACTCCGAGATATTCAATCAAGTAAACTTATGATATTGCAGATCAAATAAAGCATGAGCTATAAGAGCAGGCACGTAGCATCAGCTCTCCCCCCCCCCCTTTTTCAGACCTAACTTTTTACTTTAGTAATGTTCATTGAAAGTCCTGTTGGCCCCCACTTTTTGTTGCAGTATAATCCCGTTGCCCCCACCCCCTTCCGCCAGAAAATAGGATTCTGGGCAATTTTCCTTTTTTGGTTTTGGTTGTGAAGTCTTTTCAGGTAAGTTAATTTTTTTTTCTCTGGCTGCCCCTCCCTTCAAAAACGATGCTACGTCCCTGAAAAGTAACATGTAGAGATGTCTGTCCTGGCATATATAGAGAGATTGTCAATCAAATGGCATGTTCAACGCAATAGCAGCTGCAATAAGAAACTCGCCGACAGTTTTTTTTTTTTTTTTAAATTCCAAATTGCTTTTTAATTTCTTCAGATATTTATAATCTTTTCAATGTATGTTCGTGGATTATAGATGGAATAATTTTAGTTACATGTCAAGTTTAATATTATGGTGCTTGTGCTTTGTAGCAAGGATTTGCTAAATACATATAATTTTCTATGATTGTACCGAAAAGTAGATACATGTTTTAAAGCAGAGCTGCCGCTCAAGCATTATGTCTGTCGTGTAGATCTAGAGGTCTTTGTGTATATATCATAGGTAAAAGTACTAATACCGAAGATCACATCCCTTCAAAGCTATATTATTCTTGTTTATTACGCCCCTTGCAGTAGAGGATCCAGGAATTTCATAACGGGGGCAAAGTAGAAGGCAGGGGAGGGGTCGGGGGGGGGCTGCATTGAAGCCCCCAGTGGGTCTATGACAAAGCCCTGGTGGGGATCCAGGGGCGAAGCCCCCAGAAGTTGACAAATTCTTACAAATAAGAGATGTTTTTTCCTTGATTTTAGGATAATGGACATATAAGTTCTATATACAAAAAAATTCAAACGGAAGGGGGGGGGGGGCCGTGCGCCCGGCGCGCCGGCCCTGGATCCGCCTATGCTTTTTTTATTTTATACATGTAGTTATGCACCCCACCGCCCCTTCCTGTGTTCAAGATGATTCAGTCGTTTGTTTGCATTATAACTTAACAAGAAGTCCGTGATTTTTTGTGTGAAGTTTAGTTTTTAAAAATCTGAAAATGACAGGCTAAAAGGATATGTATTATTAATGAAAATAATGAAATTGGTAATCAAAGTTCAAAATACCCGTGCGGTGGCGATATTCAAAATTTACAGGAAGTCGTTTGACTTTTTAATACACTTAAAGATGTGGTCAACAGGAAAGATTTTGAAAGGTTTGATAAATACACACCATGCATCACAGAGTTGACCAATATGAATGCATTATGATCAGGTCACGTGGTAAGTACCTCTACCACAATAATTGACACGTGGAGCACCTGCATGGATTTCTTATAATTAAGTTAAAAATTTATATTATTTTAAAAAAAATGAAGATATTAGTTAATAAAACTGTAATGGTTTGGGTCGTGGATATCGGCCTGGGTAGCTCAGTCGGTACAGCACCTGACTAGTGATGCAGGGGTCCCGAAGAAAATTAAAGAATATTTGTTAAAGGTGCATGTATAGTCAATCAGATTAGAAATACAGCGACTATCAGAATTTCGGGCCGTAAAAAAGATCTGACTTTGATTAGATTTTAGGTGTAGGCGAATGTGTGTGTACTGAAGGGGTTAGTTAATTCATTCAAGATTTATTATATTGTTCGTTTGGACGAAGGCTTCATAAAAATGTACACACTGCCTGTACAGGTACACATCAATGAATGTTCGTATTAATTCAAAAATCGGCGGACTTAATTTATTTTACTTATTTAAAGGCAATGTTATTTCCAGAGACATTTATATTTTCTGTTTTTAATGTCTCGAATTTTTCTTTTTTGTGATTTACCGGTTTACAAAGGCCTGTGTTTTAACAGCTGTTCATAAACGCTGTCAATTAATATATGATCAGAGAAAACGAGACATCTCCCGGTAATTCATTTCTTATGGAAAATATATGGATTGACATCTTAGTATTTACCTGTGTAATTACGATTTTACAAACCGTGACGATGACTGGCCAGGAGGACTACCCCTTATAAAAACAACTCATGATCAACTCAGCGGACCTATAATTCACTTTAATATATGCTGTAAAGCAATAAAATCATTTCAGTTTAACCGATATTTTATTGCAAAGATAATAGAAAAAAAGACTCGAGATTTAGAATTTTTCTGTATTTCAAACGCTCGATATGCATATATTTTGGGCGCTCTTGCATATGCACTTATACAACGTGCATGTTCTGTACTTGCATGCGTGTACATAGTATGTGTCCGTAAAACCTTAAGAGAGCTGATAAATGTGTTCTGATTTTCGGAAAAAAATAATGGGAACCTATAAATAATTACATGTTTATCATTTTGTTCGCATACAATAACAAGTTTAGTAGAAAAAAATAATTTTTTCAAGGTTAGGTGTCTAATAAATTTGTAATATTCAAATACAGTTACACATGTACATGTATGTCTCATTCTACATATTTTAGAGGCGCATGTGAATGTGGGATTTTGTATTTCCCTGTATACTTATAAAACGCTCGATATGCGTATATTTGGGGCGCTCTTGCAAATGTATATATACAGTTGTACATTTTCAACGGCGTCGACAAAAGAACGTATATTGGATTACATACATGTACATTTAAGTTTCAAAAGTTCCATTACTAGTAGGAATTACTTAAAGTAACATATTTTGAATTTTATTTTAAATAAAACAGACAATTACTTCGATATCGAGAAATAAATTGTTTATACAAATAACTATGCAACTTTCCTGTAATTCAGCGAATAAAATATTAAATAAAATGCACTAGCGATTTAATCAAAGATATTATGAAATAATCTGAAAGATTCAACATATTTATCCACTCATGACTTAGTTTACAAAATGAATTTGGAATGGCCATTCTATGATTTGTTATGTGTATGACTAGGTCGCTGGATCACACGCCGATTAATCCCCGGTGACCTCCTTTGCCATGCGCTATCGAGGGAGGTGTTACATAATTGTAAACACACAAGGTGAATGTAAAAGGCGTGCACTTAATGGCTGTGAATTGTCTATGCTTCAAAGTTTTGTTTTATTTTCTCATTATATTGTTTGTTTTTATGATAAGAAGAAAAGGTTATCTTTTTTCCCTTTTTTTAGTAGGCTGGTTTATTCGACTTTGAAAAAAAATGAAATAAAAGGAAAAGTTGTCAAAAAATAACTTGGAAATAAAGCACAAAACACTTCAAGAACCTTATTCTAAAGAATATTAGCATCTAATGTAGCCAGATTTATTATTTATAGTAAGTTTATTTTACTTACACGCATGAAGAGCTCTCGTTTACTTGCTGAATGAAAACAGTTACCTGTATATATGGGTCAAGCTTCTGGCGCATTTAAAACACAAGATTCGAACAAAATAACATTTTCTTGAGATCAATAAGATGTTAAAGAACAACTTTTTTAACGGCAGCCATTTCGAAATATTTACCGTTTTTGAGTTATAAAGCAAAAACTTTAAAGGGCTCCAGATCCCTAATTTTAGGGGCCAGCCCCTTTTTAGTAGTGTCAATTGAAAGGCCTTGAAATTGTGCACAACTATTATTCTACATGTCTTATCAAAATATTTTTAGTTTTAAAGATACAAAGGAAAATATGTCTAAATTTTCGCTCTTTTAGGCGTTCTAATTTTTGACCCCTATATAGCGCCATTTTGAACACAGAAATCGAAAAACAAAAACCGATGTGCACAACTTCAATCCTTCTATTATTTAAATTCGGTAGAATTTCTGCTCCAGCTTTTGTAGTCTCGGAGCCTTTGTCTGGAAATGAAGGCAAGTAAATTTTCATTTAAAGGGAAATAACTCAAAAGCGGAAGTGACTTTTTGAACTGCTTGACAGCATTCTGATAGAGTTTTGTAACGTCTATAAACCCTGCAAATTTGAGCAAAATCCGTTGAGAAATGAGCGAGATATGAGGTCTCAAAGTTGGCGTCTAGAAATAGGAAGAAGAAAAACTAGAGCCGAGCTCGTTGCAGAGCAATGAATAGGTCTTGACTCAAGGTCATGCCATATTCTAAAATGATAAATAATCTTGTAAGGGACTATCAACTTGCAATGCTTCGCCAGTAGAAAGACAATAAAATAATGTACACTTTCTATTTTGTGACCTTGAACTTGTCCAGATGACCTTGCGTCAAGCCATGACACACTCTGGTTATGACGCAAACCTATCTGTGTTACCGACTTGACAAGTTCACACATGTTCTTTCAGACTACACATCCAGTAACAGCATCTTGTTCTTAGTGACCTTGAACTTGAGTCAAGGCCCTGACACAGTTTGTATGATACCAACAATACCCTTCTGAGTGTTTCCGACTTGACAAGTTTACACATGTTTTTTTTTTCATTTCGTTTCCATATAGTTGTAATTTTTTATGTTTAACTCGCTGGCTTTAAATGTTATTGTAAATATGCTTTATGTCCAATTTCGATATTGAAAAAACGTCGGCGTCTTTGAGTACGTGTACAAGGTGCATTACGTTACCCTATCACATCATGTTTTATAACGCAGACCATACATGTATATATAGTCAGCGTTATAAAAGGGTTAAAAAACCCATTCTATTCATCGAATATCTCTGCTTAATTATCTTTGCCGATTTCTTACAGAACTAGAGTGTTCCCACCGCCTGCTTTTAGCTTCATTAAAGATATAACTAAGTCTAAAAGTTATCAGCTATTTATTAGCTATGGCATGGCATATAGTTCATGCAAAAAAAAAAAAAAAAAAAAAAAAAAAATCCAGGGATAGTATGACTGCGATAGAATCTAACAATCAAGTAGAAATGCAAATCCTTAACCCCTGAAAGCTAAAATGGATATTAATGAAATTTGAATAAATTTATTATAAATAATTATTTATAATTTATTTAAGTACGTGATTTCAACAATCCTTCAAAAGAGGCATCAGTCTATCATATCCGCAATTGTCAGTCTACACCATCCATTTTGGAATACCGATCCCGTTGTAATTTCATAGTAATTAAATTTCAGTTTTTGTGTTTTCTTTATTTCATACAGTGTCAAAATACATTGTCATGAGCTCATAAACATGTATAAATGTTAATTTTCAAACCCTGTCTCTCTAATTTCAAAAGACATAAGTTAAATTTAACCCTCCGCAGTATATTTCACAAAATAGGTAAAAGGTCAAGTGGACTGTAGCGCTGGTATATTTCAAAATATTTTAAGACAAACAGTGCACATTCTAAATAGCATAGACTTACCTCTTAAATATAAAAAAAAGTATATCGGCATTATTGGTTATTTTGAAAAGTAGGTCAAAGGTTAAGTTCAAGGATATCTAGGTCGGAAGCCATGGAAAAATACAAAAGCCATAGTGTCAAGATATATGTGCAAATTATCAAATCCATACCTCTTACAGTTCTCGAGATATAAGGTGTGACAGACGGACGGACAGCAAGACAGACGCCAGGTAAATTGATCGCTAAGTGCTGCTCTGCTCTGCAGGCGACATAAAAATGTTTGTTTGATTGTCCGTTTCTTGTTTAACGTCCCTTGAGCTGCCAGTATTTGCCAGTGGAGGGCTGCAAATTCAGACCTATACTCGACACTCAAGGCCGTTGAGCAGTGGGGGATTTTTTTTCATGCCGGCACCTACTCCTATACGGTCTCATCCGAAGGACCATACTCCACGTTCTGTAGTGGAATTGTTTGTTTGTGTGTGTGTTAACGTCCCTCTTGAGATTTTTCACTCATATGGAAACGCCACCACTTGCCGGTGAAGGGCTGCAAATTTAGACCTATACTCGACACTCAAGGCCATTAAGCAGTGAGGGGTCTCTTTCGTGCCAGCATCTACTGCTACACGGGATCTCGGTTTATAAGGTCTCATGCAAAGAACCGGTCTCCACGTCCCGCAGAGGGAGTCGAACCCGCGACGTAAAAATTAACTCCTTACTCCGCGACTCTTGAGCGAACGCTCAAACCACTGCGCCATGCGGGCGACGTGGTGGTATTCGAAACCACGACTCAGAATCGTTTGGGGTAGAAACAGGCCCGTAGGAAGCAATTTCAGTTTGGGGGGGGGGGGGGCACAGCCATACATCTTCAGTTGAGCACTATCAACCAAAATTCCTTGACAAGCAAGCCCCCCCCCCCCCCGGTTCCTACGGCCATGAGAAACATATTGATAAAGGTACTATCATTATGAAAATCATGTTCTGACTTAAGCCTGTAGAAAGCAATTTCATTTTTTTCTGGGACGGGGCACAAACAATCAATTTTTTTGATATATAAACAAAAAAATAAATAAATAATAAAAACATAATTGCGGGGGGGGGGGCACGACCGTGTAGCTTTAAGCTATATAGTGACTAAGAAGGAATAACTTGTCATTTGTCAAAGTCTTTTACCTAAACTGTTAACTTTTAATTGTCAATAACAGATTCTTGTTACAAAGTGAAAAGTATACATTTATATGTAGTACGGGTATCCATCTCATATGCATAATCTATTTAATCAATCATTTTATCCTAAAGGGAAAGTGAAATCTCAATCAAAATTTGTCACAAATACTGGACTCTCTGATTAATTATAATATACATGTAAGAACGAATCATCAATTAGGACTGCAGGTTTGATAAATTCACAGCATGCATCTTCAGCCTTAAGGTCAAGATCTAGTAAATGATTTTAGACTGCATTTTTTATGCTAGATCCATTATGACGTCATAATCGAATTAAACTTTTTTTTTCCCGTACTTTACGGCTGTAATAGAATTATGTAGAAAATAAAGTATTTTCCTGGAATTCAGTTTGAAATCATGTGAAAAGTAATCCCGAAACCTATATTCAATTTAATATTATTTTAAAGAAGAGGCTAAGAACATACAAATTACCGTTTTCTGAGAGACTTTAGGCAATCTGGATACATTTAATTTGTCTGATATGGAAAAACCTCCCATATTCATCACTGATTTTCTTAATTTTTCAATGAATATGACAGTTTATAATATGATTTTTCGTTTTGTTTACCTACAAATTATGCCCCGCAACACCTTATTTGACCAAGCTATACTTATAAAGCTTCATTAAAGGAATTAATTTCTCAAATTTGAGAAATCTGTAGGCTCCTTTTATTTACTAGATCTTGACCTTAATTAAAACGTTGTTTCGAAATATTACACTGTATCTATAAAAGCGTAAAATTAGAATTGACCTAAAGAATATTTTATACCACAGGGGAAATGCTTCCGTGGCACCAGAAGTTTACAATTTTGATTGACAGGTGTAACGCCGTGCATGGATTTCATGTAACTATGTACAAATAAGAAATGAAGGAATCTAAAGAAAAGAGTTATTGTGATTGACATTGTAATTGAAACAGAGACAATCAAGAGTAGTTTGGCTGTGCTGGCCTTTCTGACATTTGAAGTAAAGTTTTATGAAGTTGTAAAAGTGTATTATCAATTATTTTCATCATTAGATGTGTGCTAATAAGTTTGTTATATTCAAGTCCATGTATATGTACTCCTTGTACATTTTTTCTTTTGAACCGCGCGTGCAAGTGGAATTAAATTATAAAAAGTTAACATACTTCTTAAATGCATGGCATTTACGTTACACAGTTCTGGACATTAGAAATAATTAAGCTTATAGTGTTGGCGATATTTTATCGTATGCTAAAAAGTATGTATTACATAAAACATGTATTTTAAAAAAAATTCAGCACAATATAGCTTTTCAGATACTTATACATACAAATCAAATTGCATATAATATGAAATATTTTATTGAAAAATTATGACCTCTTCTCTGTAAACAGGTATGTTATGAAAAGGACATTGAAGGCGAAAAGGGCTCGAATAGCCGCCAGTTTTGTTTTTTTTTTTCTTCGGAAAGCTGTACAGTTATCTTGGACGACATATCGCGTGCAAGTACAGTGTACAAAACAGCAGTGAAAATAAAAATAATGAACTCAAAGTTTAATTCTCTTCTCTCAATTACTTTGTGAAATATAATTACCAACCAATATAGAAGTTTTTACCGGAGTGTATACAAAGCGACTTTTCAAGCGGTACATGAAAGCGTTTGATGCGTGACCAGGTACGTGTAATTGCTTTTAAAGCATGCAAACTCAGACTATCAGGTAGCACAGGTTGCTGACCTGTCAATCAAATCAGCAGCTATTGTTTTATTTTTGTTTGATTGTCGGGCGGTATATTATCGATCTTAAGCTAGGTGGATTTTGTGGGCGTTAATGGAAACTTGGGTGTTTAATAAAAGCACATGTACATGTCATATGCTGAAGTTACAAAACTTCACATACCGTGTTCAGAGTTGGTGTAATCATAAAGATAGCCATTTTAAAAAGAAAATAATGTAATAGTGTTTAGCAATGCGTCTTATTGTTTTCAAAATATATCTCTTTTGAATTCTTTGTCTACAAACGTTGTGTGTCAAGTTAGAATTATCTGCAGAATAAACCACACGCAATGAATCTCCGAAATTAAACATATAATAACACATAATTAAGAAATAAATCGTTTATTAAATACATGTATGAAGTTTAAAGATTAGGATTCATGAAATCGGGGACCTTTACACGTCTTTAATAAAATGTTTTGGATTTAAATTAAATCAAATTAAGATAAGATTAAATGATTTAATTGAATGATCCGATACGATTTAAAAAATAATTTTCCGTAAATCATTGTGTTAGCAAAATGAATATAGAACGACAATGTTTTGTGTATGAGCACTAATAGCTGCTTCCTCGGCCATATGCTATCGAGGGAAAGGTTATATAATTGTAAACAAACACAAAACCTGGGGTGTATGTGAAATGCAGTTTAATGCAGTTAAAGACTGATTTATTTTTGCTAATTTTTTTTATAATTTGATATAGTGTATGTTTCAGCATTAAACGACGAAAAGATGTTTTGTTTACGAACGCAGGTCGCTGGTTCACACGCAATGGATCTCTTGTAATTTCGGCCACAATAATTTAATAAGTATATTATCAACATGACCAACATAGATAAGATGAAATAATTTGAAAGATCCGATATGATTAAAAAACACAATTATCCGTACATAGTTTAGTTTGCAAAATAGATTTAGAACGGCAATGCCTGTTTAGTGACTGGATCTAGGTCACGCGTGATCGGGGGATGGCCGGTTACGTAATTATAAACAAAAACAAACCCCGAGACGTATTGAAAATATGTGACTTAATAATTTGGAGTGAAACCACAGAACACGTAAAAAGTGATTTTAAAGTAATTTTAGTATTTATTTTGGATAGGTTTATCATTTATAGCAAGTTTATTTCAGTTATGCGCATAAAGATTTCACCTTCACTTGTCTAATGAAACTAGTTACCTGTATATGGGTCAAGCTTCTAGCTCATTTATTAAAAAAGACTCGAACAAAATAACACATTCATGAGATCAATAATATGTTAAAGAACAACTTTTTAGCGACAGCTATGTCGAAATATTTACCGTTTTTGGATCCTTAATTTAAGGGACCACGCAGCTATGTTAAGGCTTCCCGAAGCTTTAAAATGTGCTCAAAACATAATACGTCATTGCGATATCGGTTCTGGTTTTAATTTATAAGTATTGAACTTTAGTACTTCCAATCTATATAGAGGGTTTCCTCGGCTATATTTTAACATATTTGTTATGATATCACATGACTTTGTTGATCACGTGACGGTCATTTATAATTTTTTGAAGTGTTTCATATAAATCGCTTTGGCGCGGCTGATTAACACAATAATTATTAACATTTTGTTAAATAAATAAACTCATCGTGTCCTTGTGTACCCGAAATGTGCTTGGGAAAAGTCATAGTATTACTTGGGTATAAAATATTTTGTGAGAATTTCAACTTACCTACAAATTTGAGGGTATTTTCCACACAATATCGTAATCTGTATTAAAACAAAGCCAACACACATTTTTCCCAAGCAAGATTCAGTTAGAGAACCACCTCTTCTTACCGATTTCCACAAAAATTCTCAGATTAATCCTCATTAATCACCTGCGCCAGACTCTTTTATACACACAAAATAAATTCCACCTCCAACCATGGGTATAAAACAGAGTACATTTCAAAAGTATAATTTTCAAAAGCATTTTGAACATGCTGAACATCAATCAAGGGTAGGTAAGCGGTGTATTTTTAAAATATTCGACAAAGAAGACTTAAAAAACGTTTAACGACCTGTGAATTTTGCAATATCTATCTAGCATTTTACATGCAGTTTGAAATAAAGTGTAAAGTTCGTGACACTCTCCCCGTCATAACACCTCATGTTGGCAGTGACTTGACGTCATTTTCCATTATGACGTCATATTTTGGTAGTTCAGAGACGTGAAGGCACAGAGTGCACTGTGATATTCTACGGGAAGCCTTATCCTACCTGTGCAGACCCTTTTTGGTGGTGCCAAATGAAAGACCTTAAAATTGTGCACAACTTTTATTCAACATGTCTTAACAATATATTTTTAGTTTAAAAGATACATATGAAAATATGTTTAAATTTTCGCGCTTTTAGGCATTCTAATTTTTGACCCCTATCTAGCGCCATTTTGAACACAGAAATCAAAAAACAAAAATAGATGTGCACAACTTCAATGCTTCTATTATTCAAATTCAGTAGTATTTCTGCTCCAGCTTTTGTAGTCTCAGAGCCTTTGTCTGGAAACGAAACACCTAAAATTTTCATTTAAAGGGAAATAATTCCAAAGCGGAAGGGGACTTTTTAAATGTATGACAGCATTCTGATAGAGTTTTGTAACGTCTATAAATTCTGAAAATTTGAGCAAAATCCGTTGGGAAATGAGCGAGATATGAGGTCTCAAAGTTGGCGTCTAGAAAGGAGAAGAAAACTAGAGCCAAGCTCGTTGCAGAGCAACGAACAGGTCTTCCATTGGAGCAGTGACCTTGAGTCAAGGTCATGCTATATTCTAAGATGATAAATAATCTTGTAAGGGACCTATCAACTTGCAATGTTTCGCCAGTAAAGAGACAATAAAATAGTGTACACTTTCTATTTCGTACTTGTCCAGATGCGTCAAGCCATGACACACTCTGGTTATGACGCAAACCTATCTGTGTTACCGACTTGACAAGTTCACACATGTTCTTTCAGACCACACATCCAGTAAAAGCATCTTGTTCTTAGTGACCTTGAACTTGAGTCAAGGCCCTGACACAGTTTGTATGATACCAACAATACCCTTCTGAGTGTTTCCGACTTGACAAGTTTACACATGGTTTTTTTTTTTCATTTCATTTCCATATAGTTGTAATTTATTACTTTTAACTCGCTGGTTTCAAATTTTATTGTAAATATGTTTTATGTCCAATTTCCTTATTGAAAAACGTCGTCGTCTTTGAGTACGTGTACAATGTGCATTACGTTACCCTATCACATCATGTTTTGTAACGCAGACCATACATGTATATATAGTCAGCGTTATAAAAAGGTAAAAAAAAAACCATTCTATTCATTAAAAATCTCTGCTTAATTATCTTTGCCAATTTCTTACAGAACTAGAGTGTTCCAAGGAACAGATGTGTCGTCTGCTTTTAGCTTCATTAAAGATGTAAAGATGTAACTAAGTCTAAAAGTGATCAGCTATTTATTTGCTACGGCATGGCATATAGTTCATGCAAAAAAAAAAAAAAAAAATAAAAAAAAAAAAAAAATAAAAAAAAAAAAAAAAATACAGGTGTAGTAAGACTGCGATAGAATCTAACAATCAAATAGAAATACAAATTCTTAACTCCTCAAAGCTAAAATGGATATTTATGAAATTTGAATAAATTTATTAAAAATAATTATTTATAAATTAATTAAGTACGTGATTTCAGCAATCTTTCAAAAGAGACTTCAGTCTATCATATCTGCAATTGTCAGTCTACACCATCCATTTTGGAATACCGATCCCGTTGTATTTTCATAGTACTTAAATTTCAGTTTTTGTGGTTTATTTCATACAGTGTCAAAATACATTATCATGAGCTCATAAACATGTATAAATATTAATTATCAAATCCCTGCCTCTCTAATTTCAAAAGACATAAGTTAAATTTAACCCTCCGCAGTATATTTTGCAAAATAGGTCAAAGGTCAAGGTCAAGTGGACTGTAACGCTTGTATTATTCAAAATGTTTTATGACAAACAGTGCACATTCTAAATAGCATAGACTTACCTCTTAAATATCAAAAAAGAAGTTGTATATCGGCATTATTGGTTATTTTGAAAAGTAGGTCAAAGGTCAAGGATACCAAGGTCGGAAGCCATGGTAAAATACAGAAGCCATAGTGTCAAGCTATATGTGCAAATTATCAAATCCATACCTCTTACAGTTCTAGAGATATAAGGTGTGACAGACGGACAGCAAGACAGACAGACAGTCGCCAGGCAAATTGATCGCTAAGTGCTGCTCTGCTCTGCAGGCGACACAAAAATGATTGTTTGATTGTCTGTTTGTTGTTTAACGTCCATTGAGCTGCCAGCATTTGCCAGTGGAGGGCTGCATATTTAGGCCTGTACTTGGCAGTTACGGCCATTGAGCAGTGAGGGATCTTTTTTCATGGCAGAACCTACTGCTACACGGGACCTCGTTCATACGGTCTAATCCGAAGCACCATACTCCACGTTCTGTAGTGGAATTGTTTGTTTGTGTGTTGTTTAACGTCCCTCTCGAGATCTTTCACTCATATGGAAACGCCATCACTTGCCAGTGGAGGGCTGCAAATTCAGACCTATACTCGACACTCAAGGCCATTGACCATTGGGGGATTTTTTCCATGCCGGTACCTACTGCTACACGGGTCCTCGGTTTATACGGCCTCATCCGAAGGACCAGTCTCCATGTCCCGAAGTGGATTTGTTTGTTTGTTTGTGTGTTGTTTCACGTCTCTCTCTTGATTTTTCACTCATATGGAAACGCCACCATTTGCCGGTGGAGGGCTGCAAATTCGACACTCAAGGCCATTGAACAGTGAGGAATCTTTTTCGTGCCAGCATCTACTGCTACAGGGGATCTCGGTTTATACCATGCAAAGGACCGGTTTCCACTTCCTGCAGAGGGAGTCGAATCCGCGACGTAAAGATTAACTCCTTACTCCGCGACTCTAGAGCAGATGCTCAAACCACTGCGCCACGCGGGCGACGTGGTAGTATTCGAAACTGCGACTCCGAATCGTAGGGGTAGAAAGTTTTTAGATAAAGGTACTATCATTATGAAAATCATGTTCTGACTCAAACCTGTAGAAAGCAGTTTCATTTTTTTCTGGGATGGGGCACAAACAATCCAATTTTTTGATATATAAGAAAAAAAAAATAAAAACATAATTGCGGGGGGGGGGGGGCACGACCGTATAGCTTTATGCTATATAGTGACAAAGAAGGAATAACTTGTCATTTGTCAAAGTCTTTTACCTAAACTCTTCACTTTTAATTGTCAATAACAGATTCTTGTTACAAAGTGAAAAGTATACATTTATATGTAGTACGGGTATCCATCTCATATGCATAATCTATTTAATCAATCATTTTATTCTAAAAGGGAAAGTTAATCTCAATCAAAACTTGTCACAAATACTGGACTCTCTGATTAATTATAATATACATGTAAGAACGGATCATCAATTAGGACTGCGGGTTTGATAAATTCACAGCATGCATCTTCAGCCTTAATCAAAACGTTGTTTCGAAATATTACACTGTATCTATAAAGCAGTGGCACCAGAAGTTTACAATTTTGATTGACAGGTGTAGCAGCATGCATGGATTTCATGTAACTTTATTGTGATTGACATTGTAATTAAAACAGAGACAATTAAGAGTATTTTGGCTGTGCTGGCCTTTCGGACATTTGAAATAAAGTTTTCGAATAACTCATCATTGAAATGAAGTTGTAAAAGTGTATTATCAATTATTTTCATTTTTATCATTAGATGTGTGCTAGTATGTTTGTTATATGCAAGTCCATGTATATGTACTCCTTGTACATGTTTTCTTTTGAACCGCGCGTGCAGGTGGAATTAAATTATAAAAAGTTAACATAGTTCTTAAATGCATGACATTTACGTGACACTGTTCTGGACATCAGAAATAATTAAGCTTAATATAGTGTTGCCGATATTTTATCGTATGCTAAAAAATATGTATAACATAAAACATGTATTTTAAAAAATCAGCACAATATAGCTTTTCAGATACTTATACATGCAAATCAAATTACATATAATATGAAATATTTTATTGAAAAATTACGATCTCTTCTCTGTAAACAGGTAGACACTGAAGGCGAAAATGGGCTCGAATAGCCGCCAGTTTTTCTTCTTCGGAAAGCTGTACAGTTATCTTGGACGACATATCGCGTACAAGTACAGTGTACAAAATAGCAATGAAAATAAAAATAATGAACTCAAAGTTTAATTCTCTTCTCTCAATTATTTTTTGAAATATAATTACGAACCAATATATAAGTTTTTTTTTTTTTACCAGAGTGTATACAAAGCGACTTTTCAAGCGGTACATGAAAGCTTTGACGCGTGACCAGGTACATGTAATTGCTTTCAAAGCATGCAAACTCAGACTATCAGGTAGCATAGGTTGCTGACCTGTCGATAAAATCAGCAGCTATTGTTTTATTTTTGTATGATTGACGGGCGGTATATTATCGATCTTAAAGGTAGATTTTGTGGGCGTTAATGGAAAATTGGGTGTTTAATAAAAGCGAAATTAAACACACAATAACACATAATTGAGAAATAAATCGTTTATTAAATACATGTACATGTATGCAGTTTTAAAAGTAGGATTCATGAAATCGGGGACCTTTATACGCCCTTAATAAAATGTTTTGGATTTAAATTAAAACAAATTAAGGTTAAATGATTTAATTGAATGATCCGATATGATTTAAAAAAATAATTTTCCGTGAATCATTGTGTTAGCAAAATGAATATACACATGTAGAACGACAATGTTTTGTGTTTGAGCACTAATAGCTGCTTCCTCGGCTATGTGCTATCGAGGGAAAGGTTACATAATTGTAAACAAACACAAAACCCGGGATGTATGTGAAATGCGGTTAAATGCAGTTAAAGAGTGATTTATTTTTTGCTAACTTTTTTAATATTTAATATAGTGTATGTTTCAACATTAAATGACGAAAAGATGTTTTGTTTACGAACGCAGGTCGCTGGTTCACACGCAATGGATCTCTTGTGATTTCCGCCACAATAATTTAATAAGTATATCACCAAATTGACCAACATAGATAAGATGAGACAATTTGAAAGATCCGATAAGATTAAAAAACACAATTATCCGTGCATCGTTGAGTTTGCAAAATAGATTTAGAACGGCAATGCCTGTTTAGTGTATGTATGGCCACTGATCACTGGATCTAGATCTAGGCCGGTTACGTAATTATAAACAAAAACAAATCCCGAGACGTATTGAAAATGTGTGACTCAATAATTTGGAATTGTGTGATTCAATAATTTGGAATGAAACCACAGAACACGTAAAAAGTGATTTTAAAGTAATATTAGTATTTATTTTGGATAGGTTTATCATTTATAGCAAGTTTATTTCAGTTATGCGCATAAAGATTTCACCTTCACTTGTCTAATGAAACTAGTTACCTGTATATGGGTCAAGCTTCTAGCTCATTTATTAAACAAGACTCGAACAAATTTACAAGTTCATGAGATCAATACTATATTAAAAAACAACTTTTAAGCAACAGCTATATCGAAATATTTAACGTTTTTGAGTTATAAAACGAAAACTTTCAAGGACTCTAGATCCCTAATTTAAGGGACCAGCCCCTTTTTGGTGGTGCCAAATGAAAGACCTTAAAATTGTGCACAACTTTTATTCAACATGTCAAATCAAAATATTTTTAGTTTAAAAGATACATAGGAAAATATGTGTAAATTTTCGCGCTTTTAGGCGTTCTAATTTTTTACCCCTATCTAGCGCCATTTGAACGCAGAAATCAAAAAACAAAAATAGATGTGCACAACTTCAATGCTTCTATTATTCAAATTCAGTAGTATTTCTGCTCCATCATTTTTAGTCTCTGAGCCTTTGTCTGGAAACGAAACACCCTAAATTTTTATTTAAAGGGAAATAATTCCAAAGCGGAAGGGGACTTTTTAAATGTATGACAACATTCTGATAGAGTTTTGTAACGTCTATAAATTCTGAAAATTTGAGCAAAATCCGTTGAGAAATGAGCTAGATATGAGGTCTCAAAGTTGGCGTCTAGAAAGGAGAAGAAAACTAGAGCAGAGCTCGTTGCAAAGCAACGAGTAGGTCTTCCGTTGGAGCTGCGAACAGGAAGAAGTGACCTTGAGTCAACGTCATGCCACATTCTAAGGTTATAAGCAATCTTGTAAGGGGTATCAACTTGCAATGTCTCACCAGTAGAAAGACAGTTAAGGAATGTTGTTTCTCCATGACCTTGAACTCGTTCAAATGACCTTGCATCAAACCATGACACACTCTGGTTATAAGCAAACCCCATCTATGTGTTTCCGACTCGACAAGTTAACACATGTTCTTTCAGACCATTCATCCAGTCAAAACATTCTTTCCTTAGTGACCCTAAATTACATCAACATGGCCCTAGGAACCGAGGGAGGGGGGGGGGGCGTGCCCCCCAATAATTTTGCCGATATATAGATTACTATAGTAGACATAGATACTATAGCTTGTGCCACCTCAATAAAAACGTCTGATAACCTTCTTTTTTTTTTTTTTGCTTGTTAAGGAATTTTTGGTAGTTGGTGACCTTTTTTTTTGCTTGTCAGGAAATTTATGGTAGTAGTGCCCCCTCAACTGTCAACTGAAAATGTATGGCTGTGCCCCCCCCCCCAAAAAAAAACCCCCTGAATTTGCTTCCTATGGGTCTGATCAAGGCAATGATACACTCTGTATGATATCAGCGATACCCTTTTGTGTGTTTCGGAATTGACAAGTTCACAGTTTGCATTTATTGCATGATAGTGAGGGAGACATGAAGATTTCTTCGCCCATAAAAAATCATATTCCCCGAGGGCAACATGAAGATTTCTTCGCCCATGAAAAATCATTCTCCCCGAAGGCAACGCCCGAGAGAAATGTGATTTTTCATTTGCGAAGAAATCTTTATGTCTCCCTCACTATTATGCAATAAATTGTTTATAATACCGAATTAACCAAAATGCAGGAATTACAAAGGAGATCCAATGAATAAAGCAAACATGCATTTGATGAGAACGATATGAAAGAGATGTAAGTTACAGGTACACCAATAGCCTCGTTTCATTAAAAAAAAATTCCTACGTGACAAGTTTGTGTGATCACACTAGTAACATTCAAACACCATTATATTTTTACACATTTAAATCGACACAATCAATCAACGATAATATGTTGACGGTGCGACCGTTTGGCGAGTGCATTGTTCACTTAATTTTAAGATCCGCCTCTTCAAACAGCACGAGACATTTGGAACGTCTAGACTGTGACGTCTCATGACGTATGTTAGCTGTATTTCCATAAACGAATTTTGAAAAGTGCAAACATTTTAACAAAGAACGTTTAATCTACTATCTGTATGCAATTCCATTAATTAAGGTGATTTTTTGGGGTGAATTTTTAGTTGTTGTTACCGCGAGAACGAAGTTAGCAGCGTCGCTATAAACAATCTAACTCCTCACTCGTTTAATTGTGACGTCATAATTGTGAAACACGACGTTTTGTTGCAGGGCAAACATGATGGACACGTGACTTTCTCAGCCAATCAAATTCTATTTTACTAGTGATTTTTCACTTGTAAGCTAGTTTTCACAGAGGTATAATAAACGTTTTTTTAGACCATACATCGAAATAAATTATCATAATTTCTATAGTCGTAATTTATTAGGTTCAACTCACTGCTTTAAAGGATCATTGTAAATGTTTTATGCCCGATTTGGATACTGAACAACGTGTGATTTTTGAAACACTGATGCCCCCATATGGCATTTTATGGCAAAAGTTAAAAGTTTCTCAAATGCAAGTCAAACTCCATGGTCAAGATCAAAAGATAAAAAAAAATGTTATTACCCAAATAAAGGTCTTGAACAAAGAATATACTGTGAAATATATACTAGCATGAAAGCCACAGCAGCAACAGTTTAAAAGTTATGGCCAAGGTTAATTTCTTTAAAAGGTCAAACTCCAAGGTCAAGGGATCATAATTGTTTGTTCTTGAGGGAAGGTCTTAATTGTTACAAGGAATACACATGTGGTATTAAAAAAGCCTTAGCACCAACTGTTCAAAAGTTAAAACCAAGGTTAAAGTTTTTCAAAAGTAGGACATACTCAAAGGTCAAGGTAAAATGGTCAAAATTAAAGGTATACAATGACATGCCTTGTCACAAGAAAATTACCTATGTTATATAAAAGCCCTAGTACTAGTCATTCAAAAGTTATTGTCAAGGCTAAAGTTGTTTAAAAGATGGTCAAACTCCAAGGTCAAGGTCAAATGGTCAAACATATTTATACCCAAGGAGGAGATTTATCACAAGGGATACAGATGTGAAGTATAAAAGCCATAGCACCAACTGTTCAAAAGTTTTGGCCAAGGTTATAGTTTGGTAAAATTTTGCGAAAGAGGATCAAACTCCAAGTTCAAGGTCAAGAGGTCAAATATCTTGGTACCTGAAGGAAACCCTTGTTACTAGGAATACACATAAGAAATATGAAAGCAGTAGTTCCAACCAATCAAATTTTATGGGCATAGTTAAAGTTTTTGGGGACAAAGAGGCTAACACAGTCTAACAGACAAATAGACAGGTGGACAGGACAAAAACTGTATGCCCCCCGGATCTTCGATTACAGTAGCATAATAAAATGTCGGCGTCTTTGGGTTTTCGCATTGGCCTTAAATCTGAAAATCCAAAGGATTAGAAGGTGCATTACGATACGCTTTCACATCATGTTCTATAACCCAGAGCATATAGCTATGCATCATTATCTATGTTGTTTTAAAAAGGAAATATAAAAAAAAATATTTGTTTTATATTTTTCGATGTAGAGATATACAGAAAATGTTTTCCAATTTTAAGTCCTATCGCAATACACATTTAAAAAAAAAAGTGTGTGTTGGAGGGGGGGGGGGGGTCATTACATTTTTGCTGGGATTCGCCTATGTATGACCGTAGAGAAACAAAGAGTGGGGAGGGTGCAAGCAGCAACTAAATCAAAATTTACATATTAAAACTACAACAAAAGACTATTTTTTCATATGGTACACATGATGAGTAAGTGCAATAAATATAACTTGTGGAAAAAATGTCCAACAAACCCCTGGGTTGAATATCGGGGGGGGGGGGTGTCTGTCCACAAGTACCTGTTGTCAAGCACGTAGAAAACAATTTCAGTTTTTTGGGGAAGGAGGGGGGGGGGACAAATAGAAATTTCCACAGGTACTTGTACTCGATTTTTTCCTATGGTACACATGATGAATAAGTATAATAAATATAGTTTGTGGAAAAAAATGTCCAACAAACATTGGGGTTGAATTTGGGGGGGGTGGGTCCTGTCCACAAGTACCTGTGGAAATTTCTTGATACATAAACAGAATTTAAAAGCATGTATTAGACATCTTTTGAAGGGGAGAGGGCACGGCCGTAATTAAAAGTTATATAGAGACTAGGAAGGAATGAACTGTCATTAAATTTTGGTTAAGAACTATTACCTAAACTCTTCACTTTCACATTTTCAATTACAGATTCTTGTTTTTAAAAAGCTATACATGTACATTTATATGTATCTATTAGATGCATAAATTATGTTATTAATCATTCTATCTTAAAGGAAAAGTAAAAATCTCAATCAAACTTGTTCCGCATATTATGCTCTCTGATTCATTACTCAACAGATGCTTCATATACATGTAAGAAGGGAAGACTGCAGACTGCAGGTGTGATAAATTCACAGCATGCAGCTCCAGCCTTAATTCCAACTTTGTTCCAAAATATTATTATTCAACGTGAAAAATTAGAATTAGCCGATAGAATATTTTGAATCACTTCGGAAATGCTGCCGTAACACCAGACTGAGTTCACAATATCGAGTGATTTTGATTGACAGGTGTAGCGCCATTGTGCATGGATTTCGTGTAAGTATACATGTACTGCAGATTGTGGTTGAAAATAATAACTAAACAGATCTAAAGAAAAGATATTGTATACTGTACATATATTTGTTAAGAACCAGTTCATTCATGAAACGAATTTAGTCGTATTATGTGGGCCCATGTTAGATTTGACAGTTTGATTTACTAGTAGAAATTCAATGGACCACAGTCATTTAGGGTATTCAGAATCACCCCGCACATCGCGACTCTCGGTAATTCACCTTACCGCTGTACCTCGCACGACACATGCACAGGTGTGACAACCAAACAGTCATTATTAGTAAGGTCTATACTTATTGCATACAACAAATAAAGAGGTAAACATAATGCGTTAACTAAAAGAATTAATTATTTTAATTCATTAACTTCCTATCCTTTTCGAAGAAAATGCCCTTGTAGAAACGTATTTCTCATCGATGTCGTGGCGTTGTTGGTGGATGAAACATGGCATATAAGGTATCGATAGAACGGCAATTTTATAAGCTTTTGTGAGTAATATTTGTTTTTTATAACACCTCAAAAATATACTAGTTATGGCCGCATTTGTAGCCCCCTACAGTTTCGAACCACATGTGTACATGCCCCTAGCCAAATAAATTGCACACGCTACATGTATACTTGTTATATGTCAGATTATTATTTTTTTTATAACATTGATTTTCTTAAATGCAAGGGGTATGAAAGTAATGATTTGACAAAGCAAGAGCTATAATAAGACTATCCCGGGTCCCGGTATACACTTGATCAGTGTTGATCAATGTTCATATGTACGAGTACACGTATGCAAATAATTCGATAGCTTTTGAAGATTTCAACATACATTTTTGTAACACGCATATTTGTAATAACCACTTTATATACAAAACAAAATTTCATTCTCTTATATGGTAATATGGACGTCGTAATAGATCTGACTGAATGCTTGACAAGCCTGTTTCAAAAACGTTTCCTAAGTTATCTTAAGATATGCCTAAGTTATAACTTTAGAAGTTCCTAAGATTTATCACAGCTGTATCGCGAAACAATCTTATCTAAAAAAAATTTATAAGTCTTTTCTTAAGTTGTGCCTTTAAGGACTAATAAAATAACATTCCCGCTCTATATACAACTCTCAGTATGGTATATATTTTTAGATTCAAAAAGGAAGGGTGCGAGGATTGGGGATTGCCCCCACTTTTAAAGGATTTGGACACAAGTATGCTTAACTTTGCGAAGTGTGTTGCTAGATCTAAGCATTCACAGACACACCCTTTCAAGCCATCTTCCCTTCCGAGCACACGATATTTGTATTTTAATTTTTAAACATTGTTCTAGGTGTTATACATTTACTTTATTTTGTTCTTATAAGGTATCTACATGTAAATAAAATTTTAAAATGAATGCTTCGTAGCGAACACATGCGAGTTTATATTTTTCAAACAATCTTTGCCAATTACTACACTGCATGTACACGTTAGTCGTTTGTGCGGTGTAGAGCAACTATCAGAGTACACAATGTATAATTGTATTTCAACATCGAGGTGCATGCTGCTCTCTGTGGCCACGTGTATGTAAACGAGGACTGGACTACAACACTTAAAGACACAAAGCGGCATTTATGGATGAACTGTTTGCTATATTACAAAGACTTGAATTATAGTACATGTATATTTGAAGGAATTTTTATTTATGTTAATGTTTATTTAATTCTATAAATAATAAATGGACATTCACAAGAGTGATGGTAAAAATAATATGTGCGTAGCATGCGTAGTAATTACAATTATTTACCGAAGCCCCCATTCAATTACAATTGCAGATGAATTAAAATACAACAACACGGGATAGAGCAATACTTTTTTTAAATGTATTGTTGCGTGAACAGACAAAAACAGCGATTAAAATTCAAAATGATTTTTATGCACCAGTGTTTGGAATTAAGATTATAAAAGATCGGTAAAGTAATCTTACTGATTCGATATAATTAAAAACATAACTTTCCATTAATTAATAGCTCTTTGTACAAAATTGACATTATACGCGATCACAAATACTAGCTTTGTTTATGGCCACAGGTGGCTAGTACACTGGTGACCTCGATCAACAGCATGGGATTCGCGCGTTGGGTTACATAACTAAACATCGAGCTGAACATGGAGACCGTAATATGCATACAGCTAATGATCGTGAATTATTCAATGCATACAGTTTAAAATCACTTACAAAGTTTGTTGTAATAATAAACGTAGAAAGATAGATTTAATATTCTCCGCTTTTGAACACTATTAACCTAATTTAAAAAAGAAGAAAAGAAAGACTAGTTGTAATAAATAATTTAATAGTGAACCATAAACCACGTTTTAAACCTTATTAAAAAGAAAATTAACATTTAATACCGCAGGGTATATTATTGATAGCAAGTCTGTTTAAGTTATACACATGAAGAGGTCTGATTTCCTTGCCGAATGAAAAACGTTACCTGTTTACCTGGCCTGCTTTCTAATACGTATTACGCAATACCCATGGTATACTCGAACAAAACAACATTTTCATTAGATCAAAAAGGTGTAAAAGAACAATTTTGTTCCCAAGATCCAGATCGAAATATTTACCGTTTTTGAGTTATAAAGCAAAAACTTTTAAGGGCCCAAGATCCCTAATCATAGGGGCCAGCCCCTTTTAAATAGTATAATATGAAAGCCCTTGCAATTATGCACAACTTTTGTTCTACATGTCTTAACAAAATATTTCTAGTTTTCAAGATATAAAGGAAAATATGTCAAATTTTTTGCTGTTTTCCGCGTTCTAACTTTTGACCCCTCTCTAGCGCCAATTTTAATGCAAAAATCAAAAAACAAAAACCGATGTGCACAACTTCAATGCTACCTCTTTTCAATTTCAAAGGGTTTTGTGCTCCAATTATAACCATTTCTGAGCCTTTGTCTGGAAATCGGAGGCATGCAAAATTCAATCAAAGGGGAATAACTCGTGAACAGAAGGTAATTTCCGATTTTGTATTACGGTATTCTGACAGTGTTTTGTAAAGTCTAAAAGCTCTGAAAATTTGAACAAAATCTGTGTAAAAATGAGGAAGATATGAAGCGTCAAAGTTGGCGTCTAGGAAAAAAAAAAAAGAATAATAAGAATAATCTCAATCATCACAATCAGTAGAAGGTCTTCCGTTGGAAACGGAAGACCTTAAAAAAGAATAATAATCTTAACCATCAGAATCAGTAGAAGGTCTTCCGTTGTGACGGAAGACCTTAAAAAAAGAATAATAATCTTAACCATCAGAAGCAGTAGAAGGTCTTCCGTTGTGACGGAAGACCTTAATAATCTTAATCACTAGAATCAGTAGAAGGTTCCGTTGGAAACTGAAGACCTTAATGATTTGAATACTTTGTGGGATTTGTTATGCAAGTGTGTGCATTGTTTGCTTACAACTATCACTGACTTATAAATACAGATTGAGAATTTGTCATTTGGAATATGTGAGAACAAATAGTTATTGCATCACTTCTAATTATGCTTTGATAAAATGACCAAGAAATTAGAATGTTTTACTTATTTTTAATAAAGTAGGCAATCATTAAAATCTACTCATTGTAACAACTTTGACTTGTTTAATTTTTGCACTTGCTCTCTTTAAAAAATTTTTATAATGGGTTCCGATCGGTAACGTATCATTTTACAGCATTTTTGTACTGTGCTATAATTGAAAAATGATGTATAGCCATGGGAATTTCCTAAATGTTATCATGTTCAGCAATTGTAAACAACGGAATCTTAACAGACATGTATATCTTAAATATTTGTGCAATTTATTAGCATAATCTCTTTGATGTTTCATGTCCAGGTTCATTGTGTGCTAATAATTAGACCTATAGGGTTGAGGGTTTAAGAAAGCTAACGTTAACGTAAACTTGTTATCACGGGCCAATTCATCAGACAGGTCAAAGTTCACATTAATCATGTTAATGTAAGATAAAAACAGATCTAACCATATTGGATAACCAAAAAAAAGGTAAAATTCTCCCCTATTCATCTATTGTGATTGTCTATTCCAACTGGTTATGTTATCGATACGGGAATAGCTGAGTGTAACAGGGTTCGACATTCACGCTCATCACCTCGTCATTTCCATCCCGGAATGGTTTTGGACGACCCAAATTTTAGTCGGGCTCGCCCAAATGACGACCTGGTGACGAGTTTGGAATATTCAATAATTATGTTAACATTTTTAAAAATAAACTTGATAGTGAGCATTGTGAAAAAAATGTTTCTTATATCTCCTTATTAATAACTGTTTCTTGTCTTCGTTGTTGTATAAAATACGGCTTTTGAAATTCCAAAAATTTCCGGTTTACATTTTATAATACGAGCACTTCCGTTAAAAAAAAACCATGTGGGCATTTTTGTCCGGAGTGAAAAAACCTGCTTCAAAAAAAACCAAACTATGAGAAAATCGGAAAGAACGATCTTTCAAAGTGTCTTGGAGTGAAGGCCGGCCGTGGCTGAAATATGAAGATGGCAGAATGTTCTGCACTTTCTGCAAGGAAGCTGGTGTTATCTCCGACTTTTGTCGGGGGTTCACCAGCTTTCGAATTGACTCGGTAAAAAAAAAAACAAGAAAACTCCGATAGTCACAAACACTCGGCAGTCATCGCCACCAACAAAACAAAACAGGTGTGTTTTATTATTTATTGTCATAGATAAGAATTAATATTTTTCTTAAAACAGTACGATCATAATGAAAGATAGAAAAATAAGAACCTATATTGGATATATATATATAAGACATTTCAAAAGGACTTGTACTAGGAAATACCTACATATCTGATAAGTATTGTAGAAATTCTACTAATCCCATATCGAAAATGAATACAAAAATAATACAAGAAAAAAATACTAAAATAATACAAAAAAGTATATTTTTAATGACCAAATTTGGAACCCTCTAAATCTTGGTTCCAATTTAGGTAAAAAATAATAGACTTTCTAAAAGCCAAACACAGAAAAATATATTTTTAATATACTTTATTTTTTCGAAATAATACATAAATGATACACATGACCTGTAAAAACGTATTGTTTTTGTAATTTTGTATTATTTCTCTATTTTCCTCTCCAAAGTATAAAAATAATACAGTCCATAGAAAAGTATAGAAAAAATACAGAATGTATTAATTTTGTATTAGCATATATTATTTTTGTATTTTTTCACCTTTAAGAATTAAAATACAAAAAAAATATATAAAATATATTAATTCTGTATCACAAATATTATTTTTGTATTTTTTCATCTGGAACAATTAAAAGTACAAAAAAGATATAAAATATGAAAATAATACAGTACACAAAAAAGTATGAAAAAAATATAGAATGTATTAATTTTGTATTAATATGTATTGCTTTTGTATTTTTCTCAGCATGAAGGATTGTATTTCAAAAATATCGAAAAAGTACAAGAATGATAGACAAAAAATACATTTAAATGCTTAAAATAATACAAAACAGTTTTAAAAACTACAAAAATGATCATGGGCAAAAAATTGTTATTTGAAGAAAAGGGGTTAGAGATCGAGGTTCTTAACAGCATCTATTGATTGTTATTCAAAAATCTTCTATTTATTTGAAATATTTGTTAAATAACAATTTGAGTAACTCAGTCAGATTACCTTAAATGTACAAATAGCTAATTAAAAAGTAATAAATGTGGCCAGGCTACTGATTCAACTACCAATTGTAGTCTTTCTTTTTACATATTATCTGCTCTTCAATAGTCTTGATCTTTTTCACAAGTTTAACTAATCCTGTTTTCTTTGTACTTTTACCAAATGTTTCAATCTTCTCTCTGCTTTTGTATGGAAAAAGGTAGAGGAGTGTTTACTTTGTTGCAGAAGTCCATCTTCAAATCACACAACCTGTCATCTCATCTGACTTCATCACTGTGAAATATAGAACAGCATGATATAATAATAAAATTAATAATAAAATTTAATGAACCATTACCTCAACAAAACACACATTTTCACATCCAAAGTAATTCTCTATAGATTTTGTTTAGCTCACACACCTACAATACTTTCTTGAGAGGGATCTTCTTCCTCCATGACAAATCAGATTTTCTTCAATGTTCTGCTGACTAAAATTAACAATAATTATAAAATGAAATTCCAAAAGATCCAGCAGAGTTCACCAAATTCCATACAATTGTACCATTGAAATTACTTTTCTTTAATCTGGGGTTTCTTAGGGGACAACCATTTGATTTGACAATCTGGATAAGAAAAAGGGGGGGGCTGATTTATGAAATTATTTTTTTACAAAATATTTGTAATAATAAACAATCTGTCCTTGTAAATGTTGAAAGAGTAAACAAAATGTGTGCCCCAATGTTATTTAAATAAACTGCCCCCCCCCCCCGGAAAAAAAATTTGAGTTTATACAAATTACAGAATTGTTTTTGAAGGGAAAATAAATAATTCGTCTCTGGTTAACTTGAAAAAATTGGAATGAATTAGAACTAGGAAGCCGAAAGCTTGAAAATTACCCCTATCTTCCACCAGAGACATTTATATGTCTCTGCTTCCACCCCTCCCTCCCCAATCAGAATTTATCACAAAAACCCTTGTTCCCCACATGGCCAATAACCGTACTATTTTATCTTTCTACAATACTACAAAATGGGTAAAAAAGGGCATTCTTTGATCCTCTATCTTTGTACTAAGTTATTATTTAAAAAACTGAAACTTTAATGTGCTAAAATATACATAATCTTACCGCAACTGTCGTTGTTTACACCAGAAAAGTCCTGATACGATGCCTAAAAAATGTCAGTCTCCTTATGTATTCGCTTTCCTTTGTTCATATATATGATCCTGTTTACCATGATTATGCTGAACTTCTGTTTTTCGATCCATTTTACTCGCGAGCAAATGCAAGTTTATTCAAAATCACCTCCAGCTTTCTCAACACGTCCCGGGAAGAATTTTCAAAATGGCGTTGGTGAAATATTGCTGACCAATCAGAGAACAGTACGGAAGAGTTTTAAAATCTGACCAATCATATTGTGTCATATATACGAAAATTACCGATGTTGAGATCGGAACAGTTAGAGAAAACATATTTACATGGTTTTAAATAGCTTGAATCAAGTGAACAAGCCTAAAATTATGTTAGAAAAAAACGATTTTTAATTTAATCATCAGAATCATTCTTTTAATCCTTACGGAATATACCGATTACGAAAGATCGTTATTTCCGGTCATCATTTCCGCTGAGAGCAGCCATTTTTATATTCAAGTTGACCTGTGAAGTAGACCATAAAGTTCAAATATAATGATCAAAACGAGCGGGAGATACATCAGATATAGCCTTTTTGACGGACAACTTAACTCATACGTAAGGTACCAGAGATTGAAATAATGTTTAACAACTATCCTTTACACCAATTTCACAAAATTTTCTATATTATTTCATGAAATTCTTTCGTAATAATTTCTTATTGAATTTTTTTTAAAAAGCGGATAATTAAAAAGTTCTATTCCATGTAATTGTAATACGTACTGAATTAAATATAACGTATACTAAATTGAGTTGTATAGTCAAGAAAACATCGTATGTACTGTAATTAGTGGAACTCTCCATGTTGTTGTTTTTTTGTTGGGATGTGTTTTCACCGGTAAATCATATTATTTCTTTGAGTAGTATAACATGTACTCGTCTATTGTTAGCCTGCAGGTGGCCACCTGTGCTGTTGGCGATAGTTGTAAACACGTGGTTGTAAACACGCTGTAAAATTTTCAACACAAAAGAAAGTCTGAAACTCTGAAACTTCAAAATTTATCGCGTGTTTACAAGTATCATGTACAGCACAGGTGTCCCCTTAGACGTATCTATCCCTTTCCAAATGAAATTTCACACCCTGTAAAGACATGTTTTAAAAATGAAATTGTTTAGTTAACAAATTTAAACTACTGAAGTTTTCTGTTCTAAATAGCAATTAAATTTAATGTGAATAGTATAAAAGCAACCTTTTATAGCAGTGGTCTTAATTAATAAAATCTGAGAAAAAAAATATTAATTCCAACAGACTTATTGCAAGGACATTCTGTAAATTTTACTAAGTTCAAAGAAATATAAATTTCAGTAAAAGAAAACACTAAGTCCAAAATAAATATAAAAGAAACTAGAGCGAGCTCGTTGCAAAGCAACGAATAGGTCTTCCGTTGGAGCTGCGGAAGGAAGAAGTGACCTTGAGTCAAGGTCATGCCACATTCTAAAGTTATACATGTAAGCAATCTTGTAAGGGGAAGCAACTTACAATATTTCGCTAGGAAAAACTGTAAAGGAATGTACGTGACCTTGAACATTCCAAATGCCTTGCGTCAAACCATGACACACTCTCGTCATAAAACCCAATCTGTGTGTTACCGACTTGAAAAGTTCACAGTGACACGTCATGTTCTTTTAGTCCATACATACAGTCAAAACATCTTATCCTTAGTGACCTTGAACTTGAGTCAAGGCCATGTCACACTCTGCATGATACCAGCAATGTTTCACTAGTACAAATACGGTAGCGAAATTACAGTTTCTCTGTCAGTGACCTTGACTCGACCAAATGACCTTGCATCAAGGCCATAACACACACTGGTTAAAAGCAATCCCAGTCTGTGAGTTTCTGAATGGATAAGTTCAGCCATTTTTTTTCAGATCATACAGCGAGTCGGAGTAATTTGTTAGGTTAAACATAATGATTAAAAAATTCATTGAGAATGTTTTATGCCCAGTTTGGATAAGTAGTAAAACGTGGAGATCGGTCCTTTGGATGAGACCGTATAAGGTCTCGTGTCGGGGTAAGTGCTAGCGTGAAAAGGATCTCTCATGCTATAAATTTTGAATTTACCGGGTGGCAGTAAATACTGACAACCGGTAAGTTCAAAATTTACAACATGACAGATCCATGGCACTTGATTCTACCTCTGATTTCAAAAGATTTGCACTGTTCCTGATTTGTATTGTTTGAATGGTCTTTTAAGCTTGAATGCTGCACAGGTGCTTGTGGACAGGACCCCCCCCCCCCCCCCAATATACACCCCGGGGTCCAAGAATATTTTTATTCGTCTTTTTCCATAAATTAATCTTCTAGTACACATTTACAATGTACTCCATATGAAAAATCCATAAAAATAACGTAGAATTAACGTTTTATTAAAAAATCATACCCGCGGTATTATGAAATAGAGAAGGTAAGTCACTTCCATTTGTTAACACTGGACCCCTCTTGGATATCAGGCCTAAAATATCATATACATGTACCTACCACATGTCACCAAAATATGTTATTATATCTTGTTTCATCGTCGCAAGCCACGGGTTTTGTGTCCATTCTATTTCCACAAACCCGTGGCTGCCTCCTTCAAATTTCTCTCGTTCTCATGAATATTAATAACATACATTCAACCAATGGAATAACATCTGACGCTTCAAGTCAGAACCAATGAAAATGATCAGTCTATCTTGTATTTGGATGTAACCATAACCACGAGCTGTACATCAACTTCGGTTCGAATTTCCTTTCTTAACGAGTAACGCTATTCAGCGTTCTCACACAACGTCTACATTCGAAATCCTGTATTTTAATGTAAAACCTTGTAAGTATTTTAGAATATACGTTACTCACATCTGTTCTTCAGGATCTATCGTATTTTTTTTCAATAAATCTGCCACGCTTTGCAAACATGATTTCATTATGGGCACCGCCATTTAAGCGTACCAAAAATTGCTACAGAGTGATTTCATTGGTCAGGGTAAATCTGGCGTCACTTAATAAATATTCAATGATTCAGTCGCGAGAACGAGAGAATTTGGTAGGAGGCAGCCACGGGTTTGTGGAAATAGAATGGACACAAAACCCGTGGCTTGCGACGATGATCTTGTTTCGGTAGATATTTTTTGTCTTTAATCGTGCTATTTAAACGGAAGACCTTAAATAATGTCTGTAGCTGTCACTATTTCGGTGTTTTTCAGAAACTTGATCGTAGAATTAGTCAAAGTCCACAACTGGACAATAAACTGATAAATCGGCTACAGTATATTATCTGTTCACAGAAACGACATATTGAAACTTGAAAAAAATAATCCAGAAGCAATTCATTTCATTGAAATTCTATCATGAATATTTTGTTTTAATCGATGGACTCGATAAATCAATAAACTGGCCGAAGGAAAAACGTTGCACGTGCCGTAACATTCTGTACGTTTTTTTTTTATTTTACATTCTACTTGCATAATATATGCACATGTACATGTACATATATATTAAACAGAAACATAAATACCAAGCCCGTCGGCATTTAAAAAAAAGTAACAAAACATAATTTGATTTGATCTATTTTATTTCATTTAAACTCTATTAATTTGTTTTAAAAGTATGATTGATCTTTCTCCTTTTAATATACACTCAGGGTAAAAAAAAGTATATATTGACTCGCGTAACTTTCATGGTTGTAGTTACATTTGAAAATGAAGAAATAATGAAATAATGAAACGTTGAAGGGACTGGTGTGTTGTATGGCTAGACAACGCCTTGCACATGCAGAGAAATTTACCACAGGTACTCTAGGACAGGTGTGAAACCCCTAGGGCATGCCGTTTCCTGCTCTTGCTCTGCTAATCCCTATACACAGGAAATGATCGCGACTAATACTTAATACACAAAGAAACAGAATATATTCAAGTAAACTTGGCATTGATTTTTTTTCTTGAGTATTATTGAGAATAATAAGTTTTAGTGATATACCCCCCCCCCCCCCCCCGTTTTAATTGTTTTGTGAAGTTCATCACCATGCACATTCCATCTTCTGTAATTGGAGAAATGTTTACATTAAAAACCACTGTTTACAAAAGAAGTAAATATCGAGGGAAAAAATTGTTATATTTTATTGATATCTTTTATAACGTTCACGCGCCTACTCAATGCAAACGCTCACCATCGAATATTACAGCTTTCCGGTCATTCAACAATTTCAGGGAAATGCTTGCACATTAATACAGTAAAGTGAAATTATTTAAATGAATTATATTGTTCTAAATTTGGTAAAAAAAAAAAAACATGAACAGTATATAGATATATTTTCTTCCTCATAGGAATGCTGAAAACTGTTAATCGGAACTCGCACTGACTATTGTTTAGCACGTGTATGTAACATTGCAGTTCGCATATAATTTGAAAAGAGAAGTTATTAGAACTTATATTTCCGACATTAAAGTTTGTCACGTTAAACTCTCAAATGACTCAGCTTATAAATAGTTTTCTTGATACTATTATAAAAAAGATGTCGCTTTAGTATTGATATATAACTTAACAAAATTAATAATAATAAATAAAATTTAAAAAAAACGATTAAATATATTCTGCTTTACATTTTTTTTTTGTTCATTCATTATTTTCATCTTTTTCGAAATACAAGAAAATACTTTCATAAATATACATACACTGCGGGATTTTAATTTGTTTTTTTTTTAAAGAGGGAATTTCGCAAAATTCCTGTTCGGGGAGATAACTCCCGTTTGTTTACGATACTAGTTGATCGATGATTTAACCGCGGCGGGGACAGGTAGGTGATGAATTTCCCGCGGAGGGAACGCGGTTTACCAGTCTCACCTGGCCAAATCCAGCGTTGTGTTTATACCGCGACGGGGCGCGGGGAATACGGGATCCGCGTTGCATGTACTGTACATGTATAGTCAATCAGATTAGAAATACAGCGACTATCAGAATTTCGGGTCGTAAAAAAGATCTGATTTTGATTAGATTTCAGGTGTAGGCGAATGTGTGTGTACTGAGGGGTTAGTTAATTCATTCAAGATTTATGATCTTGTTCGTTTGGACGAAGGCTTCATAAAAATATACACACTGCTTGTACAGGTACACATCAATGAATGTTCAGATTAATTCAAAAATCGGCGGACATTAATTTATTTTAGTTATCTAAAGGCAATGTTATTTCCAGAGACATTTATATTTTCTGTTTTTTTGTCTCGGATTTTTCTTTTTTGTGATTTACCGGTTTACAAAGGCCTGTGATTTAACAGCTGTTCATAAACGCTGTCAATTAATATATGATCAGAGAAAACGAGACATCTCCCGGTAATTCATTTCTTATGGAACATCTTAGTATTTACCTGTGTAATTACGATGTTACAAACCGTGACGATGACTGGCCAGAAGGACTACCCGTTATGAAAACAACTCATGATCAACTCAGCGGACCTATAATTGACTTTAATATATGCTGTAAATCAATAAAATCATTTCAGTTTAACTGATATTTTATTGCAAAGATAATGGGAAAAAAGACTTGGGATTTAGAATTTTTCTGAATTTCAAACGCTCGATATGCATATATTTGGGGCGCTCTTGCATTATGCACTTATAAAACGTGCATGTTCTGTACTTGCATGCGTGTACATTGTATGTATCCGTAAAACCTTAAGAGAGCTGATAAATGTGTTCTGATTTTCAGAAAAAATAATGGGAACCTATAAATAATTACATGTTTTTCATTTTGTTCGCATACAATAACAAGTTTAGTAGAAAAAAATAATTTGTTCAAGGTTAGGTGTCTAATAAATTTGTAATATTCAAATACAGTTACACATGTATGTCTCATTCTACATATTTTGGAGGCGCGTGTGAATGTGGGATTTTGTATTTCCATACGCTCGATATGCATATATTTGGGGCGCTTTGTATATATACAGTTGTACATTTTAAGGGCGTCGACAAAAGAACGTATATTAGATTACATACATGTACATTTAAGTTTCAAAAGTTCCATTACTAGTAGGAATTAATTAAGGTTACATATTTTGAATTTTATTATGAATAAAACAGACAATTAACTCGATATCGAGAAATAAATTGTTTATAAAAATAACTATGCAACTTTCCTGTAATTCAGCGAATAAAATATTAAATAAAATACATTAGCGATTTTATCAAAGATATTATGAAATAATCTGAAAAATTCAACATATTTATCCACTCATGACTTAGTTTACAAAATGAATTTGGAATGGCCATTCTATGATTTGTTTTTTGTATGACTAGGTCGCTGGATCACACACGCCGATCGATCCCCGGTGACCTCCTTTGCTACGCGCTATCGAGGGAGGTGTTACATAATTGCAAACACACAAGGTGAATGTAAAAGGCGCACACTTAATGGCTGTAAATAGTCTATGCTTCAAAGTTATGTTTTATTTTCTCAGTATATTGTTTGTTTTTATCTGATAAGAATAAAAGGTTATCTTTTTTCCCCTTTTTTTAGTAGACTGGTTTATTCGACTTTGAAAAAAATGAAATAAAACGAAAAGTTGTCAAAAAATAACTTGGAAATAAAGCACAAAACACTTCAAGAACCTTATTCTAAAGAATATTAGCATCTGATGTAGCCAGATTTATTATTTATAGTAAGTTTATTTTAGTTACACGCATGAAGAGCTCTCGTTTACTTGCTGAATGAAAACAGTTACCTGTAAATGGGTCAAGCTTCTGGCGCATTTAAAACACAAGACTCGAAAAAAATAACATTTTCATGAAATCAATAAGATGTTAAAGAACAACTTTTTTAACGACAGCCATTTCGAAATATTTACCGTTTTTGAGTTATAAAGCAAAAACTTTAAAGGGCTCCAGATCCCTAATTTGAGGGGCCAGCCCCATTTTAGTGGTGTCAAATGAAAGGCCTTGAAATTGTGCACAACTTTTATTCTACATGTCTTATCAAAATATTTTTAGTTTTAAAGATACAAAGGAAAATATGTCTAAATTTTCGCTCTTTTAGGCGTTCTAAATTTTGACCCCTAATTAGCGCCATTTTGAATACAGAAATCGAAAAACAAAAACCGATGTGCACAACTTCAATCCTTCTATTATCTAAATTCGGTAGAATTTCTGCTCCAGCTTTTGTAGTCTCGGAGCCTTTGTCTGGAAATGAAGCCTAATAAATTTTCATTTAAGGGGCAATAACTCAAAAGCGGAAGTGACTTTTTGAACTGTTTGACAGCATTCTGATAGAGTTTTGTAACGTCTATAAACTCTGCAAATTTGAGCAAAATCCGTTGAGAAATGAGCGAGATATGAGGTCTCAAAGTTGGCGTCTAGGAAAAAGAAGAAAAAAAAAGAATAATAATCTTAACCATCAGAATCAGTAAAAGGTCTTCCGTTGGAAACGGAAGACCTTAAATACATACTGACTGTATAGTATTTTTTGAAAAATTATTAAGTCCAAATTTAATACAAAAATAAGACAGACTAACTGTATGTAATTTTCTGTAAAATTACTAAGTTCAATTTTAATACAAAAATAATACAGATTAACTGTATGTAATTTTCTGTAAAATTGCTAAGTTCAATTTTAATACAGAAAAAATACACTTGAAAAAAACTAAGTCCACAAAAATACAAAAATGATATACTGAAAATAATCTAAGTCCCAAAAAATACAAAAATAATACCCTGTAAAAAATCAAAGTCAGATTTTAATACAAAAATATTCTACCTATTTTTTGGTGATACAAAAAAAATATATTTTTTCTGTATTAATTTTAAACAATACGAAAATGATTGTATTAAAAATATATTAAAAATATACTTTTATGTATTATTTTTTGATATGGGATGCCATCGCAGCCATAGAAAGAAATAGGACTAAAGAGGCAGTGGAAAAAGTTAAATTCCTGTCGATATTATGTGATGGATCAACTAATCAAGGCATAATTGATAATGAGATAGTATATCTGCGAATGGTCATAAAGGGAAAGGTAGAGGTTAAGTTTATTGGATGTAAGTGGGTGACAAAAGCTGATGCCAAGGGAGTTTTTCTTGCTATGAAGCGGGCTGTGGAAGGTACATTACTCAGTACTTCTATTATATTTACAGTATTAATCAAATTGCAATAGTCCAAAGACAATCAAAATTTTTAATTTTATACTAATCTTTTTTAAACAGGAGTTAGGCTTGATTGGTCACTAACACATAAGAAAATGGTGGGTCTTGGTTCTGATGGTGCCGCAGTTATGACAGGCAAAAAGACAGGTGTTGCTGCCTTGTTGAAAGAACACCATCCTTCAATCATTTCCATTCATTGTCTTGCCCACAGGTATAACTTATCTTTAATTTATACAATCTGAATCATTGCAAGATGGACATAACACAAAATCTAACAGGAAATTATGAAATAATTAATTAATTTTGGTCAATCATGATCAATGAAATGTAATTACTGCTGAGCTTTTACAGATGTATTTATTTATGTTGTTAAGATTAGAGCTGGCCTACAAAGATGCTTTGAAGGGGATCAAAGTAGCAGAAAAGGTTGTCTCTGGACTTTTACTAGGGTTGTACTACTTTTACCATAACAGTCCATTGAATCGGGCTAATTTGAAAGAGTCATATAAAACCCTTGGAATAGACATGAAGATGCCAACAAGAGTTGGCGGCACCAGATGGGTTGGCCATGTTTTACTGGCATTGAAAAACATGTTCCATGGATATGCTTCCATCAAACAACATCTTTATCAGGTGCTTACTTAATAGAATGCCTTTCTGTTTATTGCTAGAATTAAGTTTAGACAAACTTTGAATCTACCTTAATCTAAGCGTTTTTTGATAAAAACAAATAATTATTCATTTTTCAGCTTGCATTTGGGTCAGGTGTGCAAGCTATTGCCAAATGTAAAGCCCTTGGTCTCTATAAGATTCTTGTAGATGACAATAACATCACATTTGCAGCCTTTCTTCTTGACAATCTGTCTCTTCTTCACATCATGTCACAAGTATTTCAGCGGGAAGAAAGTTGCGTGGCTGATATACACAGGGCTCTCAACTCCTGTCTTTGCTCACTCAACAGATTTTCTGACATGTAAGTTTAAATTTCACTTTTTATTGCATAAAATATAGAACCATTTGATATGACTATTGTGGCTGGGTTTAAATTAATGAATACTCTTGAATTAGTGATGGAGCCTATCTGACAAAGCTAAAGTCAAGGTGATATGGGACCAGTGGTTTCAAGTGAAAACCTGGAATCATTTTCAAAAGCTAGGACTACACTGCTAGAAAATTTAAAAATAAGATTGGCACAAAGATTTGAAGATGCAAATATTGGAGTTGTTAAAGCTTCAATAATTGTTGACTTTAAATGTTGGCCAGAAAAGGACAGTAAAAATAAATGGGAAGGAACACGAGTTAAACATTTATAGTTGTGTTACTTTCAGTAATCCCTTTTTATTTTCAAATTTTTTTTTGGTGTTGTTGATAATTTATATATGTGAGATTGAGTGTAGATGAACATGATATTTGTCCTTTACGTTCAAATTAAAATTATCACCGATTTTGAACTTGAATAACCTCACGTTTTTATTGTTAAATTGGCTTTTAAACTGAGTCTGATATTTAAACGCAGAGTCTGTAAATAGATTGGTTATTGTTTTAAAAATCCAATATCTACAAAACGCGATTGATTTAAATTGTGTAATTTACAGGAAAGTCCTATCTTTATTAAAAGTAATAAAACAAATAGAAAGATCTTTTTAATTTTAGTTAGTCTGAACTTATCAAAAATAGGTCATATATGACTTTAAATTATATGCTGACTTATTAGGTTGTTATTTAAATCTAACATTTTGGGTATCTTTAGTTTTACTAATGTTGCTTAATAATTATTGAAGTTGTTTAATATATTTTTTAATTGCACTGTACCATTGATTTAAATTTAATAATCTAATAATTTAATCTAATAATTTAATTCTATGGAAAGGAATAGCAATACTATGGAATTTATACACATTTTTATAAGTAATTGTGCTGAAATCATCAAGTTGTGATTTACTTTACAACTTACTACAACTATTCATTTTTTAAATTTATTTTTACAAACAATGTTGCACTACTTATAGATTTTGGTGATGAACACGTCAGGACAGCAGTTGTTCATTTTCCCAGGACTTGGAGACAGCAGGGTTTGATGCAGATGTTGTATTTCACGAGTGGGTCTTTTTGAAATCAGACATATGGAAGGTAAAGAAATCAATTCAAAGAAAGACTCCAAATCTAAATGTATCTAAAAATGTTTATACATTCATTGAATTATTTATCTTATTGACATAGCTTCCCAGATGTACATGTGTTGTCTTGGCCTGAAGTACAGAGGCAATTCAATAGATATGAGAACATCTTTGGACTCATTGACCTTCTTCTGACTTTGCCATCCTCAAGTTCGGAGTGTGAAAGAGGTTTTAGTCAGATGAAAAAGATCAAAAAAGAAACCAGAACCAGACTTACTGAAGCATCGTTCAATGACCTTATGACAGTCCACCTTCATTCAGATGCTATTGACAAGTATGATATAATATAAAAATGTACATGTATTTTCACTTGATATGGGGATTTTAGCATATTATGTATTACTATACTCACAAGCACACTATTTGACAAACATGTTATAATAATATTAGTTACAATACATTGATCATTCTCACTGACAATTTAAAAGATGAATTAAAATAACTTTTAGGTTTGATCCAATCCCTGCAATTAACAAGTGGACTACTATGGCAATGACAAAGAGGAGACCCCAGTTTAATGACAAAAAAGGGTAATTGGTTGCATAAAATTCAGTTTAGTCACCTGTGCAATGGAAAAAGAAAAACTTCCCAGAACTTTTCAATCTACTGCAATTCAGACTTCATTGTATGATTTAAAATCAAAATGATGAATAGTACAATCAGATGTAAACTCATTACAACACTTTTTAGAAACAACAGACCCAAGCTTAAGGACAAGAAAGAGAAAGAGAAAAGAGAAGATGCGAGACAATTGAAATTATGGATATTTCCGATAATGCAGAAAATCAGAGTGAAAGTGTTGAGAGAGAGGGGACTCGGATTTTGATTGAAACTGCGGAGATAAATGTGACTCAGAGTGAAACTGTTGCAGAAGACTCTAGGGATGAGGAAGAGACTGATGAGGAAATGAATGAGAATGGGGAAATAAATGTGGATGAGGATGAGGACAGTGAGATAGATTCTGAAAATGATCTCAGTGAAGAGAGAGTCAACGAGATTCTGTTTAACTTTGAAAAAGAAATAGAGAGAGAAATGCAATAAAATAATTTCATATTTTGTTTCATTTGATATTTTATTCGGGCGACCTTAAATTCATTCGGGCAACTTGAGATCAGTACCAAGGTTGCCCGAATGGCGAGTCCAAATTCTGACGAGTGTCGAACCCTGGTGTAAATGCAAATATCACACTTGTTTTAATGTCGAAACAAAATCAGGTTATAGAACACGTGTGCTTTATGGAATGATTCATGGGTTCAGGCCCTTACCATGCACATATATAAATTCCGTAATTTAGTTTCAGTTTTTTTATTTAATGATTTCGTTTTCTTTATTTAGTAATTTCGTTTTCTTTATTTAATAGTTTCGTTTTTCTTTATTTGATAATTTCGTTTGTCTTTTATTTAATAATTTCGTTTTCTTTATTTAATAATTTCATTTTCTTTATTTAATAATTTCGTTTTTCTTTATTTAATAATTTCGTTTTCTTTATTTGATAATTTCGTTTTCTTTATTTAATAATTCCGTTTTTTATTTATTTTTGGTTTGCACTATTGGGCTTCCGTACATTTAGATATCCAACAGTAACACAATACAATGGCCTAATCAAACACCCCTTTTATTCATTGACTAGTGAGCATTAAACTGCATGGTGCTAATGTCACTTCAAACCTTTCAATTAATTGTTCTGAACAGTCATGAAATCAGATGAAGAATATTTTTAAATCCTAAGAAATTTAGAGAGGTTCAGATAGTGCTTTGAATACTTTTGAACTGAAAGCAGTAGAAAACTACAGAAATTTGATAAAAGGTTGGGAAATTATCATTACATATAAGATGATGATTTGTTGAGGAAAAGTGTTGAAATCTAATGGAGTTCCATTCGGACAATACTTCTAGTACATGTAATGCTAAAACAGATCAAAAGATTGTCGGTGTTATGCAGAATCTGCTTTAAAAATATTCTATATCATGATCTGCAATAACAATGGTGAGAAAAAATTGAAGGGCTGTCAATTTATTAAATCATTTTGGGAAGTACGATGGAGAAGTATGAGAACAGATATGAACCTCGAAAAATCTGAGAGGATTTGCTGATAATAATATTCAGCAACAGGAAGTGATGTGGTTTAAGGTTCAATGTGAAAATGTATTTATATGCGTGTCAAAAAGTGACTTAAGGACATACGCAACGTACCTTACCTACTGATACTTTTTTGAGATATTCTCAATTTAAGATTATAGTGCTATCAGATGTTCGTAGACAAAAAATCAGCATGCATTACCAGGGGTTTTGAAAAGATATCAATTGATGAAAATTCTTGTATAATTCAAAGAAAAATATACAAAAATTACTAAACATATATTCTAGATGTTTTGTTTATCCAAACTTGTTTTAGAAGAAGTGTACAATAACATATATAGACAGTAAAATTTAGCACACAGTTCCTTTAAGTATTGGAACTCTTCAACTCCAAGGAAAAAGACAATAAAGTTCAAACTAAGTTGCATATGTCCTTAATGCTTTCAAAATTTAAGACCGGAAAAATTCTGTTAAAATACCATTGGATAAGTATTGGATATTTTATGGACGTCAAGAGTCTAATAGTGTGCAAAAATCGGAGGAAATGTAATTTTTGTGAGCATTGGAAGCACATTTTCAACGATTCTAAAAAAAATTGTGAAAAATTCCGTGTGCTTTGGACATAAATTTTAATATTGTGACAAATTCAGATCGATTATTTTTATGTGCATTGGAGATACATTTTAAAGTTTTTTATCTCTTTTGTTCATTGCTTAATTATGTTTGTATGCACAGTTGGATATTAAAATATCCAACCGATAGGCAGTTGGATATTTGAATATCCAACTGATGGCCAGTTGGATCTTTAAATATCCAACTAGTGATGGTTGAATCGGTAAAATATACCTAGATTAATAACAATGGGTGACGTCATTGAAGTTTTTTAAATGTCCATATCAATTTTTTTTTTTAGCAAAATACAAATACTTCATTTACTATTAATTTCAGTGACAATACATAGTTTCAAATTTCCGGCTACATGCATGTTCAAATTTAATCATACATGCAACTTAAACAAAGTTTCCCAGAAGTATTCTTCAATATTTTTTCTCTGAAAACTTTCTTCTACAAATTATCATATAGAGGTATGTCGTTATGTGCATTTCTAAAATATTAGTGTTAGATTCCGTGATAAATGATGTGATGAATCTCTACAGCAATAAAATTATCATCTTTTTTTGCGTATGACTTTGTGTCAATTTTTTACCCCGATGAACCTGAAGTTTAAGTGTTACTGACATGCATGCACGCGGGTATGTTAAGGCTACACCCAGAGATATACTACTTGCCTCTACAATATGACGTCATAGAAAGCTGTATGACGTGAAGTTTAGAAATAATGATTTCTTAATATCTATACTTAAAGTTTAATTTCAGGTCCAAGAAATGAATGGAATCATTCAAAAACATAATATAAACAAAAAAATGTCGTTTTGGGTGGTATAAACAGCTAAGTATTTATCACGGGGGTTAAATACCAAACCATGACGTCATATCTATTGATCAAATATTTGCCGAGTGAAAATTAAACGTGACGAGAATTCATGTAAACAAATATGTAAAATGGGAGTTTTCAAGCATATACCATGAATGTTATGTGTGATTCATAAGGAAATAAAGATTAAGAATCAGGTACGCTGATATATTCTAATCATGTTTTCTTATAATGAACACAGGCAGTGTTTTAAAACACCGATCAGCCTTTCCTCTGTCGTTCTATACCAACAAAGTTGCAGAAGTTCAACACTACGCCGCATACTTTGAGACATAATTTTTGTTTGTATCGAAAGCTTGTATTCTATAGTACTTGGAAAGTGCTGCTAGAATCATGTGATTAACATGAATTGATGACAATTCCTTGATCGTTTGTACAAAATGTAATAATTTTGGTAAGGTTTCATGCGAAACTTTGGAAAAAAAATTTCTGTGTCGGAAGAGTAGGATTCTAGCAGCACTTTTCATGACCCAGTGATGTTTTTATATAATTATTTTCAAAAAGAATTGAATTATCCCCAGGGTAGTGTTGAACTTTTTACGTTTTCATTAAGGCATTTTTCTATTTATAGACGTCACGTGATGACGTCGTAGTGGAGTGCTTCTTTTAGCCTAAAACTCAATGACGTCTATACAATGGATAATTATAGTAAATGTTTTATCTATGGCTTTTCCGATTTATCAATGTTACATTTTACGAAAAAAGTCTAAATTCGCCGAAATATGGGTACTGCCTTAACATACCTGCACACTTACCAAGATAAACACCGATACTTTTTTTCAAATACATGATATATCAATATGTATAGACATGCAAGGAGAGAAATAGGACAAATTTCCCTTTCATAAGACGCTTTTCCTCCCTATTTTGCTCCATGAATAATTGATGTTTGAATGAAATTGTGTCAAGAGCCAAACCTGCAGCTTAAAAATGCATCCAATTAAAGTTACATGCTGAATTTTTCTTCTCTACCTGTCAATTTAAAAATAATGCAGCATTTTACTGGCTGTGGCAAATTACGAAATTCTTTATCATGTTTCCTACCAAGCTTACACGGTATTTATACCCGTACATGTGACTCACTGACAGTATTTGAAGTCATACCCTTTCCATAAAATCTTCTGGGTGATTCAATCATGCTTCATTTGTAATCACCATGCTTCAGATTTCAGATTCCATTAATTGTGTGTGAATTGTGTCAACGTAAGTGGTGTTTGAAGATTGTTTTGCATCTCATAGCAACATACATTATGGTATTTGACAATCATTATTTAGATAATGCGCCTATGTACTATAGTCCCTGAAACGTTCTACGTTCCCATTTTCCGTTCGCTCAGCGTTCGTTCAGCGTGCGTTCACCGTTCGTTCATCGTGTTCACCGTTCGCTCTCCGTTCATAGTTTTGGTTCACTGTTCACTGTGCGCTCGTGTTCACCGTTTACAAAGCGTTCACCGTTCGCTCTCCGTTCGTTCACCTTGCCTTCAGCGTTCACTCATCGTTCAATCTTCATTGTCATTCGGAACTCCAAAGTGAAAGGACTTATCTTTTTGAAGGGAAAAAGAACGTGAAAGTAAGGGTTTACTGTTTTAAAGTATCATTATTTCCTGGGGAAAAAATGATCTCCAACATTTATTATTATTTTCTAACTTAACTGTTGATTATTTATTAAATTAATCCCCCACTTTTTCCCACACATAACTTTTCACTATTGAAAATGTGAAAATATACATTGTAAAGCTGTTCCCCAACTTTTTTTTTTGGCATCATAGTGAAATAAAGTAATGTAAAGATGTATGAGAACAATTTGGAAAAAAAATTAGTACTGAAACAAATTTGCCTCCCCCCCCCCCCCCCCCCCCACATACACACACGAAATAAGATATTCGAGTTTGGGAATTAGGAAAAGTCCCCCCAATCCCTTTTTTGGGGCTTGTCAGTTCAGGTAAGTTTTTCGTCCCCTCCCCTTCACACTATCAAAAACGATGCTACGACACTGGTATAATAATTGGTCAGAAACGTACCATAACTGACATTTTTCATTAAGTCAGTGTTAGTCATAGAATTTGAGAGACATACTTGTATAAGTTTTTATAGATCTATATCACCAAAATTGTGACGCCGGTTAGAAATAACAATCTTGAGCTTAATATATTGTTTCATGGTTTTCATGGTCCTACATAGCTATGGCATTAACTCTGAGTCTTTAAAAATTATGTAAATATCTAAACTAAATTTATCTTTTAAAAAAAATTACGTATTTAATGGTACAATAATATGATTGTGATTGAAGGCTGACAAGGTAATTTCCATATAGGTACAACCTTTTTAAGTATATATGTATAAAAAGTAAACAACAAACCAGGTGGTTCTAGGGGTGCGACCTCCATATTTAGATTAAAAATAGATTATTTACTGCCATTGCAGTCACATGCACTGGGGTCTTTAATTATTTTAAAACTGAAATATTTAACCAATTAACACGAAATATCTATGTTACAATCATTTAAGCTATAAGAATAATTTAATTGATCAATATACATAAACATTTTTATAATCCCACAATTAGGCATACTTAAAACAAAAAAAAAAAAAACAAAACAAAACAAAAAAAAAAAAAAAAAAAAAAAAAAAAAAAAAAAAAAAGATAAGCTTCTTAAAAAATTAAAAACTGTCAATGTCATTGACAGTTTTTAATTTTTTAAGAAGCTTATCTTTTTTTTTGTTTTAAGTATGCCTAATTGTTGGATTGTAAAAATGTTTATATAGCACAATAGTAAATTGATCAGGCTGATCTGAATACTAAAAAGAAAAAAGAAAGAATGTCAAAATTATGTTGACTTTTTTCCTGGACGTTGTAAATTTCTAATACAAACACTGACAAATTGGTCACACTGAAATTGCGTCTTCACTTCCCGCCATTTTTTTTTCACTTGGTACTCCAAGTAAACTGAGGAGTATACTCGCGTAACACGGGTTGGCCGCTCGAGTCGAAGATGTCCTATTTTATTTACAGCTCTTGTAACTTGTGTAATTCGTGTCGCTTAATCGAATACACCCTAGATCTTTGCCTCGGACGTGACGAGACTTTTACAGCAGCACAGTGTCAAATGATTTTGATTGACTGGACAAGCACGTGGACTTCGTGTGAACTTAAAGCAGGGGAAAAAAACGATTATGACCGCCAAACAAATTGATTTGTTAATAAAGATTTTTTTTTCACTGCCTGATATATTTTAAAATAAAATAAAACTTAGGAATTTTTGCTTGATACAGGTACATGCAATTGGGGAGGGGGTTAAGACGGAATCTCTCTCTATCTCTCTCTCTGTATAATTTGTCTGTTTATATATAAGTATGGCAGCATATTACTAAAATATCAATTACTGATTTTCAAATCTATAACAAATAATATGAATGCCTTTTTGTATCCTCTTGTCCACATGTCATGACTGGGAGGGGGTGTCTAAAGTAGAAGTCTGCTAAACAATCGTTCGTTCGTTCATCGTTCGTTCACCGTTCGCTCTGCGTTCGCACATCGTTCAAGCGGGAAAGTAGAACGTTTCAGGGATTGTATTTAATCTATAGTAAATACAATAACATTATGTAACTTTGCTTTTAACATTCAGTATTGAAGTACTCTGAAAAAAAAAATTATTTCACAATAATTGATGACTTTAAAACCAAACAAAAAAGTAAATGAAAGAGAAAGAAATATCCCCCAAAATAGATATTCAAGTAAATGTTTGTGCTTAATAAATACAAAAGTGCTTTGGCAATAGGACAAATGCAAATTCGAGTGCACTTGCACGCAATGTTTGTTTTATATGCCTTGAGTCATACAACATTCATGCAGTTCATTTAAAACTGAATGGCATAGAGTCATAATGTGTGAATTTAACAATTAAAGATTTATTAAACAAAATATTATTCAATTTTACACAATTAAAATTCACTCTGACACATTTGTGTTAAATAAATAATGCTGCTTTTTTTTAATCACCCTGTTTTATATTCGGCCAAGACAAGGGCAAAACAAGCGAAAATAAAACGGGGCGAAAATTTTCTCTGTATGCAGTAATAAAATGAACATATCAGAATTGCTTCTGCAAATGAGCATCTCTTAAAATCGGAATTTTAAATGCTTGCTCTAAAGGCTTTGCCAGAAAATTTCTAGAATAACCTAGCAAAAGACACGTAATAAAAAATATGCATTTTAATTTCTTTTTTTGAAGTTTTTTGAAGAATTCTCTATTTAGATACCTTTCACTAGTATTTATATGATATTGCCATGCATGTCCAGATTGTTTTGTACTTTGTTAGTTAGATTCAATTTTACAAGTTTTCTTATTAACAATGAAAAAAATAAGAATCATTTCATTTCTTGCATTTACAAACAATATTGTACGGAATGAATATGATAAGTACGTTTCCACATAATTTTCCTTGTGAAACCCTAGGCACACATTGCATAAATTGTTAAAGAAAATTATATGAGAATAATGTTCATTTTCAGTTAATTTTATGTAAAAAAAAATGATAAAGTAGAAAAAAAATTATGCATCATCACCAAAGATGTTTAGAAATGCTAATCAAAAAATCATCAAAGAAGGGTATTTGAGGAAAAATGTTAATTTAATTTAAACATATCTAATATTGTAGAGAGCAATTAATAATGGGCAAAGATTCTTTGGATAAAGAAACGCTAAAGAATGACAGTGAATGTCCTAAGATGGGCGGGGCTATGGACTGTCCAGTACAAACTCTCAACAGTGAAAACCAAACTGATGAATTTATACCCATTGACGGGGGTTGGGGTTGGGTTGTATGCTTCACATCACTCCTGGCCAACGGAACAGTTTCCGGCATCATTAACACTTTTGGAATAATATACGTATATCTAATCAAGGAGTATGCTAGGGATGATCCATCCATTTCCTTCAAAATATGTATGTATAGCAAATGAAGATCAGTCGCTCATAAGAAATTTATATTAAAATACCATTTCCTTGTAGATTTGACTATATTCTCTGGAAGGGAATGGAGATACAAATGAAAGGGAACAATTAGATAGGTGTACATGTAATTGTATTCCTAAATAGTTTTTTTTTTTTTTTTTTTTTTTTTTTTTTAAATTTTTTTTTATCCCAGTAATCAGATTGTATCGAATTGAATTGAATTGAACATATTTTATTGACAAAGTCAAAAGGATCGGACACAAGTTCAGAAAATTAGATAGTCTTCTTCTAATACAACATTTTGTAAAAATTGCCAAAATAAAAAAACATATATACATATGGTCTACTACATAAACGTCGTAGTTTTAGAAAGAAAAAAAAAGTTTTAAGTGTACAAGTATATAACTTGAATTGGTAAGAAGAAAAATTTTAAAAAAAAGGTAAGCTTATTTTGAAAAACGACCACATTCATTTAAGAAAGTTTGAATGGTTTTGAAAAGTTCATAATTTTGTTCAATAGTAAGAGAATCATCGCCCCATAACATTAAATGTACATCTATAACATATAAATAATTAAATGATAAAAGCTTATTCATTAAGGAATTCCTTGCTTTTACATAATATTTACAAGCAAAAAAACAAATGATATGCATCTTCTAGTAGTCCACAAGAACAATTAGGACTGGTTATTAGGTTACTGCGATATAAGTCAGAATTTAAAATACAATTATGTCTTAATCTTGTATGAATTATGTTCAAAAACCTTTTTCCATATGAAAAATATTTCTGAGGTTTTGCAATACTGTTGTGCAGATAGTTTTTAAAAATTTTGATAGAAGTTGCCTCCCTTGTTTTAAGACTAAGGGAATTCCACTTTCTAACTGTATCAGGAATAAATGATTTATTATATAGTTCTAATCTGTATTTTGGCAAAGAATGATTTAAGGAATTCCTGGTAGTGTATCCTGAAATATTGCCTGTTGTATCAGGTACTACATTTTGTAAATAATTAGGTACTAAATTATTGTGCATTTTATACATTGTTATTAGTTTTGCTCTGTTTCTTCTGGTTCCCAACCTGTTTCCAAATATAATGAATTTCTTGAAGCAATAATTGTAGGCCCAGTAACTATTCTTGCAGCAAATAATTGTACTTTTTCAAGATTCTCAATGTCTGTTTTCGTGCATCCAGACCAAACTTCAACAGCATATTCAAGTTGTGGTCTAATCAAAGATATATACATCTGGGATAGAATATCTCTTGACACAGTAAATTTTAGTTTTTTAAGAAGCCCCAGTTTTTTGTATGCTTTCCTTATAATGATATCAATATGATCAGAACATCCTAAGTTAGACGACAGAAGTATCCCAAGATGTTTGTGTTCTGTAACATATTCCAATTGGCAATTGTCAAAATATAATTTAGGAAACTGCTGCATATTTTTTGAATTAAAAAATACAGCTTTGGTTTTCTGTGGGTTAAATTTCAATAACCATTTCTTTGACCATTCATCTAGTATTCTAAGATCATGGTTAAGATTTTGTTCAATATGATTAATATTATCTGAGCATTGTTGTAAGGAATTATCATCAGCATATAATCTACAAACAGATATCATATTTTCAGCCACATCATTTACATACAATAAAAATAACAAAGGACCAAGTACTGAGCCCTGAGGAACTCCAGCTTTTACATGTCCTACAGAGGAAAAGTGATTTCTATACATGACTTGTTGTGTTCTATTGCTTAAATAACTATCAAACCAATCTAGCATATCACCATTGATTCCATACATTTTTAGTTTGTAAATTAAGCCTTTATGCCAGACTCTATCAAATGCCTTGGATAAATCACAAAACACCATACAACAGAATTTACCTTTATCAATACTTTTTACTATAGAGTGGTATGTTTCTAAACGTTGATATACTGTGGAATGACCTGGTAAAAAACCTGCTTGATATTTATAAAATATATTATGTGAATACAAGAAATTGTATACATGTTTAAAGATGATTCTTTCAAAAATTTTGCTTATACAACTCAGCAAAGAAACTGGTCTGTAATTTGTAGTGATGGAAGGGTCATCTTTCTTAAATAGTGGAAGAACATGTGCTAGGTTCCAGCAGTCTGGAAAAGTTTTTAGTGTTAGGGATTTGTTGAATAGTATACACAAAGGTTTTGAGATAGTGTCTTTGCAAGATTTTAACATTTTATGGCTGATGCAATCAGGACCAACTGCTTTACTAACAGGAATAATAGAAATTATATCAATAATTTCCTGTTCTTGTATTTTTATATCCGGAAAATTATCCTTACATCTAGACACTATATTTGGGAGCTCCTGGTTACTGTTATCTACGACTGTAATTGGTGTGAAATATTTGTTCAATAGTTCAATTTTATCTATGTCTGAAAATGCAAAACTTTCAGTGCCATTGTTGGCTGTAAACTGAATAGGTGGAATTTCATTTGTTGGTTTAATGTGAAAAGTGTCTTTCAGTAACTTCCAGTATAGTTTTTGATTGTTTAGACTAGCATCCTTGAGATGAGAATCTATATTGTCATAATAGTTTTTGATAGCATATTTTTTCATGTTATTAAACTTATTCCTTGCCTTCCGAAAAATTTCCAAATCGGATTCTCTTTTTGTTTTTTGTGCTATTTTTCTTAGCCTATTGCGAATAAGCAAAGTTTTCTTTAGAAGAGAATCCATCCATGGTTTATCATTTGGCCTTATGGTTACAGTTTTTTCGGGTACGCATTGGTGAATAATAGAAATAAACTTTTCCGTGAAGTTTGCTGTTGCAGTATTAATGTTTTCTGTAGCATCAGTAAGGCTATTCCAGTCGCATTGTAGGATTAAATCATTAAGGAGTTTTAAATCTGCTTGCTTATATTTCTAAATTTTACGTTTATATGCCGCATTAACATTGGTATTCTAGTGAATATATATATAAGGTGCTTTATGATCACTAACTGTATTACTAACTTTTAATGTTCCAGAATCATGCACATGTATATTGTCACTAATAATGATAGGATCTATAAGGGTTTCTGTATTGCAAGTAATTCTTGTAGGTTCATGTATGATATTTGTTAATCTACAGCTGTTCATTATTGTATGAATCTCATGTGAGTTGTTAACTTTTAAGAAATCAGTGTTAAGGTCACCAAGTACTACAATATTGCTGTAGATATCACAGGCTTTTTCAAAGGACCAAGATAGTTCTTGCCAAAAGACACTATTAGTGTGTGGTGGACGATAAATACAGCATATAAGTAGATTCCCCTTTACTTGTGGTATTTCTATCCAAATGAGTTCAGTATTAATGGGTTCTAAATCTTCTCTTCGACTAGCCTTAATTAAATTTGAAACATAAATCATTTATTTACACCTCCACCATAAGAATTGCGATCTTTTCTAAAAATATTCTTAAAACCTTCTATGAAAAAACTTTCATTTGTAACATGTGTGTCTAAATGAGTCTCACTAAAACATAGTATATCAAAATCTTGAACTAAATACATTAGGGAATCAATCTTATTTCTGATGCTTCTAATATTAAGGTGCAGGATATCAAGAGAGTTTGAAGCAGGTGGGCCTGGGTTTGTTTCAATATCACCAGATAGCAATAGAATGACAAACATGAATAATTGTGCAAAAAAATTAATTTTGAGAGACCAAGATGCCATATTTTTATATTGTTTTTTGAAGATACTGGATATGAATAGCAAAATATCTAAAAGTGTAGTAGATTTTGAAACTTTGAAAGCAGACCTTGACGGTATATTATGACATTTAATGTAAAAAAAACCAATCGCGGCACGGTGTTGTTCGAGGGAATTACCCATTATCAAAACTGTGGCTAAGCAATGTCCAAAGTTTGATTTGCAACTGGGCCGCCTTGAAATGGGATATATTGACACTGTAATTATTTGGCAATATATGAGATGTGTCAATTCAAAATAAATAGAAAATAATAAAACACAAAACAGTAAACATAAAATTTGAAAAAAGAAGTGCATTAACTCGCACATTTCCCACGTAGAAACTGGGAGATGCATTATGAGAATAACATGAAAAGCGGGTAATAGAGTACCGCTGTACATAACTGAATTGTAGTATTTACATGCATGTGTTGGGATGTAAATAATAAGGGGAAAGAACGATATAACATCCAACTATATACACATGCAGACCAATTTGAAGACAGCGTGACAAACATAATAGTATAAGAATAAATTTGAACATACTGTACATATGTTTGGGACATCCTTTATGTTGATCTGTCAATCACATGTTTATAAATGAAAGCGAAAGTAGGTAAACACTGATTCGACGAGGTTCCAAGCGTCTGAGAGACGCGAACACGTGGAAATGTTTATTAGTCAGCCCGCGTGCTGACTAGTTACGGTGGGATGAAACTGCAAGTGCGCTTGCGTAATTTGGAATTCTGGGAAAAATATTTACACGACTTTTTTAAAGAAACCTGTAGTATCTGGTCCAATCAAAAGGCCTGCTTCTTCACGCACGCTCTCTGAATTAAGAACACAACCTCGAGCTATTTATAGACAACATTGTTCTTCGTTTGTTCTCGAAAAATTAAAGACATGGATTGTTCTAAGTGGGAAATTTGTACTGTTTTATACGATACTTTGAAAATATTTCAGTGGTTCTTATAGAAGAAGTTAAGTTTATATGTAGAGCACTTGATATATATACCCTCAATCGCCGTCCTCTGGATGCCTGAAGCAAGACTCCCTCGATCAATATCTTGCATAAGACATGTAAGGGTCGGAATTCGCACAATAATCCACTTGCCACAAAGGTCCCAGAACAGTGCAAAATGAATCTCTTTTCAATTAAATGATGAAAGTTATGAAAACATTAGAAGACCACTGTAAGACAGTAAAATCTTATGATTTACATGATAAGTTGCTGTCCTGTAAAAAAAGGACTGCAATACGTGAACCATAAGTCTGTGTTTCTACCAGAAATTTAAAAGAAATTCTGGGTTAATTAAATACGTTTTACAAAAAAGAAGTCTTACATCTTGAAACATATGTACATTTTAAAATAATTATGATTTAACTTTATGGCCTTACTACTAAAACTGTAATAACATTTTCTAAAATGGTCTGTCTTCTTTGAGTGATAGTAGTTTAATAGCACAAAATTAATGTTAAATTCTATCCCTGGTAGGTCTATAATTTTTTTTTATTATTAAAAATCGGGCTATTTTCGGTAACCTTTAACTGTTGGGATTTGTTTGATTTGTACGGAAGATTCTATCACACATCCAGCGACATATCGACCCGTAGACGCGGGAAATTTTCGGACCCCCCCCCCTTCCTCTCCACTTTGAAAAACTTTGCTACAAGCCTGAAACACCTGACGCTTGCGCCATGCACCCGGTACCATAAAACTTAGATGAGCTCACTTTTGATCTTAGTCTCACTTTTATAAAAGGAATAAGATCAAAAGTCACTTTTGATCTCAGTCTCACTTTTATAAAAGGAATGAGATCAAAAGTGAGCTCATCTGTTTATGGCCCCGGAGCCCGGTTTAATCTCGTTTACATATTTTCTGCGTGGGCCTCAGGGTCCACGCAATGATAGACATGCGAGTGCAGCTTGTGCACGTGAACCGCGCCCACAGGTGAGAAACTGACCACAGTGGAACTGCGATAGTTGAGAGTCTACCTTCGTTTTGTGCATCATAATCAATATCATTTATAGAATTTAACAGTAGAAATGAAAATGCATACATTCATCAACGTTCAATGATTGGTGGCTTTCTTCATTTATTATGTACAGCATTATGTTACAAATAAGAAAACGATTAAAAACGATTAAAATAATGTTGGTTTGCCCTCTCCATTCTCAGGATGAAAAATTTGGGTCTGGTTAGGTAGGTTGGAAATTTTTTTCCTAGAAAAATTTTAACATCAATGCTGAATTTTCAAAATTTATTTTCTGAAATGCATAAAAAAATTGTTTCCTGGAGGTTAAAGAATGTTTTGAGTCGAGCAATTTTTGGCCATTTGGTCAGGAGAGGGCAACCAAACACTTTTTTAAAGATGGCATTAGGCGAATTTAACTTAGATTACAATGACTTTTAAGAAACACAACATGATAGATAAAACAAATCGTATACCATCACAAAACAAGAAAGAAACCTTCTGTATTCCAGTGGCTGACTCTCAGCTTTTTTTAAAAAGCTAACCTTGTAAACACAGTGTTTTACGATATTGGCGTCGAAGCAAGGAACTGTTCGTCTACGTTGTCATCTTGGAAACACTCTAGGTCCTCTGTTGTGTTTATCAATATTTTCTTCCCATGGTGACCACGGAGTTTCGCATATATTCGACCGTCATACGTCCAGCAGCTGTCAAGTTTTTTTTTATTTTTTACTACTTGGCGAGTTTTTCCATATAGTTCCGCCCGTCTGGACGTCAAAGCTTCGTTGATGTAGATGGGTCCAGTTTGTTTTGTTGGGTTTTGGTTGTAGGATTTTAAATTTCGTTTCTTTGCATAAACTCTGGCTTTATCTCTATAACTAATAAATTTTACTATAATGTCTCTGGTTTTCCGGCTTGGGTCGTATTTGCCCACTCTGTGTGACCTTGAGATATCTTTGGTCGAGATTTTCATTTAGAACCAGAATGTTGATGACATTCAGAACTAGCTTATCAGTAGATTCGTTTTGTTCTTCAGGTATGCCAGTGATTTTTAGGCAATTTCGCCTTGAATATTGTTCCACTTCGTCGATTTTCGACGTGAGTTCATTTATTTCTTTTCTGAGTGAGCCTATCTTCGAGACAAAAACTCCAGCAAGAGCGTTTTTAAAGTTATTTTTATTGAGTATGAGAGTGATTGCCTGTTTGAAGGCGTTTTCATCCGAGGAAACGGAGTCTAACTATTGTCAGATTGTATCCTTATCCCATTCTCAAAGAGAACAAGATGAATAACCCTCAATTTAGTTATATTCCAAATACAATGTAAATGAAGATTGAAATAATTGTATCTAAAATAAAAAAAAATGACTGACAATGTTTTGTGTTGGTAATATCCTAACTTAAATAATGTATATTTAATTTGTAAACAATTCATTTAGTTATCAAAAGCCAGCTAATAAGTTAAAGAAAATGATGAAGATATCGAATAGCGATCGATTTGAAATAATAACCTACAAACAATGCACATCTGTTAACAGAGCATAAAACACGGACCCTTGGAAATTCCAGAGGTGGGATCAGGTATCTAGGAGAAGTAAGCATAAATTCATAAATGTATAAGTGTGGAAGAAAATTTTTTAGATACCATTTTGGTTATAAAACTTACTCATTGTAAAATTGAAAATAGACCAATTTTTCTGTTTTTCTGTTATATACCACCTGAGGGTAGTGTTTTTTTTATCGTAAAGAAGATATAGATTTATTTTAATGTATGTATGATCTAATTAGTAAATACACATCACTTGGATGTATATTTTTGTCAGGCGATTTAAATGCTAGGTGTGGGCTAAAGGAAGACTTTATTGTAATTGATAATCTTTCTGAACATGTATCTGATGCAATACAACATTTGGTATCATATACTTCAGATACATGTAATATTAATAGGAAAAGTCAGGACAGTTATATAAACCAGCACGGTAGAAAGTTTTTGAATTTATGTAAATCCACAGGTTTCCGAATTGTAAATGGTAGGCATTCCGGAGATTCTAAGGGAAGTGTAACTTTCTACGGTGCCAATTGAGTCAGTTTAATTGACTACCTTATATGTCGACAGGAAACTATGCAGTATATCTTAGAATTTTCTTCTGCAATATTTAATACTTTATCTGATCATTTGCCTCTAGATCTATTTTTCAAAATCAATTGCACTAATCTTCATGAAAGTACATAATTCTTCTAACGACATGTCAACAAATCACTTTAGAGTAGAGTGGAAAAATATAAGATGGAACGAGAACGAAAAAGACAGTATAAATCATGATCCAAGTAATAATGCAGAAACATTAATTAACATAGTAAATTGTCACTTAAAAGACCAACAAGAAGTAGACAACTGTGTTAAAATCTGTGTAATGTTATAAATGAAATTGTTTTACCAAAATGTCAAACAAAACGGGGGCAATATACAAGTGAAAATTCACAAAATAAGCATAATTTAGAAGAGATGATAAACCTTGGTTTAGTGATGTATGTAAAAAGAAATATTTGGACTATAAAAACGCTTTGCATATTTTTAATGTAAATAAATCAACGGAAAACAAACAAACTATTGCAGGTAAAATTTATAAAACACTCGAAAGAAAACTTAAAAGAGCTTATAAATGTTAAGAAGGTAATATGATACAATCGTTAAGAAAAACCAATCCACGAAAATTCTACAAGCATTTTTCAAAAAGGAAAATCAAATGTCCTGCAACTAAAATAGGGTTGGAAAATTTTTATAACCATTTTAGGAATCTAACTCAGAATACAAGCTCGAAGGAAGATCAATATAACCTAGATAGTGATAATTTTATTGAATCTGTATTCGATGAATTGGATTATGAAATTTCTGTCGAGGAAATTAGACATTGTATACAAGATTTAAAAAGAAATAAGAGTTGTAGTGAAGATTTCATACTAAATGAACTATTTATAGACTATAGTGAGACACTCATACCGGTTTTACATAAAACGTTTAATGCTATATTTAGGTCTAGGTTTTCCCACAATCTTGGTCAAAGGCTATAATTGTACCGGTATATAAAAAGGGGGACGTTAATGACACAATCAATTATAGGGGCATTTCCTTGGTTAGTTGTATGGGTAACCTTTTCACTTCTATTCTAAATCAACGACTACTGAAGTGGGATAAAGATATATCTGTCATAACAGATGCCCAGTGTGGCTTTAGATATGGTTATGGGACTGTTGATGCAATTTTTGTATTACAATCATTGGTAAATAAGTTTCTACGTAAGAAGGGTAGGAGATTATACTGCTGTTTCATAGACTATAAAAAAGCATTTGATTTTGTTAATAGGAGCAAATTATGGGCTAAGTTATGTAAGCTTGGAATATAGGGTAAATTGTTGAAGATAATTAAATCTCTTTACGAAAATATCAAATCGTGCGTAAAATATGATGGCGTCCTTTCCGAATATTTTGGAAGTCAAGTTGGACTCTTTAAAGGTGAAATGTTCCCCCCAATATTATACTCTTTTTATGTAAACGATTTTGAAATGCACTGGTTGAGCGAGAACTGTCCATCGATTGAAATTAATCTAATTAATATATTCCTTATTATGCATGCTGATGACACAGTTATATTAGCAGAAACACCCGAAGCTTTACAAGAAATACTTAACTCTTTGCACAATTATTGTAAGAAATGGAATCTAACTGTAAATACAGATAAAACTAAAATAATGGCTTTTAGAAATGGAGGAAAAATAAAAGAAAATGAGAAGTGGTTCTACGACAAAAATGAATTAGAAATAGTAAATGAGCTTAATTATCTTGGATTATTATTAAATTATAACGGTAAATTTACAAAAGCACAACAGAAGCTGGCAGAACAGGGGAGAAAAGCTCTTTTTAGTGTTCAAAGTAAACTAAATGATTATTACTTTAATATTCAAACAAAATGCTCCGTTTTCGTCAATAGTATACTTTCGTATGCTTCCGAAGTATAGGGTTTTAACAAAGGAATTGATATATAAAAAGTTCATGTACTGTTCTGTAAAAAAAACTTTAGGGTTTAAAAAGAATGCTAGTAATAAGTTTCTTTATCTTGAACTAGGTAGATTTCCCTGTCATATTTTAAGAAAAATAAAAACTATGAAATATTGGTTAAAGCTGAGAAAAACAGAAAATTGTATTCTTAAGACGTGTTATGAAGAAATGGTACAGGAAAATGATGAATGGATTGTAAACATTAAAACAGAACTGGATAAATTAGGATTAAACTTCATGATGCACACATATTATGATGAAAAATTTGCATTCAAACTTATTAAACAAAGAATGATAGATATTTACATCCAAGAATTAAGAGCAGAAATTAACATTATGCCCAAAACTAATTTATACAAATATCTTACAGATACGCATTGCCTTCAATATTACCTTTACAAGCCTTTAAGTGTTAAAAATCGAGAAATAATTTCAAAACTTAGGATGTCTGATCACAATTTATATATTGAAAGGGGTAGATACACGGATACTAATAGAAATGATAGAAAATGCATATTATGTAATCTGGATGAAATAGAAGATGAATTTCATTTTATTTTACAGTGCCCAACATATGAAAATATAAGGAAGAAATATATTAAAAGATTTTATTATCAAAATAGTAGTGTATATAAAGTAATACAACTATTAAGCGCTCGAAATGTAAAGGAATTAAGGGGTCTTGAAAATTTTTTAAAGAGAAGCAAATCATATACGGGAAAGTAAATTAGAACTATTACATTAATTTTTTAAGAGTGGTTTACTATGTCAGAACAATATATATATATATGTATACATTTAATCTCAACGTCATTTTAAATTGTGTGAATATATTGTAATATATATATTATATATTCTCTTCTTTAGCCATGTCAATTATGTATATACTATATGTATTTACATGTATGTAATTATGTTTATCTGATGTATCTGTTGATACAAGGAATACAAGAACTGAAATGAACTGAAGCATCCTATGTCGAACGTTCACACCGCCGTGAACCCTATGCAGGTAGACGGACTGTACCGTGATTAAATTTAGTATAAAACCAAAAGCATGACAATGAGAATGAATGAAATATTTCAGTCAAAACACGACCAAATGATTGGATACATTTGCTCACAAGTTAGTTCATTAAACGACCATACAGTTTACGAAATGCAGATTTTAAACAAGGTTATTGAAATCCCTGTAACATCAACCTATCTGTCAGGAGCTTGCCTCGGTATTTAAATTGATTCTACTCAGAGCATGCTCTTCGGTAACGAACAGGTTGGGTGACATAAACACCATATGCAGGTGATACCGGAATGTTATAACATAAATAAGGTAAGTTGACAATGGAAAAGCTGCAATCATCTTGTTTGTCAGACAGTTTAGTTGTTAGTTGGCCCTCATCGTCTATAGTCAGTAACCATCCAAATATGAAACAAATGTCATGTGGCAGACTCTGTGGTGTCTTTTATTTCAAGTTCACTGGGGTATATGGAGTCGACATATTATTGGAAGTAACAATTGTAAATTGATAAACGTCTTCGATATACCTAAATGTCTTGCTGAAAGGCACTGCAAAGTGTTTTCTTCTTCTAATATAGAAGTTTTTCAATAAATTCTGCTTTATAGGAATATAAAAACAGGACGTTTCCTTCATAGCAGGCTTGGGGCGAATTACTTTGCAAAGTAATGCATTACATTACCATTACTTCAAGAATTTGGGCATTAAATTACCATTACCATTACTCTAATTTCTTAAAGTAATGCATTACATTACCATTACTTTAGTAAAGTAATGCATTACCATTACCATTACTTTGGGGGGGGGGGGGGGTAAAGATAGAAATACAAAACTTTGCAACTATATAATTTTCATAAGCATGCAACCAACCCCTTCAAAGCTAAACATGACAAAGGATAATTCAAATTTGATTTCAAGATACTTGTATTTATTAGACTGTAAAAAGCTTACATATCTTTTTATTATTCATGGGAAGTTCAAACTTTCAAATTGTCAGTAAGATAAAACATTTATTTGTACAATATGCACTTCTTTTGTAACTATTGATGTCATAAAGCAATTTAACTTTTGATGCGTTTTAATCCCTGTCCAAAACTATGATAAAAGCATAGATAATTTAAATCTAGTACCTTATGAAAAAAATAAATGCATTGACAAACTTGTAAAAGGGTTGGACAGTATGTACATTTTGCTCTGCTAGGCGTATAAGAATGCTTGCATGTCTTCTATTCCTTTTGGTACAATGGAGTTGTCATGGTCAACTCAAGATAGACCAGCTCAATTAATGTTTTATAAACAGTCAGGAGAAAGGGACTGGTAATTTGGAGCACTTCTCAAAACAATGCATTGTTTTAATTGTTACATAAGCCCAGAGGCATAGTGCGTTTTGATGACATTCTAGCTATTCAAAAGGTGTCAATTACCAGTTTACAGTGTACATCATACTGGAATTATTTTTTTAAAAAGATTTTTTTTAAAAACTTTTTAAATAATTCTTTAAAATCAAATTTTATCTAAAATAAGTGTGAGAATTTACATGTAAGATAATTGTACTTTTAACAGAATATAAAGTGTATTTAAATAGATACAGAGAGTTTATTTAAATAGGATAACTTTTTTCATTCATTTCTATCATTTATAAAAAATAAATAACCTAAACAATAATTTCCATATCCATTTTGATTTTTTAAAAAAGGTACATACAAAATAATGCTTTGCAATGCTATGTAATGCCAGTATTACTCTGGATTTGATAAAGTAATGCATTACGTTACTATTACATGTAATTCAATTTTTTTGGCATTACACATTACTAGCATTACTTCGAGTTCAAGTAATGCATTGCAATGCATTACCATTACAATTAGCATTACCCCAAGCCTGCAGTTCATAGCAATATAAAGACAGGTCGGCATAGATGCTGTCAATGAGAAACTCCATCATCCTTTTAATAACAACTACAAAGTACTTGGGTGTAGAATCAGAGTGATATTAACTGAGTAATTTTGTTGATTACCCATCACATATGATCTGAAAATTTCCGAGTTCCATTTTTATTGAAGAAGCAGTTGTCTATGATATCAAAAAGCGTAGTTTTTAATTTATCCCGAGGAATGGTTGCATAAAATGTAGAAAAGTCTTATGTTTTGGTGATGTTTACTTAAAAAAAAAATGATTTTAAATTTCTTAGAGTTCTTTGGAGTTTTTGAGAATTCACATTTGATTAACTCCACTTCTAGAATATGTTGAGCTCAGTTTCTTCTTTACAGCAGTTAATTAATATTTTGTGAGGAGTAAAGATAGGGGCTTGCATGGTTGAACACTGACTGGATTCTACAATGTAACTTTTTTTTGGAATGACTTTTATGAAGTTTAGGGATCCAGTACAGCTAAAATAGATTGAACTCACCTTCAACGACTTGAATGTTAAAAGTATTGAAGACTGAAATTTTATTTTGAAGAATTTTATCTTTAGAAAAGTGAACTACTAGTGTAATTAGGAATTTCAGATGTAGAATGAAAACTAATTTCTTCTAAAATAAGGTTTTAATAATGAGCCTCACAAGCACAGAAGATATTGTTTCAAGCCTTATCTGTTGGAACCATAGCATTTTGTTCATACATGTATAATCTTTTTAATTCTTTTGTCGTCTCCGATTTAGTGTAAACAGAAGGATAGATGACCTTTTGACCTTTATATAACTTTTTGATTTTTTAATTCTGACAAAGTATTCAGATCTCCCTCTTCATATTTCTCCCAACGTCTGGTATAATCTTCGACAGAATTGATAACAGAAATAAAACATATTCAATATTTAAAAAGAATGCATATGGACATTTTTTTTCACACGGTTTGAACAGTTCTGGGCATGGCCTAAAGATGTACTGTAAATACAGGTCACAAAGAAAACATATTTATAGATTTTTGTTTTACTAAATACAATTTTCGTTTTAGAGGCTTTCGTCGATTCTTAATTGTCACAATCACAAACAGCTGTAATTCTTATCAAATAGTAGAAGTAAAAGGAGTGATTATGTTTAATTTTCTATAGTTTCACACAAGGAAACAACAGCATAAGGGGCATTTTGAACAACTTTGTATAAGCAATGCAAACCATTGACTACTTTCACAGAAAAAAGAAATTCAATACCTGAATTCATACCGCGCGTTTTTATGTGAATGTCACGTAGAGTCTGTATAATTTTCAGTTTTTTGTTTATATGCTCTCTTTTAAATTGTACATTTTCATTGAATTCCTTTCGTTTCTGAAGAACTTAACAGGGATTTTATAACACTTTTTTTTTCATTTAATGTATTTATAAACGTATTAGAAGATTAGGAGACCATGTTTTAAGTAAAAGAAGCGCTTTAATCCGTTCAGTGTGTGAGAGAAAAACAATCATAAAGTGTTTTTTTTTACATTATGTGCAGTTTTTGATCTTACAAACCTACCTCGATTATAAATGTTTGTAAATCAGACAAAACAATGAAACAGATTTCTACAAAAAGTCATATTAATTATAGCTGTAATTATCCCAGTATTACAATCATCTCCAAAACATTTTCTATAATTAAAGACATTTAAGAACATGAATATATATACATGACATTATCTATCTGTTTCTCTCTTATTTTCAGCATGGATTGGATCAGTTTGTACAGGTTCTACATTCTTTATGTGCCTTTTTAGCAGTGTATGCAGTGATCGAATTGGTATCAGACCAACGGCATTTTTTGGCGCTCTTTTTGGCGCAATAGGACTCTTTTCTAGCGCTTTTATCAAAGAATTGGGATTACTATATTTAACATACGGCCTTTTAATCGGAAGCGGCGGAGGATTTATAACCGTTACATCCTTGATCATTCTGGGACATTACTTTAAAAAGCATTTGGGACTCGCAAATGGAATTGTAGGTTTTGGTAGTTCAGGTTGCTCAATGATTATATCCATTGTTCTGCCTATTTCTCTGGAGACTTTGGGCATCAAGTACACCTTCCTTATCTTGGGCGGGTTGTACTGCATGCTTTTATTATATAGTCTTACCTGGATACCTACGTTTCCAGTACATTCATCACTGCCAATATCATCGCATGAAGAAGAGTCGCAAATTGAAAAGGGGCTTTGCTCTTCAGTAAAAAAGTACCTAAATTTGGAGATTTTCAAAAACCGTGCATATCGTATTTGGTTTTTCGGATTTAATGTTGCGTTATTTGGTTACTTTGTGCCATTATTCCATTTAGTAAGTATACAATGTGAGTATAACATAAACATTTTGGGGAAAAATAAAAGAGCCTGGTCGATACTGTCATCAAGACGGTCAGATTAAAAGATTTATGTTCTGTTTAATTAATAACTAAGTCTTCTCATTTTTATACAACAGTGTATCAAATGTGTATACTGAAGAAATACTGTTATCTCTCAATGAAAAAGAAAGTCATATGCCACGAGCCAGATTAATGAGTTAATCACAGTATTCAATCACTGATTAATGATAATTGTTTAGTAATGAAATTTTTGAGTAGGAAATTGTACTTGTATTTGACAATATGATATAAACAACATATTTACAATTAGTTAAAAATTATCATGTATAATTAAAAATCACTTATCTTGATACAAACAATGCAAATCGAGAAACACGTGTATTATATTTACATTTGATAAGTAGTGATGCTGTATAAAAACGCTAAAACAGCTAGTATTAAATGTTTCAAAAGGTCTCGATTCAACAGCATCTTTTTACGTTTGCAAACGATGTTTTTTATATCTCAACAGCTATAAATTTATGATTAATAACGACGCATATTTCAAATATAAGTATGAAAAATTTTAACTTTTACGTATTTTGGTGTTGATGCTGTCTTTTATATTTAGGTTAAACATACTCAGGATAATTTCCCTGACAAAAATGCATTTATTCTGATAACCTGTATTCAAGTGGCCTCTGGAATTGGAAGACTGATATTTGGGAAGATAGCGGACTTGAAATGCGTGAACCGAATCTATATGCAGCAAAGCGCTTTTGTGTTGATGGGAATAGTTACTGCATGCATTCCTTTCTCAGGATCTTTCGAAGGACTAATTGTTATTTGTCTCATTTTGGGAGTCTGTGATGGGATCACGGTATTTTTGATTGGAACTATTGCGTTTGATATTGTTGGTCCCAAAGATGCATCACAAGGTATTGGTTTTCTCCTTTGTGGTTTTTCTGTCCCACTTACTGTTGGGCCTCCTATTGCAGGTAAGAAATTTAACCTGCTTCCGGTTGATTCGAAAACTGGATATATTATCAGCATAACTATTTGAAAGATATCTTCAATGCAAATTTCCTTGAATATTCATTTTTTTTAATTTTAGTTCAAATTTGCATAAAATGAGCTCATAGGTTTATTGCATAAAATTGTATTACATTACAATGTAAATGTTATTATAAAAATGTTTCGAAAATTATTTCCATATAATAATTTTATGGAGTTTTAAAACGAGTTCTTTGCAATTTAAACATTTTTCTGTGAGTTTGTTTCAGAAATAAAGTTACATTTTTTTTGATGATCAGAATCCCTTAGACATTCAAAGTTTTGGTAAAAACATACCAGTATTTAATATGTTCCTTTGAATTAATATGAATAAAATGAAGGATATATTTATATAATAATAATAATCATTGTGAAGAAATTCCTAAACACCTCTAATTGTCTTATCTATGCAAGAATCTAGTCCTTTAAACATTCACAGTGGATGAAATGGTCATTTGTATTTCTAAGATATGATACTTTATGTAGTTGTAGAGAAACTGTAGAAGTTTGAAAAAAAAAACGGGGGTGATGAGATAAAGGTAATATTGAAAATGAATAATGAATGAATATTCATTTCAGGTTTGCTTTATGACACTTTACATACATACGAAATAGCTTTTGTAGCTGCTGGTGCTCCACCCATCCTGGGTGCATTAATAATGTGCTTCATTCCAAGACTTAAACAGGTAGATTATTGTGCCTTTTTTCTGACTCCTCATGAATTCAAAATACTTTTTTGAAAATGTGTGTAAGGGAGTCAATGTAATAACCTTACAATACATTATTTAATCCTCAGAAAAGAAATGAAGAAATGGAAACAAATGGTGCCACCATTGTTATGACACAGGTTTATCGAACAGGTAGATAAGATAACATATCTATATACTTCATATAATTATTTTAAAATTCATATGAATTATAATTTTAAGACCATGCCTCTAATATATGCAATTTTGAATGTGTTGCATACGATTGTATTGGAGACACATATCTTTAGTATTCATTTTTATTACCATTTTACAAAGTACGTTAATGGTAAATTTCAGAAATATAGATATATTTGATTTTCTATCATTTTAATTTATTCATATCGATCATAGTTTTAGGAATCTTATATCAATTAAAAAAAAATTTTTAAAAAAATAATAATAAATTGAAATTTTTAGATTCAACTGGTGAAGAGGAGAAAAGTCTTTTAGACTTGCAGAAAAATGACAAAGACGTAAAAGAGAAAAGCCCAGCAAGTCCTTACAGGATTAAAGATGATGCATCAGCAACAGAATTTAAATCACTTTTAGAGCAGGAAATTTTAACCTGATAATAAGTTTGATATTTTTTGAAATTAATAATATAAATAATTAATAAAACTTATTAATAGCTTTGTTGTAAAAGTGTTAATAGTCATGTTGTATTGAATTTAATACTTGACAAAATAACAAGGAAAATGAAAAGTAATAAAGAAGAAATGAGTTTATCATTTATAAAGATTTTCTATCGCAATATATTTTTTTTAAATATGTATGCTTTTTAAGCAAAATATTTAATACTATGACTCCTTTTTTTTTAATGAGCTTCTTTCCTGCATGAACGGTTTTTGTAGAACATGTTGACGATGACGCATTCTTCTTTCAAATTTAAGATTTTTTATCTTCATGCAGTTCCTGTCAGTCTTTTCAAAATAAAAAAAAATACAAGTTTTTAAACCTGAGAGAAATTGAAAAAAAAACCCTGCTTTTTAACAATAAAGACAGAAATGATTTAAGGTATTCAATTTATCCTACAACTTTGAAATCTAAAAAAAGAAATAAAAAGGGTCTGAAGGAAAAGTGGTCTATTTGTCTCCATAAACATAAAGTTTTTTCCAAGCTGAATTATGAAGATGAAGGACAGCAACGATCGAAGCTCAAAAGTCTAAAGAAACAATACAAATTATGAGCAGAGCAAACACGGACCTCTTAAAAATTCAGATGGGGAATCACGTACGATGAAGAAGTAAGCATCCGCTGTCGACCGGACACACCCGCCGTGTGCTTCTTGTCATGATTGGGTAAGCGGGAAATTGGAAATTCGTAGACAATTCTGAGTGAAAACTATGGCCTGATACTTTGTATGAAAAATGTCAGTCGACATTCGACTTAACAAAAGATTGTATTTGCTGAAAGGTCATGTAGCGACCATAGAATTTGATGAGTGTTGATTTTAAACAGATTGCTACTTTCTTTGAACCAATAACTTATTTGTCAATAGCTTGCATCTTTTACAAATTGTCCATACGTATAATGTGTTCAAACGTAAATGATCAACTGGGACACATTCATATGCAGGTGATAATGCTATCTTGCTATATAAATATGGGGAGTTTACGATATAAAAGTAGGTAATCATGTTAATATAAAGTTAAGTTATTAGTTTGCTATTGATGTTTTTCTCTAGAAAAATATCCAAATTTGAAACAGGTGTGTCAGACTCTGTTCGTCTTTTGTTCAGTTCAAAGGGATATATCGAATCAACAAAGGAATGAAAATCAATAATATTCGTCGATAAAACGTCGTCGATATATCTTATTGTTAATCATCTGTTAAACTGTTGAAATATGATTATAATATTTTTATTCTACATATTATATTATGGGTGTTAATGTTTGGAGAGACAATAACTATAATATAAAAAATGTTGTTAAATTCCTGGTTATTTGATAAAATGCTTATTGACTTTTGAATTCGGTCTACTCGTGTCTATACGGAACATGATCTGGAGTAGGTTAACATACACATATCCTTTCTTCTTTCTTTTTCATGGACTTCTTCCGAGGAAAACAAAATTTTTCAAAAGGCGAAGGCAGAAACTTTACTTTATTGACAATCACTTGCAAGACTATCAGGCGACAACCTGGGGTAGTTGCTCGATTATTTATCATCTCTCCACTATGAGAACAGTTCGCAGTCTTGCATTCGAAGATTAATCGTTGATCGATTGAATTGTAACGTTAACTAAGTTGACATTAAAAATTAATGAATGATTTTTGTCGATCGGTTGTCTTTTTCGGAAGATCAAACACTGGTTTTAATATGACCGAGGCATAATACTTGCATGTATGCTATATTAAATTTTTTCTATCAAGATAAAAGCTTAATATTGGAGGAATATCAATGGTGTTTAATTTCTTTAACAAATCCTTATTGAATCAAAATATATTTTTCTCCAACTGATACGTAGCCCGAACCCTCTCAAGCTTTCTAGCACGTTGTGCACGTCTAGAATAATTTTCCTCTTTGTGGGGAAGACATGTAACTTTATCCAATCTTGGAAAACGACAGAATTGAAAGTACAAATATTTCAATGTAAATGCTATTGCTGCATTAAACTTGGAAATTGTTAAAATTTTCACCATAACTACTAGGAGAGGTTATCTAATACCTGCTGTTAAAACATAAAAAGGAGTACACTCATCAGAAGAGAAAAATCAAAGTAAAAATCCGTTGTATATATGAAATTAAAAAAAAATTCTGAGAAACGTCTCTTTAAATTATGCAATGTATCTCTCCATTTTCCGTAATCTATTGCTCTTTGTATTCCCACTCAGGTACGAATTTTGACATGTTGCAAAAGCATCAAGTTTTAGCAATCCTAAACCTGGGTAACAATAAATACACTGCAAAGGTCCTTCTGTAAAAAGAAACAACCTAGAAATAAATTAATAATGAATTAGACAAAACAGGTTATATCTAACACGGAATTTACTGCAGTGCCTTTTCTCGATATATTTGCTATCTCTGTGTTTGGCGGGAAATGAACATCTAGACTCTGAAGTCTGGTAAATTCTTTTTATAACTTTAAATATTTATAAAAATTAAACATCAAATGTCATGTCAGATGAACAAAAATAATACATTTCTTACTAAATCGGCAAAACATGTAGTAAATAAATTCGAGAAAGATAATAATACTACCTTTTCTTAGATATGACCATGAATACCTATTTGTAGTATCTATTCAATACAGAGATGGAATATGTAGATAACGAACAGTATTCAATCTCGAAAGTCCAATGAAACGATACAAATTTGAAGTAGAGCAAACAAGGACCTCAAAATTTAGAGGTGGGACCAGGTGCAATGGAGGAGTGAGCATTCCCTGCCGACCGGTCACACCCGCCGTGTGCTCCTTGTCATGATCGGGAAAAAAGGTAAAATCCGTAGACAGTTCAGTGTACATGATTGTGCATAAATAATGGCCTAACAATTAGTTAGAACATATTCAGAAGAAAATTTTCTAAAAGCGCTAAAGAAAATAAACAACACATCAAGACAGAATTCAGAGTTGTGTTTAAATAATGCCTACTCCTGGTTAAGATGCCTACTCCTCCTAAGCATTTGGAGGCTTCTGGAATTTCCAATGGTCCGTGTTTTATGACCAGTTCACAAATTTGTCTTAAGTTTATTTATATGACCCTTGAGATCGATAAATATAATTTTAAAATATTTATTATTTTAAAAATTATTTGTTTTCCCATTTGTATGATTTAATCTGTTGTCTGTGTAAAATGAATGAATTTTGCTTCTCGAATTTTACGACTTTATAAGCGGAAAAGACATGTATCGTAATGATGAATAAGTTATAATAGTTGCAACGGGAAAATAAAGCTTAGAAAAAAAAAATAAAATGAACAACAAAAGAATAAAGACAGCGTCCCCTAGATCCGTTATTAAAAATATTTCATAAATGTTAATTGCAAAATGTAAACATTATATTGGTTCGTACTTGCTTTTTCGAATGTAAATATCTATGAAATATTTATTTACCAACAGGGATAAAAATTCCTTTGGAATTTGATAGTAATTGTTTTACAGAAATAATTTAACTAACCCGAAAAATATTTTTTCTAACATCATATTGTGAGAAACACGTGATATTAAGATTTTTTATTTTCGCTTTTAAAACTAATTTCCCTGAATATATATACATATGTCGGCCGTATGGATAGATTTACTATCAATTATTTGATATGAGACTTGATCATAAGTGATAAAATAAAAGTTTTAATCAAAGCATGGACCACATAAAGGTTATGTGTTGTCGTAAGTCTTTATCACAGGGTTTTAGGATTTTATTGAAATAAAAAAAAAAACAACATATATTTGTGGTTCTGGGTTTTACTCTGTCAATCTAGATGACAGTTGTGACGTATTAGAAGACTGCGAGTTGCAGAACTTTAGAGGAGAGCTCACGGAAAAAAGGAATTTCAATGGTACTGGGGTATACAGGTGAGAAACGTATATTAGAAAACGAAATTAAATTTGAATTTAAACTCTCAACACCTGTCAAAGACCTTTTCTTAAATATCAAAGAACATAGCTATGCATTTAGTAAACCATGACAGGTGATAAATACATTTAAAATATAAATTAAGTACAACTTCCTTGTTTAATTTTCAAGGAAGAAATATGCAGTATTTAATCCTATCTGTCCTTCATTATATGTTAACCCTTTAAGAGAATGAAAATATATATCAAAAAATTTACAAGACTATTTCCGTACCATTTCAGAATTATTAATATTTATTTGTCTGGACATAGTTAAATGCATTTGTATTTAAATTTCATTTCTAGAGCATTCCTGAATTTGATAATAAGGATAACGTAGTTACGACCCTGACCAATTTTATCTTCATCTGCAGTGTTGAGCATTATGCAGCCAATTTTCCTCAGTTTGATCACTATGGCTTTCCTCCAAATTATCCAGCTATCTTATGGAACTCGATGAAGAGAAAAATGTAGCTAAAGTATAATTCGTAACAAATGTCATTATGTTAATAATATTTAAATGGTAATTAATCTACCATTGGATTTAAATATAAGGTTCCATATTTCGTTATCTTCTATGCAATGTAAGTGTATTCCAAAGTTTATTTTTACAGGCCCCAGGAGATATGGATGCACTTATGCCGAAAGGAGCTCAATTTTTATCCACTTTGAGTCTTATGAAAATCCTTACAATGGTAATAACGAACCATCTGGGTCATTACGAGAAGGAATACACAGATGTAATGGACTCTAAGACACTCGAGTTACTACAAAGGTTGGTTTAATATCGCTCAAAGTTATCTGGCCTTTGTGTTACACTCTCATCACAACTAACATTTTTGGAACAAGTATTCATATTTAATAGAGGCACCTTAATTGAAGTCTTTGAAGAATATATTGCTCAGGTTTTGTAATTAAATAATAAATAAAATTCATATATTTCCAAAATTTTTGTTTTAGATTTCAGAAGGAGCTTAAAGATGTAGAAAAAAGTATTCTAGTAGAAATGAGAAAATCGAAGAATAGAATTTACAGAACCCGACATGCATTCCCGAATTTTCTTATAGATATCTACTTCCCCAAAACATATTGAATTCTATCAGCATATAATCAAATATATCGAACACGTTTTAAAGCAATTGTTTTGTACAGAAGTCAACGAATTTGACATTCTTACTTAAAATTATATAATGTAATCTGTAAGCAATGAAAGATTCAAATAAACACATAATGGTTTGTATAACAGTGTTTCATACCATTTGTTGAAAATATGTCAGGTACATTTTTGAAAGTGAGATATTCATCCTTGCCTGTTCCTTTCAAATTTAAAAAAAATATTATCGTAGATATCGTAGCATTTGAGCTTCGATCACGGCCAATATTATCAGTTACTTCCCGTAAAAAAAAAAGTCGCGTGGTCCTATTTTAGCAAATATGTCCTATTTTAAAAAATCACGAGACCGATGATTTCTATATTAATTGTTAAGATAATTATGTCTGTCTTTCAAAAACTATTTTTAACATCGCGGTGAGGAGGTAACAACCCACGTAACGAGAAATGCTGGTAAAAAAAAGAAGAAACCCTCAATACCTTGTCCAGGTGAAGTTGTTACTGATCAGACAGTTTGCTTTCATCCTCGCTGTTCATTATACGCAAACAACGTCGTGTTAGCAATTTTTTCTTCTATGTTTTCATTGTAATTTTTTCGCCATATCTAAAAAAAATTCTTCCACGAGTGAAAACAAGATTTCAGTCGCCTATGTACTAATCATATTGTACTTTGAATAGAAATCTACTAATTTAAAAATGTTAATTTACACAAGCATGATTTATTTTACTGAATCATAATGAGATAAAAAAAAATGCATGTGTTTGTACTACAGATAATCGTAATCAAGTTAATATTTTTTTCATCGATACGGCTTCTTTATCGCCCTGTTATATATGCAGTAACCATCAAAAGACCTAAAGTTAATTTGATGGTTGCCACGAGCGTCAAAGAAGGTGTACTAGTTATACACAAGGACTAGTAGCTAAATGTCAATCAATTTCAAGTACCCAATGATGGACATTATTTCTCTTGATTGATGGGGGTATACAGACCAGACCAAATTTGAGGGCGTGTTTATCATATCGGACTTTAAGCGGAAGCTATTTGATCAGTGAAATTCCCGGAAGTTAAATGTTGGGGTATATCCAACATTATAAAGTAAAGTTGAAATGTGACGTTGCTTTAGACATTTAACGTTAACGTTAGGCGATGGCACAAAAAACTTAAAATCCCATATTTTGTTTATTTGAGCAGATATCAATTTGAAATTTGCTATGTATAATGATGAAAAATGTACTAAAGAGTAGTGAAAATTTTAGAAATCAATGTTGATTATTTTTCACTCTAGACAACTCATCCACGATTTCACCCGACAATCCTCGTATACGTGGGCTAGTTTATACTAATGTATATAATTCATGGATGGGTGCAAAATTCATTTTTAGAATTGCCTTGGTGTAGCAAATATTTACCAGGTTTTGGCTGAATTGTAACATTTGAAAATAAAGATATATAATTCCAAATGTTTATTCTTTTTTTACATGGACAAGAATGGAAGTTTCGTCTTGTAAAGGTAAGTTGTGATTTCCTCTGAAAGGGGGGAATAGATTGAAACAGTGATAATTCTGTGCGAGAAAATTGTGTATGAAATATATAAGGATGGAGAATGATTATGAGAGTTAGGAAACGGGGAGGAGGAAGGAAAGCCGTATAGGTTATGCTTAGTTACAAAAAATTGGTTGACATTAAAATATTGTTAGTTGTTTGTAGAGCTACATTTAGATTCATTGATAAGTTATTATTTGAATTTGCTGATGTAATTGCCAATTTAATTTCAATAGGTTTTTTTTTTGGCATGTTTATGCTTCCTGGAATGCCCTTTGAAATTATTTATTTGACATCATACTTATGGTACATATAAAATATCTGGAATGATGCTCTAACTTAAGTCCCCAACAATGTACTTACAAATGTGAAGAACACAATCATCTTTGGTTGAAAATCGTGTGCTTTTGTTTTTTAAATTTTATTTTGAAATCGATTGAGAGTCCTGTTATGCACGATTTGTATTTGTTTTAGAAATTCTAATCAGTTATTTTTAGTATGATGACATAGCTTGTGAGATTAGAAGTGTGTAGTGTTCTCCTCGTCTGTAGAAGGTGGAAGTTCTATGCTGCATACGGGAACGATTTCGTGCTCTGGGGCAACTGCAAAATACAAGTATTAATGTTTTGAGCATTAATTTATTAAATTAAAAGCGCACTTGAACAAACTTTTTAAAAAAAAATGTCATGCGTTACTCTGTTAGTTTGTCGTCTATCTTTCTGTCCTGTCCCGTGTCCTGTAATTCTAATTCTAACTTCTCAAATTTTCATTACTTTTAAATGGTCTTCAACATATTTTATTTCTCTCAGGGATGGACTTTGCATATCTAAATAAAGCAAATAAATTAACAACGTTTGTGTAAAGTCAACATTTTGCAAATTCTAAGGTCGATACAATGGCCCTGTTAAACAAATATATACAATCTATCGTTAAGTCGAATGTTGACTTATGCTTTTCATACAAATTGTTAGACCATCATTTTCTCACTGAATTGTCTGCATATTTTTCCGTTTGCGCGATCATGACAAGTAACACCCTCGGGTGAGACCAGTCGACAGAGGATGCTTACTCTTCCATGGCACCCGATCCCACCTCTGATGTTTTTAGAGGTCCATGTTGGCTCTGCTCGCAATTGTTTGTTGTTCCAATGAACTTTTGAGATTGATTACTGTTCGTTATCTTTATATTTCATTCATGTACTAATCATTTATAATGACAGAGATTGAATAAAAACCCAAACTTGACAACAGCAAAATGTTTACGAAAAAAGCAACAAGTGACATATCTTTGACAATTGTAAAAAAAATATATTATCCCCACACTACCACTTCGGGGGATGGGGGTTGAAAAATCCTGCTAACTGTAGAATCGCTTGCTTTCCGACAACAACCTTGTTGAATATCACAGAGTTCCCATAACTACATGTAGCATGAGGACACATACATAATTTTACACAATTGAAAGAAAATTGTATTTCCTCCAAAATTATGAAAAAATATCTTTATCAAAATTATAAACAGAGAAAATTAATTTTAATTACCACTAGGGAATATAAATTATTAATACCATTGTTCCTTCAGACCTCTCTTTTATATCAAGTAGGGCCGCTAGATTCTGAAATGTGTTTCAATTTAAAATGCGTTAATTTTATATGCTAAAATTTCATTACTCATGAATTCTACATCTCTATCATTCGATATTTTCCCTGTCCATTATTATAACATGGAAATGTGTTAAAACCTTTTCTAATAGATTTAGCAGAAACCTGTGAATAAAAGAAGTGTGTTTAGAATAGCAAGCTCATTTTTTAAAGCCAAAAAAAAAAAACTATGTAAGGAATCAAAGCATATTTTAAGATGAATGATAATGCTTGTAGAAGAAGAAAATAAGTTCGCTGTCGAATAGATAAGAATCTTAATTATATAATTTGCATCGAACAATATCCGTCTATCATCTGTACTAAAATGAAATAAAGGTTTGTCTCACTTTAAAATTATTTTTTAGAGATTAAAAGGGTAATCATACTCTTCCATATTTTCTTGCTTTAAAGTTCATCTCCCTTCTGGAAGAAAGGAACATGATTTGAACAAACATGGTTGTAAACTTGATATGGAACCTTCATTTTTTTCTGGCCCAGTTTTTTTTTTACCTTCAGTTGATAAAAAAATTGAATACCCTCTACAAGTTATGCTATATACAAAATTATTTGTTTAATCCACATTTATCTGGAGAAACAGTAGAAAATGACAGCAGACGGACAGACGGTTGAACAGATGGAGGACAGAAAGCATTTCTATTAGAATACCTTTACTTGTTTCTGTATACAAAAAATGATGTTTTGACACTTTCCCTCATAATTCCAATTTTATCTTTGAAATCAATGAGATATATTAATGTACTTACCTAATGTACTTTGACTGGCATGATCAACATCTAAAATTGAAATAGAACTAAACGTGTATGTCTCTGTTGTAGCGGGGCTGCTCTGAAATAGTTTACATGGTAATAAACAGATATTATACCACACACAATACGGAAATTGTTCAGAATATTTTTAGTTAGAAAGATAATTTTCAACTCTGAAGTAAATGTAATCAGATGCAAGTCTGAAACAAATTAGATTTTTTAAAGAAAAAAGTTTAAAATCTTAAAATTGCGTTGACTCTTTTAAGGGGATGAAGGACACATGGTCACATGACTTTGTGAAACTACGTCATAGTCTCCATTTATATAAGTGCAAAACGTGTAAAGCATCAGTTCTTGTATAAATTTTTGACAATTTTTTTTCTTTAATTACCATATTTATATTAAAAAAATAAAAAGTTTAACATTCTTGTAAACATTAACAAATTATGAAAAAAGATTGATCCACTCCTCTGTTTCTTTAAACTGCGCGTCCAAGAAGTCGGTGACGTCATACACGATCTGCTAGTACAGCAAGATCATACTCGGTGAATACAAGGGCAGCATTATTATGTAAAAACAGGTCATAATCAGTATATGATGAAGTATTTTGAGAAACGGGGAACACAAAAATTATTTTTGCATGGCTGATGACGGAAATCTTATGTAGGTATATCTTATTTCGTGTGACGTCATAGTTGGTTTTTCCCGCACTCGAGAAATGTAAACATGACAAGTTTTTGTCCTGCTTATGTCGTCTTTAACGATGTCCTGTGCAATATTGAGGTCAGCTTCACCATTCGAAATTTTTACAGTTAATCAGTAATTTGAAGGACTTGCATTTCAACGTAAATTTAAAAATATTGAATGATAGGATTTTTTGTAAATTACGTTTTTTGTTGTTTAAGTTGCCTTAAAAAGTTCGTAATTTTCCCTATTCAGACGAAGTGTGATAGATGAAACTTGCCTTTTCGAATTTTAAACCCAATTCATACTCTGAAATATTTTAAAAGATACATGTTCACTTACATATTTTTTATATATGCTTTAAAATTCCAATTATGGACAGAGTAATGAGCCCGGAATCATGGAGAATTAAAACTCTACTTAGATACTGTAGGTCGTAATATTTGTCAATCAATATCTCTAAAATAAGGTAAGAAACCTAATGATATAACTGCTTTAAGATATGTGGGACATACTTAATAAGAAATATACAAAATATAAAAAAAATTGAATGACAAGTATTTTTTCACCTAAAGGTCCTTCTTCCCCTTAAGATAGACTTGTTGATATAAGTTTTTCTGAAATTTGAAATCTCTTTCTTTTGTCATCTTTTGTTTTTTTCTTTTGACATCTTTAAACAAAACTGGAGTCTCACCACTCTTGGAATAAGGCACATTATAATCGCACCTACAATAGGTGGAACACCGGCTACCACAAACGCTATTTCATAGGTGTGAAGATGATCGTACAGCAAACCTGCAGATGAAATAGCACTGTAGAAATGATGAATGTTCAAATTAGCAATTCCGAAACGGACTGCAATCTAAAATATGAAATTTGACTTCTGTAACCCAATGTCAGTAGTATGGTTCATAATCCCTCTTTCCACTATGTAAAATTTTGCTTCAACGCTTATGATTTTCCAAACGAAACATATAAATAAAATGCAAAAGGAATAATATACATTTATGTTATTAAGAGTTATCTATCTTACCAGAGTATAAATGAACCTTTAATAGTCTTTGTTATATATCCCTTCTCAAACTATCCCTTTTGTGCAAAGGGGGAGTTTCGATAAGGCCGTTTTTCGGCCCCTCACGAAATTTCATGAAATTTTGATATTTTGTAGAAAAATTTCTTATCTTCCAAACAATATGAAAATAATTTATGTTGCGCATTTTCCGGTCACGTGATAATTGAGAATTTAAGTATACCCCCTTTCGTATATTTTTGGAGTAAACATTTTTATAGGGGGCAAGTGGATTTTTTTAACCGTCAAAATCGTAAATGAAATAGGATAAATATGAATAAAGACATAAATTAACCAATTTCAAAATTTTTTTTAACGGAAAATGGTATTGATTTTATGCGAATGTTTTTTTAAGGTGCGATATTTTTCTGGTGTGTTAAATGTTACTTTTCTTTAAAAGAGAATGAATTTAACTTATAAAACGTAAACATATACAGAAAGTTTTAACATCATAATTAATCTACAGTTCATACATAAACTTTATAATCAATATTTAACATTTTCACATACGAAAAATGCAAATGAAAAAGATATGTAGACAGGAGATAGGTAAACGTAAAAACGTCATACACATGCAGATATATGCAATACATCTTCATCAATGAGGTTATACAACTACATATGTACATGTTTTATAAAAATATACCTTAATATCATCAAATTGAAATTAAAAAAAATGATTTGAAATAAAAAGAAAAAATCGGAACGATTAAAAAATAAATGCACCTTTACATATATACATAAATAAAAGGTTTATTTAAAACCATCATATTGCTACGTAAGCTGGTACATGTACATTGTAGGTGTAAGGTAAGAAAAATAAAAAAATATTTTATCTGCATGGCGTCCGCCACATAATTATTCGGCTAGAAAAATATATCTGGCGGCTGCAAAATACTTTTCCTGCGGCCACCACATAAATAACTGGCGGCGGCCAGAAACTTATCTGGCGGTCGCCACATAAATAACTAGAAGCCACCAAATAATTCTTGCGGTGTATACATGTAATCTAATAAAGCATAAATTTTAAGTTATGAAGTGAAGACTTTATGAATTGAATTTTTGTATAAAGTGTAGATTTGATATTTGCTAATAAGGCATGAATCTCCCAGATTTGACTACAAACAGAAGTTGTAGATGTCATTAAAGCAAAAACACTACAGTTTTATCTGGCGGCCGCCAGATATTTCAATGGCAGGCGCTAGAAACTTGACTTTTCTTTTACCTAGCACCTACCGGCTTCAGTAAATTGCAATGTATTTGATAATATGGATAATATTAATTACAGTTAAAAATATTTTATCATGATAAGTAATTATGTGAATAGCCAAATGATGGAAAAATCTATAATACATTGAGTGTTTCCTTTTCATTATGAAACTTAGAAGTATATTTGTTCACATAGATCTGCATTATTTTTTCAGCATAACTGAGAGAATCCCAGCCAGGACTAATATCCTCTCACTTCCCAACTCTCCATAGATACTTAAGTTGCTTCACCAGCTCTAGTCATTTCTCATTTAGAGAGTTTTAGAATTCATTATGTATGATTTGCTAGACCAGAGCGCAGTTCGAAATACATGTGTAAACGCCAAAGATATGTGTTTAATCCTTAATCATATGCAGACATATGTACCTAGACATCCAGACTTAATTAAAACAATCCATGTTCTCTATATCAACCACACGGAAATATAAGGGGGCTTCTCTAGCATGTTGGAGCGTGGATTTCTATTTACAAGAGAGTCAAAAATATAACTATGCATGATAAATAACTTTAAGGAATGGACTTGCTCTAAACCTTATTTTTTGTACAGTCAGTTGGAAAATGTAAGAAAGATCCAGCATCTGAACGATGATCCTAGATGCATCATCAGTGCAAGTTTGTTCATGATAGGGCTTATAGTTACATAAGAATGAGACCCGCTTCAAAATTTTTAACCTGCTCACTCATTAAGGAAATGTAGGTCAGATCCAGCATCTGAAGCAAGTCTGGTAGTGTGCATCCGTAGATGCATCATGAAGCAAATCTGGTCAACAAGTGCTTACAGCTGCTCTTCTCTAAAAACTTAAATCTGCTTTTAAAACATTTACCTGGACATTCTTTGGCTAAAAATGCAGCATCTGAAACCTGACTGGTGACAAGGAAACACGCTAGATCATGTGACTCTGATTAATGAAGGGCATATATATACTTGAAAAAAAAATCTGCTTCAAAAACTTTTACCAGGAACACCGATGCCGACAGTATTACAAAAGCTCCCCAAACCTTCGTGGAGGTGAGCTAAAGATGTGACGTTAACGTTATACGTTGGCGACATAAAAATATCGAAAGGAAGATAGGATATGATAATATATTCTACTGTAAATATAATCGAGAATCTTCTTTGATTTAAAAAAAAAAGCTACTTTTGGCTTAGTATTTTAACACAGAGTCAGATGAAGAAACCAGGGTTTCTAATTTTAGATATGCAAATTTTATGCAATTTTCAATTTTTGGATATGAAGTGCACACGCGACACTCATCATATTTCAAGAAATTAGTGTGCAGAGTATATCTAATTACTGAACAAATTTAGGTGAGTGTCCCTAATGCACTTCATATTCTAAACATCGATTTATAAATGCCACCCTCTTATATTTTCCCATAAGCCTAATGTTAACGGATCTGAGGGTACATCTTAGTATGTATCAGCTACGGCGTGATTTCATCTCATATTAACTTTTGAAATATAAATAACAAAAGTTAACATATTTATCTTGAATTCTAAACTAGTTTTGAAAAAATAAAAGGAAATTTATTTTTATGAAAAAAAGTGGGCCGCTGAGCGGCCTTATCGAAACTCCCCCTTATAAATCTTAACATTATTAACGTTCAGAAAGAATCTGTAATATTACTGAGCAACGTTTTAACGCTTAAAACGTCGTATGGCCCATCAATACGTAAATATTTCAGTGTGTAATACAGCATCTGACACACAAAAGTTCTACATGTATATGCGTGTTGTTTTGAAACAGACACAAAACTTTCTCACCAGCAATTGGAGGCCCAACAGCGAATGGAATAGAAAATCCACCAAGCAAAAACCCAATTGCTTGCGATGCGTCTATGGGACCAACAATATCAAACGCAATAGGACCTACCAAACACACAATGATGCCATCACATATACCAAGAATGAGACAAATAACTATTAGTCCTTCAAATTTCTCCGAAAACGGAATACAAGCTGTTATTACTCCTGTCAATACAAAAGCGCATTGCTGCATGTAGATTCGGTTCACACATTTCAAGTCCGCTATTTTTCCGAATACGATTCTTCCCAAACCGGATGTAACTTGTAGACAAGTGATCAGAATAAATGCATTACTACCAGGAAAGGTGTCTTGTGTATGTTTGACCTAAAAAAAAAAAAGATCAGGACAGCAAATGACCAGAGTTTTCAAATTTGTAATGTTTTGTAAAATAATAAAATACATGTATATCCCGGCATATATAGAAAATATCAATCTAAAGAACACGTACTCTCTATTCTCTACATGATAAGAAACGATTTTTTTACCATGATGATTATTTGCTGTGTGTAAACATAAGCTTAAATAACAGAAATGTATTTTTTTTTAAAGAATTTGTAGCCTTCCTCTTACCAAACCTTTTCTGTGCCTCTTGAGTTTTTAATCGACATTTTTATAAAGAACAAGTTTCACATAGTGCCTTATTCGGCGTTGTGAAAACCCAAAACTGTCCAATTTTAGTTAATAGTATTTTAAATTTTATTCGAACACTTGGTGATCTATTAAAAATGACATAATTTTGTGAAAGTCAATTTCAGTTTCTTGAAAATTATATAAAAATTCTTTTTTTTAAATGTACTCAAATACTCGAGTATTCTTTTAACATGATGAACATTGTCCTTCCACAGTTTTCCCCAATCAATACAATTTCTGGTAATAAATGCATAACGTCTCTTCTTCGTGCATATATTTAAAATAGGACTTAGGGTGATAAAAAAGCTATTTTCTCTATAGGTTTGGCTATTTTATTTATAAAATGAACCTAGATCTTTAAAAACCTTTGAATTGACAGTAAGATGTGCAGTGAAAAGTGTTTGTTTTAATGAAAAAAGTTCGACAGACAGGAGAAAACAAATCCCATAAACTCTCTAGACGCCATCGATTTGATGAAGAGAAATTAAATACCTATAAAAATATATATCGATTTTTTTTTTTAATTTTTTTATTTTTATTTTTTTTTTTTTTTTGGTAACAGGGGGTACAATTACATTTTAAAATAAATCCGATAGAACTATTTCAAGATAAAAATAGTGATGTAGATTGTGTAGTTATTTAGTCTTAAGTTCTATTATAAAAGCTTGAACGACATAACAACTAGCCTGCTTTAAGGACCGCAAAAAGACAGAACATGGGTTTGGCAATCGGTTAGACATATCTTTATTTTAGATTCTTTTTTGCTTTAATATAACAGGTGTCTACAAAAACAAGACCCGATTAACATAGATATAATATGAAATATATGTGCTTACTAAATGTACGAATGGCACAAAGTAACCGAAGAAAGCAACGATAAATCCTAAAAACCAAACAAGATATGTACGATTTCCGAAAACTTTCCAGTTCAGGTAGTATTTAGCCGAACAGCTGCATTTGTTGACAACGTCCGTTTCTTTCGACAAATCTAATTTGGGGTTGTCCGTTTTTCTCTGGAAGAATGGCTTCCATGTCAAAGTACACAATAGAAGCATGCAATATAATCCACCTAGGATAATAAATGTATACTTGATGCTCAGAGATTCTAACACAATTGGAAGAACAATTGATAAGGATACAGTGTAAATCGAACTTCCTAATGAAACGACTCCATTCACAATGCCCATATGTTTTTTGAAGTAGTGTCCAAGAATAACCAGAGAGGTAAAATATGCAAATCCTCCACCGACTCCAAGTACGAGGCCAAATGTTAGATACAGAAGTTCTAGTTGTTGAATGAAAGCACTAGAAAAGAGACCAACAACGCCTAAAGCTGCTCCAAAAAATGCCGTCAGTCTAATACCAAAGCGCTCACTGCACATGCTTGCAAAAATGCTCATCAAAAATGTTACGCTTGTACATGTAGAACCAATCCATGCTGAAAAGTAAATCAACATTTATATGAGATATTAAATAAGCAACAGTCATAAAGATAGAATAAGAGCAAATGGAGAAAAACACAGATATTGACATATTGTCGATTTCTTATTTACATTTAAAACCTTTCCAACAGAGATTCCAGTTTCCTTTTGTCATAAATTCTAAAATGTAAAATATGTAAGCATTTCAAGACATACATGATATAGTCCTCATTATATATTCTATCTTTGTTAGAAACACACTGTAGCAGTATATTAATCATTCATTTGATTGCATACACGAACGTATAATTTCTTTATTTTAGCATAGTTTACCAAAATGTGTCTGCGAATAACAAATATTGTAATTGTTAATGCATTGCATGAAAATAGCAACAAAATAAACTGACAGAACCTCAGAAGTTGTAGTCAAAAAAGTGTTATCTGAGTTGCAAATATAATCTAGATCCTTAATTGGAATAGACTACAAGCACATGCGTTTGCCGATAATTTCTACATTATCATGCTTTTATCAAATTGAATTTGAACATTTTCATATGTATTTCTCAAAATATTACAACCAGTTTACATATAACAAATAATTATATATTTTTGGACACTTTCCTATGATATTAATATAAAATTATTAGATAGTCAACACCATTTAAAGGGGCCTGGTCACAGTTGCAAGGTTTCCTTTTTTAAATGTCTATTCAAAAATAAAACTAGTTCAAATGAATTGAATTTACACTGAACAAGGCACGAGCTCTATTATTGTTAATGTTTACGATTCACTGGGTTTGTTAAACTCTGCACACATCACTGATCATGAACATAAATTGCAAGTAAGGGTGAGTTGTTTTTGCTTTCTCGCATTTCTACTCTTAGTTTTCTAGATTATACTTTTAATATTTTCATTAATAGACAACAAAATCATGAAAGTGTTAGTGTACGTGTCAATCAAACGAGTCCCGAAATTCGTAGTTTTAATAATTTCCAGATAGAAGAAGCTTCTTAACACGCTTCTATATCAACATATAAGCAATAATATTATGCAGAAAATTTGAGAAAATATTAACTTCAAATCTGTGTCCCAGTCCCTTTAAGGACAGATGATACAACCAAACTCTAATCAAAAATCTTGAAAATAACTTGACATGTTTATATAAATAAAATCAACAAGTTTAATAGCATAGTTTATTTATTTATTTTTAATTTTGTAATTCAAAGTTTCACAAAAATTGGATTTGAAGTGAAAAAATGTAAACATTAAAAAGGTTGGGTGCAGAAAGGTAGAATTTTAAACATCATAGACAGCCTAAAATTTCTTAATATTTTAGAAATTTATTATTTGCAGCATTTACAACCAAAATAGGTCCAAAAATATATACTCATCCCGACATCCATTTTTTTGTATCATCTATCCTTAAGTAAAATTTAGTACCTACAAGTTTTAAATGAAATAGAGGGATCGTCCAGCGCATATTCCTTGAGTAGGTATACATAGAGTATTCCAAAAGTGTTCAGAATGCTAAAATTTGTTCCATTTGCCATAAGCGACGTGAAACATACAACCCAGCCCCAGCCCCCTTCCGGCGGGACAAACTCCTCCTCACGGCGTTCTGTATTAGGAGTCTGAACTTCTTCTGCGTTTGCACTGTCTTTGGTCATCTTTAAGTGTTTTTTCTACAAGTAATTAAGGTTTTGAAATTCTTGATAAAATATCAACATATTTGTAGATGGATGTATTTTCACTAAAATTTCAATTTCATTCAGATGATAAATATCTGTAAAATGTTACATATAAATTTAATTTCAAGTCAAAATTTCATTCAGATGATAAATATCTGTAAAATGTTACATATAAATTTAATTTCAAGTCAAAATGTATAAACTTATTGTGAAAAATTAACAAGAATAATCATTCTTCCGTGGCAAGGAAAACTGCGTCCACAAATTTACAAAGGATACTTTTTAACCCTATGATTATACATTAAAAGCGAATATATTCTGCAAATGAAGTGTTCTATACAACATTTGCATGTTATTTTCACATTCATATTACTAGCTGTCTAGAGAAAAATGTACAAGATACGACAAAATATTGGGCATTAATACACACATTGTTTTCTATGATATATGGTTCTACATCGTTATACAATTAACATAATTTTTGTGATCAGTTTTAAATTCATTATGAATCATGCAGAATTCAGGATATGATCACTCCAAAATGAGTAGGAATTGCATGATAAATGTGACCGAAAAAAAACGCTAATGAGATAAAATAAAATTGATTACGCAAGGATTACGCAAGTATTTATTATACCAATATCTGCAAAAAGGTCGCTTAATACACTTTTTTTAAGGAATCAGGATACGAATTTTCTTTATATATTAAAGAATCGCATTAGAAAAGTGAAAGAACAAAATACAACTTCTTTCCTGTCGTGTTCAGTGGAACGGAAGTGACAAAGGAATATGAAAGATTACAAGAAAATATATTTTTTTTATTTCAGCTGACAAAGCTTGAAACAACTATAGTCTGTGTTTGTAAAGCTCATGATTACAGCTGCATTTTAGAAGAACTCGGTTTTAATTCCTTATCTGATCATCCAACCAATATTTTCAGTTCTCTTTCTATAGATGAAATTGTTCAAAATTACTTTTCAGTTTTAAATACTATGAAAGTGAGATTGATTTAACGTACCTATACTGGATTCTAAAACTTCATTAAAATCTTTAGAAAGATAAATTACACTAGATGTTCAGCCAAGTATGATCCTAAGTCGTCAACCAAAATATTAATTGCTGTGAAGGAGAAACTTCAGACATATTCAAGATTATTCAAGAAGTAGTGTAAATCAAATGTGGATTCTAAAAAAACTCTTAAGAACGTTTGGAAAATTTAAAATCTCAAAATTTTTGAAACATTAACAGCATGAAAACGTTTTCTACACTTTATGCGACCATTCCTCCTCACGACAAATTCAAGAACAGGCTATTTGACATCATAGACAATGCTTCCTCAATGAAAATGAAACTCTTAAATTTCCATATCTTGCGATTGGTCATCTACAAATTGACTTTGTTAAGAATCATTCTAAAATACATACAGTATTCTGAAGTTGATATTAAAAATTAAAGATGCTGGAGTTTCTCATTAACAATATCTATGTAGTCTTTGGAGACCAAGTCTTCCAACAATCCATTGGAATTTCGATGGGCACTAATGGTGCTTCTTTATTCAAAATCTTTTATATGAGAAGAAAAAGACTGTTTGGTCTTCAACTCGACGGTTAGATATATTGACGACGTGTTATCAATTAATAATAGTTACAGACCCTGAAACGTGCTACTACCCCACACGCACGCTGCACGAACGGTACACGCTCGCTACACGGTTTGCACGAAACGCTGCACGGTTTACACGAAACGCTACACGGTTTGCACGAAACGCTACACGGTTTACACGAAACGCTTTGCACGAAAGGCTGCACGGTTTACACGAAAGCCTGCACGAAACGCTTTGTACACGTTTCTCACACGCTTTGTACACGATTCTCGCACGTTTTGGCCTCGATCTGGATTTTCTATTCGGAATCTCTCGGACTTTATCTAAATTAAGTAGATTACGGATTAATCAAAGATTAGTTTAGAATTGCAATCATTCAGATTAAGTTAGGATTAGAACTCGCTACACCAGTACTATATTAACAGATAAAAATACACAATGTTAAGTTGTATTTAATTAATATTATAGTTGTCATTGAGTATGTGACGCGCCCGGTGAAATGCCTATCATCGTCTATGTATAAAACTTTTTCACTAGACTCTAATTTACGCACTGAAAAAAAAATTATATTTGTAATTCATAATCTTTACAGCATTCAATGTTTTTACAATTATAGTTTGATATTAACAAATCGTTTTTTTACTGACAAATAAACCCAGTTATTGATTTGAAGAAAAACAAATTAAATTGTGTATGATTTCTGTAACCGAATTGATTTTCTTTCCTTTTCTTTTTTTTTTATTATTGATTAATTTATTCATTTTTTGATTTAGTAAATAAATAATTTAATTTGATTGAATTAGGTTCTGTTTATAATTTGCAAGAAAATATGTACACTAAATCAAATAAGAACATTGTGCAGGATTGGGGGGGGGGGGGGGTTAGATTACCGAGATCTTACTTCTGTTCATGGCTAAATATAACTGGCACTTGTTTCAGTAAGTATACTATTGGGAAAAAAATATTACAGAAACAGATGCCTGTTCTAAGAAAAAAAAAGGATTTCCATATCTCCAGCGGGACCAAATACATGTAATTCATTAACTGCACTTTAATTAGAATGGTAAATACATCGCTACGTTACAGAATCAAACTTTGACTTATCATTAAAATTTAATATGGTAGAGAAGCCGGGGAATAGGTATTGTAATGCTTTAGTTCTCCATTTTGAGGCATTGTGTTTATCAAATAAAAACAATATACACACCACCTTGTAAAATCCTTGATTTCAAATCCCGTCCAGACAAAAAAAATGTAATCAATAGTCGCGGCTCTTAACAATACATTCAATATACATGAATACATGTCCAGTGTCCTAAAAACTAAAAAATATGCTCTAGAACTGCGTGATTAATAAAACAACTAATATATAATTACTCCGGATTTTTTTCTTTATATGTTATTATTCACGAATACACTGGTAAATTAATTCACTGTTTACGGAGAATCGGATAAATTTAAGGAATAAATTCCACGGGTATTTATTTTTACCCATTAAATACTAATACAACTTTTAAATTTCACGAATTCAAAATCAATCGTTATTGTCGGGTGTCATCTTAGCCATGATTAACAAAAGATAATACATGTACATGTAGCAGAACAAGTTTTCAGTTCCCGGCACGCGGAGCGCGTGATCGCTGTTGTAAATGACCTTGATCACAGTCGTAAGAAGAGTGTCGGAAGTGTAAAGAAGATTACAATACATTTTTAAGGGGTGCATCAATCACACCCCGAAAAAACAATATTTTCTTTAAAAAGAAAATTATCTATAAAAACACGTTAATAACAAAAACTCAAAGTTTGTGTTTACATTTGAACACCGCACCCCCCTCCCCCGGAAATATTTAACCTTGTATTTGCCGATGCATGTGAATTATGATTCATTTATAAGGCAATTTTTAATCAACCAATTTTATGCATAAAAAGACTATAAATGACTCAGCGTTTAAACATTATTTGTATCACAATCTTGTAATATAAGAAAATTATACTTCGTTTATAAAGAAAAAAAAAATGTGCTCCCCGGCCTAGAATTCCCATACTTCACATTTATAACAACGCACTAAACTTAGTATTTTATATTTTACGCCTGCCTTATCTGTTTATTATTTTGCATTAATCACCCGTATGGTTTTGTAATATCTATATACCACAACTGTGAAATGGTGAAGAGATTCAAATAAATGAATGAAAAGGACAAGACCGGACTACTGATGATTTTTTTTAAAACAATGTTCAGTATTGCTCTCTTTAAAAAATGTATTGAATCAAATACCTTAAAATTGATGTGCGTATAATTAATTACTTTGAACATATTTTCTTCCCTTTTTTATTTAAGTAAAAAAAAGAAAGAAAATCAAACAAATATATAATACATTACCGAGTAATTTTATTTTGCTGTTTCCGTAGTTTTTCTCTCTTAAAATACCACCGGTATGATATATTCGAATAATATTAGTTACAAACAACACAGAATGACATGTTGGTCCATCAATAGCCATATTTAAAATAAAATGAGTTCCGAATGAATCCTACACGTTTCTCACACGATTCTTGCACGAAAGTCGCACGTTTCTCACACGCTTCTCGCACGCTCGCTACACGGATTGCACGAAACGCTTTGGAGCTTACACGAAACGCTGCACGGTTTACACGAAACGCTACACGGTTTGCACGAAACGCTGCACGGTTTACACGAAACGCTACACGGTTTGCACGAAACGAAAAGCGCACGAAAGTCACACGCTTTTTTGGGGTAGTAGCACGTTTCAGGGTCTGTAGTTCCATTCGTATCTCCACTCGATATACCCCAGTGAACTCGAAACAAAAGACACATATGTTTCAGATTTGATATTTTGCTGACTATGGATGATAATAGCCACCTAATAACTAAACTGTATACAAATGAGACGACTTCAACTTTTTCCTCGTAAACATCCCTTATTAATGCAGTACACTGAAATATTCCGCTGTCACCTGTTTATGTCTTCCAAATGATTCGATACCCAAGAACATGTGGTGAGTATCATCAATTCCTAAACCGAGGCAAGCTACTGACAAATATGTTGATGTTAAAAGGATTTCAACAATCACGTATAAAGTCAGCTTTTCGCAAATTCTACGGTCATTATAATGACTTTGTAGATACAAATTATCATTGGGTCGTATTTTTTTCTAACATGTTTTATATTATTTGTAGGGTCATTGCTTTTGTATTGAATTTGACTGCGGAGTACTCTGAATACTTGCTCAATATATAGCGCTCACGGCGGGTGTGACTAGTCAACAGAGGATGGTTACTCCTCCTAGGCACCTGATTCCACCTCTGTTGTTTCCAGGCGTCCGAGGTCTTGACCTATGTTACTGTAAACCTGCATGTATGTTTTTTTTTAATTCGAATCTCATGACCATCAGGTGACACATAAATTTAAGGAGAAATTTTGTCAAAGAAGAGGAAAATGTATCATTATCTTGAAATTCTGCACCTGTACATCAAAGTGATTCTGTCCTGATCCAGGTCAACCTATTTCCTTATAGATTATTATAAATGTTTAAACAACGTTTTAAGATTTCTTTCGTACAGCTGAATGATCTAACTAATTTATGTTTTTGTTTCCTTCCTACTGTTTATTTCCATAAAACATTTATTTTACATATTTGATTTTTAGATACTTTGAAATTAAAATGCATAAGACAAGCATCAATATACAAACAAGGAAAAATGAAACTTCATGTGTTGCAAAATGATAAATAATATGTTCAAAACTGTCTTCTTTGTATTTATTCAATGGATGTTGTAAAGGACATTTAGGTTTAATTATTTTACGACATAAAGGAAGCAATACACGACAGTGTGTTACAGAATAAAAATTTATCTGGTGAAAGAGTTTTTGAAATTAAAAAGACGGTTAAGATATAAGGATAAAATAATGAAAATATATTTTTAAATTTTTTGAATCGTCTTTAGTATAATTCAAGTCACTGCGTTCAAATTATGTTAAAACTTGAGCATATCTGTTCCTTTACATTCTCACGTAAAAATTGGAATTCGGTTAATTCAAAGTCTGGGTACCACCTTGAAGTTAAATGGACGAATTGTTCCTTTGTAGGAGTCTGACTTATTTTAATGAAATTTTAAAATAAGGAATAACGGAATTATGACACTGAGTCCTCAATCTAGATCTTTTACCCTTGGGAAATTGTGAAGGCCCTTTTTAGATTACCACAGTCATGTAACATACAACTGGTTTTAATTTTTTCTTCATATCTCCCGTTGTTTTTTTAGTTAGACCTACTAACAGTTAAATACCAAACTCAATATTCCATATTTGAATTTCAAATTTTAAAAATTCAATATCCAGGGTAACCAATTAGAAGGCTCATTCAATATTCTAGATTGGAAATTCGAATTTCTGAGGATCATGTAACATATACTTTAAAATGACTCAAAGAAAGTCAAATACGCTTCTTACTTAAACCGTCGCTATTTTGTAAATACAACCTATTGTTGGGTCGTCTTTTGTCTGACATGGTTGATACCATTTGTTCGGTCATTGCGTTTATATTAAATTTGACTACGGAGTACCTGACCAATACATAGGGCTCACTGAGAGTTTGTTAAAAATCATGACGATTTAGAGCAAGTGCGCATTTCTTTTAACCCTTCACAAATATATGTAACTAAAGAAATGTACTTCTTAATAATCTCAAACACATGCACATAAACGATAAATTAACAATAGATAAAACTAAATATATGATAAAGACATTAATGCATTGTATATCAAAACTATTATTATTTTAAATATAAAATTTATTTCAGTGTAAAATTTTGAGGCTGTTCAGAAATCAACTTTTATTTGAAAAAGTTCAATTTGATTTCCATGAAAACAAGCCGTGCACAGTCAAATCACACCACAACAGGTTCTATTCATAAAAAAAAATGCGATTACTCTGGATCTTGTTAGAGTAAATCTTATTTACTTTAAAAATCCTTAATACTTGTTTTGAAGAACATTCTGCCACTTAATTCAGAATAATGTTTTGAAAGCTTTCAGTTTTGTCATCATCAAAAACTGTTGACAAAAGTATAAAGATGATACACTATGTTTAGTTAGACATGAAATTTATTTCAAGAGTGGGGCACGATTTTTTAAAATATTTTTATTATTTTTGAGAGTGCAAATCACGAGTAAATATGTAAAAAAAAAAAAAAAAAAAAAAAAAAAAAAAAAAAAAAAAAAAAAAAACCTGTCTCACAGAGAAATAAATGCCATATTCAACTACGAAACATTGAATTTTGTTAAAACATTTTTTATTAATTGCCCTTTTGATTCTGTCTTTTCTTAAGGCTGGGATGTCATAGCTGTGTGGTTGTAAGACATCATAGCTAAGCGATTGTGAAATTGAAAATCGTACGTAAGGACTCTACTAACAATTTGAAAAAAAAAAAAAAAAAAACTTTGGCAGTTTTAGCCTGTGCCAGGATGGTTTACTTACTCTCGCTATCCTAAAACAGGCTATGGAATACTTCATATATCATTTTTCTCGAAGGGAAGGAAAATCAAGAGGTTTGCCGCCGCACCTTTGATATTTTTCACAGTGTGAAAAAATACTCATTGTGTTATTTTTTCACAGGAAAAAAATTCTCATTTTGAGAAATATCACTTTTATTCAATAATTAATAACAGAATTTCATTCTTGAAAATGTAAAAAAAAAATGAATAAGCTATGAGTATATTAATGAAAACAAATTAAAATCTTGCAACTTTCCACAATGTTCATTGATGCATTTTTGAATATTTTTCAATTTACACTTTACATAATTGAATTTTTTCTAGACCTAAAAAATGTTGTTTTTTTTTCGTTAGTTTCATTTTTAGTTAGATCGATGAAATATACAATCTTTTCTTTTACTTTATTATATACAAGAGACAGTATTAAAAGGTAATGTTTATTTTGTGAAGGATGTCTTTTTCGAAGTATACATATATAAAGAAACATTTAAAACCTTTACATTTGTTGATCACTTGAGATATAGACTAAAACAAAAGAAGTAAAAATAAAACGAGAAAAAATACATTTATTCCTTGAAAATAAAAACTTTTCAAAGTGCATAAGAAATTGTCTGTGGCACCGGAATAATACACCTATATAATTGAATTGATGTAATAAAATTGTATAGACCTTATATAGCAAAGATAGTATAGTGTAATACACATACCTGCTGTCCCAAAAGTCAGTCTAAGGCCAAATAATCGTGATGAAGTATCATTCATGAACCATCCAGTTCCAAGTATGCAAATGTGTAAGTGATCTTTTCAGTGTTTAAATTTCGTATTTACTTTACCTGGACTCAGGCTAAATCACTCAAACCTGCTCAGTTTCTAGACCACAGACCGTCATTTGTTTTCTTACAATTTAAAACTCATGTCTTCGGTAGAACTGTTGCTTTACTGCTATTTTTCAGTGGATAAGAATCGAACGTTTTTAAATGAGAAGAGTATTGTAAAGAATATAATTCTTTACTCTTTAGAAATGCATAATTAATTTTAAGTTAAAAAAACATCAATTAAGATAAAATTGCTTTTCATTGAATTTTTCGCATAATATACGATGTTCATTAGACTACATAACTACATGTAATAGGACAGCTGTTCTCTTGAATACGATTGTTAACATCTATCAGAGGAGGGATCCTTCTTCGACATTTCCATTGCATTATATAACTACTGTTACAAGTCTGATTTTCAATAATGAAATGGAGGAAACACTACAAGCACATTTCATTATAAAGCTCTTTGAATCAAATTCATGTAAAAAAAAAAATTCACCAATCTTTTCTTTTATTTTAATTGATGTACATAATTCAAACATGTACCCTAAATGATTCGACATGGTTGGTCCCCAAGTTCCTTAAAATTTTGTCAAATTTCACTACACATTAATTTTTATAACTTTATTTAATGAAAAGGTATTTGATAATTTATTAATCATCAAAATATTTTTTAAGCAATTTCCATGCATAATTTTCAACTAAAATTCAAACTTAAAAAGATAATCTTAAGGGAATACGCCGGGCTTTATTACTTTGAACGGTCTGTACTGAAGGTTAAATGTAAATCTTATACGATACAAATTTTGATACACCAGATGCGGATTTCGACAAATTATGTCTCTTCAGTGATGCTCAAGCCGGAGGGTTGGAAATCCGAAATATTTAAATAAAAAATACTTGGAAGAGCTGAAAAAAGGGGTGCCAAAGACTGGAGCCAAATACGTCGAAGGATCAGAGCTAAGCATGAGGGAGATAATCCTCAATTTTGAAATAAATTTCTTAATTTTTCAACAGGAATTAAATTTAAATTCGTATTTTCAAGCTAGTGCCGAAGTACTTACCTACTGGGCTGTATCATATCAGCGAATGTAATCCTGGTATTGGTTGATTAAATAAAAGGTGAGAAATAAACTGTTTTGCTACTTTAGTAAATGAACAATTACATATACTTTTCTGTTTTATGGGAAATTATGAAGTTGTGAAAACATGTCCATTCAGTTTCATAAAAGGATGTTTACTGATGATTTTCTCTGGCTTTCTAAAATTCCTTACCAATAAATAAGTCGAAACTTAGCATTCGAAATAAATTTGAGATTCATTATTTATCAAAATAAAACTTGCTTGACTTGATATTATGGATAATAATTCATGTATACTAAGTAATATTATCAATTTACATTTGCTCATATTAATTTTGAATGCTTTTTTATCAATTAATTTGGCAGTTTTCGACTATGGCACATTATTTTGTAATATTTTAATGATTTTTGTTCGATCTTTATTAGTATTTTCCCTGAAGATACGAACAGTGGTCGATTTCAGAAAACTTACAAACAATTCTGTTTGAAAAGGGCATAAAGACAGACTCCCTGAATTCCAGTGGTGGGATCACGTGCCTATAATGCGTAAGTATCCCCTGTCGAATGTTTACATCCGCCTTTAGCCTTAAATATTGATTAGGCAGACGGAATAATCCATATTCAAATTAAGTGTAAATACAAATTCCTAATAATTGTTTTAAAATGCGTCAGTCAAAATTCGACCCATTGTTAGATTGTATTTGCTAACAAGGTCATTATAACGGTCGAAGAATTTACGAAATCTGACTTTAAAAGAGGTTGTTGACATTCTTGTAACATCAACTTATTTTCAGTAGCTTGCATCGGTTTAAAAGTATATGATGTACTCTTCAGTACCGACTTATTTGGGAGACATAAACACTATATGCACACGGTAGTGGAATGCTACTACCAAAAAATGGAAAGTTGATGATCGAAAGTCATCTCGATTGTCATACTGCTTGGTTGTTAGCTGGCCATAATCGTCTATAGTCAGTAAAATATTCAAATCTGAAATAGATGTGACAGACTTTGTAGTGTCTTTTATTTCAGGTTCGCTAGCCTATCCCCAGTTGACTTATGACGTGAAGTGACTATTCTTAATTGATATATCTGAATGTCGAGATGAAGACCAAGCAAGTATTTCCTTTTTCTCATGTAGAAGTTTTTGAATAAATTTAGTTTCATTAGGAATATAAAAACGGGTCAGCTAATGATGGAGTACAAAAAGTGACCATAAGAATTCCAACACATCTACAATAACCTTTTGAAGTAGAAAACTTTTCATCGAGGATAACATTTTAGACAAATAAACATGTACTGGATGATTCAAAATATCAAATACGAAGAAAAACTCTCTCTATAATGTATGCGAGTCTTTTAAAATGGACATAATCACAACAATCAATGAATTTTTTTATGATAGATAAAAAATGTGATAATCAATAATTGAACTTTCTTTTATGTTGATGTTCTGTTATACGATGAAAACACTCACTGTCCTTTTATTTGACTCAGAGTCATTCTAGCATTGACATCCATTACACCCAATAATTGTCTATTGTCAAGTCAGTTCAGCGGGATGGACTGTTTTATTCTTTTTTTTTCTTTATTGAATTCAGCTATGAATGGTTTTTCGATTCCTTCCGATCCTACATTAAAAAAAATCACAGCAATGAATATATTGACATGGTGTTCCAAAAGGTTATCTGGGGCAAAAGTTTAAGAAAGATTTCTTAATTGAAATGTCAAATCTACGTCTGTTTTTGTGAATTGAGTGCTGCTAAAAATTTTTATACTATTTTAGAACCCAGACTAAATTCATGTAAACTTGTTTTACAAAAGCTAATTATAATGTGTTCAAAGGTTTAACTAGAACTATTAATAATTTTTAGCTCAAAATGCTTAAATTATTTAAAAGCTCCAAAATGAGGTACACCTCTGCCACACATCAGCATTGATATTTCAGCTCAATGCTTTCTCAGAAGAAAACATTATTGGTGGTAGGTTTCCGTGTTAGACTTAAATACTTAAAGCAAAAAATAAACATTCCTTCATGAGCATCTGGTTATGAAATGGTGTCCAAGAATGATTAAAGATGTAATTTATATGCATCAACCAATTTTTTTTTTGCTCGTTATCTTCTGGAAGACAAGAGACACGAGAGCATTGGTATTAAAAAAAACAATTTTAAAGAAGTGTATCTTATAGGGGGTTTCGTAGAGCATTAATGTAGAACCTAGTCGTTTTACGCAATAGTTTAATTTTTGCTTGGTCTAAACGAATCTGTGACAGTCTTAGCTAACGACAATACACAATCATGATAATGGGGATAGCAGGCAACTACTTAAAAGTAATGCAAACAAATCTTCATTTGCCATCAAAATAGTACACAATCTTGACGATGTGTCATCTGAATCATAGATCTGTTTAAAGATTGTATTTTCTGTTTGTTTATATATATTATGACGTGTATTCATTTTCATAATCATTTGTACATAGTACATATGTATTTTTAATGTTTGGTGAATAAAAATGATATTTCTCTGACAAAATAAATTTTATAATGTACATTTTGTTTTATAAATATTTACACAATAAATATGAAAGTAGCCCCAAAGCAGTCTCAAATGTATAATAATTAAAACCTGTCCAAGTGCAAAAAGATCAATAGTAGTAATACGTATTACCTGCAAGGGAAAGTATATATTTCATTCACTTTTCATAATGATTTGTGCATTTTCTTCATTATATTAAAGATTGAAAAAACCTGTGACAAAGATTACTGGAAAATATTCATAGCATCAGGATGTTAGAATGACCCAAAATCCTATGACAAAATATTGAGTGTTGTTGATATGTGAGCAGAATATTTTATGTCATTGGAAAAAAGAAGTTATTGTATTATAATGCTGCTGAATTCACTTATTTGTATCAGTAAAGGATGATATTTGAAAAAAAAAAATGTTTTTGTTATTTTTCGTATTGTCTCCCATGCATCGCTGAAGATGGTTAAGTAGGAATGTATAATTTTCGTTCCAAGTTATTCAGGCTTCAGGCTGCATAATATTTAATAAAAGAGAATGGGGAAAATGTCATTTATTTTTTATTCTTGGTTATAAGCGAGTGATAACTGAAAATTCTAAAAAGTTTAAAAACCCTATGATAAAGACTTAAGATAACGCATAATCTCTTGGTCCATGCTTTGATTAAAACTTTCACTTCTTCACTTATTTATGATCATGTCTCATATCAAATAATTTTCAAACCCCACTGCGGGGACGTGGAGACCGGTCCTTCGAATGAGACCGTATAAACCGAGGTCCCGTGTCGCAGTAGGTGCTGGCACGAAAAAGATCCCTCATTGCTCAATGGCCCTGAGTGCCGAGTATAGGTCAAAATTTGTAGCCCTCCACCGGCAAGTGAGTGAAAAATGAGTGAAAAATTCTCGAGAGGGACGTTAAACAACAAAAAAATCAATCAATCAATCATATCAAATAATTGATTGCGAATCGATCCATACGGCCGTCATAAATATATATATATATATATATATATATATATATATATATATATATATATATATATATATATATATATATATATATATATATATATATATATAGCACAAACAAATTCACTTTTACATGGATACCCACTTCCGCCCCAACCCGGGGTTGAACTCACGACCTACGGAATCTGTCTCCTAGCAGTACAGGAACAGCGTGCTAGACCGCTCGGCCATCTGGGCAAGTCAAAAAACTTTCTTTCGATGCCAATGGAATTCTTGCGGCGTGTAGTCCATTCTTGCTACTGATAAGGTTTTAACTGTGTTTTGTTGAAAAGAAAAAGGGGAGGTCAGGTATTGAAACAGATGACATCACGGATGCAGCTTATTTGTGAAATATCTTGAGCACACAAGTCAATATATCCTTTCAAATACCTATGCAAAATTTATCAAGTAAGTATAGGATTAAAATATGACAAACCTATTCTTTTGAAAAGGGACTGATATTTCCTTTACTTAAGCTCATCAGTTTTGTAGTAGGCAAGATAAGCTGTGAAGAAACAAAAGAAAACTATTTTACATTTTCACACAAAATGACGAGCAGTTCTGTCACTTGGATGTTTTAAGGATATTGATTTATATTTTTATATATTTAAAAAAAATCCTATAACTTCCTGCAAGCCATTAACTGCTATAAATCGAAATTTTGTGGTACATGCTGTCAGACTGGAAAATTAATCTTTTCAGTTATAACACTACTTTGAAATTTTCAAAAATGTTTCATTATGGAACGAACTTTCTTAACACCCTGGCCTTATATATATATATATATATATATATATATATATATATATATATATATATATATATATATATATATATATATATATATATATATATATATATATATATATATAGGGAAATTAGGTGTAAAAGCGAAAATAAGAATTCTTAATAACATGTGTTTTTGACAATATGTTGTTAGAAAAAAATATTTCTCTGTTAAATTAAATTATTTCTGTAAAACAAATATCAAATTTCAAAGGAAATTTAATCCATGATGGTAAATAAATATTTCATAGATATTTATATTCGAAAAATAAAGTACGATCTAACGTAACATTTTACATTTTGCAATTTACATTTACATGAAATATTTTTAGGGATCTAGGGAACGCTATCTTTATTCTTTCGTTGTTCATTTTATATTTGTTTTAAGCTTTTCTTCCAATTGCAATTATTATAACTTATTCATCATTACGATACATGTCTTTTCCGCTTATAAAGTCAAAAATATATGAAAAACTGGGGAAAAAAATCCTTTCATTTTACACTGACAACAGATTAATTCATGCAAATTGGAAAACAAATAATTTTTAGATTGATAAATATTTTGAAATAATCATAATCGATCTCAAAGGTCATATAAATAATAGAAATCTGTGAACTGGGAATAAAACACGGACCCCTGGAAACACCAGAGGTGGGATCAGGTGCCTAGAAGGAGTAAGCATCCCCTGTCGATTTAACCACAATTTTTTACGGAAATTAAGACGTCTTTATTTAAACCGAAATGATTCAATGCACAGACTTTTGCAACAGCAATCAGAATAAATTATTTTTCTAAATCAAAAACATTACATGTAACTCCAATTAAGCTGTCACTCCATTATTTAAACACAACTCAGAATTCTGTCTTGGTGTATTGTCTATATTTTCATTAGAGCTTTTAGAACCGTTTCTTCTGAATATGATGTCATCATTTGGTGATTCTAAAAGCTTTTTTCCTTCTTCATGCAATTCGTCTTCTATGGGATCGGTCACTCCTACATTAAGTTCCAATTCTAGATAAAAATTATTAAGTACAATTTATAAAATCTGGAGTATTTTTTTTACCGTCACTACCATCATTCAAATTACTTGAAGTACTACAGAGATTTTTTGTGGATAGGTTTATCAACTAAATATTAACTGGATCCTTGAAATTACGTACGCACTTGTGTATACAATCACTTCAAATAGACTTTGTAAGAAAATACGAAGGTTGTTAGAAAAGTTCACGGACACATTGATTTCGGAAAATTTATTGTGTACTTTGAAGAATGGCTTATGTCTAATTAAATTCTAATCTTTTGTTTCTTAGTATGTACAAAGTCATGTCCATTTACTAAAACTTTGAAAATATACAATGATACTAATGCTGTCATAGGATTCACAGAGTAATCACTTGACGTTTTTGTGACGTTAGGTAACGCGACTACCTAATTCCAAAGCTGTCAATCTTTATCACAGTTTAAAATATCTTTCATTTCTATAGATTTTTTCATATCTTTTTCGTACTTAAAAATTAAAAACAATATGAAGACATGTCACTTCTTTCTAAAATGTCTTTTGTGGCGTACCGGATATTGGTGAGATCATAAAATTAATGTCTACGCAGTTAAGCGATCAGGTATGGAAAATATGCGAAACCCATAGGCGCAACGTCCGTGCAGTTGTGGAGTTTTAGGGTATCACAGGAGTTGATAATCAAATTGTCAATTCTTTTATTCTTACGAAGATTCTACCTTTTGAATACTGTGGTACTATGTACGTGTAGGCAATCCAGGGCAGCATCTAAATGAATTTTAGTCTCTTTTGGGACATTTTCCTGTCGGCACACATAATTTTTCAAAACTCGGTGCTCCAAGACGTTCAATAACGTTGCCATTCTTGACAATTTTTTACGCATTGATCGTCTATAATTGGCGACGAAACAGTCATATTCCCTCTGACTCAAATCAAAATTTCGCCAATTCATGTTTCATGAATATTGTTGCGACAGATGAATTATCATAAATCCTTAATTATGCACTGCAACAGTGCAATTTTTAATTTCCAAATAATGCTTATGTAATGTAAATGTGCAAAAAAGTGGCATGCTCCGTGAAGCATGTTTTATCTTTAAAATACAGCTGTTTATTTTTAAAGATCAGAAAACACCAAATATCTGCATATTTATTAGAAAATACGTATAGTTTTTATCTGCTGAGTTTTAATGGTTTCATGCAAATAGCGCACTCACAATAGAACTTGTCCGCGAACTTTTCTAACAACCCTCGTATAGCATTTTATATCATGGACTGATGCGATAATTATATGATGAAAATGCAACGTCATATATCATTATAAATTCATAAGGAGAACAGAACGAATTATTTTTGCTTCACATAATGGGCAAACTGATTCTTGATGTACATTAAACACACCTGATTTATCTGTATTGGCCTGATACACATCTACCATAGAAATAGATGTGTGGGCTTCTTTTGCTTCCGGACTTTTCTGCAAGACATATTTGAAATGTATTTAATTTGAAGAACTACCTTGCATTATGTATTAGTTCAGAATCAATTGTTATGTACATCTGAAAATATATTGCATCTATATATTAAAGCATCTGAATATCAACTTCTACGTAAAAATGTTCCTGTATTCAAATCTACATACTCATTTGTCTTGTACAAAACTATTGCATAAATGTGCTATACATTCGAATGTTGAAAAAGCAAAATTATAGACTTTTAAATTTATTTATTGTCGATTGTATAGTAAAACCTTGCCTTTTTGGGGATGAAACACATAACAATCGCACCAATTATAGGTGGGGCACCAGCAGCGACAAATGCTATTTCATATGTGTGCAGATGATCGTAAAGCAAGCCTGCAAGAATGACGTATATACTATAATACTATTATATTTGTTTTGTTAGTTTATTTTTTTATGAATTATATTATTTTATATCATTAAAGTACACCATCCACTAATTATATTTGTACATGTATGTGTTTATAAGTTTAAAGTTAGATAAATTTTATTAGATTAATACACAGACTGATTCTAAATAACAAAACATTTTATTCTTTCGACAATTGAAAACGTAAACATCAATGAAAGAGGATGATAATTTATTTGTAAACACAATATAATATTTTGCGTGGGTTAGCTTGACAGTCATTGTGGGTCAATACAGTTTAAAATTGAATATATACATGATGTAATTCAATCTGACAGAACATGCAGATCCAAAGTTGAAATAGAACATGGAAATAATTGTTACAAATTATGATTATATTTCTTAGGCCTTCAAAGTTAGTGATAAAATGAAGAAGAATAATAAACGTAAAATTAATGTAATAGCTTAAACTTATCTATCAAAGTTTCTCATTTTGTCAAATACATGAATTTGCTATGAATTTAGTATCATTCAAAAACTAAGAACTTTAATAACAAATGTATTTCACATACCTATAAACTTTATTTTTCTCACCTGCAATAGGAGGACCAACGGTAAATGGAATAGAAAATCCACCTAACATGAAGCCAATAGCTTGTGATGCATTCTTTGGACCAACAAGGTCAAAGGCAATAGGACCTAATAAGCATACACTGATTCCGTCACAAAGGCCCATAATGAGACAAATGGCCACTAACCCTTCAAAACTGGCACTGAATGGGATGCATGCTGTTACGAAGCCCGTCACTACGAACGCACATTGCTGCATGTAAATTCGATTTATAAATTTCAAGTCAGCTACCTTTCCAAACACTATTCTTCCGACACCCGAAGTAGCTTGCATGCAAGTGATCAGAATATATGCATTGGATTTGGGAAAGACGTCTTGAGTATGTTTAACCTAAAATAAAGAAATAGGTTATCACAAGTAAAACAGTCATTGTTCTTGGAAAATAGTATAAACAATTAATTCTGACTATATGTTTAAAGAAAATAGATAATACGTCATCGATACTTAATTATTGTTAACAAAGGCAACTTAATGCATTTCTGAGGTAACAGATGAATGTGTGTAGCAGTTTATACCAAATATTTTTTCTGCAAAACAATTCATCATGTGAGTTTAGAAATGAAAAAGTGAAGATAACGAACAGTGATCGATCTCAAGAAGCCTACAAACAATATAAATCTGTTAACAGGACATAAAATAAAATGATGTTTAAGGTTTGTCACTCGTGAAATTTGTTATATCAAGGATTTTTTGAGAAGTATATTTTGGATAAGTACTCATATAGTATGACTCAAAATCGCAGAGAAAATGGGGTGTCAGTGTGCATCTAACTGAGCTACGGTACAATTAAGTTGACCTTTCTGCACTTAAATTGTAACTCTTTGGTTAATCACTTTAATCGTTATCATATTTTATCAGATGTAGCCATGACAATAAACATAATCTTATTTTATGTAAAATAGTTTGAATAATATTTATCACTGAACAAATCATGCAAATTAATGCGCATAAATTATTGTGTGACCTTTTTGCACTAAAAAAGTCTCAAATTTGGGGTATTAAAAATCTAAATGGGTAATAGAATATTTTCTTGTATCAAACTTTTTACGACGTAAGTGCTGAATGGTCAAAAGTGTCGAGAAGTTTAAAATAATGAAAGGAAAAGTTGGGGTCAATGATGTAAATTTTGAAATATTGGTCAAAGTATGCGATTTTCTGGCAAAAAACTGTATAAATTTTATCTCGATTTCCTTAATATATCTTCATTTCTTGGCAAAGTTTGTTGAGCGAAGGTGTAAATTTTGTTATAAAAATATAAATTGAGACCTATATTTAATATTCCAGGCATTTCATAACGGAAAATATTCTCTGAGTAAAAGTATGTGAGGCTAAAGTTCCAAGATATTAAATTTAATAAATGTGTAGATTTGCAGAATTTTCTGCTAAATATCCTTCCACCACAAGAAATAGTCCCTTATAAATCTTGCTTCTTTATGAATTTTTTAGCAGTTTTTTAATTGAATGTTGAACATTTTACATTGTTTAATTCAAATATGTTATAAAGATTGAATTGTAATAAATAGTTTTTAAGTAAGAGGTTCTGACTGAAATTTTCTAAAAGGCTGACGAGTGACATACCTTAAGGAACTTAACCTTACAACGCGTTTTACGTGTTTCTTACTACATATATGGCGATATACAAATTCCGGACGTAAACCACGAGGAAACCAAGCGGAATCGAGCAGGAATTTGAGGCGAAAGATGCAAATGAGTTACACCCAGAAAAAAAAATAATGACGATCAGAAATATTACGCTTGGAAAATAAAATTATGCCTAAAGCAGAATTACAGCTAGAAAGTCTTAATTATTATATAATACTATGTGACCTACAAACCTATATAGTCAAGAAAAACAGTGAAAAAACTGAATACATTGATTTACAATGTAGTCTTTGAACTGTATACATGTACAAACATACTGCAAGTAATTAACATCTACATAGCCGTAGGAACCGGGGGGCACGGAGGGCCGTGCTCCCCAGTAATTTTGCCGATATATAGATAACTATAGTAAACATAGATACTATAGGCTTGTGCCCTCTCAATAAAAACGTTTGATGACCTTTTTTTTGGTTTTGCTTGTCAGAAAATTATGGTAGTGACCCCTCAACTGTCAACTGAAAATGTATGGCTGTGCACCCCCCCCCCCCCCCCCCTCCAACTGAATTTGCTTCCTACGGGCCTGATCTAAAAATACAAAGAAGTATATTTTTATAAAAGCTGTTTCATTTCTTCGCATAAAAGGGACGCTGTAAAACAACCATGAGTGTAAAATATATTTTCTAAAGAATCTGACAAGACTTTTTAAAATGCTTTTATCACTTCGATTATGATATTGAATCAAACAAATAACTTAATGCAGTCCATATATTCAGTGCTTAGTTGAAGTGCTATAATGACATATTTCAGAATATGTTCAAGAAAACTCAGAATATCTAAAGAGAAAGAACAATTATTGTAATTCAAAGTAACCCGTAGACATACTAGTTACTTTTCATCAACCTTCCAGCACATACTATATCATCCAGGGCATAAGTGTAAAAGACGTAACATTAAAATATCTGTATATCCCATTCACTCAAACTAAACTCCCTCTTTCCTGACTAAATTCAAAATTAACCTCCCAACTGAAAAGACCATTGATAACTAAATTTACCAACCAGGGCCTTTTTCTCCTGTTTAAAGTTCCAGGCGTAGGAAAATTTGAACTTGCCAAATGATGTGCGAAAAGTAGAAGTGACACCTGGAGGAGACCTCTTCTACTCGGGTCTAACTTACAAAATTATATCTCTGCCTCGAATACGTCCAAAATTTGCTTCTTCCTGCCAGATTTCACTCATATTCTAGGCCAAAGTTGCATTAAAGATTCGTACAGGTAAACATGCATGCAAGATAGAAATACATAAAAAGTTGTATATTTATTTTTGCAGGGATGTAGTTTCGAATTTTAATAAAAAAGTGTGGGAGAGAGAGGGAAAGCCCCATCGAAAAATAATTGACGAGAAAGAAGATTCACAAATCTCGATTTCTTAAATCGGAGGAGGAATGTTTACTCTGATTTTCTTCTGAAAGCATATCTCGGTAGAGAAGAGTGAGAAGACTTGACTATACTTCAATAAATATAGGAGGGATGCAGCCGGTTTAAGAACGTTTATTTCCATAAATAAGTAAGAATCGAATGCTTTTTTTTTTTTAAAAAAAATAGGCGACAGGGCCTTCCAGTCACATTCGTACAAGAGGCATGTCTCAATTCAAAAGCCATGTTTTTTAAAAACAAAATTATGTTTCAGTTAGGATCTGCCTTAAGATCTAAAGGTTAATATACGTACTATAAGCATTGATTTCATTTACATAGTACGCACTGTACAAAATCTATATATACTTACTAAATGTACAAAGGGTACAAAGTATCCAAATAAAGCTATGCCAAATCCCAAAAACCAGGTTAGATATGCATGGTTTTTAAAAATGTTCAGATTCAAGTACTTCTTTGCCCAATTGCAACATTCAACCCCTTGTAGCCTTTTGTTCGAAGATACATCTACGCGTGAAATGTCAGTGTCTCTTTGGAACAATGGCTTCCAAGTCAGACTGCATGGAAGAAGTATACAATACAACCCTCCAAGGAAAAGAAAAGTATATTTGATTCCAAACGATTTCAGAACAATTGGAAGAACAATAGATAAAACAATTGTGTAGACTGAGCTTCCAAAAGTCACGATTCCATTCACAATGCCCATATGCTTTTGGAAGTAGTGTCCAAGAATGACCAAAGAGGTAGAATAAATGAATCCTCCACCAATTCCGAGTAAGAGACCATATGTAAGGTAAAGAAGCTCCAGTTGGATGACAAAGGCACTAGAGAAGAGACCAATCGCCCCTAAAGCAGCTCCGAAAAAAGCTGTTGGTCTGATGCCTATTTGATCACTGCATATACCGGCAAAAATGCTCATCAAAAATGTTATACCTATGCAGACTGATCCTACCCATGCTGAAAAAAAGTCAATAGAAAAAGAAAATTAAAAGAATTCTTCAAAAAAATTATATCCATTATCAATGTTAGCAAACATTGGGAACAAAAAAGATAAAAATAGTGTTGCAAAAATACATTTTATTCTTGGACGACAAAAACCTTATTAAACTATTTTGTTCATAAATTTGAATAAGTGAAAACTTAAATGAAACAAGTTTGCTACTTACATGTTTTGAAAGCAACTGAATGATCTCCCTTGGCATATTCCTTGATTAGATACACGTATATTATGCCAAAAGTGTTGAGCATGCTGAAAATTGTACCATTTGTCAAGAGGGACGTAACACATACAACCCAACCCCAGCCCCCGTCAGGGGGGATAAATTCCTTCTCAAGGGACCTTTCGTTGGGTAGCAATACTCCATCTGTTTCGTTATCAAACTGTTGTATGGATTCTGTTTCAGTCTTTGGTGGTTCCTTTTTCTCTTCACTACTGGACATCTTGAATTACCTTCTGGTATAAATATATATATTTTTTAATTCATTAATAAATCGTTACAAATTATTTCCTAACAATTGTCTAATACAGGTTCGAAATTTCATTCTTTAATTTCGTTCTTTCTGATCTTTAAAACTTTTGAGATCCTTGAGATCCAAGCTGAAAAAGAGACATTATTTAATCCGCACATATCTGAAGAAGACTGAATTAATTTGGAAGGAGAAAAACATAGCTTTATGGTAAACAAAATCACTATTCCAAGCATATACAACGAATTTCAAAGCTGCATAGGGTTTCCACTATAAATTTGATTGATTTACATGCATGAAATTAAAAGTAAAACTGGACAATCTACAATCAAATTACTGGAATTTCTTGTCTGTCTTATTAAAAAATCTCTTCTTAAATAAATAAGAAAAAAATGATTTCATTTACCCAAAAATTTACATTTTGTGCATTATAAAATTCCTAAGCGATAGCAAAATTATATGAATCAAATTTAACCTTCATAATGTAAAATATTGACTTATTAGAACGAACTCTTTGACCTTAAGTATTCTTAAGTCTTTGTCTTACTTTGCTTATGCAGTTGATGAGTATTAATGACTAAGGCACTCCGTAGAATGTACAATAAACTGTCTCCGATCTTTCGTTGTGGTATACTCACGCACATGTCGTCAATACAATCATTGAGAAAATCCTATGTAGACTTTTAAATTACTTAATGTGTATATAATTATTATCTAACTGTCCTTAATGATATACACGTGAGAACAACTATGAGTTTATGAAATATATCAGCATAATACAAACTTGTTTCATTGAACTTTCCACTTCCAAATCCCTGAGTGTGCATTTCAATGATTTATCCTTAGAATCTCGGTACATTTACCTTGTGTTCCGCATTCCGAATCTTTTAGACTGTATAAATCATTGTTAATGCACTACCACACACACCACGGAATACGTTTGTTGTTAATTTAAATGTCCTGAATAAACTAAACTATTTTATTTCAATGTGCAATCGTCTGCACTGCAGTGTAAAAGATAGCATTGGTAACCAACGCTAAGGACAACCTGTAATTGAGCAATATGGTTCATATTTATTGGCTTTTACCTTTACTTGTCAAATGTACTTTTTTTTTTAATTCTATCTTGCTGTTTTCGAATTTAAAAAGAGGAAATTAAAACATGAAATCCTATACCAGTCGCAGAAGGAATCAAAGTTGAATGGTTTTACTTAAATATTGCAATGGAAGACTAAAAAGGGTTTAATTTCATGGCCTGTAACTTTCCCGTCATTACTAGTAGTGTTTAAAAAACAAAGAAAACGAATTGCAAAGTTGGGCCGAATGTACAATATTTTCATTACATAATCCTTTAAGTGCCAAAGAAAGGTCGATATTTGCATGTTTCCATTTCAGTAAAAAAAATCAATACAATATTATTACGTAATCTTATATTTTTCCTAAAATGTATACATCAAGGTAAGTAAGATATGAGTTCGCAATGGTTATCATAGGATTCGATTTTATAATTATTATGTAATCTGCAATCAGAATAAGCCTGTACGAAACGTATCCCAAAACGATTTAAATGAATATAAATTAAACAGAGAAGAAAGTTTTACAAGAAAAATTTACCAGATCTCTCAAAGTTGCTAGCACACTGGAATATTTTACTCCCTAAAACTTAAAGAAAGGTATATAAGAAAGTTAAAAACGATTTAAACAATTTTTAAAGAAAACAAAAAGTGTATACCTTAATAGAATGAGGAATATCTTCCGACAGCTCAACTGTAGATCCGGTCAGAAAAGCAAATAAGAGTTCTTTTTTTTTTCTTTTTTTCCTAAGACATTCGCAGCTAATCACAAAAATCTAATTCACAGTAAAGTTAAGGTTTCAAGAATTTTCGCACCTAAAATTGTATGGATAAGTAATTTGCATTTTATATTTATACGAAATTATCAAATATATATTTTTTATATTTATCGAAACGAACATCTCAATGGAAACTTGGTGGTGGATCTATCTTGGTCACAAGATATGGTAAGATTTCACGTGATTTAGTATCTATACTTCAGTGATATAAACTGTAGACAGATCTCAATATTGCAGTGGTTATAACCTACATGGATAGTTTCTGAAATAAACCCAAACATATTGAAAATGCTATTGACATTTATTGTTTCCCTCTTATTTACTATAGATTCAATTCCTTTATGTTAATCACATTACAGAAAGTGTATATCCAGACAGAACATCTTCAATTGATACTTGAGGTAAATTTGTTTTAATTCGACAGGCCAACAGCATTTTTGAATACATGTACATAAATTGTAACCTCCAGAATAAATACATGTAAAAGGTATCAAACTCCACAAATATACGAATATTTCACAGATACACTGTACATTTTATTCATTTCATGACCCAGTGAGCTTGTTTAAGTCATATTGCAAGTTTTGGAGCTCAAATCGTGCTCTACACGAGTTTGAGAACATATTTATTTTTAACTTGGCTGTAGTAGATGATTTTTTTATATTAATTTTTTTTTCATTTTAAAATAAATAAAATTTGATTTGAGATTACATTAGATTTTATTTCCCACAAAAAATCTTCATTATTTTGGTTTAATTATTAAGTGTGTACAGAAAGGATAAAGATAACATTTTACTGGCAAAAAGTAATTTGTGTAGTACTGCATTACAGACCTTGACACAATAGGATCAACTTCTTTATCTTTAAATGATGTAATGTCCAATTTCAGTGGAGTTTTTATTATCTATTTCTAAATATTAATCTGAATCTCACAGGATAAACTTAAGGTACTAGTTTATAGTTCGAAGTCCCTTCTTTTGATGTTATTTTTTTATTTGATAACCTAAAATTTAACTTAAGGCACTTTTCAGAAGATAGGATATAAAGTTAACATATACCGATGAAACAAAAAGTGCAGTCTAGAAGTTTTCATTAAAAAAAAAAGCATAAAGTGGCACAGGCCTTAATTGAAAAAAATAAGAATTTTCAATGGAATATTTCTTTATCAAATACATACATTGTAAACCAAAATTGTTGACAGTACTGAATGTCGTTCCATTGCAGATAATAAAGAATGACGGCAAACACACTGGGGTGCAAAATTTTCAAACGATGTGAAGTTAAGTTATTCATTTTGATTGGCATCGTGTTGGTTGATTTATTAATCTTGGATTGCATTAAATTTCAGTTCTGGCAGGTTCATTGTATTTCTAAAATATTTTTTTAACCATTTCTTACCTTATCCTGTATAATTAACACGTTTATTATATATATATATATATATATATATATATATATATATATATATATATATATATATATATATATATATATATATATATATATATATATATATATATAATCAATAGTGTACTCGTATTTTCAAAGCTATCATTTTGCATATGCTTAAGAAAAGATCTGGAGCTCTAATCAGAAGTTATAGAATCGACACATAACTTAACAAAATAGTTATATATTTCAGAAATTATTCCTTTTTCCTGTCCTCGTAGAATAAAGATTAAGCATAAGTAATATATAGCAACAAAAAAATGGATAAAACACATATCCAAAAGGTAAAGATAAAATAATATGAAAGTTAGAACATTCATGATGCATGCTTGAATTTGTTTAACCTCTTCTCGGACATTTCAGATATTAAAAATACCACTGTATTTTAATTTAAAAAAAAAGGAATGTAATGCAAATATACAATACATGTTAAAGTCAATACATTTGAGCTCATATGTATGCATTAGATAACCGATAAAAAGAAAAAAATAGGACAAATATTATGGAAAGTAAATATACATGTACCAGCAACGCATCTGTTCAGTCAGTATCTTCAAGGTGCGTGTATATGCACTGACTGAATACTATATTTAAATGATTCATTCAAAACTCTGCAGAATGATTGATATATACAACGATAATGATTAAGTCAATAAAAAAATGTTAAAATCTTTGAAATATTTACTTAGCTTTCAGTTGGTATACATTTTTAGAACATAATAAACCTTACAATCGTTTGAGGAATCGATTAATAACAAAATATTTGGTTTAATACCCCCTTTTATTGATCTATTACAATGTCGTTATAATTTTGTTTTAAAATATTTCAAACTTAAATGTATTACTACTTAAGGATTTTGACTGTTACAGCCGTTCACAGTAGCCTCATGGTAGGGCATGCGCTTCGTGATCTTTAGGCCCGAATTCGATATAAAAGACACCATAGAGTCAACCACATCCAAGAAAGATTTTTCAGTTCGACCCCTGTTCCTAAACTTCACTTTTTTTTTTCATTTTAACCACCGAGTAACTATGTAGCTCTACTGGTGGAGAGTCTGTCCTTAAGGATACTTGTCGTTCGATTTATATTCTACTGTGGATATTGCAAATATTTTTGAGAGATTGATTACTGTTCGTAATCTTCACCTATTTCATTTTTTATTTGGAATTTTCTGACTAAAAACATTAATGGCAAAAGTATATCTAAATTTTATACCAGGTACATGTAATAAAATGTATTACTTCTGCTTTTTAATCGTCATCTTCCCCTTTTTATGTAGTGAAATTATGTTTTCACCTGAATATGGTGTTCCTGTCATCCAACTGATTCAACAGGCAAGTTTGACAGTACATATGTCGCCCCTGCAAACATTGTCACAAGCAACATTTTGTGCAGAATCGCAAGAGCCTTTTTTCAGTATAAAGAATCTTAATCCAAGACAGGCTACTGAGAAAAAATTAGATTTTATAGGTCTCTCTACAATCTCGTTTATAGATAACATTTCAAAAATGTTATTGTGAAATAGTCATTATAATGATCTGATTTTGTAAACACATTTTCATGTATATACTTTAAAAAGTATCCAAATTAATCTATTTCTTTTGAAGTTATTGGCCCCAACTCTGCTCGCTGAATATGCAAAGTTTCGATAAAATCGCCCCTCTTGGTATTTTTAAGGAGATCGTCTAAAAATATGTCAAATTTTACGAAATTTCCTATTTCAAGGATTACAACAAATCATTATATATACTATGGATTCATACAAAAAAATACCCCCCCCCCAAAAAAAAAAAAAAAAAAAAAAACAACAAACAAACAAACTACGAGATATGAAATTTTCTATGCTAAAATTTCAGAAGCATATTTTTTATGCTTTGTCTTCTATATCCATTTTTCTCCTCTTACAGAGCTAAATATTATAACAATGTCACAAACACACAATGACAATATCCACATAAATTGGTTACCTTAGTTATTTTGTAATTCCCTGTAAAAGAACAAATTTCCACATTATTTTAGAGAATTTTTTAAAAGCTGCACATAAGATAAACAGACAAAAATAACATTCACAGTACATGTACTTGAATTGAAAACTTTTCGCTAAAAACAAACAAACAAACAAAACAAAACGAAACAAAAAAGTTATTGTATTACTTTTTGGTAAAACTTAACTGATAATTGTTACTCTTAAACACTAGAATCCTGATGCTCTCAGTACTTCTCAATGGTTTTTATTTGTAGAATATTTAATAACACCTTTGTGTTCAAATAAAAATATAAAGGTTTACTAAGATGTTATTAAGCTTAAAAAGAAATCGAAGTATTAAAACGATAAGAAATGTAGACTTCATTTTTAAAGACATTGAATAACCTCCCTTTGAATATTCTCTGATAAAGCATGCAAAACATTAAATTGAAGATGCTAAATGGTGTGCCCTAAGTCAATATTGATGCGTAACAACGTGCCCTAACTTCTTGGAAGTCTCAATTTCATTCTTCTTGGCACCATGTTAGTGGTAATATCAAATCTTGGTATGTTTCTTTTTATTTCAATTTTACTATTTTCCTTTTATAAAATATTTTTAACATCATATCTTCCTCTGTAGAATTAACATGAACGGGCGGCATGCGCGCAAGACCCCCCCCCCCTTCCCCTCCCCTGGGCCCCAATAATTTTTAATTTGACATATATATATATATATATATATATATATATATATATATATATATATATATATATATATATAAAACATAGCTACTTAATGAATGTGCCCCGACAATAATAACATCTTATGGCCTTGCTTTTTAAGGAATTTTTGCTTGATAGTGCTCCCCAAACTGATAATGGTTAAAAAAATTTAAGCTTTTTGATAAAATATATGAATTTACATAATAAAGACTAAGCAAAAACATAATGTACTAGTAGTATTAACAAGACGTATACATAAATAAGCCCATATCCGACCATCAATTGTTTACCGAGTTCTCGGATATTTAGGAAAGGACATATGACTATCTTTTTTTATTTATTTTAACAGGAGATATTCTGCTGACATAATATGATATCATAAATCAATAAACTAAATTATATCTTACTTTGCAAGTGATAACCGACAAAGAAAAATTCAGAACAAACATTATGAAATGTAAACATACATGTACCTGCAAAACAACCCCTGTTAATTAAATACCTTTTCAGCTGTGTGTGCATCAACTAATTAAATCTTACACATATAAAAAAAATGACTCAAGATTCTTGGAAAAATTACGCTTCATGCAATAAATTATGTAAAAACATGACATTTTAAACATTCAGAAATGTAAATAAAGTTGTTTTTAAATTCTAAAAACATAAATACGAGGGGTTATCGAAGACTGACGCCATAACATTAAAGGCCCATCAATGAATTTATTTACACTTTTAGTTAGCAATATCTCTTCTATCCATAAAATAAACTATAAATTATAAGTTCAATTTTTTAATCAATTTTACTGCTTTTTCATGCAAAGGTTTGATTATGCGGCGCAACCTCATAATACGACGAATTTTCTACCCCAGTCTAATGGAGTGAAAAATTTGTTGATATATGAGCATTTGTAATGCAAAATTCAAGTTGATTCACTTTCGTGGTGTGACAAAATTGTTCCGGAAAAATTCCATTTTTTTACCTCATTCTGTAAGATCTATGAATTCTTATTGTAAATCTTACATAGAATGCCCAATGATGGAAGATGGGAGGTTATGTCTTTTCCTCAGTTTATTTTTTAAAGTTTCAGCCTGGAAAATCTGGCATAGACCAAGCTATAGAAAACGTTAAAACAGGCCACAGAGAAATAAAACGTGTCCAGATCACAGGCACTTGGTTTGTGTACAGGACATCCCCTTTTTCTTTCCACAAGCTACCTACCTCTATTTCAGACACCCCAACTTCAAATAATCGCATTTTATTTAAATAATCATTAACCTTCTTTAGCAATACATGTACATAGTTCGCTTCGAAATACTTTTCTTTTCTAATGAATCGTTCCAGACGTCCTTCGTCGAGGCTCTTTATTGGAAACCACAAAGAACAAGGTACGGTTTCAATACAAATCTTGCCCTGTGTTTTTCTTAAAAATGAAAGTGATTGTAAAAAATTAAAACGCATGCTTTTTGAATTATTGAAATTCCATGCAGAAAGATCATACAAATCTTTTTTCTCACATGACCTTCCAAATGCTAATTGTGACGTCATAAACTTGTGCATTTTCCCGTATTTTCTTAAAAAGTTGCAGAAGACATCAATTTTCAATGGAATTTTCTTTCAGATAATATTGTCCACAGGCATCGCCCACAAAGATTTTGAGATATGTGATTTTTCGAAGAATTTTACACAACATATCTAAAAATTAACGTGGGCGACGGCTGTGGACACTATTTTCTTAAAGAAAATAACCCTTGAAATGGGTCATTTTGAGGCTTTTTCTGTTTAAAATAGAGAAATGCATCAAATGAACGAAGTCATATATCCAGAATGGTACTCCATCATGCTATATTCTTTCCTGATTTATTACAGTCATATACTCAACTAATATTTAAGCCAGTTTCAAAACTTTTTGAAAACACTAAATTTTTAGGGCACAGTAAAGCTAAAACCATACCTTCTTCTTCCTCAAAAATTATCTAAACACATTTTAAGACTTTACAGAGGATACATCAACTTCCGGTTAGGTTTAAAGTGTAGGATAAAACCAGAGACTTCCGAGCTTTTCCTTTCCTACGTTGAAAATGAAATAGATAAGCTCAGTATTTACATCTTTATTTGATTTAATTTTCTCAAAATAAAAAAAAAACAATTTATTGGTGAATAGAGGCTCCTTGGAAAATTGTGTAAACGTTTTCAACATCTCAATATAACTAATTTGTATGTAAGAAAACCGATTCCCTTTAAGCTGCATTTTTTTTTACATTTCATAGCTCCCTCTCTAAGGAGGAAATTCTTCAAAATCATATGTCTGTTTTGAATATTTTTAATATTCCAAACAACCAAAATGAATTTGAATTACCATATTTATATTGGATTCCAAAACTTCATAAAAATCCTTACAAACAAAGATACATAGCGGGTTCCAGTAAATGTTCTACCAAACCTCTTTCTTTACTTCTCACTAAAATATTAACAGCAGTGAAGGAGAAACTTCAGGAGTACTGTGCAACAATATATTTGAGAAGTTTTGTAAATCAGATGTGGATGCTTAAAAATTCTATGGAATTTTTGGAAAATTTGAAATCAAAATTTTACCAAAATCAATAACGAAAACTTGCGACTTTTCAACTCTGTATACAACCATTCCCTACTATAAATTAAAGTCAATGCTTTTTGACATCATTGACAGCTGCTTTTTCAATAAAAATGAAAGTCGTAAATTTAATTACATGTACCTTGTATATCGACTGACGTATTATTATTAACAATAGTTATTTACATTCATATGTCAACATGATTTATCCCAGTGAGCTTGAAACAGAAGATACCACAGAGTCTGACACATCTGTTTCATATTTGGATATTTTACTAGAAAAAGGACGTTAATGGTAATCTAACAATAAAGCTTTATGATAAACGTGATGACTTTAACTTTTCAATTGTCAGCTTCCCTTACTTATGCAGCAATATACCCTTATCTCCTGCATATGGGGTGTGTATCTCTCAGATGATTCGATACGCAAGAGCATGCTCTACGTATGAACAATTTTTAAAACGAGGTAAGTTATTGACAAACAAGTTGATGAAACAAAACTATCAACAGTCTCGTTTAAATTCATCATTTCGTATTTCTATGGTCGATACAATGACCTTATCAGCAAATACAATTTTACATTAAGTCATATGCTGACTGACATTTTTCATACTAATTGTAAGGTCATTATTTACAAACAGAATTGTCGACGGATTTTTCCGTTATTTCCCGATCATGACAAGTAGTACTCGGCGGGGGTGACCGGTCGGCAGGGGATGCTCACTCCTCCATGGCACCTGATCCCACCTCTGATGATTTTAGAGGTCCGTGTTTGTTCTGCTCCCGATTTGTATTGTTTTAATGGACTATGAGCTTGAATACTGTTCGTTATCTCCATATTTCATTCTAAATGTAATACATTTTCTGTCTCTTAACTCGTCAACTCTTTTCTCTAAAGAACTTGAAATGATTTAGCCTGTCGAACTACAAAGAGAATGCATATCAATGTTTTTTTTCTGGAGCGTTTCAAACCACCGAACTTCATTTTCATAACACTAACTCTACTTTCTCCAAGCATTTGTGCATGCAAGCTAGATACATGTACATACAAAGTACATGGTTACTGTCGTGAAATATAAGCGGTATTTGGTCGAAGGTAAGAAAAATCGACAGAGGGCGAGGCTTGCCGAGCCCTCTATCACGTTTTCGAACCGAGCCCAGATATTGCTTATATCATGTATTTTGTTTATTCTGCAACATAATTTTACATTTTTCCTCCAAAATGAGCTATTTTCAACAATTAAGTTTAGGCACATCTCTGTAGCTGAAACTATGACGCTATCGTGCATACATTGCAATATATATGCCGTCTCATTGCTTCTAAAGACGTCGGAATGCACGGGGCTTTATTAGGGCATTGACTAAATATAGCTTTGGTTTATTTGGTTACCTTCATTCGGTCAGTACAAGCGGTGGTTGCAGGATTAATATAAATAATAGGCTGAAATACAATTTTATCTGTTTTATCAGTCATTTATTGAACGAACGTGCAATACACTTGTTTGTGCATTTATATTTTTAAACTGTCAACAACTCTAAAATCTTGAAACATAATAACATTTTCATGCCCTGAATGAAAACACAGTTTTACACATATTATAACTATGTTAAATCAGACCTGCTGTAAGATAAAATACACAATAAACACCATATATGTAAATTGAATTTTGGCTCTCGTTGCCTAGTGTAAAATTACTTTAAAATTACTTTTTCATAAAACATCACTGAAAAAACATTACGATTTAATACTGGAATCCTAATGTTTTCATCCTTGGGTCTTTATGTGTGAAATACTAGGCTAAACATCTTTATGGTTAAACAGTATGTAAAAGTTACCTCCTTTGGCATCTTGGATGACTTATGTATACATGTATATTCTGACCAATCTACTCAATAAGCCTCTCTCACATTAACAATTCTATAACATTTGAACATCCATGTACTAAGATCACTAGCACTCTCTAACCTGAAAACCATACATCTCTTATCAGCTGCTTGACTCTTTTTCTAAAAGTGATTCACTATCTTGTTCCGATGTGTCATCATCATTTTCATTAGATGTTTTAGAGCCTTTTCTCCTGAATTTAATATCGTTGTTTTGTGAATCTAAAAGTTTTTCCTCTACGTCGGTGGGATCTGGAAGTTCCACAATACGTACTACTTCTAGCTCGGAGGTAGTTCCGGAGTGCCCTTTTACACCATTTACTTGATTCAATTGATTTAATTGACCTTAAACAAAACCAAAATCATTTTAATATTGGTATATCAATACCAATATGTAAAAAAAACTGCTTTTGTCGTTTCTGTTTGTTATAGCTTTTTCTTTGGGGGAGGGGAGGGGTCTTGTTTGTTTGTTAATTTGATTTTTTTGTTTCTTTTTGTTTGCTTCTTTGTTTGTTTCTTTTTGTCTTTTTCAAGTTTCTGAGAGAATAGAATAACTAACATTGAACATGGGAGTACCTGATAATTTGCATAGTTACGCAGGAAAGGGTAACCTACGCGATAAATTTCATACTTAACACATCCATGAAGAAATATGTATCTCTTATATATACATATTTTACCTCACAGTTACTGTAAGCGAATCTCTGGTTTTAAATTATCTCTTTTCCTAGTCGATATAATACACGTAACCATAGCTTTTAAGATCAGGACAACGAAATAAGGACAGGAAAGAATTTTCAGAGATCAAACAAGATGCAATGCAGATTTGAAAATATAATAAAATAATTGAATAGAATTGAATTGCCCTCTATTGACAAAACACTGGCCAATGTAAATATGTATTTACATAAATTTACTTGTTACAATACATTAAAACAAAAAATAATTTACATCATCAAGGAATTGTTTCTTTTAGAAAGTTTATTAAACTAAAAGTCTGACAAAGCCATACTGATTTTGATTAAGTCTAAAAACTGTCCTCAAAATATTGTCCATAAGTAGTATACAGAAAGTCTATCGATTGAAAGTTACTCAAACTACATTGTATTGCATCACATAAAAGTCAACTAACTGAAAAAAAGGACATATAGTAATCTATGGTTGCTGCAGGACCCTAATAATAGAGAAGTTGAGATCTAGTAGAATTCCCAAAATTTCTCATGTATTACGTCATCAGTTTTAGTGATGACAAGTTTTCTACACTTTCTTTTCTACAACTTGTAGAGTATATACATTTGTATATCATACCTGATCTACTTGTACTTGCATGGTAGACATCTAACATGGAGATCGAAGCAAATGTGTGTGTTTCTGTTGCTGCAGGGTAGCTCTGTAACAAAGTTTATTTGAACATTTAATTCCCATGTGCAGTTGCAATTTCATGTTAATTCATTCATACATTTACAAAAATAATGCAAGATTACCATCATATCATTAATAAACCAATTACTCAGAGGACCTTAATCTTTTTAAAAAGTATCAAAAACTTCCGATGATTCAGAAGTGCTGCAATCTTCCTCCCTATGATAAGCTTGGAAGGATATTTGGTACAGCTCTTTACATGAGTTCAACTTACAGATTTACTGAGTCCTAATAAAAACCTCCTACCTGTTGGACTCTAGGAATGAGACACATCATAATCGCACCTACGATAGGTGGAACACCAGCAGCTACAAATGCTATTTCATACGAGTGTAGATGATCGTAGAGAAATCCTACAATGATGAAGTTTAGCAAAAATGATCTCATTACGATACTGCGTGGGAAAATTTCCTTTTGAGTAGGATTTATTTTTTCATTCCAGGCCAACGCGCAATAATCATGTTCTTTCTTTAAATCTGGAAAGTAACATACTTGTATACTAATACATTAAATGTATATTAAAAGACTTTCGTTACATTTTTCCTTTTTTCTAAATTATTATTTTCAAAAATATATTAAAAATCATTTTTTTTTATTTTAGATGATCAAAAGTTCTAAAGAATAGAAAAGCAGCACCTGGAGTTAAAACTTTTGTTTTCATACATTTACTGAATTATTTATCCTAATGATTTCTAAACTTGTAAGAAGTAAATGTATTATCTTCAAAAATCATATCAAAACTGTATAATAGGTAGCATTTAAAAAGATATTTTTCAAAAATTGTGCTTTTATCTACACCTATGCCAATATCTATAAATAAAGTTGTGGGCCTTGGATTAGGCTACCTCATCTTCGCTAGCCAAGGGTTTTCGGTGGTGAGTGGAGTGGACCGAAAACCCTAGCGAAGATGAGGCTACCTGTATACCTATTTTCATTGAATTAAAACCAAAACTGTAGAAGAAATAGTCTTTGGAAAGAATTCCAAATTATTCTAATTTTAGTAACAATGGTAATTTGTAAATTAAAAATCGATATACAGAATCTTTCCCATTTTGCGGTATGTATTCAATTTTTTTTTTTTTTTTTTTTTTTTTTTTTTTTTTTTTTGTGAGTGGTTTACAAGCTCTACACAAAAATTTCTATTTGAGACATGGCAATACCATTCGCCGAAATATTGACCGATGTAGAGAATTATCAATCTTAGTTAATTCTACAGTCCTAGCAAGTCTTTCACTTACCATGTCGAAATAAAAAAAATGACAAATTTTTATTGAAATGGCATCACAACTGCTATAGTCTTTTGAAAAGAATTTCAAGATTTTTTTTTTATTTTTGAAACCATGGCAACATCGCTTACAAAAATGAAAAACTGATTTCATGAATTGCTTGCATGTATCTTCACATAGTCTACTTGTGAATCGAGTTCTTCTGGAATCAGACTAAAACTCTAGGAGTAACGTTTAAAAATCATATTTTACTATTTCAAAAGTATCCACAGCATTCTTATCCAAACTAAAAACCGATATCTATAATTGTGTGTCTTAGTGTACTACTTGTATATCCAGTTTTATTGAAAACGGATTCAATCAATTTGCTGTATGAGTATAGTTTAACAAAATCGTTTAAAAACAGACTATCAAACATCTTGAAGACAGGCGACGGACACCTTACTGTCGCATAAGCTTATTTGGAGATAAGAATTGGCATTAAATATACTCTATCTTACTCTTTGAGAAATTAACACTTATCTCCTAATGAATTGTTATTCCTAAAGTGTCTTCATTTACAAAAGTTACATACAAGTACCTGCAATAGGAGGACCAACAGTAAATGGAATTGAAAATCCACCGAGCATGAAACCAATGGCTTGTGAAGCCTCCATGGGACCAACAATGTCAAATGCAATGGGACCCAGTAAACATACAAAGATACCATCACAAACTCCAAGAATGAGACAGATAGCTATGAGACCTTCAAAGCTGGCAGAAAAAGGAATGCATGCTGTTACTATGCCCATTACCACGAATGCACATTGTTGCATGTAGATTCTATTCACGAATGCCAGATCCGCTACCTTTCCAAAGACGATTCGTCCGACTCCAGAAGTCACTTGCATGCATGTGATCAAAATAAAGGCATTTGAACCGGGGAAGTTGTCCTGAGTATGTTTAACCTAAAATGAGAATATTTGATAAAAAATCTTACTTTAATTTCGCTACACATTTATTTGGCAGCATTTCGGGATTTTGAATTTTAAACAGTAATGTATAGCATCTGCTTTGTTCTGCAGTTTGAAGATACACTGTACCCTCATTTCCTCCGTCAACCGGTTAACTCTAGTTACAATAATAAATGATATATATTTCTTACAGATAATACACTGTAGCTATCAAATTTGATTTTTTTTTTTGCAATATCGAGTTTTAAAAAATTGCATACGGTATACCTTATTGCTGTTTCTCTCATATTTCAATAATTAAATAAAAACTGCAAGGGTCTAAAAACTGGTATTTGGTAAAAATTTATATGTGGTTAAAATTTTGTAAAATTGTTTAAGTTTATGATTTACAAGCAAAATTTAATTCTACTGAAGGTGCTCTCCAAACTGCAAAAATTCTCAAAATCACTGATATTTGATACATGTATATTGAAATCATTCCTAACATGAAAGAATTATACATGTATACATATATGTATGGAAAAAAAACTATATCTCCAAGTGTTTTCAATAGTACGTTTAAGTAAAGATAACTTTAACCAAGTATATTATCAAAACTCTAGACCTAAATTAAAAAGATAAATAGTACAAAAAATCATAATCAAGTAACGACTAAGAGTACTAGACTGAGTATTCAGATACTTCACAATTAATTTGTAGTATGTTTAAACAGGACTACATAAACAAATGCAATCAGGTCAATGGCCATGACCTAGATAATACTCACATTTCTCTTACAAGGCATGTTGTAACAAACCATATCATTATCTAAAGCTTAAGACCTGTTTTTTAACATATAAACTTAATAACCCCCACCTTTTCTATATTTCATCACAACAAGAATTCCTAGGTTATCTTTCTGTCGTTTAAACATTGTTAAATTGACAATTGATTTTAAAGTTACATCAGGTAAAATTATGATATATGGAAGTCAATCGCTGAAATAATGATTTCTAAAGAGTATAGGATACTCAACAAAATTTATCATAGAAATTGGTTAAAAAAAAACAAACGAACAAAAAAAGGGTTTGTACAGGCTAAAAATTATTATGCTTAAAAACATATTCACCATGAAATTTTCTTATCAAACCATTATTTTCATTCTCACCAAATTTATACATTCATATCTATCTTAAATTTCACTGAAAATCATGAAAAAAAATCCATGCTTCACCATAAACAAATTCTGAATCTAAAAACGAAAAAAAAAAGAAGCTTTGATAAATAACTGGATTTTAGGTATCCTATGACCTTGAGTTATAAAAAGCATATACATGTAGGTACATGTACAGTGCAATTTCTTTCTTATAAAATTTATGTTGATATTATTATTATTCTTTGTACTTCCAAAATCAAAAACTTTATTTTCAATATAATAAATAGACTATGAAAAATGGTGCACTAAAAATTTAACTAGTATTTAAACCAATTATATTTTTCCCCCTTACAATACATTTAACTTTAACTAAAACGTTCTCCCGTTTTAATATAGTACATGTATTACATATTTCAAAGTTGTATCTAAAATGTCATTGACAAAATTTGACCGTTATCAGAGTAATGATAATATCACTCCAGGATTGTTGATTATCCCAACTTAGCAAGACGTGTACTGATTCACTATCGATCGATTATAACTAAATTATGATAAGCCCTATCGCAATATACACTAACGCCACAAAGTATTTATGCAAACAGGCACGTAGTAGCAGGACCCCCTCCCCCCACTTTTTTCCAAACATAATGTTTTACTATTGAGTGAGAATGAAAATGTTCATCGAAAGGAGGTTGCCTCAACCCCAACCCCCCCCCCCCCCCCCCACTTTTTTGTAGTGTAATCAATTTTTGTCTCAGATTTTTCACTTAGGTTCAACTTGTCAATTATTCGGAATCCCCCTTTAAACGATACTACATACCTGACATGCACGTTCATGCTGTATTTTTTCATCACAAAATTTTAAAGAAAAGATCTTCTAATCAATTAGAATGTGACGTTGTTCCATGTTTCATTAAAACCGTTACTTTTTGAAAATAATTTAAAAGCTACAATCCGTACATGCTGCAATTCTGTGTCATATATAAACTTCGACTTTCTCTTTTTTTATTTTGCCAAAGTCTTGTTCGGACAAGAACTTTAACAAATGGCATATATTCATAGTTAAGTCAATTTTCTACTCAATGTTCTTCTTTTAAAAATGAATTTCCTTGAACATGAATCAGAGCTTGGATCGGTAAGAATAATTTTTTCCCAGAATCCTCCATTGAGAAGTCCTTGGCTACAATAGGGAACATTAAAAATCAAAGCAATTATATTTAATTGAATTCAACTTAATAAATCAGCCCCGCTAATAAGGTTATCTACAAGAAACAATATGTAGGGCATGACCCCTTCATCCATTTGACACGCATCTCACTTCATTCAATCTAGTGGTAACAGATTTCAATAAATACCTATTACACCAGAACACATTGAAAGGAGATGGGTGACCATTGCGTGCAGAAAGCCTATAGCTTCAGATATATAAAAATCATGTTCAATTTGTGAATTTAGTATTTAGAGCAAAGTTCTCATTATTGAAATCTATGAAATTATGATAAACAAAACTTTTCTGAGGAAAATTTTCTCGGCAAAATTTATACTTTTATTTAAAAAATAATGTAGTATTTGTGGGGTTCGAAACCTAGCAATAAAAATCCTGAGTATCATTTTCTTTCGAGACTAGCACGCTTACCACTAGACTACACAAGTCCTGATGAAGAGTGGCATTTACTGTAAATCATGTTTGTGATATGACCCTTGACTTAATGGACTTCAAGTATTTCTCGAAAAGATGCGAATGTTATGTCATAAAAGTATATTTTTAAGGTATAGTGGGTCTTTGCTCCATACTTTTGGTAACCAAAAAATGTATTTTTATGCAAACTTTGAGGATTAACTTTCAAAAAAGTGGAGCGATGACCCACTCATACCGAAAAATAGTGTTATAGTATGAGAAAATGACTCTTTTTGCCCGCTTTAGTGTGTTTATAATATTTCATAGGCAAATAATTTCCATCTTTGAAGGATGTTTGCAAATTGTAGAGATTTTACATAAATTATATTTTAATGTTAGCTGAAATATCAAGGAAAATTTTTATATAATTGAAATTTTATTTTTCACCTACATGTTTGTCACACTATAGGCTTTTCGCTCGTCATGTTCACCCATCTTCTTACATTGGATCATGCGAGATATAAAAAAAGGGGGGGGGGGCGATGTAACAATGCATCAGAAAAAAAATGTGAAACATCCCTAACAAAAGTTGGCTAGTATTAGTTAACTATAGTATATACTTTGAAACTTTGATTTACTATGAAACTTTAATTTTTTTGTGATTTCAAAACTTAAAATCTCTCAAATTAAATACCAGTGATGTTCAATATGGAATGATATGTGAATATACAAATTATATTTCCGTTTAAAATCAAATATGTGCCTGTTTGAATTGGAGAACTTAAAATATAACAATTTAAAATCCATAGTAAAAATACGTTGATTTACTGTGGTAAAAACTTTGATATACTGTAGTAAAAACTTTGATTTACTATGGGAAACTATAGTTCACTAGAGTACCTTTGTTAGGGATGTACATGTATCAGTCCGATAACAGCTGACACGTTTCAATTACATCTGTAATTTGGTCACTTGACCAAATCTCGTGAGTTGAGTCATCCTAGCATGATTTTATCCTACAGAACAGGGAGTTAAAGTCAATATCATTCTTCTTTCTCGTCATTTTGTTAACTTATAAACATTAATAATATATTTTAATCAAGTAGATAGCTCAAGAGCATCTTACATCCCTTCCGATGACAGATGTTTTATTGACTTATACTAACGGGCTATACATGCATGAGATTATACTTACTAAATGTACAAATGGTACAAAGTACCCGAATAGCGCAACAGCAAGTCCCAAAAACCAAATCAGATATGCTCGATTTTTGAATATCTTCAAGTTTAGGTACTTTCTGGTCCATGAGCAACAGTCATTAGCATGTTTCACAATGCTCTCTGTGGATAATGCTAGTTCTGGGAGGTTGGTTTCTCTGTGAAAAAGCGGCTTCCATGTTAAAGAACATAAGAGAAGCATACAATATAATCCTCCCAGAATCATGAAAGTGTATTTGATGCCTAGCGATTCCAGGACAATAGGTAGAACAATGGACAGGATTATTGTGTAAATTGAACTTCCAAAAGCTACGATTCCATTCACAATGCCCATGTGTTTTTTGAAATAGTGTCCAATAATGACCAAAGAGGGAGAATAGATGAATCCTCCCCCAATTCCAAGAAACAGGCCATACGTTAGATATAGAAGTTCCAGTTTTGTAATAAAAGCACTAGAGAAGAGTCCAATCACGCCTAAAGCCGCGCCGAAAAAAGCCGTTGGTCTGATACCAATTCTGTCACTACAAATGCTGGCAAAGATGCACATCAAAAAAGTAATTCCTGTACAAACAGATCCAACCCATGCTGAAAATATAAAAAGAGAGATTATTACTAAACATGAAACAAATGTGAGACAATGAAAAGGAGTGTAGGATAAATATTTTGTATATGCCATTTTTTAGCTACCATACCATGTACATGTATACTATGGTTGCGGAAACATTTACATATATCTTTATTGCATACAAATGTATTTTATTTTTTATTCCAATATAATACAGAGAAAATATATAACATTTAATATTTTTTACTCTCTCTCTCTCTCTCTCTCTCTCTCTCTCTCTCTCTCTCTCTATATATATATATATATATATATAATTTATCATTCATTTTGTAACTGTCTGAAGAGCAATTAAAAGGCAAAAAGCGTTAACAGTTATAATGACTATTCGAGTCTTGTGAATCTTAATTTATCGATATTTAACTGTACTAAAAATTTGATTTTTTCTTAAACTAACTAACTAACTAACTAACTATATATATATATAGATACATATATAGATATATATATATATATATATATATATATATATATATATATATATATATATATATATATATATATATATATATATAGTTTGTGAAAGAGGAGAGTGCTGAAAAAGACATTAACTTGGAATTTTCGAGATATCAAATCAAAGGCTGTTTTGTATTCATTTCAGTAAAAATTCCAAGAGAAGAATGTCCTAATTGAATTAACCTAAATGCTTTGCGCATGGATTAAAAGTGTACTTTACTACCTCCCTCGGATATTTTTAGTGTATTGGACTGAATAATGCGACCAAACGACCCTCTCCAATTTGTTGACATAACTCTGACACCAACGCATCCGATTCTTTCAAGTGGTGTAAACTGCCCTTCAGTAGCAGGTGAGATTAGTGTCAGCGGAACAATTGACCTTAGACAAATGTTTAGATCTCAAATTCATTCTTTCTGATCACTTAATGGTCCAATAATTTAAACATTCTTCCAAGATTAATGCAGGTGATTTACAGTGGTAAATAAAAAATTGGAGAATTTGAACAAACGAACTCCCTCAAGAATGCAGGTAACGCGGTTTCCTCTTTGCGAATTGGTCAACAACATGTATATGTACAATGTAGGTGACTAATTTGCAAATATCAGCTTGTGGACATATTTTATTTCTGTGTATTAGAACTGCACTAAAAACCGTCTAAAAATCTTTAACTAGACTTTTGCAAAGGTATACCTTTTTAAAGAGTTTGCGACTGAAAACAATTGTTTTCAATCTCTCAATAATTAAAGACTATTTTTTTCTTCTTTCTTGCTTCTGACAAGTTCTTTCTGTCGTATGTATATGATCTAATATGAAAATCATTTTGATTCACAAAAAACATTAGCTTCTAGTAAAGAGTTTTCCAAGTAAATATTCTGCATATACATGTATGTGTGTAACATGTTGCACATGTTCGCCGTCAATTCCTGTAATTCCGCAAGTACCATACAAAATCTCAAACACTTTTTGTAAGTACACCTATTTTCTCCAGATTAATTATAAACCAATTTGCTTCTTTAACTGATTAAAATGAATACATTATTAAAATAAAAAAGTAGATTCTTTTCTCTCAAATTAAATTTTACCGAATAAGTGTATAAAGCTGATGAGTATTCACAGCAAACCAAAAACTCGTACAATCACTTTTTTCGGGTTACGACTGTGACTTGATGAAAATATAGAGCTTATTTTGTAATTGGGAGAACCCTGAAAAAGACGGTCAGACACTCTGTCTCTAGTTGAACATGTTTATAAGGTACAAAATGTATTTTGAAAAATACACGTAATATATTGCGCATAGTCTGTTCCTCCATGACCTAAAACTGTTTGAGGGCCTGCAAAGTGTAGTTCGATTTTAAAAATTCACCGTTCTGTTTTAACAAAATTCCAACAAGCATCCGTATTATAATTAATCATCTAAACACGGTTCATGCTTTTAACCAAATAAGGCATTTTCACTCTATATACACAATACAAAAGAAACTGAAAAATTTGCTACTTAAGCTCTATCACAAGTTGCATGTACATGTATCTGTATTTTGAAAACTTTATAAACTTATAGATATTACATTATTCATCACATATCAACTCGGTGCACTAAAACGAGAGTATACTTAATTTTTAACCAAATTATGCACGTTTACTTGTAAACATGCTGAATATATTGCAAAAAAACTGGACTGTTTGTTCATTAAGCTACTCAAGTCGCATATATCTCCATTATGAAAACATTTTAACCTTTATTTTTTAACCAAATGCACTTGTAACTTCTACGCACTAAAAGAGGGAACATCTAAAACAGTTATATTTCCCAAATGATGCATTTTACTTGGATATATATATATATATATATATATATATATATATATTACATAAAAACAGAAATATTTTGCTCATTAAGCTATTGTCTCTATTTAGAAAACAGTTTAATAATTGTATTTTTTTTTTATACCAAATATCACCTCTATGCACTGAAACGAGCGTATATCTAACACGTTATTATTTATAGTAATTTAAAACCAAGAAAAGACGCAGAATACCAGGATTGCGAACAAAACATTTCTCACGGTTGTGCACAAGTGACAATGTCATATATCATACTGAGAGTTTATACGATGATCCTAAGAACTATATATTGGTCGGTATCATAAATTTTTTAGGGTATCGTATCTAAGGGGGTTGTGTATTTTCATGTGTAAGTTGTATATATGTCAGTCAACTAACATTCAAATGACTAATTCACTAGAAGCACTGGTATAATTCAATGGATGCAATTATTTTAGCAGAAAACTGCGTAAATTATAAATTGAACCCTTGATTTGAGAATCAGAGATTCTTGCTTTTTTTAAAATATGAAATTAAGTTGCTTTTGATTTTTTTTTATATTATTAATTTTATTTTTTAGTAATTTATTTATTTACTTTGTTACAGCTGGTACACGTAGCATTTAATTCAGTAACTGGGACTTTGATTTTATCAATTCACTGAAATAATATCTGTAAGATGGGAGAAATATTTAGCCCAAACAAAGGCAGATCGAGCACCCAACCCCTAGGTTTGAGATTTTTTCCGCTTTTTTGCTTTTGTACATTTTATTTCTTTAACTTGTAAATACTCTCTATTTAGTCCACATGTCAGGATCAGGCACACTGTGTCAGCTGAGCAGATTCAAAAGATTTTCTTGTTAAAGTAGGCTGAACCTACTAATTTTTTTGCACTCCCCCCCCCCAAAAAAAAAAATTAAAAAGCAGATTTTTAAAGTTTAGACAAATTTCCAATCAAATTAAAATTAAATGTTCTGAAGCAGAGAAGCAGTAGCAGATTCAGAACTTCTTATTTTAATTACATTGAACAATTTTTTTTCCTTGTAAATAACCCATAAGTGCCCCATCCCCCCCCCCTCCTGCATTCTGAAATTTCCAGATCTGCAAATGTAGCCCAAAATAAACCTGAATATTGTGACTTGGCAAATTTTAACATAGTGTTTCTCATTTTTTCTCTGTCTATGAAATGTGAAGGTAAGGAACACTGATCATTCTCAAAAGTCCACTTGAACAATACAAATTAATAGCATATAGCCAACATGGACCTCTGAAAACAGTGGTTAGCCAGGATCAGGTGTCATGAAGGAGTAAGCATCACCATATTAGACATTGTTACTAGTCCTACTAAATGTGATATCATTGTTTCAACACCGCACAGACACGGGTTGTTCTGCTATTCCTAACATTTGTTTGCAAAATTGTAGCATATCAGGAATGTTTAGTTTCATTTCAAATTTTACCTTGTGTGTGATGTCCCAACCCTTCTCACTTAGGACTAAAACTGTGTATTTTATATGTCCATATCATTAACAAGTTGATTATCTCTAATGAGCCTTATAATTTATATCCCTAATTCATCAAATTGCTTCTTTTTTTTTTTTTTGGTCTATTAATGTGAAGAGATATTTTCAAATTGTTACATTAAAAATGTGTTAAATAGCATCAAATATCTTCTCGTCAAGATTATCAAAAGCCACATGCAAACAAACAATGATTTAATGTCCTGAAAAACAGAGGAATAAACCAGCCTAACAGAAATATTAAAGGGGACAATATTGAATTATTCGATCAGTGACTTTTTTGATTTGCATAACACCTTTCTTTCTGAACTTTTATGTAAAATACATGCATTGGTCTTTTTTCATAAAACTGATTTATATCTTGGGAATTACTAACAGCTTTTTTTCCTTTACTACACTTAATACCTGAGGTATATTTAGTTGTTTGTTAAGTGACTATAAAAAGATCATGTGTACATGTACGTGACTTCTCTACCATGAAAATGCTCAACAGTTCTGATATAAAAGTTGAAATCTTCATATTAATTTACTATTAAGCACATTAAATTACTCCTAGAAGAAAAGTAGTATTGGTTTGGATACACACACACACAGACACACACAAACACAGGTGACAGAAAGGTGATGAATTAAAAACAGCTTAGTTTACAAAGTTTCTCATTCTTGATGATCTGTGAATGGAATTTTTGATACTACATGTATTTATCTGGAAAACACAAAGGAAATCCAAACCTTTGATTTTGTATTTGCTGATAGTGTGTTCTGGCTCATAGCAAAACTAGAGGTTCTGTGAGCACTTAGCTCACAAAATGATACCCCTTGCCTCCCATATAATTATAATGGCAAAGTCCATGTTTTGTGATGGGAGACCCAAAAGAAGTGTCAGATCAAAAAGTAAAATAGGAGGTCACAATTGCACCATGTAATAAAGATTCTGTGAAAGTATCACTAAATTTAATTCAGTGGTATAGGAGGAGTTGCATATAAGTATTGGTACCCCCTCAATATGAAAGAAAGAATGTTTTCCTATTGGTAAAGTAGAAGGTCACAATGACACTATGTAAGAAAGATTCTGTGAAATTCTCATTAAATTCCATTCAGTGGTATAAGAAGAGTGGCAGATAAGAAATGGGTGTACTACCCTAAAGCGTAACAGACAGACATACAGACAGATGGATACCCCCCTCACTATAGACCATCCCCTCCTTTTCAAGGGTGGGGGGAGGTTAAAAATATTTTTAAAAATCAATAACACTGAAAAATTTGGAAATGAAGAAAACTTATCTTCAGTAAGCAATTTTTGTGCATGATTGTGATTTCTTAAAAACTGTTTTAAAACTTTGAAACTTGACATTAATAAACAGTTAGCATTTTCTTTCATGGAGTATAATATTTTGTAAGTTTATGACTCATCAGGTGGCTTTATGTTATATTAATGAAGTTTATCAAATGAACTGAAATACAAATTAAACAAAGCCTATTCACTTATCCAACCCTTTACAACTCAATTCTGATATATATATATACAGCCTACTCCGGATATATTGAAATTCAGGGGATCATGCAAATTATTTCAATATATCCGTAATTCAATATAAGCGAAATCGTGAAGCCGCCATTTTTACAAGTTCAATCCCGATCTAAAATAAAGAAGAATAAACCCGAACAAATTAATTTTGTCATCGTTTATCTATAACAGTTAACAGATTACAAAGAATATGAGTCCTTGAAGTTTTAAATATTTTTTTTAAATCTGTTTCATTGAAAAGACAATCTTCGATTCACCCCTCATTATTATTCCCTGATCGCATTTATTTACGTTTTGGAGAAAATTCACAGACTTGAACAGTTACATGTAAGTACTGCTGAATGCTGCTACCCCTGCGAGATGATATTCATGACTTAAAGAACTTTTATGAGTTGTTCATCATTGTTCATGAATGCTCATAAAAGATTCATAATAGTTTCATAAAAGTAGTTCATGAATTTAATTCATGAACACATTCATATTGAAAAAAATTTATACTTCATGAACAATGATGAACCTTTATGAAATTCGAAAATCTTCAACATTACACAGCAACACGTTTCATGATTATTCATGATTATTCATGACTCAACACAATTTAAATTCTATAATGATTCAAATTTATTGATATTGAATTTTAAGTACAATTTTAATTAACTGAGTGTTCTTCATTGGTAATTGCTTAACAATACATGTATTACAATACTGTTCAGTGTTGAAATGGAAAGACTTAATAGACAGAAAAGCTTGCTGGATTTTTTTAAACATCATTATAGACTATCAGTAATAAGTTGCAAATCAGGGAATTTATGTCTTAAAATGCAAAAGATGGATACAATTGTGGTACATACACATTAACATGAATTGTATTTTCTCATGTCCATTTAAGAAATACATGAATCATCAATGTTTTCAAGTAATGATAACCATCACTCACAGTCCAGTATGTTAAAAAAAAAAATACTATTTGATCCCTAAAACTTATAATTCATTATTTAAAAAAAAGCCTCCATGCCTATTGCAACATTTTTGTTAAATTTACATTAAATTTACAACATATATATTTATTTTTTTTATAAGGTAACATCTTAAAGTAGAAAATAAAAATTATGAGGTTAATAAACATGTTGCCGATCATCTGAAAAGATATCATATTAGTCTTGTCTATGATGTCAGTTTCAAATTGTGTGCTTTCATGAGAAGATCCAAAACAACTTGGTTCCATAAGAATCATACTCCTGTCAATTCTCCTTCACTGATAAACATAACTGATTCTTGCCGCTGATTCTTCAGTCTTTTGAGATATTTCAGTTCTAGTTGTTTCTTTGTTAGACCTGTAAAAATTGTACGCTCTTAATGGAAGTTATATTTTAAATGAATAGACAATGACAAAAAACAAAACAAAAACAAACAAAACATTCAGCAACTATCTGCATAGTTTCAAAGTAAGTAATCTATACGTCTAGTATGCCTGTGACTTAAGTTTCAATTTATGTGAATAATTTTGATGTATAAATAGAAACACAATCGTTTTCCCTGAATTCAATAAGCTAGATAATTAAAAAAAATATTAAGTTTAAATACTTTCTAAAAATATTTCCACATAATATCGGTACTTTTTGCCTACTAAGTAATCTGTGAGGACACGGATTGTGTCAAACACTGTCAACTAACAACACTGTATACATAATTTTAAATCGTATTTTATCTCCCTCTTGTTTCATTTTTGAGAAAAAAGCAAATGCCTTGCCAATCTCATTTTGAAATTCGAACAAACCAAACAATAAATAGGGCCATAAAAATATAATTAATTTAAGAACATATGAAACAACAACCTTGCAGGTTGTGCACACGATATCCATCCCCTGATTGTAACATGTATAAAACAGATGAAAACTTACTCATGTTGTGAGCTGATGAATGCAGGCGGAACAGTGCTGGTCTTTCTGTGGATGTTGTTTGGATGGTGTGCATTTAAAATATAACCTCCAATGCAGTCTATATTGTAAATTCTCAAGTTTACAAACTTCTATCGCCCACCGAAAAACAAAAAGGCCGCCATCTTTTTAGCGGGTGGTGAGGCAATTCGTATCAATAATTTTTCACACCCTTTTTATTCAAAGATTTTTTTAAAGTTTGTAGAAACGTTGGCATAAATATAATAAAAAAAGTAAAACTTTATTTAATAGTACCAGTCCACAATTAACTAGGCCTATTTATTTGCCATTTTTTATCAAGGTACCCCAAACAAGAATACATTGGCGGCCAATTAATATTACGGGTATGATTTGAATCGCAACCTCAATCGTTTTTAGAAAACGTCGTTTGATTGGACGCTTCTGGTAGCTGATTTATAACATCATTACTGATTAGTTAAGCAGTTATGCGAGCGCCAAATTTTCAATAGATTGAAAGGAAGGAAGATGTGCATTGCATTGTCAGAAGATTGCCGATAGATCTAGATTCTGTCAACATTTTTTTAATGGAGTGTTAACTATTATATTCATCGAAAGGAAGGACTGCAATACAGAAAGCATGTGGTAAGAACATAATTCTTTAATTATTTTGGTTCCAAATTTGTTGATTAGCACACTTGTTGCACGCATGCCAAACAAACGTGATTTAAAAAAAAAACTCGGAGAGAAATATAATTTCAGTTATTGTTAAATGAAATGAATTTTAATGAAATATATTATAAAAATTTATTTTAAAAAACTTGTGTGTTTTGGTCTTAGAATATTTTTTTTTTATATTTTATAATAAAAAATGGAAGGGGGAGGGGGGGGGGCATACACCCCCCCCGTGTGCCCTTGGACTTGCTCAAATTGAAGAAAAAAAGGAAACTTGATTCTAAATTGAAACTAAAATCATTTTTAAATTTTCTTTACTGATTAGAACAAATTGACTTTGACTCTTTGTCTCTGAGGATTCCTGACTCTTTATAAATTAAAGACCAAGTATTCTGTATAAAAGACAGGTAATTCCTATATTTTTTCTGGCCTCCAGTTGCAGCATCACCACAATTCCCATATTATTTAAAAGTATCCTGTTCCCTGTAATATTTATTTCTATTTGGCATATCATTTATATACATGTATATGTAATTTCAGGGAGCGTGAAATGAAAAACAAGGCCTATTGTAAAAGAGCTAGAAAAAAAACCACGTCATGATTTAAAGGATGAATTTCAATTTTGGATGAATTAGTGAGTGTCAAGAAGCAAAGTTGACAGGGATAACAAATGCACCACCGGCATCTGACTTACTTGAACGTGCCATAAGAAGAACACAAGCGTTGTTTAAGATTCTGAAACTGATCCAGGCTGTACATGTAATTGTTTAAGAGTGTGTTGGCTAAAAGCTGTATACATTTATAAATTCAATGAATTAATTTAATACATAGCATTTAGTTTAGAATATTGTAGTCATTATTTATATATTATCAAATTTTTAAATAGAATGTTTATGTACATGTATTTTGAGGGTACTCACAATGGTTTTGCCAATTTGGCCTTCTGTCAAATTACCTAATTCAAGAATAATATTCTTAAAAAGTTCCTGAAATGTTCATGAAAGATCTAATGAAGCTAAAATTCACAGAACACTATGATTTCATGAATTCTATAAGGAAGTTCATGAATTTTCAAGAGTAGTAAGTAATTCATGAACAACCCACTATTCTTGAATATTCTTGAACTTGGTTTTCATGAATAAAATTCATGAAATCATGAGTGTCCAATTTTAACTTCATGGGATCTTCATGAATATTTCATGAGCAGATTCAAGAATATATTTCATGAACTTTTCTTAAAAGTTCAAGAATTATTCTTGATACTCTCGCAGGGGTTGTATTTCATTGTAAGTGTACTCGGGTTAATCCCTTAGTTATTTCGAATTTAGGCATATGAATTAATTAACAGTACGTATTTAATTTCAAAGTTATGTTTTTTACCTAGATCTGTGGGGATAAGTATATTAAGTTTAGCTGTTTAGCCTCAATATGTCCGTATTATATACGCGGACGCAAAAAATGGAACAGTGAAGAATTTTATTTCGTAAGAACATGCAGTATTAAAACACAAATGTTGAAAACTAAATTATTCACACCTTTGTATATCAACTGCTCAATCAGGCATAATTACTGTCACCAACCGTAACGACAGCCGCCAGGGAGTACTTCAATATAACCGTTATTAAAACAACTCATTATCACCTGTGGGGACCGATCAGTGGCTTCAATATAAGCGAAATTTCAATATAACCGATTTCAATATAACCGTTATTTTAATGCAAAGAATATGAGAGGCAAAATCTGGGAATTTATTTCTAATTCAAAATAAGCGAGTTCAATATAAGTGGAGTAAGCTGTATACAGCAAAGATATACTGACTATAGGGCAACACCTTGCAATGTACTTGTAGCATCATTCAATGCGTATTGCTCAGATATACCAATCCTCAACAACTTAATTTTTAACCAGAAAAGGGAAAGGCAAGTTTGGTTTCTTTATATACATATATGTATCAAAACGTTGAACTCATTTGTAGGCAAAATTTAACTCAATACTTTTCACCAAGCTTGCTTTAAACTTCAAACAAGATGTGTTTGTGAAACACTAATGCCCCGGTATGGCAACTTATAGCAAAGGTTAAGCTTTCTCAAAGGCAAATCAAATATGTTGGTACCCAAAGTAAGATCTTGTTTCAAGGAATATACCTGTGAAATATGAAAGCCCTAGCAGCAACCATTGAATAGATATGGAAAAGGTTAAAATTTTTCAAAAGTAAGTCAAACATCAAGGTCAAGTTCAAATGGTCAAAACTAATGCAGCCCAAGGACAGGCCTTCTCACAAGAAATACACTTGTGAAATATGAAAGCCGTAGCACCAATCCTTCAAAAGTTATTGCCAAGGTTAAAGTTTTTCAAAAGTAGGTCAAACTCCAAGGTCAAGGTCAATGGATTACAATTTGTGGTATCCAAAGGAAGGTCTTTTCACAAGGAATAAACATTTAAAATATGAAAGCCCTAGCACAAAGTATTCAAAAGTTATGGCCAAGGTTAAAGTTTTCCAAAAGTAGGTCAAACTCCAAGGTAAAGGTCAAAGTTGTTGGTATAAAAAAGGTCTTGTCACAAGAATTACATATGTGAAGTATGAAAGCCCTAGCACCAACTGTTCGTAAGTTATGGTCAAGGTTAAAGTTTTTCAAAAGTAGGTCAAACTCCTAGGTCAAGGTCAAAGGGTCAAAATTGTTGGTATTCAAAGGAAGATCTTGTCGCAAGGATTACATATGTGAAGTATGAAAGCCCTAGCACCAACTGTTCAGAAGTTATAGTCAAGGTTAAAGTTTTTCAAAAGCACATGCAGGTCAAACTCAAAGGTCAAATATGATGGCACTCAAAGAAAGGTCTTGTCACAAGGAATACACATGTGAAATATGAAAGCCATAGCTCCCACCAATCAAAAGTTATGGGCAATGTTAAAGTTTTTGCGGAAAAACAGAAAAACCAACAGACGGATGGACAGGGCAAAAACTACATATCTCCAAATCTTCGATACGGGGGCATAAAAATAAATTGCACGACTGAATAAATATGTACATGATAAAATAGAAATGTATATAAATTTACTATTAAACCATCATTTTAGATATTACAATACACTTTGTATTTCAAAATCAATTTTTAAAAATTGATTATAATTATCATTCCTGTATACATAGATAAAATGCATTTGCAGCAAAATCCAAAATATTTAACCTTAATATCAATGTTTGATCACTTACATCATAATGTGAATGAATATCTATGAAGAATACTTTCTTTGTATCAAAAAAAAAATCAGTTATACTTACATGTTTTAAAAGCAATTGCATGATCTCCTTTAGCATACTCCTTGACCAAGTAAACATATATTATACCAAAAGTGTTGAGGATACTGAAAGCTGTTCCATTAGTCAAGAGTGAAGTGAAACATACAACCCAGCCCCAGCCTCCATCAGGGGGAACAAACTCCTCCTCATGGGGTCCTTTCCTGGGGGGTGGCTCTGTATCTTGGGTGGTGTCAAATCTTGGTGTGAATTCTATTTCAATCTTCTGTTCTTCATTATTTTCATCCTTGGCCATCTTGGACTTTTTTCTGCAACAAAACATCTTTTCTGGTTAGAAAATAACTACTTAACACAGAGAACTTAATGACTATGCACAATGTTTTACAAGGAAATTTAAGCAAAATTCAGATATTAACATTTGAAAAGACATTTTTAAATCATATTTGCACATCAATAGTCATTCTTTTCTTCTTTTTTTTTTTTTTTTAATTTTTTTCCTTATGACAAAGAAAACCTTCATATATACAAAAGGCAAGAAAAAATGAATAATGTTTACTTGTAAATTACAGCTAAATCCAACCTTCAAAGGGATCTGCAACATTAGCAAATAAACAGTTTGAAGTTTACAAGGTTCATGCTTTTTGCTCTGTTCTCAGGTAAATGAGGAATAGGAGCTTTAAGTCTACATACCTGTCTATACAAACAGTAGATACTGCTGACACTTTTGTGTCAAGTATCGGGAGTATATAGGTACACAAACCAATGATAACAAACAAAACGTACATTTTTCAGTTCATGCTTATTATAAAGGTACCTGTTTAAGTACTTAAGGAAAGGACATAGCATTCTGATTGCATGACTCCTATTTTTTTATATTATAGTTATATACGAAGAATTATATTCAGAGCACATGTTGAAGGGATTAAAAATTAGGATACATGTACATGTATCCTGATTATTCTATATAGTTTTAAACCAATTTACAAACCCTCAAATTAATTAAGTCATGCACCTTTTGATTAAAAAAAAAATTAGTCAAGTAGGAATTGTGACATCTTATATTATCAAACATTTGCAGTTGTGTGTGCCTTCTTATTATGATCACAAGATAATTAATCAAACATCTACATATATTCTGATCACATTTGAGATAACTTAAAATTTTTATATGATAAGCTTTTGTTATGCCATAATCATACCAGTAATATTAAGGAATACATGTAATACTGTATACAGTTGAATTTCGATATCTCGAATACCATGGATACGTCAAAGTGATTTGGAAGCCCTATCCCTTTTTAGCTCACCTGAGCTGAAAGCTCAAGCGAGCTTTTCTGATCACCCGTTGTCCATCGTCCGTCCGTCTGTCTGTCTGTAAACTTTTCACATTTTCAACTTCTTCTCAAGAACCACTGGGCCAATTTTAACCAAACCTGGTATAACGCATCCTTGGGTAAAGGGAAGTTTAAATTCTTAAAATGAAGGGCCAAGCCCTGTTCAAAGGGGAGATAATCAAGAAAAGACAAAAATTGGGTTGGGTCATTAAAAAATCTTCTCAAGAACCACTGGGCCAGAAAAGCTGAAACTTATGTGGAAGCTCCCTGGGGTAGAGTAGATTCTAAATTGTTCAAATCATAACCGCCAGGGGTAGGGTGGGGCCACAATAGGAAATCCAAATTTTTTCATTGAAATATGTAGAAAAAATCTTTAAAGAACCACTAGGCCAGAAAAGCTGAAACTTATATGGAAGCATTCTGGGGTAGTGTAAATTCTAAATTATTCAAATCATGACCATTATAAGTACTACAAAGGGGAAATCAGGTGAAAAACACAAGGCCAAAGTTACTCAGGTGAGTGTTGTGGCCCATGGGCTTCTTGTTCTTTAAGTATTTTACCATGGATATCTCGAATCTTCAGATATCTCGAAGTTTTTTCTTGGTCCCATTGAGTTCAAGATAATGAGGTTTGACTGTACTTAAAATGAGGTACATGTGTACACAGTAGAACAAGGTAAAACAGAAAACATCAACATTCAGTAGCTTTTTAAGTGTTCAAATCCATCAGATAGAGAAAGGAAGGTGTAATGAAAAGAGGGCCATATAAAAATTCTATTTTTACATCTTAATACAGGAAGTTATTCAGTGTTTAATAATTAATGCTGCTTCTGAGAGACTCTGGGCCCATAAAATCGAAAAAGTGTGTGTGTGCGAGGGGGAGGGGGGTCGGGAGGGGGGGGGGGGAGGTCCAATTCATATGAAATAATTATATGATGCTTAAAAAAAAATATCCATTTCATGAAAACCTTATTTCAAACACTTTCAATGAACAAAGAAATAAAGAAGTCCTGTCAAAATTTATGCTTGAATGATGTGTAAAATTGATATACAGTTGTATGCTTTAACCTTGTGCGATTGCTAACTTTAAATGAAATTTATAAAGGCACAAATATAAAATATTATAATCAAGATATTAAATTTTAAGAATTAAAACTTCCCAATTCAACTTGTTTTTCCCTTGTTATGATGTAAAGAAAAAATTCCTGCATTATGAATTTTATATTGTAAATACATATGCATAAAAAATAATTGATATGAAAAGCAAAGATTTCTTTTTTTTAAGTTGCACTTTTGCTAGGTAAAACCATTAGTACAAGTTAACTCATTTAGGTATACTTTTTGTTTATATATAGAAGTATTTTTCAAAATGGAACTCTGAAGCATGTAAAATTTGAAGAAAAATTACAAATTGATTGTATAAAATAAATGTCTTCGATTATACTATGAGTATTTACATGTATATTGTATATATCCCAGTACAAGGTGACAATGACACATTATCAAGCCCACTCCCTGAATTCCATCAATTCTTATTAATACTACATGTATATACAGTGTATAATGTACATTGATTTCATTAGACCCCTATTGTTAGGTCTTTCCACCTTTCTGTGGAAAGACCTATTGAAATTGTTCTGTTTATTAGGTCTTTCCACCTTTCTGTGGAAAGACCTATTGATATTCTTCTGTTTATTATTATTATTATTATTATTATTATTATTATTATTTTTCCACCCCCTGATGTGATTCTATGTTTCAAGATATATCGAAAAGATTTATAGTCTATAAGAATGTACTCTTTAAAAGATTGTTACAGTTGACCCTGCGTATATGAACTTTGACCCCTTTAAGAGTTATTACCCCTTTTGCAATAAAAGCTTGTTATCGCTACTCCTTCGAAACCATAAACTGTAGAGGTACAAAACCTTCACCAATGTCTTCGACTAATTGAGGAGACTCTTCAATCTTTCATTGCGAAAGTATTCATGGACCCCTTTTATGAGTTATTGCCCCTGAAAGTTTTTGAAGTTTACAAATAATATTTTTTTTTCAAAACGATAAGTCGTAGAGACATGAAACCAACTGGATAAGATTCTTTGACCTCAGACCTTGAAATTTATGTCAAGGTCAAAGGTCAAGGTCATTCAAAATATGAGAAATTAAGCTCTTTTTATATCTCTTTTGTCTTTCAATGTATACTAAGTATCTTTGCATCATTAATATGTCCTCTTAAAACTATTTCAAATATTTCATGCTTGTCCCCTAAGATTTACCCCTTTAAGAGTTATTGCCCCTTTTACTGAAAACCTTGTTATCGCTACTCCTCCGAAACCGTAAACCGTAGAGACACAAAACCTTCACCAATATCTTCAGGGTCTTAAGACACAACTTCAATCTATTCAGTGCGAAAGTATCCGATGACCCCTTATATGAGTTATCGCCCTTTAACGTCTTTGCGCTTACTATTAAACCTTATAACTTTAAAACTAAAAGTCATAGAAGCATGGGGTCAAGTGCAATGTGATCCTTGACCTTTGACCTTGAATATTTGTTCAAGGTCAAAGGTCAAGGTCATTTCAAAATTTTTAAATTTTCATTTTTGTATCTTTTAAGCCATTTATGGATTCTTTTTCTATAAAAATTAACTTCAGAGAGTAAAATATGAAAAAAATATGAAATTTACAGAAGGTGGAAAGACCTCTAATTGTTCGAGAACAATTAGTCTACTAGTTATTATTATTATTATTTTTCCGCCGAATGGTTTTTTGTTTCAAAAGATATCGAAAAGATTCATGGTCCATAAGAATGTACTTTGTAAAAGATTTTTGCAGTTGACCCTGCGTATATGAACTTTGACCCCTTAAGGAGTTACAACCCCTTTCGCAATAAAACCTTGTTATCACTACTCCTTCGAAACCATAAACCGCAGAGGTATGGAACCTTCACCAATGTCTTCGGCTACTTGAAGGGACTCTTCAATCTTTTCATTGCAAAAGTATTCGTCGACCCCTTTTATGAGTTATTGCCCCTGAAAGTTTTTGATGTTTACGAATAATTAAAAATTTTCAAAACGATAAGTCGTAGAGACATGGGACCAACTGCATCAGATTAATTGACCTTTGACCTTAAAATATATGCAAAGGTCAAAGGTCAAGGTCATTCAAAAAATGAGAAATTAAGCTCTTTTTATATCCTTGTTGTCTTTCAACATATATTCTATATCTTTGCATCTTTAATATGTCCTCTTAAAACTATTTCAAATATTTCATACTTGTCCCCAAAGTTTGACCCCTTTAAAAGTTATTGCCCTTTTCATTAAAAATCTTGTTATTGCTACTCCTCCGAAACCGTAGACCGTAAAGACATCAAACCTTCACTAATTTCTTCAGGGTCTTTAGACAAAACTTCAGTCTATTCAGTGCGAAAGGATCCGATGCCCCATTCTATGAGTTATTGCCCTTTAATGTCTTTTTGCTTACTGTTAAACCTTATAACTTTAAAACTAAAAGTCGTAGAAGCATGGGGTCAAGTGCAATGTAACCCTTGACCTTTGACCTTCACTATTTTTTCAAGGTCAAAGGTCAAGGTCATTTCGAAATTTTTAAAATTTTCATTTTTTCCATTTTTCAAGCAATTTCTGGTTTTTCTTGTATAAAAATAAACAGTAGAGAGTTAAAAATGAAGAATATATGAAATTTAAAGAAGGTGGAAAGACCTCTAATTGTTCGAGAACAATTAGTCTACTAGTTATTATTATTATTTTTCCACCCCCTGATGTGATCCTATGTTTCAAGATCTATTGAAAAGATTTATAGTCTAGAAGAATGTACTCTTTAAAAGATTTTTACAGTTGACCCTGCGTATATGAACTTTGACCCCTCCAAGAGTTATTACCCCTTTCGCAATAAAAGCTTGTTATCGCTACTCCTTCGAAACCGTAAACCGTAGAGGTATGAAACCTTCACCAATGTCTTCGACTAATTGAGGGGACTCTTCAATCTTTTCATTGCGAAAGTATTCGTGAACCCCTTTTATGAGTTATTGCCCCTGAAACTTTTTGAAGTTTACAAATAATAAAATTTTTTCAAAACGATAAGTCTTAGAGACATGAAACCAACTGGATAATATTCTTTGACCTCAGACCTTGAAATTTATGTCAAGGTCAAAGGTCAAGGTCATTCAAAATATGAGAAATTAAGTTCTTTTTATATCTCTTTTGACTTTCAACATATACTAAATATCTTTGCATCATTAATACATCCTCTTAAAACTATTTCAAAGATTTTATTCTTGTCCCCTAAGATTTACCCCTTTAAAAGTTATTGCCCCTTTTACTGAAAACCTTGTTATCCCTACTCCTCTGAAACCATAAACCGTAGAGACACAAAACCTTCACTAATGTCTTCAGGGTCTTTAGACACAACTTCAATCTATACAGTGCGAAAGTATCTGATGACCCCTTATATGAGTTATCGCCCTTTAACGTCTTTGCGCTTACTATTAAACCTTATAACTTTAAAACTGAAAGTCGTAAAAGCATGGGGTCAAGTGCAATGTGACCCTTGGCCTTTGACCTTGAATATTTATTCAAGGTCAAAGGTCAATGTCATTTCAAAATTTTGAAAATTTTATTTTTTTCCATCTCTCAAGCCATTTCTGGATTCTCTTTGTATGAAACATATCTTTAGAGAGTAAAATATGAAAAATATATGAAATTTAAAGAAGGTGGAAAGACCTCTAATTGTTCGAGAACAATTAGTCTCCTAGTTTATATAAGGCACCTTAGGGTAATTTTTATCATATATGTCATTCTAGAAATGTTTCATTATTATTGACAGTAAATGTAACTCTGACATGTATCCAACCTTGACACCATTACAGTGTTATTTCATGAAATTTATTAAATAGTTTGCATGAGATTCATATGTAAATGAAATGGCTAAAAAAAAAAATGTTTCAACTGAGTAATATTTTTGCTCTGCAAGTTTTCTGAAGCAAACAAATTAATCATTTCTTAATTAGCAAAGCTACAACATGGCAATTTTGAATATCTCTCAATTACATGATTGACATTATACACTTATTTCATGACTACGAGGGGAACAGTCAAACTGTTGTCCCGAGGTAATGGGGAAGACCTGGGAAACTGTTGCCCGAGGCCGAAGGCCGAGGGCAACAGTTTCCCAGGTCTTCCCCATTATCGAGGGACAACAGTTTGACTGTTTCCCGAGTTGTCATGAAATAAGTGTTTTATTACCTAACCTACTATATGATTTCTTAAAGTAATGATATCGACATAATAATCAATGGCTTTTAAAATACATTGACAAAAGTTTGTATTATTTTTCAAACCAAACTAAACAAGATGAATAGTAATCAAATATTCACACCGATTGGTGTAAAATCAGAAAAATTAATGGGTGTGATATTATCATGCACTAATAAATTGAAAAAAAATGTAGTAAACAACATAATGATGTCTTAAAGATTTGAATATTGCACGTTTATGGCAAAGATCTATACTGAATGAAAGGGGCCTACATTTTTCCCAAACTACCCTCAGAAAAGGTGTTCATGGCCTCTTCTTTGAAATGATATTAAATTGAATATATATTTAAATTGGTATCAGGTTTACTTTTCAGATGATAATTTCGAATTAAATAAAAATGCTTCAATTTATATATAATTCAATATTATAGCTGTAAAGTACGGGAAATTAACTATGACGTCATAATGGAACAGTTCAGCCATGCAACAGTTCATTCTGTGACCGGGTAAACAGTTTTGACTGTTTCATGATTTGCAAAAACATTAAAAAGAATCAGGAAACAGTTCAAAATGCCTAATTACAATTTATATAGTAGGTTAGGTAATAAATTAACATATTGCATACATCTATACTAACAACATAGTACATCATACTGTTACTATTTTTAAACATTCATCTATAACATTACATGTACCATTCAAATTCCATACAATAACAATGTAAATTTCATACCATACTATGCAATACTATAGAAATATAGAAGATTTGTATGAAATAAATGTATATAGGCATATTTTTGAATAATTTAATTGTTAACTAAGTGATGTATACAGTCAAACCTCATTATCTCAAACTCAAAGGGACCAAGAAAAAACTTCGAGATATACGATGGTTGGAGATATTGAGGGTAAAATACTTAAAGAAAAAGGCTTGGGACTTTCAAATCACTTCGACATATCCATGGTATTCAAGATATCCTTGTTCGAGATATCGAAGTTCAGCTGTACTTGGCTACTGACTTAATATGTTTATACTAGGGTACTTAAAATATTCCTCTGAAAAATATTTCAGATTTCAAGAATTCTGCTACATTTTACAGTTTTAATGATGTACTAGATAAAACTAGCATAGGTACACTGTAACTTGACTTTGTGAATCGCGTACTGTTATATATTAATAATACAACTTTACATGGAAACTTAGACAGTCTATTAGTATAAGAGCCTTGGTGATGGAAAATTATATTTTTTTCATCTTGAATTTTTTCAGAAAACTACATTTTTTAATCTTGATTTTTTTTTCATTGAAAATATTTTAATTATAATAGATCATTTAATCTTAAAATGTTCAAGCATCAGATGAACTACATATTGTATTTATTTTTGCAGAGATGGAATTCCATATGCATCATGTGCATGGCCAGGAGAGTTAAAATTTCTATGAAAGATTGAAAAAGTTCTAAGCTTATCAGCTTATGGGGCATCATTTAAAAAAAAATTTCCTTGAAGAATGAGCATAATTGTGTTTTAAAATAAAAATGCTGTATCAATAGGAAATAGGAATTAAGGAAACCATATATAATATTAAGCTTTAAATACCAAACAAGACATAATACTACATGAAACACATCTAAAATGCAGACATTTAAACATTCCATGATTATATTGTACTATAGAAACTAATCATTGAAATAACTTATCATAAATAATAATGGGTTATCAACTATGTAGCTGTAGACATTATACAGATCAACAAGGGCCACACAAGCTTAATGCATTTAATATATCCCTGTTCATCTGTAACTTTTACAGGGTGCACTTGTCAAATATTTCAATGCACATCTGGCCTCTCAGTGACTTGTCCCCATTCACAAATGCTTATTTTCGTATTCTACTAAAGACTTAAAATCTATTTTAACAACTGCTATAAATAGCTGTGTGTTCAATAAAGAGTAGGCATAATAATGATAAAAATAAACAGAGGATTTTTGTATACATGTATTTTTGACTGCATGAGCCCTCTTTCTCATTTTAAACAAGGAAATTTAAAGACAAGCTAAATGTAAATAACTTAAAATACTTAAAATGTCAATCATGAATAAATTTTGGTGTATTCTCCCTTTTATCTAAATTTATATGACACATTTATTTTCCTCATGTATGAAAATCAAATAACTTCCTAAATAATTTGACATAAAAAAGATTTAAATTATCATGATTTTATGCAATTTCATACTTGTCTTTTTTTTATGAATAAATAAATGAAAAATTTAAATTAATGTATATGTTAATATAGTGAGCATGCAACATAATCGTGATAGCTTTTACCGTTAAATACTGTTGTCCTCAGGTGACCTATTAAGAATACCCCAATGTAACGATTAACTTACCCAAGTTTCGTCTGCTAAATCAGCTGCGATCTGAAATCATCCAGATATTATTCTTCGTTATTCGTTTAATTCAACAGGTGAAAATATCTCTTTTTTTTAATATATGAATTTACACATGGATGGTTTACAGTGACTAACTATGGAAATTCGCGACAAAACAATGGATACAAAAAAATCAACGGCGAATCAGCTGATTTATGATTCACTTCATGTAAACAAAGCGTGCACACTTACAACTCACAACGGAAGCAGAGACTATTTTGTGTTGTCATGTGACAACAATAATTCGGGACAGTATGTTGATTAACGCTCTGTAAATACTTGGCACCGAAGTACCGTCTCTCCTTCAGCATCTCTTGAACTTGACCCAGTTAGGTTTGTTTTCTTTGGTTGCCGTTCATCGCAAAAGACGCAAAAGGAAGGATTTCGATCCCGACGTAAAAAAATAAGGAGAAGGTGTTCCATTCACAGCACAGAGGTGCTTGGGGACGCCCCCCCCCCCCCACCCCCCGTGTTCTGTATCCCAAGGATTCTTTGACTTTTTTTAAATAAAATATTTTTCTATCACACATTCACAAAGTATCACAACTGAAAAATCCAAAATATTACCTAAAACTAGCCTTTTATTAAAATTCACACACTTGATACTAAAAGAGAACATTAGTATTATAGAGTGAGATTTTTTACAAAAGGCTAGTTTTAGGTTATATTTTGGATTATTCAGTTGTAATACTTTGAGAATATGTAAAAGAAAATATTTTATTCAACAAAAAAACAAAACAAACAAACAAAACAAAACAAAAAAAAACTCAAAGAATCCTTCAGGTACGGAACACGGGGGGGGGGGGGGGGGGAGGATACACTAATTAGAAGCATGTAGTAGAAAAATTCATTCCGATGAAGTACATATACATGTATAATGATGCCTAATCCATAAATGTGCTGTTTTGGGGAAAATGTCCATGCATGTAAGTTGTACATGCAAGACCTAAATTTCTTTATAAATAATTCATAAAATGTTAAGTAGAAATAATTTAAGCTTACACAAAGCACATTGACTGTTTATAAATCTTAACTCTTGATTAGAAACTTAAATATATGCATACACATGGATACTAGAATTGTGCAAGTCAACGAACTGTTCATGATTAAATGTATATATATACATGTACATGCAGAACAGTCATGTAAATTTCGCCCAAATTCACTCAACTTGTAATTTTAAATTTTCTTGCCAAAGTCTTTGTTGGAAATATATTGTTTTGTATGAAAATATGTATTTTCTTCTCCTACAAATGCATAAAATTAAAAATTCCGATACAGTCTAGATCTGTGAGTTCAAATGTCCCATTTTCTTGTGACCCACATCATCATACAGCGCTATATCTGTATATACCTCAATCTAATTAAAATCAGACTTCTTAGATCCGCGCCGTATACACTCTGCGTAAGAGTGTATACGGCGCGGATCTAGCTAAGAAGTCTGATTTTTTTAAATTAGATTGGTATATATATATACCTTTAAGGAAAGTCCAAATACTTATATCTTTTGTGTGTGAAATTTGTTACACTGATAAACATTATTTATATTGTATTCAGGGCCGATTGTCTCGGTTAGCGATTTATATAATTATAATAATATCTTTCAACTTTTTTTAATCAAGAGCTGTCATACAGAAAACTACAGAAAAATATTCTCTTATTTATAGGCATGATAGTATATGTATGTATGTAGGACTTTAAAGTGCGATGGGACTCCAAAGCCCGATGGTCACGCCAAAGTCCGATGGTCTGCGCCAAACTCCGATGGTTCACACGCCAAAGTCCGATGGTGCAGAAAAATAATTATTGTTTATGACGTCATAGTACTGCTGCGCCAAATTGCGATGCCGCGCCAAGGTGAAGCGATTAAAAATAAATTAAATGAATTTTAAGTATTTAAACGCCAACGTTATATGGTTCAGTAAAAACACAAAAAATATATTGTACCACTAGCCATAATTTCTTAAGTGGTTGCGAAGCTAACCCTTTTCTCTCGGATGGGTGCGATGCTAACCCTTATCTCTCTGATCGGTGCAAGGCTAACCCTAATCTCTGGGATGGGTTCGATGCTAACCCTAATCTTTCGGATGGGTGCGAGGCTGACCCTAATCTCTTGGATGGGTGCGAGGCTGACCCTAATCTCTTGGATGGGTGCGAGGCTGTCCCTAATCTCTTGGATGGGTGCGAGGCTAACACTAATCTCTCGGATGGGTGCGAGGCTAACCCTAATCTCTTGGATGAGTGCGAGGCTAACCCTAATCAGTCAAAAAGTCTGTAACATATCCTGGATGGGAGAGAAACTAACCCTAATCAGTCAAACATCTTTTGGAGTGCGAGACTAAAACTATTCAATGATCGAATCGTGTACAAAGATTAACTCTTAATGTCTTGGGTGGGTGCAACCCATCCTAGAATCAGTGTAATTGTGCACAAGGACTAACCCTTATCAGCCAAGTGGTGTGCAAGGACTAATCCTAATAACTCCTGAAGGTGAGTGCAAACATTAAGTAAAATCAGTCAAATTGTATTCGATGACTCATCCTAAATTATTGGTTTTGAATTACGGACCATGGCGTTGAGGATTGACGTCGGAATATTGTGACGTCATAAACGTTAATTGTTTCTCCGCACCATCGGACTTTGGCGTGTCAGACCATCGCACTTTAGCGCACGTGTATCATAGGAAACGAGCCATCAGACTTTGGCGTGACCATCGGACTTTGGCGTCCGTACCGACGTCAAACCATCGGGGTTTGGCGCAGACCATCGGACTTTGGCGAGACCATCGGACTTTGGCGTCACCATCGGACTTTGGTGTAGTGGACATTTTTTCATGGTCATTGGCAAACTTTAACTAAATCATTTTTTAGGGATTTAAAAAAAAATGATTTATACAATCATGTAGGGATGTATGAAAATATATATTAACCATTATTTCAATACCGTGTTTCTTTTCAAAATAGCTTAGGGATGGAAGATAATTTTAGTAGGAGATGTGTAATGTCTATCTAGAGCTATATATAGCATACTTACTGGAGTCAAGATCTTTGAAAGAGAGAGAGAGAGAATTGTAGGAGCCGGAGTTGGAAAGGTGTTTGAATCTTGAAAAGAAGGCTCAATTTAAATATAGCACATTCAATTCAATTCTTTATTCTCACTGATACAAGAGGTATATATAAACATATATACATATATACAAACAAAAATAACAGTCAAGGGTCAAAAATAGACAAGTATATATATAAAGAAAAGAATGAAGAAGACATATAAGCAGTTATATATATGGAGGATTCAAGAAGGGCAGACAGTTTTGAAAATTTTCTAACAGATTTTGCCAACAATTTTTGTATTTCTACATTATTTGTGTTCACAAGTTCATTAAACTTGGCATCGTAGCACGGCCAAAATGTACTATCCTCTCCCATTCTGTAGGAGAGAGCTATATGCGGACTCCGGACCGTGAAACGATGTAAACTTGGAAGTGTTGGGATTTTTACAATATCTATTTTAGAAAATATTTTTCTGTCATTTGAAAAGTACTTGCATTCCATAACATAATGGAATTCATCACTAATTTATTATACTTTAATTTAAAGTCACAGATTAGTACATATTCTTAAATTTCTGTCAATATTATTCCATCTACCTGTTTCAATTGGCAAATGATGATTACATGTACATGTCCCTAGTTTTGTAAGTGTAATTCTGAAATCTTTTGGTAAATTCAGCTGATAATTTTCAAGACCGAAGGTTGTTTTAAAATTCTATAATTAATACTTTTGGGTGAACTGTTAACAATGCTTCTCCATTCTTGTACAAATTGATTTTTTAGGGTTTCTTTAATAATTGAAGCTTGATATAATAGTTGAAGCTATGAAATGTTTGATTTGTCCTTATTCATAAGACAATCCACAAGAATTAGGGATAACTTGTATGCATTTTATCCATGGGTATATAAAAGACCCATCGATATACATGTACATGTATATAACACATAAAAATATAAATAAATCACATCTGTAAGTTTACTTCCATGGGCAGTTAAATTTTTTGCCCAGTACATAACCAATTTTAATTTCATAAATATTGACAGCGGATATCTACCTGTTTCTCCGTACACCATACGATTTAGGGTACTTAAGAGCAAATTTAAAAAATTTGAAGTGTACTTTTTCGATTATGTTTGTACGTCTCTATATGAGTGAAAAATTCTCGAATGGGACGTTAAACAATATACAATTAATCAATCTAAATGCATAACCCCAAACTTCACAAGAATAAAGTAAAATTGGACTGATGACTTTATCAAACAAGTCTATACCTGACAATAAAATGGTAAATTGAAATAGCGCATTTTACGTAAAACTCCATATATAAAGCACAAAGAAATTTCTATATTAATATTTCTTCACTTAGGGCAGTTATGTTAGTTTAAGAGTTGTTGTAAAATGTGCTTTATATATATATATATATATATATATATATATATATATATATATATATATATATATATATATATATATATATATATATATATATATATATTGCTTTTGATGCTTGTTCCGTTAAATGTTTCTTTGCATTATTAAACTTTTTACACTTCTTGACAGAAATAAACCAAAGTAACAGAATTCATTCACATTTTCAAAAGCCACACCATTATATAAAAGATAACGTTTTGTCATTGAACCTTTAGAAAAAAAAATAAGGACTTTTGTTTTGGCTATGTTAACACAGTTTCCGTAAATCACAGTATTCAGCAAACACATGTAGTTAGATAAGAGAATATAAATCATGAAAAACAGCCCCCCCCCCCACCCTCCCCCCGGAAATAAAACAAATAAACAAATCAGTTGTGTTCCAGATTTAAAGAAAATGCTTGTGATGAGCCCTCTCGCCCTAAAGCTAAACCGTTGGGATTTGAATGAATTGTTTTAAAACTAATACACTTTCTCAATGTTGATCGAAATTTAGTGAATTGGGGGTGGGGGGTAGCATATCATAACATAACGTGCTAGGGTTGAATAAAATTTGATTCTTATTTACGTTTTTAAAAAGGCCGTTGATTCAAACGATTTTTTTTATTTTTATCGTCTTGGTTTGAAGGCTTATCCATTTTTTACACATTTATACGGAGTTATCGCGCATAGCATCAAGTAAAGACTGGTTTCCTTGAAAATACTATGTTGATATATATATATAGAGAGAGAGAATAACCTTCCCTCTGATTTAAATGAATATAATATATATTTTATACAAAAATAATACACATTTTTAAAAGAGAAACTATAATATTTATTGCAAAAATAGCGATAACAGTTTAAGTTCGATAAAAAAAATAACTTTAAATCACAGGTTCTTGTTTCGGTGATGATTTTTTTAATCCATAGTATAATAATATTATTATACTATGGGTTAAAAAAATTATTATCGAAACAAGTGACTGTGCTTTAAATTCAGACATGAGATTATACACAAAAACATAAAGAGCTATATTTACATCTATTGCAGTAAGAACATATGTAATATACATGTGTACAGCGCTGTAGTATAACAAAATATTTCTGAAAAATCCGAAAATCTTCCCATAATATACAGCACAGATTCAAGGAGAAACACTATCAATGGTTATAACGATAAATGACAACTTTTGTGTTGAATTTACCGAGTGGCAGTAAATGCAAAATTTATTATATGACAAGTTGCATATTGTAAATATGTATTTCCTGCTAATAAATTTACAGTATGGAAGTATCAGAAGGCAAATTTTTATGCTAAGTCTGTTTATCATAATCCTAGATCTTATGGCATAAAATATTGTCATGCAGAACACATTTTAAGGGAAATAACTCGTCTTTGCTTCATTTTGAAAGTTCAGATCCACATTCTTGCATATCAATTTGAAATCTGCATGGCCAAACTCTGCTCGAGCAACATTTTTTTTACATTGGTTTCATGTCAATTTATATTCAATAAGCTTTTGAATTAATCCATGCAGAGCCTCCCACATCAGTATCCATGGAGTCTAGATCTTCGTGAAAACTTCGTGTACGTGGTGGATACGAGGTAATTAGAATTCTGCCGTATTCTAAGTTCTCAAATAAGTTCGTTTCACTTTGACCCGGTGAAAAACTTGATAATACCGTTTTGTCACAACTCCATTTCGTCACTTTATCGTCTGGTCTCCCTAAAATGGTAACTGTAGGTAAATGTCGAACCGAACCCGAGGATACTTCTACATTACTTATCCTATCCTGTTCTCTATCTTTGTCACAATCTGTCTTTGCAGTTGGTGTACATGTTACATTTTCTGGACAATCATTTAACACATGCATCAGGTGTTTTATATACAAGGTAGACTTCTGAAGAATCTCCAGTTTTCCCATTTTCTTACTTGTCCATTCTACCGGAAGTTTATCCTTGAGTTTTTGAATTATAACGTTGATATGTTGTACTCTTTTTCTCTCCCTCGAGTTGCGTTTCACGCTACATGTTGTGGTCGACATCATATTTATCATTATGAACATTTTTAACTTGTCTTTATATTTATACAAAAAAATCCGTCGTTAGCGAAGACAATTCAGGACCATCATTATCATCTACGATAGTTTCATAAACTGATCAAAGAATTGATTCCGATTTACCGTTAGTAGAAATAGCTTAATTATCACTGGAAAAAAGAGTCGCTTTGCCGATATAAGAAATTAGCTACAGTTTGATCTAAAAATAAAGAGATAAATACATAATTTGACTCTCGAACACGCGACATAAGAAGGGTCTTCGAACACAGTGTGAAAAACAATGGCTCCCGAGTGGAGCCCGTGAAGCCAGAACTGAAAGGCTGTTTTCTCATTGAACAGCATGCAGTCAAATGGATCTTTTCCATGTTTTATAACGAGGCGAGAAAATACAGTTATCATGCATGTACAATAAATATTCTATCCACAGGGTATTTACATATTTTCTAAATTGTTAGAGCAATTCTAGTTTTCATCAATATCGGACTCATTAATTTCTTTACTGTGTATATAGCTACATGTAGCCATATTACAGTTGTTATCAGATGGCTAGCTAAACAAGAGCCTGTATATATACACCTTAACTTTTTAATCAGTAACTTTAATAAAGATTTTCCTCATTAATCCTTGTAAATATAATATTATTCAGGTTTTCTTTTTTGTTGTTTTAGCAGATGAAATAGTCAAATATTTTTTTATTATCAAACTTGCCCTGCCGATTGATAAAGATCTATAGTTGAATTTAAACGTTTAAAGAAATTATAGGTCTAAGTATCGTAGACAGTAAAGGAAACAGATATCAGTTTGATAGATTTGATTCGATTATACATGTAATTCTTGTAAATCACTTCTGCGTCAACGAAAAATATAGAATGTTTGTTTTCAATTAACTTCTCTTGATCTTATTTTAACAATTCAATGGCAAGGTAGACACACCTATCCATAATGCTATAATGGTAAATCAACAAACAATAACAATTCACTAAGCCGAAAAAAATCATTCTAAGAGTGGTCTAACATGAATGTCAAATTTTAAGCAAAAACCAAAATTTAATTTGAATTTTTCAATTTTTTTTTTTTTATTACAAACAAGTAGTAAGGAAAATCAAGAATTAAGGATTCGGAAACAAGCTTTTATCCGCGTTTCCTTATTATTTGTGATTTAAATGACAGACCCTTCTTAGACAGTAATAACCAACGGTTTTAGGCTGGTTAAAATAATTAATGAGATTAAAAAAAAAAGTATTTGACATTATACATACATGTTAAATCAGAAAACTTGTCGATTCACACGAATGATCCATTTCTTTACAATTGCAGGAGCCACATGTATCCGTCCTTGGGATTGCATGGCTGTAGGGACCGGGGAGGTGGGAGCGTATATAATTTTGCCGATATATAGAATACTACAGAAAACTTAGCTATTTTAAGATTGTGACCCCTCAATAATTAAGTCTGAAGACATTTTTTCTTTTCTTTTTTGCTTGTCAAGGAGATTTTGTTTGGTAGTGCCCCCCCCCCCCCCAAACTGCAAATGTTTGCCCCACCCCCAACTGAAATTGTTTCCTACGGGTTTGGATTAAATGAAACTATAAGACAAGGTCTGATGTAATATTGCGGTTGTTTTCTCTGTTCATACTGAATGCCATCTTTCAAGAAAATGCTTGATATTTTTTCTCTCTCTCCAGTAAATGTACCGAATTCAAATTGCAAGTTGAAGTTGATATAAACTGATATCGAAAATCTATAATAATAATAAACAAAAATCGCTATGTAATAAACCTGTACTTCGTCTAAAACTTAAATATTATTTGGTAAGTAACAATATAAATATTCTGTTTGTACATAGTACCAGAGAACGCAATGGACGACCCATGGCTACGACAATTAGCACGAACCTATTGACATACTTTATTGTATGCATTTCACAGTATCAAATTCATCAATATTTGTTCGATAAACGTGCAAGTTAAAAGAAGAAATATTAGTTAAAGAAACTTCTTAATTCATGCCCTACTTTCTGAGTTACAAAAGCAGACACCTTAACGCACCGAGTTAAATTAACTGTTTGCTCCCTCTAAAAAATTTAGTCAATCAATATTGTTTTAAAGGGAATTTAACAAAATTTCTCAAATTGACGTCATTAACAAAAGAAATATAAAAGCTCTACACTTCATCGTGTGTTAACGAATCAACAATCAACTTACTTCTAAAGTAGGTGAATAATAAAATGCCGGTTGATGAATCGAACTTTATGAGCTTTTAATTGTGTCAATATTTTGTCCTAATTGTTCAATTTGAAATCGTGTGAATGGATATTTACAAAGAGCTTATACACATCACACTGCAGATTGTAATATGCCACTTCATAAATGCTGGAATTGGTCTCTCTGACGTCACCTAGTTTGCAAACTTTTAATATTTTGTTTGAAGTATTTATGTAAACTTATAGATCAAAATTAATGATATTATTCTGATCTCCCCCCCCCCCCCCCTCTCTCTCCAACATCTATATTCAATAAATCTAATAAAATCAACTTGATAACCTTGATGTGCTTAAATTTATTATCTTATTTAATATCTCATCCCAATGAAGTTTATTCATATTGTCTGAAAAATAAATACGAGCATCACAACAGTAAAGTAAACAAACAAATCAATGAAAAGCATCTGTTGATTTTCCATGGTTCATATTGTCAACGTTGATTGCAAAATTTTGAGATATGGCTGCTAAAATACTATTTTTTGAGTCTAATCTCCGAAGTCTTTCCTGACGGATGATTTCGTTTGCGTCTGTACTCTGTTCTTGTACGAGTTGACTAAGTGCTCGCTGCCTTGCTGTTTTAGAGAAAGCAAGAGCAGCTCTTAAAACCGTTGTCACGGAAACCAAAGACTTTGATGATGGTATATTGGCATTGTCTGCACAGACAAATTCCCGCCATTTACTAGGTCGTCGCTGTCCATTGGAATCCAGACTTAAATCACTCATGCTACTGTAAACGCTACTACCAGGAAAGTAGTCCCTGCTATCTGACGTCACTGTGCTTCCGCTTAAGTGACGTTGTCTTGAGGAAGATATTCGTGCTCTGCGAGAATTAGATAAATCGGATTCAGAGTCACTTGTGTTTACATCACTAGAATTTGAGTACTTCATTTCACCATTTTCATGTATAGATTGCATTGGAACTGTTGACGAGTTTTTCCTTTGCTTGGCTGACTTGCACCTTTGTGCTTTGTCGGAACCAAGTGATTCTGAAGATATTCTGTTTTTATCGTAAGTGGTTTTTAGAATACCGTCCTCAGGAATGGGTTCAGTGTTTGGTCCATCGTTCAATCTTGATAATGACACACGATGGTGAAGTTTTCTGTGCGTTTGCTTACTAGAACCGTTTTCAGAATGACTTTCCTCTTTTATACTCTCCGGGTTTTCTTGTGGTGAATTTTTCACATTTGTTATACTTTGAGAAGATAAATGTAAACTATCGACATCATCTGTTCCATCTGAATCAAAGTCGCTACCAGAGTGATGATGTCTATAAAACTTGGATCTCAAAGGTTTCAAAAGCACTACATTATCTTTTGTTGATGTTCTGCACGCTGTTGCAGTCGAAGGCCTTTGAGGTAAAGGAAGGGAAGCACCTCTTCCCCTTTTTACTGACGATACTGCCGTATGGGGTCTTTGTTTGGATTTCTTTTGAACACCTAGATCGATTTCACTTATGGAGCGACAGAATTTCGCCGATCGTATTCTTTTTACATTATCTTTATCTAGTTTAAAGTCCTCTTGAGAAAACAACGATTTGTAGCTATCCATGATACTCTTAGCCATGTGCTTTGGATCAAATGCCAGATCTTGAATAGATTCATCGTCAGAGAAAACATTGTCTTCATATACCTCAGTATCGTAATCTGATACATCATTACCTTGACGACGATTATCGCTATTCGATGTTCGATGACTTGATAATCGATGCGAACTCCACGTTCGTTTCCTCTCCTCCTCTTCTTGAGAACGCCATCCCATTAATCTTTGTTCACTAAGTCGTACTCCCATTCGATATACAGGTGCACTCAGATATTCTGTATCTCCCTTGCCAGCCGGAGGGATGCCTTGATCACTAAATCCAGAGGTTCTCCGAACAGCGTCCAAAGATTTGGCAAATGCTTCCTTCTCTCGGTCAATTTCCAAGGCTTTGCACCATTTCTCTTTATCATATATTTTTAATTTTCTCTCTAGTTTAACTTTTTCTAGTTGATTTCGTCTGTCGGCTTTGAGAAACCTCTCATTCGACTGCTTGGAGGGCATTTTTAAGTTTTTTCCTTCTGAACGTTCTGTAATTTAATAATTTAAAAAAAAACAATGAATAAATCATGGTTGACATAGTATCCAAAAATTTAAGCAATACATGTATGACAGGTACATCTGTAGCGTGGAAAACCAGGGGTGTGCAATTACCATCGCCCGACGCCTGGGGCTACCAATTTTAGAGGTCGGGCTATCATAAATCTATACTTTGTTGGCCCGTCGGGCTAGTAAATTTAAAACGAAAATATGAGTATATTTACGTCGACTGAATTGATGTACGAATTAACTTTGTTGTAAAATCATAATCTTAAATTCGTTTTAACCTATATGTATTGTGTGTTGCTATCGCCAGTTGTTTCAGTGACAATTATAGTCGACAAGTAATAGCTTTTCAAAAAGCTTGCCTGACTAATCAATCAATATCTATGGAACGTATATGCAAGAAAGGTGCTAAACGTTTCCGTCATCAAGGAGCAACATAGTTGCGATACTTCATTAGTTTACACAAGATGTACAATTGACTTTCTCAAATGTCATAACTAAATACTACAAATTAACGAATATCTAAGATATGCCACTATTTGGTCATTTATTAGTTAGCCCACGGGCTGACTAGTTACGTTGGGATGAAACTGCAAGTGCGCTAGCGTAGATTATAATCAAAGGCGGATCCAGCACCGGCACGCCGGGCGTGCGCCCCCACCCCCCAACCCCAATTAATCCCCCGTTTGAAATTTTTGTATGTAGAACTTATGTTCATTATCCTAAAATCAAGGAAAAAACACTTATTTGTAAGAATTCGTCAGCTTCCGGGGCTTCGCTCCCGCACCCCCGTCAGGGCTTTGCCCTGGACCCATGGGGGTTTCAATACAGCCCCCAGACCCCCTGCCTTCTACTGCGCCCTCCCGTTATGAAATTCCTGGATCCGCCACTGATAATTCTGGGGAAAATAGTTAGATGATTCGTTTTAAAGAAATTCATATTACATGTACTCTCATACTAGAGGGCGCGCTTCTTCATGCACACTCATGCACACTTCATGCACACTCAGTGATAGATTGATGAGACGGCCTCTATTTACAGACTGGTCTGTTTTCCGTCGTTTTCGACGACGAAATTAATTATGAACAGTTTTAACTGGGAAAGTTGTCTTGAAGTGTTTGAGACAAAAATGCTCCAATGCTACTCTAGAAATCAAAGTAAATGACCTGTACACTTTATAGCTAGCGCAAAAGAAGATACTAATAACCCCCCCCCCCCTCCGAACAAAACTCACGCGATGATGGTCTTACCATATACATGTACATGTATTATAAATGAGCTTAAAATACATCTTTATATACAGTTTTGAAATTGTTTAGTTTTTCTTTTCAATCGATTTCAGGACCTTTCTCATATTTATAATAACGTGCTTTTTTATGAAATGAAAACCAATACAGATCATGATGTCTTCTTCATTTTGCGGATTTTTTACTTAGAACCTTACGGGAGTGAAGCCCATTCCTCTACGGTTACTGACCTACACGCTTGTCACTGTATTAAAAGGAAACCCTTGTTCATCACAAAGCATGAAATAATATGCTACTCGCTGACTTTCTAAGCATTTCTAATTATTAATAAATGTAATAATGAAAGAAAGGCTAGGTGGAAAACAGACTGAATCGAGAAGGGATGTCCCATGTACTAGGTGGAGGGAGTTCGTTTATGATTATGGGATAAATAGTAAGAATAATCAGCAAATCAATTGCTTTAGTGTTGCCTGTCCATTTACAATGTGTTCTCTTTAAAAAATGAGATAAAATTTACTGTTAATAAAAAATCTGGAGCTTAAGAATCATGTTAAAAGAATAAACTTTATTTATTTCCATAGAAGTTATCACACCCATTCAATAGAACAACCCAAGAAAAAGGCGCGAAGATAATTTACATGTGACATTTGGCGCGAAATGATTGTGTCACCCCTTTCGTAGAAGGCAAATGGACTGATCCAGTAGTTTAGAAACGCAGAAAAAATGTTACACGGACATGTCCGTACAAAGAATCGCAAAGAATAAACATTTGCATGCAAAAAACTGAAGGAATTAAACACATCATTATTTTGCATCAGTTATATGATTCTTTCTTCTGCAAACTGTATTTGTTTAAATGCAGGTATCAAATTCCGATGTAAATCAGCTTGCACAAAATCTAGTTCATTAAGAATGATCGCTTAGTTTCGGATCCCAGAAAAATTAATCCTTATACTGCCTGACGCACGTGGCGTCAGGCAATAAAAATAGGGAGAAGTACCTGACATTAACAAAGCGCAAAACCAATATTTGTTTTATTCATTTCAACTTAAATGTTTTTTATTTACTTTTTTGTTATATTTATACATGTATTGTTTTCGGTAGTTAATGGGCTAGTGACTGGCAACCTCGGGCTAGTAACTTGCTTACTGCCACTAGCCCGACGGGCTAGTAACTAATTTTTGTAATTGCACACCCCTGAAAACTATAAAGTATGTCTATGGCGTCCACCCCCTTGTTTTCAAAAATCATCACATTGATATTATAGATTTAAAAAATTAGATTTTAAATACGTGTATTATGTGACACGTATAGAATTGTGCGTAAATTCCTTGAAAGAAATTATTTTGAAAATCTGAAGAAGAAAAAACATCTCAATTGTGAATAACAGCAAAATTATCTCAGTTAATAATACGTGCAACACATAAAAGTATATTAAATATCATGTAAATATGCAACCAATAATCTTAAAAATAGCGTAATAATTTCGAAAATTGCCATAAAAACCACCAATATTCAAAATATAAGATTCTTACCGGTTATAGTGTTCTCTACATTGTCAGCTGTTGTAGTTTTGACATCACAGCACTCACATGTAAAAGGTTTTTACTGACACAAAGCCATGCTCCGCTGTGACTTCCAATCTGTAAAGGTCCAGCATTCTTTATATATAGACCCACAACTCAATCTTTGAATATAACGCTTCCTTGAGAAATTAAACAACTTGTTTAAACATTACAAACCTTTGTATAGTATAGCGTTTGAAAGAACAGAAGATATTGCCGAGTACATTTAAGTAAGACGGATAGCGATAAAACATTTACATTTTTTATCCTTTCCATACAAAAGTATTATTCCTTTCACGGTGCCTTTAATACAGATTTGTATCGCGATTGAGTCATGTCTTATTATCTAGTTGAGTGCTACTACTTTTTTTGTTAAAAGCAATGTTACTTGAAGGCAATTTTAAAAATTTAATTGGAATAGATTGACAGTATGAAAAGCCAAGCTTTTAAAATCGCTCTCTTCCGGCGTACTACATGTTTGTGAAAAAAAAATTACCCATGACTTCTTGTACACAATGGGAGATTATCGAAATTTTAATCTCTGAAAAGTGATTAAGGATACACATGTAACAAGTAATTTTTTTTATCTGAGATACCTATTTACAATCAAATTATTTGTTATGCAGTATTCTACAAAATGAATTGTATAAAATAATTAGACAGATTACCATTATGTCATGTATATTCATATCAAATATGATTTCAAAATTCTTTTCATCAAAAGGTCTTTCCCATCACATTTGGTCATACAACATATCCCAAAAGCAATTTGAATGATCACGCTGTGTAAATATCTTGCATGGAGTCCACACTTCTTAATTTATTTAAGAATCATTTAAAGGATTCCTAACGTAATGCATATGGGTCACCAGTCTTTTTCTAATGCAGTTAAGATGAGATACCAATCATTAGATGACTCTTTTTCAAGTGTTAGAACATGAAAAAAAAAAGAATTTCTTTAGTTAATTTACTTCGCAAATATGAATTATACGTTATACAGCTTTAAATCTATAGTAAGAGAAGAAATAAATCTGTTCAATGTACATTTCATCTTGAGTCAGATTAATTTCGGATTTTTTTTTTAATTTGAGATGTTTATATGTTTGTAAAGAAGACGTATGTTAACTGGGAATATGAGATGTATGAATATGAGAATATATGGCAAACACTAATGCAGATGGTCTATCTATTAAGCAATACATATGTATATCAAATACAATGAAAATGAATGGTATTGTTGCTGGATTTTTTTTTTTAACTTAAACCAAAACATTTTGATTAAAACGATTTTCCCGAGCTCATCTATAATAAATTAAACCTTTCTAACTTTTAAATTCTTTTTTACATCGATTTTATCTCAAGAAGCTAGATTTAAGATTTAATTGATATCGTTTTTCCCTCACAAGAAATGAAATAGTCCTTTTAACTCTTCCTCATTAATTTGCTTCTATACTTTGTTCGATGGAACAGCTATCTTATCGTAAAACGTATTCTACGATTCAATATCCTGTTAAGAAAAGGTATGATGTTGAGAAAAATCCGTATCTGTAGCTGTGATGAAACAAAAAAAAAGTTTAATTACCCTCTGAACATATACCGGTAAAAGCTTTACCTCCGACTCTGGAATTGTGATTTCACTTCAAAGCGAGATATCATGAATCAATGTTTGTCAACTTTTCAGATAAAAAGATTTTAAAAAATACAAACTTGGATGAATATTTCAATCACCATTTATTTATCTAATTAGTTTTTTTTTTATTATTTGGATATTTTCTGGTAAATAAATCGTAAAGATATATTACATAAAACATCTCTATATGACCGAATTTATATTTGCATTAGTACTTAAATTTAGCTTTCATTTTATAATTATTTTAGGAATGACTCTAATTCTTGGCCAAATTTTTCGAGTATAACCTGGTTTGGGTCAGTTTACGCTTTATAATCCGCGAAGCGGATTATAAAACAGCGTAAACTGACCCAAACCAGGTTATGAATAATTTGGCCAAGAATTAGAGTCATTCCTTATAATTTAATTTTAAAATCATTAAATAGCTATGGGTGTAAAATTTCGTTGCTTTTTATTAGTTCAAATGTGCCGCTCAATAATACAGCCGTAGTAACGGAAGTAACGGAAGTGATGGGAAGCGAGGGGAGGTAAAAACTGATACATAGGCCTAGCAGCCTTGTTGTTTGTTTACATGTGGTAAGATCGAATTATTGTTTGAAGTTAAAGGTAGATTTATTAAATCTGGAATTTTCCATGAATCCCGAGGACTGGAAATGAGAGGATTGTATGGATACAGATGATTCAGCTGGTTGTCGGGGGGGGGGGGGGGGGGGTCCCATACCAAACCAGGTTATACAGAAATAATTTGTGTTCCTTTTTGGATATTAACCAATCAGAGGCTAGAATACAAACAAAATTAAATTATTAAGAAAATGATACGTTACCCAAACAACAAATATAGCAGAAATGTATTGGTATTTGTAAATTGTAAATTGGTATTTAATTTGTTACTGTAAGATTCAAAAAGAAAAAAATAATAATTTTTGCAACTTACGATTTCATATAATTTCAAAGACCATCCCGATATGATTAACAAAGATGACATACACTGTATGTAGATATTAATAATAAATAAGACAAATGTTCTTCTAGATAATTTCAATAATGTCTGCCAATTTACTTGTGGAAATTTTGTAAATTTCTGTAATGACGTCATAAAATATTTGCATAGACTGCACAGCTCCTGGGCGTCGGAAGCAAATTTAAAGTGCTGGGGGGGGGGGGCTAAATCATCAAAAAACCTTTGGGAAAGGGGGTTTATTTTCAATGCCTATATTATGTCTATCCTTGCAAAAAAAAAAAAAAAAAAAAGGTAGGGGCTATCCCCACCCCCCCCCCCCTCCCGTTCCGACACCTATGCAGATTTATATAGAAAATGGTACAAAGTCGCTTATTTGAACGGCGTTAAAGAAATCCTACGATTTTATATATATATTTTAGGAATCTATTATATATGTTATTTCTATTCAAAATCAGTCAAAAAATATGTATCTTTTTTTTTGTTTGTGTTATGTATCCTTCACGATAGATATATTTTATTCAACACATAAAATATTCTTACCTCTGACTAGAAAAATTTCCAGACGCATCCAATACACTATAACATTAGGCTGTAAAATGCATTCCTCATTGCCATAAATGTCAAATAACTTTCAGAAAAGTTTCCCCAAAGGGCTAGAATCTGATTTCATTTCAAATTGATAGTATGATCTATCTTTTTCCACAAACAACGACTTCATTATATCAGTATTTTCTGTGGGATTTCTTTTCGTGGGCTATGTAATCGCATATAAATAAACTATCTAAAAATCTCACTGACTAGTCTTTAGAAAGAAATTAAAATAAGAACTGTGGAATTAAATTGTTACTTTCTCTGTCAACCCCTAAATGATCGAAAAAACAAGGTCCTTTAAAAGTCTGAGTTTTTAACGACAGTTGAAATAGAATTTTAAATGCTAAGTAAATTGACAGAGAACCCCTGTTCTGAATAGAACAGAAAATCGAACACTAGAAATCCTGAAGCTATTGGCTACTGTGATTGTCAATATTTTGTCATCGACAAAACATTGATTTTCTATTAGGGTAAATTGGTTATATTGGGACTTCGACAGGTTTATTCTACATGTAATTTACATGTACAAATATGCACGTCCGTTTAGTACATATAATTTATTTATGTGCGTAATTGTTTTTCTGCAGTCTTTAATTAAAGACATTTACTTTTCTTGTAATGCTTAAACTATTTTTATACAGGTTTTAAATGACCGTGCTGGCACATCGCAATGCTTAACTTTAACTTTCATGTATATAGGCAGGGTGCCTGATGTCCAGTCCAATTATGAAAGTGGCTTTACGTAATAAAATATTGATTAAATTATATAACGTTTAATTTTTGATTATTTTTTTTTTACGTTTGTTACATGAATATTTTACTTAATGTTTTATAACAAAATAAATATTTTTTTACTATTACAAAATTATTGTACAAGTGTTTGCAGTGTATAGGTAACCGTCAACTGGTGTTTAGTGACATATTTCCCAAAAGTGAAAACGGATAAAGCTGATCTTGAGTATTTAAACAGTCTGAAACAATCCCGACATATCGAGAAATGAGCAACAGCAAAATAGAAAATATCCCCAAAGCGAGAAAAAGTGTAATTCTGTACGTGTTTTCACGGTAAATCTTGACGTCAACTGTTCAAGCTACATGTTACAACAATCCGGGAAGAGGTTCAATATTCTTGATTGATAAAGTTTACAAATGTAACTGTCATTTTATTATTTCAGAGTTTAAAAGGAAGCTCTTTGTAAATATCAATGATAAGGGGAGGGGGTGTCCTTCGCCTTCGCAAAAGCGAGGGGACATTAAATCCCATTTGTCTTACAGTCCGCCAGTCTGTCCGTCAGTCACAAAAACTTTAACCTGGGTCATAACTTTTGAATGAGAAAAGATAGAGCTTTCATATTTTACATGTACATTGCCTGTGACAAGACCTTTACAATTTTAATGTAATTTCTAACATCATAACCTCATGACCTTGACCTTGAAGTTTGACCTACTTTTCAAAATCTTTAACATTGGTGATAACTTTTGAGTACGAGAAGATAGGATATTCATAGTTGATATGTGCACTACCTGTTACAAGACCTTTCCGAATGTACTACGGTTTTTGACCTCTTGACTTTGACCTTGAAATTAAACCTACAATACTTTGCGAAGTTATAACATTGGTAATAACTTCTGAGTGAGAGAAGAAAGGACTTTCATATTTTACATGTACATTACATGTACCTGTGACGACACCTTTCGGAAAGAACTATCATTTTTGACTTCATGACCTTGACCTAGAAATTTGACCTACTTATCTCAAATTTTAACTTTGGGAGTAACCTTAGGTCAAGAAGAGACAGGTTTTCATATTTATTTTTCTTATGTGCATTAGCTGTGACAAGACCTTTCAGACTGTATTAGGATAATAAACCTCATTGGCCTTGATCTCCAAGTTTGATGTATTTTTAAGAGAAACTTTAATTTTGACTGTAACTTTAATTAATTCAAAAATCTAAATCTTTTTTGTATGATGGACAGACAATTAAGACAGGACACACAGACAAGACAGTTACAATACGCCATAAATTAACTGCATCTCAACCACTAAGACACCGAAAGCGGGGGACCACAATTCTTTGAATTTTGCTTTTTTAATTATCTTTTTTTTTTATTTTTTATTATTCATTTATTTACTTTTTTTCACTTCCAGAAAATTGTATCATATAAAGGTGTACATACTGGGTACCTGCCATATTTCTCCTGGAAAAAGTATCAAGACTATGAAATTCTAGTATAGGTACAAAAATCATTATTTACTTACATTGGGGAAAAACATACAAATAATGTACTATTTAATTATTTAATCAAGGTCAAATATCATTTTAGTAATACTTTAATCTATTTCAGATTGTGTCATTTACTACAAATTTCCGTTTATGCCACCTTATATGAAAGGACATGTCACTCTAACTGCGTAAAACTACATGTACCATGAAATTAGAATTCTTCACTGAGTAGTATTTAGATCTTCCTTAAAATAAAAGGAAACATAACACACAAAAGCGGCATCAGCTATGCAGAATCTATGTGAAAACATTAATTTATCCAGAATACTCTTTCCAACGAAGTACTATAGTGTAATGGGTTTTGACAAATATGAAGTCTAGCTTTTAGGGATATTTTATGTCTTTGCGAATTTTTCTCGTTATCCTTGCATCAAGAAATTCACAATTTACCAGGGTATGTTCCAAGCCGTTAAATGAAAACCAATTGTAAATTGTTAACATATAATGAATGATAAAGAGAAAAAAAATCAATATATTTACTCTTCGTACCAGCTCCATCTGTTTTATTTCCTGCAGGTTTTTATGTTTCCCATTTTATTTTTAGAAAAACTTTTATGCTTAAATATATCATTGTATGCCGACTGATATTGATTTGACAAATGCATTTTACTTTTTTAGTTGTGTACACATGAGGTAAAAATATGGAACCTGACCGATTTATGTTTGTATTTGTCTAGTTTCTGTAGTATTTATTTGTTCATTTTGTTTTACTTGTATATTAAGAAGTGAACTAATTCCATTTAAAATTAATACTTAAAAAATTCTTTGTTTTTAAGAAATATTACATGTAGGTACACAAAGATTTGAATATTATGTTTGAATTATTTTAAAAGGCATAAATTAGGCAAACAGTCCGTTAAAAAAAAAGCAAACAAAAAAAAAAACAAAACAAAACAAAAAAAAAAAACAAAACAAAACAAAAACAACAAAAAAAACAAACAAAAACAAAAAAACAAAAAACAAAACAAAACAAAACAAAACAAAATTTAAAAAAAACGAGTTTTATCTCTCGGTCTTTACCTGTCGACAAAAACATTGATTTGCAAATTATTAGCCTAATGCTATACATAATTATTATCCTTTAGAATAATACAGTCAATCTGATTGGCTTAGAGCATATCACGTGGTGGGAAACAAACCCTAACCCTCGGGTGACAAACAAATCTATAATCTCCCCCCTCTAAAAAGTCCATAACTATATATTGTAAATTTATCTATCGATAATGCTGAAGCCAAATATTTTTGTTCAAAAGCAAAAATGTATAAAGAAAACATCAATGAATATCAGTAGTTATGCAATTGTATATAATAGAAAGTACAAAAATATACAAATCATTAGAAAGTACCAATATTTTTATATTGTCAATATTGTTTATAACAAATTCATTCGCCTCTTTAAAAAAATCCATTGTTAGAGAACTGAATAATAAAATGGGAATTGAACATTTTTATGATCATTTAACCATTACATTTACTCATTAGTGGCTAGAAAAATACTGAAATACTCTTAAGACAGCTTGACCAAACAAACTTATAAAAGAAATTATTTTATACCGTAAACCCAAGCGTCAACAGAGAAACAATTGTTTCTTGTTTAGAATACAAGATAGCCCACTGCCACTGTTTACAATAGGCGTTAAATGTTGTTTACTCCTGTTACATACGTTTTTCTTTGATTTTAGTTTCAAAAGAAAACCTCTGGGTCGTTTAAACCGCACATCCAAACTGTGACCTGTATCACGTGATGACCTATTAACCTCTGAAAAACTTCATATAGAAATTATAAAGCAATTAACGCGCTTGACGTCATATTCAGTATTTTACTTTGAGGACAAATCATTTTATTAACTTAATACTAGAAAATTAAAAAGAATGAATTTTATAGTAACCAAAGTTATAATACTTCGTTTGGTTTGGAGCAGTCTAGGCAAATCACTTTGCGGTTTGCAAATTGTAAACTGCCATAGCTTAGGCTAATTTGTGTAACTTTTAAATTTTTTACGTATTTCAAAATTCTACCCAAGACAGATAGGTTTCATAGCTTATGCGAGTTAGTTACCCTCTTTTTTAAGCTTTCGTTTCTTAATCATTTTGTCAAAACACCAAACCCATTCCGAATTTATTTTCACAATTTTCATGTAATTTGGCGGATTTACTTGTAAATACAATATGGTACATGTACATGTATAACCTAAGATGTTATTTGACTCGTCTATTATCATTTATTTTTGTTCTCTTTTGTTATTGGGTGATAATTTGCATTATTAGGGTCAAAGTATTTGTGAAAATAATTTCCGCAGAAATCAGTATGCTATTATCATTATCATGAACATTTTATGTCCATTTATTCAAAATGTATGCAACATTTTCGGAATGTCGAGAAGAAATGCAAGGGAGAGGAGAAGAGTTCGAGTTATCAACGACATGTTGAAAATCCTTCGAGATAAATTACCTGAAGAGTGGACAACTAGAAAGATGAGTAAACTCGAAATTTTAAGGAAGTCAACTCTTTATATCAGTCGCCTAGTTGAGCTAGCAGAGGAGAATTCTTTTGTAAAGGAGATTCGTCAAAAATATGAAATGAAAAAGTCCGTGTCAGAAAAACTGAGACCTGCGTCCGGAAAACAACGAAGAGAACCGAATGGGAAAGACAACAATCAAAGGGAGGGAAGCTTTATTTCAAGTCGGATACGAAAAGAAGGCAGTGTTTCATCTGATGATATGAATGAACCTGTCGTGGATACACAGTCCTCGGGGTTTGGAGAAAATTTTCACGGAAATTCATTCGATGAATTTAATACATCCGAAGAACTAATGCATGTTGATACCTTTGTCAGAACTTGATTTTTATACTGGAAAATTTACTAATTGTTTTCATATTTTTTCATGCTTTGTGAGGCAGTATAAATATATTTTGTATTCATTGCGTGATAAAGGCATGCGTCTGAATGATGGAGACTAAAGTCGAGAAGATTTACAGAAATCTTCTAATCGGATGAAAATCGAACAAAAACGATACCATTCTAAACTTTATCATTACCTCAAGTGACTGTTGGCTGCATAAAATGTAAATTAGAATAAGACACATGTATCACCTATCATCAAAAATATATTTGACTTAAATAATGTAAAACACAAACTTGTGTAACATACGTTTTTATGCGATAAGTAAAATTTAATGTACTAAAAAAAAGGGACCTGTCGTTTAGTTGATAGCAAATGATAAGCAACTTTGTACATTACATATGAAAAACATATATATTTTTAAAGATATACTTCAAGGAAGTAAATATATTGTGTATCTCGTAATTTATAAAGGGAAAGAACATTCTGATGTATAATCTTTTTAATGTAGAGTTAACCTGTATTTGTGAATTACTTCTCCACTTCAATTCCAAGGCCATACACCAAAACTTAAACTACATGTATCGTCAATTCTAGTTATATCGCGGGTTCCATTGTATCGCGATATATTCCAAAAAGGATATATATGCTGAGATTAGCTCATATCCTTTTTGTTGATGAACTATCTGTCTGTCGTCTAGATGTTGAATTTTGTGATGATTAAAAAGCATGGAACATCCGTTTGAATTTTTTTTTTATTTAAATAAAACGTAATTTTACAGATTTCATTCCCGTTTTTATTTTATTTAGACCATTTAATTTATATCCTAGAAAAAAAAACCATAGAAACGTTCATATTGTGAAAGTCTTAAGTTTCTTTTATTGTTTAGTTTTCATGTAGATTTAAAATAAAAAGTGTTACTCGTGACAGCGCTAAGCTTCCATGTTTTTCAGTACCGCGATAATATGAGACTCTCCACTTTAGGAGGTAAATACAATGTAAGACTTCCTGTTTTAAAAAATAGACCACAAATTAAACGAAACAAGCTTGGAAAATAATTAGCCACGAAAAAGGTAAGCCATTGTTAGGTTTATGAATAGCATTTGATGAAAAGTTAAAGTAAGAATTTGGAATAACCTTTTTTAAGCAAAAAAAAAAAAATAAATAAATAAATAAAAAAAATAATAATAATAAAAAAAGTACCGCAATATAATGAGATAACAGTATATAGAGCAGCCCAGTCCTTCGGGCTGCAATAAATTATCTGAATTTTGATGTCACCATTCACTGAATTTGTTTTATAAATGAAAATAATGTCGGAATTTAGACTTTGATAAATTAAAGGTCGAATAAATTCTTTGCTACCTTTATTTCATTTTTTATGACGAAAACTTTTAATTTTCCTTCGTTGATTTAAAATTTTACATTATTAAACCGAAAACATCAACATTCTTTTATATCGATAACCATAGATGACTGTTATTCCTATTAATTTGGACTATTGTATTGACATAGGAAATACATGTAGTTATCAGAATTACATGTACATTTGCAGGTAAAACGATTCGTGTAAAAAAATTAAATTTCTTCCGTAAACGATCGAAGTCCTGATTTACATATCCTTCATAATTAGCTGTCTAAAACGTAGACATACTATACTTTATATCAAACGACATCAGAATTTACAAAGCCTGATTGATAATGGGAACATGTACCTGAATAAGAGTTTTTTTCTTTCTTTCTTTTTTCCCCCGATTTTTAGTAGCGATGAGCAACACCACATTATGCAGGAAAGATAACTTCTCTTTTTCATATATGGACAAAAAGCCTTGTCGTGAGTTGAAGTTACCTCTCTTGCTTCAATTAATCCCCGCATGAGCAGGTGCGTGAATTCAACCGATCAAGGTTCGATTACAAGGGCTACACCAACATCGCTCATTTTTATTTTGAATAAGAATAGAAAAGAAAAGGTAATTTAATGGACATGATTGTTGTGTACTTTATCTTATTCAATTATGTTTTGGGTAAATATTATAAACAAACTTTTTTGATGTGTAACAGGAGAGGAGAAATGCGACGGACCAGACCGGGATTCGAACCCGGACCTCTGAATCTCTGCTGAGAGGTTCTCTACCAACTGTGCTATCTGACCACCGGCGATCGAACCCGTCTGAGCGCCACAAATGATTCCCACTGGATAACATTTAATTTCATGACTATTCGTTTTATGACTAAGATTTAAGAGTAATAAAAGAGTTTAGGTAAATATTTTTTTCAAATTCATGCAAAAAAAAGTTAAACGATTGTAAAATCAACATCTCTAAGTAGAAAGTACCTTTAAAAAATCGGGTCATGTGTCAATGTCCAATTAATTACGTAACACCATATCATCACTGCTTGGATCTCTAGCTCAGTGACTTAGCCCGTTGTTGAGCATATAAAAAATATTTCATTTATTGTAGCTAGAAAATAGATCAAAGTTAAACGAGGAATGCAAAGACATCACGTTAAATATAATGCATATAAAGCATTTATAATTCAGGTTCTAAATTTACATTCAAACAAACTGTTAATTCTTTCAAACATGCTCTAGACCCATTATAGTTTTTAAAATTCATTTTCTTTATAAATGATATCTAAACTTGTAACAAAAGTATATGAATAGACAATGATTTTAATTAAGTTAATGGAAATCAAACATAAAATGTCTTATCCGTTCAAATAAATTATTCAAATGTACCAGAAGAATTAGTCTTTCTTTTTTTTAAAAAAGAACAATTTGTCATTTGTGAGATAATACGGGGCTAGATCACTAGGATATTGCATATTAATATTTATTCTTGCTATGGTTATCAAAGATTCAGAAATCATAACGCTGATTTCCCTGTAGTGCTGTCGGATAGTTTAATGGTTAAGAAATGATTTGTTGGAACGTTCTTCACTTTTCTATACAAAATGCATTTTTCATCCACATTCCAGAAATAAAAAATTAATTGGAAAACCTTTCCTTTTGTATGTGCAACATCTTTCTTTCATATTTTCCCCTTTATGCATTTTTTTGTAATATTGGATGGGATCATATAAAACTATAGAGCATGATTAAAGAAAAAAAAGTTATCTATTTGTCATAAATTCTCAAATAAAATCAAAATTTACAAATTATTCCCTATTGTGTCATAGTCATCAATTCCATAAATCAAAGGTTTGTCGTATTTCCAGCCGTCATCAATAATCTTAGAAATGCAAATGTTCAATAGAAATAAAACATTAATGACACTCTAATTACACAAATAGAAAATTGAAAAAAATCAGAATTGAGTAACAGTACGGAGTTTTTGCAATAAAGAGAAAACAAAAAATTCCATACCCAGTGATGGATTGAGCGCGTACCTTTCTTCAGTGATCAGAAAATAAAAGCTCGTCTGATGAAGATTTCCCTATAGAGTAATCGTTAGTGATTCAATAACATTAATTATTTCATATTTTCTCTATCATCTCATCATCGGAAGCGCCGAGTTGTCGTGCAGATCACAAAAATGATGTTTAACGCGGTACGACTCTGTAAGCATATATTTGCTTTTCTCATCCTTAAATCGTCTATACATTATAAACAAAAAAAGAGAATTATTTTTATTTTTGACTTTTACAAATAGGAATGTTAATTTATTATTACGGCTTTGGATAAATCACTATATAGTTATTAGTAGTTCACTCGGTGCATAATGAAGCAATTTTGATTCCTAAAAATTAAGCAGTCATACATGAATAGTCATTTACATGTATTAAATTTAAAGTACGTCTGTCACATTGTTTAAAATACATTATTATCAAACTCCGCACTTGGATTTTCTAGGAAATAACCTGTTGATTTCAAGTTTTTTTTTTTTTTTTTTTTGTTATTTTATTAAGATTTTTTTTTCGTGTTATTATATTAAGACTCTTTACGTATTATTTTTTCCAATTCTCCTCAAATATCCATGATTTTGTGTGGTCCTGATACCAAACAGATAAACATTTTCCTGTCAAAAACAACAAATATATCAACCAAAATAGCCTATTATATATCATTTGCAGGAGAAAATCCCTCCCGAAATATTCACCTAGGTATGGAAAACATGCATGTATTTTTTAACTGGGTGGCTCAATTCTTTTTCACAAAGGATGATTTTCGAATTATCACCCTCGAGAGCAATAAAAAGATCAGTACACAATTTTATCATCTCATCTGTAAGGGACGGTAACTCACACTCCCCGACAGCGCAAGACCGGAACAATGATCGTGTGAAATGTTAATTTGGACATGACATCATCTTTGAGACCATTTGTAAAAGACATCAAAAGATCACACATCGAGGACTGCCCATTGACCGCTGAAGTCTAGATGATAGATAGGGTATTTGACCACTGAGTTTTGACGCCTCTCCAATGACCAGGTGATAATGTTCTTACACCTAAATGATGTTAGCATTATATTCGGAAGCTAACACCAAATGGCCCGCGACCGATTACTTTTCGTCTCAGAAAAAGTGATAATAGTTTTAATATCTTTATCTATCTTTTGGTGTTAGTGATCGTTCAGTGGTCATTAGCAATACATATCCTAAATATCGTCACATTAGAAACTCAAAAAAAGCCACCCATTGTGAATTTCTGATTACAAGAAACACCCCTTTGACCTTCCTATTTTACAGTGTATATAAATTACAAAATGGTTAGGCATGAACTTTCTCATTCAAAGCATTTTTTCAACGTTTTATTCTTGCTGACTGTTGTTTTTCCAAACGGGGCACACCACAAGAAATCTTTGATCAATCATGCATTAAACTCTAATTTGTCTGATAATTGTTCATTTCCCTAAAAGCACCTCGTCTCATGAAAATATCATTTTATGCAAAAAGACCTTTGAAAGTATTTTTTTTTTTAAATAAACTTTTTTTTTCCGGGGGGGGGGGGGGGATGAATTGCTCACAACAAGGTCCTGTTTAGGATCTTTATATAGTTGTTTTTACTGGAAATATACTTTATTATATTTCACTGCATCTCTAGAAAAACAAATTGTATGATTTTTATTTCATATACAACCAATACAATTCATATAGAATATAAATTCCAGAGAAAGAATTATTTTTTTACATGGCATTATTCTTTTGCAGTGTACCTATACGTAAATATATGTATCTATTTATATAAAAAAAATATTGAGAGTAAATACTAGTGGAGTTATATTCCCAATACTTTTTATAGTGTATATGGATAACGTCAGAATATTCGTCGCGTTTGTTCAGACCTCAAATAATTTGTATGCATGTAGAAGTTCAAATAAGACAAATAATTTGGTACTTTTTTCATAAGATTCGTATTGGACACAAGAAGCATCGACGTCTTTATTTTGGAATCATGTATTCCCATATAGAAATTGAAGAAGGTAGTGAGTACATTTCAGAAATAATTACATTCAATGTATTTTTCTTCGTTGAAATCCATTGGAAATCTAAAACATTCAACGCCTATGAATGAACACACTCATAATCTGTCACGGCGAAAGAATTCAAAAGAGAAAGTACATATAGATTCGATACATTAGGAATATCGTTTTGCTCAATTCAATTGAAAATATATACCTTATTAAACTATTGTACAATTATAATAATATAAGTCTTTAAAAAATATTAAATTTGTCATTTTTTCCCAGCAATATTCATTTGCGTTATTTAACTTTCCTAGCTGTCAAAACCACACCTTTACTCATATCCACCGGCAAGTGGTGGCATCTCCATATGATGGAAGAATTCTCGAGGGGGACGTTTAACAACAAATTAAACAAAAAACTCACAGCAGTTCTGAATGGCGCTAAGTTTTAAGATTAAGACAAATGATAATTAACATTTACAAAGAGACTTAATTACATGAAGAAAACGTAAATGTAAACATTGAGTAATTACTTTTGGATGTCGTCGATGGTATAACACCACCTGGCCGTGCGATACTGCGCTAAGAAAGGCACGGTATTCAATTTGTCGGCACGGTTCACCGACGACATCCAAAAATCATAATTCATTGCTTCAATGTAAAAGAAAGATAGTAATTTTGAACTTGAGACGAAGCTTTTTAAAGATGCTTTATTTAGTTTTTATTGTCAATATATCAGTATAACAATAAATACCATATTTATATCGTGTAATGAAATACCACGACTTTATTGTACTTTGTACATTTACAGGAAGTGTACACGGTATGCACAAGATGTTAACTCACATAAAGGTTTATATACATGTTTTACACGTACATATTAACAGAGAAGTAGCTAGTGAAAGAGAGAGAAGGGGGTAGGAGGGAGAAGAAAAGATGAGATGAGGTGATCCACTATGGATTATTGACGCTACTTTTGTAAGTTCTGCTTTTTACTCTTTGTACAAAGTTACAGTAAAAAATCCATGATTTCTATGTACATGCAGAAAGAAAAGAAAAATAAGCATAATCTGATTTTTATTCAATTTCTGCTAGTATAATTATATTGCTTTTAATTCTTCACATTATATAACTTTATACAAATATTTGTCTAAAATAAGATTTTTTTTTAAATTTATGTGTATTGTAGATGAGTGAATATGATTTATCCTGTAGCACTGATCTCATTACTGTTAGTCCATAGAAATGTACATGTACATGTATCTAACTCATATTTTACTCAAGTCATAAACACAGGTAATATCTTTTAGTTTTTAGCAGTATACGATAAGAGATTCATTTTAGTATTATCTTATTTTCAACTTACAAATGTATTAATAGAGTATTGCTCTAAGAAAAAATGTGGACAACTAATTAATGTCCTCTAGCAGCGCCGTTTGTTGCTTCTTTGCTGTTTTATTTTGTACATGTATTTGAACAATCCATTTGTAGGAATTCATTTAATTTCTGGTTCATATGTTTCTATTCCATTGTCTATGTAAATATGGATTTGTCTGTAGAATTGTATGGAACGCCATAGCTGCCTGAAGGTCATTTTCATATTATATGAGGTGGAATATCCTTTATGTGAAGTGGTGAAGTCATTATATATAGTGGTAAAATCATTATATTCAATGAAAACTTTATTATATGCAGTGGTTTTATCATTATATACAGTGATAAAATCATTATATTCATTGAAAACTTTATTATATGCAGTGGTTTTATCTTTATATACAGTGATAAAATCATTATTTTCATTGATAACTTTATTGTATGCAGTGGTTTTATCATTATATTCAGTGGCAATGTCATTATATGTAGTGGTTAAATAATGTAATGAATTGATAATATCGATACATTATGTTGTAAAATCATTATATGCAGTGGTTTTTCCATTTTATACATTACTGATATCTTTCTGTGATGTGATGAATTGAATATATACAGTACGAACATAATTTGTGTGATAAAGCAATCATTACATTGTATGAAACCCGCTGCATGTGGAGTGCCAAGTTAATTTCATTCAGTGCGACACCTTTACATGAAGTGAAAAATCTATTATGTGCAGTACTAAGATCATTATATTATATAGTAAAATTATTATATATATTCCTTAAATCATGCTTTGCAGTAGTAACATCTTTATATGAGGTGGTTAATTAATTCTATGATGTTGTTAATTTGTTATATGATGTGCTCAAATCTTTATATGCATTAGACGTTTCATGTTATGCAGTGGTAACTTCTTTATCATCATCTAAACTAGTCCTTTTATTTAAAAAAATGCGCGGAGTTCCAGTTTAAAGAGTGTTTGAAAATAGGAAACCCGGGCCGTGGCAAATTAAAAGCCGGGACTATTCGAGATTTTTCTAATTTCTGATTCTATTATACAGCTTCCTGATTTTATCAACTGTGCTGAAATTTTAAGACTCATTTTTATAGGTTAATGTGTATTCGCTGTAAAAATTGCATTTAATTTTAAAATACTTAGTAATTTAGATTTTCTTGGCGATTGTTGATTTCCAAGTTCAGTGGTGGATCCAGGAATCTTGAAAAGGGGGGCCCGACAAGTTTTTGGTCGGGGTAGGTAGCCCACAGCCAAACCAAAAAACAATTGATTTATTAAATCTTATGTATATTTTGGACACAAGGGGGGGGGGGGGGCATAGGCCCTTTCTGAATCCGCCCGTGAGGTTGGTAAATCGGGTAGGCAATCAAGTAGACATTTTACGTGTTTTGTTTGTTGTTTTTTGTTTGTTCGTTTTTGTTTTGTTTTGTTTTTTTTTGCCATATTTGACAGAAAGCTAATAAACTTTTAAATTATTCTGATGTTAAAAATTATTCATTCTTTGAAAGGCATTTTTTGAGTGAAATGACACGTTTAAGAAAAACTGGTTCACATAGGCGTCGGAACCGGGGGGCTATTTCCCCCCCCCCCCTTTTATTTTTTTTACAAAGGTAGACGTAATATAGGCATTGAAAATTCGGGCGTAGGTCTAGCCCCCCCCCCCTCCCCACTTTCTACAGGCACGATTCATTGTAGTGAAAGAAGGGTAATTGGTAGTGTTTAAGAGAATTTGGTACTGAGAGATGTTCGACCAACCCCCCACACCCCCCCTCCCACCCCACCCACCCACCCACACCCCCGAAATAGGATTTTCGGGTTTGGAGAAAGAACAATTTTCCTTTTTTTTTTTTTTTTTTGCTTGTCAAGTTTTTTTTCAGCTTTGATTTTTTTTTCTATTTCAATTAGCCACCCCACTATCAATTTCCTTCCGATGCCAGTGGTTCATTAAAATCGGATTTGATCTCCCGGAAGTTAAACATAAAAAATCCGAAATACTTATTCATTATCTACATGCCATTTGATAAAATATAAATTAATTAAAGAATTACCACATATACATGTAATTATAGGATTATTAATGCAAAGCCTTGTGTCAAACTTTAATCACGCGTAAGTTGCTTGGTTTAAGGATATCCAATCCTCAGCCTTGAAGGATAACTCTTAATTTTATCATTTTATTCAAAAAGGCTAAAATGATTTTAATTTGGTTGTTTGTTTGCTGTTTAACGTCCCTCTCGAGAATTTTTCACTCATATGGAGACGCCACAATTTGCCAGTGGAGAGCTGCAAATTTTGTCCTATACTCGACACTTACGGCCATTGAGCAGTGACGGATTTTTTTCGTGCCAACACCTACTGTGGAACGGGACCTCGGTTTATGGCTTTATGCGGTCTCTTACGAAGGACCGGTCTCAACGTCCCACTGTCGGATTCGAACCCGTGACGTAAGGATTGACTCCTTATTCCGCGTCTCTTAGAGCAGACACTCTAATCACCGTGCCACGTTGGCGACGGCAAAGATGAAACTTGAAAATGAAATGTTTTCATGCAGCAATTTTTATTTTAAGCATTTCAATGTGATTTAAGGTTTTCTGAAGTCTTAGAAACAGTCTTATAAATAGTTGATATTAGTAATTTAACATCCCCCCCCCCCCCGAAAAAATTATTAAACAAATTACATATTTAACGTAATCCAGTTTCCTTCCATCTACTAACAAATAGATACAAGTGCACATTTGCATATTATGAAATTAGAAATGATTTATGGTGTTTTGCACCAGGTTCTTCCCGGATGATCGGATGTGGTTTAATAATCCTTTTTTTTTAATGAAAATGTGTATTTTGCATAAAAATAGCATTTTCAAATAAAGAAATAACTATCAAAAAGAAAAAGTTTTTTTTAGTTAAAATACAGTGTTTAACATCGGAATAATTTTTAAGTTTATTAGATTTTTATCAAATATGTAAACAAAAAAAAAAAACACACACACATAAAATATCGCCAACCCAGTCTACACATTTTACCAACATGGAAATCAACAATCGCCAAAAAAAAAAAAAATCTAAAATACTAAGTACTTATAGCACAATGGATAAAATATTAAATCAGAAAATTGAAACTGCCTACCAATTTTACTTGAAACCAAAAATCGTAAAGAAAATCTAAAATACCAAGTATTAAAATACAATTTTTACAGCGAAAACACATTAGCCTAAAAAAAGAGTCTGAAAATTTTAAATCAGAAATTTGAAAAATCTCGAATAGTCCCGGCTTTTAATTTGCCACGGCCCGGGTTTCCTATTTTCAAACACTCTTTAAACTGGAACTCCGCGCATTTTTTAAAAATGTTTTTGCAAGAGGACCAGTTTAGATGATGATAAAGAAGTTACCACTGCATAACATGAAACGACTAATGCATAAAAAGAATTGACCACATCATATAACAAATTAACAACATCATAGAATTAATTAACCACCTCATATAAAGATGTTACCACTGCAAAGTATGATTTAAGGAATATATATAATAATTTTACTATATAATATAATGATCTTAGTACTGCACATAATAGATTTTTCACTTCATGTAAAGGTGTCGCACTGAATGAAATTAACTTGGCACTCCACATGCAGCGGGTTTCATACAATGTAATGATTGCTTTATCACACAAATTATGTTTGTACTGTATATATTCAATTCATCACATCACAGAAAGATATCAGTAATGTATATAATGGAAAAACCACTGCATATAAGGATTTTACAGCATAATGTAACGGTACTATCACTTCATTACATTATTTAACCACTACATATAATGACATTACCACTGAATATAATGATAAAACCACTGCATATAATAAAGTTATCAATGAATATAGTGATTTTATCACTGTATATAATGATTTTATCACTGTATATAAAGATAAAACCACTGCATATAATAAAGTTTTCATTGAATATAATGATTTTACCACTATATATAATGACTTCACCACTTCACATAAAGGTTATACCACCTCATATAAAATGAAAATGACCTTCAGGCAGCTATGGCGTTCCATAGAATTGCATCAAGTATTATCATTTATATATGTATATATATATATATACATACATACATATATATATATATATATATATATATATATATATATATATATATATATATATATATATATATATATATATATACTTTGCCAAATATCATGTCATTGTTGCATCATAAATATTTTCTATATAAGAAAATATGATATGCAATATTATATTATGCTTGTGTATCTAGCAATCAATGAGGCTATTTTTTTTAATATAAATCAGTATATTGTTACTCAATATTAAATGTATAAATGTGTAATAATAGGGTATAATCATGCCCCATGACTCCTTATTTTTAATTATGTATATATATTGTTTATCACCAATTTTTCGTGAGATTGTTGTTTGGTATTTATAAGAGAAAGAAAATTTTCACGATGTTTTCTATTGCTCCATATATAATCTTTAATAATAGAATTATTGGCGAGACTGAAATTTTCGCGATCGAGCAGACGGTCTCGAATAATTACGCAAAATTAAAATTTCTCGCGAATAAAAAGGTACTAACTACAATAACAATCATTGTAGACATGAGACACTTGTGCGTTTATTCATCTCATCTATTAAGCTATATTTTATTAATACAGTGACAGAAAAAATGGCATCATTTTGATTCGTAATTCTTGAACCGGATTTACCTTCTGTGACTTTGGTAATATCATTAATGTAGAGACTATAGAAATCAGTAGCTACTTAATCTTAAGCTATGTTTATCTTGGGACCTCAACAACCTTGTTTAGCAAGTATATTTCAAGTATATTTCATACCTACTGAAGAGAGAGAGAGAGAGAGAGAGAGAGAGAGAGAGAGAGAGAAGGGGGGAACGAACAGAAAGCACCCAATTTATCTTGAACATATGTTTTATGATGATAATTTATAATTATTCAATTTTTCGAGTGTTTTCGTGAGGACGAACATCCCTAACAAAAAATACTATAGTTAACTATAGTTTACTATAGTTAACTATAGTTTACTATAGTTAACTATAGTTAAATATAGTAAATGAAAGTGTCAAAGTGATCACTATAGTAAATCAAAGTTTTCAAAGTGATCACTATAGTGTCATAGTTATCACTATAGTAAATCAAAGTTTTCAAAGTTATCACTATAGTAAATCAAAGTTTCTATAGTTATCACTTTAGTAAATCAGTGTCAAAGTTATCACTATTGAAAATCAAAGTGTCAAAGTTATCACTATAGTAAATCAAAGTTTTCATAGTGTCAAAGTTATCACTATGGTTAACTATAGTTAACTATAGTAAACTATAGTTAACTATAGTAAACTATCTATTTGAATTCCCATGGGTACCAATTGCGCCCCGTTATTAGCAGACCTTTTTTTGTATTCATATGAAGCAGAATTTGTCCAAAATCTTGTACGTGAAAATAAGAAAACACTTGCTGTGGCCTTCAACTCGACATTTAGATATATCGACGATGTATTGTCAATTAACAATGGCTATTTTCATTCTTATGTCGATACGATATATCCTGGTGAGCTTGAGATAAAAGATACCACAGTGTCTGACACATCTGTTTCATATTTGGATATTTTTCTTGAAAAAGACGTTAATGGTAATCTAACAACCAAGCTTTATGATCAACGTGATGACTTTAACTTTTCTATCGTCAACTTCCCTTACTTATGCAGCAATATACCTTCATCACCGGCATACGGGGTATATATCTCTCAGTTGATTCGATACGCAAGAGCATGCTCTACGTATGAACAATTTCTAAAACGAGGTAAATTATTGACAAACAAGTTGATGAAACAAGAATATCAGCTGTCTCGTTTAAAGTCACCATTTCGTAAGTTCTATGGTCAATACAATGACCTTGTCAGCAAATACAATTTATCATTGAGTCAAATGCTGACTGACGTTTTTCATACTAATTGTTAGGCCATTATTTACACACTGAATTGTCGACGGATTTTTCCGTTATTTCCCGATCATGACAAGGAGCACACGGCGGGTGTGACCGGTCGGTAGGGGAAGCTCACTCCTCCATGGCACCTGATCCCACCTCTGATGTTTAGAGGTCCGTGTTTGCTCTGCTCCTATTTTGTATTGTTTAATGGACTTTTGAGCTTGAATACTGTTCGTTATCTCCATATATGTCATAGTTAACTATAGTATTTTTTTGTTAGGGATTTTCTAATGTAATAAACAGTGACAACTCTTTATTTGAAACTTGATTATTGAAAATGTTTGAACACATATTTACATATTCATTTTAATATTTAGTTGATTCATAAAAGTCAATTTTTTCAACCGATTTACTGAACGCATTCCAAGTATTTTTTTTTAAATATGTCTATCGTGTGAAAATATTATAAATATAAATTACTTGATTTTTTTTCAACTTGTTCATTTACACGTTTTTATTATGTATATAACTTGTATGTATAAGTTTCATTTGTTTTATGAATAAATTCTGTAATCACTGAGAAAATTGTGTTCAAGAATTTCTAAAATATCTGCTAATATGTTTGTTTTTTTTAATGTAAATATAAAAAGTTTTTTTTTTCACGTATAATTACTATTGTCGAGTCATCCCATTACTGTGTGTTTTATGTGTTCTTAAATCTGTCTCTTTATACATATACACATATCCAATAACAGTTTTACATGTACATAAACACATATCCAATAACAGTTTTACATGTACATATGTGCAAATGAATTTTTCTTGTTTCTTTTACATTTAAACTCTGTAAGAAAAGGTATCCTCAAGTCTCTTAAATGTTAACGAACGAAAATTTCTGCCTCTGCAGTCATAAATGTATTTTGGGGATGGGAGCTAAAGTATATCATCCTAAATGTTAAAGAAAAATTAGCATTTTTCTGTTGCTGAGCTTGTAACCGACATTGTAGTGGTAAATTTTAGAGGGATAATAAGGATTTATTAACCTATCTAGTGTCGATTTTTCACTGTCGCGGACACATATTAAAACCAATCATTTATTAGCATTACAGACGACAGCGATTCGTGGCGGGAATTTTTCATTTCTTCTGCAACAGGTCATTTAGTTATCGATTTAGTCTTTTACACCTAAGCCTTTGTTCCCCAAATCTTACATGGAGTGTGTCTCTTATTAACGGGACAGATTTACTGAATAATTCAACATGCTACCTTTTGAAATCAATCAATGAGAAAACAATTTTCCTTCACTTTGCTTTTAGAGGAATTACGTTTTTTGTAGGGGAAATGTAATTTGAAGAAAATTTCCTTAAATTATGTCAAATTATCTTGCATAATTATTATTCATGGTAATTCCTTGAGCAAACTATTAACCCAGTTTCTCAAACTGAGGCATTTTAGCCTTTCAAACTTATTATAAAGACATGTTTTGGATTAAAGGAATGAAAAGCAATGTCTTAAACTTACAGAAGTATATATCAATGGGTTATTTATCCACCCTTTTATGGTTTGTTAGAAAGTTAGGACTTCCGAAGCATATTTTGCGATGCTACTATCCCGTGTAATTGCTTCAAATTTTATGAATATTTTAAGGGGAAAAAAGAAAATTGAAAAGAATTAGTTCCAGAGTCTAGTTCTCAAACAAATGGTGATAATTATTAACAAATTTGGTAAACATCCTTGACTTTTTAACTCTCGAAGAATATCTCACAATTATCTTGTTTAGTTCCTCTTGCTTCATTTATTTTCAATATGTTCGCTCTATAGGATGGGAATAAAAAGACTGATAAATTTAGAAGTAAGTCTTGCCTAGGACCCTTTGAGAAGAAAAAAAAAACCTCGGTAGGATCTTAACACTGAACCCATTATCACAACAGGAGTGCTTTACAACTTTAAATACCACCCGTTTGTCTGTTGGATTGTGTTAATATACCCTAGCCTGATCCCATTGGTTCTTCCTTTCAAAATGGGCGGAGATAACATCTAAAAAGGCGGGTAATGTTGATTAGTTAACGGGTCGCGTGGCACACAGTAGTTTGTTCACTTCTATGAGGGGGCAAGAAAAAAATCATTGAACGATGTTGGTTGGACCGATGTCCAGGCAAAGCAAATCTGGCAAAAGCTAATGTATGCGTTTTCCTAATTACTACTGTGACACGAACATCTCACAACCTGAAACGAACTTTTGCGAACTGATTTAAGTTTGTAAGACTTGCACGCTACATGCGTGTCCAATAAACATTCACTTTGTTTTAGTATAGTAGAAGCATGCATTTGGAATATTTGTTTACATTTTTCTGATTCAAGGAGCATTTCCATTTTTACCTGAAAAGGGCGTTGGTGAAACCAAGAAATATTTTTTGACGAGAAAAGTATGATTCTTAGGGACAGATTGCAAAGATTCAACAGACAATGAATATGATAAGGTTATACTAGTGCTTGGAAGTAAATGACACCAGGGGGTTCAGAATGTATGCTACAAAACGGCGGCGGCGGACAGTCAAAACGTAGGTAGAACATGCTTTCTATTTTAAATATCTAGTTGTGTTTTCAAACTTTGGATGTGTTCTCTGATTTATACAAAAAACTCATTTTCTGTGCATATATACATGACATTACATGTAGGTACTTTCACACATCAATCAAGGATTAATGAAACTGCATTAAAAAGGTAGTAACTAGTAATAGCTCCATAAGAATAGAGACCAAAAAAGAAAATACCAAAGAAAGTTTTGAAATATTAATATGTTTTCAACAATTATATGTTGAATCTAAAGGACAAACCCTTGAAATAAAAACGAAAATGTGAATTCCTGTTAAAATATGAAATATGTTTTGTAAATAGTGGAATGCTACTAATATATTGAAATAAAATACAATAATTTTTGTAGAAAAAATGTTAAATGAGCTTCAGATATATTATATTTTTGTGGGTTCAAAACAGCTGATTTGTTGCAATATGTCCTGCTAAGCTGGAGTTTGCATCTGAAGACCTTTACAATGAATGAAAGACAAAAGAAGCTTTTATTTTATTTAGATGCAAATCTCGTCACAAATGGACAATTCTAAAGAAATTGAGGCATATAAGGAAATGGGTAAAGTTTCAGAGTTAGTGTATTCTTGACAATATATTTTGGGTAAAACTTGTCGCATTGCTGTCAAATTTGTATAACCAAAAAGCTGTATGTCTAGCAGGCTGTCTCTTAATTTTTTATGTCAGTGTTTCGATTCTTTTTTGATAAAACCGGCGAAATATCCCCCCTAAAAAGAGGCATTTATGAACGTTTTCAATGAGTCCACATTCAAAAAATTAGAATAAGAAAACCGGTAAAAAGATTTTCCCAAAAAAGAGAGATATTTTTGAACATTTCAATACATTTGGAAATATATTTGCCTCTACAGGGCCTGTTTTAATTTAATTGATATAAAAATACAAGCTTTACTCGTGGCAAAGAAGAAATTACAAAATATATACATGTGCTCATAATATCTTCAATTCATTTTATTAAAATACTGCAATCTAAAACAATATAATGATCATTCCAACAAGGATGTTGTAAATATTATGTTCAAAGAATTCACTCATATCAACATATCTTCACTGACAACAAGACGTGTAATCAAATCGACGATAAAAAGGTAATATCAATTATATGTAATTGTTATTGGTCGACGTATGACAAAAAATAAAAGTGCTCGGTCGATCAGCCTTGATGAAATCATTGGAGGCAAATATGAACAATTAAATAAAAATAAAGCTGACAATTCCAGGAGAGCAATTTTCGATACTTTAAGCCTACATTGGTCAGTTAGCATAAGATCACGATGTGTGCTTTTTATGTTAAAAATGCACAGGCGGTGATCACAGAAAACTTCTAAGGATTTTTATCTGTCATGTTTAAATCTAATGTTAGTATCACATTGGGTTAATGTCTTTATTTTAGCACTAATTTTAAAACAAACCTGGACACATTCCAGCTTAATAAACAAGGGGTAATTATTACACCCGTCGTAAGGTTAATGGGAGCAGGCCTTTATATTTAAAGAATAATCAAAAGATGTCGTAAAACTTGATCAAGACCAGTTTTTGTTATCTTTTCAAAGATCTACTTTTGGTTCATTCTAGAGATGAATTTCTTTTTTGACAATTTAAAAAGGGGAAAGAAAAGAACTGCAGCGTCCACGTTTTCATTTTTTTATTTTAAAATTCTAGATATGTAAGCCATAATTAATCCTTCACACGGGGAAACAAGCTTTGGATTCAGTCATATACAAGTGCTTGTAGCAAACCTGTGCAAATGCAATTTATTATGAAGTGATAAATAAAAAAAAAACCTCTGAAGCATGAATAAAAAGAATGTCTTTATTGGAAAAAAAATTCACATAAAACATTTTTTTAATTATCAGAAACTGATTTAATCGAATAAAAAGATATTTTCTCGAAAAAAGAAACATTGTAGTCAAGATTATTCCAGAGCTGAAAACAAGATTTCAAACATCTTCAGATAATTACTACATATTTTTACATTAGACTCTCACTGAATTAAGATCAAAACAATTATTGGAAAAAATACTGATTACTAAAGGCAATAATCCTGTTTTTATGTGTAAGGTTCCCAGATAAAGCTAAATTAGCTGATTGGATGCGAATGGGTCAATGGTGTTATAATGAAATACATTGATCTAACAGTATACAATGCGCAAAATATTTTAACATAATTTGAATCTATTTTCGCTTATACATGAATGACTGTAGAGTGATTTTTGACAAGGATTGGAAAATGTAAAAACACAATTTTACATTGAAATTTAAACAAATTGGAGATAAAGCAATGCTCTAATGCACATGTAATGTATTAAAACACGCCACGCGTTTCGAGAAATTAATCATCAGAAAGAAATATGTGTTATATATTATGTGTTATATATGTCATCAATGTGTTCATAATGTGAAAAAAAAATTGCACGCTATTGCAATATTGTGATGAATTTCTAAACAGTGAGATATTTACTTTGAAATTACCTTGTTTTAATCTAAAGCTTCAGTTTATTTCTTTGTTTTGGTCAGTAAAGTGATTCAAAGAAATTCTGTAGCATGCATTCCATAGATACTAATCTGGCAAAGTACACAAAATACATAACTAATACAGGCGGAATCCATTTTAAACCCGTGTCGTAAAATTTACAACATTTGCTACTTTTCTTTACAAATTATATGGGCGGAGTTTGGTTCGCCCGGAGAGCCGATCTGTTAAAGGAAATTTGTATGGGGCCGTTTGACCCCCATTGTTGGCAGACTTGTTTTGGGTTGTCTAGATAGCGTGCAGCAATACGGAAGCACCTCCTGATTTTACCATTACTACACATTGTCATGCAAGTTTTGTTGATCTTTTTCCCTCTGCTCTCTAAAGCTGAAGTTGATTAAACTTCAAAATGTTAAAACGTCTTGAAGTTCATTCAGTGATTTTTATTTCAATCACTTCTTTTTTGCTTCATTCATCATAGTATGCCTTTGCCTTTTCATTTTCCTGTTATATGTTTTCAACACTCATTAAGCATTTCAGAACGTATAATTTTGTTTCAAATATAGCTCTTTCTTAACAGAGGACCAAAAGATATTAGGCATTATTGGTATTAACATATCTATTTTTGATTTTTCACAGAAATAGATAGTGCTAGTTTCTTTTACGTATCCGTATAATTTTCCACAATTTGTTGAATTTTTCATATAAAAGGATGCTGAAACATCCTTCTTTATGTCTTAGTTTTGTCAACGTTCTTTTAAGAATTTTCAATGGACCACTGTATGGATACTGCGTAAGTAAAAAATATATTTTGATTTATTGGCAATGATTGCTTCCTCTTTATACTCATTAAAAAATTAAATACTTTTCAGCTTTATTTTGACATCAATATACATGTACTTGTATCTTGTAGTGAAATGAATAATTGCAATTATTTTTAAATACTTAGACTACATGTTTTTTTTTTCAATGAAAATAATATTTTCCACCAAAAAAAAAGGCAAAAGGACATTTTGGGATATCATTATCATTAATTTAACAGAATACCCAAGTTACGTCAAACTTTGCTATGAAACAACCGTCTTAAAGTGTGAAAATATATATTTGTAAATTCACTGACAAAACTTATAATTTACATTTTATTTCCGTACTGTTATTTAAATATTGTAATGTTCTGTATCAACGAAGGGTCGAAACTTGATGCTTTCTTGGAGGTAATGTAGAAAATGAACTTCATAGTTGTTTTTCACTTCACAAAGGACCATTCTTAGTTTAATTTTGAAATAATCAAACAATGATGTTCGACGATAATACACAATAAAATCATTACGTATCTAAATTCAAATGTTTGTTTGATATTCAAATTTTATGAGAAGATTTTGTGAGTACCAATGCTTGTGTAATTCCTTAGTGAAAACGTGTAGGTTTCGATGAATTTAAAAATAAGAACGTTCACGAAGCAATTCAACTCCACCTTATATAGTATGAGACAGAAAAAGCAAGGCCAAAACTTATAGTAAAAAATGCCACAATCAGTAGGTTTTCTTCACCCAACCCAGAATCTTTCCTCAAAATTAGTAAGGTGTAATCGAGATTTAAATTATTCTATTCTTGTTCACTGAAGTGATGTCGACCCAACACTGATCGTACCGGGTTCCCCGAGATCTCGTCGTCTCGAGATTTTGATCAACTCGACGTATAAAAAAACTTATGTCTTATTTCAACGTTTAATTGTTTCGTCGCTTCGTTTCTTTTATGCAGCTGACAATGGACAATGATTAATTTTGTAAACGGTATTGAGGCATCAAGATGCTTGAAACATTAGGTAAACTAATACCCTCTGCTGAATGGAAGTTCGAAATAATTTGTTTCTGAATAAATATATTTTTTGAAAACTGCAGTCAAGGCACATTGTGAATAAAGAATTTAAAGGTACTGAAAAATGTTGATGTAAAATGATCCTGGAGTGTTGAGCCCTGCAAGAGTGTTTCGAAAAAAAATTTCCTTATGCAATCTTTAAAGATGTGTTGTGTCTTTTCGTACGACAAATTTGCAATGTTTGGTCTCTACATTCAAACTTTGATTTGGATTTTTAAAAACAACTCTGAATTGATGAATATATAATTCATGAATGTACTGTATCCACCATTTGTCCTTGAAGTATTAAAAAAATGGTAATACAATTTTTATTAAGAGTGATTTTTTTTTTGCTATAAGAAACAGTAGAAGTGTTTGCTGGCCCTGTGTGTCATTTTTTTAATAACTAAGATGTGGCCTCTAAGTAGGTGGTCCCCAGAACTCTCACCTTGAAAGTGTGTGGTACATCTGACACATTGAGAGAATATATAAGCACCTGTAATTACCATTTATCAACAGGTGCTTTCTGTAAATGTTAAACTAGATAAGATTTTAAACAAAAAAGACTAGTCAATATATTCTGGACAAAAACGACTACATACAATGAACACAATACATTTTGTTTAGGATTAAGAAAATATATCAATTTGAAATTTGCCTTTTCCTTCGAAACCTTTAAAGACATTATAGATGAATAAAGCATAATACATATCTATGTGTAGAGATTTAGTATAAGATTATAAATTTGTTATATTGTTATTTTTAAAAATGGAATGTGAAGATAACCAAATGTAATCATGCTCAAATGTCCAATTAAACAATACAAATTGAGAGCAGAGCAAACATAACCCCCTTAAAGCATCAGAGGTGCAGTCAGGTGCCATGGAGGTGTAAGTATCCCCCGTCAACCTGTCACAACCCCCGTAGGCCCCATGTCATGATCGGATAAACAGAGAAATCCGAAGACAATTCATCATGAAAATAAGAAAAATGTTTTGGAAAATAAAATCAGAGATTTCAGCATGGTTCTCTTTTAGTCCAATTTAGAAAAGATATTCCAAACTTTGATAGGACATTGCATTGGAGTATCCTTCAAAGAAGCAAAGACTACAATGTAATTCCTGTGCTTAAGATTATTTTCGTTTTTGTTTAACCGATATTCTTGAGGGGTGGGTTACGTTGCAGAAAGGTTAGTAAAATTACAGATCATTTTAGAGTCTGCCTTTCAATTTGTGGGGTCATTCTAATGACATTTATTCCTCTTTGAGACACTTCCAGTTCATTAAGCAATGACAGTCTTCATAAATTATATACCTCCAAAAAAGCTACCTACATCAATTTTAGTGCATACTTCTCTTAGATCTGACATTTACATAATTGATGCATTGTTTTGCAGCGTTGCCTTTTAACAACTCGAATGCTAAAAGCCTTCACTATATGTCAAAAGCCAGAATAAATATTTACTGTGTATTAAAAGATTTTTATCTCAAATCATAGACTTTTGCAAAACAGTTCTTGTTTTTAAAGATTGATTCTATCTTGCAGAAACCTAGATGAATCAAAGATCTCGCATATTCACTTTTTCAATATCTTGAATGTCTTTTCTACACAACCACGCATTCCTCTGCGATTACTTCAGCAGATGTAGTTCTTAACAACTTTTTTAGTCGATGGCATTGAAAGCCCGAAACTCAGGCCAGATATAATTGTTTGAAGTTATTTCATAATTACTGTTCTTTATGCTGTCTCTTTCAAATCTACCTCAATTATAAGATCCTGGGGATCGGATAAGGAACCGTGTCAATGCTATCTCTTTGGAAAAGGACAATTTACAACACATCGCTAAGGGACTTAGCACTTTTACATGGGTGCATTGCAAAGCAGGTCTTTACAATTCTATGAACTGCAGTTGGACTGATTAAAGATCTTTTAACTTGGTTCATATATTTATCAATAAATGTGTGAATATGTTCAAATGTCACTAATAATAATATCAGTTTCCCCAATTTTCAATGAATATTAATGTTTTCCTGTTCCTATACAAAGGTTTCATTGATTTACATACTGTATTTCAACTTGTTTGATTGAAAGTTTTTCTCTTTTGTGACTGATTTCAACTTAGCACCGGATTTCAAAGACAGAACACAATTCAAATATATCAGGTAAAAGAGAGAGAATTTTTTTTTTTTTGGGGGGGGGGGGTCATATTCATGAAATTGTAACAACTGACCTTTTTATAAGCAAGTTACGAAAACATAAAGATATGTTTATATAAGAAAACTTGGGATTCAATGTTGAGTCCTCTGAAACAAAAGCAAAATTGTCTTTATGTCTTCAAATGCTCGGCAGGCTCACCGCAGCTAGTTTTTGCTTATTTTTGTAAAGATTAACTCAAACACATTCACAGAGATGAATAATGTCATTTATTTAAATGACGGTAAAAAAGAAAATACTTTACACAAAATAAGGGGGATCAGACTCACAAGCTCAGATTGAAAGTTACGTAAAATATAAAATAATGTCTGATCCCCCAAAAAATGACTAGAAAAATTTCCTATAAAACAATAAGATCAAAACTGTTAAGAAAAATATATCAAAAAGATGGCACCTCCAAACAAAATGGGCCTGATAAGTACAATAATCCACATGATATATTTATAAAATTACGAGGGGGAGGATTGCAGGGGCGGTGGTGGGTCTTCGAAATATAAGTGTTTCAAAATCTACTGTGGTCAGCGTGCGGGTATCAAAATACAACTGATCCGCTCAGCTGACCACGTGACCCTAGCTCGTTAATTATTGGCTGGAAATTTCGCAGTCCACCGTCGTGAATCCCCAGCATGCTATATCTATTACATAAACCATTACACACATGTAAACAGTAAATACAACGCATTTAATACATAAATTCAATTATAATCATAATTGCTGTTTCAGTCTGGAAATGGAAAACCCCATATGTGCACTGCCAAACCAAAATATCCAAAGGAGTGCCTAAAAGGACTAGGACTTCCTTTCCTAAAGGTTGTTCCGTAATTGATACCCTCAAAGTTATGTCTGGTGACTTAAATGTTGCCTTTTCTATAGGGTTGACTTACCTTGGGTCTACCAAATGAACATGTCAAACCATGTAATGGTTATTGGCAGATGTCAATTTTATGTGAATTTTGAATGAACTTTAAATGACACAAAAATAGGGGACCTACAACTTTACGGTTGCTTATTGTTTTGAATTCTTGCTACATTTCATGATCATGTTTCACTTGTTTGAAACACCCTAAATATAATGTCAACGAAGTCAATGATTTTCAACAAATATTCGAGTTAATTAAAATGGTTAGTGGTGAAGGGGAAATTTGAGTAAGTTTGTGGGGAAAAAGTATTTTAATTTTTCGAGATCAGGTTTTGAAAAGGGTAATTCTGACAAACAAATTTTTTTTATCAATTTTCATATTTGTAAACTACACATGTACTATAACTATTGAATAGAACAATATGGTTTTCACTTCCAGAGTTTAAAAGAGCATTTGCATTGCTTGAGGGTTCTTGAATATTACTATGAAATTCAAGATGTGTACTTTAGTGATAGCTTGATCAGATATGTCGTTGAAAGAGGAGGTTCCTATACACATAATGGCTAACAACCGCTGGTCATCTTTTGTTTAGGCCTAAAAGATTTAATGTCTGGACAATTTTGCTCAATGATATGCATTACTGTATTCAATGAACCGCTTTTGTCCGATCGATTTTAGGCAGCAAAGTTTATAACAGTATAGTATCAATTTTCATTTTACACTCCTGTACTTTAATAGAACGCCTCTTTCTTGCCCATCAAACATATAAAAGCAAGTTTATATCTTTTAAATTCGTATGTTTGAGCGAAAATTTGGGGGCGAGCAGATTTACTGGCCTAAAAAAATCATCGACCAGGACATTTTATTTGAGAGGTCATCTACAAGCGGATGTCTAACAACATAGCTATAAAACTTTAATTATAGCTTACTTCCAGTCTTTTTCTAGACAGACTGCTGCTTGCACTAAATGAACTGATTTGCTTGATTTTATGGGCAATTGTTAATTAGACAGAGGGGTTCCGAGTAAGGGGTTTTAGAGTATGACCACAATATTTTATGAATTTGATTATAGGGAAATGAATTGAAACTTCAACTGTTCATTTTGCCCTGATGTGTTTCCGGATCAAATATTCAATCCCAAACAACATCTTAATTTTTTATATCTTTAAGGTCCGTGATTCTGGGATTGTTAACATTTATACAAGAATTTTTTTTTTTTTCAGCGAGGGAATACTTGCACATTCTGTATGATTAGTAGGTAATTTGATGGGGAAAATGTAATGGTTGAAAATCTTTAGAAAACATTATTTTGAATTTCAACAATTACAAGTAACTTTCATAAAATGTGTATAATGAAGTCGAAATTTTCTCAATGCTCTTGAAAGAAATGTATATGGTATTAGAAATACTTGTTAAAAATGCCTTCCCTTATGAATTACAGAATTGATAGCAACACCAGAAGGTGTGAAATATATATGAATATTTATAACCATCATACATCGCCGAAGATGAGCAAGCTCATTTTCTGGTCATAAAGCCATCAATTTGGATAGGAAATGACCTGTCTGGAATATCAACATTCTTCACGCACTGGTCAGTTTTCTAGTTTCTTTCTGAAACGTTTATGTGGAAATCTCATTGCCTTATCGACAAAATATCCGAAACAAACTTTCACATCACCTTAAAAAGCAGAACAATCAATGTATTTTTTTTTTACGCCTTTGTATATTTTCAAACTTTTGAACTTTGAGTCTATGACAATTTCTACATTCATACCAAAACATTGATAGGATTTTAAATAAAAAATAATACATGCATAGAACATTTTAACTCTTGTCGAACAAACTGAATTTCACAGACTTTTTGGAGATATGTTGGTGTACTGAATTTATTAATCAATTTATTTATTAATTCTTTTATGTTTTAGTGATTAAACAGCTTTAAATCAAACATTCCTGATATTAAATATTTTGAGCAGAACTTTTTGTAGGTCATCCTGACAAAATTTACAAAAAAAATATCAGAATAACCTTTTTTGACGAGTTTCAAATAGAGAAAAACAAAACATGAAAAACGAACAATCAGACATAATAACCTAATCAAATTGTTTCTTTATGATGCATCAATGCGAAATATTTTTTCGGGGGATGTTGTAGATGGCTGCCGATAGAAGCCCGGGGGCAATTTGACAGTTCCCTAATGCAATATTCCACATCTGGTTCTTCTGCTAGAAGGAGAATTATTTGATGAACTTGCTCATAGAAATAACTGTTGTTTTGCCCTTATAAGTGAATTATTCCGTTAATGTTTCTAAATATTTCGAGTTATTGTTTCGAGTAAATTTTGACGTAATTTGATACAATCTTGTAATTGTCAATATCAAGGGATTATAATGACTTTGCTTCTGTTCTGTTACTGTAATCATTTAGCAAGTTTGATTTGATTAACAAAGAAAAACGACTACCCCGAAGGTAACTTGTGAATGACTAGAGAATATAACAAATCTATGTTTTGTTTCAATGATATGAGCGTCGCTACAATAAAGGAATTTTTTTACACTATTTTATTGCTTCTGAAATTTATCTTTTGTTATATCATAAAAAATACATCAAGATATCTGAAAAATTATTATCATAGATAACCTAGAAAAATGTGAAACTAGATTTTTGCTTGTATTGGTGAATAGCCTCAAATTCAGTTGAATTTAATCTTTCAAAACAGGAAACAGAAAAAATACCTTTGTACTTCAATGAATGGAATGACTGCAAGAAATGAAAGAACTTTAAAGCAAATATGATTTTTATTGAATATGCTATTGTGTATTTTCCTTTAATGACACTCTTTTTAAACTTGCTATGCTTGTTCATGTTCACATCCATATCATATATTTCTATTCATATATGGCTTTATCGGTGGATTGGGCAGAATCCAGAGACATCATTTCTAGAGTTTAAAGACAACATTCCTAAATTATGCCTATTAAATGGTTCCTCGCAGTAACAGATGCATCAAAAAGTCAAAGACGACACCAAGCAAAATATGAAATTTACACAGCGAAGAAGCCATTCCATCTCCACCAACACAGTCAGGGAATAATGAACGTTTAATTGGGTCTCTGTAGGAGTCCTATTGTCAATAGAACTTAGAAGACTCAAGGGAGCTAATCCCTGTCAGAAAGTTTAACTAGCAGCGTAAAGGGCAACATGAATGATTGTCCTGCCTTAATGAGCCCTTGCATCATTTGATGGCAATGTTGTGTGTGCATTTCATTAAGAAGGAGTAATGTGTAAATACTCACAAGTTTTTGAAAGATGATTTATTTGCTTCGGTCCTATGATGACAATACATTTTAACAGGGTGATAATGTTTTACTATTACCAAATGTTATTTGGAATAGTTTTCAAACCACATGATAAGGATGTCAAACAATATCTACGAGATATTACAACATACAATTATTAACTATTGTATAGTTATTTATCTGTCCATAAAATCATACAGTTTATACTTATTCCTTTTTTTACAATATTTCTAGAAAATGGACATGAATAGTCCGTAAATATATAATATCTGACATAATTGTGCATATCTTGCAATTTGGTGCTGAACCTCTACATTTGTGTGATTTAGTCTTTATTAAAATGTATTCTTTGATCATCGTTTATCAGGCACAATAGATTCAAAATACAATTTTCACAGGGTCATTGTATAATAGTTTTCATGTTTTGAACTTGTAGACAAAAGACACCGGCCAAAGACCCTCCTAAAAGCAATCCCAGCAAAAGACATAGGGAGAGGCTAAATTCAGAACTTGACCACCTTGCTAGTCTGCTGCCATTTGAACAATCTGTAATATCCAAATTAGACAAACTTTCAATTCTTCGTCTGGCAGTCAGTTATCTAAGAACAAAGAGCTACTTCGCAGGTAAGTTTTCACCAATGATGAAGAAAAAAACTCATACTGTATTAATGATTTAGACAACACCTGTGCAATTTCATACTTTACATTAATTAATTGGAAACATACAGATGAAATAGAAGCTAAAATATCTAAATATAAAGTGCATCATAATGTTAAGTATTTAATTACCCAACGTAATCATAATTACATCCTGTAAAAGGAAATTGCTTGTCTAAGCCAGTTTTGAAAGTAACCTTTCCTGTACATACATGTATCATAAGGATATTAACTTCATTTTTGAAGAATGTTTATTCCAAATATAAGTTTCATTTTAGTGATTTTTTTTTATTAATTCTAGTTTCATCAATATTCTACTCTGCATTGTAGCAAACAAAACCTTCAAAGACATTTTGGCAAGACGAATAAATTCAAAATTATTCAATGATTTGTGAAATCAGATAACAAATTATCACTGATATCCGAATTTGCTATTGATCAGTTCTATGAAGCAAACAAATAAAAAGATTGAAAAGAAAAAAAATATTCATCAATAATCCATGCAAATCAGTTAGAATACAATCTACCCATTTTCCCGTTGATTAAATTGTAGCCGGGTACTATAAGTTTGTGCAGATTAGCGAAAGATATTGGATCAGACAAGGGACAGATGGGGAATCTCCTTGCGTTGCTTCTCAATGCAGTTCCTTACCTGGTTGTTTCTTTTCTCTACCTGAGCAGATTGCAAATATTCTTTAATTGTTGGGGCTTTACCGCGAGTTTGTCCCACACAGATGTTGAAAATGAGAAAATTGTCGACAGGCATAGTTAGTATGAAAATTATACGAATTACGGGTGCCATTTTCTCTTAGCCTGGTATAGGGTGAAATTTATGAAGGATAATTATGCCCCATCTTCTTTCTCAATGTCGTCATTTCTATGTTTTATTTTCATATGGGTATACTATTTGAAGATAAGGAGATTATCTAATTTCTATAGTATGGGTCACTTGATACTAGGATATGTTGTCTTTAGGACACGTGTGAAGATGAATTTGTAGAAATTGTTACTGTATAGCACCTCCAATTTGATTATTAAATAGGGGTCTTGTGTATAAAACACATCAATTACTTAGGGATGTTTAGATAATGTGAATATGCCAATGGTAAGATCCAGGGTGTTGCAATCCCTTTTGATGGATGTTTTAAACTTTTTTGTTCAGAAATAATATCCTAGACACGTTGATTCTTTTATGCATATTTAGTTAAGTTTAGTTTATATTTAATGCAAAATAAACTTTGCTTTGCAAAATAATACAGTTTGTCATGTCTCTTGATTTATGAGTTCAAACTGAAACATAGTTCAGGTTTAGTAAAAAGATAAAGATTTAGAAAGGGGTATTCCTTATATAAAAGAATATGTGCTATGTCAGCCGATGGCTTGTTGTAGTAGATAATATTTCATGATACAACATTTTAAAGTGGAAGAAAAGGAAAGTACATATTACGTTTTTATAGCCAGATGACTTGTGAAATATCAAGTGAAAAGTGATATTTTAAATACTGTAAACTACTTTATTCCGCGGGGTCATAATTTCGCGGAATCACAAATGTGATGTCAATCTGCGGATAGAAATTCATGCGGATTTCTTGAGTTGTATGTCTTTATTGCACTTTAAGTACATTGTGACAAATTTCCTCGGAAATTCTGTGACCGAGTTCATCGCGTAAATGGATCCCACGATGAAAAAAGAACGTCTACAGTAATTTCGGAAAAATTTTCTTCATAGGAAGTTGTTTTATTTTTTATGTTTTACCTCCTTTGCTAAAACTTTTCACTCATACGAGGCAGGGAAGTGAATATTTAAACGGGGATTATATGCTATGCTGTGCAATTGTCATTTTTAGCACATATGTATACTATATTATATTTATATTATATATACTATATGTATACCATATTTCTGAAGATTAAGCACCAATACTTACCCATTTATGTTACGTAAGAACAATTCAGCAATGCTCACATATAGCCGATATTGCTGCAATAATCTGAGTATTTAGGTTATCGTACCATAAAAACTCAATTGGCACCCAAATTGATTGATATCGAATCTAGATATTCTGCAATTATCGTAATAACTCATACCTTAAACAAGCGCATTACATTCATTATTCATATTGTCACTTCGTTTGGCCAACTACACGCTGTAACTTCCGATTTTTGCTACCTATTCATTAATGGATTGTGTTCCTTATTATATGCAGTGTCTCATGCTTTGTTCCTAATGGTCGGCCTCCATGTGATTTATAGAACAATTATTTTCAATGGCTACTCGGAGGATATTTTAACGTCGAGCCATCTTCCATTTTGGGTTCTTTCTTTCTCTGTTCACTGTTAGAGTTTCTTTTTTATTCTTATTTGTGTATGTCTTAAATTTTCATTTTGGAGATATGCAGTAAGAGTATGATCTCAGTCTCTTATAAAGAATCAATAACGTGATCAATCTATTAACCTTCTAATGTCTATGGTATATTTTGACGATGATATCAGTTTGCCTTTCTTCTTAAGTATAGAACATATCTTTTGTCTTTTTTGGCCATATAAAGTTTTTTTAAAAAAAATGACAAAAAATTAAAAAAAAAAAAAAACAAAAAACCTGGCATTTTACGTGCAAAATTTTAGTATTTTTGGTTGTTTGCTAATGTCTTTAAAGAGAACTCATGAACATGAACGTTTAAAAAGAATTCTCTTTCCCTTTATGGTATTGCAGTGAGTACATTTCTTCTAGTACTCTATTTAAAACCCTTCCAAGTATATTCCTTTTAGAAACTGCAATAAAAATCGAACATATATCTGGCAAGATACTTAACGTTTGATAGCAAATGGGCAGTATGTTTTTAAAACGGCTAAAATAAACGATACAAATACCTTATGATATTTTCTAGATGAATCTATTTTGTTTTTAGCTAAAAGCATGTTACATTATATCTATAATAAAACCCCAATCAATAAGTCACTTTTCCATCAATTTTCCACTTTCGAAACTACTCAAGAAGCATTTTCTTATGTCTAATAAAGCTCGCAAAACTTAAACGCAGCAAGAAAATGACATCCGAAGAAATTTACGACGCATCTGAGGTGTAATTGACCATATTTTCTTGCAACAGACATTAAAATCAACTAAGTATCTATTTCAGCGTACTTCTTAGAGCGCATTTTGAAGAACACTAATTACTTCCTATTTTCCCATAATGCACTGGAGACATGCTATTATGGAGAAAGGCAGAGCCCACGTTTTATGGGGGGATAGTAGCGATGAAATATTATTTATACAGGCATTTTTGGGACAACTCATTTCCTTAAGGAAACTGAATGGGCGCTGTATGAAAGGACGGCGTACGTTCCAATAATTACATTTACTACAAAGACAAATTTTTAGGATGAAAATTGCAAGGATTTTCAGAAGAAATGAAACCTTTGCCTGTCAAACATTACATTGGAATGTTTTGAATACTAATTTATAACTTGCTTTTTGAGGAAGTCTTTTGTCAATAAATTTGAAGGATGATGGCTGCAAATTATAGTGGTTTCTTTTTTATTTTGACAGTTGAAGATGCAGGGTTCTATTTGTAAGACTCAAATCGATAAATTTGATGGTTTATACGTGATTTTTATTTTTTGTATAGTTTTTCTTTGTTATTTTCTGGCTTCCTTTCCATTTTCCCTATTCTTGATATTTTTAATTCTTAAAACAAATCCTTTCACAAAGCAAAAAAAAAAAAAAAAAAAAAAAAAAAAAAAGGAATTTTTATGACCCATAAATATTTTCAGAAATTCAGCATTTCTTCCCCCGTTTTGCAGTAATATAAGGACATGTTTAGTTTATACTATCGTGATATAAATATCATTTCACTTATTATGACTCATGGCTTCATCTGGAAATGACCTCTTAGTTATATATATGATATGATTTTTTTTAAACATAAAAGCACGGTATTTAAAGTTTTCTTTTAAAAACTCCAACAGTTTAGAAATAAAATAATCTCCTTTGTAAAAAGAAACTGAAAAAAGCTTAGAATTAAGTTTCCATTCATTGGTTGGTGCGAAAAGTTGGATCCATACAAATGACACACCAAATTGGCAAGTATTAAGGTCAGTCTCTAAGGAACATTGCGGGGTACAAAGGTGTTAGATAATGGTTCAATTTCTGTCACCTGATACTACTTGATGGGATTAATTAAACTTGTGCTAGACTTGATGTCAGCTAAAAGCTATGTACCTGAAAATATTTGGATTCGTTGCATCACCCGATAGCCTTGTTACAAACTGTTTTCTAAACTTGATCTTCAACTTTTATTTCAAGAAACGATGAGCTCAATCTCTTGCTTTATTTCCACATGATTCTATTTAAAAATCATAGACAAAATATATTATCCAGAAATCGTGAATGTAGAAACAATGTTTTTTTATTTGGTTTTTCCTTGTTCACATCGGAAATGCCCAAAAGAAGAAAAATAGGCTGTTTATAGACAGTGCTCCGAAAAACATATGACCAAGAAGCACTTTTAAGAATAATGAACTAAATGTGTTATCAATTTTATGAGAAGAAAACTTATACTGTGTCATCCCTTATTTTCACCTTGTATTTTCAATCGTGTATCCATCGTATGATCTGTTAATACTTCAACTCATTTGTGTATTAGTCCTCTACTTATTCCATTCTGGAACATTTCAAACTTCTTTAATATAATATTTAAAAGCCACCCCCAGGAAATGTATATTGTGCCACATATTCGTATGTTTTCATAGGCTCACATACATTTGTGTTTAATTGATTTGTTGATTAATGTCTGATCTTTACTGAACATTAAATATATTTGAGAATAGTTGTAAATATGAAGTCCATTTTACCTGAACAAATCGATTATTAAATCAGATTTGCTAATTTTGACTATCGAGTGCCACTACTGGAAAAAAAATAGGAAAAAATTCAAAGTTTCTATCATTATTCTCTTGTCAGCCATCAATGCCTAATCTGTAATTTTTACGCTTGATCAAACAAGCAACAAAAGAAACAAGGTTTAGCAGATGTTTGCAGTAGTGATTACGATTACTGTTAATGTCAAGCTTCTAGCAAACCTAGAATTTTCAAAGCTTGTTGAAGATGACTTATCATTGGTCAATCATAATTAATTTTTAGCCTCACTTTCTTTTCCTGTGGCAATAATGGCTAGGGTGTATGACGAACCTGAATTAATCTTGATTGACAGATATGCACACAACCCTCTTAATGCCATGGATTTATTGATGCGTGATGTTTTATACACGTATGATGTGTCCTTTTAGTTGTTGGTCTTTTCAAAATTATTTTATTTTTTCAATCTTCTTCATATTGGATCTTTTTTCTTTTATATGAACTTAAGATTGTAAAAAATTGTAAAATTGTTCATGGATTCTTTCCATTATACTATACACGAATTGTTATGCAGTGTAAATATTAAACGTAAGAGATAGCCAAACAAAAGCTTCTTTAATTATTATCTAATACACTAATTATAAAATTTAAATATACTAACTTCTTTATCATTTTAAGCTAATCAATTACATTAGTTTTATTTTCTTTTGTATTGTCTAAGAATTTACAAAATATGTTTCATTTATTTTGAAAAGTAATCGTTAATCACGAATGATCAAACATGAAAATCGTTGTCAATGGAAAGATTTGTACTCTATGGAATTGTGTGTATTTCAGTATAATATTAGTTCATAATTTATCTTTTAATTTTTAACGAAATGGCACATAAGAAGAGTAGCTTTAATAAACTAGCAAAAAAACTAAGTACAATACATAGATAGAAACCTGTTGTGATACAGGAATTCGAAAGTGCAATTTTAGAAAATGTTTATCCACACTACTGTGACAATTGATGTGTAAAGATAGAAACAATGTAAGGTGTTAATTAAGTCTAGGGATGGCTCCCAATGGGATTTGCTTAAGAAAAAAAGAATTCAGTCATTAAGCAGTTGCCCATGTGCTTACAATTCTATGAATAGAAAGAAGAAACATCTTTCTGATTTCCCTTGAGAATTTGTTTTTAACTATTCTCTGTTTTCTTTAAGTTTCGATTTTTTATTTAGTAAGTCTTTTCATTATGTAAAATAATGCATAACAAAACAGACATTTTGATTTTAGAATTTTTGTTTCTTTTTTTTTCTGAAACTGACATTGGATACTAATGAACACTCAAAGATTCCGAAAAAGAGCACAATGATTAAAGCTAGCTATAAAACGTTAGATGATACTCGTAAGCCAGAGTACAGTGAAATCTAATTCTATTAATTATCAGATTCATCGTCCAAGATACTAATTTTCTCTTTGTCTCAATGTAATCCAGAAAAATGTCGCTGCCATTCTTTAGCAGCATCAATCGCGCGATGAGTAGTTATGACTGACATTATCACTATGAAAAGGCCTGGAGCCATAGTCTGGGATGCCATACCCTTACGATTCCATCTGATTTGTCTCTGGTCGACAAATATACCCTTATAAAATCCCTCATAAAGGTAACACTGATCCGCTTGGAGATGTCTCGGAGGCAGTTGTGTTGTATCGATCCTGGGATTACTGTTGCCGTAATTAAGTGTAATTAATTGAAAAGCTGATAGAAAATATATAATGCTCTTTGATTTAAGATTGCTGGAGAGGAGACATGGTCCTCCAGGGGATCCTTTTGTGGCTCTGTGACACTTGTTAAAGGTGTTGATTTATATCTGAGGATAATGCAGGAACATTTACAAGAAAAGTGATGAAGTGCTATGAAGCCTTTGTTGTGAATTCGCAGAAGATATATATATTATATTAAAAAAATCAGTTTTTGTCAGGAATATATATATATATATATATATATATATATATATATATATATATATATATATATATATATATATATATATATATATATATATCTATATCTATCTCTGACAAAAACTGATTTCTGTAATATAATAAAAATCAGAATAAAAGATATAATTTTATTGTTCGTATGATTTTAAAGTTTTTTTAAAGTATGCTTATTCTTTTTTTTTCAAATTACATGTGGTAATCATTCACTAATTCTAGTTTGTGTGCCTCCGTTTTTATTTTTCTTATTTCATCACATAACTAAAGTCAATCTAAATAAAAGAGAGAAAAGAAGTTATTTTCTTTATTTTTATATTAATAGAAATATCAGCAACATATTGACAACGCCACTTTATTTCTCCCAGTAGGAGAAATCTGATATAATAATTTGCACCCTTCTCGTTTTCTTGATTAATCATTGCACCAATTACATAACCCTGTCAATTGATTTCTTGAAATTGATTGTTTTCTTTGTTATATGAAAAACATTGATACATTTAGGAAAAAAAAAAGTAATTTTACCAATCTGGTTACACATCTACATCATATTTAGTTTTTGCATTTTCATTTCATTGGCATTCACTACATTATAAATATAAATAACTGTTGTTAAATTATGATTATGATATAAAATTGTTTATATAATTAATTGTAACAATATATTTTGAAGAAAAAAAATAAAGCAATACCATGAAGTAGGTAAAACAATGTATCATTTTGAAAGTTGATTTCCTGTTACCTTTGCTTTTTACGAATTTGAGGAATCGAAATTGACAGATTTTTTCTCCTTCTGTGACGTGTTATTTTGCTCTTTCTATAGACTAAGGCTTAATAGTACTTAGGTACAAAACCACTATTATAAAAATGGATCACGCCATCCATTTCCAGGGGATGCTCACTCCTCCATGGCACCTGATCCCACCTCTGATGTTTTAGAGGTCCGTGTTTGCTCTGATCCAAAATCTGTATTGTTTTATGAACTTTTGAGGTTGAATACTGTTCGTTATCTCCATATATTTCATTTCTAAGAGGTGAAAGGACATCCTTATCTAAAAATATCCCCATTCATGAATAGTAATCTTCGTAGAGTGTCTTAATATGGATTATATTCTATAGCTAACATTTAGAACTGCGTCTATATATGATGGAATGTAGAACTTCCCCAATAAACTGCATCATATATCAACCTTTCCCATCTTTACAATTAATTATTGAGGCTAAAAACCTGAAGTAAATAAAGCAAATGATTACAACACTGTTCTCTTTTTTATCAAGATAATAGCCACATATACACACATAAAAAGCCAGGTTTATGCATAATTGATGTTTTGGCTGTGATGTACAATTCCCTTTCAAGTGTAAGTTTCGGCCTCTTGTTGAAAAGCCTGTCTTTTAATGGTACATTTTTATTCTCTGTTTGACATTAATTACGTTGCTTTTTCATTACAATTGCAAGATGCAATTGATTTCGGGATAATTCTATTAAAGTGGCTATAGGAAATTGGTAGAAATTGGCACGAGTGCTAATTCAGAGAATGGCATCGGAAAAATATCCCACAAAACACTATCCACAGCTGTTTGACTCGGTTGTCTGTGCTTCAATAGAATTATGTACTTATCCCAGTTCTAAATTGTATATACCTTAAGTGAATTCGATGGTACGTTTCCTCATAGTTAGAGTTAGTATCATAAAAAAACCACTGAGTGTCATTTGTTTTATTTTAAATCTAACAATTTTATAGAATTAATTTTATTAAATTATGTGATTAAAATATTTTTTTTTAAATTATTTCTTTCTGCTATCTGCTAGTTTTTTTTTCTATTTATGTCAGTAGGGCAAACATTTAAAAAAAAAAGACATTATGCATTCTGTCCATAAGACGGTTTGTTGATTGTCAAATCAAAACCATAATATTATTTTTTTACTCTAGAATCGTTAAATTAATTGTATTTGCCAAACCGCCATGAAATGTTGCATAACATCCGGGTCTTGAAGATGGCTGACTTTGAAGTCGACACAAGGATGATGAAAATAGAATTAGTCAAAGTTAGAGCACGTTTAGCGTTTACTAAATCAGAGCAAACACAAAAGACACTATTGACATTAGATTGTTATCAACTGGAGACGAATAGAGCTTCCATACACCACCTCTCATAAAAATTTTGACTTCATTGCCATATTTTTCTGCTTGGTAGGTCATCTGAAAATTTAACAAATCCTAAGCTAATTATCTAATCGATCGTGAACGTCGCAGTTCATCATAACGATTTTTTCCTCTTTCCATTCTGTTGTCGTATTTCTTTTTTGTTTCACGGAAGTAATGAGATTTACTAAATATCTTTAATAACACATTTTCATTAGTCCACCGTTTTCTTCCTTTTGTGTGCGTGTCGTGAAATGTATTCTGAAGTAAACTGTTTATAACAAAATTCTAAATGTACTTTGAACCACAACCACAGAAAATTACCCGTTCTGATTATCTGGAGGCATCTTTCTCATTTTTTAATTATTTTTTTAGTCTACAGTTCTAACCAAGGAAAGTTACGTAATTTTGTACTTTAAATGAAAGAAGTCGCTGATGGAATGGTAAATCAAAACTAATTTATTCTCATCAACTAGTCTTAGGAAAGAAAATTGCATGAACTACATGTAGGGCATTTGTATTAAGTCAACTTAATGAGTATCTATGAAATAATTACACTATGTTTCACGATTTAAAGCTTCAAATCTGCCATCTTAAAGTCTATTATATAAACTGATTAGGCATCTTTGCTAGTGACATTTCTCATACACCTTAAAAAATTCTGATACAGATAGTATTAACATGTGACAAGCTGGCTTTAATGATCTGCAATCACGTCTTTTTGACGAATGGTGGGTGATGATTTGGTATGTTTATGTCGAGAAAGTCACGGGCTGGACAAGAAATAATTTTGAGATGTCTGATTTCCATAACTTTTTTTCAAAAACACAATTTCATAATCACATGAACATATAAAAACCTTCTCAAAGTTCATTTAATGGACATGGTGTGCGGAGCACATAGAGTCTTAGGAAATTTGAATTTATTCAATTTCACATGAACAAGGTTTACTACACTTAACTATTAACACTTTAGATTTATCATAAATGTGATTTGCTAGTTTGAGTTAAAGGGTATATGACAGTCAACAACAAGACAAAATTCAGTTTCCAGTAGAAACCAGAATTTAGACTGTTTTGTTTGCACCCTAAACTTACCAAATCTAAAATCTCGAATTCTCAGGGAAATCAAAAAAATGATAAAAAGAACATCGGACTTTGAGAGAGGAACACAAACATATCGGCACAGTGTCTTTCCATTCTAGAAAATGAATTTGAAACGAAAGAGTCAACATTAAAAAAAGGAGAAAGCCGTCATAACTAAATGGCGCGGAAATTTGCCTGTGATTTATTGCATAATTACGGCAGCCGAGCATCAATCTTGGTTTTCTATTACTAGCCGATTTTAAATCCATCGACAAAATTGCCGGCCTTGCCTTAATTTAAGCTTGAATTGTCTTCTTGGTATAATTTCCCTGTCTTAGTTTTTCGTCTTTGATTAAGTAATTAAGTTGTAGATGAAACGACCAAAGACGGCAGTCCTTGTCTTTGAACATTTTCTTGTCTTCTTTCTCATTTTGAGAATTTTTCTGAATAATGTATGCGATAGTTTAGTGTTCTCTATATTGTTTAATTAGAGTCATTGCTTTTCCCTTATCTAAGTTGTCCTGTTTATTTATGTGGATATGTGACGTAATTATTTTACAATAACACAGACAGGTATAAGCTTAAAATTCTTGTACTATTAAAGTGCATATATTTTTCAGATATTCCTTGCAGAAGATATTTTATCCTTTTGATTTTACAATAAAATTGCGTATTTTTGGCTTATGACTAAGAGAAAGCATGTTTTGAAATTTCTGCTATTATTTTATATATGCGTAAAATCATAGGAAGCGGTTTCAATGCAGCAGTTCAAATTCCGCTAAAATGTTTTTGTGTAACGTTATAGAGAGTTGAAATTACTATGCGTGCAATAGTAACACGTTGTGAACGGGAAAATGAAACTAGTTGCGTGATTGCAACAAATCATGATTTGCCATAGCATTTGTTAGGGTTAACAGCATGTATGTGTCATAATGACGACTCGCAAACATTGGTAAGAAAGTTCAAGCTATTTGATATAGTTATCACTTTTATCAAGCTAGCGTGTTGGAACACTCTTAGTCAATTGGAGTAATATTCATTTAAAGTGTGTTCCAATTTAGTAAAAGTATCAGAGAGTACTATGAGGTTTATAAATTATTTTTTTAAATTTTATTTAATTAAATTAATTATTTATTTTATTTATTTGTTTATTTATTTATTTATTTATTTATTGGTATTTAATCTTTTTACATTTATTACTTGACTGTGGAATAATGCAATGAATAATATTCTTTACATAAATTTACTATAGTTGACTATAGTTAACTACAGTAAATATTTTGATTTGCTATAAAGTTAAGAACTTTTTTTGAGATTTGGAAGCTTAAAATCTATTAAATTCGATAAATATGATTAAAAATTTGAGAATATACAAGTCATACTTCCCTTTGATATAAAAAAAAATGTGCATATATGAATTGGAGAACATAAAATATAACAATGTGATATCTATAGTAAAATGCTTTGATTTACTATAGTAAAATCTTTGATTGACTATAGTAAAAACCTTACAATATATACTATAGTAAACTATAATTAGTATAGTTAGCTATAGTTAACTAAGGTATTTTTTTATTTGGAATAATTGGAATTTTGTTGTAAACAAATGAACATTTCAGATTTAAGAACTTTATATCCTTATTTTTTAATATGAAAAGTTTGATTTCAGTATATATGTTTATCTGGATTACCATGTACTTAAAAAAAGTTATCAATCTATGAGATTCAACTCAATATCACACTGATTGAAGATTAAAAAAAAATCATATCTTATATAATTATCTTTTTTACCATTTCTATGCATTTAGATGATGATTTCAGAGATGACATGCTCGGAATTTCAAAGCTGATATTGCACTAGTACTATTTCATTTATCTTGTAATATGCTATATAAATCTGATGCACATCTGATATAAAGAGATAAAATCTCCCGATATTCTGTTTACCAAACAATAATGCATTGTTAGTGCTTTCCTTTTACAAACTGCATTATCGCTATAACCTCAAACTTTACAAATAAACTTAAAGCCATGGAAACTAGATAGGAGTATCTTTAGTTCATTCTTGACCTTTGACAACTCTCTGAAAAATTGTGGATAATTAGTTCTCAAAATTTCTCAATGGTTGTGGAAGAGGTTATGGACATTTTCCGTCTAAATGAACAAACACAAGCGTCTATCTCTGCGCGAAACTAAGGCCTTCCATTTCTTGGCCCGACTGCTCTGTTCAAGGAAGCAAACAAAACCATGTTTGTCACAGTAGATAAAATGTCAGCTACCATTTTTATCTTTCGCATAATTTGATATAAGAACAAGGTATATTCTGTCCAGATATCAACTTCGTTCCCAGATCTGATCTAATTGCATTATGACAAACCGCTTTCTGTTAAAATTTTCTCAGGTATAAACACTCTAAATTGTTACACCTCATTTCAGACAAGATTTATCCGCTCTTGGTAAAATTTGATCAGCCCAGTATTTCTTTGGGGAGTGGTAATACAATGTTGTTGATGAACATGGCACAACTTTATATGGTTGGGATCTTTGGTGAATCACAATATATTTAATTACCTGATATTCATCCACTGCATCAGTTTTCCTCCAATATTTTTGATGTACTGATATGCATATGGTGGTATTTGAGGGGCTGCATTCCTGAAAATTTGACTGCAAATTAATACCAAACATCAAACCTCTTTAAAATAAAAAAAATCAATAAAAAAAGGGTATTTATGAAAAAAGATATTTTTCTCAATTCTCAAATACAATGATAAACAATACTCTGTCATGTAATGAAAAAAGTGTGTATCCACCTTAACTTAATGTAAGGAGAGGGCTAAATTTAAAATAGGTCATGCTTGTTGCCAAATTCCATTCATTTTTTGTGAATAAAATAATGTTTAAATAAAAAAGGAAGCAAAAGGGACTTTTCGAAAAAAAAAAAAAAAATTCAAAATACATGTAGATAGAATTTAAGTTAGGTGTATATATAGAATGATGCTTTATGATATTATGCGGTATAAAGTATATACATGTAATTATTATTGGAATAAATAAATTATTAATATTTTACAGCTCATCTGATTTAAACACTGTTTTATTGTAGCAGTTTTACCCGACCGATACAACTTGGATAGCCATCATATCATTGGAAGATCCCATCTCTTTCATGAACCCGGTTTTTCAGAAGGAGACAGTATTTTACAGGTATTACTAAAACAACTTGTAGAGAAAGGGGTTATAAGGGTAGTTTGTATGCTGCTTTATCTTGTGTTTTATTTAACTTTATTTCGTGCATTGAAATATCTTTCAAATAAAGCATCTTAAAACATTAATTAGTTGTTAACGTATATAAAGATTTGTTTGTGATTTATTATATCTTAACATTTAACAATATATCTGGATTTCGGGTTGACACTTCAGTTTTTTTGGTGATATTTTCTACACTACCATATTTCTATTGGTGCAATTAATGTAATTTAAATCACATATGATTACTGATACCATCATTTATTATCCGGTTGCTTTATAATTAATGTGGATCGTGGGAATCAGAAAACTTGGTAACTTTGATAATATTGATATACAAGTAGTTTAACACAATGGTACATACCAAAACTTTTCGTTCATAAGAGTCTGCAAAAGTCATCAAGATAAGGTAAAATATTAATTATTCAAAGTTAATTATAATACGAGAGAGATGGAAGAAACAAGAAGTGCATTTTGAAACATTTCTATAAGATCATCTACCTACTTTCTCCTTTTACAGGCGTTATATGGCTTCATGGTTGTGATAACATGTGATGGAGAGGTTTTCTATGCCTCCAGGACCGTAGAGCAGTACCTGGGATTCCACCAGGTAGGTTTACATTCATAATTTTATACAGAGAAAAAATAGGGAGAGAGAGAAAACTGAGAGAAAATTAGCCCTTATATAATTAGAGAGAGAGAGAGAATTATACTGACATACTAATATATCAGAGAAACATTTTTTTTCTTTTTCCTAAAAAATAAAGAAATGCAAATGAATATAAAATACGGATTTTTTTTAAATGCTGGGTTTCTTTCTATAAATAAAGTAAAACTACATAAACGCAAACATATTTAGTTATTCCTGGATGGTAGAAAAAAGACCAAAATTATTATTGTATTTTTTGTTATTTGTCTTACATGTATTCAAGAAAATCGTAATGTGTATTCCATATGATTGTAATGCACTTACTATTGATTAGTTATTGAGCTCGATCTTGTGACAACCCCTTTGAATTGTTTTTGCTCATGCTCGATTTAACGGTATTGTCCAACAAAAATTCAATTTTCCGATCCTCCTCGAAGTAACAGATAAAATCGCTTTAAGTAATATCTTTTTACCGTCCAAATGATTTAACTTAATGTCATGTAACTGCGCCCTCTGAAGACTGTAATTATCTTCCTAAATGTTTTTGTATCGTCATAAACATCTTTGTTCCATTCTCTTTTAAGTCTCTGGAAATTGAGCTGAAAACGAAGGAAATCTTCTAATCATAAATTTACAACTGGGTGATATGAACGTGCAAATTTAAATCCTTCTCCCTCTTTTGATCTTTGAGCGGAGATTTTTCCTAATGCAACCTCAGTGTTAAGAGTTTGAAATATGATTTCACATTTTTGCAAAATTTAAAGCAATTGTTTTTAGAGAAAGGGCTTCTATTTTATAAAAAAAAAATGTAAATCACTGATCGTTTTGTATTTCTTTAATATGAAATGATTTGCTTGAAACTGAAACACTGCTACCCTGTGTGTACTCTTTAATTAAAGTTATATATGAGGCATGCAATTCATTTTTTCATTTTATTTTGCATATTTTTAGATTACTGAACAACACATGTATGTTTACAATAAAAAAAGTAACGATAACGAACTTGATCAATCTCAAAAATCTTATACGTGAACAAAACAACAATCGTCTTTATTTTTAATTTTGTAGTATTTATTGTAGTATTTATAGAAAAAGTAAAAATCATGATATACATGTATATATAAGAATAAAATCTGAAGTGAATGATATCAATTGAATAAAGTCCTGTGTTACACATTCTAATCATCTAGTAATTTAAGCAAGATCATACCATTAACTTTATACACGAAATAAAACATAAATACATTTTATGTTTAGTCGGACATCATCCACCAGAGTGTTATGGAGCTTATACATTCAGAAGACAGGGAGGAATTTAAACGTCAGCTTTCCTGGAACTCTGCTCTTCCCCAGGATAAGGCCAATATGTCCCTCCACGAGCTCATGATGCCTGGTTGGTTTCTATAGGGTGCATACTGTATCTATAACAACATTTAAAATAATGTTTAGAAAAAAAGTTTAGAAATTTGAATTATCTCATAAATATTGAATATTGATTACTTGTATCATTCATTGCATACAGCGACTGCTTAAAGCAATGTACATATCATAATAAACAAAATATGGAAAACAATATCATATTCATCTTATCCTATACATCAATAGCTCTTCCATTTGTTTTTCTTCTTTAACTTTTTCCCTGTAGACAAAAGTGCATTAAGGAATTTCTCTTTATCAAAATATGCATCTCTTGATATCATTTTTTTTTTTATGTTTTAGAAAATTCTAGACACCTTCATAGATCTTTCACTGTTAGGTTTAGATGTTTGCTGGACAACACCTCTGGATTTATTGTAAGTTTTTGACCATTTTCAATGTTAAAAACTACAACTGTCTTTGCATTTCATATGCAGTCATATCTCCATAACCTGACAAATACATGTATAACATGTCATTCTCAAATATCTCTTTCGAGATGTGATGTAAATTGAAAGAAATCACAGCTTAACTTTGAGATACATGTATATACATGATAAATATACAGTGTATGCATGGATTTTTCTACAGACATTAGAAATCAGTGGATGGATACGAATGTTACATGGGCAGAATGCACGTTCGGATGAGCCACAGCTGGCGTTATTTGCTACGTGTTGTCCCTTTGGTCCACTCTCCCTTATGGACATCCCATCACGAGAACTCACTTTTAAGTCCAAGCATAAGATGGATTTTTCTCCCATGTCAATGGACAATAGGCAAGTGAAATCTACATTGTGTTTTCTTAGTATTTGTCGGAGTAAAAAGAAATACGGTCATGTCCGAGTGAATTTTTTTTTCTGTTTTGAGCATCTTTGACTAGTAAGTTCCTTTAATGAGTTTTATCGTGCACAGGTGCTTGCAGGAAAAATCCATTCATCTTATCTGTAGAAAAGGTTGTTTTCAAACACAACAACGGTCGCAAACCTCACAAATTAGATTACTCATTAGATGGAAATTTCAGTTCTATTGTGCAATTTCTAAACCAAATACCACAAAAGAAGACTTTATAGAAATATTACAAATTTGAGGTCAGAAGTTTTCAATGCTGATATGGAAAGAGGTTGGGTAGTTTACAAAATTTAAATCTAGGGAACAGCGATTTAGATATCAGTTTTAAAGACCAGCAAGCTGCTTTCTGTAACCTTTGTCATTAATCATATCTTTTCGATGACATAATTCCAAAATACGATCCTTTAAATTCTTCTTTGAATTTCTGTATTTTATATTGGTTGTCATTTTAATTTATTTTTCTTTGACATCGCGTATCCTTCGAATGGTGAATTATTATAACTTTGACCATATCAGATATCTGTTATCATTATGTGATGATGACTTTACAGATTTAACAGTGGAACAAGTTAATTATGCTAAACGGATTTAAGATTTTATGAACCCTAGATAATGCTGAGAAATTTTGGATTACAGTCAAAATCTTTTAAATAGACATTCTGTCAAATCTGATATAGAAAAACAGTGTTACTTTCACATTAATGACTGTTTACTGTGGAGATAATTGCATTGAAACTCAACCATTAGAAAATGTTAATCTTCACTATTATCATAGATATGTATCGTATATGCAAATTGTAATCAAATTCTGTAAAGTGAAAATAAAACCGGATGTACTCGTCAAACAATGAAAGAAAAAGTCAAAAATGGGGAAAATCAAGACGAAATACTACAAGTGTAACCAATTTCGACTACAAACATCGAACGTATGGCTACACTGTCAAGATTCGTTCAAGCGATCTAATATTGCATGTTTCTATCTTGTCCGTATTATATAGAAGTTTTCACGGGTCCAAGCATGTCGGACAAACACGAAGGATGGGTTATTTTTATGAATGAATTAGGGATATTTATCGCCTGTTGTCTGTCCATTTTAGCAATTTGATCACGGGAATGTTACATGAGCATTTTGTGAATGAAAACTTTCGCCTCGTAGTAAAGAAGGTCTTAATTGACATTAAAATTTACGTGACCCTTGTTTTTTCTCACGCGCTATTGTTTTCTGTCACGACTTTGTAGTTGACTTGTAGCGGTATAAATCGTCTAGTCTTTTTCAACATGATAGGTGTTGGTTAAGTGTTGGAAATTGTAACCAACTTGCTGAAGGAACATTCTTTACAAAATAAAAAAAGCAATCACGCAAGAGATATGTGATGACTAAATAATAAATACTTTACGAGCTGTTAGATACAAATTACGAACTCAATATTGGGTATTAATTATTTACAATGTTCAAACAAATAAAATTGTTACTTTGCTGTTACAAATTGCATGAAACTTTTATGAAAGAAGACAACTCAAATTATAATACAGTGGCAAGTTCAGAATGCAATGAAATGCGAGATGAATGACAATTCAGATCATATATACTGACCGTCCAAGGCACTGTTGTGTTCTTTTTTTCTTTTGAATGAAGTGTTCCATAAGCATTACAAAATTTGGAGGGGAAAAATGAAAATTCTATTTTTAAATGCCCTTAACTTTTAAAAGAATTATTTGGTTTGGATGAATAAAGAAGGCATCTATCTTAAAAATAAACAGTTTGTCATTCTGCAGACTGAATCAAATCACAGAAGCAAATTTCTAACCCAAAATATCAATTTATGTATATATTTTGTTTCTTTTTACACCAAGGATTTTAATTTGCAAAATACTATTAATACAGAAACAGTCTAGACAAAGAAAAAGAATATTTAATACTTATTTTCTTCAGGAAAAATAAAGTCACAATCGACAATAAATATGGACTCGAGGGTTAAGCAGTATACAAGCCCTGGCTTTTAGGAAATCTCCCGGCTCGTTTTATCCTGAAATGAGATGTTTATTCATGTTTGAAATATGTAATAAATAAAATTATGCTAGTAAAAAAAAACCTTATAAGGCAACTCATATGAGTTAAATTTCATTTCTATCGAAATATACATGTATCAGCTTTGAATTAGATCATTTAGTCTTAATGTATAGAATGACACATAGAGGACTAACGCTTTCTTTCATTTCTATCTGCGTAAAATTTTCCTCTTGTGAGAAATATTTCTTTCACTTTGTGAATAGTTATAATGATTCCTTAACGGAGAGTTTAATTATTGCCTCAAAAATAAACTGAACAACATGAAAGTAACTCTATAGTTGTATTCTGGTTTTATTCTTTTATATATTTAAGATACAAAATATTCTTATGATTCATAACAGCTTTCTAGAATACAAACATGTTTGTGTAATATCTATGCAGATATGACAATGTCAACTTACATAGTCAAACGTAGTCAAATGTAGTTGTTTTTTTCAGTTGTTTTTAATTTGCAAGAAGATGACATTTTCTTTCACCAGAATATTAAGCAGAATATTGATATTGAGGTATTTTTTGACTGAATCAATATGTCAGCAATTAGCAATGCCTTACATAAATTCGATTGTTTCCTTCAGATCTGCTAGATAACTATAGTAAATACTTAGTACTTTTATACTTTAATTTACTATGAAACTTTACTCTAGAACTTTTTCTGAGATTTTGCAGCTTAAAATCTCAAATTTCATACCAATGAAATTGGGGAATAATATGTGAATATACAAATAACATTTTCATGTTATATAAAAAAAATGCGCATGTTCAAATTGGAGAACATAAAATATAACAATCTAAAATCCATAGTAAAATACTTTGATTTAATATAGTAAAAACTTTGATACTATATATAGTAAACTATAGCATGTTTTTTGTTAGGGTAATATGTATTTCTGTACTTGTTATACGCATTTTCATAACGAGGAGTCTTAAATGTGTTTTTTTTTTTTCTTTTAAAACCTTGTTCTCTTATAAAGCAAACTCATTCTTTCTGAAAACCTTTAAGTTTCATGTTAAAACCTTGATCTCTTATATGAATATGAAGATTTTTGTAACGCCTTCAAGGTCGACCTACAGTAATTTAAGATCATAGCTCTCAATATTTACAATGACACAGCTAAATTTTGTTGGTGATATGTTTGTTTATATTTGGGACAACTATGTACTTGTAAATCAAACCAATTTTTTTTCAGATCCCATTTCGTATATTTTTGCGATCTTCTATTGTTGTTAAACTTTGTTGAAATTTTGATATGTTGTAATGTATTCTTAATTTGTAACCTAATAAAACAGTAATTTCACAAGTTTTCGTGAGACAAGCAGTTAAATATTCTAACTCTAAAAATTTAATTTAAACGTGTTTACATATTGTCAAAATCTGAAAGAGAAGGTAATTTTCAATGCGTTTTTACATAATATCCTCCTACACTTTGTTTAGAATTACGAAAACATCAAAAGATCAGAATAAAAATAGTAATAAAATGAACTAGTTTTTAAAAAATTGTATATTTCTCTCACGTGCATCTAAAGTTCATTTTTTGTTGAAATGTTAAAAGAAAGGGGAAAAAACATAAAATGGCTGTTTCACAGTATTTTACACAGCTTGGCAACATTTTTGAAAAATGAAACTGAATATTCTTTAAAGTCTTATGATTTTTCTGAAAGGGACATGTATGTAGAATTTTTAAATATTTATCTGTAATCACTTTTTTGGAACCGACTAACAATGTGAAGAGGAAGGAAGGGGTATATGTATACTATTCTTACCATAGTAATAATGTTATAACCAATTTTTTTTATATTTGTAATTAAAATTATAATAGTGTTTCAGTATCTGACACAGTGTTTAAAGTTATCATAAAGGAAATATAATTGTATATTTACTTTAATTAGAAGAAAAATGAATCTGAGATTGTTTCTTTGCTATAATCACTTCATGGTAGATTCAACCATTCTAATTTACCTACTTATGACAAAATGTGAAAAATATTTACTAAAAATATCACAGTAGGGAAAATAAAAGAAATATTACAATTTATTTAGATTTTCATTGCTTTTCTTTCTTCAAATTTGTGTTTATTTCTTCAAGGGGATGCTTGGTCCTCTTAGGTACCTGATCCCACCTCTGGTAGTTCCAGCGGCCCGTGTTTTTGTCCTATTTATGTTTTGTTTTGTTTACTGGATTTAGGAGATTGATTAGTGTTCGTTATCTTCACCTTTTACATTTCTGAGGATATCATAATAGTATTGTATCAATTCGTTGCGGACACAATAGTTTATTGAAAACACTAATTTCATTTCTTTTGAAATTTCTGCAAAAATAATTAATTTTGCAAATTCATTGCAACTTCTTTTTGAAATCCAAATACGTATAAGCAGAATTTTTAGCGAGGATTTAATTTTGGCATTATTAGCGAGAGTGCTAAGATCGCTAAAATAGAATATCGCTAAAAATTAATTTTGTTTTATTTGTAATAGCTTATTAAGTGAGCATTATAAAATCGCTAAAAATAAAATATCAAAGTTTAGGACAAATCGCTAAATTTGCGTCTCGCTAAAATTTCCTCTTATACGGTACTATGCAATTTTGCTTCAATGTTCACACAATGCAACAAGTCACAAAACTGTGAAAAAATACCAATTAGGTAAACAAGCTCAAGATATTGTGTGAGAGTTCCCTTCTTTTCCTCATATAGAATTTATTCAATATTAAATGTATTGTACTAAACCGTCTTTTGAAAGAAGCAAAGTAAATTCTATTAAATCACAAATTCGTTACGGACACTACAAAAAATTTACCGTTCCAAAGAATCTTAATATTTTTAATATTTATTTTATTTTATTTTTTATCATAACTAATTCATTTAAGTTGTTTGTTGTATTCGGACCTGAAATAAGCTGAGAAATAAACCCCCAAAAAGAAATCATGATAGCAATTAACATCTGCAGTTATATACATGTACATACATCAATTGTATTTCTTCCTGAAATTTCAACACAAAATAAGTTCTCACTGGTCTTATCTCTGTCACCTAAATGTTTTTCTTCCTCTCTTATGACATCATCATCAGTTGTATCATTTTTGTGGCCTCAGCTTTGCTGCTGCAGAATCCTCCAATTTTAAGCTTGATCTTCATGCACCAATTTTCATCTCAAAACTGCTTCCGAATTGTCTTTTTCTGCTGAATTTCTGTTCTTATATATATCCGGTATCTGTTTTCTCCCTTTCTTTACTGCTCCTTCAATAACGAGATTTAGATTTATCATTCTGTAATGTTTCTTCTTTTTTCTGTTCTTTTGAATTTTAAGACTTATTATTATCATTATTTTGATTTTGGTGACGTTACTCTTTATCAACATTTTTCATCTCATAGAACTTTTTTCTTGTTTCCTGATTTATCTTTTCTTTTCCTTATTTTCTTTCAGCTTTTGTCTGTATTTCTACAATTGTCAGTGTTTGTCATTGAATTTGTCATTTTTATCACGATAATAAAAATTGATTAATGTTAATATAATTGGCGCTCATGAAATATAGTGTCCGCAATGATTTTGAAATTCTAAAATCTACATTTATTTTTAAGTTACAAACCAAAAACTATATTTTAGGATAAATTAATGAAAACTGATGTTCAGTTTCTTAAAAAGTACTACCTAAATGAATTTAACTGTAATGGCAGAGAACATAAATCAGATTCTTTATTGAAGTTGTTATACGTTGTTATGTTGTTCATTCCATTTTTATTTATTCAATTAAAATAGACTTAAAGCATTGAAAACATTTATATAAATATTTGATTTTAGATATTTTGACAGGCATTAAACAGTGTATGAATATTTCAGAGGGTTATATAAAGCATGACACTAAATTTGTAAAATACATGTTATTTACTTTATTTCTTCAAAACTTGATTAATTTTACTCCAATTTTGATCAAATAAGTGCAAAATGTAGATTATTATATACATGTAAGAGGCTTTAAGACAAAATTGGTTATTTGACATTCTATTAAAACAGTTTCAAGGATAAAGATTCAAACTTATCTTTGTTTTATATCTTACCGCTTAAGAGTGAAAAATTGACCGAGTTTATGGCTGACAAAAATTCCGATTTCAGGAATATAACAGCTTATGACATATTGTATATCATTGTAAAGGTAAAACTTTTTTATCAAATTTTTCCATTGTCTTTTTGCTTTAACAGGTTAGTTTCAATAGCACTGATGACCTATAACAAGGGCTTTTCATAAATGTGAACTATATTGTGAAAAAGCCGAAAGTAATTTTTTTTCCAAAGACATTTAGGCCTACATATAGATGATAACTATAACTGTTTTAACAGTTGCATAGTAATAAGCTATATTAAGACTACCAACATTTTCCAGTATATGTTTGTTGCCTTTTTATACCCTCGCAACGAAGTTGGAGGGGATGTAGTAACGCATTGTGTGTTTGTGTGTGTGTGTGTGGGGGGGGGGGGGTAGTGGGTGAGTGCGTACGTAACGGAAGTTACACAAGCACAAATTGATATTGGAATGGATTTGCTCTTTTGCGATGTCCTTTTTTTTAATTGAAATGGTACATGATGACAAAACTTCAGAGAATATAAAAATATTCACTTCTCATTAAATATTTTCTTTTTTACAGAGGAAAAGCCATGTTTGGATTTTCAGATAGAGAATTGGCAACTAAATCTGGATATGACCTTATTCATCCAGATGACCTCAATTATTTCTCATCTGCTCATCAGGAATGTAAGTTTGTTTTTTTTTTCAAAAACTTTGAGATAACGTCACATTCATGTTAATATTATTCAAGCATTAAATGATCAATACTTATTATCTTAAAACCAGGTTGAAATTTTTCAATATCGTAGATCCTTAAAGCAGATTTTCTCTCTCTTTTTTTAAAATTGAGATTGTTTTCTTGCCATTTCAACCACAATATGCTCACAAAATTTCTATGAAATACCCCTTTTATCACTGCCAGCGTATTATAATCCTAAACAATGAATTAAATTTCAAATAAAACTGAAATGCAATATCGTGAAAGACAGACGTTTGACAATTTGACATATCCTTTGCTCTCAGTTGCTGTTAAAAATCAACCTGGCAGCTAATAGTTGATCTTCATGGTTCACCTTGTCTTTGTTTACTGGTATCTGTGTCCCCCGACGAGGACAAGGGAAGCCCAGGCTGTCGCCAGCAGTCAGTATACAGTACATAGCTGACACCCTTTGTCACACATTTCTCTTGTTGGGTGAAAATTGATCCATGATCCATAAATAGTTGCATGTGATTGACTATGTCTTTATATTATGTAAAAGGAATTTGGATAATTCTTGTATTTTTTGTAACAATTATGTATTATCCGGTTGGCTAATATTGATAATAAAAATATGGTACATGTTTTATTGATAGTGGTTTTATTTTTAACATTGACTTGTTCCACACATGTACAAATGTAGTTGGACTTAGTTAGTAAATCCTAGTACGTATGTACCAAACACAGTACAGTACATACACTAGTCACTTTGACAATTTGATACTCATTATTTTGTTGCTTGAGCCTTAAGTCTCCTTCTTTAATCTATTCAATTCCTGTCATAATTTTATTTATCTTTGTTTCCAGTGATTAAAACTGGTAGTTCTGGTTTAATCGCGTACCGTTGGTGTACTAAAGAATTTAGATGGTTATGGCTCCAGTCAAGCTGCAAGGTTATCTACAAAAACAGCAAACCTGATTTCGTGATTTGCACTCATAGACAACTAACGTAAGTTTACCTCCAACTCTGAAAATTAAATAATTGGCATGAAATAATCTATTGTATTTGATTTACTATGTATCAACGCCTGCGTATTTATGTATTGTTGTGGCACATTTTAGTGATGATGAAGGTGCTGATCTTTTTCACAAGAGAGGAAACGAGTTCAAATTGCCATATCCATTGCTTGACTTAGACATTTGCTCAGGATTTGACTTTCCTAATGACGAAATTGCATCAAAAATGAAAAATGTGAAAAACAAAAAGCAAAAAAATTGTGTGCGTGAAAACTACATACAAAGTCCGGGTCGAAAGCGAAAGTGTGCTCGTGAACCGGTGCTTAATGGATATGCGGGATACCCACAATACAATGGATACGAAGGTGCAGACTTCAAACCCGACATCTTATACCCGTATCCGTCACCGATCGAACCCGACATTTATCGAGGTTACGCTAGTTTTCCTGGATCTGTATATCCCACAGCGGACAGTTATCGTCTGTCGGACACAGAAAAACACGCCTACACTAATGGATATTACTTAGATCCTCATAGACAGTACCAGCATACTCTTGCTTATCCGGGCAATGGTTACTCAGACTTGATGGCTCAGCCAACAAAGTTTGGTTATGATGTGACAAAGTACGGATTCAATTCTTATGACTTGGACATTGCCAAAAAGGTCCATTACGGTGAAGATGTCGGTCGCTATGACAACGATTATCGAAAATATGCATACGAGTATGGCAACGAGAGACTCCCTACAAGACTAAATGGGTCACTAGAACCTGTAGATTTAAGGTCGTCAGCCATGTATAATGGAGTTGATGGAATTGTAGGGCATAATCCATGTCTATCGACGACGTCTTCTTTGTTTAAAGAAACTAAAGTGATATGTTCTCCGTCTGATATTGGATCAAATCAGGGAATGAGTGCAACGATGCCATTACATCACAGTTCCGTGATTAAAAACGCTGCTAGTCCAAGGTCTCTCCAATCCTCTAGGAACTCGGACCATATGGGAAGTCCCCCTGTGAATATATACAACAATAATTCCACGCGGGTAAACGTTATAAACAATACAGCGTCATGGCATTGTACAAAGTCAAACCAGAATGTTCACCCCAGTCCTATTTCTACACCTAGATCAGATCCCGTAGAAAGTCCAAAAGTGAACTGTGTAAATAAGAATGACAGTGGTATGCTTTCAACTAGTAGTCCCGTTACCGGCGCCACCCCAGCCTCAGTGATACATTCAGCAATTTCTAATCGAACACCTCCTAGGTTCGTATTTGATAAAATCCATTTTTCTAAAATATTGACGAAAAAAAGGATAATTTAGATTTTCTGTTAAAGGTTAAAATGTATGGTTCTATGTCTTTTCATTGTTTCATTTTTTACAGAATGTACGACAAACAGCCTATGACCGGTGGAATACCTGTCCCTGTTGTGAAAACATCTCCATGGTACCAGTACCCATCATCCCACACTGCATATGGCGACCCAAAGGACTGGTCAATCCAAGCGGATGATATGTACTCATGTCATCAAAAACGTGGAATTATTTCTGATAATATGTCTCACCTTTCCAAAGTCACAATTACATGATCGATGGTTCGGTTATTTGTTTTGTACGTGCTTCTAATTGAATAAATATGTGTTCACACTCATATAAAGTAAACAATTTCATAAGATCTATCATCGATATTTGTTTCTATCTTAACATGTAATATATGATCGACCACTGATTCAAAATAATATCATATTAGCTTTTGTATATTTGTAAAGCATATTCAAGTAACACGGATGTATGGAAAGCAAGTTCATCACTACAGATCATTCTTTTTCTTTTATGCTCCATCTTCTAGACATGTTTTAGCAAGCCAGTGCTTTCCTTTAAACTGTTCAATTTTTTTTTTCAATTTTTAAACTGAAAGGTTTTTTTTTAAAAATATATATAAAAATAAAAGAGCAAATTTTACCTGTAATGTATGCTCTTGTTATTACTGATAATTTGTTATAGTTTTAGTTATTTCAAATAGCAAGTTCACACGAAATAAATAAATCTGTTCCAAGTATCATATTTAATGCTATATAATAATATCATTATTCCCTATCATGATTGTTAAGTTTATATATACCATTGCAATGTCAACATAATGTATATGTTTTCATTCTTTACATTATACAATATCTAAAGAAATTCCCTGTAATTTATTATGTTGCAAACCTAGTGTTTTAATTTATTGTAAAATATTGTACATGACCCTAAATGATATTAAATGTACTAAATATTTCGTAATGATTATCGTTGAAATTTATGATTTTGTTGTCTTTTATGTTTATTGCCATATAAAATACATAACGATATGACATGAATATGTATCTAAATAAAATAAAATATAATAAAACATGAGAAGTATTTTTATTTTAGGGCAGTGACTGGAAAGTGTTTTTCACAAGATCTTAGCAAGTCAAGCATTGATTTCATTTTTGAGTGATGGAAAAGCCTCTTAGAGAACTTGGAATCATTGCTGATATTAGTCTTAAAAATTCTATTTACATTAAAATTTTGAAAACATAAACCCTTTCATAACTAGAATTGATGGCTTTTTCTGAATTTCTATATCAAAAAATGTCTTTCTATTATCCTATTCAATTATGGATTACAACTATGAATTATAATGGTATTCTTGTATAATGGGCAATATAGCTGTAGTTGGAGCTTCCATAAAGGCCTTTTTTTCCCTCAAAGCAGTGGAATATACATGTAAATTTCCTCACCATCAATGAGGTATTAGATTGGATTGGCGGTTCAAATACATGTGATTCTTTTTGCGTTTATTTGAAGATCAAGCCCCAAGACTTTAAACTTGAGTCAAATTGTTAAATAATTTTGAAACTAAAACAAAATTTTTCTTAGTTCATTGTATCTGAACATTATACAAACCTGCAACTTTGTTAAACAAGTTTATTCAATAAAAATCAGGAAGATGGTATTCAAAATCAAATTTTGAGTTAAGTTTGTTCTCAGTTTATGGTCTTGGAATCAGAGTTCCAGTTTTCTTGATATGATAGAATCAATTTTTTTAAAATTATTTTTTGTTTTCTACCACGTTTAGACCTTTCTTTTAGCTTCGGAACATGTTCTGAATAAGAAATTCAAAGAAATCTCATTTGAAGTCTGAGACATTAACTAGAATTAAAAATAACTCTTCAACCATAACAAAAGAAAAAGAAATAAGAAATGAATCCAGTTTGTAATTAATAATGAACGTTTTCGCATACCTGGTGTTTGACGATTATTATATGGTCAGGAAACGTTTAGTGGCCTACAATAGAAAAGTGACATCCGTGAATAAACTGGTCTTTATGTTATATAAACGTTATTGACACATAGCGGTGCGTAATTGAGTTACGACATAATTTTCTCAAATTATGTTTGTAGATTAGTCGAGGTGGTGGAGTACAGAAACTACTTTAATTAATCAATGATCCTCAAAAATCCTTTGGAAAAAAAATATCGTGACAAAAGATGGGTATTATTCGGGAATATTGTGAAAAATTTCAGCGGAAGAAGTCGACAAATAAAAAGGTGCTAGGCGTAACACAGCATTAGGTTTTTCATTTTCTTCCGATGGAAAGCTGGAAAAAGTCATAGAAAATGACAAAAATAAATTGAGAGACGAACGACTTCGTCGAGGCCAATAGAATACTGGGCAGCTGTCGTCCGCCATGGCTGATCGTCTGTATCTTAACACGCGAATGTAGTCCCAGAGTTGCCGCGGATGAATAAATTTTGTTCAATTGGCACGCAAGGCTTAATATGTGTATAATAACTGGTAACCCTGTATCAATTTTCTCTCACTCGAGGGACATGAGCAAAAATGGGAAACGAAGCGCTTTTGAATTAAAATTGAATAGAGTTATTACAGAAATAGTATTCCAAAGAGCAGCAACTATAACAATTCTATCTTTCATCCCGAAGAACTGATTGCATTTTTTCGAAGGGAAAAGAAATCATTATTTGATCATCTTGGGTGTACTTAATTTACAAGACACCGCATCAATCTTGGAGGAAAATTGGACGAAAGTCGCTGCAATAGGATTATCACAGTATGGTGTATTACTGAGGAAATTAATATTCAAAAAAAGCAAAATGCAGACATGCCGTGACATTCCAATATTCGTCTTGTATAGTCTAACACGAGTACTAGATAACGCCATTGCCAAAAAACCGCACAAGCATAACCTAATTGAATCTAAAATAATTTAATTGCATGTCATGTGAAAGACTCTTGCTTCAGTAGGAACATTATAGAACAATTATGTAACGGTTTATCTGATATACGTGAACTTTTCCGTCAATTTTCTTCATGGCTAGAGGTCATTTTGGATGGCTTTGGATGCGTTGTACCAGCAGCCTAAAAAGGCAACATGTATGAGTGGCCACTGGATAAATTTCCCCTATATTAAATGCAAAATTCTTGCTTATACATCTACAAAGATTAGGATTTATGCTCTCGAAGATCGACGTTCTAATCATTTTGTCCAGTCTGCCCAAAACTTAAATATTTGGCTACTTTTAAAATGTAGTAGGTGAACTCTCTCTTAAGCCCTTGCAAATATATAGAGGATATTCAATATTTTGTCTTTGTATATGGTTTTTATTTCACGAGTGGGACAGGATTTTTTTTTTTGATATTTTTACGAGTGCGAAGCACGAGTAAAAATATCCAGAAATCATGTCTCACGAGTGAAATAAATCCCATATCCAACTACAAAACATTCAATTTTCTGTCTATTATATTTTCTTTGATTTCTCTTTGGCAAAGACGTCTTAGTTGAGTGGTTGAGACGTCATAGCTTAGCAATTGTGATATTGAAAACATTGTAATATGGGTTTAGGCAATATCTTTAGGAAAAAATTTACAGTTTTAGTCTCTATCCAGATGGTTTAGTTACTATCTCTATCTTATGACAGGCCAGAAAACGTATTTTCTTACTTCGATATCCTTTCACAGTGTGACAGAATATCATTCTGGTATCCTTTCACACTGTGAAAGAATATCACTTTTATTCAATAAATAAATTACAGTATTTTACTACTGAAAATGCAATAAATAGAGGGTAATCAATCATGTAATAAACAGAAAATTTTACAATTTTTATTTTATTCGTTAGACAGGAATTTTTTATATTTTCACTCGTGGTTCGCACTCGTGAAAATATTAAAAAAATCCTGTCCCACTCATGAAATAAATTCCATATCAGACTACAAAACATTGAATTTTCTGTTTATTACATGTTCTTTGAATTTCTCTTTGCCTCTGTCTTAGTGTTATAGGCTGTGAAGTCATAGTTGAGGAGCTTAGCAGTTGTGAGATTGAAAACATTGTAATATGGATTTTAGCAACTTATTTGAGGAGAAATTGGCAGTTTTAGTCTCTGTCAAGATGGTTCAGTTACAATGTACCATCTCTATCTTGTTACAGGTCAGAAATTATTTTTAACTTACTTTGATATCCTTTCACATTGTGACAGAATATCACTTTTTTCAAAAGATAAATAACAGTATTTCTCAGTTGAAAATGTAAATTCTTTTATAAACCCGGTGTTCGTATGTTTTGGCCCATCGTTCTTTACAATAGTTTTTAATATCTCTTTATACAGTACATGTACTAGTATACGTATCCTTTCCAATATAAAGTTAATCCATTACTGGATCTTTGGGCTGTGATCTATATAGAAGGATACGTATCTTTCCAAATACTATATATTCCTGTTGTGTAGAACTTTTTGTGTTAAATAGATAATCCAAGGGAAGACCTTAAAGTGGTTTTAATTTTTTCATCAAGGGTATTACTTTTCCCTAAATTTTGTTCCCACATTTTCTCTAACTATTTGACATTTTATGTGATCAAGGATAAATCTTTATTTGATATTCTGGTAGCCGAGAGATTTCTATGACTTCATTCCAGTTCGTACTCTCTTACCATTTTTTCAGAAAAGTTCTCAGAACTAACCAAGATACATATATGAATGATGAAACAAATTAAAACTCTTGTGTTTAAAGAATTATATACATCTATGGAATAGAATAGAATTTATTTCCAAATTATGGCCTCATGGGGTATATAACAATTATGATTACATATAAGTATACATAAAACACATTAGTACAATTTACATGTAACTAATTAGCTCATTGTTCAGTTTGTATAGCGGTAATAATATAATGATGACTAGATCAATGAGTTGTTTCTCTTGGTCACATTTTGCTCAAAGAAACAGGCACATCTAAATTTACAAGGACAATGGCAAAGAAACAAGTTAAAAATCAGTAGATAAATGATTACACATACATGCACAAAGAAAAACAGCACGAAGTAACAAGAAGCGGTGCTAAAGGTCATAAATTGGTCCACTTTTACTTGGAGCAATATTCCAAAGTCACATAATATATATGTTGAAGTACAATAACATAATAAGGAAAATCATACCCTGCTTAAGAAATATTGCATGAATTCACGACTTGAGTAAGATATGGGATACATGTGCATGGGTTAACAGCAACGAACAACGAGAGATGGTGCTACAGGACAAATCAAATCCACTCTGTCTTATTGCAATTAATACATATACGACACATATAAATGTGTAAAATCCTGTAAGATGACATTATGAGATATATGATAACCAATTCTATACATGAAAATTCAAAATCCTTGAAGTAAAAGATACACCTATACCTCATGAGCTAAGCATCTGACAAAGTATGCAGAGTCTTCACAGTTCAAAAGCAACAACAAAAAATTATTCGTGGTAAATCATTGAATAATTGAGAAGTGCTCTGTATTTTCAAAAAAAGTAACTTTCTTTTGGAAGCATTTGCCGGAAATAATTATCATATAAAATTCTTGTAAATTTCAATTCTAAAATTTATTTTGTAATTTTTCTTCCTAATAATATTCACTTGCGTTATTGAATTTCACCTTGTCAAAACAGATCTCCCTTCTATTACCAAAACCAGGTCCTAAAGGCGCAATGTTGTACAATAAAGATGAATGAAAAATTTATAAAGAGAAAAAAATTAGAGAATATATATAAGCATTGAATTAATTTTTTTTTTTTTTGGATGTCGTCGGTCGTATAACCTGGCCTGGCCGTGGCGACAAATTATCATACTGCGCGACCAGGTGGTATTATACGACCGACGTCCAAAAATATTAGATCAATGCTTCAAAATAACTGGTAAAATACAAATTGTCCATTCATGCAAGTATATGTGCAAACATCAATTTTAAGCCAGATTGGCTTTCCATAAACATTTATCTTAAACTTACAAGGGAAATTAATTATAGAAGAAAATGTACTTTACTTAGTAAATAGTAGATTTTCTTCTTTAATAGGGGGGAAACTATCTAGTCCATTTTCCGAAATGAAAAACTTCTGTGAGGCGTGGAAAAGCATGTAGTAGTGACTGTTCCTTCGTATAGCGCCCGGCATTAATTAGAAGTGAAAGTCAAGGATCTTTCAAATGAAACCTTAAAAATCGAGGTTCAGTGTCACGGTAGCCGTTGGCAGGATTAAAAAAAAACTCACTGCTCAATGGCCCTGAGTGCCAAGTAAAGGTCTGAATCTGAAGTCATTTACGGGTATATGGTGACGTCTCTAGATGCGGTAAAAAATTCTCGAATGGGAAGTAAAACAACATACAATCAATCAATGAAATACGGAGATAACGAACAGTGATCAAGCTCAAAAGTTCATTGAAACAATACAAACGGGAGCAAAGTAAACACGGGCCTCTAAAAACATCAGAGGATGGATCAGGTGCCATGGAGGAATAACCTTAACAAAAAATTACTATAGTTAACTACTAGCATAGTAAATACTTTGATATTTTCATTTACTTTACTTTAGAAATTTCTTAAAGGTTTTGACCCCTAATATTTCTTAAGGACAGATGATACAAACAATTTTTTTTCTTTGGAGGAGACTTAAAATCAGGTCACAGTTTTAGAAAAGTGGATAATTCTTTGATTTTTTCTCCTTAGACTTGGAAAATGAAAAACCTTCCATATTTCCCCGAAAAAGTACACAACTGGAGTAATCATGGTAGAATTGTTTAATCCTCATTCATTTATCCTCTTTTTTCCTTCAAAAATGTTTCTAAAGGAGCACAGAGTGAACTGATATTACATTTACTCAATAACCTGTTGTATTTTCTTGCATAAAAGAAAATCACATAGGCTGGTTTTTACCATTTTGCTTTTCCTCATAAAATTCACCTGGCTTGGTATATTTTTTCAAAGTTTATATTACACTTTTAGCACCAAGCTAACATATTCTGAAATTTATTTTCATCTGTAAACCTTTACTGAGTGTGATTTGTCCATATTTGTAATTTTATTGAAGTATCAAGTAATAATTTCCAAGTATCATTTCTTTTATGCAAGAAAATACAACAGGTTATTGAGTAAATGTAATATCAGTTCGCTTTCTGCTCCTTTAAAAGAAAACATTTTTGAAGAAAAAAAAAAGAGGGCAAATGAATGAAGCTTAAACAATTTTACCATGATTACTCTAGTTGTGTACTTTTTGGGGGATATATGGAAGGTATTTCATTCTCCATGTCTAAGGAGAAAAAAATTAAAGAATTATCCACTTTTCTAATACTGTGACATGATATTACGTCTCCTCCAAAGAAAAAAATTGTTTGTATCATATGTCCTTAAATAACATATCATTGATTTATTTTTTTTAAAAAAAAATGATAATTATGTAAATATACAAGGAAAATATTCTTTAAATACAAGAAAATTGCTTGTAGAAATTTAAACCAAAAAAAAAAAAAAATATTATAACAAACTGAAAATCATAGTAAAAAATTATTTGATTTACTATAGTAAAACCTCTGATTTACTATAGTGAAAACTTTGAAACTATAGTTAAATATAGTAAACTAAAGTTTACTACTTTTAGTACTTTTTGTTAAGGAAGCCGCCGTGTGCTCATTGTCATGATCGGGAAAACGGAAAAATCCGTAGACAATTCAGTGCTTAAATAATGGTCTACCAATTAGTATGAAAAACGTCAGTCAGCATTCGACTTTATGCAAGATGGTATTTGCTAACAAGGTCATTGTATCTACCATAGAACTTGCTAAGTGATGATTTTGCACGACACCGTTGATATCCTTGTTTCATCAACTTGCTTGTCAATAGTTTGTCTTGTTTTAGAAATTGTTGGTATATGGAGCATGCTCTTGCATATCGACTCAACTGATATAAACCCGATATGTAGGTGACAAGAATAAAATTAAAGTCCTGGCTTTTTGACATCATAGACAGCTGCTTTTTCAATAAATTTTAATTTTTTTTATTTATTTAGAAAGATACTTCATATTTGGATATTTTACTAGAAAAAGAGGTTAATGATAACCTAACAACAAAACTTTATGATAAACTTGATGACTTTAACTTCTCTATCGTCAACTTTCCTTACTTATGTACCAATATACCCTTATCAAGTTTTTTTTTTCAATTTCTGTGGTCAGGAAAAATTATTTGATGTAGCGAGGTTGGTACAATATAATTCTGACTCTTGACACTTTTTTTTAATTTGTGGATCTCAGACGAAAAAAAAAATTATTTCTTTTCTTTATTTTAGCAACACCAAAAGTTCCTATTCCAAAGTGCATTCTACGCTACGTAAAAGTAAGCTGAATTTGTCCAGTTTAAGAATAATCTATGAAAGGTATCTCTAGAATTAAACTATATTGTGTGGTTATATCTGACAGTATCTACTGAAAGAAAAACTGAAGTAAGTGTATAACTTTTCAATCGAACTTCATTGTGCCCTCTAGAATGTCTTGAAATAACGATCAAAAATGACTGGTAATCTGCTCTGGAAATAAGCTGCATATGTTTGGGTGGTATTCTTATAAAGCAACAATGATTTAAGCTCAGGTGATGCAACAAGACCGCGACTTTGACAGGTTTGATTGGTGCAGATTCTTTTGACATTTGACCTTAATTGTATTTAAAACTCTCATGTAGTTCTTTATGCTTTGCAATGTTTCCAATTTTACCTTTTTTTTACACAAAATACATCGCTTCTTAGATGATTTTTTCTATCTTCGAAAACATATTAAAAGTTATATCGTAAAATGCTCCCTTGTTTTCGCCCAGATCTCTTGAAGGATGAGGAATGGTGTTTGACCGTATTCGGATTACACCAAACTGACGGAAATGGGTTCTGTCATGAACCAAGCAATTGCACGATATTCAACAAGCGGAATTTAATTCGCGGTCATCTTGGTGCTTGCTATTCATAAGTCGACAGTTTTATCAACAAGCTTGCGGTTTTTAGATTTTTACAATTTATCTTCTGAATAGCATACAAAAACAAAAACAGTGAATTGTATTTGCTTTTGTTTTCTTCGCGTTATGTATTGACCTGAAAAGAGCCTGTTTCATAATCATATGAAAAAATATTATCTTTATATCTGTATCATCAGTAATGTAATTGTGTTTGCGCCGGAATTCCCAAGACACAATAAATTATATTTTTGCTTGTTATGTGCCGTTTGAACTGTCAAACACATCAGTTTACAGAAAAATCTGTCTTTCGTGATAGAGAAAATAAAATAAAGATCAAAACTAATTGAAAAACTTGTATATTTCGTGTGATTACGTATGCTTCCGTCTATTTCGAATAAACTGTCTCCGGCTTGAAGTGAAATTAAAAAAGGTGGGCTTATATAAAGGTTGGTTTCCCCTGCAGATATCTACATTAATATTGAAAAATTAAACCGAATCTTTGAATAAAACATACGAAACCTAACGGAAAGCATATTGTTAGATTTCTCTTTTCGGAAGAGACCTGTCAATGACCAAATGGCGCCATATTCACAAGTGAAAGCACATATCCCAAATCACGAAACCCAGTTTCGTGAGAAACGCAAAGTTTACGACTTCCACCAAGTCACTTCCAAGCTTCGGTCTTGTCCTGGCACACAATATCATAGTGTATTAAAATATTACGCCGCAGATCGGCCCTAGTAAAACCACACGCAATTGTCATATGATTGAGTCCCGTTTCTTATAGATACTCTAATTAATCTATGTTTTTCATCAAATGTGAAAACACACGGAACCAACCAAAATTTGCATGTATCATGCAAAATGGCGGAATAAAAACTGCAACCTCTGTCACGAAGCATTTATTCTTGGGGACGATTTCATGGAAGGCACAATAAATGTGTTTAGTTTAACATTTTGAGCTTTTTAAGCCTGGAATTACAGGAATTTTGATTTAAATGTCTCAGTGTTGTCTTAACATTTGTACTCCATCTGGATGTATGGATGTGTTTCTTGGGCCAACTGGAAAACAAGAATCAGGAATAGGAAAGTGAAATATATGTTGCTGCTATTTTATATGGATGTATTAAATGTGCTGATATGCTATGTAGATAGTACTTTCTGTGTGACCCTAGTATCCTGATGATGTTTCTGCCGATATGGTTAGATTGTTTGATAAGACAAGATCTATTGGATTACTTTGACATCGGATACACATCACACGGGGTCAATCTAGGAGTTCGTCAGTGATGACTAATAAAATTCCTATAATTTCCAAATTTTAAAATATTTGGTATTCAATTTGTGGAATTATTTTTTTAAATATTCGAAAGGATCATTCGTGTATTTGTTAATCCGTGGTAGAAAAAATATAATTCTGGATTGATTTATTACCAAATTATGGATATACATGCAAGTCACGTGGCCTAAACATATGTTTATATATGCAGCTTTGTTTATACTTATTAAGTACATTCTAATAGGACCAGAAGTGTAATGAATCAAAATTTCAAATATCTATTAAGTTAATACCTTTGTAATTCCTAAAATTTCACACAAATGCATTGATTCAACTCTGCAAAATTCAGGTTTTATACACCTACCAAAATTTCTGATTTTTAATTCAACGTTATATTGGGACAAAAGAAATTAGGATGGAGAATTTTTAATTGTAATAAAAGTGTATCAAAAGAAATAATATAATTTTAACTTTATTCGGTTTCGTTGAAGTATTTTGAATTTTTAAACTTTTTTAGGAAAACACTTTTTTTATATTTAATTATTCAAATAAGATTAGAAGAAATACAAATTATCAATGAAAATAAAGAAAAAATTAAAATGATTTTCATTATTTTAAACATACATACGTTTCATTTGATATTGTATAAAACTTAAGGATAATTAGTCTAAATTGTGACGGTTTTTTTTTTATCTCAACAATTAAATGGTTGCTTTTTGTATTGTGTAAAATGCAACGACTGGAAAGGTCTTTTTTTTTATTTTCGGAACCATTGTCGCCCTAATATGAATTTTAGATTATGCACGTTTAAGTCTACCTCAGATCATTTTATTTTTTACTGAAAGAAACGAAATGAATTATAATAGTCATGCAAGCAAGGTTTTAGAAATACAAAACTTTATTTTCTTTCTGAGAAAACCTCTTATAACTATAAATAACAAAGCTTTAAAAGTTTGACAAAATATTTATTTCTTAGGACATTTTGATTAACACAGTTATTGAAACTAGTATAATACAAGTAAACACAATCATTGATATCAAGATATCAAAGAAATACCCTCATTTAACTGACTGAATATGAGTAATTGATGTAATAAAATATTGTATACTTTCATTTCATGCACGCTTTTTCCCAGCAGTCTGAAGTTTTAAATACTTTCGTTTAATATGCCATCCATCAAACTTGCTCTAACTGCAAGAAGTTTCGTGTAGCGTGTCCTTTATCTTTCTAAGCCTTTTCTCCATTTTATCATTTATCTAACTTACCTTCCTTGTAGATCAAAAACGAGATTTAGCAAGACATTTTTAAGGATCATCGAAGCTCTTAGATTTCCATGTATTTTCCTAAATTCTTAAAAAATTCTTTTTAAAAAATCATTTGATAAAATTTAATGGATTGGAACTGGTTTTTCTGTGACGTTGATAATTAAAATTTAGTATTTCTGTTAGGATCCAAAAGATTATAAAATTTTGATTTTTTTTTTTCTTTTTAATATTAATTTTCGTGATATTAACTAGAGTTTTTATTGTAATCATTTGATAAAGATAATACATATATCCGTGGTGTATTTTTTTTTTCAAATATACAATAAGAACTTTATGATCCACATTTTGAACGTTGGGTGAGTAATCTACAGTCTTTATGCTCTATTTGTTAGTACAAAGAATGATCTCTTACATCTTAATCAGTACCTTTAAACTTTGTTCATTTGTTATTCTTTTGTCAGATTTTCTTTTTCATTTTCATAGACATATTTTTTCTGTTATCAATAATTTATTCTTGAATTGTTTTATCGTTATTTTCTATAAGCTATGTGCGTGTTTAAGCCGATGCCAAAATAAAAAGTGAACATATGTGATTTTTTAAAGTTTTAATGATTAATTCTATTTAAAGAATTCAGACATTGTTTTTATCTAGACTGCTTTGTTAAATTTTTAATTGGTTCATCTTTAGATTTTATCATTTGAACATTCTCTAGAATTATTGAGGATGTATCTGTTTTATTGTATTCCGTAGATTATTCTTTAACAAGTTCTTAAAGACTAAAATGATACAATGCATATGCATGAGTTCAATTATATTCTTTAAATAGAGCTTTCTTTCACTTTCTGAGAAAAAAAGTTAGTATGTCTATAGTTACAAAGATAGGTTGAGAAAAAAAATGAGCAATTGTATCATCTCTTACGAAAATATAGGAATAACTCTAATTTTTATTGGAAATCTAAACACCATAGTTAAAATATGATAAAAACATATATCGTACATGTTTGTCTGTATATAAATGCATATTGATGATATTTATGAAAAAAAGTACTGTTTTCAATTTTAAACTCAAAAAAACTTGTCAGTTGAACTTCAGTTTTTAACAAAAAGAAGACCATTAGTAATCAACGATAAATTTCTGAAGAAATTCTTTCCTTTATCTTAATCAAAATGATGGTATTTAGAAAAAAAAATTATGAGAGCAAGCTACCTATATCAAGGTAAATATAATGCCTATCAAACCAAAAAAAAACCCATTCGATTTGAGCGGTTTCTCAAACAAAAGCATAAACTGGCGCCTAGCAATATTCCACAGCTTAAACATTAAAAGTATACAATTCATTAAAATGTAACTTCATCTTTTTCAAATATTGAGGGGGCTTGAAACTTCTAAATATTACAGATTTCATAACAACTGAAGTATCAAGTGGTTATTGATAATAATCTGTACAAGGATGACGCTTTTAGAATGCAACAAGTGCTACATATTTTCTTTCCACACACATATTGAAATTCAGAATCGCCTGATGCAATGTAATTACACTTAGCACTCATTTAAAAAACATTCTTATGTTGCAAGTGTTGATAAAATTAGATGGATATTTGAACATTTGTACAGAAAAGGAGACAGTACACCAGAAGATTGGTGCCACAAAGTAATACAATGTGAACTTTATTAATAAGTACCTCATTTAATAAATGGTTAATAATTTCCATATACTTACTTGTAGTAACAATTACATGTATATACAGATGCGTCAAGTAAATTTTATGTTTGATATAATGTATTTACAGATGCGTCAAGTAAATTTTATGTTTAATATAATGTATATACAGATGCGTCAAGTAAATTTTATGTTTAATATAAAATATGCACTTAGTACGATGCATATGTACTTTGGTATACATATTTCTGGTGAGGAAAATTCAAAGGTGTAATCAAGTTCACATTTCTGTAACATTTGAAGACAAAAGCAAAAAGAAAAAAAATGTAACGAAAGAAAGGTTGAATCAACAAAGTAAATCAATTCTCCGGAGACATCAAGCGATTGATTCTCAGGTGCTAATGAAGGTAAAATCCGCCCATTATTTCAAAGAGTCTTCGCAGGTTTCTAAAGATGCATTAGGAGATAATTTCCGGTCTCTCTAACTCTACGAGACACCCTCATTTGTCAAGGGTTTATGTACAATTTAGAAACTTCTGATGAAGTCTCAGAAACATGTTCAAACATTTTTACCTTGATTTTGCCAGGTACGCCATAGTCAGTATTTAAGGTATCGGGGACTTTTGTGTTTTGTTTGTTTATTTTATTTTACGTTTGTTTGTTTGTTTTGTTTTGTTGGTTTTTTTTTTCTTGTTTTTCTATTAATTTTATTTTCATCAGCCTCTTCTATACATGGCATAATACTGAGAATATGTAGTCCCCATCTTGTACATTTCTTTATGACAAATCCAAGAAGTTGATTTTTTTTCGCATAGCGGCTTCAATAACATTGAAGCAACACAACGTAAATATGCCAAGTAATTTGACAGATCATTCATCTGTCTTACATCCATCATCAACATTCCAAATTTGGATATTTACATAATTTTTTTCTTCTTCCAGAAAATCTAAGAAAAAAATTAACCAAAATACAAACAGAACAAAGCAAACAAAAAAATTTAAAGAAATAAGAAACAAAGAATTTAGATTTAAATCCAATTTTAAAGCTTATATTCATCACTAATAAAACTGTTACAGTTCACTAATGTATAGATGTATAATATATTCACTTAATGAAAGAAATCTCTGTTGTTGGAATTTTTAGAAAATAATATAATGTAAAGCACTCTTAATCTTTAAACATTTATTCTTTGTGGTACAGAGTAAATTAGTGAAAACATGGCTTTATATACCTGTATATAGTTAACTATGTTATTTTCAAAAGCCTCACTTTGAAATTTTTTGGCAATGATCTGTCAAATTACTTGGCATGTTTACGTTGTGTTGCTTCAATGTTGTTGAAGCCGCTATGCGAAACCTTGTCGTGGGATTTCACAGGAAAATTTCTCTACTGTTGATAGACTACATTATGTCGTTGAATATGCATAAGCAGATTTATAATCAAATTGTACAATTTATGCAGATCCAAAGTCAAAACAACAAGATTGACCAATGTAAAATTAAGCACAAAAGTATTACAGCCTGCTGTCCTTTCAAACTAATGTTTGACATGCATCGAAAAGGCAGATTAACTGATAGTTTACATTCTCTTTCAACATTATTTTATGAGACTGATTACTTAGAAACTTAATTAGTATCATATATATATATATATATATATATATATATATATATATATATATATATATATATATATATATATATATATATATATATATATATATATATATATATAAACTCTAGGAATGCTATCTTTCAGGATTTATACAGTGTAGTATGCATAATAATAATAATAATATTATTATTTCTTAACTGTTTTCTAATTCTTATCAAAACTTGCAATAGTAAAAGAGATCCTCGATCCTCGTACAATGTCTTCAATATTTCTATCTTTCTGCAAAGTGTTTACCACTGAGTTTTGCATGTGGTCGAAAGAAGACACAGGTGATAAATACTTTTACCTCCAAATTTTTCAAACACGAAACACAGGACAGACAATTAGCGCAGTACATCTCTTTCCATTCGCAGTATTTTGGCAAAAACCTAACAGGTTTCTGACGCTGTAATTTTTCTCACCTGAAAGAAAAAATGCAAAATTCATGTCTTGGTTCCGTGACAGCAGGCAATCCGGGTAAACCAGTGCCGTACGCGGGGGCTTTTGTGTCTTAATTAAATATTTGCATTATGGAACATTATCGATATTGGACTTGGGGAATCTTAAAAGAACTTGATCAAATGATAAATCGTCCGTTGGCTGTCTAATTTTACCACTGTAATGTCTTGATGAAGAAAGTCTTTTCACATTGCAAGTTTTTACGGGAGGGTTCGCAGATCGATATATCTTATTGTAAGACTATGTAGATTAGTTAACTCTTACTTTCACTAATTTGCTCACGTTTTCTTAAAACGTACACGGTTTCCACCATTATGAATCCTGTATATTATAGAAAAAATATAAAAATACAAAAGAAAGCTTTTTCACAGCTTGGGAATAGATAATCTACGTTTAATTTTTCCCACTGATGGAAAACCTGTCATTTTAGGTATTTGACTACATGGACAATGCGATATATGTGATGTGGCGAGTTCTTAAAATTAAGATTTTAGTATGAATAATTGAAGATCCCAGAGGTGTGAGTGATGGGATTCGGGATATTTTTTTGAAATGCGGAAGAAAAATATACATAAATGACTATTTATAGAGTCTTTAAATGACTATTCCATCATGACACCCTCTTGCACACGGTCGTCACTGTAGAGCATTAGGCGTTTACCACCGGAATGGGCCATCCTGCACTTGCATTCGAATATATTAAATGATAACTACATTTGCACAGGCATGCGGCATTGTTTTTCAAAGTGGGGATGGGGGAGCGCAGTCAGAAAAATAAATAGCAACGTACCTCTAAACATAAAAACAATACAGTTTACTGTCCTCTACAAATTTAAATTGAAAAATTGTAGAGGACATTACGAACTGTAAGCAGGATTTAGCGAACTTAGATCAACGAACGAAGCCATTGTTAACTATAAATTTGCATTTGTAATATATGTAATAACTTTCCGCGAACTATAAATTTGCATTGTAGAATATAAATGAATTTAAAGTTATGAAATATAATTCATGTTTAAAAAAAGGCAAAATCATTCCACGTCACCGCCACCCGAAAACACTTGTTAAAAGTTTGTTTGTTTGTTTTATGTTTGTTTTATGTTGTTTAAAGTCCCTCTCGAGAATTTTTCACTCATATGGAGACGCCACCACTTGCCGGTGGATAGCTGCAAATTTTGTCCTACACTAGGCACTTACAGCCATTGAGTAGTGAGGGATCTTTTCGTGCAAGCACCTACTGCGACACGGGACCTCGGTTTATACGGTCTCATCCGAAAGACCCGTCTTCACGTCCCACAGTGGGATCCGAACCCGCGACGTAAGGATCAACTCCTTACTTCGCGACTCTAGAGCAGACGCTCTAACCACTGCGCCATGCGGGCGACTCTTGTTAAAAGTAATACGATTCTTGAAGCTTCTTAGTAATGAAGATGCAAGTTTCAAGTTTCTCTTTATTTCCTTAAGCCAACTTGTTCATAAACACATACATGTAATTAAGAAAAACATACAGAGACATGCAGTGAAAGTGAATAAACATGAATGAAAATAGTGTTATACATCAATATTGTACTTCCTTGTAAATAAGTTGAATCTGATTCGTCGAGAAAACACAATTACCCACTGAATGATGAAGCCACGCCCTCCAGCATAGCAACAGTCAACATTGCTTGACGACGGGTGATATTCCAAAAAATAGTGACTGCGCAGAATTTATGCGCGCAAGGTTCACTGTTATATGTATTTGTATAAAACATTCAGTATAATATAATAAATATTGCATGTAGTTGAGTGTAATATTGAAAATTTTCACACCTCGAAAACCATTGTCAACCTCGGCTACGCCTCAGTTGACAATGGTTTTCTTGGGGTGAAAATTTTCAATGTTAACTCAACCACATGCAATATTTATATAATATTAATTTTTTGTTAACATGTGGCAGCAATCAAAAATTTACCCAAATTTAAGAACCCTCTATACACTATTATATCAGAATGTGTTGTGGACATCGAGAAAAAATATTATGTACAAAGGTAGAAATAATGAGCTTATCAAACTTATTTTCAACAAAGGGTATGCGGCATTGATTCCAAGAAAAATATTCTCGGACATTGAACAGATATCACTGTCCTTTACTTAAACGGGGAAAATGCATGCAAATGCAAGTACGTACAGTTTATTTATCTTGGACTATTTCAATGTTAAGAATGCTTGCGTGAACTACATATCAAGTAATTGACTGTAGATGTCAATTTATAATTTTTTAGATGTAGGGGCAGATTACTCTTACTTCATAAAATACCATGGAATCGGAGCTCTTTAAAGTGCAGTGTATAGAAGGTTCTTAAAAGATCTTTAACATTAAAAATTTAACACCAAAAAGATCTTTTACATCATTAGTACAGTAACATTACTAAGACAGATTAATAGATTATGTATATGTTTTAACTTTCATAAAACAAATTTCATTTCATTTGGGAATGCCCTTTGTATAATGACATAAGAAAGAAATTTTGATAAAGGTACTAATATACTAAGCCGAGTTTCCTTAAGGATAAATAACACACAAACTTTTTTCAGAAAATCAGTGATAGTTCTCATAGATTTATATTCAAATGGGTAATCTGAATAATGTTTGCCAGGCAAAGTCGTAGAATTTTGTACAGTTTTGTCATAATGTTAAAAATATGTGCAAAATTTAGGATAGAATTACATAGAAAACAACACAAAGTTGCAAATCTAAACATCAAAGAAAACTTACGATTTCTTTATATTTTAGGGATTTGCTATTTATGTCATTTCTATTCAAAATCAGTCAATAAATATATATCAACCCATGCATGAAAATTTTGTTTGTGTTATGTATCCTTTAATTACTAGTAATTCAATTGCTAACATAATTAGTACTTTTACCTGAATATTTAAAGTCATTTACAATTTCTAATTCTAAACAAGCAATCTTAGTTATAATAATTGTTACTTTAACAGAAAGACTCCATTCTTCAGTATAACCACATTGTATTGTTAACGTTTTCGTAAACCTTCTGAAGATTCAGCAGAAAAAAACTATTTCGTCCTCATACATAAGTATCAATAAGTTCAAGTATCTTATATAAAACCAACCTCGAAATCATTCACATATAATGAAAATAATATTGATGATATTGTTTCTCCTTGCATCAGACCAATATCATAACGGAAACAGTCACTGAGATAGCAGTTGTATTGAAGACAACACTATTGTTTAGGAATTTAATATTTTTTTAAAAAAATTATCTTGAATGCCTAAATGATCGAAATAATTTTTTCCATAATTTTATTCTGTCAATAGAATCAATAAAACTTTTTGGAAGTTAGTAAAACAAAGATAAATTAAATCATTTTTTGAAACGAAAGGTACATATTTATAAGTGATTGCAAAACAAAAATAGCACCGATAGTTGACAATCCCGAAGTGTGCATCAGTCAATATATCATAAGAATGTTCCCATTCTAATATCCTATTGTTAAGAAAAATTGTAAAATAAAAAAAAAATAAAAATAAATAAAAAAAGCTTACAAATAGATATACCACGATAGATATTGACGTTGCTTTTTCCTTTTTTTAAGTGATGAAGCATTTTGACCAAGGATCAGGGTAAAAACCAGAATATTAAAAATATTGTTTTAAAGCATAAAATTATGCAAGAGTAGGTGCATTTTAGGATGCTTAACATAAGTGACAGCAACTTAAAGTTCATAGTATGTCGTGTAGTATCTTCTTTTTGACTTCAATTCAGTTTAGCTTATTTTTCGATTGGTATACGTGATCAAAATTACCGGAAAATTCTTTGGGCTGGAAAGGATTTGATCAAGGAACCAATCAGGTTCTCACAAACTCATATAATTATTTATTTCTTAAATGATATATTTCATCCATACAGTCGTTTAAAGGCTTTTCTATTTAAAAGACAAAACGTTGTAGGTTTTGAGGAAATTTAAACCGCATCTACTAATTCCCTATATTTTACAGATCAGACATTCCTACGCCCATGAATATAACAAAGCTTGTCATCTAAGGTTTATTTTGATACAATGTTATGTAACTTTACAACTATTTTCAACATGCATTTACCAGCCGATACAGATGTTTCATTACAAGATTAATTCATTTAAAAGATTGATTTATTGTAGATCCTTGATCGCAATGTTTTTTGAACATTTATCGATCTATTTAATAATATTTGTTTGTTTACTACATGTAGTATTTAATTATTTATTTGACTAATTGAAAAGGTGAAGATATTAAATAGTGATAAGTCTTGTAAACAATACAAATTGAGAACAGGACAAAAACACAGACTCCTAGAAACACCTGAGGAGGGATCGGGTGCCCAGGAGAAGCAAGTATCCCCTGTCGACCGGTCACACCTCTCCTTGGGCCCTTTGTTTTGATCATGTATAGGGAGTAATCTTCAAACTTAGTAGAAAAACAGTAATAGCCTGAAATTGGTATGAAACATGTCAGTCAAAAGACAATCCATGCACATATAGGTTATATTTGAAAACAAGACCATTATAAAGGTCACAGAATTTTCAAAATGGTGACATTAATCAAGATTATTGAAAGCCCTGTAACATTAACATATTTGCCAGTAAATCACCCCTTGGATTAAAATTGATAATTTCCATAGGTTTTCACGCACTAAATCAGTTTGGAGACATAAACACCAAAAGCAGATAACAATGGTATATTACTACATAGGGAAAGTTGACCATAGAAAAGCTGAAGTCAATCCGTTTTTAGCTCACCTGAGCTGAAAGCTCAAGTGAGCTTTTCTGATCACCCGTTGTCCGTCGTCCGTTCGTCCATCCGTCTGTAAACTTTTCACATTTTCAACTTCTTCTCAAGAACCACCGGGCCAATTTTAGCAAAACTTGGTACAAAGTATCCTTGGTTAAAGGGGAGTTTAAATTGTTAAATTAAAGGGCCAAGTCCCCTTAAAAGAGGAGATAATCAAGAAAAGACATAAATAGGGTGGGGTCATTAAAAAAATTTCTTCTCAAGAAGCACTGGGCCAAAAAAGCTGAAACTTATGTGGAAGCATCCTGGGATAATGTAAATTCTAAATTGTTCAAATCATGACCCCCGGGGGTAGGGCGGGAGCACAATAGGGAATCCAAGTTTTACAATGAAATATGTAGGAAAAATCTTTGAAAATTTTCTTCTCAAGAACTACTGGGCCAGAAAAGCTGAAACTTATGTGGAAGCATCCTGGGGTAGTGTAGATTTTAAATTATTCAAATCATGACCCCCGGGGGTAGGGCGGGGCCACAATAGGATATCCAAGTTTTACATTGAAATATGTAAGAAAAATCTTTTTAAAAAATCTTCTTCTCAAGAACAACTGGGCCAGAAAAACTGAAACTTATGTGGAAGCATCCTGGGGAAGTGTAGATTTTAAATTATTCAAATCATGACCCCCGGGGGTAGGGCGGAGCCACAATAGGGAATCCAAGTTTTACATTGAAATATAGGAAAAATCTTTAAAAATCTTCTTCTCAAGAACCACTGGGCCAGAAAAGCTGAAACTTATGTGGAAGCATCCTCAAGTAGTGTAGATTCTAAATTGTTCAAATCATGACCCCCAGGGTAGGTCGGGGCCACAATAGGTATTACATTGGTGGGAATCTGGTAAATAACAGCACATCCAAAGTTACTCAGGTGAGCGATGTGGCCCATGGGTCTCTTGTTCATATACATGTAGTCTATAACTGTTTATTGGTCGTTAAAGTCTATAGTCAGTAAAACATCCAACTATAGATGAGGCAGACTCTGTAGTGTCTTTTATTTCGAGTTCTTTGGGATATATCGAGTCGACAATTGAATGAAAAATATTTTGTTAATTGATTAAACGTTGTCGATATTCCCAGTATGTAAATGTCGAAATGAAGGTCATAGCAAGAGTTCTTTTCTCATGTAGGTAAGTTATCCTGCTTTGTAAGATATAAAGGCTAATAAAGGAGAAAGATTAGTGCCTATCCTAGTTTCGACGGATCGGTGGAAAACTGCATGGCCTCAAGACCACAATCATAGAACAGACTTAATTCAAAAGTTAGATTTTTTTTAAAAAAATAACGCGATTTTTATACAAAAATATGTTTTTAAAGTTTCAAGTTTATAAAATATTCAAATACGAACACATTGTGAAAATTTCGTTTTATTTTCAAATTTATTTCATTTTTTTTTTAAAAGATCTGACATTCTGATAGGTTTGTTGTTAGTTTGTGGTATTGGTCCCTGCATGGTCTCCAAAGACAACGTATAGTATAGATATTCAAACATTTTCTTTTTTTGTTTTATGCAGTGTTATACCTGCGTAGCGGTTCCCTCCACGAAATACTGCTATACAATGAGCTGGTCCTCACAAGTACATGTATAGGCTGATGTAAAAGGGTATATTTCCTTGTGTCTTTGGTCCATCTGGTCTATCTAAATTTAGTAAGTAAAAACTTGGTATATCGTTGGATATTATTATAATCGCGGCAGAAGTTTGACTATATACATGTACATAATCCATTTTATAGCAGATTCTTCTCTATAGGGAAATACCCTGACTGTAAAGTCGAATAAAGTAAAAATTTATTTAAGTGAGTCCTGGAAAGGGTTTGAAGAGTGGAATACTGAAATTATTTCAAAACGAGATGGGCGAACAAGGCGTGCAAAAAGCCTATAGCTTCAGATGTATAAAAATCATATTCAGTTTGTGAATTTAGTATTAAGAGTAAAGTTCTTATTCTTGAAATTTATGAAAAACAAAACTTTTCTGTGAAAAATTTTCTCGGCAAAATAATGATATTCTATAATTTAAAAAAAAGTAATGTGGTATTCCTGGGGTTCGAATCCAAGCAATAAAAAATCATATGACAAGTAGTGGGATTCAAATCATGTTTGTAATATGACCCTTGACTAAATGGACTTCAAATATTTCTCGGAAAGAATGTTTTGTCATAAGTGTATTTTTAAGATATATTGGGCCCTTGCTCCTTGTGTTTGTTAACCAAACAATGCATATTTTTAGCATACTTTGAGGATAAACTTTTTTAAAAAATGGAGCGAAGATCCACTCATTTGGAAAAATTGTGTAATAGTATGAATAATGATCATTTTTGCACTCTTTGGTGTGTGGATGCTATTTCATAAACGAATAATTTCAATCTTTGTGAGACTTTTGCGAAGTGTGGAAATTTTACATAGTATAAGTTAATATTAGATGAAATATCAAAGAGAATTTAGCCATAATTCAGATTTAATTTTTTTCGCCTTCATATTTATCGCACCACAGACAATTTGCTTTCCTTGTTCGCCCATCTTCTTTAACAAGGGTTATGCACTAGGAATTTGGACATACAGACACATAGTATCGTAAGGGAGGGGGTCTTTTCAAAGAGTATTGCTTTGGTGTTAATTTAGTTTGGAACCTTTCATTGATAGGCGAGAGGTCAGTTGCTAACATGCTAACCCCCCCCCCCCCCCTTGCAATATGATGAAAACTTCCGAAGGTAATAACAGTAATGCTGGGTAATCGCATCTATGTTCAATGGCGGTGCCAAGTTGTACCGGGTAGCAGTACTAGTACAGGTATAAAAAAAAAATTCAATATGACAACTCAAAATGATCGACTCAGTTCAGGAATTATTTTCCTCAAGAAAATAGTATCCTCAGCCGTCTCCCACTTCAATTTTTTAGGTACACGTATATGTTGTATAAAATTCTTTGACAAATCACTTTTCTTAAAATCTTTGTTGGCTATGCATGTGGTCTGTATTATCTGAAAGAAAATTCCACTGAAAATTGATGTCTTTTGCAACTTTTTAAAAAAAGAAAACACATGCACAGGAACGTGCACAATTTAAGTTCATGACGTCACGAATGATCATATGAGAAAAACCATTTGTATGATCTTACCATGGAAATCGAACAATTCAAAAAGAATGAGTTTTAATTTAATTTAATTCACATCAATTTCATATTTTATAAAATAACAGGTCCAGATTTGTATTTATACCGCACCTTGTACTATGTACTTTTATTTTGTGTCAAAATTATACTAATGATCTTACGATCTTACAATTAAAATATCTTTTGGAGATGGAATCGGATACATTTTTCATACTGATACATATCACAATGTTAAACTTTGACATGTTTGCAAACATAATTTTTTTTATATTATTTCAAGATAGAACAAATTCCAACAAATATCTGCAACAACAACAAAAATATATTTGTACTGTCCCAAAATAAAATTAATTTTATATTCACATTAGGCATGTTAGGCCTAATTGCAGAATATTATTCTAGTGAAAAAAATTCAAATAACAGTAAATTCTTATTGTAATGTTATATTCCCGAAATGGATGTAAATTCGTGGTTCAACACGTTATACAAAGAGAGATAACTCTCGATCCGGAAATAACGGTAAACCTTGAAAAATTTATCCTTTTAGCAAGCGACGGAAGGATCCGGTCATGAGGTTTGGTTAAATCATTATAGAGCCGAGGAAATTTTATACTTTTTTAATCTTTATGAAAAAAAAAAAAAAAAAAAAAAAAAAAAAAACCACTAATGATACACTTATGATACAATTTTACTTTTTTGTAATTTTATGGATTGAATTTCCAGATATTTTTTTTAAATTCACCCAACAGACAGTCTTATTTTAAATTATTTGAAAATCTATATTATTTAATCAATTTCAAGGGTATCAAGTCAACTTGTAACCTAACAGACTTGTAACCACATCAGCTTGAACCCCAAACATGAACTTGTAACCAACAGGTGAGAGTCCTATAAGTCAAAACCAGAAGTCTGGTTTTGAGCAGGCCGGTAGGAAGCAATTTCACTTTGAAGGGGCACAACCAACATTTTCAGTAGGGGGGAGGGGGAGCACTACCAACTACCAAAATTCCTTGACAAGCAAAAAAAAAAAAGGTCATCAGACATTATTATTGAGGGGGCACATGGCATAAGCATTTAGTAGCTATGTTTTCTATAGCATCCTATATATTGACAAAATTATTGGGGGGCCCCTCCGTGCCCCCGGTTCCTACGACCATGTTGAGTATATGACTCAGGGAGAAGTCAAGTTGTACCCTAGGCAAAATTTATCATCATAACCTGGAACCTTTAAAATTTGATTTTGGTAATATAATAACAAATGTCTTGCATGTCTCCCATATGATCATTTTAGATCTAGAACAGAAACCTTGTACAGTATTCTTAGACAAGTTTTATCACTCTACCTTATATTGCTAATATCTTATTCCTAGCTTTTATCAAAAAGCATTTTAAATCAACATTTGTATATTTCAGCAATGGATGACTCGGTATTCGAGGAGCAGGGGTTGGTTTACTATCTTCTATTACTACCAAGTACCTTGATTGTGTTTGTGGCCTGTCTTATTATCAGGTGGATGGGTCTTCAGTTTTTCCAGCATAATTAGTATGTTTTCTCTAATTAGTGTGTTATGTACTACAGAGAATTTTTTCTTTAATAATGCTATATATTATGTATTAATTACAAATAATGTGTGTGTTTTAGGTCAGAAGGTTTACTTCAAAGATGTTGTGGAAATATCCACAGACAGTGAACAAAGTATGGAAAGAAACATTCACAAGATGTTGTACAAATGGAAAAAATTCTCTGAGTGATAGATGGAAAACAGATGAAAATATAATCATGAACACTTTTGCTCGTAGGAAAGCTATATCTGAAAGATATGGGATAGAAAGAAAGTCCGAGGACACACCTGTGACACATGTATCCATGAATCCACCCCGTAAATTCCATGTGCCAAAAGCAGATAATGAGACTTTTTTGCGAGAATACTCTAGAGCGGTTATTGATGGTCAGTATATGACATTATTAGAATTACCCACAGTATACTCCCCCCTGCGAGTTGATGTGGACGTTGAGAAAATAGATTCATCTTCATCTGGACTCACGGAAGAGTATATTGAACATTTATTGAATCTTTATGTTGAGGAGAGCTTGGAGTATTTGGCTGACCCATTCTCTGTGAAAACTGAAAGAACACTTGTTGCTTATATCATGCAGAGAAAGAAGAATTTGGCTGTGGAAAGTGGAGCAAAGGAAGGAATTCATGCAATTTTTCCGGACATTGTTTTTCCGACTAATTTACACAATAAACTTTTCCACATTCCCATTGCTGAAACTGTTAAAAAAGAGACTTCAGGGGAGAAGGAGTTTAAAATTGTTATTGACCAAATAGGTAAAAATCCCTGGTTCATGCTTGGTTCTCAGAAGCATTGTGATCTTTATCCTTACACTGTAAATTATGTTTTCAAGTATGCCGAAGGGTTACAACCACTTACACTAAACTTGAATTCAGAAAGTGAAGTCTTTTATTGGGTGGACAGATTCTCTATTAGGTATAAAAAGTGTTCACAGATATCAGATGCAGCAGGGGAAGATATCAAAAAAGAAATTCAGTCAATTGAAGAATCTGGAGAAGAGGATCTAAGTATGTATAATTCCCTGAAATCCAAGTTTTGTTCAAGTCAAAATCAAGTGGACAAGAAGAGTTATTCAAAAACTCCCCAAAAATTTAGTGGTAGAATTGTGACTCCCCATTTTGTGGATGTTAAGGATCTAGTACAACTGTATGATGATGAAATTTCTCATGCTTACAGATCTTGGTCCTCTGTAGGTTTTGCGCTTAGACTTTTATGTTACTATGGTAATGGATGTGAAAATGATTACAGAGATTTGTGGTTTGAATTTTCACAGAAGTCCTCAAAATTTAATCAGCATGAATGTGAGAGAGTATGGGAATCATTTGATCCAAGTAAGGGTGATGTTATAATGGCAAAGAGAATTTTAATGAAGTACGCAAATGACAGTCATATTAAAAGATTTAGAAATCTTTTAAACTGATTATAGATACATGTACATGTATACAATCAGTTATGAAAATCAGAACAATAAACTAGAAAGTAAGATTTTCTTTTTTGTCATACAGTGTCTTTGATGTCATACTATTATTACATCAAATTGGTGCAGTGTGTTCACTAAACTTAAATATTATTGGTATTTTGGTATAAGTAAATTAGCTGTTGGTGAATTCACAACATCCTGGGGCTGAAAAATGCACAATAATTTTGTTATCTGTCAGTGATTTAACGACACTCATATATTTGTAAAACCACATATATTTATTTTAGTTTTTTGGCTATATGGACCATGGATGTTGGTCTGGATAGCTCAATGATTAGAGCACCTGACTAGTAATGCAGGGTCCTTGGGTTTGTTTCCAGGCCCAGCCTAAATTTTCTCTTTCTTGCTGCATTTCATTTTGTTGTCATTAACCTCCCCTGGAATTCCCTATCAAGGGCTAAAAGAATGTCGATTGTGTGTCTTTGGGGGCTTAGGCAATTTAGGGGGGAGAAATGTGATTTTGGTTATATTGGCTGTGGATATCAGGCTGGATTATAGCTCAGTCAAAGCACCTGGCTAGTAATCTGGGTTCAATCCCTTGACTAGCCATAAAGTTTCTCCCTTCCTGATGTAATCTTAACCCATACAAATGACATAAAAATGAAATGTGAAGATAATAATGAACAGTAATCATACTCAAAAGTCTGAGCAAAAAAATACAGACTGTGAGAAGAGCAAATACAGACCTCTGAAAACATAGGTGGGATCAGGTGCCATGGAAGAATGAGCATCCTGTCAAATGGTCACACCCACCTGGTGCAACTTGTCACAATTGAACAAAGAGAAAAATCTGTAGACAATTCTACTTTTTGACTTCTGCATTTAATTTTGTACATTTTTTTTTTTTTTGCTCAAAGTGTATATTCTTGTAAATATCAACATGAAAACTATTATAAGGCCAGCATTAATTTTTTTTTCGGTTTGATGTACCCCAACCCATATTTTTCAAGGTGGGTAGGTTATTTTTTTTTTTTTCAATTTTTGGAATTCTCTAACACAATGATAAATGTTATGAAAATCATAGATTTGCACATTTATTCCTCTATGACTCTTAATAAATACCTACACTGTATCGTAAACTTAATCAACATACATGTTACATAAGTTTTTATGTTTGTAAAATGCAGCAAAACAAAAACAAAACAAAAAAAAACAAAAACAAAACAAAAGGAAAAAAAAAAGAAAAAAAAAAAGAAAAATGGAACCTAAAGTTAAAAAGCAATTTAGACGATCTGTATTTTCCCATAAATGAAAAAAAAAAATTAGCCTAAAAGTACTAAAACAATGATCGGGTAGGGAGCAATTTTGATGGGTATGAGTCAGAGTACATCAAATAAAACATTTTTAAACTTTTTTATTTAATTATTATGTTTTGAATAAATTTAGGAAAACAACTTCATTTTTGTTGTGAAGACCTGATAAAAAGACGGTACAGTAATATCCCACCCACTCAAAAGAATTTAATGTTATTTCTATAATGCCTAAAAGAATTACAATTTGAACAAACTTTAACAGTTTTGAGCATAACATACCTCAACAAACACATCTGATAGTAGTATAGCAAACAATGTTTTATTGAAATATTAAAATATATGTAGACTAAGTCCACCATCGAATCTGGTCTAATCCGGAACAATGAAGATCTATCTTAAGGCTTTTATACTTAGTTTCCAAAGTTGTGTGATCTCATTTACGCTTAGAAAGAGTGGGGTCATGCGTTGATTGGAAAAAAATTGATTTGACTTTGAACGTCTTGGAAAATAAGTAAACAAACTCAAGTATACAACAAACATCCCCAAAATGATCGTTAATACAATTGACAAGAAAGACTGACATCATGTACAGACGATATCGGACGGCAGAGAATCAAGAAAAACGGGTGAGTGCACGTATGTATTTTAACATACTCTCCAACAGGTCTAGGAAAATCACTATATTTAGCTATATAGCTAAATCTACCTATATATCTTTATTTACCTATATAATATAGCTTTATTTAGCTATTTCAGAGTAAATTTCTGTTTTATGAAAAGCAGACAAAAAGTCGCATAATGAGGCAGTATTAGTTTTCAACTTTGAAATGGACTGAAAACAATTCACCAAAAACCCACTTTTAAAAATGTTTCTCCTTTTGTGCAATTGCAATCAAAGATCTAAAAGTTTTGGGGCTATGTATAACAGTTAATCTGTGAATAATCAGCTAATTTAACAAAGAAAAGCAGTTTTGGTCAACAAGATAATTGATTGGTAATAATTCAGCACAATGCAAGGCAATCACACTTAGTCATGCCTCATCGCACTTCCAGTAATGGACAGCTATCCAAACAATAGAGATGCATTTTTTGGTTAAAAAGTGTTTAAAAGAGGCAATGTTTTTACTATCTATGCCCTAGGTTCTTTTTATCAAACCTTTTTAAAAAAATAGCAGCCATAATTTTCATGCGACTTTTTGTTTGCTTTTCATAAAACAGAAACTTATTCTAAAATAGCTAAATAAAGCTATATTATATAAGTAAATAAAGCTATATAGGTAAATAAAGCTATATAGGTAAATTAAGGTATATAGCTAAATATAGTGATTTTCCTGGACCTGTCCAACACATTAACTATCTAAAGAATTTATATTTCTAAGAATTTTTGTCGATGTTGTTCTTGGAAGTATAAGTCCTTTTGATTAGTCAATGAATTGGCATGCCTTAAATCAGCCGATTTATGCAACGTTTTTTAAGGAAAAAGCTAGAGCCAAGGAAATAGTTGCTGCCTGCTGGGAGCTTGTAGAGGAACAATGCAAAAACAACGAAAATGTCGGTACAAAGAACTCTTCAGAGGAATCTGTGGAGGGTCCATGGAGGATTGTGAGAGTTTTTGTGTCATCAACATTTACTGATTTCTTCTGTGAAAGAGAGGTTTTAGTTAAAAAGGTACAAGTATATTGATTGAAATAAAAGAATAAAAAAAAAATGGAAATAATATCAGTCTGAGACCCGTCCTGTTATTTGAGAAGAGCGCGCATCATTTTCAAGCAGAGAAAACTTCAGGACATTGCATAAAATAAATTTTTCCACAAATAAAATGAAATTTACCATAATTACAATGGCACTCATATAGTTTATTGATCTGTGAAGAATTCTTTGATTTAGCTCTGAATTATTGTGAGATTTGAACACTTTAAGTAGGAATAATAAACTAATTTTCTGTATATAAGTGCAGTCAGAATGAATAAGTAAGAAAAATATTACTTAGTAAATTTTATCCTATATTTTTTTCTCCTTCATAAACAGGTATTTCCCGAGTTGAGGGAATGGTGTGAGGAGAGGATGATTCGTCTTGTTGAGTGTGATCTGAGATGGGGGGTACCAAAGGATACTGACTCAGAGGAAACAATTCAGTGTTGCTTAGAGGAACTAGACCGGTGTCATGCTGAGACTAACGGATGCCCTTTCTTTATAAATTTGTTGGGTGAAAGGTTATTATTCTAAGTATCATGTGGATTTCAGCTTCAGAGGACATACATTAATCAAATCCCAATCTCCATGACCTAGCAAATGTAATTCACTTGTAGGTATGGTTGGATTCCAGAGGGGAAAGATCTTGGAAATGATTTAAAAGAACTGTATATGTGGGTACCTAACACTTCAATCACTTTCATGGAGATTCTGCATGGAGCATATAGGTTTGAAAATTGTGCTTTATAAATAGCTTGTGAATATTAATAATTTTAGTTTAGGTCACTTGGTGACTCAGTGTTGATTGGCATATTTACACAATCCCCTAAAATTAAGTTTGTTTTTGTTAAGTGGTAGATTTGGCTAAGTTATAGCTCTGACTTTTTTGTCTTCAACTTAGATCAGCAGAACTTCTGTATACTGTGAAATCTCTTATTTTGGGGGGAGGTGTCATTTGTGTTGTTTTCATGGTATAAAGAGACCCAGTTTAAGAAAATCTTTCCTCAATGAAGTATTAAAGTTGTAATCAAGATAATGCTATACTCCTTCAACCATGAAGTCAAATTCTCAGGAACCAGCTACATATAGTTTTTCCACAATCCATGAAAATTTGACCCTACAAAAAAGTGATTTTTGCAATATATCATTTACTATTTTCAGATTCTCTGATTTTGCAAAAATATACTTTAATAAACTGATAGATGATGTGACTTGATATTGAGTGTATGTTAATCATGCACATCATTTGTATAAAGCAAAACTGAGTGTGTAGATATATCGTAAAAATTGCTTTTAAAATGATAGCTGAGCTGCAGAAAGATTTTTTTGTACAATACTGTATGTACTTATGATCACGCTTATCAATACATGACTGTTTGTTAATTTAAATTGATTGTTTTTATTGCTAGGTCATGTAATCCTAATGCAGTATTTTTCTTCCGTAATTCTGAGGTCATAAATGATATTCCTGAAGATTTTCAAAAAAGATTTGTTGACAAAGAAATCTTGAATAAATGTCACTTGAAGGTATGTTTATCAATTTAATATACTCTCTAATTTTGAATTTATGATAAGTATATAAATACCTGAAAGAGAGGTAACTGGGAAAATGGGTTCATTCTCATTTGTTAAGTCTTGGTTAGTAAAAATTGTGACAGTTATCAATTTTTCCAAATTTGTTTTTAGTTTGAAACAAATTAAAGTGACAAAATAATTAAACACTACTAAACACTACCTTTAAAGCAAATTGAATTTGAAAAAAAAACCAGGACTTTAACACCCCCTGAAAGAGAGGTAACTGGGAAAATGGGTTCATTCTCATTTGTTAAGTCTTGATTAGTAAAAATTGTGACAGTTATCAATTTTTCCAAATTTGTTTTTAGTTTGAAACAAATTAAAGTGACAAAATAATTAAACACTACCTTTAAAGCAAATTGAATTTGAAAAAAAAACCAGGACTTTAACCCCCCCCCCCCCCCCCCCCGGGGAAACATGGACCCATTGTAACATGGTAAGGAGAGTGACTTTTCCTAGTGTTTTTCTGATCATTTTTCAGCCCATCACTATTAACTTGTAAATAATGTGAAGCATCCGTGGATACTTGATGTATGCTTTGATTATCCCCCCACCCCCCCCACCCCCATCTCCCTCCCCCCCAGGTTAAAAGGGTGTCCGTCCCTTGAAGAAAACTATAGTTAATCCTACAGCTGATATTATTTTTTCTACCTGTCTACATTTTTCATTCTTTTATTTTTCAGGAGTTGAAAAAACAGCTCAAAATAAAATTTCCAAATCAGGTTTTTAATTATGACTGTAAATATAGTGGAATGTCAGAGAAAGCAGGAAGAAAGAGAGTAAGTTTTCTTAACTGTTTTGATATTGACTAATTATGCTATACAGTATATAGTTTATTATTTCAACCTGGGATTGAACTACTGTATGTTATTTTGATGAGCATAATGAGATTTGAAACTATCATGGTGAGACATCTATGCAGTTATTTCAACATCAATATCATGTATTGCTATTTAAAGTGTGTTGGAAGTCCCTACCAGTTTTTCTCTTTGTCTTAAACTCCTTATCTTGAATCCTTTGATATCTCAAGTATTTTCCTCATCCAATTGAATTTGAGATGAAAAGGTTTGACTGTATGTGTAGAATTGAAATGACAAAAATGATCACTTTAAACTATTCAAAATAATTTTATCAACATACTAGAATACATGTAATTGATATTTTTGATTTTTAAAATCAAAAATTTTTGCGGAACATTTACTGCATGGTAACCTAAAACATGTTTTTGTCGAATTTATAACTTCAGGTGATACTGGAGGGTCTAGACACATTTGCAGAGAAAACATTGACATTTTTCAAATCAAGAATTTCACAATTTTATCCAGACACAACAAAAGTAGAAAATGACAAAGGTAAAATTGGAAAGACCATGCATTTTCTTTTTGGCAAAAAAGACAAATTGAATAATGAATTATCAAACAGTATTTTTGCCTCATTAATTTGTATTCAAATGATCAATCATTGTGATTTAATCACTTTAAAAAAACTTTTTTTAATGATTATATATTTAGAGGCAAATATTTGATTTTATTGTTTAAAAAACTGTTGAAATATTTTATGATGAATACATGTAAATATTTGTGAAAGAAATTCATTTTCTTTAATCTTCTGTTGATAAAAGCTTTAGAACACCAAGAACAAATACAATTTATGGAGAGGAAAGCCCATTTTGTTATTGGACAGGATGAATTGATAGATAAATTGTTGGCATATGCTAAAGGCAAGGATCCCATTGATTACAAAATAGAAGGTAATTAAAAACAACAGCTTAATAAGACTTAGGCTTGGTTTAGGCTTTCTTCTTATATTTTGTCCTCTTTTTAATTTTTTTTTCCTCTCAAGAAAAATTGGATCTATAATTATATCTTGACATTGTTATTATTTGGCACAGAAAGGATTCATTTTTAAGTATATTTTAAATTGTAGGGGAACAAACAGCATTTGTTCGTAAGTATGGATTGTTATACATGTATGTACAAAAGAATGAGATAAAAATTGAGCAGTAAAGAAAGAAAAATATTTTTGTGGTTGTTTGAAGAACTATCCACCAAAACATTGTGAATCAAAATATTAATTTTAGAATTCATATCTTTAATATTTTCTTAAATTTTCCTGTGGCAAAAATCACAAAAAGTGTGCACTGTACATTAATATAATGATATTTTGCAGAATGAAATCCCCCCCCCCCCCCCCCCCCCTCAAAATAAAATCATTTTAATATACAGAATTTAAATATTCTTACCACTTAATTCTTTTTTTTTTTAACATTAATGAAAGAGGTTTCCATGATGTCACTTTTATTTTAAAGAGTTTCACGCAGCTGTCTGTCTGCTGTGTGTTGGTCTGTAAACTTTTCACTTCAGAACCACTAGACCAATTTCAACCTAACTTGCCACAAAAACAATCTTGGGTAAAGGGGGGTTTAAGTTTCTCCAAAAGAAAAGACCTGCCCTCTTTCAAGGGGGATGATTAAGAAATAGACAAAATATGATGATATCATGTAAAAATCTTCTTCACAAGAACCACTGGGCTAGAAAAGGCAAAACTCATATAAAAGCTTCGTGATATGGTTGATTCAAGTGTGTTCAAACCATGATCCTAGCTTAGATTAAGATATGGGGTCACGACAGGGAATCAATGTTTTGCATAGAAATATATTGGGGGGGGGGGGGGGGGGGTCATTAAAAAATTCTTCTCAAGACCAAAAGGGCCAGGATTATTAATCTGAGTATGGAAGCATCCACAGGTAATGGAAATGGGCATAAATATCTTCCACTTAAGAACAGCTTGGCTATGTCTACTAAGAGATGATAGTATGCAGGCAAAGTACATCATGTGGTGCAGATTTAATTTTGTTCAAATAATGTCTCAAATCATGTCCCTGACCTGGGGTATGATGGGGCTTTAATAGGAGGATGAAATTTTTGCACTGGAATTTATAGGTATAAATCTTTAAAAATCTTCTTCTCAAGAACACCAGGGTATGATTATAATCATATTAATATGCAAGCATCCTCAGGTAGTGCAGATTTAAATTGGTTTAAATCATGGTCAAAGTAGTTAGGGTGGGGCTGTATAATGGGATCAAAATTTTTCATAGAGATATAGAGGAAACAAGTCTTTCAAAATACAGTACATGTACTGGTAAGATGCTTCAGGTGAGTGTTGTGACCCATCGGCCTGTTATTATAGTTCCAGATCTGTACATGTGTAGCTCACTGGTCTGAAAAATTGGGATGGTTGTCGGTTCCAGTTTTTCCAAACCAGTGTGCTACATATCTGTAAATGTCAATATATTGGTTAATTTTTAGAATTAGAAAAAAATGGTATTAAAAAAATTTGGTTCAAAGTTATTTGATATTTATATTTGAAAATGCACAGGGGACCCTGAATTCTGGAAATCTGAGGATGGCGATAATTTGATGGTTTGCTTGTCTGGAGCAGTAGGGCAAGGAAAAACATCTTTACTGGCAAAGCTAGTCAAAAAAGCTTTGAAGGTAATTTTAAAACATACTTTCTTTCTCCCCTGTGACTAAAGGGGACACAATGGTTTTCATCTGTTTGTTGGTTGGTCAGTAGACCAGATGTTTTCAGCTCAAAATTTGTTACACCCTTTGCTTAACAGACATCAAACTTCATATACTGGTACTCCTAAGCTACTTCTAAAGCATTCTGATACCCTGCCATGAATATGGCTGGGGCATATAGTGTTTGTCATGTATGCCTTTCTGTCTGTCTGTCTGTCCGTGATTTTGTGTTAAACTTAGTATCAAAACACTATTGAAGATATTTTATCAAACCTTGTATGCTGATACATAATGGTGAGAGTTATTCAGCTGTATTTACATTCTACACTAATTTTGCTTATAAAGTGTGTGGAAAGATATGGCATTCAAAACATCAAAACACAGATGGGGAGATCAAAAGTTAAAGACGAAAAGTATGCATATGCATTTTATTTCGATTCCACAAATGTTGAACGCTGTGCAAGTGCAATGTCATAAATGAAAATCAAAGTTTACACTCACATTGAAGCTGTTGCAATGGCTCCTCTATTAATTGTAACATACACAATGGATAATACAGATCACATTTGTAGTCAAGGCAAGTTCAAAAATGTAAATATAAGCATTGAATCTGTATTTTTTGAAAGATGTAGTCTCATAACTGCAATGGTGTGTCCAATCAAATTTTCATAATGCACTAAGTATCAACATTTTTTTTCACCTTTTCTGTAAACTTGACCTCGCTTTCTTAAATTTGTGTTTAGCTCAATTTTCAAGAAACAATGCAAGATATTTCATGCTGATAAATATTGATGAAAGCTATTCAACTGCATCAAAATTTTTTAACCTTGAGCTTCTCTATGGCCTTGACCTTACGATTCTTTGTGTTAGTTCAATTTTAAGAAACTATTCATGATATAAACACATGCACATTATATACACTTGCATAAGTTTTATCACTTAGTCCATCTGTCAGTATGTATGTTTGAATTTGTATCTTTGACACATATGACTCAGTAACTCAGTTTTCAACGTAACATTTTCAAATTTTACCCAGAAGAACTTTACAGTATCAGAGAAAGGCTTTATGAATTTATGGGTCTTATTACTTTGTCTGTTTGTATGTATGTATTCTTGAATGTATATCATAGCCTTTAGCAAAGCCCTCCCTGACTGGGCCAGTTTTCTGGTTAAAATGTATACACCTACATTACAATTTTTCTGTTTATTTCTTATGAAATCCTGGATATTGCTGTCATTTACTAGCTTGATCCACATTTTTAAAGCCCTCCAGGCTCTGTTTTTCATAAAATGGAAGAAGATTGAGTTATAAGCATGTTAAAGGTCAACAGTTTCATGTCTGTATGAATCATTTATACATTTAACACAACAAAGAAAGCATTTTATTGTTGAAATACATGACAACAAAAAAAGTCAAACAAGCATGTAAACAACATCAGTTTTATCTTACAATATTTTTCTTCAATTTTCTATCATTGTTTCATCAATGAAAAAAAAATTATTTACATTAAACAGATCATACAACCAGGTTGAAAAATGAAAGGAAAACACAAAAGCTAACAAAACATGCATTTATCTCCTTCTCATAATCATGCAAGTTGAAAAATTCAAACCAAAATGTGCTTTTTTGGCTCAAAAAATATTTATAAACATCCATAATCAGAACTTTCAGTTTTCTTTTTAAATGACTGTGCACACAACTTGATGGGAAAAAAAATGGAAATTTAACTATCTGTGTTAGTAGTATTTGACACAAAGAATAATGTAGTCATCATATCTGTAAAAAGCAACAACTTGAAATGCATCAAAAAACAGGAAATCTCATTATATATAACTGTGATGATCACTTAATTCTTACATGATATTAACCTGCATGCAGATGTGACCCATAGTCTTTGGAAATGGGTGTTAACTTTAAAAATTCTGAACTTACTATATACAATAAAGTATAAACAAAACAAAAACAACCCCCCACCCCCACATAATTAAACTTGATGTATTGAAAAAGTCTGCGTTTTAATACATACATGTATATATTATTTGTATATGACATGATGAAAAATTATTTACAGATGAATCCACAGGGAAGTGTTTGATTTGAGAATTGACCATTCCATGTTAATGATTAGTCCATGCATTGCAAAGACATCAGGTTGAATTAATTGGAGTGCTCCAAGTTGTGAAGTTTACTTTGCTAGTTGAATTCATGGCAGCATTTTCCAGTTGATAAATCTCTTTAAAGTTGTCTTGGTAAAGCTCTATTAACAAAAATATACTGACCAGAAATATCAGGGTAATGCCAATAAGCTCCAAAATCAACAACACTCGTTTCCAATAGTCTGGCTTCTTAAGGCAACACAGTCTGAGTTCTATGAATATTATGGTAGCTTGCAACGTTGCTTCTGCTAAGGCATACCAGGCTTTTACCAGCTGTATTATTGAGATCAGCTCAGTTGATTTCACTGCTACAATAACAGCTAGCACTATTTGAGGGAAATCCTCAAACCAGGTACATATGAGAGACATGATGGAGACAGCTTTCTTAACATCTTGGTAGGATTTGCTCAAATTTTTTTGTTTCCTCTTTTTGTAAATTTTTATGCAAAATGCAATTAAAGTGGAAAAGAACATGACTGTACCAAAGATTGCAAATCCCAAAATTGCCCACTTTAGCTTTACTGCACGGATGATACTTTGTTGATCTGTGTGTTGTACTTCAATGTAAAAGTCCCAATCCAGCCCTAGATCCACTACTTCTAGTAGCCACTTTACAGCAGCGTATAATATGATGAAAGAATTTCTGCATGTCTTATCCATCTTTTAGAATAGGTTATTAGTCTTCTGAAATAGAGAATGGTTAACAGATCAGGGAATGTGTAAACACATAAATTAAGAAACATCAATTTTACAAAGAATGCTGGTTTTGTAAAGCAAAATGTTCATAATCTTTTTAAGCTCATTGAGCTCGTAAGCTTTTCTGATCATCCGTTGTCCACCGTCCATCTGCCTATCTGTCTGTTTCTCAATAACTTTATTTACATACTTCGACTTCTTTATTTGAATAAATTTTCATTCACCTCATCCAAACTGAAATTTCCTTTACACAAGGATACACAAACTGTGTCAGTTTTGGTTGAAATTAACCAAGAAGTTTTTGGGTAGATGATCACAAAAATGCGAGGAGTTTTCGGCGACAATGTCCCTATGCAATGGGCAATTTCTATAAGAAAAGGTCATGTCTTTGTTCTGTGTGAGCTAAATTATTAAATATACTGTACACGTGAAACTGATCAGAAATTGAATGGAAAACTTTTAGAAATAACAAAAAATCCATACAAAGGCTTATTTTCACTCTAGCCAAACTTAGCCCCTATTGGCTATATTGGGTCCCTTCTGCTGTTCTGTATCCTCATATTGACTTATTCCTTTTTTTAACCTCTACTCGAATGAACAAATTATAAAACTCTTTAAATACCTCAGAATACAATAATGACATGTTACTGACAAAAAGGTTTTCCCTCCAAAAGAACAAAATCTTTACTGCTCAGAGTACTCACGCGAATATTTCCCTTACGAAACTCGATCCCGATCAAAAATCACAATCGCATCTTCTCGGGCCCGAAAAGTTCGCGATGTTAGGAAGTTTGAGGCAGTATTATTATATAGACGATAAATTAATTACAATCAATGCATAGGGCATTGACCTATAAAAAAGTGTGAGAATTTTACACAAGAATAAATATACATGATAATAAACATTTATTGTAGGCCTCAGTATATTTATTTAATTGTTTACTTACAGTCATACTTCAGGTTACTTTTTTTTTATTAGCTTTCACAAGTGTACAAAGCAAACTTGATATTTATAAATATATAAACATATACACACATACACATGTACAAAATGATTTTCTTAATATTTTTTGTTCTTCTTACAACAGTACAAAATTTACCTAGGTAACTGTGAAAGTTATTTTTAAAAGAAAGGGGGGGGGGGGGTCAGCAATGAAAAAAAATGCATATCTATCTATCGACAGACAAATAATGTAAATCCATAGAATAACGACAAAATGTTCTATTACAGATCATCATACAGTGTGTAAAACTATACGTCTGTTTTTATTTTTCAAAGTACATCACATATTTTTTTGCCAGTACCTTTCATATTCAATTTATCTACAGCAAGGACTTTGTTAAACATTTATCGTAGGCCTCAGTATTATTGTTTACTTGGTTACTTCTGATATGTAATTAAATGTTTAATCGTATATGTAAAACCTCCAGCGATATGTATAAAATATGGTTGGTTGCTTAAAATTGCGAAAATAATCTTTGTTAATTTCTATTTAGATTATCGTACATTATTATTTGATTGGTTTAAAAACATTTGTCAAAAAGTTGAATGAACGTAATAATCCTACAGTATATTGGTAAATAGTCAGACGTTAAAGCATCTTCAGTGTTTAAAAGAGTCAGAAGCTCAAGCTCAAGCTCTCTCTCTCTCTCTCTCTCTCTCTCTCTCTCTCTCTAGAAGAAGGAAGAAAGAATGCTAAATAAAGTTTGCACCAATTAAATGCTAAATTCGTTCAAACAAATGAAATATGTCTGCATTTACCATATTCTTTTTACTGCATATGTGAAGCTAAATATGTTTTTGTCTCTTACATGTTTCGTTAAGATTATAAAATGATTAAAAACAAAGAATACCAAATAAATTTTAACACAAAACAGGCTTTATATCAAAACAATCAAGAGTAGTGTATAATTACTTCATGAAATCTTTTTCAAAGTCATGCAAATTCTGGTTTCTGCTTCTCATTCACGTTCTGCCTATACCATGTAAATTTCTTTAAATAAAATATTACAATAAATTTTTAATGCTCAGAATCATATAAATAACTTACTTCTGTGTATATAAAATATATTTATGAAATGAAGTAGGGATACTATTGTTTAAACGTATTATGAACATAGATGGTTAAATACTACCACGAAGCAGGATTATTTTTCGATTCTTCTCAACAAGGAGAGTTCCCGTGAATAAAACTTTAGTGTTATCCTTGTTTATACAATAAATTGCCCTCTTTATTTGCTAGTAATGTATAAAGTAGATAATTTTTTTTTAAAATTTTTATTTTATTTTTATTTTAATAGCTGCAACGTGAATTCCCATACTAACAAAAAAGGATATTTCATTGTTTTTATCTATATAAGTAATCAAATGAAATAGGTATTGGGTACCTTAAATATTGTACACGTATTTCAATTTTTCATTTCCGACATCGTATAGTTTTCATTTCCGGCATTTTCAAAAAATTTAAAATTTAAACATTTTAAAGAATAAATCGTGAATAAATCATTGAAATCTAAATAATGAGTTTTGCTGAGCTATCAATGAAGCGAAAATAATAACTTTTTTTTTCTTTCCCTAAGGCACTTGTAAGTGTTGTGAACTTTCGCTCATCTCCTTTTCAAAAGTTCAGTTTAAGTTTGAAATCAGATATAATTCAATTTCCGCCTACCTGGTTCACACTAAATTGCCGGAGAGGTACCCTGCAAAAATTCCGGAAATGAAAAAAAAATAAATGTCGGAAATGAAAATAAAAATTGTCGGAAATGAAATTTTAAAAAAATGTCGATATTGCTATGCAAAATTCCGGAAATGAAATGCAGCGGTATTATTGATATATGCGTCATTGTATGTTTCATTAATGGATTGGCACTGCTGAAGAAATCTATACAAGTGGCTTGCTTTTCGGCGTTTTCGTATTGATAAACGACCGTGGTTTTCTTAAAAAATAATAGATAATATTCAGTGGATGTAAATAATAAATGTTTACACTTCAAATTTGCAGCAAAAGGGTAACATTATTTTCTTCTCCTAAACTTTTAGGTGGGATTGAACGTATTTTACCATTTTGCTGGTATCTCTGAAAATAGTGTTCAGAGAAATATTTTACTGAAGCGATTGGCAGAATTCATCAAAGGAGAACAAATAGGTAAAGAATGAGCTTAGCTGATTTTCTCTAAGGTTGCATTTAACGGATTCACTAACAAAGATGTCATTGATCTTTTTTTTCATTGATGTGAACTAACAGTTGAAAAGAACTAACAATTACGGCTTAAAAAAAAGTTTTTGCACACTAAAAATTGATAATTAACGCCATGTTTTCATTTCATTTCAGATATTCCAGAAGACACCAACGATGTTACAGAGTTCTTCATGAAAGTGATTAGGGAAGAGTTCACAAAACTGCGTCAAATAGAAAACCAAATATTGATTGTTTTGGACGGTATGAACGAAGTAAGTGATTGCAAGTGTCTGTACTTCGATTAATATACATTTACATAATTTCTTTGTCAAAAAGTTATGTAGTCTAAATTTTCCTATAATGTTTTATTTTTCCTCTTCACATAACTTATAATTGTTTTCACTCAGGAAATCTAGTATTAAGTATCTCGTATCAATATATTTAAAAAGAAGCAATGGAACTCTAATTTTGTTTTGCATTCTTTTATATTTATATAGTTAGCAGATCGAGACCAATACAAACATTTAAGCTGGTTGCCTCCTCGTTTTCCCGGCAATGTTCGAGCCATTGTTTCAACATCAAGCGATCACTTACCCACACTCCACCGACTGAAGGAACACACTTGTTTTCTCATAAATATTCCTCAGTTGAAAAAGTCAGAAGCCAAAGAAGTCATCGCTCAGTACCTTATCATGTTTAATAAGGTAAGGTTGGATTTATGCCATCTTTTAACTGCATATTTAAATACTTAATTGAAAAAAAGAAATTTTGTATCATCTATAGACAGTGTTTGGGTAAAAGTAAAACTCGGTAGGTAATAGATTCTTTGCGTGTTGAAAACGAAGCTTTTTGTTTTGGATAATGTTATTGACAACGTTTCATAGTATACCAAATAATAACACGTCATAAAAACAAATGTGTGCTCTTCATTTACCCCACAGAAACTGGACAATGACCAAATGGACATAATATTGTCTAAACCTAGCTCATTAAATCCACTGTGGTTGACTCTTCTAGCAGAGCAATTAAGAACATTTGGAGATTTCCGAACACTGGATCAGCACATACAGTCGCTATCTGACTCTGTGGATGGGCTGCTAGAAGGCATACTCAGAGATGTAGTCGCATATGACGACAGTGGGAAAATGGAAAAGGTCATGTACTTTGTCCCCCTTTGAATCGATTAAAAATGATTTTCTAATTTTTGAAATCTTTATATGCTTAGGATTTAAAAGGTTTGTTTGGTAACCTTTGCAGAAGATACATATACGTTGGTTCAGCTTGTTCGGTTTGTCTCTTTCAGTATTTCCCCACAATTATATGTGAATGTTTTATGCAGTGTTAACAATATCTGGGTTTCTTTATTTGAGAAAAAAGGTTGTATCTTAGTATTTAAAAACAATTATTTATGTTTATGTAAAATCTGTTTAAACGATACCTGAATTGTGAGGGTTTTATTGAATTCTGTGGTTCATGAGATATAGTACATTTTCATTTTTCATTTTTCAGGCATTGTGTATTTTGGCCATAACACAGGGTTTGCCTGAGATCGATATGCAGAACATTTTAGGGGACATGGATATACAAGAGCCAATTCCTGCGTTGTATTGGTCTAAAATACGCAGAGTTCTAAAGCCTTTCACATACATGGCAGGTGTGGATAGGAATATGAGATTCATTCATGGGGCATTTTATGAAGTAAGATGATACAATGACAAATGTTCTTGAAAGGAGTCAAGCAGGATTGATGATGTATCGTGGACTTTAAAAAATACTTCTTTTTTAGAACATAGAAAAGCTGTATCTGAGCGATAAAAAGGCACAGATCATGTACCACACTGTCGTAGTCGACTATCTCATGTTCTGGTGTGCAAATAATATCGTTAAAAGATTGAAGGTGCCATTTCATTGTCAACGTGCAGAGTTATATGATAAGTATGTGTTGTTTATTGTATATCTTAGTAATTTATTGAGTGACTCATTTTAACAATACCTGTATATGAAAAAAGAACAAGAATATTAAGAGAAAACCTATCATTGATAGATTGGTTGATTTCATGCATCATTCAGAGAGTGCAGCGATGTTAGGTGATTACATGAGAAGCATGTATTTACAGGTAAGATATTGTTTATTGTTATTTTAAAGTTTTTACTGAAAAAAATGCCTTACAAGTTTTAAAAAGAACCTTATTCCTTATTATATAATTAAATTGTGTTTCATTTGATTCCATTAAGCTTTCGTAGCATACATGTACCTAAGCTAGCAACTTAAGTGAGTTTTTCTGACTAATTTTTCCGATGCCCTCGTTGTTTGTCTGAAGGGGGTGATATCATCCAAGATGATAATTAACAACTAGAGAGCTTTATAAAAAAAGTTTACATTTTCCAAACATGGAATTGTACACAGAAATACATTTAGACACTCCCACGCTCTCATTTTGATTGAAAAGTTTTACCTTGGAAACTTTTATAGGAATCGTTGTTTGATAGTAAAAGAAACCAATTCAATACACACCACTGGAATAGTTCTAGAGCACAAAAAGGGATCGACTTCTTTTATCTTATCCTAAATATATTTCAGTTTATTAGAGAAATATGTCTGATGTGATCGATGTAAAATTTTGACCTTTTGTTCCTATTTCAATTACTTGTTACAAAAAAAAAAATATATGTTACAAAAACCAAGGATCTTATATCCAAAAACCATAATCTTATTTTTTGACTTTTAGTCGGCACGCTGTATGCAAATAGCAGATCCGGTGTTAAAGGTCACGATGCCAGTAGTTCTGTGTCGAGGATGTTCCAACGCATACCGGGGATTTAAAGCAACGCACTATCCTCTGAATAAAGACGCATGCGTCATTTGTGGCACTTACGTTTTTGGACACAGAGTTTCGGAGGCATATCTCTGCTTACGACATTCTCAAGGTCAAAGTAAATTGTTAGGGAAATGTCGCCTTTGTGATATGGCAATCAGGAAAGACGAGAATGGTAGAATAGCAGATTTTATGGGGTGTCCGGGAAAGTTGTGTATCCATTGTTCAAGTGGAATCGGAGCAAAGCGATGTTCATACATAGGAAAAAGAAAATGAACTTTATAACATTAGCTGGGTTTAATTCTGATCGTATCAGACTATAAGACATTCTTTTGAAATAAAAACTATACCTATGCTTCCCTCATTACGTTTAAAGTTAATATTACTTTAAAAATTGTTTTGATAATCATGCACTGGGCTGAGGTTTTACAGGAAACATAAGCTTGTCATATATATTACACATTGTTTACAATATACATATGTGCAATTTTAGTATTTTCTAGTAATTCTCCTATCATATCCCCTTGCTATGAACTATTGTTTATACACGATTTTAATCATGTGATCCGTCCATCTTTTTATTATTTTATCTTTTCTAATCGATTCAAGTTTGTGCAATACACGTAGAATGGTTTTTTTTTAAAAGTACCATTGTGTTTAATTATGTGATAACATCTGAAAATTTACTTGAGTTATGTGCTTTTCGTCGTATACTTTTTAAAAACTTTTTATCTTTTCTGGAGTATTTTATTTTTCATAGTAATCTATGGATCTATAACTCCATGTATAATAAGTGTAATAATTATTATTTATGCTTCCTCTTTCCAGCAAAAATTAAATGAACAGTAACCTAGAAAACTATAACTTAACACATTAATGTGTTGAAATTGTTGTTTATTAAGGCTTGATAGATTTCAAGCTAGTATATACAAAAACCAAAATTTGACAAGCAAACACCGGTTGAGACCAAGTAAAAATTACATGCATTAGCAAAATGTCTAAACTTACAAACATGTATCTTAGAAGTTTGGTAACTATAACCAATTGCAAACACAATAAGTGGTATAATACATCAAAATTACAATATTCCAAAATATCTGTATGCAAACAGCCACGTATAATAAGTGTAATAATTATTATTATACGCCCGTCTTTAGACGGGACGTATTATGTTATGGCGTTTATGTCCGTCCGTCTGTCTGTCTGATAGCTCTTCTCGTGTCCGGCTTATAACTTTAATACTATTAGGCCTAGGATTATCAAACTTTGTCAGCTGATACTTCTTGGGTAGAAGGTGTGTCGCGCACTAAAAGTAGGTCGTTCTGACCTTTAATTAAGATGCTATGGCCAAATATGGAAAAATCCTGTCCGGCTCATAACTAGAAAACTTGGCCAGTTTATGCATCTTAGGTAGAAGGTTGTCGCGACCTATTTCAAGGTCACTGTGACCTTTAATTTAAGTGAAAGTTAAAAAAAAACTGTCTTTTTGCTATTAAATTACACAATCCCATAAAATGTAAAAGTGTTGCAGTATCCTTATTAAAAAGTGTTAAAATCAAGAAAATACTTTTTTTTTCATATATACTTTACAGCAATCTATAACAAATATAATGTTACAAGAGAAATTCCACCTCTCCCATGGGTGTAATTATCAAGCACTGGTCAAGGAGAATTTTGATAACAGAAAATTGCATGTCAAATTAGAGAGAAATTTGTGAGTTTAGTGTGAGGAGCTAACTGGTAGAGAATCTCTGATCAAGCAGGTGTTATCTATTTCCCTGGGGAAGTGGGCAGAGGAATCAGCCATGTTGGATTAAATAGTTTTTGTGGGCTAGCCTAACTTTTAAAATGCATTTGATGAAAAGTAATTAAAACTAATTTGATATTGTGTAATAAACTAATTTGATATCGTATAATAAACTAATAAATTAAAACTAATTATACCGGGGGGGGGGGGATGATATTGGAATTAGCATGCCCGTTGATGAATTGCAGCTTAAAACCAGTCTGACATTGAATCTAAAAAAACATCAAGTATTTCAAAAACAAAGTTTTAATTATGGTAGATAGTTCCTACAAATCTAAGAGTCAAGCAGAAACCTTATTAAAAATGTTGCATCAAGATTACAATTTTTATTTCTTTTTATAAATCTTTGTTACAAATTGAAAAAAAAAAATTGTTTTCAAATTTAATTCCAGAATGACATAAATATGCATTTTAATTGCACTATAAAGCAGATAGCGCAGATCCATTCATCCCTTGGGAGTAATTAGTGGACATGCATCCAGTTAAAGATTAATTAATGAGTTCAGTGTAGGAAGACTAGCTCTCTCAATCATTTCTATTAGAGCATCTCTGATCAAGCAGTTGTTATCTGTATCCTTTGGGAATTAAACAGAAGAACTGCTGGTCAGTTTATAGCATATGCCATTTGATGGCCAGTCTTATTTTTTAAAATTAATTTGGTGTAGATTAAGTTGTTAAGACTAAATTGATATTGTTTAATATGATATTTTTATTTAATTTTTTGAAAATATCAACTAACAAATTTCAGAGCATCATGTCTCACAAATATGAAAGATGTGTGTGTGTGTCACTTTGGGTGTTGGGGGGGGGGGGGGGCTGCAGATGGGCATTTGTCAAGCTCTAACACAACCAGTTGAGCATCTATAATGTAATTTTTGTTACAATTCATGCCTACACCACAGAAAATGTATAAACAAATATTGTAAGGAATGGAAAAATCTTGGAAATCTTTGTATCAAGGTTGACTTGATTTTCTTCCACTCTAACCTGTTTGTGATAATTGAACAATATTTGACGGGCGTATCATGCTGTGGCGGGGCACTTTATTTAATGTTTTCACATTACTTTTAATGTTTTTTATATATTAAACTGTGGAAAATTAAGAGTTTTTCCTTATTCTTTTTACTGCATAGAAATTAATAAGACACCGTCAAATATTTGCTAAATGTATAATGTCTTCAATGGAAGTCTGATATGCTCCAGTCATGCTAACATATTTTTATTGTAACTTTTACAAAACATTCTTACAAACGATATAATTTTATTGGAAACGAAATTTAATTATGAAACACAGAAATATCTGTGTGAACGACGTATAACACGAAGAATATAGTAGTCTGCGATATTTTATTAAATAAATCATAATGTCTGTGAAAAGGGACAGCTTCAAATGTATCCAAATAAACAATGTCACCGAATAAAATGAACATTTTTCAAGTGATATTCCCTGATTGCAGATGTGATTTATGGTCATTTGAAACATACAGATTTTGTCTTTAAAAAACTTACTTTTGTATAGTAAGTAAGTAAGTAAGTAAATCATTTATTATAGTGACATGTGTTATAAGTACAATGAAAAACATTTAATACAATTAAATATTCAAACACCCGGCCCATCGGACCTATATGTCACTTTTAACAAAAGTAGATTAATATATATATATATATATATATATATATATATATATATATATATATATATATATATATATATATATATCCAAATTTGAAACATTCACAGTGTCCGGTTTTGATATAGATAAAATTAAAAAAAGAAAAGCAACACAGGTTAAAACGTTAGCGCTTTCATTATTATCTTCAGACGTTTTACAAATACATAATAACGTTTTCTTGACTGTAATGTCTAACAAAACTATTAATACTTTAAAAATCATTATCTATAATTGAATCTGACAGCTAGCTATAAAATGCTTGCAGTAGTTTCACACTTCTGAAACCAAATCCAACATGTGTTTATATTACTAATTGAGAACATGGGAAGGTTATACTCTGTGTGAAAGTTTTGTCAGAAATCAAATTAAATCAAACTGTTAAGACTGGGTTTAAATTTTTGAATGAAATGTTTTTCTTTTTCTCTTCTTTCAATTATATTGTCTCTAAAAAGTTTATAAAAAGGAAATACTTTAAATTGTCAGTGTCCGCATATATCTAAATGTTCGCTGAGTTTCATCTTGCGGTACTCGGGGACTTGAATGTGTTGTTTATGCACCCGGATTCTGGCTCTCAATGTGGTCCCCGTTTCACCGATGTAGAATTGGTTACATCCTCCACAAGTAAAAACATATATTAAATTTTTGGACTCACATGTCATGTCCGAATTAATAAAAAATCTTTTCCTTTGAAATTAAATGACGTTCCTTGTCTTAAAAAAGGACATGTGCCACATCGCGGGTTTTTACACTTCGTCACGGGTTTTGTAGATTTCCTTATTTTGGAAGGACAGAGCATTCTTCTGAGGTTTTTTGGCTGCCTTTTGCTGTTTATAAATTTAAATTTTGATAAAACACTTGACATTTCTTCATATGTTTTGGGGATATCATTGAGATTTTGATCGATAGGAGTAATGTTTTGGTTGTTAGGGTTGTAAGTTGTGACTAGTGGTAATATTTTAATTTCCTCTCCATCCTTAGCAGTTGGGTTAATTAATTCTTGCCTGTCTAGTTCCTTTGCTTTCTTGATGCCGTCGTTAATTAAGTTTAAAGGATAATGTTGGTATGTGAGATATATTTTCAATTCCCCCAGACGTTGATTTCTGATTTCTTCCTCACTGACTAATGTGCATATTCTTCGGGCTAGGTTGTATGGGATTGCTCTTTTAATGTGTCGTGGGTGGGAAGAACCAAAATCAAATACTGATGAGTGTCAGTATTTTTATAAAATATATCTGTAGAAATTTTGTTGTTTTCCTTACAGATTAACACATCTAAAAATGGTAGTTGAGTGGAACTTTTTTCCATTGTAAATTTAATATCTGGGTCTAATTCATTCAATATATCATTTAAAATGCTCAAATCTGAATCATCTTTTTTCCATATAATAAAACAATCATCTAGATATCTTTTCCAGTTTTTTCTTAAGATATTCGCCAAATTCTTCATCAAATTGTTCACTGGCTTTTTCATGAAGTGTTTCTTCTAGATATCCAATGGTGAGAGTTGCATATGTAGGGGCCATTTTGGTACCCATAGCTGTGCCTTTCACTTGATGAAAGTATTTTTCATTGAAAGTAAACACATTGTTCTTTAAAACTAATTCTGTAGCTTCTAATAAAAACTCCTTTGTAAATCGGTTGTCAATTTCATTTCTGTAATTTTCAATCCAGAAATTTAAAGCCTTGATTCCCAGGGTACTGGTTATATTGGTGTATAAATTCACTACATCTAAAGTAACGAGTTTTGCGTCATAATCGACTTGGTTAGGTAGATGTCGTAAAAAATCTAAATCGTCTCGGACAAAACTTTTAACGTGTTGGCAGAGAGGTTTCAACACTATATCTAGTAGATTGCTGAGACGTTGGGTAGGTGCTGCGGGTCCTCCAACAATTGGTCGGAATGTTAAATCCTGTGGATTTTCACAAACAATGTATTCCGTGTTTTGTTTTTGTATAGCTTCTTTGATTACAGTCAAGAAAACGTTATTATGTATTTGTAAAACGTCTGAAGATAATAATGAAAGCGCTAACGTTTTAACCTGTGTTGCCTTTCTTTTTTTAATTTTATCTATCTATCTATCTATCTATCTATCTATATCTATATCTATATATATATATATATATATATATATATATATATATATATATATATATATATATACATCTGTGTGTGTGTGTGTGTGAGGGTGTGTGTGTGTGTGTATAATTATATATTACGCATAGCGTTTTTTGTACAACAAAGATTGCCTGTGCATGTATGATAGTAGCAGTATCTTTATTGGCGTATACATTACATATATTGCCACAAAAGTATAACATTAGTTTTATAATATAAACATTGGTCAACACGTGTTATTCTCTATTGAGAAGTTGATGGCTCGTTTTAATACTCCCCCTCAACTTCTCTACGAAAGGCCCAATAAAAGCAGTTCAGAAATTGACTAAATGAAGAACCAAAACCGGGCCCCACTTCGATCGGTGTTTTAGGATTGATGCATTATCATAGGCATATTTTGGATGCACAGATATTGTTTTGCAATGGAAATGCGATTAAAAATACCGATTCTGCTGACTTAAAAAACATTCATCACGGTAGAACACTTACTTGCGATATCTGTGTCACCGGATTCGTTCATTCATTCAAAGCTGGGTTTGACCTCTAAAAAAGTCTAAAACTATTTCTCCGGATAACTATTTTACACTGAAACATTTAATACAATTTATCCGGATAAAAAGTTTTAGACTTTCTTAGAGGTCAACCGGGTTCAAACGCAGTTTTGAATGAATGAACGAATCCGGTGACACAGATATCGCAAGTAAGTGTTCTACCGTGATGAATGTTTTTTAAGTCAGCAGAATCGGTATTTTTAATCGCATTTCCATTGCAAAACAACATCTGTGCATCCAAAATATGCCTATGATAATGCATCAATCCTAAAACACCGATCGAAGTGGGACCCGGTTTCGGTTCTTCATTTAGTCAATTTCTGAACTGCTTTTATTAGGCCTTTCGTAGAGAAGTTGAGGGGGAGTATTAAAACGAGCCATCAACTTCTCAATAGAGAATACAACACGTGTTACACAGGTGCTTTATAACATCTATACTTATAAATTAATAAATTTTGCAAATAAACTCAGAAACGGGTGCACCAGAGTTCTTACTTACTCCTCTAACAATACACTAGATACAAGCTGATGTCCGTAAACTATATTTAGATTTCACTCGCATAGTAAGTATCGTACATTAAATTAGAAGTCTAATTTCATTTTCTATAAACAGCCATGAAATAGCTAAAACGTGAGTACGGTGGCGTTTCCTTTTGGCGGATCTAAGTTACTGGCAATTTTTAATGAAACTGACAACAAGCATAAAACGTCATCTCTGAATTATTCAATCAAAACTCGATTTAAATGATATAAAAGAAATAAGTTGTGATAACCGATTAAAAAGAGAAATGTGCAAAATATTTTCGTCATTCACCGATCTTTATATTGACGGAAGCTTCTAGAACATCATACAGCATCGAGCCCGATGTTAAGAAGAAAAAAAAAACGAGGCGATTATAGCTACATGACCATAAAAAAAAGCTTTTGTGTAAATGGTCATAATTGAAATAATGGTAAATCACTGATAACACTATTAGTTGTGAATATAATTATATATCGAAAGACTATTACATATACATGTATGTAGTAGGTTTTCCTAATAAATTTATCGGTAAAATTTGTATATATTCCTTACTGAGAGCATCGTGGCAACGAACCCGAAGTACAATTTGTACTTCGTAATAAACTTGCTTATATGAAAAGAGAAAATTAATGAATAAGGTATTGTTCAAATACAATTAAAGATGTAAAATTTTGCGCTTTAATCAATGCACAGTTAATTTCTGAATGCAATCTTTTATAGCTGCAATAATGTAGCCCTCTCCTTTTTTGAGGGGGGGGGGGGCAGAGAGAGAGAGAGAGGACAGAAAAAATCAGATCAAAAAAAAAAAAAAATCAGAGAGGGCTACATTATTGCAGCTTAGTCTTTTGTATCAAATATTTAGCCTATTCATGGGACGTTAAAAGCTAATTTTTACACAGGCACTTGGTTCTTGGTTTATAAATATGTATGTACCTTGATAGGTAAAAAAGTAAAGTACATTTTTACATATCAATAAGATACACACATATTTATAAAGCAAGACCCAAGTACCTGTGAATTTTTACCGCCCCCCCCCACCCCCAATCAATTTATTAGTAAAATGTGAATATTCGTTGCTTTTATCCTTGACGGAAATGAAATAAGAGCATCTGAAGTACAATATCCATAACATAGTATAACAGGTTTTACAATAAACGTCAATTAATGGAATTGCAATTAAAAAAAAAATTAAAAATAAAACAAACACAAAAATCGGGGGGTTGGGGGTGGGGTGGGGGTGGGGTGGTGGATAGGTAAATCTACTTCATGTGGGATTTTGAACAAAGTATTTGTTCCTGCTATAAGCCTGTAGGCTGTTGGTAGAGAACTACAATATATTTTCTGTCGGTAGTGGTATAAATTCAATTCCCCGCGCTTGCGCGGGATTTCGTCTAGTAACTTAAAATATACATATATGAAAGAAGAACTATACAGCAGTATTTCCTATTATTAATCTTGCTTTAGAGTAAAGTTTTCTCTCTTTTTAAAACATTCAAACACGTATTTCCCAAGTTTTTTAAGTACATTTTCTGAGTCGGAATTAAGTAATTCAATTAATTTTACCATACTAGGTCTTGCGTAAAAATATTTTTTTAATATATTTTTCTCTTAACTCAACATACAACTTGCATATTAAAACAAAATGATATTCGTCTTCTATTTCGTTAGATGTACAAAATACGCATTTTCGTTCACGTATAAGACATTTTTGCTCATATCTACCAGACTCAATACGTAAACAATGTGAAGATAATCTGAGTCTACTTAATGCTTTTCTATGTTTTTCATAATATATACAATTGAGATATTCAGCCTGGTGCATAGTCGATTAGAGGATGGACATTTTCTATCTCTACTTTTAGTTTTTGAAAAAACAATCAGCCTGCCTTTGTTCAAAATAAACATAAAATACCTTTTCATTTACTGACTCGGGAAAATACCATACATCGCCAAAACCATGTGATAAAAGTGTCTGCTTAACAAAAATGATCCAATTTGTAGATATATTCTTAAAATCATAAATATAAATTGACCTTATAAGACAATTTTCTGATCGAAGGACTTTAAACCAATATTTAATAATGTTCTCGTTACTATCAACGGTTTTCTTCCTAATTCTCCATAAACAGACGGGGTACATGTTGAGGTTTTAACTCCCAGTAGTCTTTTACCAAATTTTAAGTGTATTCGTTCCATTTCTTTTGCCGGTATAGAGCCCCACACTTCTGCCCCATAGTTCATTTTCGAGACACGCGCAACGTTGAACAATTCACATACTGTTTTACAATCTAGTGACATTTTTTGAACATTACTCATGATTGCATTATATAGTTGTAGAGTTTTTTTCTGCCGTTATCTTCACATGTTTATTAAAGAGTCCGTTTGAGGAAAACACCAGTCCAAAATATGCAAAACTGTCTACAATTTCCAGGGCACTACCGCTATACGTAAATTTGTATTCCTTTTTTGTCTGTCCCTTTTGAAAAATCATTACTTTCGTTTTATCTACATTTACACAAAGGCCCCACTTTTCACAACAGGCATGTAGGCTGTTAAGATGATTTTGTAGCTCTTTGGGTGTTTCGCTTATTATGGCTAGATCGTCCGCAAATAATAGTAAAAAAGATGTTTATTTGGTCAATTTGAGTGCCACATGCAAAGTTTTCCTGTAGAGTTGTCTCCAGATCCTCCAGAAATAAGGAAAATAGCATTGGTGATAGAATGTGCCCTTGTAACACACCTAATTCATTATCAAAAAAGTTTGTGAGGAAACCATTTACCCGAACACAGCTTTTCAAATCCTCGTACATAGCTTTGATAATTCTTAACATTTTACCATCGATACCTAGCTATAATAATTTTTAGAACAATGCATTTTTATCAACCGTATCAAATGCTCTACGAAAATCTACGAAGGCACAAAAAAGTTTTTTTCCATTTGCAATATTAAAATCAATAGTGCTTCTTAATACATAAGCAGCATCAATAGTGCTACAACCTTTTTTAAAACCATATTGTGCATCAGATATAACATTGTTGTCTTCTGACCATTTTTGCAATCTATTATTCAAAATACGGGAAAACAGTTTAGCTAAAGAACTTAATAAGGTTATACCCCTATAGTTTTGTGGATCTATTTTATCCCCTTTTTTAAAAATCGGCACTATTATACCCAATTTCCATTTTGATGGATAACAACCACTACTAAGAATAGCATTGAAAAGCACATTTAACACTGGTTCCAGTGTTGCCACATCTACACTGAGCATGTCGTTGATTATGTTATCACTTCCGCCTGATTTTTCGTTTTTCAGCGATTTTGCCGCGTTGATTATTTCTTGACTGGAGATCTCTTTGTCTACTTCTTGGAACACGGGTGATCCAGTATCTTGTATTTCCGCATCCACACCATTTTCGTTTATTGCACACATATTCCTAAAGTAATTGAAGAATTGTTCTGGAGCTATTTTTACTTACTGGGCTTTCTCCTTGGGACGTAACATTTTCCAGAATTCCTTGGGGTTTGTCTTTTTTAAGTTGTTTCAAGTTTTCTCTTTGTTTCGAGTGATACTGTGCCTTCTTCCTTTGAGTAAGTGCTTTGTAAGATTTATTTAATGTGAACATTTCAATTCGGTTATTTAGCGTCCTTTCATTATTGTACCGTTGAATTGCCTTGGTCCATGATCTTTTCGCTCTGCCACACTCCGCATCGAACCATGGTGCATCTTTGTTAATTTAATCCCTAAAACCATATCTGTTTATAGTGTAATTTATTTTCTTTCTACAGAAAGGCTCTGCAATACTTAACAGAATATCTGTAATTTGGTCCGTAAGTTTATTTATTGTTTCTTGCTTTGGTTCATCTATATCCCTCAATATGTCTTGAAATTTATAACTGTTCTCTCTAAGGTGCTGTATATAGTCATCATGAAACGTTTCATTCCATTTCCACTTTTCTATGTTTATGTTTTTTCCTGTTCGTTTAGATATAAATTAGGGATGTCAGATCGGTCAATTTTTGATAATCGGTTACTCGGACGTTTTTCCGATCGAGTACCCGGGTACTCGGTAAAAATGTAAAATTTATTAATACAAGTGTGTTAATTTTCTTGAGCCACGGTAAGCTCGGTCAAACCCCAAAGCTGTTTTTATCACGTTTATAAACGTATATAAATATAGATTCCAACAGAAATGATTTTGTGGTACTAAATTTATTTATCAAATGAACACAAAAGACACAATTAATGCATCAAAAATTACAATTGGTTTACAGTTCTTGTTTAGGATCTATTTGATCAACGCAAAAGGAGGACAATCTGTTACGCAGGTTTGTGATGATTAAACTAGGGAAAGAGAAGGAAGGACGTTGTTGGGATCGCTAGTCTAATATTTTTTTTGTCATATGATGGTCGTTACCACGGTATACACTAAACCTACTACGCATACTGATTTTCAACATTTTTTTTCAATCTTTCGTTATTTCTAAATATTTCTTCACTTTTAAAGTGGGTAGCGGAATTTCTATGCATGTCCATTTTCGCTGCCGTATATAAAGTAAATAATTTAAAAATGAAGATAATAGACCATACTTAAACGATGTACAAAAAAACAATCATTGAAGCCATTCAAAAATTAAGGACAACAATAGGTGAGAACAGCTGTGTACCAGGTGATTGGTCACTAATAATTGTATAAACACAGCCACAGGCGATAACGGGTGTTTACAGGTGTAGATGACGACACTTTATTTACCGTATGCATAATTAACTTATTTTTTGATAAAAATATTAACTTTGAAATAAGAAATATATATACTTTGAAATAAGAAAAATATACATCCGAGTAACCGAGTACCATTTTTAGTATTCGATACTCGGACGTTCGATCGAGTACCCGGTTAACCGGGTACTCGTTGACATCCCTAATATAAATATTTTGAGGTCTGCCTAGGAAAATTTGTTAAAAGGAAAATTACACTTTCTAGATCTGACATAGACAAAGTGGGATTGCATTTAATGCTAATAAATAAATCTGTTCTGAAATTCGAATATTTAGTACAATGTAATAAAAAGTGGCACTCGTCTTCTACTTCATCTTTAGAACAAAAATTACATAATCTATCTTCAATTGATTCTCCTTTATATCTTCCAGTTTCAACTCTAATAGGTAAAATTCCACATCTAAATTGAGCAAGAATAGATCTTTGAAATTTTGGAATATTCATTTCAAGGTAGTTTTCAGTATCAAAATGTATAGTAAAGTACATGTAAATACGAAAAAGAAAATATATTGTAGAATGAACATT